>NC_090813.1:191522688-192895188 GCF_000390325.3 Nicotiana tomentosiformis | reverse complement strand
TCTTTGGTTTATTCTCCCCATTTTGCTTAAAGGTAGGTGGGAATTAAAAAAAAGTAAAAGAAAATGGAAATTAAAAAAAAGTAAAAGAAAATTGAAATTAAAAAAAAAGTAAAAGAAAGTGGGTATTAAAAAAGAAAAGTAAAGGAAGATGGGGAATTAAAAAAAAAAAGGAAAATGAGAAGTGAGAATTTGTTTTTTTTTTTTAAATCTGAAGAAATTACGAAAATTTGTCTATAAAGAAAGTGTAAATTAAAAATAAAAGTAAAGGAAGATGGAAATTAAAAAATAAAAGTAAAGGATGGTGGATAATTAAAAAAAAAGAAAATGGGAAGTGGGAATTTTTTATTAAAAAAAAACTGAAAAAATCGAAAAATTTGTCTATAAATAGAAGTGAAAAATGTGAGGAAAAAAGAGAGAAGAAAGGGAGAGGAAAGAGAGGAGTGAATTGAATTTTTTTTAATTCTTTTGTGCTAAAGGGAATTTCTAAGGTTGTCCAACGGGACGGGCTGTCCCGTCCCGTCCCGTCCCACTTAATCCTAAACGAGATGGACCCGTGTTAAAAGGGACACGGGATGGGACGGGATGACCATTTCGTCCCGTTTGTCCCGTCCCGTCCCGCCTGTCCCGCGTCCTATTTTTTTTTTGTGCATTATATACAAGAAACTTATAATCCTGCTTTTCAAGGTTTTCCTAAGACCACGGTTAGAAATTATGTTTTTAAATTTCAAACCGAATATCTTCAGTATATTCATTGTGTATATTTTTCACTTAGTTTGTAAAATGTCTATCACATCTGATATAAGTCGTAGTCCTAATGGTTGTGATTATTTAACTGTTACATGTCATTGGGTTGATCATCACTGGAACATGCAAAAACGTATTATTGGTTATAAATTTGTTGAAATAAAATACACTGGAGCATATATTGCAACTACTGTTATACAAATTGTTGATTTTTATGGACTCATTGATAAAGTTTTAACTATCACCTTAGATAATGCTTCTGCTAAGTGCTAACACAACTGCATCAACTAGCTTAATGAAATGATTGCAAAATTAATCCAACTTATGCACCGGCCATTAATGAAATGATTGCAAAATTTTAAAAGTATTTTTTCCCTATTCTATTCCCCAAGTTTATTTAATTTCTACTATACTTAACCCATCTTTAAAATTAAGAGGTGCAAATAGACTTGTTCGTAAATTTTATGAGAATTTAGCAATTCAAGAAAATGAACAACCATCTCTCGAAGACTGCCAAGCTAATATATATTCTTATGTTAGATCAATGTTTGATAAATATAAATCTATAGAAACAACAGGTGGTGAAACTAGGGAAGAAGAAGAATATAATGAGATACTTAGCACTGGGAGTTATGACGGCATGGAACTCATGGAACATCAATCAACATTGCCAATTCCAGAACAATGTTCGAGAGAAATTATAGATAAGTTACAATGAAGTTATATAGGAGCTTACAAATATTAGTATGATAATTTGTAATTGGCTACTAAGAGTCCTAGTTCAAACAGAACCCTTCCTAGAAGGTGGCTGCGCAGATTAGGTACTCTTCAAAAGAATTATATTTGTATGTGAGATTTGAAAGTTTTATTAATAAAATAAAAGGCTCTAAGCGTTGAATTTATTTTATGAATTGTCTTACACTCTTACTTAGTTACTTAATGGCTTGAAATTATATTAAATAAATTATAACTCTATTATAAATTTATAATTACTAGAATATTTCATTACAAGTCTTTTGTTTTAATATTTTATAATTCTTTACTTAGTTTTCTAATTTTCGTTTAATTTTTAAGTTTATTAAATAAGTCAAAAAACTAGCTGTTACAAACTTTAAAAACTTAGTCATTGTCAAAAGAATAGTTGTTGCCAAACTCAATGCTTAGATAATATTTTTTTTAAAATGACACTTAAGGCCCGCGAACCCGTCATGTCCCGTCCCGTCCCATCCCGTTTGTTAGCGGGACGGGATGGGCCTACCGTCTGTCCCGTCCCGTCTCGTCCCGTTTGTTAGCGGGACGGGATGAGCCTACCGTTTCGTCCCGTTTGTCCCATCCCATCCCGCTACCGTCCCGGCTAAATATCATCCCGTCCCGTTAATTTTGTCCCGTCCCGTCCCGTTGGACAATCATAGGAATTTTTACTCGTCTCATTCTTTTTTCATGTTTCTTTCGAAAAATCTAGCAATTCATTACCCCGTTTAATACCCGAAAATACCCCAAATTCAAGCCTAAAAATACCCTTGAAGTACCCTCATAAATATAGCAAGGTTCCGACTTTGTCTCTCTGTTTCTGTCAAGTTCTAGGTCGAGCTAAAGCTCCGGTCGATTTTGGTTCATAGTCTATCCGTTTTTGCTTGTTAAATGGAAAGCTTTGAAGGTCCGTTCCTTCACTTTCTTTGTTAAATACGTAACTTTGTTTAAATTTTTTTTCTTGAATTTAAAGATCACAAGTTTGTGTTCAAATGCTTGATATCATGTCTATGCCTTTAATTTGAGTTGATATAATCACCTATTTGTTAGAGTAATTTTTTACATTTATCTTAGTTGATCTTAATTGGACCTCTTGTTAAGTGTGCAAATGAATATAATTTGTCCATGTAAGTTCACCTTGTTAGAATTTTAGATGAGCTTTCACATTTATTTTGTCAATGTTCTTTATCATGAATTAAGCCTAGGTGAGTAAAACTAATTATTGGAGTTTAATTACTGGGTCATGTCATCATATTCTACTTAGTTTTAATTGATTTTCTATTATCTGATAACAAATGAACTAGTTTTAGACTGAAAAATTGGTTTGCAATTAGAGATGGCAAACGGTGCGGGGCGAGTTCTACCTTAACCCGTAAAATTTCAACCCGCCTCGCAATGCATTTTCACCCGCGTTACCCCGCAAAATTTTCCTCTTTTTTTTTTCTTTTCCAATTTGTCTTATTCTTATTTTTGTCTTTTCAATTATGTTTATATATGTCATTGCTAATGTAAAAGTTTCTATTAGAATACAGTGGCAAACCAAGAAGTCATATTTTGAATACGCATAACTAGGGAATAACTATAAATCCTACTGAATGCTATTAGTATGTCATTCTAATATACAATTCAGATTGTACAATGTAATGAGATCATATACCTGAACATACCTTAAAATAAATTAATTATAGAGTTAAAAATGAGACTTTGGAGCAGTAAATAAAATATAAAATAAGCAACTCTTCTTCCAAGTGATGCAATTAGCAGAAGCATTCATATTTACAATAAACTGAATAGACGTCTACTATGAATTAATTTAAAAAATTAAGTCAATTTGAGACTACAATGATCCAATTCGTAGGAGAACGGAATTATAAGTCCAATACTGAAAAATAATTAGTGATCGATAGCTGAAAAGTTGTACTTATTCAAAAAATTTAAATCTTAACCCGTACACGCATCGCACCCGCAAAAAACTGAATTTGTTGTTATGTTGACCCGTCTCGCCTCGCCCCGCACATATGTTTAAACCCATATCGCCCCGCATATGTATAAATCCGCCCCGCCTCGCCCCATTGCCATCCCTATCTCCAATGGGCCGTAGAGAATAACTTGGTTTTCAATGTGATTTTCATTAATCTCACTTTATTGATTGGGCTATAGCGCATTTTCAAGAATTGAAAAGCATTCGAGCTAAATAAGTGTAATTCTAGTGGCCCGGCATTAATAAGATCTTGGCCCATTGTAAATTAACAGATAAATGTCACACAACTTCAAAGATAGAGTAGTAAGTTGTAAACTTTTTTAACGTAAATAACTTGTCAATACTCCAAATAGCTAAAATATTTCTTGACTTCCAAACAACTCTCTGTCCATAACTCGTGGGCCTTACAATCATCTTAAACTTTGGAGAATAACTCACAAACATCCGCTAACATGTTTTTAGGCACGATTAATAAATTAATTATCGTGACTATGGGTACGATTCCCGTGACATAGTTATGATACGTAATCTCAATTTGAGATGCACGCTCGTGTAACTTGACTCCAACTTCAAATAACAATAAACAAACATGTTGTAAATTACGGACGCGTCTTACTTGACGTAATTTGCGATGTGTATAAAACAATAAGTGCGCGAAATCGTGACTTATTTCAAATAAATTCAATAATTATTTAAAATATATAATTAAAAAATGGTAAAAGGATAAAAATGCACATAGGTTTAAAAAATAAAATCAGAAAATTAGTTGAGTATAAATGTGAAGCGACCGTGCTAGAACCACAGAATCCGGGGGTGCTTCACAACTTCCCCGAGTTAACAGAATTCCTTACTCGAATTTCTGTGTTCGCAGACATTAAAACAGAGTCAAATTTTTTTTGAATTGAGATTAAAAAAAATGGTGACTTAGGACACCGTAAATAAATATTTTAAGTGGCGACTCTAAAACTTTTTTAAAAAAATCCGTTTCAATAGTGTTATTTAAAGTGAAAAAACTCATTTCTTTCCCTTTACCCCGAAAAAAGGAGGTGTGACACTTGTTACGTATACTTGTAACCCTAACACCAGTAAATACTTGAAAAGAAGAGCCATGATTTTGCAAACCCAAAGGTGAGGCATACACCATCCTCGGGGTTGAAAAATGTATATTGTACAGAAGCAGGAAACAATCTCAAAATATGTGCTTTGGTTTCAAGCAATATTGTGAGCTTCGTCCCCCTTTTTAAATTACATCCACAAAGATAACCATGCGTTCCTCCAACACTTAATCAATCTGCAATAATTTGAGAGACATACATCGAGTCAAAGGAGGAAACTAAGAAAAACTCATTAAGCCCCAAGTGTAAAAATATCATTCGCTGCCTGCACATGTGAATTAGTTACAAAATAAGTCACAAAATTTACCCATATATATATATATCTTTGTCCAGTTTCTATGCTTAAACTACTACTCTATCTTGTTAACATCCTTGAATTGAACTTGGTTGAGCAGCTCTGCAAGAATGAATTGATTTACTTCTCATGGTCGATTGATCCTGAGTCACTAAAACACCACCAAATGCAACAATCTATCTTTGCTAGATGAAAACTAATAAAAACACGCCACATATACTATTAAGAGATCTTTCTGTTAGAAAATTGAAATCAACTCAAGTACGTGCATGCAGCAATCTTGATTGGAAAATTTCAGCTCAGCAAAACATATATATCTGCTAGTGAGAATTAGAACGTAACCCTCTGTTAAAAAAGGGTAAGGCTTTCCAAGCCTTAAAAAATTAAAGAAACTCATGTTCAATATAGTTCTTTCACAAACTGATAATCTTGGCCGACATCTTTCGCATTCACCACGAATATATCACCAATATGAAGATGATTTATAAAAAAAATAATATGACACGAGATTTCTTTTTGAGGCATAGTTCTGGAATTGGATACCAAGAAAGTAAAGAGTAAATTTCAACTATGAAGGACATTTAAATATCTAATGAGCGTGGTTTTACAAAATTCAAATATCTAATGAGCGTGGCGAGAAGAGGCATCATTTGATTAGTAACAATATGCAACACCAGAATGCTCTTCCTATATGCTAGTACCAGCAATTCAGCACAGACGTGCATCTTACTCAGCTATATATATTGACTTCTCAAATCATATCAACCGTGGAGCAAGGAGAACATTGACATTGCAGGTTCAATTTTACATTACACATTTGAGATATGTTTAGCTCGTGGAGTTACTTTTTGGTTCTTTTTTTAAATCCTAACTAATGTTGTTGCTTATATAAGTGAAGCAACAAACAATAGTCACACATCAGTGGTCAACCAGCCTTAAATCTGCTTTATAGGTTGGACCTGGTTTACCTAAAATTTAATTTTAAAAGGAATCCAAGCAGAATTTATAGGCCTAGGATATAATTTGTCGTCAAAGACATACTCTTCTACTTCTAGATTAAGTCAAATATTGTGGTGTACATCTTTCACGATAGTTTTAGCTAGACTAAAGAGCCAAATTAATATTGTACCTCATGTGTGTTATCATAGAAACTAAAGGTCCACCAAACTATATAGAGAACCATAGAACACACACAACAGTTAGTAGATAACACAATAGAGTTTTACGTGGAAAACTCCCAGCTCATGGGATTAAAAACCACGATCTACACTCGTAGGATTTCAATTTCACTACTGAGCAAACTTCAGATTACAAACTATTGTAACCTAGGAATTAACCTCTTAATCCCTCACTAACTTGTAATAACTCTATTACAAGCCCCTTTGTAATAACTCTATTACAAAGCTTTCAACTCAACTAACTCTAGCCAAGACACAAACACAAGGTTTATGGTTTTACAAAAGGTTTCCTATACAATGCTTCTAACTAAACTAAGTAGGAATTACAAGTAAATCACTTTAACAAAGATACAACATAACTAAGGACATATAATGACTTAATGCAGAAAACAGGTCATTCGTTATGTTGTTCTTTGTTCTTGACGCCTTGAATATCACTTACGAGTTGGCAACACACTTGAGAGGAAGCTTGATGACATCTGGAATGTGCAAGTGTATTGTTTTTCCTTTGCTTCATGTTAATATTACATAATTTATTTCACTCGAATGATGTAAGCATGTTTGGTACAAGGGCATTCCCCATAAAGTGATCGGTGCACTGTATGTACTATTACGTGTGTGCTGAGGCACAGTTGCAGCCACTTTACAATTGTGGGGAGCTGACTGGTACAGTCAGCAAAGGGAACTGATATCTATCTGTTTCCTCTATTATTTCTTTGACTCTGAGTGTTGGAACATGTCCCTGACTTGAGACTTGTTGATCTTGAGCACTTTGAGGATGTGGAGCAGGTTCCCCATCTGGTTCTTAACATTACGTTTGTTAGATCATCAAAACATAACAAAACACATAACTTATCAATTTTTTCCTTTTTGATGATGATAAACTTGTAATTGAAATTCCCTCTGAGAACCAGAGCACTATAAATAACACCAAAAAAATCGTATTCCCCCTGAACCTGTTTCCCCTTATGTTCCCCCTCAATTACTTTTCTCCCTTTTGGCATCATAAAAAGATTAGTAATAGATAACACACAAAAAGAAGCCTAGCAAGCTTTAACTCATGTCACATGTGTGCACACAAACATGACTAAAGAGTAAAGACAGAGCAGAAGATGAGAGGATGCATAGCAAAAGGACATGAGAGTCATTAACTATGGAAATAATTAGGGAGCAGTGCTGTTTGTTACACAATCATCCACAAAATAAAACAAAAAAGGTACCAGCCACTAAACATATCCACAAAAAGGAGACCAAAACAGAGGACCGACAACTTGAACTTGACACTTGGAAGGGAACAAATTTAAGGAGCACTGGAAGGGGGAGGCAGATATGAAGAGGCAAGAGTTCTAAGGAGGATATCCATTCGAGCATTTGTGGACCCTTGCTCAGTGAGTAACCTCTCCTTTAGGTCCTCAACCTATTTCCTGAGATCAATATTCTCATTGGTCAGACGGGCAACTTCTGCGCCTTGTGTGCTGCTAGAACCAGGTGTCTCCTGGGCCTGACTAAGCTATCCCTCAAGGATAACATTGCATGCCTTCAAATTCCTTATCTCTTCATTGGCAATGTTCTGAGCTTCAATCAGTTGAGATATAGTGGAATTGCTGCCAACCCCTCCTTTCTTATCGATGCACTCACACTCTTCTAAGGTGGTCTTGGAGAAGGTCTGCTTGCGAGTACCCACTGTAGCATTTCCCAAAGGGACTTTCAAGAACTCAAATACTTTGGTGAATATCCCATGATTACCATCCTTGAAATCTGCCCATGATTACCATCCTTGAAATCTGCCACTTTTTTATGTGCTCAATCATGATACCCGGCAGATTGATAGTGGAGTATGCATCTAGTACTTCCATGAGGAACGAATCTGCTCATGACGTAATGGAACGCCTTTCTGCACGAGGGAGCAAAACCTTGTTCACCATCTCGAATAACAGCTGGTACACTGGAAAGTGGGCCTTCTTGTGTACCCGTTCCCCTTGCTGTACTGCATCATCCTTCAAAATGGCATTTCTGAAGAACAAGTTCCCTCAATGGAGGATATTCCGTGAGTAGGCACTCCCAAGATGGTTCCCAACACAGCCTCATCCATCACAAAGTCAACACCATTCACCTTCATGCAGATGTTGTCATCCTCGACTATGAAAAAGTCGGCGTAAAAACTGCGCACCTCTGCATCATACATCTTAGAACTCTCATTTGTGAACAAATGTGTCCACTGTTGAAAGTCACAAATATCAACCAGTTGGCGTATTTCTGGCATGTCAAGAATATCAGGGGCAAATGTTCTGCCCCACAGCACCTTCTGGTTTCTCAGATTTTCCC
Organism: Nicotiana tomentosiformis; assembly: GCF_000390325.3. Classification (NCBI taxonomy): domain Eukaryota; kingdom Viridiplantae; phylum Streptophyta; class Magnoliopsida; order Solanales; family Solanaceae; genus Nicotiana; species Nicotiana tomentosiformis. The sequence goes on along the minus strand of NC_090813.1, from coordinate 192,886,800 downwards.
TTCCTTCATTCTTGGCCACACCCACCTTGGCCTTCTTGGAGGAACCATGTTCCTTATTGGCACCAGCCTTCCATTTCACTGATTTTCTCACACTTTTCTCTTTCTATGCAGATTTCTCAGACACCTTCTCAGACACAAATTTCTCAGACACTTTCTCACCAGACTCCTCAGCCACTTCAACATTGCTAACCTCTATCACTCTCACAGATGACTCTTTCCCAAACTTTAACAGTAGGTTTCTTAGATGACTTACGAATTAAGGGACTAGGTTCCTCCTCCACCTCGTCATCAACATCAACAACAAGTGATGTAGGAATTACCTCTTCATGTACTAACTTTCCACCCTTCACCAACCTTCTCCTCTTTTTTCTTTCTTACTTTTCTTCAGAGCTGACTTAAGAGCTTCCTTCTTTTGCAGCCTAGTAGTAGTTCTTTTAGGAGTGGGCGTTTTGGGAGTTGCCCGTCTACTCCTAGCACTAATAAATCTTGCAAGATCCACATTGTCATAGTCTTCTTCACTACCTTTATTCTCTTCCTCAGATAGAGATCTCATCTCAGGAGCAACAATGGTCAATGGCTCAGCATAGAAATGAGGAGAGGGAGCGGGATCAATACTGACCTGGGATTCTTTTGAAGAACGGGGGGTTTCATCCCAAGTAGGAGCAGAGGGCTCCTCTTGGGCGGAGGGATCATATCCCTCATATGGTTCCCCAGTAGTACTTTCAGGTGCCAGATTTTCGACAGGCACCAGTTCCCTACCCTCTTCCTATAGACTATCACCTTCCCCCTGAGACCCATTAGTTTCAGACACACCTTTATAACCACCAACCAAACATCACTTAGCAGCTATTGACAATATATTCTCTATGGCCTCTTGTTCTTTTAACCCCAAAGTAAACTTAGAAGGCACATGAGGAATATTACTTGTAGGATCTGCAACATTCAAATCGAGACCTGGGGTAGTCATTGCTCATTCATCACCAGTATGAACCACACCTTGTTGTACCTCATAACTCTCTTCCAAAATCAGACTGGAAGCTTCCTGATTTTCTTCTCCCTCTACTGTTTCTCCCTCATCCATTTTTTCCGGCGAGGCAGGGGGTAAGGTCGTAGCCACAAACCTCTTGGGATTCGAAGTTTTGCAACTCCGATGAGAACCAGGCTTGATTGGGTTGGAGAAGAGGCAGTGGGTGGTTGGGAATCTTGCATAGGGTTTGGACTGGGTGGAGTAGGGTACTTAGACTCTGTCACTGATGCTTTAGGAGATGAAGACACAGTGGGGATGATACTGGGGATATTTGAGGCTTCGAGATTCTCAGACATTATGGAGTGTAGTGAGAGTTTATGAAAGAAGAGAGTGTTTGGTTGTTGAGAGAAAAGGGAAATTTTGGCTTTTGATGTGAACAGTTGTGAGAGTGACAAAGTTTAGGTTTATTTAAAGGGGGTGAGGGACCGGTAAGGAACATGTATTGATTTTCTGGGTAGATGAGTCGTTTTGTAATGGGTAGGACGCTTGGGTTCTAAAAAGGAAAAAAGGAGAAACTGACATTTTAATGATGTGGCACCTTTTTAGCCGTTTAAAAAGTTGTGCATGAGAGTACAAAGGAACTACTAACCTATGTCAAAGGAACCAGGTTCCCTGACAGATTTTGTAAATGTAAACCTCATCCTTTTACCAAAGTGCAATATCATTAGATCCTTGTTTGCTCTGTAATCGCCATGCGTGTCTACCTGTAACGGTATAAAAATGAGTTAGACCTTGCTAGAAAATACTTTTAGCTGTTTTACATGTTCATTTCTTTCATAGCCAATCATCGAGGGACCAGGTTCTCAGCTTGATTTTATCAATCCAAGTGTCAAATGATTCTTTTCAAAGTGCTCTCTACTCAGTGCTTTGGTGAAGATGTTTGTAATTTGATCTTCTGTACTGCAAAACTTCATGCAGATAAGCCCCTTTTCAACATTGTCTCTGAGAAAATAATGTCGCACATCAATGTGCTTTGTTCTCTTATGCTGAACTGGGTTCTTTGACATGTTTAGAGCACTGGTGTTATCACACAATAGTGGCATACAATCAGAAAATACGCCAAAATACTCTAACTGTTGCTTGATCCACAATAATTAAGCACAACAAGAGGCAACTGCTACATACTCAGCTTCTGTAGTTGAAAGAGCCACTGAGTTTTATTTTCTTGTACCCTATGAAATTAGACATGATCCTAGAAAGTGTGCCATGCCATAAGTGCTTTTTCTATCCACCAGATAACCAGCATAATCAGCGTCAACATACTCGATCAAGTCAAAATTATCTCTTGAGGGGTAGTAGAGAACCAGGTCCTACGTTCCCTTTAGATATCTCAGGATTCTCTTGGCAGCCTTTAGACGAGATTCCATTTGATTGAAACCTGGCACATAGTTCTACACTTATGACATAAGTCATATACTCTTGGCTTGTTGGAGCTTCCCTTCTTTGGAAAACCTCCATTTATGCGGACCATCCTCTGAAATCTCTTTGTCAAGTAAGCCATATCAGCATCCTCACCACTTGATTCATTGTTGTCTGTCTTGAGGACCAGGTTCTTCTCCCTTTTGGGCTCTCTTCTCTCATGATCCTTTTTCTTCTTAATTTCATAAGTTTTCTAGTTACCAATGAGTTCATCAATGATTAGCTTTTGTAGATCTTTTACCTCCGTAATAGAATTTACTTTGCTTTCCGAGGAACCAGGTAATACGCTGAGTATTTTCCTGTCAAGTTTGTTCCTTGGAATGATTTTTCTCAGAGAATGGAGCTCATTGATGATAGAGGTAAAGCGAGTGTGCATGTCCTGAATGGACTCATCGTCCTTCATATTGAAGAGTTTATACTCAGTGGTTAGCATATCAATCTTCGACTGCTTGACTTGAATTGTCTCTTCGTGTGCTGTTTGGAGAGCTTCCCAGATCTTCTTGGCAGATTGACAAGCAGAAATCCTGTTGTATTCATCTGGCCCAATGCCACAGACGAATATTTTCTTTGCTCGAAAGTTCTTCTCTATAGCCTTGCGGTCAGCATCGCTGTATTCCTTCCTAGTCTTGGGAACTGTCACTACTGGTTCCCCAATGGTTTTCATAGGAACGAAGGGACCATCGCAGATAACATCCCAGAGCCTTGAATCTTCAGCCATGATAAAATCATGCATCCTTGTCTTCCACCATCCGTAGAATTAGGCATTGAATCTTGGTGGTCTGTAGGTGGATTGACCTTCTTCGAAGTTTGGTGGAGCAGCCATGAGGATCCTTTCTAGGTGTTAGCCTAATAGAAAGAACCCGCTATGATACCAATTGATAGAAACTAAGGGTCCACCAAACTATATAGAGAACCAGGTTCTCTATTAGTTCCCACAGAACACACACACACATAGTAGTTAGTAGATAACACAATAGAGTTTTACGTGGAAAACTCCCAACTCACGGGATTAAAAATCACGACCTACACTCGTATGATTTCAACTTCACTACTGAGCAAACTTCAGATTACAAACTATTATAAACTAGGAATTAACCTCTTAATCCCTTACTAACTTATAATAACTCTATTACAAGCCTCTTTGTAATAACGCTATTACAAAGCTTACAATTCGACTAACTCTAGCCAAGACATAAACACAAGATTTATGGTTTTACAAAAGATTTCCTACACAATGTTTCTAACTAAGCTAAGTAGGAATTACAAGTAAATCACTTTAACAAAGATACAATACAACTAAGGACATATAATGACTCAATGCAGGAAACATGGTCCTTCGTTATGTTGTTCTTTGTTCTTGACGCCTTGAATATCACTTACGAGTTGGCAACACACTTGAGAGGAAGCTTGATGAATTCTGGAATGTGCAAGTGTGTTATTTTTCTTTTGCTTCATGTCAATATTACATAAGTGATATCACTCGAATGATGTAAGCATGTTTGGTACAAGGGCATTCCCCATAAAGTGACTGGTGCACTGTATGTACTATTGCGTGTGTGCTGAGGCACAGTTGTAGCCACTTTACAGCTGTGGAGAGCTGACTGGTACAGTCAGCATGGGAACTGTTGTCTATCTGTTTTCTCTGTTGTTTCTTTGACTCTGAGTGTTGGAACATGTACCAGACTTGAGACTTGTTGATCTTGAGTACTTTGAGGATGTGGAACAGGTTCCCCATCTGGTTCTTAACATTAAGTTTGTTAGGTCGTCAAAACATAACAGGACATATAACTTATCATTTTAGAAGTTCAATACTTGCATTTCGGTTTGACACAGCAAGAAAAAAATGCAACCAATTTGTTAAAGGGGTTAAACAACTTTGCAATTAGCAAAATACCTATTGGTGATACTTCCTTGTTCTGTTAACATGTATAATACCATATTACAACACAAAGAAAAGACAAAAAGACAAAAACATGCAAAATCTATTGAGCAACTCCTCGTTCCTTCGTTCTCGCATCATGTGGAGAAGAATATCAGAACACTACGCCCAACAGCACAACATATTTTGCAAAGTCCAAAACTTTCAATTACCTACGGGAGCTAATTAAAGCAATCAGGACATAGAATTAACAATTGATCCAAGTCTACTAAACCCACGTCCAAGATATTACTATTCAGAATATTGGGCGGGATAAACCAAAATAAAAGATATTCAAATTGTAAAGTGATCAATCAAAATGAAGTAATTTAAAAAGAAATTTCAATCACCACAATAAGAAGGATGGCAAATTTATCTAAAAAATAAAAGAATTTTGATTTTTTTAATCTATTGTAAATTTGTAAGAGAGAATACTTTGAAGTAAACATATAAAATCATGAGGAGTCCAAATCCAACAAAAAAATATAGCATTTGTATTCTGGGAATGGAAGCTTGACCATGGATCTTAGTGAAGCATAAATCAAAAGCATCATTTGCTATCTAGAGAAGCAATCGCCAAGTAGTTACTGACGTTCACATGGACAGTAACAGCTTGCACCTAGTATGAACAATAAATGCATATATGTTTATCCGAAAAACGGATAGAGTTGAATTTATACGTAGTTCTAAGGATACGTGGTATAACTTGGTACAAATTAGAAAAATAAGTAGAAATATATCAAATATTGATTATAAAAAAGGAATGAAGTACAAACCCAAATTGAGTAGAGAATGGTGTATAAATGAACAAGATGAACCAATGTCCAAAGCCCCAAAGAAGGATAATGTTTGCTATATATGTGGAAATCTCAATAACTTCTGAAATGTGAGAGTGTATTGATGTCTGAATGTCCCCCCATCTTACAAATGGCAGCCACTCTAATATAATGGAGGAATCCTACTTTGGATATAATTAAAAATACATAGTGGGGATCTCATGATAGATTAATCAATTAGCTTTTCCTTGATTTCTGCCGAGATTCTCTCCCTTAGTGCGACTATAACGGCTTTGTTGTCCCTTGACTCGAGCTCGATCAGTCTCTAAGTCTCGAGCTCGATATTGACTCGAGCTTTGGTTTTCGAGCTCGACTTTGACAATGGTTTCGGTATTTGATCGATTTTTAGGTCTCGACATCTATCTGGGCTCGATGTCGATCTCGGCTAATCCCGACCTTGGTCGGTTTCTAGGGCTCGAACTTAGCAGCCCGACTTCACGTCATAGCTTGATATCATAATGACGAACCTCGGTCCATCATGCCCCAAACTCAATTAGTCATACGAGGGCAAACTCGGTTTTGACCGTATATAGATAGTCCCCTCGTTTCTCGGAAAGAATGTGGCGAGAAACGATATGACTTTTCAACCTTTGAGTAGATACACACTGACGTCTGCGTTGAGTCCGATTGTGACGTACGTGACATATGTCCCGTCAGTTCAGTTACCAAGTGATAGAATTCGAGGGTCCACCAAACTCTATAGAGAATCAGGTTCTCTACAAGTTCTCACAGATATAAGTTCGCACAGAAACCATGCATACTGCAGTAGGTAAATGACAAGAGGAATTTTACGAGGAAAATTCCCTGCTCAACGGGATTAAAAACCACGACCTACCCTTGTAGGATTTCAACTTCATTATGAGCAACTTTCAGATTACACCTATGTAACCTAGGAATTAACCTCTTAATCCCTCACTAACTTGTAACAACTCGATTACAAGCTACTTTGTAATAACTCTATTACAAAGACTTAATCTCTCACTAACTTGTAACAACTCTATTACAAGCTACTTTGTAATGACTCTATTACAAAGACTTCCAACTCGACTAAACTAGCCAAGACACAAACACAGGGGTTTATGATTTACAAAGGTTTCCCACACAATGCTTCTGACTAAGTGAAGTAGGAATTACAAGTAAAGAACTTTAATAAAGGTGTAACACAACTAAGGACATGTGATGACTCAATGCTGGAAACTGGTCCTTCGTTATGTTGCTCTTTGTTCTTGACGCCTTGAAGGTCACTTGCAGGTTGGCAATACCCTTGAGAGAGAGCTTGATTGATTCTGAAGTATGCAAATGTTGTTTTGCCTTTCCTTCATGTTAATATTGCATAAGTGACCTCACTTGAATAATGTAAGCATATTTGGTACAAAGGCATTCCCCATAAAGTGGACTGCTCTATTGTTTACACTATTGCATGTGTGTAGAGGAACAGTTGCAATCACTTTACACTTCTGGGGAGTTGACTGGTACTGTCAGCAAGGGAACTGATGTCGATCTGTTCCCCCTGTTGTTTCTTGGACTCTAAAGAATTGAACCACGTCCCCGAACTAAGACTTGTTGTTCTTTAAGTGCTTGAGAATGTGTATCAGGTTCCTTATCTGGTTCTTTCCATTAAGTTTATTAGATCATCAAAACATAACAAGGTACATATAACCTATCACCAAGGCATTAAATTCGCGTCAGTCGATGGTCAGCCACTGCAAATTTTGAACAATCATTCTTGTGTACCCGTTCCCCTTGCTGAACTGCCTTATCCTTCACAATAACATTTCTAAAGTTTGAAGAACAGGAGCCTTAAACAGAAAACAACCCCTCAGCAGGCACATCTAGAATAGATCCCAGCACAACTGAGTCCATCACAAAATCGACCCCATTCACCATCATTCAAATAAGAGCATCCTTAACTGTGAAGAAGTAAGCATAGAAACTGCGCACTTCTTCCTCATACACTTTGGGAGTGTCACCTGTGAACAAGTGCGTCCACTGTTTAAATTCACAAATCTCCACCAATTGTCGCATGCCAGCCATATCCAGAATAACATGGGAAAAGGTTCTACCCCAAAGCAACTTCTGTTTCCTCAGGTTTTCCCTTCCAACATCCTTGGTCACACTGACCTTGGCCTTTTTCAAGGAACCAGGTCCCTCACGTGCACTATCCTTCCTCTTCACAGATTTCTTTATACTGTTTCTTTTCTCAGCAGGTTTCCCAAACACCTTCTCTGACACGTTCTTACTAGACCCCTCAGCCACTTTTTCTCCAGAATTTTGAACCGCAGGTTTCTTGGAGGATTTATGGATTAAGGGACTGGGTTCCTCATCCACCTCGTCATCAATGTCCACAACAAGAGCTTTAGGCACCACCTCTTCATGTACTAACTTTCCACCCTTCACTAACCTTTTCCTCTTCTTTTCTTTCTTGCTTTTCTTTAGAGCTGACACAGGAACCTCCTTCTGTTGTAGCCTTGTAGTAGGTATTTTAGGAGTGGGTGTTTTGGGAGTTTCCCTGCTATTCCTAGCACTAATAAAGCTTGCAATAGCCACATTATCATAGTCTTCTTCACTACCGTCATTCGCCTTATCAGACAGAGATCTCATCTCGGGAGCAATAATGGCCAATGGCTCAGCATAGAAGTGAGGAGAGGGAGCGAGATCAGTACTGACTTGGGGTTCTTTAGAAGAATAGGGAGTTTCATCCCAAGTAGGAGCATAGGGCTCGTCTTGTGTGAAGGGATTAGGTCCCTCAGTAGGTTCCCTAGTAGTACTGTTTGGTGCCAGATTTTCGACAGGCACCCGTTCCCTTCCTTCTTTCAGTAGACAATCACCTTCCCCCTGAGACCCATTCATTTCAGACACACCTTCATAACCACTATCTACACAACCCTCAACAGCGATTGACAACATATTCTCTATGCCTCTTGTTATTGCAAACCCAAAGTGAACTCAGAAGATAGAGGAAAAGAATTACCTGTAGAATCAGTGACATAAAAATCAACCCGTGGGTAGTTCTTGTTGATTCATCATTATTATGACCCATGCCTTGCTGTATCTCAAAAATTTCTTCCACTGGCAGACTAGAAATTTCCTGATTTTATTCTCCCTCAATAGTATCTTCTTCAACCATCTTTTTCGGCGAGGCGGAAGTAGAGGTCAGCCACAAATTTCTTGGGAGTCGATGGTTTGTGACTCCGATGAGAACCAGAACTCGACTGGGTTGGAGAGGAAGCAGAGGGTGGTTGTGACTCTAGCTTAGGGTTTGGACTAGTCGAAAAAGGGAGTGTGGGCTATATCATTGGTGTTTCAACGGATGAGGACACAATGGGGACAATGCTTGGAACATTCTGTGTTTCCTGATTGTTAGACATGGTGGAGTGTAGTCAGTTGAAGAAGAGAGTTTGAAGAAGGAAAAGGGGAATTTTGGATTCTTGATGTGAATAGTTATGAAATGGATTTATTTAAGAGGGGTGAGAGATCGGTTGGGTATCAATTTTGGGTAGTCGGGTCGCTTCATAAAGGGTGAGACGCTTGGATTCAAGAAGCAACAAAAAGGGAACTGACAATTTTAATGATGTGGCACCATTTCAGCCGTTTAAAAAATTATGCATGAGAGTACAAAGGAACTACTAACATGTGTCAAAGGAACCAGGTTCCCTGACAGAGTTTGAAAATGTAAGCCTCATTCTTTGACCAAGCGTGCAATACATTATCTACTTGTCTGCTCTGTAATCATCATGCGTGTCTACCTGTAACGATATAGAGGTGAGTTAGACTGTGTAATAATCATCATGCGTGTCTACACTTTTTAGCTATTTTACTTTTACATTTCTTTCGTAGCCAATCATCGAGGGACCAGGTTCTCAGCTTGATTTTATCAATCATAGTGCCATGCAATTCTTTTCAAAGAGCTCTCTGCTTAGTGCTTTGGTGAAGATATCTGCATTTTGATCTTCTGTGCTGCAAAACTTCACGCAGATGAGCCCTTTCACAATATTGTCTTGAAATCTTCTAGTTGCTGCTTGATCCACAACAGTTGAACACAACAAGAGGCAGTTGCCACATACTCAGTTTCTGTAGTTGAAAGGACCACTGAGTTTTGTTTTCTTGTGGCCCATGAGATTAGACTCAAATCCAGAAAATGTGCCATATCAGAAGTGCTTTTCCTATCCACCAGATAACCAGCATAGTCAGCATCAGCATACCCTATCAAGTCAAAGTTATATCCTGAGGGATAGTAGAGAACCAGGTCATGCGTTCCTTTGAGATACCTCAGAATTCTATTTGCAACCTTCAGATGAGACTCATTTGGATTAGATTGAAACCTGACACAGAGTCCCATACTGAAAACAATGTCTGGTCTACTTCCTGTGAGATGCATAAGTGACCTAATAATGCCTCTATACATAGTCTCGTTTACAGGAGAACCAGGTTCATCCATATCCAGGCGAGTGGCAGTGGCAACAGGTGTATCAATGATCTTTGAACTTTCAATCTCAAATCTCTTCAGAAGCTCTTTGATGTACTTTTGTTGATTTATTATTGTGCCTTAAGGAGTTTGTCTGACTTGTAGACCCAAGAAGAAATTCAATTCCCCCATCATGCTCATCTCGAACTCACTTCCCATGAGTTTTGCAAATTCCTCACACAATGAGTCGTTTGTTGCTCCGAAGATGATGTCATCAACATAGACTTGCACAATGAGCAGGTTCCTCCCTCGTTTCAAGTGCGTTTCTTGCCTTTGATATTGTTGTGAGATGGTCGAGGTATTTCTGAATGTGATTCTCTCTCTGCATGTGGGGTCCCTTGATCTGCATCAGCAACTCTGTTTTCAGCTTCAGTTGTAGTGATTGAGGAATCGGGTTCCTCTATGTCAGCTGGAGATTCAGATGTTCCATTGTCATTTGAATCCTTGACCTGACTCATCATGTCAGTTTTTTCCATTTGCCATGTCAATGACTTCACCAAGGACAGTTGACCGTTCTCCCTCTTGATCAATCTTATCATGTGAATCCTTCCCACATGAGTGGTGAGATTCATCAAAGATCATATGTATACTTTCCTCAACGCATTGCATCGCACACCTTGTGATCCTTGAAGCTTGAGTTGGGCAGGCCACGAACTAGGTCCTTATTGACCAGCAACGTGAAACTTGCATGACCCAGCCTTCTGTGCCATAGTTCAGCATCATCCTCAACAGCACTCAGACATCTGAGACCACCACTCTTGTTTCCCATGTCACAGATTTGGGGGACACTTAACAAGCTGTACTTCAACCCATTCACGTAGTACATATTTTCAATTGAGTGAAAAGGAGACTTCCCAATTCTTCCAATTCCCAGAATGTATCCCTTTTTGCCGTTTCCAAAGGATACACTCCCTCCTTGCAGGGCTTTGAGTGAAAGAAAATCATTTGTGCTTCTAGTCATATGCTTCGAGCAACCACTAACTATGTACCCTTGTTTTATTCTCCCTTTCACTGCTCCTTGCACAAGGAAATCAAGGGTTAGACTTAGGAACCCAAACAAGTTTGGGTCCCTTGTAGTGAGGAAAAGGTCAAATTAAACTTCTTTTTATCCAAGCAGGTAGTATATATTTTTTAACGGAGGGACCAGGTTCCTTAGCAGTAGTTACTTTCTTAGCAAAAACTTTGTTTTTCTGTTGAGACGGAACCCTAGCCTTGTAGTTTTCTTTAAGGTGCCGATTGTTACCACAGTGAATACAAAGCCAATTATCGGGTATAGTAACATACTTGCTATGAGGGTTGTAGGGAGTCTTTTCCCTTTGAAACCCAATTCCCTGCATGTTTCCCCCATTGTTTATGTACATGGCAGTGATAGCATCAGAGGACTAGGTCTATTTGAGTGATTTTTCAAGATCACTCTTGACTCTTCCTAGTTCTTCCTGAAGTTGTTTGTTCTTTTCAAGTTCAATACACAGTCTAGACTTCACTGTCTTCATCTCATCTTCAAGCCTAAGATGTGGTTCATTAGCAACTTCCTTACCTTTGTGAAGAGTCTCATGCCTACCCCCTCCTTTCAGTTCCTTAATTGTGTCATTCAGATCAACTACTACTGCTAGTAGGTCATCTCTCTCAAGCTCAGTGTTAGCGACTCTTTTGGTCAAGACATCTTTTTCTTTTTCAACACTCTCAATAGTTTCCTTCAAATCAACCACCACTACTACTAGATCATCTCTCTCAAGTTCTAAGTTAGTAGCTTTTTCAATTAAAACTTCTTTCTCTTTCTTAGCACACTCAATAATCTCTTTCAAATCTACCACAACGACTACTAGGTCATCTCTAGATTGTTCTGCTTCTCCTAATTCCACAATTAGAGCATTTTTATCATTTATAAGACTGTGGTCTGCATCTATTAAAACATTTGCCAAAGACATGTGTTTTTTTGAAAAATAAGATTTCAGATTTCTCTGAACATCCAGAAAATTTACCTCATCATCGTCGTCGTCATCTTCATCATCATCAGACTGAGCCATCAAGGCAAAAATAGAGTCATACTCAGTTGCCTCACTTTCTACTGCCATCATTGAACTGTCACCATGATCATTATCTTTTTCAGATTCGCTGGAGGAGTCTCCCCATACAGCAAGAGCTTGTTTTACAACATTGTCAGCAACATTCTTTCTATTGAGGCATTTATCAGGAATCGGGTTCCTCTTGGCTGCTTTGTCAAAAAAATTTTTATACTGATCTTGCTTTAGGAGAGGGCAATCCTTGATGAAGTGTCCTGGCTTGCCACATTTATGACAGAGGTCATAATGTTTTGGCTTGCTAGAACTTTCCTTTTTTGGAATGCCTCCATTCCTGCAAACCATCTTCTGGAATCTTCTTGTCAAATAAGCCATATCACCATCCCCATCACTTGAATCATTATTGTCTATCTTGAGAACCAGGTTCTTCTCTTTTTTGGGCTCTCTTCTCTTATTGTCCTTATTCTTCTTCTTCTTCTTCTTCTTCTTCTTCTTCTTCTTCTTCTTCTTCTTCTTCTTCTTCTTCTTCTTCTTCATTCCATAAATTTTTAGATTACCAATGAGTTCATCAATGGTTAGCTTCTGTAAATCCTTTGCCTCTGTGATGGCGTTTACCTTGCTTTCCCAGGAACCAGGTAATACACTAAGTATTTTCCTGACATGTTTGTTTCTAGAAATGATTTCTCCCAATGAGTGAAGCTCATTGATGATAGAGGTGAAGCGAGTGTGCATGTCCTGAATGGACTCATCGTCCTTCATCTTGAATAGCTCATACTCAATGGTTAGCATATCAATCTTCAACTGTTTGACTTGAGTAGTCCCTACGTGTGCTGTTTGGAGAGCCTCCCAGATCTCCTTGGTAGATTGGCAGGCAGAAATTCGGTTATATTCGTCTGGTCCAATACCACAGACAAGGATCTTTTTGGCTCAAAAGTTCTTCTCTATAGCCTTTCTGTCAGCATCGTTGTGTTCTTTCCTAGTCTTAGGAACTGACACTTCTGGTTCTCCAATGGTCTTCATAGGAACAAAAGGACCATCGCAGATGACATCCCAAAGTTCTGAGTCTTCATCCATGATAAAATCATGCATCCTTGTCTTCCACCATCCATAGTATTGTCCATTAAATCATGGTGGTCTGTAGGTTGATTGACCTTCTTTAAAATTTTGTGGAGCAGCCATGAGGATCCTTTCTAGGTGCTAGCCTGATAGAAAAAACCCGCTCTGATACCAATTGATAGAATTCGAGGGTCCACCAAACTTTATAGAGAGCCAGGTTCTCTATAAGTTCCCACAGATATTAGTTCGCACAAAAACCACGCACACTGTAGTAGGTAAATGACAAGAGGAATTTTACGTGGAAAATTCCCTGTTCAACGGGATTAAAAAACACGACCTACCCTTGTAGGATTTCAACTTCACTATGATCAACTTTCAGATTACACCTATGTAACCTAGGAATTAACCTCTTAATCCCTCACTAACTTGTAACAACTCTATTATAAGCCACTTTGTAATAACTCTATTACAAAGACTTAATCTCTCACTAACTTGTAACAACTCTAATACAAGCCACTTTGTGATGACTCTATTACAAAGACTTCCAACTCGACTAAACTAGCCAAGACACAAACACAAGGGTTTATGATCTTTAAAGGTTTTCCACACAATGCTTCTAACTAAGAGAATTAGGAATTACAAGTAAAGAACTTTAAGAAAGGTGCAACACAACTAAGGACATGTGATGACTCAATGCTGGAAACTGGTCCTTCGTTATGCTGCTCTTTGTTCTTGATGCCTTGAAGGTCACTTGCAGTTTGGAAATACCCTTGAGTGATAGCTTGATTGATTCTGAAGTATGCAAATGTTGTTTTGCCTTTCCTTCATGTTAATATTGCATAAGTGACCTCACTTGAATGATGTAAGCATGTTTGATACAAAGGCATTCCCCGTAAAGTTGACTACTCCATTGTTTACATTGTTGCGTGACTGCAGAGGAACAATTGCAGTCACTTTACAACTGTGGGGAGTTGACTGGTACTGTCAGTAAGGGAACTGATGTCGATTTGTTCCCCCTGTTATTTTTTGGACTCTGAATAATTGAACCACGTCCCCGAACTAAGACTTTTTGTTCTTTAAGTACTTGAGGATGTGTATTAGGTTCCTTATATGGTTCTTGTCATTAAGTTTATTTAGATCATAAAAACATAACAAGGTACATATAACCTATCACCAAGGCATTAAATGCGCGTCGGTCAATGGTCGACCACTGCAAATTTTGAACCGTCATTGTGAAATCTATAAATAGCCCCTTCCTTTATCATTTTAAACATTTACTTTTAATTCTTCTCATTCTATCCTTCACAGTTCTTCGTCTTCTCCAAAATTATCTATTTCCAGGTTCTGAACATTTCTTTGCTTGTTCTTCACCAAACACCAAAATATTTCAATTTCCCGTCTTCTTTGTTCTTTGAAAATTTAGATGGCCAAGATATCTAAAACCATTCCTCAAAAATAGGCTGCTTCCTCATCTCGACCGGCCGGTGACAAACCGGTGGTGGAGCCACTCCTTGAAGAACTCTTTCCCGGGGGATGTGTTATTCATTCTGATTTTAAAGTTGAAAAACCCTCTTCGGTTGCCGGTCGATGCGAGCCGGTATCGAGATATATATGCTCGATACCAGTAAGTCTCCTTGATGTGGTGAAGAAAGATTGTAATTAGGTAGATAAAGAGGTCGTGATACCGACACTGGAGGAATCAATCACTACCCACTTGGAAGGATATCTGAGTGTTTACACTTACCCTTTCACGATGGGTCCCCTCGAGCTAGTCATCATCGAATTTTATAGGAAATACGAGGTGACCCTCGGCCAAATTCATCCTTCTTTCTCGAGGATCGTGATCTTGATCCGTTTCTTTGTGAGCAAAATCGATGGGCTTCCCTTCACCCTCAACCACCTTATAAGATTGTATAGTCCTCGACTTTACCGAGGCGGGATGATAAAGCTTCAACGCCGTTCTACCAAGGTGTTCACGTCGAGCATAGATGAGGATAAGGATCGGGGTTGGATGGGCCGATTTGTTCGAGTGAAGACCTCAAACCTAATCCTAGCTTAGAGTATGCCATATCTCGAGAAATGGAATATGAACCGTAAGCGTGATGTCGTTTTTAGTTTTTGTTGTTTTTACTTCTTCATGCTTTCTTATCAGTGTTTTTTTGACACATCCGTTGCTTGGATACCGGGTGCGGTTCTCCATCTCGAGAACTAGGTCAAAAACCTGGTCTCGACATCAACATTTGCTGAGCGATCATGGCATAATTTGTCGAAGGGTCGATGGGAAGCTCGTACTCGTGGTAAGCTTTCATCTTGGTCTACCGATTCATTTGTCGTTCGAGGTGACATGCTTATTCGAAGTATGAGTTTACTTATCTTCTCCCTTCGCAGGTCTCGAAAAAGATGCGGTCATGAGGCCCCCGTCTGGTAGTAAGGAAGTTTTACGGCCTGTCTCGAAGCCATTGAAGGAAAGTCAGATAAAAAGGACTTCGGTTTCCGAGGGTCAAAAACCTAAGAAGAAGGCAGCCCGTAAGCCCAAGGGAACCACAATTCCTACGTCTAAGGTATGAAGAAGAAGAAGAAGAAGAAGATAACTCTAGAATGGTGGCCCCTGCTCGGGCTGGCACCGATATTTGTAAAGCTTTAGGACCCGTGAGGACTGATTCTGCTTCACCCAGGTCCGACAAAGTCGAGGAGAAGACTTCAAACCGAGTTCTCGAGCAAAGGGAGACCAAGGATGGTTTACCTCGCGGTAACGAATCCGTCGAAGAGGCAGTTGATGATGGTACAAGAACCGAGTTTGAGGTTCCCCGAGATGGAGGCGGTGCCTCGAAAGACATAATCGGGGCAATAGAGATCGGCAATTCCCCTTCTTTTCCTTTATTTTCACAGTCTATGATACATGACGCCCAAGATGTTGAGGTTTATCATGGGGAGAGAGCCCATGGAGAGGAAGATCCTTTCCATGGTTATTTTGTTGGAGTAGAATATGCTACTAGTCCAAGCGATTTGGAGGCTTCGAAGAAGAGCGCGGGCAAGGCGGGGATTCCTCGTATATTCAACGAAGCTCAGCAGGCCCTGAATCGCGTAAGTTTGCTTTCTCTTTGTCACATTTCATACTTGTATTTTTCTTCTTTTGTATAACTCCCTTTTATTTTTTGTAGGCTTTTCCGCTCTATCATAAGGCATTTTTTTGATCCCGAGGGGAGCTAAGCCGGTTCGAAGCCGAAATTCAAGGGCTTACTGAGGAGAGGGATACCTTCAAGCTTCTCAGTGAGCATAGGGAAGGAGAATCAAAAGGACTTCGAGCCGATCTAGAAGCAACTCGGAAAGAACAAACCAATTTGTCCGAGCAGGTAAAAAGAGTCTTTGAAGTTAATGACACTAATTTAGGTGTGAAGGCTAACAGTTCGGTCTTTCAGGTTCAGCAAAAGCTCGATATGATTGGGCAGCTTCGCGCCTAAGTGGATGCAGTGAAAGCGGGGGCCGAGGATTAGAAAAAAAATATGGACTGCCTTGCTTCTGAAAAGGAGGCTGCCCGGGCTCAACTGGCCTCGGTCAAGGCCCAACTTCGAAGCTCGAAAGAGAGAGCCTTGGTGAAAGCCAAGAATATCGAGGAGTTCCAGTCTCGGTTGGGCTCAGTAACTTCTGATCGAGAGAAGCTGGTCTCGGAACTGGCAGCGGCCAAATCGGATGCCGAAATAGCCATGGCTAATGCTGATACAATGGTGCCTGTTTATCGGTCCAATGCTGAAGCCGCTCAGGTTCGAGCAAAAGAGATTGTCGAGGCTGCTCAAGCTCGAGCAAATTGGGTTGCCGAGCATGCTAAATGCCAATCTCGGAGGGAGACTCTAGAGTAGATCCACGCTCGTTGTTATACCCCATGTTTTCATACGTGAAAGTACGCCATAAGTAAATTGATGGAAGCTCGGAAATGAGATGTTACATCCCACATTTTCGTACGTTAAAGTTTTGTCGTAAGTTAGTCGACGCAAGCTCGGGAATGAGATTATTTTTGAGATTATTAGTGTCATGTTATTTCAAGCAAGTGATAAGTAAATTCGTGAAGGTGAAAAGGTTAAGCGAATCGAAGAAAATGAGTTTCGGCAAAGTTTGACATTTTGAGATAAAATACGGTCCAAGCTATAATACCCCATATTTATGGACTAGTGCCATACAAGGTACCACATGACTATAATAGTAAGGTGTATGAGGTATGTTAAAACTGAGTAGTATTTTAAGTAATTTAGGATAATTCTCATTATGTGGATAATTGATTAATTATTGATTTTTAGTGGGAGATTAACTAATTAATTAAGTATAATTTGGATAAGACTAAGTGCTCCTAGCATGGAAGCATGTGCGAATCTTTAATCAAGCCTAAGGTGACTAACTATGTTATGAGGCTAGGTGGCACCTTTAGAGGGACTCTTGGATAAAGCCATAAAAGACTCAAATTCACAAAGGAATGGAAAAGGGCAACGTTCAGCTTCAACAAAAGCCATGAAAGACTTCTCAAATTCAACAAAGTCATATGAGATTATGATAAAATTCACAAAAGAGAGGTTGATATCTCTTTAACATCTTGGTAACATCTCTAATTCACTTCAGCAAATTCAAACAAAAATTTGCATCTTAGCATCCTTAGTAACGTGAATTTCTTGAAACAAAATTCAAACAAGATCTCTTAGCATCTTAGCAACGTGAGATGTTGCAATTTTAAGGGAGTACAGTGCAATCTTTCTCAAGAATATCATACGAATTTTTCCCTACTCCGATCTTGCTGTCACGTGTGTTTTCGCAAAATATGGGTGTTAGAGGGGTTATCAAGAGAATCGACTCAGGTATGTTAAGGCTATCCCTTCTTTCTTTTTGGCATGATCCAAATGATACAAACGAAAGGAGCAAAATACGCAACTTTCATAAATGACTCTATTCATAGAAATACTAGGGGTGTCTATATTCTTGATTCCTCATGTGAATTATTATTATATCCTCTGTTCATGGGTCTCAGAAAAATACGTATTTGATAAAGTTTGTCTGAAAGGCATATTGATTTTATGATATTCTGAGAAATCTTATTAACGTATTTCTTATGCATTTCATGCATTTATACATGTACTTTGACCCATGACCTGATGGCGTTTTATACGCGTATATTATATGTATATGGGATATGGAAAAAGGTTATGGCATTATATATGCACCACCACCTGATCAGCTGGTATACGTTGATGATTTGCCCACAGTGGCTGAGATGATATGATGGGATGCCCTCAGAGGCTTGATGATGTTATGTACGCATATACCTATGCATGGTATGACATTTATACGCATATGCATGGCATTGTAAATATTATTGATTCACAGAGTTATTCAGATTTACATGTGGAGTCTTTACTCCATGTTTCTCGTGTCTATTATTTACTGATTTTCATTCCTTACATACTCGGTACATTATTTGTACTGACATCCCTTTTGCCTGGGGACGCTGCGTTTCATGCCCGCAGGTCTCGATAGACAGGTCGAGAGTCCTTCAAGTTGGCTATCAGCTCAACGGAAGGTGTTGGTGCGCTCCATTTGCTCCGGAGTTGCTATTTGGTCAGTATGATTAAGATATGTATTGATTGGTATGGCGGGGCTCTGTCCCGACCTTTATGATAATTATGTATTCTTAGAGGCTTATAGACAGATGTCATGTATATGAAAGATTGTATGGCCTTATCGGCCTATGTTTAGTGTACGAGTAATCATTTCGATCTTATAGGTCGTATGTCTTAGGTATAAGTTGGTATTACATGTTTTATTCTAGTTATCTTATAGCAGCCTTTCCATCTCATTTTCCTATGATAGTATGATATGAAAAGATACGTTATGTTGGTACCCGGCTGAGTAAGGTACCGGGTGCCCGTCGCGGCCCATCGATTTGGGTCGTGACACCCGTGGCTACGATCTTTCAGCTGAGATCGATAATGCAAAAGAGCTCGAAGCCGAAGCCGAAGCCAGAGTATTGGCCTTTCCCGATGATGATGATACCGTGAGTATGAGCGGTTCTGAGAGCGAAGGAGGCCTCGAAGGTGAAGATGCTGCTCTTGGAGAGGACTAAGTCCTTTTAGTATTTTTCTTCTTTCTTTTAAGACCGTTTTGGTGTTTTGTAGAAAATCTTGATTGGGCCATGGTGCCCTTGTAAATGATTTCTGGTATATATAAAACTTTCTTTCTTTTATGGCTTTTGAATATTTTGCCTTTCTTGTTAATTTATACAAAGGACAAAAAGTGCCTTGGCACGGGATAATTACTTGAAGGTCCGAGTGAATGTTCAAACTCGACCTTTTCTTATAGGTAGTCCCCGAGTGAATGCTTGAACTCGAACTGAGATAGCTTTTAGACTTCGACGAATAGAGTTAAAGCGAAATAATTTGCTCGAAGGTAGCCTTTAGGCTTTTCGGTCAAGTGAGAGTGATTTCTCGAACTAAGGTAGCCCTTTAGGCTTTACGGTTAAGTGAGAGTGTTTTCTCGAACTCGAATTAAGGCAACCCTTAGGCTTTATGGTCAAGTGAGTGTTTGTTCGAACTCGAATTAATGTAACCCTGAGGCTTTTCAGTCGAGTGAGTGTTTACTCAAACTCAGATTAAGGTAGCCCTTTAGGCTTTATGGTCGAGTGAGTGTGATTTCTCGGACTCAAATTAAGGTAGCCCTTAGGCTTTTCAGTCGAGTGAGTGTTTTCTCAAACTCGAATTAGGGTAGTCCTTTAGGCTTTATGGTCGAGTGAGTGTTTGCTCGTACTCGAATTAATGTAGCCCTTAGGCTTTATAGTTAAGTGAGTGTTTGCTCGAACTCAAATTATTGTAGCCCTTAGACTTTATGGTTGAGTGAGTTTTTTCTCGAACTCGAATTAATGTAGCCCTTAGGCTTTATAGTTGAGTGAGTGTTTGCTCGAACTCGAATTAAGGTAGCCCTTTAGGCTTTTCAATCGAGTGAGTGTTTGCTTGAACTCGAATTAGGATAGACCTTTAAGCTTTATAGTAGAGTAAGTGTTTCCTCGAACTCGAATTATTGTAGCCCTTAGGCTTTATGGTCGAGTGAGTGTTTGCTCGAACTCGAATTAATGTAACCCTTAGGCTTTTCAATCGAGTGAGTGTTTACTCAAACTCGAATTAATGTAGCCCTTAGGCTTTTCAGTTGAGTGAGTGTTTGCTCAAACTCAAATTAAGGTAGCCCTTAGTCTTTATGGTTGAGTGAGTGTTTGCTCGAACTCGATTTAATGTAGCCCTTAGGCTTTATGGTCGAGTGAGTATTTTCTCGAACTCGATTTAATGCAGCCCTTAGGCTTTTCAGTCGAGTGAGTGTTTGCTCGAACTCGAATTAAGGTAGCCCTTAGGCTTTTATGGTCGTGTGAGTGTTTGCTTGAATCGATTTAATGTAGCCCTTAGGTTTTATGGTCGAGTGAGTGTTTGCTCGAACTCGATTTAATGCAGCCCTTAGGCTTTATGGTCGAGTGAGTGTTTGCTTTAACTCGATTTAATGTAGCCCTTAGGCTTTATGGTCGAGTGAGTGTTTGCTCGAACTCGATTTAATGTAGTCCTTAGGCTTTTCAGTCGAGTGAGAATGATTTCTCGAACTCAAATTAATAGATCAAGAATATGAAGCAGAAGAATCTTTCTGAGATATGAGATATCGGTAAAGAAGAAATTTCTTTTTATAAGTCATTATACATGCGCTCATGTTTTGTGCCAGGGCTCGAGCAATCTACGGGGGCATGGTTCGTTTGACCATTTGACCCTTACAAATATTTTCTATCGAGACCCTGTTGCCATGAAGTAATTTCCTTGTATCGAACTTGATACATCCGAGGGTAATGCCCCCCAGTATTCAAGGTTGATTGTAAAGAGGCCTCGGATACTGTTGAATTGTTCTAAGTCAGCACGATCAATAGTTGCCTTATTAAAAACCTCACCGAAAAATCCATTTGGGACAAAACCGATCTAAGGGAAAAAGAGTGCAACACGTGCTTTCAGACCTAAAGGCTTCGAGTTGAATAATCCATCCATGTTTCTGCTCGAACACCTGCAAGGGTTAATTTTGAAATACAAATGAACACGGGAGGGTCATACCTTAGCAGTAGTATCGTTTTAGGTGTGACACATTCCAATTGCTTGGTAGTTGTTTGCCGTATATCACACCTAGCTTATAGGATTCTTTTCCAACGATTTCGAGAACCTGATATGGTCCTTCCCAGTTCGGACCTAGTTTCCCTTCATTCGAATTTCGGGTGTTGAGGGTGACTTTTCTTAGCACCAATTCCCCGACTTTAAAATGTCGAAGATTGGTTCTTCGATTGTAGTATCTTTCGATCTGCTGTTTTTGGGCGGCCAATCGGACGAGAGCGGCCTCTCATTTTTCGTCCAATAATTCTAGGCTCGTGTTCATGGTTTCGTTATTCGACTCCTTTGTTTTATATCAAAACCTGATGCTAGGTTCTCCGACCTCTACTGGGATCAGAGCTTCGGCGCAATAGACCAATGAGAATGGCGTTGCTTCGGTACTGGATTTCGATGCTGTGTGATATGCCCATAGGACCTCGGGTAGTATTTCTCTCCATTTTCCTTTGGCTTCGGTCAATCTCTTCTTAAGATTTTGGATGATGGTTTTGTTGGTCGATTCAGCTTGTCCGTTCCCGCTGTGATGATATGGTGTTGATAGGATCCTTTTGATCTTATGATCCTCGAGAAATTTAGTTACTTTGCTGCCAATGAACTATTTTCCATTATCACATACAATCTCGGTTGGCATCCCGAATCGACATATGATGTGGTCCCAAATGAAGTCTACCACTTCTTTTTCTCTGACTTTCTCGAAAGCCTATGTTTCAACCCATTTAGAGAAATAATCAATGATAAACAAAATAAACTGAGCTTTAACTGGGGCCGATGGAAGGGAGATGACGATGTCCATCCCCCATTTCATAAAAGGCCATGGATATAGGACTGAGTGGAGTAGCTCCCCGGGTTGATGAATCATGGGCGCATGTCTTTGGCATTTGTCACATTTTCGAACAAACTCTTTCGCATCTTTTCCCATATCGGTCCAATAATACCCTGCTCTGATCGTTTTGTGGACCAGCTAATCGGCACCGGAATGGTTTCCACAAGTGCCCTCGTGAATTTCTCGTAGTATGTAATCGGTACCTCCTGGTCCCAAACATATTGCCAATGGTCCATCGAACGTCCTTCTAAACAGTGTTTCGTCTTCGGATAGGGTGAACTGTGCTGCCTTTGTGCGCAAAGCCCTTGATTCCTTTGGATCTGATGGAAGCTTCCCGTTCTTGAAGTACTCTATATATTTGTTCCTCCAATCCCAGGTTAGACTTGTGGAATTTATCTCGGCGTGACCTTCTTCGATCACCAATTTTATGAGTTGTACGACAGTCCCCGAGTGGAGTTCATCATCTTCGACTGATGAACCTAAGTTTGCAAGTGCATCAGCCTCGTTGTTCTGTTCTCGAGGTACATATTGCAAAGTCTATTCTTTAAACTGATGTAGAGTCACCTGTAATTTATCCCAGTACCTCTGCATTTGATTTTCTCGGACTTCGAAAGTCCCGTTAGCTTGGTTTACCACGAGGAGGGAATCATACTTAGCCTCTACGACCTCAGCTCCTAAGCTTCTAGCTAGTCGAGACCTGCAATCATGGCCTCATTGTTAGTTAATTTTGTAGTTCTGATAGACTGTCTAACTACATTACCTGTGTGTGATTTTAGTACAATGCCTAATCCGGACCCCTTCACATTTGAGGCACCGTCCGTGAAAAGAGTCCAAACTCCCGAAGAGGTACTCGACTTTATCAGTAGCTCTTTCTCAACCTCGAGTACGAGGGCCGGTGAAAAGTCAGCCATGAAGTCCACCAAGATTTGAGATTTGATAGTGGTTCGGGGTTGATACTCGATATTGTACCCACCGACTTCTATGGCCCATTTCGCCAATCGACCCAAAAGCTCGGGTTTGTACAAAATATTTCGAAGAGGATAAGTTGGTACAACATGTATTGAATGACATTGGAAATATGGTTTTAGCTTCCTAGAGGTGCTTATTAAAGCAAGCGCTAATTTTACTAAGTGCGGATATCTAGTTTCGGTCTCGCCTAAAGTCCGGCTGACATAATAAACAGGGAATTGCGTACCTCGTTCTTCTCAAACCAGAACTTCACTTACCGCTGTCTCTGATACAGCTAAGTACAGGTAAATCTGCTCGTCCACTTTTGGGGTATGAACCAGCGGAGGGCTCGATAAATACCGCTTTAGTTCTTCCAAAGCCTATTGGCATTTCGGAGTCCATGTAAAGTTGTTTTTCTTCTTAAGCAGTGAGAAAATCGGTGGCTTCTATCTGATGATCTCGAAATGAATCGTCCCAGGGCGGCTATCCTCCCCGTTAACCTTTGCACGACCTTTACATTATCGACTACCGTGATGTCCTCGATAGCTTTGATTTTGTCGGGGTTGATCTCAATTTCTCGATTGGACACCATGAAACCAAGAAATTTGCTTGAGCCAACCCCGAATGCATATTTTTCGGGGTTGAGCTTCATATTGTACTACTTTAGTACGTCAAAAGTTTCCTACAAATGCTTTAAATGGTCCTCTGCTTGCAGGGACTTAACTAACATGTCATCAATATAAACTTCCATTGATTTACCTATCTGTTTTTCGAACATTCGGTTTACTAGGTGTTGATAAGTTGCACCAGCATTTTTTAGACCGAATAGCATTACGTTATAATAGTAGGTACCATACTTAGTGATGAACGAGGTCTTTTTCTGATCCTCCGGGTTCATCTATATCTAGTTGTACCCGGAGTAGGCATCAAGAAAATTGAGAATCTCATGGCCGGCCGTGGCATCGATCATACGACCAATTCTAGGTAAAGGAAAGGAATCCTTAGGGCATGCTTTGTTCAGGTCTTTATAATCTATACACATTCTAAGTTTGTTTCCCATTTTAGGGGCCACCACCACATTTGCCAGCCATTCAAGATATTTTACTTCTCGGATGGATCCTATTTTAAGAAGTTTGGTTACCTCGTCCTTGATGAAGGCATGTTTGACCTCGGACTGGGCCTTTCTTTTTTTCTTTGCCGGATGGAATTTCGGATCCAAGCTCAGTCTATGAGTGGTTATTTCCGGTGGGATTCCTGTCATGTCAAGATGGGACCAAGCGAAACAGTTCATGTTAGCTATAATAAATTGAATAAGCTTTTCCCTGAGCTCGGGATCCAACCCCGTTCCCAGGTATACCTTTTGCTTGGGAAGATGCTCGATTAGTGTGATTTGCTCTAGTTCTTCGACTGTTGATTGGGTAGTGTCGGAATCATCGGGGACCATGAAGGATCGAGGAATCCCATAATCATCATCTTTGTCAGTCTCCTATTTTTCTAGTTGGGTCGAGGCTGACGTTTGTGATTGCTATTTGGTGTCCCATTTTTCCTTCGAATTTGATCCCTTTGTTGATGATAATGATGATATCAGAATCACTTCGTCGACGACAAACATTTCTTTTGCGGTCGGTTGCTCCCCGTAGACCGTTTTGATTCCCTCCGATGTTGGGAATTTCAGAACCTGGTGAAGGGTCGAGGGCACTACTTTCATGTTGTGGATCCATGGCCTCCCGAACAGGGCGTTATATCTCCTATCACCCTCGATCACGTGGAACTTCATTTCTTAGATGGTCTCGGCCACATTTACTGGCAAGATTTTCTCGCCCTTAGTAGTTTCACATGCCATATTAAATCCGTTCAGTACCAGGGTAGCGGGTACGACCTGGTCCTGTAGACTGAGTTGCTCTACGACCCTTGATCGAATGATGTTGGCCAAACTAACTGGATCAATTAACACAAGTTTAACTTGAGTTTTAATCATAAGTACAGATATTACCAGTGCATCATTATGGGGTTGCATTATTCCTTTCGCGTCTTCGTCACTAAAGGACAAGGTTCCTTTAGGTGTATAATCCTGAGTCCGAGATCACTTTCCTCTTACAATAGATATCTTAGTGCGTTTAAGCACCGGTCCCTGGGGGACGTCAATCCCTCCGATGATCATGTGGATGATGTGTTTTGGATCTTCTTGTTCGTTTTATCTATTGAAATTTCTGTTTTTAAAATGGTTTTTGGCCGGTCACTTAAAAATTCTTGAAGGTGCCCTTCATTGAATAAATGGGCTACCTTCTCTCTCAACTGCCTGCAGTCTTTGGTTCTGTGGCCATGGGTGCCATGATATTTGCACATTTGATTGGGATTCCTCTGGGCTGGATCGGACTGCAGAGGTCGAGGCCACTTAGTATCTTTAATTCGTCTGATAGCCTACACGATGACGGATGCATCGATGTTGAAGTTATATTCTGATAACCGTGGTGCTTCCTTAGGTCTGATATGCCTATCGAGCCCATTCTTGTTCATCAGCCCCCGAGATCCTTTCCTTCGATCACTTCTCCTTTCGCCTCGTACGTAGTTGCATGTAGGTTCGCTACCCCTACGATCTCCGTTATATGGCCGATATGGGTCCCTGTTCGACCTTGATTCTCGATCGACGTCCCTTTTAATAGCGGACCCAGAACCCAATTGGTTGTCTTAAACTCTGATCTTCTATTGATATCGATTATGCATATCGGCCCAGGTAATAGCCGGGAACTCGACCAAATTCTGCTTCAACTGTCGTGAAGCCATTGAGCTTCGTTCGTTCAGTCCTTGGGTGAAAGCTTGTACAGCCCAATCGTCCGTGATTGGTGATAGATTCATTCGTTCCATTTGAAAACGAGATACGAACTCTCTTAACATATCGTTATCTTTTTGCTTTACCTTGAAAAGGTCCGACTTCCTGGTATCGACCTTTATGGCTCTCGCGTGTGCTTTATGAAAGAATCTGTAAGCATAGCAAAATAATTGATAGAGTTAGGCCTTAAATTGTGATACCATATCATTGCCCCCTTTGACAGGGTTTCCCCTAACTTCTTCAATAGAACGGATTCATTCTCGTCATCTTCTAGATCGTTCCCATTAATGGCACATGTGTAAGAGGTGACATGTTCGTTGGGGTCGGTCGTTCTATTATATTTAGGAATTTCGGGCATGCAAAACTTCTTGGGGATCGGTTTAGGAGCCGTGCTCAGGGGGAAAGGTTTTTGTATGAATTTTTTGGAATTCAAGCCCTTCAATACCGGTGGTGCCCCCGGGATCTGATCAACCCTGGAGTTATAAGTTTCTACTTTTTTGTCGTTTTCTTCAATCCTCTTTTCTCCTGACTCAATTCATTTTGTCAGTTATTCTAACATCTTAATAATTTTGGGACTAGTTCCCGATTCTTGTTCATTTGATCTTACTACAGTTGTCCCCGTTTCGTGGGTCATTTCTCGGGATGGACCGGGCTTGGCCCTGCTCGGTGCCTGGGTTTGGCTCTGCAACTGAGCTATTGCTACTTGTTGAGCTTGTAACATTTCGAAAATCATACACAGTCTGATCCCGTCCTTTAGGGTATTTCGAACTGCAGATCGAGTTCTACCATGGATGCTATTTTCGGGGTCGGAACGTTGGTTCGCCTCGATGGCCACATGTGAATTAACATCGATTGAATCTGCGGCCCGAGTTCCAACGAGATCGACGAGTGGTCTTTCATCCCTGGTGGTCAGGTTGTTATTCTCATCTTGAAGGCCAGCTTCGATGTCAATAGGTAGGGCCATTGATTGGGAGTTCGCCGTTTTAAAGCTGAAATCAAAGACACTTCCAAGAGCAAGTGTAAAATGATGTGTTTTGTAGATATTCGTACCAAATAACCACTATTATCTTTAGCCTCACGGTGGGCGCCAAACTGTTTATCCGAAAAACGGATAGAGTTGAATTTATACGTAGTTCTAAGAATACGTGATATAACTTAGTACAAATTGGAAAAATAAGTAGAAATATATCGAATATTGATTGTAAAAAAGGAATGAAGTACAAACCCAAAGTGAGAATGAACAAGATGAACCAATGTCCAAAGCCCAAAAGAAGGATAATTTTAACTATATATGTGTAAATCTCAATAACTTCTTAAATGTGAGAGTGTATTGATGTCTAAATCCCCCCCTACAAATGGCAGCCACTCTAATATAATGGAGGAATCCTACTTTGGATATAATTAAAAATACATAGTGGAGATCCCATGATAGATTAATCAATTAGTTTTTCCTTGATTTCTGCCGAGATTTTCTCCCTTAGTGCGGCTATAATGGCTTTGTTGTCCCTTGACTCAAGCTCGATCGGTCTCTAAGTCTCGAGCTCGATATTGACTCGAGCTTTGGTTTTCGTGCTCGATTTTGACAATGGTTTCGGTATTTGATCGGTCTCTAGGTCTCTGGGTCTCGACCTCATCTGGGCTCGATGTCGACTCGGCTGATCCCAACCTTGGTCGGTTTCTAGGGCTCGAACTCAACAGCCCAACTTCACGTCATAGCTTGATATCATAATGACGAACCTTGGTCCATCATGCCCCAAACTCAATCAGTCACACGAGGGCAAACTCGGTTTTGACCGTATACAATATATCAAATCTTTAAACAATTCCAGTGATTTAATTTAAAGCTAAACTCCAGGATCGATGCTATTTGCTTGGGTTCTATTTGCTCTCGTTACTAGGCTTTGATTATGGTGGATTATTTTTGTACTGCTCTTTGTCCGTGCATTTTTTAATGGCTAATTTCTTTGAATATGGTTGTATACGGTCAAAATCGGGCATGTCAGATTTCGTAGGCACGAGGAGCTGCCTCGAGGGTAAGCTCATGATAGACCAGGCTCAAGCTCAATGGCAGAGTATGGAGCATGAAGATCGAAGTGCTCGCTGAAGATCAAGACCGAGCATGACCGACCGAAGATCTCGGCGGAAATCCCGGAACAGATCGAATCAAGTGGTTATTGACGCCAATCATGGGATCTATTTTCGTTATTAGAATTGTACCTTATTTAGGATTCCTTTACTATATAAAGAGGTACCATATTTATTTGTAAGGGGCATTGATTCACGGATAAATATATACAAAAAATGCTGCTCTCTATTTTACTATCCATTACTGTTCATCATTGTTTATCTTCCGCTCTTTACTGTTCTTCTTATCCAACCTCCAGACCATCTCGAATCGAGGTCGAAAGCGCTGCTAGAACATTGGTTTGATTTATTTTACTATTTAGATTATTTATTCAATTCCTTGTTTGTCAATTGGTATTGGATAAAATCACGTATCCTTAAAACCACTAAATAAGTTTAATTGTTTCTCAAATTTTAGGGTAAACAGTTTGGCGCCCACCGTGGGGTTAAGGATAATAGTGATTGTTCAGTACTGATTCTGGTAAAACACACTATTTTACGCTTGTTCTTGTTGAGTGCCTTTGCTTTCAGGTTAAAACATGTCAAACTCACAAAACGCATCCACACACAGTAACAATGGCCTCAGATTCCATGATGAAAATGAAAATGTGATCGCTCCAGGAATCGAGGTGCCACAGGCTAATCTCGGGGCAGACTGGATGCCAACCCAGTCGATGTCAGTTTGCACGTTGCTCTAAATGCGGACCTAGGCGCAGATCTCGATGGGAGTGTTTCTAGAGAAGGCTGATCTAGTGGCCAAGGAACACAGGGCAGAGGAGATGAAGGAGTCAGTCTCCAATTGATCCGAATAGGGTCGAGCCGATAATTACTTGTCGTACCGAGCCAGTACCGGAAAGGTCAAATGGTAACGAATCGGAGACTAATCCTGCAGTAGTGAAAATGCTTGAGGAGCTCACCAAAAGAATTGAATAAGGGGAGAAGAGAATCGAAGCCAATGATAAAAAAAATGGAGACATACAACTCTCGAGTTGATCAGAAACCAGGGGCACCGCCAATCTTGAGAGGGATGGATACGAAGAAGATTGTACAAAAGCCGTTTCCTCCAAGTGTGGCTCCGAAGCCTATTCCAAAAAAGTTTCGTATGCCAGACATACCCAAATACAATGGGACCATCGATCCCAACGAGTATGTTACTTCATATACATGTGCCATCAAGGGTAACGATTTAGAGGATGATGAAATCAAATCCGCGCTGTTGAAAGAATTCGGAGAGACCCTTTCGAAGGGAGCAATGATTTGGTATCACAACCTGCCACGAAATTCCATCGATTCATTTGTCATGTTAGCAGATTCTTTCATAAAGGCAAATGGCGGAGCCATAAAGGTCGCAGCGAAGAAATCGGACCTTTTCAAGGTAAGACAAAGGGATAATGAAATGCTAAGGCATTTCGTGTCCCGATTTTAAATGGAACGCATGGAGTTGCCACCGGTCACAGATGATTGGGCCGTTCAAGCTTTCACCCAAGGGTTGAACGAACGGAGTTCGATAGCATCACAGCAGTTGAAACAAAATTTGATCGAGTATCCAGCTATAACTTGGGCAGATGTACACAATCGATATCAGTCGAAGATCAGGGTCGAGGACGACCAATTAGGAGCCACTTCCGGTTTAGTATATCCAAACAGGTTGACAGTTAAAAACCAGAGGGACGTCAACAGGGAGCCAAGGTCGAATAGGGACCAATATCAACCATATACCGCAGATCAAAGGAACAATGGTTCAGGACGCAATTCCGTCCGAAATGATCGAAGAAGTGATCGACGACAGAATTCTCGGGAACTTATGAGCAAAAGTGGTTTCGACAATTATGTTGATCCCACAGAGGCACCTCGGTTATCGGAATATAACCTTATCATCGATGCATCAGGCATTGTTTCGGCAATCGGAAGGATCAGAGATACTAGGTGGCCTAAACCCATACAAATCGATCCTTCCCAAAGAAACCCAAATTTGATGTGCAAGTATCATGGCACGCATGTTCACAAGACCGAGGATTACAAGCAATTAAGGGAGGAGGTAGCCTGTCTATTCAATGAGGGTCACCTTCGGGAGTTCCTCAGTGATCGAGCCAAGAATCATTTCAGAGAAAGGGACGCAAACAGAAAACATGAACAGGAGGAACCTAACATGTCATTCATATGATCGTCGGTGGGGTCAACATCCCACATGAACCCATATTCAAACGAACTAAGGTGTCAATCACTAGGGAAAAACTAACCCGAGATTATGTGCCCAAAGGCACTTTATCATTCAACAACGAAGAAACAGAAGGCATTTCTCAGTCCCACAATGATGCTCTGGTAATTTCTATCTTATTAAATAAAGTTCAAGTTAAGCGTGTTTTAGTGGATCCAGGTAACTCGGCAAATATCATCTGATCGAGGGTCGTGGAGCAGCTCGGCCTACAAAGTCAAATCGTACCCGCAGCTCGAGTCTTAAACGACTTTAATATGGACAGTTAAATAACTGAAGGGGAGATTATTCTACTAGTGAACATGGCTGGAACCATTCAAGATATCAAGTTCCACGTAATCGAGGGCGACATGAGGTACAATGCCCTGCTCAGAAGGCCTTGGATCCACAATATGAGGGCAGTCCCTACGACTATCCACCAAATGATGAAATTCCCGACGTCGGACGGTGTAAAAACAATATACGGGGAACAGCATACTGCAAAGGAAATGTTTGCGATCGATGAGGTGACCCCGATATCGACACTATCAACCTCGGAAAGGTCGAGCATCAAAGATAAACATGAAGTCAAATAGCAATCACAGCCACCAGCCTCGACCGAATCAGGGAAGCGGGAGATAGAAGAAGAAGAGGAGGATTTTCTGACCCCTCAAACTTTTGTTGTTCCCAAAGATACTGACGCTACCAAATCAACGATTGAAGAGCTGGAATAGGTTATATTGATCGAGTAACTGCCTGAGCGAAAGGTATACCTGGGAACGGGATTAACCCCCGAACTCAGGAAAAAACTTATCCAATTTCTTGTTGATAACATAGATTGTTTTGCTTGGTCCCATTTAGACATGACAGGGATTCTACCGGAGGTAACGACATATCGGCTAAGCCTGGACCCTAGATTCAAACCGGTGAAGCAAAAGAGAAGACCCCAGTCCAAAGTAAAGCACGCATTCATAAAGGACGAGGTAACTAAATTTCTCAAAATAGGATCCATTTGGGAGGTGAAATGTCCCGAATGGTTAGCCAAAGTAGTTGTAGTCCCTAAAAAAGGGGACAAACTTAGAATGTGTATAGATTATAAGGATTTAAACAAGGCGTGTCCCAAAGATTTTTTTCCACTGCCTAACATCGATCGCATGATCGATGTCACGAGCGGCCACGAGATCCTTACTTTTCTCGATGCCTATTCCGGGTACAATCAAATCCAAATGAACTCGGAAGACCAAGAAAAGACTTCATTTATCACCAAGTGTGGAACATATTGTTATAGTATAATGCCCTTCGGGCTAAACAATGCAGGAGCTACTTACCAACACCTAGCGAATAAAATGTTCGAAGAACAAATAGGTAAATCAATGGAGGTTTATATTGATGGCATGCTAGTTAAGTCCCTACGCGTAGAGGACTATTTGGCTCATTTGCAGGAAATGTTCGAGATTTTAAGGAAATACAACATGAAGCTCAACCCCGAGAAATGTGCTTTCGGGGTTGGTTCAGGCACATTCCTTGGCTTCATGGTATCAAATCGGGGGATCGAGATCAACCCCGATATAATCAAGGCCATCGAAGACATCGCCGTCGTGGATAGTGTAAAGGCCGTACAGAGGCTAACTGGACGGATAACTGCCTTAGGCCGATTCATTTCGAGGTCATCGGATCGAAGCCACAGATTTTTCTCTTTACTCAAAAAGAAAAGCGATTTCGCCTGGACCCCAGAATGCCAACACGCATTGGAAGAGTTGAAGCGATACTTATCGAGCCCACCACTGCTTCACACTCCAAAGGAAGATGAGAAACTTTACTTGTACTTTCCAGTATTAGAAATCGCGGTAAGTGGTGTCTTAGTTCGGGAAGAGCAAGGCACGCAATTTCCCGTTTATTATGTAAGTCGAACCTTAGAAGAAGCAGAAACTAGATATCCACACTTAGAAAAATTGGCACTTGCACTGAAAAGAGCCTCTAGAAAGTTAAGACCATACTTTCAATGTCACCCTATATGCGTATTAACTACTTACCCACTTCGTAATATTTTGCACAAACCCGAACTGTCCGGCCGATTGGCCAAATGGGCCGTCGAACTCAGTGGATACGATATCGAATATCAACCCCGGACGGCCATCAAGTCTCAAATTTTAGCAGACTTCGTGGCCGATTTCACGCCAACCCTCGTATCCGAAGTTGAAAAGGAACTCTTGTTAAAATCGGGTACGTCATCAGGGGTATGGACCTTTTTCACAGACGGTGCTTCAAATGTGAAGGGGTCCGGGCTAGGTATCGTTTTGAAGCCGCCCACAGGTAGCACTATTAGGCAATCTATCAAAACTTCTAGGTTGACTAACAATGAGGCCGAGTACGAGGCCATGATTGCAGGTCTCGAGCTAGCTAAAATCCTGGGGGCAGAAGTCATTGAAGCCAAGTGTGACTCTTTACTGGTGGTGAACCAAGTAAATAAAACCTTTGAAGTTCGAGAGGATAGAATGCAAAGGTATTTGGACAATCTGTAGGTAACTTTGCACCGTTTCAAGGAATAGACATTACAGCATGTACCTCGAGAACAAAATAGTGAGGACGATGCACTTGCTAACTTGGGGTCATCGGTCGAGGAAGATGAGATCAGCTCGGGGACTATCGTTCAACTCTCGAGATTCGTGATCGAGGAAGGCCATGCCGAGGTAAACTCTACAAGCTTAATCTGGGATTGGAGGAATAAATATATTGAATACTTGATGAATTGAAAGCTCCCATCGGACCCTAAAGAGTCGAGGACCTTACGAACCAAAGCTGCTCGATTCACATTGGCTGAAGATGGAACATTATACACAAGAACATTCGATGGACCATTAGCAGTGTGCTTAGGGCCAGGAGGCATCGATTATGTTTTACGATGGACCATTGGAACTTGTGGGAACCACTCCGGCGCCGAATCACTGATTCACAAAATCATTAGAGCAGGAGACTACTGGGATAGCATGGAAAGAGATACTAATGAGTTTGTTTTAAAATGTGATAAATGTCAAAGGTTTGCTTCGATGATCCATCAGCCCGGAGAACAACTTCATTCAGTCCTATCTTCATGGCCATTCATGAAATGGGGGATGGATATCGTCGGCCCCCTTCCATCGGCGCCAGGTAAAGCTAAGTTCACTTTATTTATGACTGACTATTTCTCTAAATGGGTTGAAGCACAGGCGTTCGAGAAAGTGAGAGAAAAAGAGGTTATAGACTTCATCTGGGATCACATCGTGTGTCGATTTGGGATACCCGCAGAAATAGTATGCGACAATGGTAAGCAATTTATCGGTAGTAAAGTGACGAAATTTTTTGAAGACCATAAAATAAAAAGGATATTGTCAACACCATATCACCCTAGTGGGAACGGACAGGCCGAATCGACGATCAAGACTATCATCCAAAACCTGAAGAAAAGGTTGAACGAAGCTAAAGGGAAATGGAGAGAAATTCTTCCCAAAGTCCTTTAGGCATATCGAACAATATCGAAGTCCAGTACAGGGGAAACTCCGTTTTCCTTAGCATATGTCTCTGAAGCCTTAATTCCAGTCAAAGTCGGAAAACCCAGCGCAAGGTTTCGACATGCATCGGAGGAATCGAACCGCGAGTCTATGAATACTAGCCTCGAATTATTAGATGAAAAACGAGAAGCGGCACTTGTTCGAATGGCTGCACAAAAGCAATGAATCGAAAGGTACTACAATAGAAGAACCAACCTTCGCCACTTCAGGGTCGGGAACTTAGTCCTAAGGAAGGTCACCATCAACACTCGAGATCCTAATGAAGGGAAGATCGGCCCGAATTGGGAAGGACCCTATCAAGTCCTCGATATAGTCAGAAAAGGGTCTTATAAACTCGGAACGATGGACGGCGAACCATTACCAAAAAACTGGAACATATCACTTCTCAAACGATATTATTGTTAAGGTATGACTTTCTCCCTTCTTTCGTTTATATATATTCGGCGCTAACTCATTGCAGGTGTTCGACCAAATACATCGAGACCTCAGGTTTTAAAGTACGTGTTGCACTCTTTTTCCCTTAGATCAGTTTTTATCCCAACTGGGTTGTCCCGGCGAGGTTTTTAACGAGGCAACAATTATGTGCTACCTAAGGACAATTCAATAGTATCCAAGGCTTCTTTGCAATCAACCTCGAATATTGGAGGGCATCACCCTCGGATGTTGTATTCTCGAGAATAGTACTTCACGTCAAAGGGCCTCGATAGGGAAGCTTTGTAATGGACCAAACGCTCAAGTGAACCGTGTCCATATAAATTAGTCGAGCCCCGATGGCAAAACATGTGCGCATGTATAAACTATTCAAAGAAGCATTCTCTCTTCATTTAAACATTTTGTGTCTCAAAGAAAATTATCTACTATACAAATTTCATGCTTATGATATTGCGAGAAACGGCTCAAGAGCCAAAGTGCAAATATATACTCGGGGACTACCATCGATGATAGGCATATTCGAGTTATCTAAACACAAATGCATAAGACCTAAAGAGGCACCCCTCGATCTATAGGCCAAGGCCATCATTCTCGGGGACTAACATTTCAAACAAGTTCGAAATGTTAGTGGAAAATAAGCCCAAGAGGCGTACCCGAAGGATACCACCAAACTAAAGGCTACGGCCAAACTAAAGGCTACAGCCTAAATAATGCGGCTCGGAGATGTCCGAATTCCGCAATAACGATAAGCCTTCAAATTCTATGAAAAATCGGTTAAAAAGGGCTACCCTCGGCAAATAATCAAAAGGGCTTCGATAAAATCAGCCCTCGAAAAACCTTAAGAGGTATCAAATTATCTTTAGCACAAACGTGCTAAGGCACAAAAAGCAAAAGGGTTTCAACCGACATCGAACCCTCAAAAAACCCAATAGGTAATAAGCCGAAAGGTGGAAATAATAGCCGTCTTTTAGAGGCCATATGGGCCCAACCTAAAAGAGCCTAAGGGCCAATACATTTAGAGTTCGAGACTTTGTTCTCACTCAACTCGGACCTAAGGGTTCCACTATTCCGAGTTCAAATAAAGTTGATTTGAACTTAGTTCAAGGATCCTCCATAAAACCTTAAGGGGTATGTTACTGTAAGTTCGAAAATTACCCATTATTTGATAAAAAACCTAAGGGCTTATTCTATTCTAAGTTCGAAACACACTCGAACTCAGTTATAAAAACAGTACAGTCATAGCATCGATCTAGCCATCCAAAATCACGAATATATTATTGAGCTCGGGGACTCGCCCTTGCGTGTCTAAAAAACCTAAGGGTTTTGTTCTAAGTTCTAACTAGTGTTCACTCGATTACGGAGGCTGCAACAACAAAACTTTCACAAGGCAAAAGCACAAAACACATTTGAACATAAAATTAAGAAGACATTCAAAAGAAGTTTTCTATTATATATTGATAGAAAAGGTTATGTATAAGAGACCGATCAAGGTCTTACAAAAAGAGAAACTAAGTCCTAACTACGGCCGGTTTCGACCTCTTCTTCGGGAGCAACTTCTCATTCAGGCCCTTCATCGGATCCACCTCGACTGCCTTCTTCATCATCGTCTTCGTCGTCAAAGGAGGCAAGTTGTCTGGCTTCAGCCTCAAGCACCTTGGCTCGGGCTATCTCCTCGGAGAGGTCAAAACCTCGAGTATGGATTTCCTCGAGGGTTTCCCTCCGATATTAACACTTTGCCGAGTCAATGATCTATTGCTCTCGGTCAGAAGCCTCCCTTAGCTGTATTTGAGCAGCCTCGGCATCGGCCCGGTACATGGCAATGGACTTGTCCGCCATGACTTTTGTCTTCTCGATCTCTGCCTTGGCCTTATCAAGACTGGTTTCAAGCTCCTCGATCTTCTTGTCTTGGGATGAACTTTTCTCTTTGACGCCTCGAATTTGAACCTTGGCCGATGACAATTTGGCCGAGGTAGTTTCTTTTTCCGTAGCCAGGCGGTCCATATTCTCCTTCCACCGATCACAATCGGCCTTTAGCTGATCGACTTCTCCCTGAAGTAGCTTGATCCTTTCAACCTTTTGTTGCAGCTGAGATAATGAAGCATTAGCCTCCACAGTTGGGTCGAGCCCGTACTTTATCAAAAGGATGCCCACCTGCTTATCTAACTCGGCTTCTTCCTCATGAGCCTTGGCCAAATCCGCTTGAAGGTCCTTTATAGTTTCGTCTTTTTGTCCACAAAGAAGCTTCAGAGCGTTCCTCTCCTCCGAGACCTTTTGGAGCTCGGTTTCACACTGGCTAAAGTCAGCTCAAAACTTGGCGAAGGCCTATACAAAAAAGGAAAATACAAGTCAGGTTTAGAGAAAAAAGAGTAAAGAAAAAAAAGTGCAGTAAATTAATTCTTACCTGAGATAAGAGACGTTGGGCCTCTTCTAAAAGAATAGAGGCGTCACCGATATCAGAGGCATCATCGACTCCAGCAAAGCAATCCCGAAAAGGATCCCCTACACTAGAGCCTCCGCCTATATCATGGGGTCTTCAACTCTCGAGCTTCCCTTATTGCCTCCTCAGAAAAGGTCGGAAGAGAAGGCAAGTGACCTGCTGTCATGGTCCTGAGCAAGTCGCTTGGGACGCTCTGATCGATCTTCGGGATCTCAGAGCCGGCCTCGTCCGGTGTAATTACAGATGGCAGAGAAACGGTCTCGACCTCTGGTAATTCGAGATCCTCAACCGATTTCTTTTTGGAAGTCTCCTCGACACGAGGCTTGATTTTAGCAACCGTCGTCGGCTCAGAAGGTTTGGTGACCTCGAGGGCTTTCCTAGGCCGGACCGTCAGTACCGAAGCATTTTCCTCTTCTTCATCTTCTTCTTCTTCTTCTTCTTCTTCTTCTTCTTCTTCTTCTTCTTCTTCTCTCAGTTTTTGGACCGAGTCCATCGTGAGAGCGATTACTTTCCTCCTCACCCTTCGAGGTTTGGGCTTGGGGTCCTCGGACTGCGAGGCAGTTTTCCGCTTGTTGTCTTCCCCCGATTTTGGAACCGGGGACTTGGTTTCTTCCTCGCCACTTGAAGGCCTCAAAATGGCATCCTTAGTCAGGCCTGCATGAAAAAAAATTAGTGAAGAATGGAGTATAAAAAGTGTTTCAGAACATGAAAAAGGAGATCCTTACCAAGGTTCTTGGCCTCCCATCTGCCCTTTGCCAAATCACACCATGCGCGTTCGTCATATGTGGAAGTTGAGGCTAACTTCCGAGCCTAATCTTCGAGGTCAGGTACTGCTTAAGGCATCCAAGGAACAGCTGCATGCCGAAAGGGGATGTCAGGCGAAGTCGAAGAAAATACGAAGAACAAAGTTTAAAAGATCACTTACGGTTGAAGTTCCACTCTTCAGGGAACGGCATCTTCTCTTCCGGTATAATATCGCAGGTCCTCACCTGTATAAAATGGCTCATCCAACCCCGATCCTTGTCCTCATCGATGCTCGAGATCAAGGCCTTCGTTTCCCGGCATTGGAGCTTGATTAGTCCTCGGTACATTCGAGGCCGGTACAACCGCATGAGGTGATTTAGAGTGAACTCTAGCCCTTCGGCCTTGCTAGAGAAGAAGCGCAGCATGATTACTATGTGCCATAGAGAGGGTGGATTTGGCCGAGGGTGACCTGATATCTTTTACAAAGATCAATAATCACTGGGTCGAGGGGACCCAATGTGAAGGGGTAAGTATAAACACTTAAGAACCCCTCCATATAAGCGGTGATGCTCTCTTCGGTAGCAGGAATTTGCACCACGACCTCGGGACCCTAGTTGTAGTACCTCTTCACGGCCTCGAGGTGGCTCTTCGATATTGAGCACATGTACATCGACGCATGCTCACATCGTCCCGGGATCGATGAAGGGTTTTCGACCTTGAAGTCGGATTTTAGAGTACACGGCCCGAGAACATATTCATAGGGAAATGGCTCCGCCGGCGCCTTGCTGTCGGACGACCGGGAAGAGGAGCAAGAAGCTTTCTCCTTCTGTGGTACAGTCTTTGAAGTTTTCGCCATTTGTATAAGTAAAGAAGAGCGAAGAAAGATGAAAAACTGGTGGTTTCGGTGCTAACAACAGTGGTTCTACAGACGGTGAAAGGGAGGAGACGAAAAGAGTGAGAATACTTAGAGGATTGATTAGAGCAAAGTAAATTTTGATTCAATGAAGGAACGGGTATTTATAGGTTCACGGCGACGGTTCGGTGGCGTTAGTGGCCGACCGCTAACTGACAAGCATTAATGATTTGGGGAACTGAATTGACGGGACGTTTCGATCACATCCGTCACTTACGTCATAAGGACGACATCATGATCGAGGTTTCGGTAAATCAAGGCGCAAACCGTTTCTTATCATTTTATTCCAAGAAACGCAGGGACTATCTGTATACGGTCAAAATCGAGCATGTCAAATTTTGTAGGCACGAGGAGTTGCCTCGAGGGTAAGCTCATGATAGACCAGGCTCGAGCTCAATGGCAGAGTATGGAGCATGAAGATCGAAGTGCTCGCTGAAGATCGAGACCGAGCATGACCGACTTCGAGTAAGGCATAATAACGGAATGGCGAAATATTAGCAACCGACCGAAGATCTCGGCGAAAATTCCGGAACAGATCGAATCAAGCGATTATTGACGCCAATCATGGGATATGTTTCCGTTATTAGAATTGTACCTTATTTAGGATTCCTCTACTATATAAAGAGGGACCCTATTCATTTGTAAGGGGCATTGATTCACTGATAAAGATATACAAAAACGTTGCTCTCTATTTTACTATCCATTATTGTTCATCATTGTTTATCTTCCGCTCTTTATTGTTCTTCTTACCCAACCTCGAGACCATCTCGAATCGAGGTCGAAAGCGCTGCTAGAACACTGGTTTGATTTATTTTACTATTCAGATTATTTATTCAATTCCTTGTTTGTCAATTGGTATTGGATAAAATCACGTATCCTTAAAATTATTAAATAAGTTTAATTGTTACTCAAATTTTAAGGTAAACAATGGTTATGCCAAGAATATTCCAGAATGGAATTGGCTTGCATGCACGAGAAGATATAGACCAAAAAAGAAGATGTTAAGCGTCGGACATAGCAAAATGGAAATTAGATACATGGTTGTTTAATTGCAGGTTGGAAGACACGTCATTAAGCAGATTTTGGCAAGAGTCTGTTATATCCTTATCTTGAAATTTATTGACATGAAACAACCAGGTCGAAACCCTGGCGTTTCTATAATATAGTAATAGTAATATTCTCCTTTTTGACTCTTATAATTAAACCGAGTTGTGGTTCCAATTAGCGTGATCAGAATCAAGGAAGTTGAGTAGTTTCGTAGTTGATCACCCAACTTATTTTATTATGTCAAAGTCGGTAACTATTGTTGAGGTTTTATTTTTAAGATGAAATAATCTTAAAATAAGGGTGAATGGGAAATGGAGGGAAAATAAAATTTTTGAGTAAAATTTTAAATTTTTCCCTCTTGACAATGAGCCATTGTCCTATATTGGAAGAGGAAGAGATTTTTGGTGAGTATATATATAATTGCTCTTCTTGTAGCTCTTAAAGAGTTAAGAAGAAAGCAAGACTCGCGTCGTCGTCGTCGCTCGCTCGCTCGACTCGGCTTCGGCTACGGCTTCGGCTTCGGCTTCGGCTTTTTGGACCAAATTTATTTGTTAATAGTAAATATTAACGTAAGATTATCCGCATTTGTAACGGATATTTTTCAATCCGTGTATTGACCATTTGGCAGCCGTCTAATACTCTTCCCACCATGAATGTGCTTGCTCCACAAACAAGCTAATGCTTGCTCCACCATGGAGGGTGGACGATTGGTCTTCTTCAACACTGGCTGCTATATATATGTGCAGCAGCTGTTGAAGAAAGACACACACAACACACAAGAACAAACTGAAATCGCTTAACAGATTTGGCTATACATTGCACTCCTTCCTCTCAGCATTTTCATACGATCTTCTGAGTTTCCCTCGTTCTGCATTGTTTTAACTTCAAACAAAGCAACTGTAAGTGTGATTTGCTACCGAACTTTGTGTTCGCTGAAACACTGGGGTTTGAAGTACCGCTACACCAGTGTGTGATTCGTTCTATCCTGGGAGGAAATAATCCATTATCTTGGGTACTAGGAGGGGATTAAATTCCTTAAGGAAACACTGTGAATTCAGTGGGCTCGAATTAATTACTGTTTCATTACGATAACTTATATTTTGCAGAATTATTATTTACAAATACAGTTTTATTGACGGGACTAACAATCTTAAGGAATTTAATATTTATTTCTGTATTTGTGTTATTCTTATTATTCTGCAAACTAAAACCTTTTTGGTTTTGTGTACTCCCGTTTTGGAGAGTAAAGCCTTCGAGGCGTTTTGTTGGAGATTAAAATCTACGTGATTTTTTACTCCAGTTTGAAAACGTGTATTAAACGTTTGTTTGTGTCATTCTTTTACAGAAAAAATGACGACTGAAAGCGAAAACCAAGCTATTCCGATGGTGACCGCCAACGCATCGACAAGCCGAACACCGGCGTTAGCACCGGCAGAAAAACCCGAAAAATTTTCCGGGATTGATTTCAAGCGCTGGCAGCAGAAGATGTTCTTCTACTTAACTACGTTATGTCTACAGAAGTTCATCAAGGAAGATGTTCCTGATCTGCCAGATAAAACTCCAGAGAATGAACGCTTTCTCGTGATTGAAGCGTGGAAGCATTCTGATTTTTTATGCAAGAATTATATTCTTAGCGGACTGGATGATAATCTGTATAATGTATATAGTAGCGTGAAGACGTCAAAAGAATTGTGGAATGCGCTTGAAAAGAAATATAAAACTGAAGATGCCGTGATGAAGAAATTCGTTGCCGCAAAATTTTTGGACTACAAAATGGTAGATAGCAAGTCTGTTATTACCCAAGTCCAGGAAATGCGAGTGATTATTCATGATCTACTTGCTGAAGGTCTTGTCATCAATGAAGCATTCCAAGTAGTAGCAATGATTGAGAAGTTGCCTCCGTTGTGGAAGGACTTCAAAAATTATTTGAAACACAAACGAAAGGAAATATCCCTTGAAGATCTCATTGTTCGGTTGAAAATCGAAGAGGACAATAAAGCTGCTGAAAGGAGAGGCCGTGGAAATTCAACAATAATGGGAGCAAATATTGTTGAAGATAACAAAAAGAGGAAGAAGGCTTCTGGTCCGAAATACAACCCAAGCAAGAAGCGGTTTAGTGGAAACTGCTACAACTGTGGGAAAACCGGACATAAATCTATGGAGTGTCGTGCTCCGAAGAAAGACAAGAAAAGGGGTCAAGCAAACATGGTAGTAAAGCATGATGATGTTGATAACTTGTGTGCCATACTTTCTGAATGTAACTTGGTGGGAAATCCTAAACTGTGGTGGTTTGATTCAGGAGCCACTCGCCATGTTTGTGCAGTTAGAGAAGCTTTTGCTACTTATGCTCCTGCGGGACCTGGAGAGACAATTTATATGGGAAATGCTTCAACAGCAAAAGTTGAAGGATATGGGAAGATATTTCTGAAAATGACTTCTGGCAAGGTCATGACTTTGAACAATGTCCTTCATGTTCCCGAAATGAGAAAGAATTTAGTCTCTACTGGACTTCTTGTTAAGCACGGTTTTAAGTGCATTTTTGTGTCCAACAAGGTTGTCATTAGTAAGAATGAAATATTTGTAGGAAAAGGTTACCTCACCGAGGGCCTTTTCAATCTGAATGTAATGGTTGTGGAAAACAATAATAATATTTCAGCTTCTTCTTACTTACTTGAGTCAAATAATTTATGGCATGTACGTTTGGGTCATGTCAATTATAAAACCTTGCGGAAAATGATTAACGTGGAAGTACTGCCCAAGTTTGAATGCGAAAAATCAAAATGTCAAACATGTGTGGAATCTAAGTATGTTAAACATCCTTATAAGTCAGTTGAAAGGAATTCAAATCCTTTAGACTTAATTCACACATATATTTATGACATGAAGTCAATACCATCTCGCGGTGGAAAGAAGTATTTCATAACTTTTATTGACGATGGTACTCGATATTGCTATATTTACTTACTAAATAGTAAAGATAAAGCAATAGACGCATTCAGGCAATACAAAAATGAAGTTGAAACGCAACTTAACAAGAAAGTAAAAATGATAAGAAGTGATAGGGGTGGTGAATATGAATCTTCTTTTGAAGAAATATGTTTAGAATATGGAATTATTCATCAAACAACAGCCCCTTACACGCCCCAATCTAATGGGATTGCGGAAAGAAATAATCGCACATTAAAGGAGATGATGAATGCGTTGTTGATAAGTTCTGGTTTGCCACAGAACTTGTGGGGGAAGCCATTCTTACGGCTAATCGAATATTAAATCGAGTGCCCCATAGCAAAACACAATCCATTCCATATGTAAAATGGAAAGGAAGGAAGCCCAACTTGAATTATTTTAAAGTGTGGGGGTGTTTGGCAAAAGTGCAAGTTCCTAAACCCAAAAGGATAAAGATAGGACCGAAAACCGTTGATTGTGTTTTCATAGGATATGCGACAAATAGTAAAGGATATCGATTTCTGGTTCATAAATCAGAAAATCCCGACATTCATAATAATACGGTTATAGAATTAGATAATGCTGAGTTTTTTAAAAATATATATCCGTATAAAAAGGAATGTGAGTCATTTGGTGAAGGATCTAAACGATCTCGGGAAGAAACAAAAGAAAGTACATGTAATCAGGAGGATCCAAGACGTAGTAAACGTCAAAGAACGTCTACTTCATTTGGACCAGATTTTGTGACTTTTTTATTGGAGAATGAGCCTCAAACATTTAAAGAAGCTATGATTTCTTCGGAATCATTGTTTTGGAAAGAGGCAGTCAATAGTGAAATAGAATCCATATTGAACAACCATACATGGGAATTGGTTGATCTTCCTCCTGGAAATAAACCTTTGGGTTCTAAATGGATTTTTAAGAGAAAAATCAAAGATGATGGCACTATTGATAAATTCAAGGCAAGACTCGTAGTCAAAGGGTATAGACAACGAGAAGGTCTAGACTACTTTGATACATACTCTCCAGTTACAAGAATTACGTCCATACGGATGTTAGTAGCATTAGCTGCAGTGTATGGTCTTGAAATTCATCAAATGGATGTTAAGACGGCCTTCTTAAATGGAGAGTTGGAGGAAGAAATTTACATGGAACAACCTGAAGGGTTTGTGGTTCCAGGTAAAGAAAAGAAGGTATGTAGACTTGTTAAGTCTCTTTACGGACTAAAACAAGCACCCAAACAATGGCATGCGAAATTTGACCAAACAATGTTGTCAAATGGTTTTAAGATAAATGAATGTGATAAATGTGTGTACATTAAAAATGTTCCAAATCACATAGTCATTGTTTGCCTATATGTGGATGATATGCTGATAATGAGTAATGACATTGCCAACATAAATGCTACTAAGCGTATGCTCAATAGCAAGTTTGATATGAAAGACTTGGGAGTTGCTGATTTAATTCTGGGAATTAAGATCCATAAGACTCCTCAAGGTCTGGCATTGTCACAATCTCATTATATTAAGACAGTACTTGAAAAATTCAAGCACTTGGGCTTTAAAGTTGCAAAGACTCCAATTGACGTGAATCTTGCATTAGCAAAGAATAAAGGCCAAAGCATATCACAATTGGATTATGCTCGTGTGTTGGGATGCTTAATGTATATCATGAATTGTACACGACCAGATATAGCTTGTGCTATAAGTAAACTGAGTCGATATACGAGCAATCCAGGCCAATCTCATTGGATGGCAATGAAACGAGTTTTGGGATATTTAGAACATACCCAGAACTTTGAATTGCACTACAGTAATTTTCCTGCGGTGATTGAGGGATACTGTGATGCAAATTGGATCACCGGTTCAACTGATTCTAAGTCCACGAGTGGATATATATTCATTATTGGTGGAGGAGCGGTATCTTGGAAGTCGTCCAAACAAACATGTATTGCCCGCTCTACAATGGAGGCTGAATTCATAGCCTTAGATAAAGCCGGTGAAGAAGCTGAATGGCTCCGAAATTTCTTGGAAGACATTCCATTTTGGCCCAAACCGTTGGCACCAATATGCATACATTGTGATAGTCAAGCGGCAATTGGAAGGGCTGGGAGCGTTATGTATAACGGTAAATCTCGTCATATACGACGAAGACATAAAACCATTAGGCAATTACTCTAGAGGAATTATCACGATTGACTATGTAAAGTCAAGTGATAATATGTCGGATCCACTTACAAAAGGCCTAACTAGAGAGGTAGTTGAGAAATCATCAAGGGGAATGGGGCTATGGCCGAGAACAAGTCATTGTGGCGGTAACTCTACCTAGAAGACTGGAGATCCCAAGATCTAGGTTCAAGGAGATCAAACAAAGTCATTAATGACGGTTCAACATTGTCAAATAAAATTTTAGTCTGTTCTCGTGATGAGACAATGTTCAGTACCAAGGATAAAGCATTAAGGCTTTTTAATGATTTTTAAATTTGATACGGGGTATATTAAATAGTGTATCTACAGGATGACACGTTTAGGAATCACCTATGTAAGTGTGAAGTGTTAGCCGCTTCAAGGAGAACTTTGTAAGGCCAGTTCTCTACGCACTTATGAAATCAGACGGTGTTCATGGCTGAAACGAATACAACAATGAGAACCAAAGACGGTTAAGGGTTGATTGTGTGACTTATGGTTGTCTAGGTATACACCAAAGATCGACGGTTCAAAGATATCAAATCTACCGATTGACCGAGTATATCCGACATAAGTTTACTACGGAAAGTTCAAAGGGAAACCTACTTATCCAGATGCGATTAATCCTTACTTGTAAATCACACAGTTTTTTCATGCATACTTCCGTGATATAGCCATTCCCCATTCATGTGGGGGATTGTTGAGGTTTTGTTTTTAAGATGAAATAGTCTTAAAATGAGGGTGAATGGGAAATGGAGGGAAAATAAAATTTTTGAGTAAAATTTTAAGTTTCTCCCTCTTGACAATGAG
The DNA here is from genome assembly GCF_000390325.3 of Nicotiana tomentosiformis. Classification (NCBI taxonomy): domain Eukaryota; kingdom Viridiplantae; phylum Streptophyta; class Magnoliopsida; order Solanales; family Solanaceae; genus Nicotiana; species Nicotiana tomentosiformis. The sequence continues at coordinate 192,841,917 of NC_090813.1, read as the reverse complement.
ATATTGTCCCATATTGAAAGAGATTTTTGGTGAGTATATATATAATTGCTCTTCTTGTAGCTCTTAAAGAGTTAAGAAGAAAGCAAGCCTCGCACCGTCGTCGTCGTCGCTCGCTCGGCTCGGCTTCGGTTACGGCTTCGGCTTTGGCTTCGGCTTCGGCTTCGGATTCGGATTCGGATTTGGATTTGGTCAAATGATCGATTGATTGATTAATTTTTTGGACCAAATTTATTTGTTAATAGTAAATATTAACGTAAGATTATCCGCATTTGTAACGGATATTTTTCAATCCGTATATTGACCATTTGGCAGTCGCCTAATACTCTTCCCACCATGAATGTGCTTGCTCCACAAACAAACTAATGCTTGCTCCACCATGGAGGGTGGACGATTGGTCTTCTTCCACACTGGCTGCTATATATATGTGCAGCAGCTGTTGAAGAAAGACACACACAACACACAAGACACAAACTGAAATCGCTTAACAGATTTGGCTATACATTGCACTCCTTCCTCTCAGCATTTTCATACGATCTTCTGAGTTTCCCTCGTTCTGCATTGTTTTAACTTCAAACAAAGCAACTGTAAGTGTGATTTGCTACCGAACTTTGTGTTCGCTGAAACACTGGGGTTTGAAGTACCGCTACACTAGTGTGTGATTCGTTCTATCCTGGGAGGAAATAATCAATTACCTTGGGTAATAGGAGGGGATTAAATTCCTTAAGGAAACACTGCGAATTCAGTGGGCTCGAATTAATTACTGTTTCATTACGATAACTTATATTTTGCAGAATTATTATTTACAAATATAATTTTATTGACGGGACTAACAACTATACCAAAGGCCAAAGGGTGAGGAGAGGGGTCCTAACTTTCATTCTTTTAATTTGCTTAATTTATGATAGACAACATTACCGCTTGAGGTTGTACCCGTATTGCTGTCTATACATCGCACAAGTTAATTGTAGTATATTTGTCCTTATTATTGTTTTAGAGGGTGTTAGGATTGGGTTTTTGCTGGTTTAAGCTCTTTTAAGATTTTTAGTATAGGATAAGTTAAATACTGGTTAAAACAAGTCAAAAGTTATTAACTGAGCCACCTCAACTTCTCAATTTATTATTTTTCGACTTAAAAGCTATTGAGTTTACCAAAGAATATCCTTTTTTATCCTTATAAGTTTTTATAATTTCAACAATACCCTCAATTACTAACGCCCTAAGCTATCTTTCCTTCCCTTTTTCTTTATTCTTCTCCAAAGCCGTTCTTCATCTCTTTTTCTTTCTTCTTCTTTTCCCCATTTTTGCATCCATTTTCAACCAACAGTTGTGGCTGTGAGCTTATTCATTTTCTTGGTGCATGATATTGGATTGCCATAATGCTCGCTTCTGGTAAACAGTGATAATGCTAAGAATTCAACAATGATATAGCAAATTAAAGCAATAATGGAAACAATTTAAAGGGTGAAGCCTAAAGAAAGAAATGGTGCCGGCATTATATATTACTCTTAAATATTTGCCAATAATGTAAGATAGCTACTGTTCAAGCTGGATCCATTGACTTCGGATAATTAAAAAAAACTAAAAAAGAAGAGAAGCTCTCCCTTCTTATTTAAATTTTAAGGAGAATAAAACTAAAAACTTAAAAGGATCGTTATAATCAAAGTTCTTGGTTTAAGTCAATATATCCATGTTAGAAGACTAATTCAAAGAAAGAGATCGCAAGAAACCAAGACACTGGATGTATTTTTGTGGAAGAAAGGAAAGATGTAGACTAGATGAACAAACAAAGAAAACAAGATTAGTACAATATCTGCTAAATCATCAAATGGAATAATTTCCTGTATATGTCAATTTTCACACAATAAATTAAAAGAAAATGATAATGACCAAGCTCTCACTATAATAAGTGACAGACCTCTAAAACCATCTGCTGCCTTAATTAATCTTCCCAAACAACTAGAGAAGTGGATGAATATTCCTCTCAATGATAAAAATTTAAAAAAAAAAAAAAAGTAAAAAATGGGTATGCATGAATTTTTTTTCTTGTTTTTGGGTATCAACCTTTACAAAGAAATGACCAAAGGTAACACATGATTTAATTTACTTTCTAATCACCATCAGAAGAAGCTAACAACATATTTACCATAATTTGCATAACCTTAACTCTCATTTGTAAATCCAAAATATAATCAGCTGTCTCTCTAAAAATCCCTTCCAATCCCATTGATGCCTCGCAGTTTGGAACCAACTTCTTGAGTACCCTAACCTTCCTTCCGATTTCATGATTCTTGGACCTTCTAGAACCTTCTAAACGTATCCTTCTTTTCATTAGAATGCGTCTACACCTTTTGCTTTTGATATTCTTCACCCGTTGTCTCCTTATATGACGTTGATAGCCTTCTAACAAGGGATCGCTTAAATCCGGATTGTCCTTGTGAGAATCTTGAATAGAATAGAGGAAAGGTTTTTGAGAAATACCCATGATAGCAAAACCAAGAAGAGAAACACTAAAAAAAAAAAGAACTTTAATGAAAAAAAGTTCGATCGCTAAAAGTCCAAATCCAGTCGTTATTAGTTGAGAGTTTGATAGAAGGTTGTCAAGGGAAAAGGAAAATGGTGCTTGTTTTATAGAAGGAAAAATGTGTGGCTATGTTGGTAATCCATTAGGCCATAATTATTGGATAATGCTAAATATTTTAAGGCCGCAAAGTTGACGGCAAAGCAAACAAGGTATCAGCATGTAGCCAATTATGTCTTCCATCGGAATTGGAAATATTCAAATAATCAATGACCACAAAGTGTACTTTAATTGTTTGTGGTGGCTAATAGGATTGCATGTTCTCCCAACTCACTCCACATGAAGCCATATGATTCTTATTTTCACCACCCCAACCATACATGGCTCTTGTAAACCTCCTCATTCCAACAAAGATTCAACGTGCATATAGAATGAAAGTATATCAGTGTATTTTAATATAATTATTATTATATATTATTTTGAATTTTTATAAGTCGTTATTTGTAATTATTATTTACATGACATAATGACATGATAGTGAGAACAATTTTTAAGATATTTATTGTTTATCCTTAAAATCGGATAACAATTAAATTTGTAAGTGGTTTTAAGGATATGTGATTTCACTTGGCACAAACTGAGAAATATGAAAATTGAAGTTAGAAATTAACTGTAAAATAAAGCAAACCGATATATCATACAGCTTTGGCCCTTGAGCTAGGTTGCCCTCGCACCAACTAAGTGTATTATTGAAGAATAAGAACTGAACTACTAAATAAGAGAGCTTAAGAGAGAAAACGTAATATATTGCTTTGTTATGCGTGAATATGTGCTTACAAAATGATTGAAACCCCCTTTATATAGTAAAGGAGTTTCACATATGGTACAATTCTAAATACAGAAGGAAATCTCTTAATTGGCTAATCAACTGGTCTTGACTTGATACATGCCGAGATCTCCGCTACAATCCTCGCCCGATCACGGATTCCTTGACTTTTTGTTATTCGACTTAGCAGGCTTCCTTTGATCTCGCTAGATCTCTATCCTTCTCGGTCTCGACCTTAGCTAGTCTCGATCTCGATCGATCCCTAAATCACGAGCTAGGCGATATTTATTCATATAACGATCCAATATAACTTGGGATTGAACCTCGATCTGCCACCCCGGTCTCGATTAACCATACAAAATCGGGCAACCTATACAGGTAGTCCCCTCCGTTTTTGGAGAGTAATGACAAGAAACGATTTGAGCCTTCGATCATGATGTAATCGTCGTGACATAAGCAGCAGAAGTGACCGAAACGTCTCGTCGGTACAGTTTTCTAGGTATTTAATGCGCGTTAGTCGACGGTCGGCCACTACTAGTTTTGAACCGACGTTATGAAACCAGTAAATAGCCCGCTTCTTCATTATTTCAATCTTTACTTTCAAATCTTTTTTATTCCAATCTCCATAGTTCTTTGCCTTCTTCAAAGCTTCCTATCTTCAGATCTTTGAGTTTCTTTGCTTGTTCTTCCTAAAATACCAAATACTTCAGTCTTCATTCTTCTTTGTCGACAAAAACTAAATGGCCAAAACATCTAAAACTGTTCCCTAGAAAGAGGTTGCTTCCTCATCTCGGTCGGCCGGCGAGAAACCAGTGGTGGAGCCACGCCCTGAAGAACTTATTCCCCGGGGTGTGTGTCATAGATTCTGACTTTAAGGTCGAGAAAACCTCATCGGTTCCTGGTCGATGCGAGCCGATATCGAGATATATATGCTCGATACCCAAAAGCCTCCTCGACCAGCTGAAGAAAGATTGCAACTGGGGAAACAAAAAGGTTATGATACCGATACCATAAGAAGCGATCACCACTCACGTGGAAGGGTTCCTGAGTGTTTACACTTATCCTTTCACGCTGGGTCCCCTCGATCCGATCATCGTAGACTTTTGCAAGAAATACCAGGTGACCCTCGGCCAAATTCACCCTTCTTTCTGGAGAATCGTAATACTGCTCCATTTTTTCGTGAGCAAAATCGACGGGCTTCCCTTGACCCTTGATCACCTCATAAGATTATATAGCCCTCGACTCTATCGCGGTGGGCTGATAAAGCTTCAACGCCGGGCCACCAAGGCTCTTATCTCGAGTATAAATTAAGACAAAGATCGGGGCTGGATGGGCCGGTTCGTTCGGGTGAAGACCACGGACCTAATCCCGGATGAGAGCATGCCATTTCCTGAGAAATGGAATATGAAACGTAAGTATGATTCCGTCTTTAATTTTTGTTCGTTGTTTTTACTTCTTCATCTTTTCTTATCAGTGTTTTTCTCGATGCAGTCGTTGCTTGGATGCCGGGTGCGGTTCCCCACCTCAAGAGCTGGGTTAGGAGCCTGGTTTCGACGTCAACACACACCGAGCGTGCATGGCACGATTTGTCAAATGGTCGGTGGGAGGCTTGTACTCATGGTAAGCCTTTTTCCTGACTTACCGATTTGTCTATCGTTCAAACATCTTTTCAAACATGAGTTTACTTAATTTCTCCTTTTGTAGGTATCGGAAAGGATGCGACTACGAGACCCCCGTCCAGTGATGAAGAAGTTTCATCATCTATCTCGAAATCGGTGAAGGAGAATAAGAGGAAAAGGGCCTCGAACTCCGAGGGTCAAAAACCCAAGAAGAGAATAGCCCTTAAACCCAAGGGGAACACAATCCCACTGACTATGGAGTTAGTCCAAAGGCTAATGGAAGAAGAAGAAGAAGAAGAAGAGAAAGAAGATGACTATGGGCAGGTGGCCCGTGCGCGAGCTAGCACCGAGATTCGGATAACTCCGAAACCGGTAGTAGTTGATACTACTCCGTCTAGGCTCGATGAGGTCGAGGAGGAGACTTCGGCCCAAGTCCCCGAGCTGAGAGGAACCAAAGATGCTTTATCTTGGGGCAAAGAGACCGTTGAAGAGGTGGTGGATGCTGGTGCAGAAATCAGGCTCGAGGATCCCCAAGACGGAGGCGGCACCCCAAAAGACCCAATTGGGGCAATAGCGATTGGGGATTCCCCCTCGTTTCTTTTATTTTTCGAGTCGATGATACACGACGCTCAGGCCGTGGAGACTTGTTACGGGGAAGGAGCCCACGAAGAGGAAGATCCTTTTCGTGGTTATTTTGTTGGGGTAGAAGGTGTCACCGGTCTGAGTGACTTGGAGATTCCGAAGAAGAGTTCGAGTGAGGCTTCCTCGAGTTTTAAACTGACCAATCAGTTTTTCGCCCCTAATGCCGATCCCGGTGCAAGCGAACAATCGTTATCACAATCCCGGAGGATGCCGGGGTTCTTACTGCCCCTGTAGGGGTGGCTAGCTACCTCCTACGTTTGGTCACGGAAGAAGACCAAGCCTAGATGGACGAGGTGGGAGCGCCTTGTCTTTTCAACGAAGCCCAACAGGCCCTGAATCGGAAAAGGATCCTACAAGCTCGGCATGATGAATGGCGAACAACTACCGAGCAATTGGAATGTATCGCACCTAAAACGATACTACTGCTAAGGTACGGCCCCTTCCATTTTCATTTATATTTTAAACTAACCCTTGCAGGTGTTCGACCAGAAATGATGATGGATTCTTCGACATGAAGCCTTTAGGTCTGAAAGCACGCGTTACACTCTTTTTCTCTTAGACCGGTTTTGTCTCAAATGGGTTTTCCGGCAAGGTTTTTAATGAGGCAACCATTGATCGTGCTAACTTAGAACAATTCAACAGTATCCGAGGTTTCTTTACAATCAACCTCGAATACTGGGGGGCATTGCCCTTGCATGTCAACTTTGATGCGAAGAAATTACTTCATGGCAGCAGGGTCTCGATAGGAAAAATTTGTAAGGGCCAAACGGTCAAACGAACTATGCCCGCGTAGTTTGCTCGAGCCCTGACACAGAACATGTACGCATGTATAATCATTTATAAAGAGAAGTAGTTTTCTTTACCGATATCTCATGCCTTAGAAAAAGTTTCTACTTTACAATTTCATACTCTTGATCTATTATATAAATAGGCTTAAGGGCCGACCATAACCAGAGTTCGGATAATTACCCCCACGCTCGGGGACTGCCGTCCGAAAAATAAACGAGATCGAATTATTAAAACTCCGAGATCATAAGACCTTTTAGGCAACCCTCGATTTTTATAGGCCACGGCCACCCCACCCGGGGACTGACACTTCGGGCAAGCTCGAAGTAAAACGGGAAAATAAGCCCAAGGGGCAAATCCCGAACTAAAAAGGCTACGGCCAAATTAACACGGTTCGGAGACGTCCGAATTCCGTAACAAAATATGCCTTCGAATTCCCTCATAAATCGGTTAAAAGGGCTACCCCCAGCAAAATCATAAAAGGCTTCGATAATATCAAGCCTCAAAAACTCTAATGAGTGCAAATTGTTTGAACTCTCGAACAGTTCCTTATTGCATGCTAAGGCATTACAAGTTTTGCAAATACAAATGATAAAAAACTTTTTCAAGCTGAAAAGGGGAGAAAGCCATAAATAATCTTTTTACAAAGGCTATATCGGCCTAATAGAAAAGCCTAAGGGCTGTTTTGGTTTGAGTTCAAGAGACCATCCTCACTCAAATAAAAAACCTAAGGGTTTTTTCGAGCAAGAACTCACTCAATCGTAAAGCCTAAGGGCTATACTAGTTCAGTTTCAATCAAATTATCTAAACCTCGGACCTTAGAATACAACTTCATAATTTTATAAGGCAGAAAGGAAGAAAGTTTTTATATATATATGTCAAAATTCATTTACAAGGGCAACATGGCCCGATCAAATTTCTCTATAAAAGACCGAAACGGTCTTAAAAGAAACACAAAAAATACTAATCCTAAAGGACTTAGTCTTCTCCGGGAGCAGCATCTTCGCTCTAGAGGCCTTCTCCTCTTTCAGATCCGCTCATACTCCCAGAATCATCATCATCAGGAAAGGCCAACACTCTGGCTTTAGCTTCGAGCTCCTTAGCATTCTCGATCTCGGCTGTAAGATCGAAGCTACGAGTATGGATCTCCTCGAGAGTCTCCCTTCGAGACTAGCATTTAGAATGCTCGACAACCCAGTTTGCTCGAGCTTGAGCAGCTTCGACAACCTCCTTTGCTCGAACCTGAGCAGCTTCAGCGTCGGACCGGTAGATGGCCACCATTGCATCAGCATTAACCTTGGCCGTTTCGACCTCCGATTTGGCTGTTGCAAGTTTTGTGGCCAGCCTCTCTCGATCGGAAGTTGTTGAACCCAAGCGAGACTTGAACTTTTCAATTTTCTTGGATTGCACCAAGGCCTTCTCTTTTAATCTTCAGAGTTGGGTCTCAGCCGAGGCCAGTTGAGCTCGGGTAGCTTCCTTTTCTGAGGTAAGGCGGTCCATATTCTTCTTTCATGCCTTGGCCTCTGCTTTCACTACGTCCACTTCCTCACGAAGCTGTCCAGTCACATCGAGCTTTCGCTGGACCTGTGGGACCGAACTTTAGCCACCTCGCTTGAGTCAGTGTCATTAACTTCAAAGATTCTTTTTACCTGCTCGGCCAAATCAGTTTGTTCTTTCTGAGCTGCTTCTATCTCAGCCCGATGTCCTTTTGCTTCCCCTTCTCTCTGCTCACTGAGAAGATTGAAGGCATCTCTCTCCTCAGTAATCCCTCAGTTTTTGGCTTAGTACCGGCTCAGATCCCCTCGGGATCAGAAGAAAGCCTCGTGATGAAGCGCAGAAGCCTACAAAAATAGAAAGAAAGAATTATACAAGGGGAGAAAAGTACAAGTATGAAAATTGACAAAGAAAATATGAACTTACCCGGTTATTTTCGTGCGAAAATACAATTAAAGAGTATAAATCAAATAAAAGACAGTCTTAAAATAAAATACACCAATGGTCTAGTGGTAGAATAGTATCCTGCCACAGTACAGACCCCGGTTCGATTCCCAGATGGTAAATCTTTTGATTACATAATTAAAATACCGACCAACTTTGGTCGGAAAAAACCGACCAACTTTGGTCGGTTTTTTTTTGCAATATTTTTTTTTTTGAATTTAATTGACCGACCAAAGTTGGTCGGTAATTTCCGACCAACTTTGGTCGGTATTACTTTCCGACTCCTAAAATACCGTCTACACGTAAATGGTCGCATTTTGGTTGGCTATTGGCCATTACCGACCAACTTAGGTCGGTTTTTTGGTCGGTTTTTACTGGATTTCTAGTAGTGTACGAATTCTTGCATATCTTCACTGAGCTTAACTTAGTTTATATTATGAGGTTGAGACTTAATCGAGAGAGGAGTTTCTACCAAACGTTTGAACTAATAATTGAGTGAATTCGAGAGACTCACTTGAACATTAGGAGTGAATTAGCTAGAATTAAATCCCAGACAATTATTTTGCACCTATTCAATCAACCCCTATTTTCTCCCATTGATATTTTCCTTGCTACTTTTGTTTGATTGTCATTAGTCAATTAGCTCTAGATTCTTAGTTAATTTTAGTTTTAATTCACATAATTCTCAACTGTTGATCATCTTGGATAGAAATCTAACTACAAACTACAATAATACTGTTTAACTCCAATCCCTGTGGATACGATATTATATTTTCTATACTATATTTGACTAGCGAGCATAATTTTGTGTTGTGTTTTTAGCTCGTCAACGAACTCAACGCGGGGACTGTCGTACAACTCATGAGATCGGTAATCGAAGAAGGTCACGCCGAGATTAACTCCACAAGTTTAACCTGGGATTGGAGAAACAAGTACATAGAGTACTTAAAGAACGGGAAGGTTCCATCCGATCCAAAAGAGTGAAGAGCTCTGCGCACAAAGGCAGCACGATTCACTTTGTCCGAAGACGAAACGCTGTTTAGAAGGACGTTCGATAGACCGTTGGCAATATGTTTGGGACCGGGAGATACCGACTGCATCCTACGGGAAGTTCACGAGGGCACTTGTGGAAATCATTCCGGTGCCAAATCGCTGGTCCACAAAGTAATCAGAGTAGGGTACTATTGGACCGATATGGGGAAGGATGCAAGGGAGTTCATTCGAAAATGCGACAAATGCCAAGGGCATGCGCCCATGATTCATCAACCCGGGGAACTACTCCACTCGGTCCTGTCCCCATGGCCCTTCATGAAATGGGGAATGGACATCGTTGGCCCTCTCCCGTCGGCCCCAGGTAAAGTTTAATTTATTTTGTTTATGACTGATTATTTCTCTAAATGGGTTGAAGCACAGGCTTTCAAGAAAGTCAGAGAAAAGGAAGTTATAGACTTCATTTGGGACCACATCGTATGTCGATTCTGGATGCCCTCCAAGATTGTATGTGATAATGGAAAACAATTCATCGGCAACAAAGTAACTAAATTTCTCGAGGATCATAAGATCAAAAGGATCCTATCAACACCTTATCATCCCAGCGGGAACGGACAAGCCGAATCGACCAACAAAACCATCATCCAAAATCTTAAGAAGAGATTGACCGATACCAAAGAAAAATGGAGAGAAATACTACCCGAGGTTCTATGGGCATATCATACAACATCGAAATCCAGCACCGGAGCAACACCGTTCTCGTTAGTTTATGGCGCCGAAGCTCTGATCTCGGTCGAAGTCGGAGAACCTAGCATCAGGTTTCGATATGCAATAGTGGAGTCGAATAACGAGACCATGAATACGAGCCTAGAATTGTTGGACGAAAGACATGAAGCCGCTCTCGTCCGATTGGCCACCCAAAAATAGCAGATCGAAAGGTACTACAATCGAAGAGCCAATCTTTGACATTTTAACATCGGGGACTTGGTGCTAAGAAAATTCACCCTCAACACCCAAAATCCGAATGAAGGGAAAAGTTAGTCGGTTTTATTAAAAAGTAAAATTACCGACCAAAGTTGGTCGGTTTTTTTAAATGACCGGCCGAATTAACCGACAATTTTGGTCGGTTTTTTTAATATTAATTTTTATTTATTTTAATTGAAAAACCGACCAAAGTTGGTCGGTTTCTTAAAAAATAAATTTTGCGGGAGTCAAAAATATTTTCCCGCATTTTTGCGCCAAAAAAAACCGACCAAAGTTGGTCGGTTTCGTAAAAAAAAATTAAAAAATAAAATATTTTAAAAAACCGACCAACTTTGGTCGGTTTTTTTACCGACCAAAGTTGGTCGGTCGACCTTGATCGGTTTTTGCCGAATTTCTAGTAGTGGTAGTGGATTAGTCTTTAGGAGAACCTCTTTCGATTATCCTCATAACTGGGTCTAAACAATAATTCAACTAGCCTCTTTCGATTACTAAGAAGAATTAATGAATTCAACCAATAAGATAATGCAAAACATCACAAATTATGCCTCTTTCGATTACATAAACATGTGAATATGTATGCAATAATAAAAATATCCAAAACGATTCAATACATAAAACTAGAGTTAATATCCACAAACAATTCTCAAAACACCAAATTCATCAATCCCTAAGGAAGAATTACTCTATGGATATAGAAAAATTCATAAATTATGTTTAAGTCAAAGGAAAACATAAAACATCCAAACCCTTGTCTTGAGTGAGGATGAATGGTGAAATCCTTGTGCTCTTGCTTCTCCCTCTTCTCCTTAGCTTCCTTAGGTCTAAATTATGTCAAAAGTTCTCAAAATACTATTTTTCCATGTATATATACCAAGTAGGGTCGGACCCAAATAATTACACCTTCTCCTACTCGAAAAAGGACACGTTTCCCGGACAGGACGTGCGCGGCCGCGCACCTGGAAGTGTGGCCGCGCACTTTTCACACTGTTCTGCCCCATATGCGCGGTCAGTGCGCGGCTACGTACTTGCCTCGCGCTATTCACTCTGTTCTGTTGGGAAGTTGAAAAATCGTAAAACATGAAAGTTGTAGACCTTTGAATTATCTATCCACAAATATATTGTGGAGCCCAAACGGAGTTCTGAGCGAAAAGTTATGTGTATTTTACTAGACAATGCACAATATGCCTTCTCGATTCTTCGTTCGTTCTTAACTATCATCCGTTGATCCCCGAACATGATCCCGGCCTAATTCCTTGGGCTTTTACTCAAATTCCATAACATCTGCATAGCTCGAAATCACTCCTACAAGGCATAAAACATACAATTAGTGCAAAACACTAGCGATTAAAGCTCAAACTCAACTAAAGTGTAGTAAATTGGAATGTAATAATCGACTAAAACATGAGATTATAGCCTACCATCAACACCCCACACTTAAATCATTGCTCGTCCTCGAGCAATCAAACCACACTTTACATAGACACAACCTTATTAAACAACACTCAAGACTCATCACACCAAGAATATTTAAAATAGACTAAGCACAATAGTGTAACATCCTCGCCTCAAGATTTGACTCACAAGTACCACGCATCATTCACAACTTACTCACTTACCCTAACATAGAGGTCAAGGATATTACCTTTCCTTCATGAATCAAGTGCCCTCACACAACAAAAGAGAGTAGTTCCACACACACAAAATTCCAGAACAATTAAGAACTCAAGATAGAAAGAATTCACTCACTCTCAGAAATGACATTCATATGCCACAAAAGGTGAACCATAGGCTTGCTCGTAGTGTACTACTCTACTAATGGAGTTCATTCAGTCAAGGATCAAGTAGGACTTTAAACTGGCTGTAATGTAGGCTACGGGATGGGTAGGGTACATTTAGATATAAGAGTGACTACACCTACCTAAGCACTTTAATACATACACTTTAACAGTTGAAACCCCACACTTATGTCAAACCATAACTCTACCTTCACATCAATATGCATTAACTCCCTTTTTCTTTAAGCACAATTACATCAAGAGTCACCACTATCAAAGAATATTTTGCACAACAATACAACTATATTTTTTTTCTTTTCTTATTCACCTCAAGTGGCTCTTACTTTTTCAAAACAATGCATCATTCTCCTTATTTCATTAGTTCCACTCAAAAGCCAAACCAACCACCCCACACTTCAACTTTTACAAAGTTCATAATGATTTCAAGTGCTCTTGGGAGGTATAAGGTTCAAATAGATGGTCAATTCAAACAAATGGGTAATGCTTGTAATGTGGTTGCCAAATAAAACAGGATAACATGCTCAAATGAGTTAACTAAGATACATAACAATTAGGTGGGTAACAACATATAACTGGCTCAACAAAGAAATGCCTATATCACATCCAAGACTGAGTAAAACTACTATTTCGCTTTGCAAACACACAGGACAAGTTCTAGACATCAAATGCAATACACAGAATAATATAAAAATCTCACACACACATGGCATATGACTCACTCAGGATTGGACTCTCAAGACACTCTAGTCAAAGCAGTTAAGCAAAGTTAAGAACATACAATTTAAGGCACTTATCCAAGAGTCAAAAACTGAGCCTAAGCGTCACAACTAAAGCACTTACTATTCTCAAGACATAACAAAGTCAAGAGGCATTGCTTTCAATTCAAATTATAGCACAAGGTTCCCTACTCCTAACAAAAATAAAAACTAACTACACCCGGTTCAAACAAAAACCCTTGGAAAAGAACCGCGGCACAAAGAAAAACCAAGGGGGAATTAATACACTAACTACAAAAAAAAATCTTTTTTGCACTTTTTTCGACTTTACTCCCTCAAGAAACCTGTCGAATGATATCCATCGTCGGGAAAAGGCAAAAAGTTTTAAAATTTTATGTTTTTTTCAATGTTTTTTCTATTTCTAACTACTACAACTAACAAAAAGAAAACTAAAACATACATACAAATATTCTCCACCCCATACTTTAAGTTGTGGCATGTCTCCATGACACACAATTAAAAAGCATAAGGTAGAAAAAACTTCTCTAAATTTTTTTCTTTTCCGAGAACTTATGAACTCCACCCCTAATTCTGAATTCATTCCTCGTTTTTGCTCCTTGGGATTCTTTATGGAGCTCATTAAGCCCAATTCTTCTAAGGATACTTACAAGACCCGCTCTTTTCTTTCTTTCTTGTCCTCATCTTGAGTGGTAAATTGCTCGTTCATGATCATTCTCAACTTGTTCCTGCATTCTTTCACAGAATCAATCCATGTATCTTCCTGTAAATCCCCAATAATAAAATCCTCATGATCAAAGTTAGAACAAGAAAACAAAGAAGAAAGGTCAAGTGAATATTCCTCCGGTATGTCTAAGACCATTTGTTTATCATTCTCTTCTACTACATGCTGCAAATATGGAAAGGTGGATGGGGGTTTGAACTCTTCTTCCATTGCTTCACACTCATCCACAGCCTTATTCTCGATCATCCCAGTTGAATCGGAGTCTTCTTGTACCGTGGAAATCTCCCTCTGCAGACGCTCATCCTCTTGAGTAGGCTCATTCTCGCAGGGTATCCCCTCCATATATTTACCATCACAAATCAATGAGCTTTCTGAAAGTGTACTTATTATTTGACTCATTTGTGTTGTTAGGTTGTGAATGGCTTCATCATATTGTGTAAATCTCTCTACCGGCTTATTTACGAACTTATACACAAGTTCTTCCAAACTATCATTCTCCCCTTGAGGTGGTTGTCTCACTTCGCTTTCATTCCAATTAGAATAAGGGTATTGTCACGACCCAAATCGATGGGCCGTGACGGGCACCCGGTACCTTACTCAATCGAACACTAACATAACGTATCTTTTTTGTATCATGCTATCATGGGTAAATGAGATGGAAAGGCTGTCGTAGGATAACTAGAATAAAACATGGAATACCAACTTGGGCCTATAAGACCAAAATGATCACTGGTACACTAAACGTAGGCCGACAAGGCCATACAATATTTTACGTACATAGCATATGTCTACAAGCCTCTAAGAGTAGATAAATACCATAAAGGTCGGAACAGGTCCCCGCCATACTAAACAATACACGTTCGAATTATACTAACCAAATAAGCAACTCCAGGGCAAATGAAGCGCACCAACATCTTCCGCTAAGCTGATAGCCCATTTGGAGAACTCTCAATCTGTTTATCGGGACCTGCGGGCATGAAACGCAGCGTCCCCAGGAAAAAGGGACGTCAGTACAAATAAAGTACCGAGTCTGTAAGGCATGACAGTAGTATATAAAAGACATGAAAGAAAAGCATGGAGTAAAAAACTCAACCTGTAATTCTGAATAGCTCTGTCAATCATGAAAATTTATAATGTCATGAAAGTGTGTATAAATTCCATACCATGCATAGGTATATGCGTACATAACATCATCAAGCCTCTGAGGGCATCCCATCATATCATCTCAGCCACTGTGGGCAAAATCACCAACGTATACCAGCTGATCAGGTGGTGGTGCGTATATAACGCCATAACCTTTTCCCATATCCCATATAAATATAATATACGCGTATATAACGTCATTTGTTCATGGGTCAATGTACATGTATACATGAATGAAATGCATAAGAAGTACGTTAATAAGATTTCTCAAAATGTCATAAGATCACTATGCCTTTGATTAATATCATGAAATAAACTTTATCAACTTGCGTATTTCTCCGAGACTCATGAACAAGTGATAGAATAATAAGACACGTGGGGAATCAAGAATATAGACATCCCTAGTATTTCTATGATTAGATTCATTTATGAAAGTTGCGTATTTGCTCGTTTCGTTTGTATCGTACGGATCATGCCAAAAGGAAAGGAGGGATAGCCTTAACATACCTTAACTCCGTTGAGTCCTTAATACCTTCCAAGAAATTCTTCAAACAACTCTACCCAATCTACCACATCATAAGGAGATTCAAAATCAGTGATGAGTAAAGGCTAAGTCTGCAACTTAAACTAGTAACTCGTTTACGTAAATTTGGGCAGCATCTCCCCTGTAACTAGGCCCTCCTCCAATACCATATACCAAAAACAACAAGAACACAACAATAACCACATGTAAGCATCATTTTCCAACCTTATCTCCATCACAATATACCACAAAATAGCCCAATACACCCTAATCACTTCATACATAAAACGACAACCAAAGTAGTGTCAAACAACTAAAAACAATGTAACGACGAATGACCAGCCCACTATTCCGTCATTATGTGGTGTTTCTCCACACCATTTGTCCTCCAAAACTCCATTAAACAGTAGAAAAATATACATCCCAAAGGCAACACGAAACAGCCCACAAAACAGTCCACTACGAGTCAAATAACTCAAACTCACGGCTTCCGATCACCGTCCCGTGAGTTCTAACTATTAGAAAACGAATTTATCAACATTCCTTGATATCTAAACACTTAAATACATAAATTACACGTTTTATTAACTATGAAATACCTTCCAAAACTCAAACTACAAAGAAAAAGAGAGGCAATATAGCGATACTTATGTCATAGGGATCGTTTTAATGTTAACGCTTCTTGATTCCGTGTCCGGAATAATAATCTTGTTTGAATATCTTGCAGAGAGATTAAGAGTAAAGTTAGGGGTGTTATTTGGGTGTGTTCTCTGGAAAAATGGAGAAAGAGACGATATGGGATGTAAATATCCCTTTCTTCTTTAAAAAGTCAAAAAGGTGCTACTTGGCACCTATGAGTAGCCCTTCTTCCAACACTTATAACCTTTTTTTCGGGTGTTGTATGAATGAACGGTTAAGAGCGTTGGAAACTACATTCCAAGATCTTCAATTTGGTATATAATATGTCCTAAAAAGACCTCATATAGCATACGAAATTTATTTCTCTAAAAGCTATGTTACAAGGCAAATCCTTAGTCGGTTTTTCCGCAACTTTAATCCGATTTTCCCAAACTTCATATTTTCTATACAAACATCATATATAGCCATATTATGACTTTAAAATTATTTAAATCATGATTAACAAGTCTCATATTCATTACGTCACCTTGAGACGCACCGGGTGTAACAATCTTCCCCCCCCCCCCAGAAATATTCGTCCTCGAATGTTAAACTTCGAGAAATCTATAGAAATTTTGGTAGAGTCTCCTCTGTAACGGTACTACTAGCAACCTGTCACACAGTAAACCTAACAATACAAAGCTACACAGAGCCACAATTGTTGATACCCAATTTGGCCCTCATATTTTTCAAATGATATATATACTTTCAAAACATCATTTTTTGCATCATTATTTAGTTAACAAATCTATACAAGCATTTTCTATAATTTTTCATAATTTTAGAGCTTTAAAATTGATTTTTCTGTATTTAAATTGCTTGAATAATTATTAATTACTCCTTCAAATTATTTTTGTGATGACTTAGTTACCTAAAATTATTATTTGCACCTATAATACATGTTTTAAATATTTTTACTTCATTTTATATAATTACATGAGCATTTTTGAGCTATTTATCTAATTTTACAATAATATCCTATATTCATATACAAATGCTCCTTATTTATACTATTTGTGCCAAAAAATAGCATTTTATATTTTTATAATGCTAAATCTATTTTTAATCATTTTAGTGCATAAAATATTTTTTACTCATTTACTAATTATTTTTATAAATTATTTTGCTAAATTATATGTGTTTAAAAGGCAGGCCTAATTTTTGAGTGATTTTTCGGACCAAATTGGCCCAACACCTTATCCCAGAACCCCAGCCCAAAGCCAAATGATCTTTCTTTAAAAAAAAATGACCTGGTCGGGACCCGTTTTGTATGACCCGCCCCATCTTCCTTCAATCTTGGCCGTTGATCTCAGAGATTAACGGCTCACAAGCCACCTCCCCTTTTAAATCCACTAAACCCAAACCCTAACCCTATTACCTGCCGCCTCTAAACTCTCTCTGTCTCGCCTCTCTCTGAAGAACCCTAATCATCGCCCTTCACCAATCCCCCTTTCTAATCCCATTAGCCATGGGATTCTCCCATTATTTACTTACCATATTAGTGTTCCTCCGGTGTTTCTTCATGGTATCACTTAGTACTTGCCTAAATATGGCAAGTACTACCTCTCAGATTCTAAGTCGTTCAACGTCAATCGCCTAAATCTGGACGATATCTCGTCCATATGCATCATGGCCAGGCTATATTGGGCCTGATTAGCCAAGATTTTCGGTCAATCTTTGATTTCTGTCAAATTAGGGTTCGGAATTTTATACTTTTCCTTTTACCCGTTCCATTACTCATAGCATGTGGTACTTTCTTTCCATATTTATGTTTGATTGATTGTTTTCCTTGTTTGTTCGCTTGATTCCTATTATTATATAAACCCCTCCACATTCCCCTTTAAGACAAACTTTTTGTTTCACTCGGATTCAAAAATAAATCGAACATATTACTCTATTTTTCTCTTATTCTCTTGTTCTATACTTTGATTCTCGTCAGGCTAAAAGCCAAGGCTACCGGATTTTGATTTTACCAACGTTTCTTGGTGTGAGCACTACCCGGGGTTTATTCAAAGCCCTTGGGAATTCTGGCGCACTAAGATTCTGGGTTCTCGCTCTTTGATTGATATTCAGAGTATTGTGGAGTTGGTTCTTTCTTGTTGTCTATTTTTGTCAACTGATAACTGTAAGTCTTTTGGCTTTTACAATTTTGTTCTTTTGTGTTCACGATTTGCATATTCTTATCTCTGAAATTCGTGACCTAATGTGTTCTGGGCTACTTCTGTGTGCAACCTTATTAGTTTTTGCACTTGTTTGAACCTCTTTAGCATTTGGTTTTAAATAAAGCTGCCAGTTCTGAGATATGTTATTTGAATATGCTTCACCTGAATAATTTAGACCCTCGTAAGCTTAATGTGTTGATACATGAATGTCTATATTTGTTGTTCGTCATGAGTTTGTTTTTTCTACTCTGTTCTGCATTCCTGTAATGACTAACTCGCATCTGTAATATGTTCACTGTTAACTATGATCCGCTCCCATGTTAGTTTTAACACTTTGTCATGTCCTTGTTTGCTGAATCTCATATCCTTTAGTGATTATTTTAACCTTTAGAGTAGCTATCTCAACTTGTGTTTCCTTTTCCATGTTTGATACTGTTTTGCTTCATAATGTAAGTTAACATGTCTGTCTTTGATATTGTGATGGATACTTAACACGATTTGGTCCCCTAAGTTCTAATAGTTTAAGTTAATGCTCTACTTCAGACTCGTTTGGTATTATACACCTTTGTATGTCAATTTTGTAATCTTAGAAACTTGATGCCCTTGTCTTTCACAAAAATATGTTTTCTGCCCAATATGCTAAGTGTTCGAATTTGTGATAACAACCTTCTCTTTGAGTTTTGTTGATTCTCTTTTCTTGTATGTCACCCTTGTCATGTCTGCTTTCTAAAATACAAATGCACCTCTTCAAATTCTGTCCTCTTAATCATTGTTCCCTCACTCTCATTTGTTACCTACACTATTCTGAATATACCACTCTTGGCCGGCTGAAAACCAAGGCCACTAAGACTTCTCTATTGACCACCCTAGTGTGGGCACTGCTCGAGGTCCATTTGAGACCCTTGTGAACTCTGACACATTACAATTCGGGGTCTTCTAGCCACTCTCTTTACTACTAAGACTTGAGCTATCTCTGACACTCAGCTCTTTCTTCCTACTGTCTACTGAATATGTAAACTGCTTGGGTAATATTGGTCAATCTAAGGTTGTTTGGCTTGGCTTGAGTTCTCATATGGTTTCTGGGTTGTGTTGATGAATATAGTTCCCTGTTGGCAATCTGGGTATGTTATGTGAGAGTTGTTGAAGGCCCAGGCAATGCTGGGTATTTCCTTTTGGGGCCGTTATGGCCTACTGTAATTTCTTGTATAATATTTTGTAATTACGTTTATCATTGGGTCTGTAATAACTCTTTAATGAACAATTGGGGTGATAGTGAAACTAGGAACGGGTATACTCTGATATTTGCATGCAAGGGTAGAAAATATGCCCATAGGATTCATGTGATTTACTTGTTATCCGACTTGCTGTATATGCCATTTTACTTCCACCGGTAGAAATCATGCCTTTAGGAAACTCACACACTCACATAACTTGTCTACCATCAAAGCACTGATGTAAACCCTCTATTTATTCTACTGCTATGTGCTACTAGACAGCATACAGGAAATAAATGTCAGTGAACTTTCTTTCGATTTGTATGATTATAGCATATTCATTAGATACCCTGCCTATAGGATCTCACCATCTTATGTTCTATTTTCACCTAGAAGTCATGCCTATAGGACCTTGACTAATCAATTAGCTATTGTTATTGTTATTACTCTGCCCAGATAACCTGCTCATAGAGGTGAAGTGTTATAAAATCAAGGTTCGATTGTCAATTGTTAGAGATCCTGCCTATAGGATACTATCATTCGCTTAATATTGTTTACCTCCTTGTCAAGTCTGGGTTCCCAGAACTATTCTCATTTGCTTAACTATGCCACTATTAGATATCATGTATGTAGGATAATTTTACCTTTCTAAAACTGGTATCTAAAACCCGCGTTAACAACAAATGGTTTACTGCTTCCTCGTCTAGGCCGCTAGAAGCAGCAATGTCACATATGCACGTTTGAATCCAAGATCACATAGGAGCATGTCTATAGGACTTAAGGACTTTAATTCATCTTAATTCTGAAATTTGTCTATTGCCTATAACATGAACTTGCTCGCGTGCATTTGTTGCTTACATGTGGAGGCCAACTTGAGACATTTATTGTCTTTATGTGCAGTCCTACATGTTTTGAAAGTCGCTTAGATTTATCATTTTTTAGCAACCTAAGTAAAGTCTAGAATCATCCGAATAGTAGGTCCAAAGCCTCCTGGGCCATAGGCATGGGACGGGTAGTGCACGCACAGGACGCGACCTGGAATTAAATTAGAACGCTTTAAGTAAACAACTTCAACATAGTAATCGGGTAGTAGGAGATGATAGTATGTGCCCGCTGAATAATATGAGCAACTCCTATCTAAAAGGAGTTGCGAAGTATTATTTATGTTGAAGGAGGTGATCCTTTAGGCTAATAAACTTAGGAACCCCCATCTTCTTTATATGTTGTTGTTAGATCTAAATAGGTGTACCTCCCTATTCAAGATCTCTTTGTAATAATATTCTTAGATTCTGTACTCTCTTTACTTACTTGACCATATAGACTAATCCATATAATTTAAGTTCGGATGGGACCCACGGTTGTGGACCTCGAGGAGTGCCTAACACCTTCTCTTTGAGGTAACTTGAACCCTTACCCGATCTTTGGTGGCGTTAACTAGTTAAAACAGAGTCATTTGAAGATAGGTGCCCTAACGCACCTTAAAAATCGTTAGGTGGCAACTCTCCTCTTTTAATAGCCTCCTTTAAAAGAGTTGTCACGTGTCGAAGCCCGCTTTCGCAAGAAAGAGAAGAAAAATGGGGTGCGACAGCATGGCGACTCTGCTGGGGAATTACTCTTAGGCTCTTACCATAATGAACTTGGCTTATGTGAATTAGTTTTCTTTGTTATAAAATGCACATTCCTTTTCCATCTTTATTTGTTAGATTTGCTATTACATGCACATCCCTTGTCCGTTCACCTTTACTTGTTTAAAACCGTTAAAATATGCACATCCCTTCCCTTCTCCACCTTTATTTGCTTAAATTTATTATAACATGCACATCCCTTTCCCTATTCGCCCTTAGTTGCTCTAACTGCTATTTATTAGCTATATCATGTCTCCCCCACCCCTACTCCCTTACTTACTTTATTATATTCCCTATATTCCACGAACTAACTTCTTCTTTTGTATTTCTTTTTACGTCCTTTATGTTTTATCTTAATACTGCATTTATTGCTTTCACATATTTATCATGCAAATACTTGGCAATGTGTTATTATCTTTGCATAAAGCATGCTCCACATCATATCCCACTCGTGCCCAACTAATACCATAGCGGCACTTGATGAGTGTCCGTATTTTTCCAAAATTACCCTTTAAATTAGAAAGGCTTATTTGCGGTAAACTAGTCGATCAGCGGTGCAGTCGACGGTTCCGTTCCTTTCCCTCTCAAGTTTTCCACTTGAGAGTACCAGTCTAGACCCTTCTAGAAACCTCGCTCCAATATCAGTTGTGCATGCATCATGTCAAACCTAGTATGGGTTAGAACGTTATCCTCGTGACAATCCACTAAGATAAGCCTTGTCCAAATCCCGACGGGATTTCCATAATCCTAATGGACACCATCACGTTATGTGCATTACTTGGAGAAAACATGCCGGTATGTTGATCATTAATGTGTAAATAGTCAGACCCGGAGGGGGAAAGGGCTAACTCTATTTGTTTTGCAAAAAATGAGGCACGAAGTCCCCAGGTTTGGCATGGTTCAAAACATCCCACCTTTGCTGCTTGATTGGTGGAAGAACCTCTCACCTAGTGACAAGAATCATGTGAAAAGGGTCCTCGAAAATTTACCTTCCTTATTGGACATTCGGCCAAATAACGCATTGCTTAAGGCAGCTAATATGTTTTGGGATGAGAAAAGAGTTGTCTTCCGCTTTGGTGATATAGAAATGACTCCTCTCTTAGAGGAAATAGGAGGCTTCGCTAGGCTTCCATGGGATAGTCCGAGTTTATTAGTACTAGAAAATCGCACTCCCCGCGGTTTTTTGAAAATGATGGATTTCAAGAAAAATGATGAGTTACTCTGTCTGAAGAAGTCATACATACCATTTGAATTTCTTTATGAACGTTATGGGCATAGCAAGTCATATCGCCTTCACCATGATGAACTTGCCGTTACTTCTTTGGGTTGGACACACCGCCGAGTTTTTGTGTTCATTATCTGTTTCTTGGGGTTGCTGTTATTTCCAATGAAAGGGGCGAAGATCCACACTCATTTAGCCATGGTCGCTAGGACTCTAATAGAAGGAATTGAGGGACAAACTTACACTATCATCCCCATGATCTTGGCCAAAATGTACCAAGCTCTAGATCGATGCAAGCAGGGGTATGGGCACTTCGAGGGCTGTAATTTGTTGCTGCAGGTTTGGTTATTAGAATATTTCCAGAGAGGTGAATATCGTCAGGAGCTTCTGCGACGACCATTAAATGACTACATAGCCTACCATCATCCAAAAAGAATGACATTTATCCCAGATAGGTTCGCGCAACCTGGAAGTGTTGTGAGGTGGGTGCGTTTCTTCAGCAATTTGACTCAAGAAAAGGTACATTGGATGTTAGAATAGTTCCCTAGCAGCGAGTTCATCATCAAGTCAAGAGAAACCACTCATTTATTGCTGATCGGGTTAAGAGAAATTTATCCTTATGCTCCTATAAGGGTAATGAGGCAGGCGGGAAGAAAACAGGTTATACCTCGGGTTTCCAACATTGTCCAGTACAAAGCAGACTTTAAAGGGAATATCATTTCATTCAAGTTCGAGGCACATCATATGTGGAATCAAAAGGTTATTATAGAGAAAGACACTATCGAGCCAAAAAGGTACCATGCCGGCCATGTATACTTCTACCCATCATGGTTGGTAAATGATATAGCGGGAGATGTCAAACCAGGGATTAATCTGAAAAATAGGGTTATAGATGACGTTGCTAAAGCACAAGTCAAGTATAGGATGCTGCACAAGAGGGTTTTCGAGTCTGAAGCTAGGCATTTGGAATAGCACAAAGTGGATATGGAAGCAATCAACGAATGGAAAGAAATTGCTACTAAATCAATAGAAAGATTGGAATATTTGGAGCAAGAGTTAATGGAACTTGAGGGGAAGATGAGGAAGAGGCTCTCGGATTGTCAGAATACGGAAGGCAGTGAGGGAGGGCATCTAGCAAGGGCTTACCTACTATTGGACATGCGCGACCTAGGAACTTGATTGATGGATCCAAGAAGGCCAAGCATGGAGAAGGTCCCTCTAGGGCCAAGTAGATTAGGAAATGATGTTCTTTACTACTTTTTAGCTTAGTTTTAGATTTCGATTGTAATAAGGCAAATGCCATTATTAATTTTTCTTATTATTGTCGTTTTAGTAAGGATCTGATTCATTTTCGCATTAATGAAATGACACAATTATTGGCATCAATTTTCTCCAAGTCTATGTGTCGCTTAGGTCTACCTCGGGCACAACGAGGTCCCCCAAATTAGGACGCGAATCTGTTACATGATTTTGCAAAGCATGTTCAATATTGCAAGCATTCTTTCAATATCCCTTACTAACTTGGTTATCTTTTTGTTTTTCTTTTCTTTTGTCTATTCCCATTCCCCAAAGGTTGGTTCGTGCATACTGGAATTATCCGCATATCACACTAGATCCAGAGGTCCTCTACCTCCTCCTCCACTAAGTGATCCTAAAGGCAGAAGAAAAGGGAAAGGAAAGATGGACGATTTGAGCGGTATCAGAAGGACAATGCAGAGAACATTGAAACTTCGGACGGTCGGAATACTCCAGCACAGAATGAATTGGTCCTACATTTGGAAAAGAAAATATTGGAGCTACAATGGGAACTTGAGCAGGTCCGGAACTTGGCACACCTTTCCTTCACCCTAAACGTCCCCGACATTAACCAACAAAACACAAATGCCCAAAACCCGGCAACTCCCCAAAACACACAAAATCAAAATCCGCAAAATCCTCCCGCACAACATCAATATGCCACACCTCCTCAGAACCACAATCCTCCACCGGTACCTACTCCTCAACAACACCATCACCACCCAACTCAATACCTACAAACAACCACATGCTACACCCCTCAGAATGTACAGCCTACTCCTGACCCGCAAAACTCAACCAATGACCACCATTACGCCCAGATTCCCGGAGTCCACCAAAGCAATCCCATATATGTGGAAACTTTACCCCACACCCCACAACAGACCCTATACATACCTGAATCCACCGAGAAGGACCTGCTCATCAATAACATGATGGAAAAACTAAAGAAACTTACTGGCATAGTTCAAAATGTCGAAGGGGGCAAATGCATTGAGGGTTTGAATTATGAATATTTGTGTATTCAACCAGATGTAGAACTGCCAGAAGGTTACAAACCTCCTAAGTTCAAAATGTTCGACGGGACTGGTGATCCGAAGGTGCACTTGAGAACGTATTGTGACAAGCTTGTAGGAGTTGGCAAGGATGAAAGAATCCGCATGAAGCTGTT
Source organism: Nicotiana tomentosiformis (assembly GCF_000390325.3). Classification (NCBI taxonomy): domain Eukaryota; kingdom Viridiplantae; phylum Streptophyta; class Magnoliopsida; order Solanales; family Solanaceae; genus Nicotiana; species Nicotiana tomentosiformis. The sequence goes on along the minus strand of NC_090813.1, from coordinate 192,817,326 downwards.
CATGAGGAGCCTCACCGGAGACGCCATGTCTTGGTACATCATTCAGAACCCAAAGAAATAGGTTAATTGGGTGAGCATGGCATCAGATTTCATGGATCGGTTCAGGTTTAACACTGAAAATGCACCAGACATTTTCTACATTCAGAATCTCAAGAAGAAGCCAACAGAAAATTTTCGCGAGTATGTTACTCGGTGGAGGTCTGAAGCTGCAAAAGTAAGGCCAGCACTAGAAGAAGAACAGATGAATAAGTTCTTCGTCAAAGCTCAGGATCCACAATACTACGAAAGACTGATGGTTATTGAAAACCATAAATTTTCAGACACCATCAAATTGGGAGAAAGAATAGAAGAAGGGATCAAAAGCGGAATGGTGAAAAATTTTGAAGCACTCCAAGCCACAAATAAAGCCTTACAGTCAGGAGGTATCTCCAAGAAGAAAGAAGTAGGTGCGGTGATGGTAGCCCAAGTTCCAAAGTCTCCTCTTACATACCAAACACCCCCACCCACATATCAGCCTTCACCTCCCAGATACCAACAACCTACCGTCACTTACCATACTTATAACACCCAACCAGCGTACTACCACTCACCACCAGCCTGCAAAAAAAATCCTAGACCAAATTTCGACCACAGACCACCCAGACAATACACCCCAATTGATGAACCCATAGACCAACTGTACGAGAGACTGAAGGCTACCGGTTATGTCACTCCCATCCCCGTTGTTGCTATGGAAAACTCCTCCCAGTGGATTAATCCAAATAAGACATATGCCTATCACTCAGGCATGAAGGGTTATACTATTGATGAGTATCGTACTTTGAAGGATAAGATTCAGACATTAATTGACACCAAAGTGATACAGGCAAAGGAGGCTGCACCCAATGTCCGTAACAATCCTCTCCTGGATCACAGGGGTGAAAGGGTAAACGTGATAGAGACCGATGAAGAATGGGACTCAGAGGGGTCAATTGGACTCATTCGAGAAGAGGATAATCCTAAAACATCCCCAGTCACTCTCACACCTATCGTGGTACAAACTCAGGCATCGATTGAAGTTGAGGTAGCCGCACCAACTCCATTTGAGGTTGAGGTAACAACACCCTTCACCGTGATGGTGGCACCCACACCGTCTTTTAAGTCTAATGGTATACCTTGGGATTATGTTGCGGAAGCAAGAAGGAAAGGAAAGGCAAAAATGGAAGAAACAAGTGCAGCGCAAGGCATGACCAGAACTGATAGGGTTTATACACCCGAGCATTTGGGAGGAACGAGCAAAGAAGCCGCCTTTAATCCACCTGTCATTGAGACTGGCCCAAATGATCTTTGGAGAAAGGTGCAGGCAAGAGAGTATTCTGTGGTTGATCATCTGAACAAAACCCCTGCTCAAATATCCATTTTATCACTGCTGCAAAACTCTGAGGTGCATAGGAATGCCTTGATGAAGGTGTTGAATGAAGCTTATGTACCAAATAACATCACCAGTGGAGAGATGGCCAACATGGTAGGGCAAGTGTTGGAAAGCCACAAGATCACTTTTCATGAAGACGAGCTGCCACCGAAAGGACTAAGTCACAATAGGGCACTACATATCACAGTGCAGTTGGAGGACAAATTCATTGCTAGGGTCCTGATAGATGGGGGTTCGAGTCTCAATATTTGTCCACTAACTACTTTGAAAAGGTTGGGTAAAGGTCTGCACGAGATACGAGCAGGGAGTATGAATGTGAAAGCATTTGATGGGTCTCAAAGGGCCACAATTGGGGAGACCAACCTCAGCCTACAGATGGCCCCGACCTGGTTCGATGTTGAGTTTCAAGTATTGGATATATCTACTACATACAATCTGTTATTGGGGCGACCATGGATACATGTTGTTAGGGCCATGGCTTCTACACTACATCAGGCCATGAAGTTTGAGTGGAACCATCAGGAAGTGATCATCCATGGGGACGGAAGTAATCCCATTTACACCAATCAAACTGTTCCGATCGTCGAGAATAGAAGAAAGTTGTGTGGGTAAACATACCATCACGTCGAGCGCGTCAACGCAATTGAAAAAGACAAATGGTGGAGCAGTAAGATAGAAAGCATATTGGAATGGACAGGGTATGAACTTGGCAAGGGTCTCGGTAAGAATCTCCAGTGGATCACCAAACCGATATAGCTAAAGTGTCATGGCACAACTTTTGGGCTTGGGTATGAATACACCTGGCACGAGTATCAGAATTGGTCGCCACCGTGGCGTGGTCCTTATTACCCTCTATAGCAGCCAGTACCACATTTGAGCCAGTCATTTCATCAAGCTAACATGATGTGGGGGTCTGAAGAAGATGAAGCTCTAGCTGGCATAAGGAAGCTATTTCTGGATGACAAAGACATAGACTGCAGTGTGATAGTTGAGGAGGGGGAGGATGAGGAAGAAGACCTTATTATTCAGACAATGGAGAAGGGAGTTGTTCTCAAGAATTGGACTGTTGCGCCATCAAGGGCCCGTCAAGTTCCTGGGTAGCCTAGCTATTAGCATCAATTATTTTTAAAAAGCAATTTTATGAGCATATAAGACATTTTCAATATTTTGTTCTAAACGTATTTTGTTTTGAAATAATTGCTCGAGTCATCGAGACGTACTTGTTTGACGTTTTCAAGATTTATTTAATGCATTGTTATTTTTAGTATTTATTATTATTCGTTACATTTTTCTCTACAGTATTATTATTACCTATCCTGATGAACCTATGATTGTGATATGTAACGAGACAACACAACATAGGGATAATGATTCAGAGGATCTGAAAGAGGATATAATACCCAAGAAAATTGTCAAAGAAGTGAAAAATTTTGAAAACAAGCCTAAGTCCAATTTGGATGAGACTGAAACCGTTAATTTGGGAGACTCCGAAACAGTCAAGGAAACTCGTGTAAGCATTCACCTATCGCCGTCAGAGAAAGAAGAATACATCCGATTCTTGAAGGAGTATGAGGATATTTTTGCATGGTCCTATGATGATATGACCGGTTTGAGCACGTTCATAGTGGCTCATAAACTACCTACCAACCCTATGTGTCCGCATGTAAAGCAGAAGCTCAGAAAGTTCAAACCATATATGAGTCTGAAAATAAAGGAGGAAGTCACCAAGCAGATCAAAGCCAAGGTTCTCAGAGTGGTTGAATATCCGACCTGGTTGGCTAACATTGTGTCGGTTCCAAAGAAAGATGGGAAGGTCAGAGTGTGTGTCGACTATCGGGATTTAAACAGAGCGAGTCCCAAAGATGATTTCCCTTTGCCCAATATACACATACTGATTGACAACTGTGCCAAGCATGAACTTCAATCCTTTATGGATTGCTTCGCGGGATATCATCAGATCTGGATGGATGAAGAGGATGCCGAAAAGACAGCCTTCATTACACCATGGGGAGTATATTGTTACAAAATGATGTCGTTTGGCCTAAAGAATGCTGAAGCCACTTACATAAGGGCCATGGCAACCATTTTCCACGACATGATACACAAGGAGATAGAGGTGTACGTGGATGATGTCATTATCAAATCCAAGAAAAGCACAGATCATATAGCAGATTTAAGGAAATTCTTTGATCGACTTTGAAGGTACAACCTGAAACTGAATCCCGCAAAATGTGCCTTCGGAGTCCCTGCTGGAAAGTTGTTAGGGTACATCGTCAGCCGTCGAGAAATTGAGCTAGACCCGTCAAAGGTTAAGGCTATCCAAGATTTGCCACCTCCGAAGAACATGAAAGATGTGATGAGTTTCTTAGGGCATTTCAATTACATCAGCCATTTCATAGCACAGTCAATTGTGATCTGTGAACCGATTTTCTAATGTTGAAGAAAGAACAAGTTGGACTAAAGAGTGCCAGAAAGCCTTTGACAAGATCAAGAAATATTTATCCAAACCACCTGTCCTGATCCCACCGGAACCTGGGAAACCTTTGCTACTCTATTTATCTGTACTAGATGGGGCTTTTGGCTATTTTTTGGGACAACACGATGAGACAGGAAGAAAGGTACAGGCCATATACTATCTGAGCAAGAAGTTCACACCCTATGAAGCACAGTATTCTTTGTTGGAACGCACATGCTGCGCTTTGACATGGATAGCTCAAAAGTTGAGGCACTACTTTTGTGCCTACACCACATATCTCATATCAAGGATGGATCCGTTAAAATACATCTTCCAGAAATCCATGCCTACCGGAAATTTGGAAAAATGGCAAATATTGCTGAGTGAGTTCGACATCATCTACGTAACTCAGAAGGCAGCCAAAGGGCAAGCATTGGCAGATCATTTGGCAGAAAATCCTGTAGACGGAGAATACAAACCATTGAAAACGTATTTTCCCGATCAGGAAGTATCATTTATGGGAGAAGACATCACTAAAGCATACGACGGTTGGAGGATGTTCTTCGACGGAGCCGCAAACTTCAAAGGAATAGGTATTGGAGCTATCTTAGTATCAGAGACATGTCAAAACTATTCAGTATCCACAAAGCTCAAGTTTCCATGTATCAACAATATAGCAAAATATGAGGCTTGCATCTTGGGACTCAAGTTGGCCATTGACATGAACGTTCAGGAATTGCTGGTAATTGGTGACTCAGACCTTTTGGTACATCAGGTTCTAGGAGAATGGGCTACAAAGAATACCAAAATATTGTCGTATTTGAACTATGTACAAGAATTGAAGAAGAGATTCACAAAGATAGAGTTCAAACATGTTCCGAGAATCCAGAATGAGTTCGCAGATGCATTGGCCACTCTATCTTCCATGATACAACACCCAGACAAGAATTTCATCGACCCTATCCCGGTAGGGATTCATAATCAGCCAACTTATTATGCTCATGTTGAAGAAAAAATTGACGGAAATTCATGGTTCTATGACATCAAAGAATATTTAGCAAAAGGAGCATACCCGGAGCACGCAAATCATACTCAGAAATGCACACTCCGAAGATTATTTAACCACTTTTTCCAAAGCGGAGGAATTCTATACATAAGGACTCCAGATCTGGGGTTATTACGGTGTGTCAACGCCAAGGAAGTATCCAAATTGCTCGAAGAAATACATGTCGGAACTTGCGGACCACACATGAATGGCTTTGTCTTAACTAGGAAGATATTAAGAGCAGGGTATTTTTGGATGACTATGGAAACAAACTGTATCAAGTAAGTCCAAAAGTGTCATCAATGCCAAGTACATGCTGATATGATACGAGTACCACCCAATAAACTCAATACAACAAGTGCACCTTGGCCTTTATCCACTTGGAGGATGGATGTCATCGGTCCAATCGAACCCGCCTCTTCAAATGGGCACAAGTTCATTCTAGTGGCCATAGACTATTTCACAAAATGGGTTGAAGCCGCATCTTACAAGGTTGTAACTAAGAAGGTCATAGCAGATTTTGTTAGGGATCGTATTGTCTGTCGATTCAGGGTACCGAAATCAATCATCACCGACAACGCCGCCAACCTTAATAGTGATTTGATGAGATCCATGTGTGAAACCTTCAAGATCAAGCATAAGAATTCCACAGCATACAGGCCACAAATGAATGGAGCTGTGAAAGCTGCCAATAAGCAAATCAAGAAGATATTAAGGAAGATGGTAGATAATCACAAACAATGGCACGAAAAGCTACCATTTGCCCTACTTGGATATCGTACCACGGTTCGCACATCAACTGGGGCAACTCCTTATTTGCTGGTCTATGGTACTGAAGTCGTCATTCCCGCCGAAGTAGATATTCCTTCTTTGAGAATCATACAAGAGGCTGAACTTAGTGATGCAGAATGGATATGAAGTCGTTATGAACAACTGGCTCTCATTGACGGAAAAAGAATGAACGCAGTATGTCACGGTCAACTTTGCCAGAACAGAATGTCCAGAGCTTTCAATAAAAGGGTCAGGCCCAGACAATTCACACCAGGGCAGTTGGTGCTAAAGCGGATCTTCCCGCATCAAGATGAAGCCAAAGGAAAATTTTCACCTAATTGGCAAGGGCCCTACATGGTTCACAGAGTACTAACAGGAGGAGCACTCATACTTGCAGAAATGGACGGAGAAGTTTGGCCAAAACCTATCAACTCAGACACAATCAAAAGATATTATGTTTAGATTATTTGTAGTTCTTCATCTGATATAACTGAACTACGCTTGACCTGATTCCCGTTTAAGAGGGGATACGTAGGAAACCCTGTGGGTTCGGTCACATCTCAATAAAATCTTCATTTTTTCCATGGTCAGAAACTGGAGCAGAATTTTGAGGAAGACCCTCAAAATTCTGAAGCAAGTCTAGCCAACTTCGTCATATGCAGAACAGTCAAAGAATTGCTTTTAAACTGGGGCAGAATTTTGAGGAGGACCCTCAAAATTCTAAAGCAAGGAAGTCGCAATGTCTATAAAAAGTGTCACAGTCATTGGTCCATCTAAATTACTTGATATTGCATACTACTATATTTTAAATAACTACATTCATCAAATACACGTATATTTGTTTTTTCGAAAACTTTATTTTTATAAACAACTAAATATTGCCAAGGGTAACTCAAACTGGATCTCAAGGCATGAGCAAAGGCAAAGCAAGAAGGCGAAAGCACGGACCAACCTCCCCCACAAAACTCACAATTTTCTTTCTTTGGATGCAGGCACAGTAAGACAATAATATCTGCAGACGCATTAGGTCACTACCTTCAAGATGGCAAATCATCTATCCCAAGCATCTCCAGCTAAGAAATACTATGCTTTCTCACTATCACTCATTGTTTTCTTGCATGAGGCTAAGCCCTGCCTCCTTAACTGCATAAGGCTAAGCACTGCCTTTCTTTGCATGAGACTAAGCATTGTCTCCTATTTGCATGAGGCTAAGCATTGCTTCATTAACTGCATAAGGCTAAGTATTTCCTTTCTTTGCATAAGACTAAGCATTGTCTCCTATTTGCATGAGGCTAAGCCCTGCCTCCTTAACTGCATAAGGCTAAGTACTGCCTTTCTTTGTATGAGACTAAGCATTGTCTCCTATTTGCACGAGGCTAAGCCCTGCCCCCTTAACTGCATAAGGCTAAACATTACCTTCTTTGCATGAGACTAAGCATTGTCTCCTATTTTGCATGAGGCTAAGCCCTGCCTCCTTAACTGCATAAGGCTAAGCACTGCCTTTATTTGCATGAGACTAAGCATTGTCTCCTATTTGCATGAGGCTAAGCATTGCCTCCTTAACTGCATAAGGCTAAGCACTACCTTTCTTTTCATGAGACTAAGCATTGTCTCCTATTTGCATGAGGCTATGCCCTGCCTCCTTAACTGCATAAGGCTAAACATTTTCTTCTTCGCATGAGACTAAGCATTGTCTCCTATTTTGCATGAGGCTAAGCCATGCCTCCCCTTCTTGCATACGCCTAAGCACTACCTTTTTCTCAGGATTAATTACTATCTCCATTATGCTATTTAAGACTTAGCACTGTCTTCTATTCGCCTGCGGCTAAGCATTGCCTAAGCTCTGTTTCGTTTTACATACGACATAGCATCATATCTTTGCATCTGATGGGCTGAAACATCGCCATCTTTGTCCAAAGGCGTCATAGTCCGAAGGCATCATCCTCATAGCCAGAAGACACCATTCCATGGCCTGAGGATCTCTCAGTATTGCACATAATTATTCAAAGGCGTCATGGTTCAGAGGCACCATTTTCAAGGCCCGAGGACATTATTTCATGGACTGCAAATCCCTTATCACATGATTCATGGCCCAGGACATCATGGTTTAAGGACATCATCCTCACCGTCCAAAGATAACTTTTATGGTCCAAAGGGAATTTGCATCATGTTTAAATTCTCGCAATAATCCATATATACTTGCATGCATCGTGTTTTAAGTTTTGCAGGTAATCCAGGAAGTAACCGTTCTCCTAACAGGAGTAATCTTCGCTCCAGTTTCCGTTCAATGTTCACATCCTGCAATTATTTCAAACATAACCGACCACCATCAATTGCCCGCCTTTTACACTATGACCGTTCAGATATTTGCTCAGTGATACATCTATTCACGACTCCGCATAAATTCATCTGATACTGTCCTACCCAAAATAACCTTTTCCAAAGCATACGACCATCCCTATAACAACCCCATCGGTTCAGTTCACCGTTGTATCTAGAACTACACACAGCCTGATTCCCGTAACACCAGGGATATGTAGGCAATTCAGGAACTAGGGTTCGGCCTCCATTTTTTCAAATCACCTCATTCGGTCAAAATCGATCATCATTTTCTTTACCCGACAAACTCTTTCATCATTCATGGGTAAAGAGGGGCAGTTGTTGATATCCAATTTTGCCCTCATATTTTTCAAATGATATATATACTTTCAAAACATCATTTTTTGCATCATTATTTAGTTTACAAATCTATACAAGCATTTTCTATAATTTTTCATAATTTTAGAGCTTTAAAATTTATTTTTCTATATTTAAATTGCTTGAATAATTATTAATTACTCCTTCAAATTATTTTTGTGATGACTTAGTTACCTAAAATTATTATTTGCACCTATAATACATGTTTTAAATATTTTTATTTCATTTTATATAATTACATTAGCATTTTTGAGCTTTTTATCTAATTTTGCAATAATAACTTATATTCATATACAAATGCTCTTTATTTATACTATTTGTGCCAAAAAATAGCATTTTATATTTTTATAATGCTAAATCTATTTTTAATCATTTTAGTGCATAAAATATTTTTTACTCATTTACTAATTATTTTTATAAATTATTTTGCTAAATTATATGTGTTTAAAATGCAGGCCTAATTTTTGAGTGATTTTTCGGACCAAATTGGCCCAACACCTTAGCCTAGAACCCCAGCCCAAAGCCAAATGACCTTTCTTTAAAAAAACGACCCGGTCGGGACCCGTTTTGTATGACCCGCCACATCTTCCTTCAATCTTGGTCGTTGATCTCAGAGATCAACGGCTCATAAGCCACCTCCCCTGTTAAATCCATTAAACCTAAATCCTAACCCCATTACCCTCCGCCTCTAAACTCTCACTGTCTCGCCTCTCTCTGAAGAACCCAAATCGCCGCCCTTCACCAATCCCCCTTTCTAATCCTGTTAGCCATGGGATTCTCCCATTGTTTACTTATCATATTAGTGTTCCTCCGCTACTAGGTGTTTCTTCATGGTATCACTTAGTACTTGCCTAAATATGGCAAGTACTACCTCTCATATTCTAAGTCGTTCAACGTCAATCGGCTAAATCTGGACGATATCTCGTCCATATGCATCATGGTCAGGCTATATTGGGCCCGATTAGCCATGATTTTTGGCCAATCTTCGATTTCTGTCGAATAAGGGTTCAGAATTTTATACTTTTCCCTTTACCCGTTCCATTACTGATAGCATGTGGCACTTTCTTTCCATATTTATGTTTGATTGATTGTTTTCCTCGTTTGTTCGCTTGATTCCTACTACTATATAAACCCCTCCACATTCCCCTTTAAGTCAGACTTTTTTTATCTCGAATTCAAAAAAAATCAAAGTTATTACTCTATTGTTCTCTTATTCTCTTGTTCTATACTCTCATTCTCAGTCGGCTGAAAGCCAAGGCCACCGGATTTTGATTTTTTAACTTTTCTTGGTGCGAGCACTGCCTGGGGTTTATTCGAATCCCTTGGGAACTCTGACGCACTAAGATTCTGGGTTCTCGCTCTTTGATTGATATTCAAAGTATTGTGGAGTTGGTTCTTTCTTGTTGTCTATTTTTGTCAACTGATAACTGGTAAGTCTTTTGGCTTTTACAATTTTGTTCTTATGTGTTCACGAATAGTAGGTCCAAAGCCTCTTGGTCCATAGGCATGGGACGGGTAATGCATGCGCAGGACGCGACCTGGAATTAAATTAAAACGCTTTAAGTAAACAACTTCAACATAGTAATCGGGTAGCAGGAAATGATAGTATGTGCCTGCTGAATAATATGAGCAACTCCTATCTAAAAGGAGTTGCGAAGTATTATTTATGTTGCAGGGGGTGATCCTTTAGGCTAATAAACTTAGGATCCCCCCCCCCCCCTTATATGTTGTTATTAATCTAAATAGTTGTACCTCCCTATTCAAGATCTCTTTGTAATAATATTCTTAGATTTTGTACTCTCTTTTCTTACTTGACCATATAGACTAATCCATATAATTTTAGTTTGGTCGGGACCCACAGTTATGGACCTCGAGGAGTGCCTAACACCTTCTCTTTGAGGTAACTTGAGCCCTTACCCGATCTTTGGTGGCGTTGACTAGTTAAAACAGAGTCATTTGCAAGATAGGTGCCCTAACGCACCTTAAAAATCGTTAGGTGACGACTCTCCTCTTTTAATAACCTCCTTTAAAAGAGTTGTCACGTGTCGAAGCCCGCTTTCGCGAGAAAGAGGAAAAAATAGGGCGCGACAACAATCATTAATAACACCAATGGCCTCACACGACCAATAACAATAACTAACATAAGAATCAAGTACCATATACGTACCTAAAGGCTGTGATGTCTCAGTCTGATCCTCCTCCAGAAGTGGAAACAAGTGAGGATACCTAGTCTTCATTTCTTCTTCATCTTCCCAAGTCATCTCCTCCACATTATTGTTAATCCAAAGTAATTTAACCGAAGCTACATCCTTAGTTCTTAATCTCCGAACTTGTCTATCTAGTATAGCAATGGGAGCTTCCTCATATAATAGTTGCTCTGTAACCTGAACATCATCAATTGGAATGACTTTAGAGGGATCTCCAATACACCTACGGAGCATAGACACATGAAATACTAGATGTACAGACTCCAATTTGGAAGGCAAGTCTAACTCATATGCTATTTGGCCTACTCTGTGTATAATCTTATAAGGTCCAATGTACCGAGGGATAAGCTTTACTTTCTTACCAAATCTCATAACGCCTTTCATCGGTGATACCTTTAGAAATACCCAGTCATCTACCTGAAACTCCAAGTCTCGTCGTCGATTATCTGCATAGGACTTCTGACGACTTTGAGTTGCTAATAGCCTTTCCCGTATAAGCTTAATCTTCTCAACTGCCTGTCGTACCAACTCTGATCCTACTAACTTAGTTTCCCCAACCTCGAACCATCTGATAGGTGACCTACACTTCCGTCTGTAAAGTGTTTCGTATGGAGCCATCTGAATGCTGTAATGATAACTATTATTATATGAAAACTCAAAAAGTGAAAGATGATCATCCCAGCTACCCCTGAAGTCCATCACATAAACCTGTAGCATAACCTCCAATGTCTGAATAGTACGTTCAGCCTGACCGTCTGTCTGGGGATGAAATGTTGTACTAAGACTTACCTGAGTCCCCAATCCTTTTGTAAGGACCTCCAGAAATTAGCTGTAAACTGAGTACCTCTATCTGAGATAATAGATATAGGTGACACCATGAAGTCATACTATCTCCCTAATGTAAAGCCTTGCATAATCCTTTGCTGAATAATTAGTCCTGACAGACAGAAAATGGGTTGCTTTTGTAAGTCTATCGACAATAACCCATATAGAATCGAACTTACGTTGGGTACGAGGTAAGCCTATGATGAAATCCATATTAATCACTTTTTATTTCCAAGTCGGAATCTCTATAGCCTGTAATAATCCACCGGGTTTCTGATGCTCAATCTTAACCTGCTGACAATTAGGGCACTGAGCAACAAACTCTGCTATATCCTTCTTCATTCCGTCCCACCAGTATATTCCCCTGATATCATGATACATCTTTGTCGCTCCTGCATGAATAAAATAACGAGAATAGTGAGCTTCTCCCATAACCTGTTGATGCAACCCTACCACATTAGAACACATAATCGACCTCGATATCTGAGGACTCCATCTCCTATAATCTTAAATGGTGTATGCTCCTTTTGAGGGGATGTATCTCTGTAATGATCTCGCACAGTATCCTCATACTGGCGTTCCTTCATTTCAGTTACTAAAGAGGATGTTGTCGTGTCCTGAATAGTAACTCCGGTATCACCTGAGTCCAGTAATCGAACTCCAAGACTAGCTAGCAGATGAATCTCATGGGCTATCCCATACTTCTCTGGTTGTAAATATGATAGGCTACCCATATATCTACGGTTGAGGGCACCGGCTACTACATTTATCTTTCCTGGATGGTATAAAATATCAACATCATAGTCTTTTAGTAGCTCCAACCATCGCCTTTGGCATAAATTCAATTCCTTTGGATTGAAGATATATTGAAGGCTCTTATGATCCGTATATATATCAACATAAATTCCATACAAATAGTGCCTCCACATCTTTAGTGCATGAATCACTGCGGCTAACTTTAAATCATGGGTCGGATAATTATTCTTGTGCTTTCTTAGTTGTCTTTAAACATAAGCGATTACTTTTCATGGTCGTTCTGCCACTTGTTGCATGAATATATGGCTACTGAAATTTCCTGTAACTCATATGATCTCAAATATCATCTTTTGATTATTTGTTTTCTTCCCGTTCATTAGCCACGATAGGTGCCACTTTCTTATGGAGTGCATACAATGTTGTTGTGAGACTGTTGTTACAAGACTATTTTTTCCTTATGTCACTATACTTAAGTTGAAGCCTTCTTCCTTATTTCCTCAACTAGTCTTTCTTTGTAGTACTTAAGGAGACCTTCTGGCTCTTGTAAAGTTACGAGATTGTTATATTGTATACCCGAAGGAATTTTTGATGTTCTTACTCGCCTACAAATATCCTAAGTTATATACCTCTGTGCCCTTGTGCTCGTAGGGTTACTTCTAAAATCAAATTTTGATTGTCTCCTTAGTGGCACTCTCTCTTATTTCCATAACACGTATACGTTACCTTTAATTACTACAACTCCTATCTGAATATTTCTCAAGGATTACGATGTCATCATATTTGCGAGACTGAATTCCCCTATGTTGGGTTTCTCTATGTTTATCTTGCACAACCTGCTGATTTGTCTATATCCTCTTGTTTAGCCATGGCTAGGCTTTTCCTGAATCAACTACTAACTACACGTTAGTCCATTCTCATATATATATTCTGCGTAATCTCTCTTGGGTGATATCCTTTGTCTTAACTTACCCCGCACACTGGCTCCTTATGTATCCAGTGTTCATTTGCACTTATTTATCAATAACATCTAGTGATGGAACCCTTACTGCCTCTCCCCATCGTCATGCTTACATAATGTTCAAGAGTCGTATCATATCCGTAGGATCTAAATAAATGCAATCTCATTCCTTTCGCCTTTCTACCACATTCTTCCTTTACTATTCCATAGTTACCTTAACCACATAACTCCGACTTAATACCATATCACACCATCTTCCCCCTTTAGGGGAGTACTAACATTTATTGGTATGAAGATTTACCTTATAAATATTTTACCTCTTCATATTTGACGTCTTTTCACATCTTCACGGACTCTTACTTGCCTTGCGGTAACCCTTCTGTACCAGGGATAATTTAATTTCTTACATACAAAGGTGACACCTAGTATAACTGGCACACTTAGTCCCTTAAGCTTAACTCTGTTCACATCGCTTGTTTTAGGGAAGCGTCTTCCTGAATGACCTTAAAAGTTATTCTTCTGTTGTCCATTCAATTATCACCGGAACACGATCTCTGAAATTCTCATGATGTCAACTATTATCAAATCCTTCGGTCCCGAATTCATGTTCAATTTATCTTATTCACTAGCCCATACTAATTTCTATTACTCTAGGGGTCTAACATTTTCTTCTGGTAATCACGTATGAGTCACCAACTCATTTCTCGAAATGGGGACATGACTTTATGGCTTATACTCTTTTATTGTCTCAAGGCATGTAATTTCTTGTATTTTCCTTCACTTGACTATAGAATCTGTAGTCTTGTCATATTTTGATTTACCGTTATCATCCATTTATCACATCTTACTCATAATGCTTCATTTACTTTCTTCTTATTCTCCTGCTAATATTTTTGTATATCACCTTATTATAAAAACCTCTTCAAAACATTCTTTCACTTTTAGCCCCCCTTGATTCAACTCACTGGCTCTTCGGGTTGCCTAACACTCTCTCTTTACTAGGGACGAGAACCATACAAAGGTAAATATTTATCCATTCTAGTATTCATATCTGATTGTACTATTCTAGAGTGCACCATTTGGGTGTCTCACAAGGAGAACCATTACCACGTTTGCAATATCCCTCAGAAATGTGAGCAAATGATAACAATCCATCCATAATTTTGGGTTACTCTAACCCCAGTTGGATGCTGATATCCCATCCTTCTCTTAAATTATATTTGTTAGCTCCCACAAGGCATAACTGAAATGGGTGTTGTCAAGTGAATATATCTTTGTTATTGTTGAAAGTAACTCAGAATGCTTATATTTCTCTGCCTGAATTGTAAATACAGATAATCTTCACTAACTAGGTACCTCGTATCCTTCTTTACCTAGCTTCTTTTACTTGTTGAAATTTGTATCTACCTTCTGATTCTCTCATTGCTTTTTACCATAGGGGTAGATAAATATTCATGCTTTAGGGCTCCTTATCAAGAGGCTCACACATCATAGTACACACATATCTACTGAAGGCCTTACATTTACTCATCATAAGTTGACACAAAATCGAGTTCCTCTGACTCAACTCTTCCACAGCCACATTCAATCTCTTACCAACTCTCTTTCTAGATGTAGATGTCATTGTATAACGAATAAAATAGAATTTTAGGAATTTGAATTTCTTACAGTTGAGCTCTACCACACGATCTAGAGTAAGAAGAAAGAGTGACAGTCCTAAATGCCCTGTAGCCTCCTGCTTATAAGTATGGTGCACAACACACCTATAAACAAGGCCCTACTAGACACGGCTTGTAGACTCCCTAGGACAGAACTGCTCTGATACCACCTCTATCACAACCCAAACTGATGGGCTGCGACGGGCACCCGGTACCTTACTCAACCGAATACCAACATAACGTATCTTTTTGTATCATGCTATCATGGGTAAATGAGACAGAAAGGCTGTCGTAGGATAACTAGAATACAACATGTAATACCAACTTGGGCCTATAAGACCAAAATGATCACTCGTACACTAAACGTAGGCCGACAAGGCAATACAATCTTTTACGTACATGGCATATGTCTACAAGACTCTAAGAGTAGATAAATACCATAAAGGTTGGGACAGGGCCCTGCCATACTAAACAATACACGTCTGAATCATACTGACCAAATAAGTAACTCCGGAGCAAATGGAGTGCACCAACATCTTCCGTTGAGCCGATAGCCTACTTGGAGAACTCTCAATCTGTCTATCGGGACCTGCGGGCATGAAACGCGGTGTCCCCAGACAAAAGGAACGTTAGTACAAACAAAGTACCGAGTATGTAAGGCATGACAGTAGTATATAAAAGACATGAAAGAAACATGGAGTAAAAAACTCAACCTGTAATTCTGAATAGCTCTGTCAATAATGAAAATTTATAATGTCATGCACGTGCATATAAATTCCATATCATGCATAGGTATATACGTACATAACATCATCAAGCCTCTGAGGGCATCCCATCATATCATCTCAGCCACTGTGGGCAAAATCATCAATGTATACCAGTTGATCAGATAGTAGTGCATATACAATGCCATAACCTTTTCCCATATCCCATATACATATAATATACGCGTATATAACGCCATCTGGTCATGGGTCAATGTACATGTATACATGAATGAAATGCATAAGAAGTACGTTAATAAGATTTCTCAAAATGTCATAAGATCACTATGCCTTTGATTAATATCATGAAATAAACTTTATCAACTTGCATATTTTTCTGAGACTCATGAACATGTGATAGAATAATAAGACACGTGGGTAATCAAGAATATAGACATCCCTAGTATTTCTATGAATAGAGTCATTTATGAAAGTTGCGTATTTGCTCGTTTCGTTTGTATCGTACGGATCATGCCAAAGGGAAAGGAGGGATAACCTTAACATACCTTAACTCCGTTGAGTCCTTAATACCTTACAAGAAATTCTTCAAACAACTCAACCCAATATACCACATCATAAGGAGATTCAAAATCAGTGTTGAGTAAAGGCTAAGTCCGCAACTTAAACTAGTAGCTCGTTTACGTAAATTTGGGCAGCATCTCCCCTGTAACTAGGCCCTCCTCCAATACCATATACCAACAACAACAAGAACACAACAATAACAACATGTAAGCATCATTTTTCAACCTTATCTCCATCACAATATACCACAAAATAGCCCAACACACCCTAATCACTTCATACATAAAACGATAATCAAAGTAGTGTCAAACAACTAAAAAAAATGTAACGACGAATGACCAGCTCACCATTCTGTCATTATGTGGTTTTTATCCACACCACTTGTCCTCCAAAACTCCATTAAACAGTATAAAAATACACAGCCCAAAGACAACACGAAACAGCCCACAAAACAGTCCGCTATAAGTCAAATAACTCGAACTCACGGCTTCTGATCATCGTCCCGTGAGTTCTAACTATTAGGAAATGAATTTATCAACATTCCTTGATATTTAAACACTAAAATACAAAAAGTACACGTTTTATTAACTATGAAATACCTTCCAAAACTCAAACTACAAAGAAAAAGAGAGGCGATATAGCGATACTTACGTCATAGGGATCGTTTTAATGTTAACGCTTCTTGATTTCGTGCCCGGGATGATAATCTTATTTAAATCTCTTGCAGAGAGCTTAAGAGTAAAGTTAGGGGTGTTAGTTGGGTGTGTTCTCTGGAAAAATGGAGAAAGATACGAGATGTGATGTAAATATCCCATTTTTTAAAAAAAGTCAAAAAGGTGCTACTTGGCACCCTATGATTGTCCCTTCTTCCAACGCTTATAGCTTTTTGTTTTGGGTGTCGTATGAATGAACGGTTAAGAGTGTTAGAAATTACATTCCAAGACCTTCAATTTGGTATATAATATGTCCCAAAAAGACCTCATATTGCACACGAAATTTATTTTTCAAAAAGCTATGTTACAAGGCAAATCCTTAGTCGTCGCAACTTTAATCCGATTTTTTTCAAACTTCATATTTTCTATCCAAACATCATATATAGCCATATTATGACTTTAAATCATTTAAATCATGATTAACAAGTCTCATATTCATTATGTCACCTTGAGACGCACAAGGTGTAACAGGTATTCATCCCAACCAAAGCCAAGATTGTGCACATATGAATCCTCATACCTGTACGGACTAGAAACAGAGCGAGACTTTTCAAAATACGAGCCATAGGAATAATACATACCTGCTTGACAGTCAACCCATAGATGATTTTTACCGCATTTAAAACACATAGCAGACCGCTGATAATATTAAGTTGCTAACTCTTGAACCGTTTTCTTAGGCTGGTTGTACTCCATCTTCATAGCATTTAGAGTTCAATATCTACACTATCTTCTCCATCTTTTTAGGTACTACAAAACAAATCTTGAAAAGAAGTCAACTAATAAAGAAAATAAAATAGAAAAGAAAAGAGAAAAGAAAAACTAAAACCTAATTCCTGAATTAGCACTACAAACTATTTCAAACACTGTTGATTGCTAATCCCCGGCAACGGCGCCAAAATTTGACGAGCTAAAACCACAACACAAAAGTATGCTCTCTAGTCGAATATAGTATAGAAAATATAATATCGCATCCACATGGATTGGAGTTAAATAATATTATTGTAGTTTGTAGTTAGATTGCTATCTAAGATGATCGGCAATTGAGAACTATGTGAATTAAAACTAAAATTAACTAAGAATCTAGAGCTAATTGACTAATGACAATCAAACAAAATTAGCAAGGAAGATATCAATGGGAGAAAATAGGGGTTGATTGGATAGGTGCAAGATAATTGTCTGAGATTTAACTCTAGCTAATTCACTCCTAATGTTCAAGTGAGTCTCTCAAATTCACTCGATTATTAGGTCAAACGTTTGGTAGAAACTCCTGCCTCGATTAAGTCACAACCTCACAATATAAACTAAGTTAAGCTCAGTGAAGATATGCAAGAATTCGTAGTGGATTAATCTTTAGGAGAACCTATTTCGATTATCCTACTAACTAGGTCTAAATAATAATTCAACTAGCCTCTTTCGATTACTAAGAAGAATAACCGAATTCAACAAACAAGATAATGCAAAACATCATAAATTATTCCTCTTTCGATTACATAAACATGTGAATATGTATGCGATAATAAAAATACCCAAAACGATTCAATAGATAAAACTAGAGTTAATATCCACAAACAATTCTCAAAATACCAAATCCATCAATCCCTAAGGAAGAATTACTCCATGGATATGGAGAAATTCATCACAATTATATTTAAGTCAAAGGAAAATATAAAACATCCAAACCCTTGTCTTAAGTGAGGATGAATAGTGAAATCCTAATGCTCTTGCTTCTCCCTCTTCTCCTTAGCTTCCTTAGGTCAAAATTCCTCAAAATAATGTTTTTTCATGTATATATACCAAGTAGGGTAGGGTCCAAACAATTACACCTTCTCCTAATCTTAAAAGGACACTTTTCCCGGACAGGACGTGCACGGCCACGCACCTGGAAGTGTGCCCGTGCACTTGGCCGCTCACTTTTCACACTGTTCTGCCATATATGTGCTGTCAGTGTGCGGCCGCGCACTTGTCACCCTGTTCTGTTGGGAATTTGAAAAACCATACAACATGAAAGTTGTAGCCCTTTGAATTATATTTCCAAATATATATTGTGGATCTCAAAGGGAGTTCTGAGCGAAAGGTTATGTGTATTTTACTAAACAGCGCGCAATATGCCTGCTCGATTCTTCGTTCGTTCTTAACTATCATCCGTTAATCCCCAAACATGATCCCGGCCTAATTCCTTGGTATTTTACTCATACTTCAAAGCTTCAAATCACTTGAATTCATTCCATAACATCTACATAGCTTGGAATTACTCCTACAAGGTATAAAACACACAGTTAGTGCAAAACACAAGCGATTAAAGCTCAAACTCAACTAAAGTGCAGTAAATCGGAATGTAATAATCGACTAAAACATGAGATTATAGCCAACCATCATTCGTCATCTTCGACCGATGAACCTAAGTCTGCAAGAGCATCGGCCTCGCTGTTCTATTCTCGAGGTATATTTTGCAAGGTCCATTCCCTAAATTGATGTATAGTCACCTGTAGTTTATCCAAGTACCTCTGCATTCGGTCTTCTCGGACTTCAAAAGTCTCGTTAACTTGGTTTACCACGAGGAGGGAATCACACTTAGCCTCTATGACCTATGCTCCCAAGCTTCTAGCTAGTTCGAGACCTGCAATCATGGCCTCATACTAGGCCTCATTGTTAGTCAATTTTGTAGGTCTGATAGACTGTCTAACTACATTATTTGTGGGTGATTTTAGTACGATGCCTAATACGGACCCCTTCCGTTCTAAGCATCGTCCATAAAGAGGGTCCAGACTCCCGAAGATGTACCCGATTTAATCAATAGTTCTTTTTCAACCTCGGGTACGAGGGCCGATGTAAAGTCAGCCACGAAGTCCGCCAAGATTTGAGACTTGATGGCAGTTCGGGGTCGATACTCAATATCGTACCCACTGATTTCTACGGCCCATTTGGCCAATCGACCCGAAAGCTCGGGTTTGTGCAAAATATTTCAAAGAGGATAAGTTGTTACAACACATATTAGATGACATTGGAAATATGGTTTTAGTTTCCTAAAGGTGCTTATTAAAGCAAGCGCTAATTTTTCTGAGTGTGGATATCTAGTTTCGGCCTCACCTAAGGTCCGACTAACATAATAGACAGGGAATTGCGTACCTTATTCTTCTCGAACCAGGACCCCACTTAACGCTATCTCTGAGACTGTCAAGTATAGGTAAAGTTGTTCGTCCACTTTCGGGGTGTGAAGCAGCGGCGGGCTCGATAAATACCGCTTTAGTTCCTCCAAGGCCTATTGGAATTCCGGAGTCCATGCAAAATTGCTCTTATTCTTAAGCAGCGAGAAGAATCGGTGGCTCCTATCTAAGGATCTCGAAATAAATTATCCTAGGGCGGCTATCCGCCCCGTCAGCCTCTGCAGAGCCTTTACATTATCCACTACCGCGATATCCTTGATAGCTTTGATTTTATCGGGTTTGATCTCGATTCCGTGATTGGATACCATAAAACCAAGAAACTTGCCCGAGCCAACCCCAAATGCACACTTTTCGGGGTTGAGCTTCATATTGTACTTCATCAGTATATCGAAAGTCTCCTGCAAATGCTTTAAATAGTCCTCTGCTCGCAGGGACTTAATTAACATGTCATCAATATAAACTTCCATTAATTTTCCTATTTGTTCTTCGAACATTCGGTTTACTAGGTGTTGATAAGTTGCATCAGCATTTTTTAGACCGAATGGCATTATATTATAATAGTAGGAACCGTACTTAGTGATAAACGAGGTCTTTTCCTGAGCCTCCGGGTTCATCTGTATCTGGTTGTACCCGGAGTAGGGATCGAGAAAACTGAGAGTCTCATGGCCGGCCGTGGCATAGATCATACGATCGATATTAGGCAAAGGAAAAGAATTCTTGGGGCATGCTTTATTCAGGTCTTTATAATCTACACATATTCTAAGTTTTTTTCCCTTCTTAGGGACTACCACTACGTTTGCTAACCATTAGGGATACTTTAATTCCCGAATGGATCCTATTTTGAGAAGTTTGGTTACCTCGTCCTTGATGAAGGCATGTTTGACCTCAGACTGGGGCTTTTGTTTTGCTTCACCGGGCGGAATTTAGGGTCCAGGCTCAGTTTGTGAGTGGTAATTTCTGGTGGGATCCCTGTCATATCGAGGTGGGACCAAGAAAATCAATCCATGTTAGCTTTAAGGAAATGAATAAGTCTTTTCCTGAGCTTGGGGGTTAGCCATGTGCCCAGGTATACCTTGCGTTCGGGATGATGCTTGACCAGTGTGACTTGTTCCAGCTCTTCGATCGTTGATTTGGTGGCGTCGGAGTCATCGAGAATTATGAAGGATCGAGGGATCCAGTAGTTGTCATCCCCGTCGATCCCTTGTTTCTGCAATTGGGTCGAGGTTGGTGTCTGTGGTTGCTATTTGGCCTCCTGCTTTCCCTTCGAATATGATCCCTTCGTTGATGAGAGTGTCGATACCGGTATCACTTCATCGACTGCAAACATATCCTTGGCGGCGAGTTGTTAGCCGTACACTGTTTTGACTCCCTCCGATGTCGGGAACTTTAGAACTTGGTGAAGGGTCGAGGGTATTGCCCTCATGTTATGGATCCAAGGCCTTCCGAGCAGGGTGTTGTACCTCATGTCACCCTCGATCATATGGAACTTTCTTTCTTGGATGATCTCGGCCAAGTTTACTGGCAAAGTAATTTCATATTTGGTGGTTTCGCTTGCCATGTTGAAGCCGTTAAGTACTCGGGTTGCGAGCACAATTTGATCTTGTAGGCCGAGCTGTTCTACGACCCTCGATCGAATAATGTTGGTCGAGCTACCTGGATCAATCAAAACACGTTTAACTTGAATTTTATTCATAAGGACAGATATTACCAGTGCGTCATTATGGACCAGTGCGTCATTATGGGGTTGTAAGATCCCCTCTGCGTCCTCATCATTGAAATACAAGGTCCTTTCTGGTACGTAGTCTCAAGTCCGCTTTTCCCTCGTGATCGACACCTTGGTGCGTTTGAATACGGGCCCCTGAGGAATATTGACCCCTCCAACAATCATGTGGATCACGTGCTGCGGCTCTTCTTTCTCATTCTGTCTGTTTGAATCTCTGTTCTTGAAGTGGTTTTTAGCCTGATCGCTTAAGAATTCTCGAATATGCCCTTCGTTGAACAAACGGGCTACCTCTTCCCTCACCTGCCTGCAATCCTCTGCTCTATGACCACGGGTGTCATGATATTTGCACATTTGACTAGGATTTCTCTAGGCCGGATCAGTCTGTAGAGGTCGGGGCCACCTGGTGTCTTTGATGCGCCCAATGGCCGATACAATAGCTGATGCATCAACGTTGAAGTTGTATTCCGATAGTCGTGGTGCTTTTTTGGGTTTGACATTTCTGTCGAAACCACTCTCACTCATGAGCCCTCGAGAGCTCTATCCTCGATCATTTATTCTATCAATTCGAACGGGGTTGTGTCCAGGCTCGTTGTTTCTCTAATCTCCACCATATGGCTGATATCGATCTCTGTTTGACCGTGGTTCCCGGTCAATATCCCTTTTAACTCTGTCGATGGTCCTGTTTGGATAAACGGACCCGGAAGGATCCCACAACTGGTCATTCTCAACCCAAATCTTTTACTGGTACCGATTATGCACATCGGCCTAGGTTACAACTGGATATTCGATCAAGTTCTGCTTTAACTATTGTGAGGCTACCGAACTTCGTATGTTTAGGCCTAGAGTGAAAGCCTGAACGGCTCAATCGTCGGCGACCGAGGGCAGATCCATACGCTCCATTTGGAACCAAGATACGAACTCTCTGAGCATCTCGTTGTCTTTCTGTTTTACTTTGAAGAGGTCCGACTTTCTAGTCTCTACCTTTATCGCTCCGGCGTGTGCTTTAACGAAGGAATCTGCGAGCATGGCAAAAGAATCAATGGAGTTAGGTGGCAAATTATGGTACCATATCATCGCCCCCTTTGATAAAGTTTCTCCGAATTTATTCAGCAGTACGGACTCAATCTCATCGTCCTCTAGATCGTTCCCCTTTATTGCACATGTGTAAGAAGTTACATGCTCGTTGGGGTCGGTAGTTCCATTATACTTGGGAATTTCTGGCATGCGGAATTTCTTCGAAATGGGCTTAGGAGCCGCGCTCGGGGGGAAGGGCTTTTGTACAAACTTCTTTGAATCCAAACCCTTCAAAATCGGTGGTGCCACCGGAATTTGATCAACTCGGGAGTTATATGTTTCCACTTTTTTGTCATTCGCTTCAATCTTCTTCTCCCTCGATTCAATTCGCTTTGTCAGCTCCTCGAACATTTTCAAGATAGCGCGGTCGATCCCTGACTCATTCACATTTGACCTCCCCGGCACTGGTTTGGCCCTGTGAACAACTTTCTGTGATGGCTCGGGTTCGACCCTACTCGGTGCGTGATTCTGATTTTGAAGTTGTGCTATTGCATCTTGTTGAGCCTGTAGCATTTCAAATATTATTCGAAGGCTGATTCCGCCTTCTTCGCCGCCCAGTGCATTCTGACCGTCTGATCGAACGTCTCTGCGGATGCTATTTTCGGGGTCGACGCCCAGATTTGCATTCAGGGCAACATGGGAACTGACGTCGATGGGGTATGCAACTGGTATTCCCTCAAGGTCAATTGAAAGCACTTTGTTTCCTGGGGTGGCTACGTTGTCGTTTTCTCCATGAAAACCAAGGCCATTGTCGATGTATGTGGGTACTGCTCGAGAGTTTGACATGCGGATCTTGGAATCAAAAACGCTTACAAGAACAAGTGTAAAGCAGTGTGTGTGTTATGAAAATTAGCACTAGGAAATCACTATTATCCTTAGCCCCATGGTGGGCGCCAAACTGTTTACCCTTAAAATCGGATAACAATTAAATTTATAAGTGGTTTTAAGGATATGTGATTTCACTTGGCACAAACTGAGAAATATGAAAATTGAAGTTAGAAATTAACTGTAAAATAAAGCAAACCGATATATCATACAGCTTTGTTCCTTGAGCTAGGTTGCCCTCGCACCAACTAAGTGTATTATTGAAGAGTAAGAACTGAACTTCTGAATAAGAGAGCTTAAGAGAGAAAACGTAATATATTACTTTGTTATGCGTGAATCTGTGCTTACAAAATGATTGGAACCCCCTTTATATAGTAGAGGAGTTCTACATATGGTACAATTCTAAATACAGAAGGAAATCTCCTGATTGGCTAATCAACCGGTCTTGACTTGATACATGCCGAGATCTCCGCCACAATCCTCGTCCGGTCACGAATCCCTCGGCTTTCTGTTATTCGACTTAGCAGGCTTCCTTCGATCTCGCTAGATCTCTATCTTTCTCGGTCTCGACCTTAGCTGGTCTCGATCTCGATCGATCCCTGAATCACGAGCTAGGCAATATTTATTCATGTAACGATCCAATATAACTTGGGATTGAACCTCGGTCTGTCACCCCGGTCTCGATTAACCATACAAAATCGGGCAAGGCCGATTTTGACCATATACATTTATATATTGAAGTTAAAATTTCCAAAAACTTTAAGAACTAGGGTCAACCATAAAGGAATAGATGTGAATGTTGATATAAGGGGCAAGGTACACTATCCGAAGAGGGGTTAATTAACTATCTTTTGTCTAAAAATTACACTGTGTATATAAATAAAGATATTAGGTTTTAGATGTGTATAACATATACTAAACACCCTTTGTTGGAAAAAAAAATTCACTTTTTTCTAATTTGAACACCCTTGCAAAAATTTCTGTCATCGCCACCGGTTGATATACATTATTTTTCAGCTGATATTTTCAAACTATGCTTCGCAATTAAGGGCATACACCTTTTTATTTGTCTTGGAGCCGTTTGTTTGGGCGAGGTGTAGTAAACCTATTGAATGCCGAGTCTTTCTCTGCCGTTCACTTGACCTCGTCGTCACCTGCAAGAACAGCCACATCTAGGGACCTATTACAACACACACGCATGCATGATTTGAGTGAAAACACCCTGGATTATTCCTTTTTCTTTTTTTGCACTTTCCAAATTCAATGCATGCGTAATGTGAATGGGGACTCTATTGTTCTCATTCCAGCTCACTAATGGATGACGTGGCACCACACACGTAGTTCACCTTTTTGAGGCTGCTGTCATCGTGTTAGCTTCATGTTTCCCAATCAGGTCCTTAATTTAATCAATCTTGTCATCCTATTTCGGCTTGCTAATGTTTGTCTATAAAAAGTGAGAGCTTATAATCTTCGTTGTTGGGGCATTGAGATAAATTAAGGTAATAAGATCACATTCTGACCATTGCCTAATGAGTAATGAACGTTTCTTTTTCTCATATAATTGAAAGAAACTTATCAAATTAATGATTCTCTGAAAATCTGGTTCAGGGAATGCCACGGATGCATAGACTTCTTTGTTTAATAATTAAAATTGGAATGGTGCCAATTTGCTGGTATGGAGTAAATTGGAAGAAATTTATGAAACGCGATGCTTTGTTATTGCCTCATCCAACAATGAATTTGAGTTTAATTGCCTCTGACCTAGTTCTTGTCATCATACGAAATTAGCATTCGCCTTCTATGAGTAAAACTCTATTCTCTTGCTAGAGGCGGACTCAAAATTTTAACGTGCGATAAGAGTATCATTTTTTTTTATCAGTATCCCCTAAAGACTTTCAGTGTTCAATATGCCTTTTTAGTCTTAGTCAAAATAGGTCATGGGTGCGTCGGAACGGTCGGTAGCTGCCTAATCCCATCCGAGAGTTTAATCTCTTTACTCCTTATTGCTTTTTTCAAAGAAAAAAAACATGGTTCGGTTCCATAAGCAGTGACAATTGCCCTATGAAGACTCGCTTTTACTACGTCTCTGGTGGGTTCCCTTAACCAAGCCACTACCTATCAGTCGTTGGCTCGTTCTTCAACAGGCACGTGGTCAGAGCCCTGGCTGCTCCCACTGCTTGAGAGCTTATATTTTATTATAATCATTTTCAAGATATAGACACATACATGTACAAAAATTTTATCGAAACTTACAGGTCCAGTTATCCCTCATTGTTACAAACAGGTCTGCCTTTGCTCTAGTAGATTCTCATATGCTGAGATAGTCCAATTAATCTAGATGATAAGTGAATGATTTATGAGACTATCGATACCTTTTATTGAGTCAGTCAATTCTGTGGCTTTTATCTAAACTGTCAGATATATCATACTGATAATGTCGTCTTAACCGGTATACTATAATTGATTTTATATTGTGAAATTTTTTGTGTTTTAATTCAGAATGAAATAATGAGTTGTTAATTATGACATCCTCTATCAAGAACATGCATGCACGTGAAAAATGTTTTTAAGATGAGATGGTGGGCGCAAAGAAGACAAATACGACTAGTCTGGTTTATGCAAATGCCCTAAATAGAACGAACGGTGTCGAAAGAGGTTATCGTGGCACAATATAGAGTCATAGAATTGAGGATAAGATAGTAAGGTATTGTCATCTCACTGTCTTTGGTTTGGGACCACAAGTCCTGTCGAATATGAACGGATCAAAAATAGATAATATAAAAATAGATAAATTATCTGACAACGAAAATACTTATATATAATTTACAAAAATAATTTTATATTAAAAGTTTTTAAAATTTTCGATCGATTTCGATCGAAATATTTGAAATTATAATTTCCCGCCCAAGGCAATTAATTTTTAATATAACAAAAATTATATATATTTAATTTACCAACCGGAATAAGTTATAATTAAATATTTCCGATCGAGTTCGGTCGAAAAAAAAATTTAAAATAATTAAAATATAAATTTAATAATATAACCGACTGAAGTCGATCGGTTTTTGTCAACCTTTATATAAATAGCTTTTAAATAAATAATATTTAATACTTAATTGATATATATATATATATATATATATATATATATATATATATAATATTTAATTGATTTAAGATCCTAAATTTTAATATCGAATATAGCTTATATACTATACACTTAGTATATATACTATACTATATTATATATACATCTTATATATATATATATATATAGATATCGAATATATATAGACCGATTTCGGTCGGAAATATAATTTTAAAATAATTAAAATATAAATTTAATGAAATTACCGACCGAAGTCGGTCGGTTTTTGTCAA
Organism: Nicotiana tomentosiformis; assembly: GCF_000390325.3. Classification (NCBI taxonomy): domain Eukaryota; kingdom Viridiplantae; phylum Streptophyta; class Magnoliopsida; order Solanales; family Solanaceae; genus Nicotiana; species Nicotiana tomentosiformis. The sequence continues at coordinate 192,790,374 of NC_090813.1, read as the reverse complement.
CCTTTATATAAATAACTTTTAAATAAATAATATTTAATACTTAATATATATATATATATATATATATATATATATATATATATATATATATATATATATAGCTTATATATTATACACTTAGTATATATACTATACTATACTATATATACATCTTATATAAGCTATATATATATATATATCGAATATATAGCTTATATATTATACACTTAGTATATATACTATACTATACTATATATACATCTTATATAGCTTATATAAGATGTATATATAGCTTATCGAATATAGATTTTATATATATATATATATATATATATTAAGTGTATAATATATAAGCTATATTCGATATATATAATAAAGTGTAGTATAGTATAATCTACAAAAATATATTTTTATTAAAATGTCATCATAATTTTATTCACTTGAAATGATCTTTTATTGATTTATGGAATCCTTATTTAATACACTCTTTTTTCATAAAAAAGAAAAAAACAAACAAATAATAATGGCTAGATTAGTAAATAAATATTCATGGGAAGAGAAATAGTGGGTTTTTCCATGGGAAAATAATTTTTTATTAAAAGTTTTCAAAAATTCCGACCGATTTCGGTCGGAAAATTTGAAATTATGCTCTTGTCCCACACCGGCTGAAAGATGTGAGCTTTTCCATCTTATAAGTTGAGTTTTGATGCCATAGAATCCAACAGCTGTGGACTAACAAAAAATAAGCAAATATAGAAAGGGTTGTAATTAGTGCTTAGTAATAAGATTTAATATTCTATATTTAGAATTAGAATTCAATAAAATGATAATGATAGTAATATATAAAAGTACAAATTAGTAATATAGTAATAAGATATAATATTGTGGTACCATGATATCTCGAGTTGGGGCATATATATGCGATACAAAATATATATATATATATATATATAAGATTTCTAAAATGGAAAATATATTTAACATTCCAACCGAATTCGGTCGGTATTTGAAAAATAAAAAATAAAAAATTAATTAAAACCGACCGACTTCGATCGGTATTTGAAAAATAAATAAATAAAAAATTTAATTAATACCGACCGAAATACCGACCGATTTCGGTCTGTATTTGAAAAAAAATTAATTAATTAATACCGACCGATTTCGGTCAGTATATGTAGTTTGGTTGTCAGTTAACGCGTTGAAAAACCCGACAGTTTTCGGTCGGAAAATTTTAGCGACCATCATTTTTTCGACTAATTAAAAGCGGTCGGAAATCGGTTGCTTTTTCTCAAATTCCGACCGATTTCGGTCGGTTTTTCTGGACGAAATTAGCCAGTTTTTTAGTAGTGTATGGATATTCATATTATCCATGGCTTCTTGAATATGATCGCTTTGGGGAGAATTCCTAATCTCCCAAACATGAGGAACCCCTAATTTGAGGTTTTACAAATGTAAAAGTTAAACTCATTAGTTATCCATTGGTTATCTATTTTCTAAGTGGATAATATGGTTCTTATTCATATTTGACTCGTTTCTAAAAAGTTCATTATCCAACCCATTTTTTAATGGATGATATAAGTGGATAATTATTTTCTTGTAACCATTTTGCCACCCCTAGTCCTAATAATCCTTCCGTTTTCTTTTATCATTTGTATTTTTGCGCTTCCCTTGAAAAAGTATTAATTAATTGTTTATGTTATTAAATTATTCTTATTTAATGATACTCTGAAAATCTAAATTTAACTAAGAATACTCCAACTATTGTGAAAAATGATTACTTAATAATAAGGGTAAAATTAAAGAGAAGTAATAAGGCATGACATGGTATATCTGCAGCTTGGCGAGGACATGACCCTAGATAGGAGGGTATAAAGATTAAGAACTAGGGTAGAGAATTAGTAGATAGTCAAGCGTATTTCTTTTCCTTATCAGTAGCATTAATATTATTCTCGTATTTGCTTGTAATTAGATTTCTATTACTACCAATTGTTTCTTTTGTTTCGCCTATCTTATTATCTTGTTGTTGTTTTTGCATATTGTACTGCTTCTTTTCCATGGCTTCTCCATTATTGCATTTCTTTTCAACAATGTTGGAGGACTATGCTTTTACTGAGCTGAGTTGTGAGTCTATCGAAAACAGTCTCTCTATCTATACAAGGTGGATGTAAAGTCTGCGTACACATTATCCTCCCCGGATCTCATTTATGAAATTTTATTGATTTTTTGTTGTTGTTATTGTTATTGTGAGGATAAAATTTAAGGGGTTTGATTTGCTAAAATAAACAAGTAAAGAAAAAATCTATTGTTATTATATTGTACAAGTAATAAACGGATAAGAGGAAGCATATTGTCATGACCCGCCACATCATCATACCACGTAGGTGCCATTTGGCATATATTAATGCCGTGTGGAAGCTTACATATGAAATAGGCTAACACATGTAGGAAGGTTCTAGAGAAATATGAAGATTTCTCGTGCAAGACCTTAGAACCCTATGGAATTACTAGGAAAGTCCTTAGAAGATTCTAGTTATGTAGAATATTCTAGAGAAGGGACTTACTTGTAACTAATAAGGGCCTTGTATAATAATTATTATTTACTCACTAGCCCCTATAAAACTAGTATATAAAGGGGGTTATCCATTAGTAACTTATCAAGGAAAATAATCAAGTTCTCTACGATAAAAAGCTTCCTTTAGAAAATTTCTCTTGTCTTTCTTATCTAACATTCCCTTAGCGATCTTGAGTGTAGTATGTTAGGCTGACTTGGTACAGCAAGATCGTGACCGAGTTGTGTAAGATCGTAAGCAAGTTGTCAAGTGTCGCACGTGCGCTAAGTTCAAGACTAAGGACGTGACAATGTGGTATCATAGCAAAGGTTATGACTAAAGGAATGTTAGAAAGAATACAAGAGATTGCTAGAAGGAATTTTTGTAGGGAACCATGGTCGGAATTACCAAGGGCATAGTACTTGCAAAAGGGACCAATGTGAAGGTCCTAAGAGAAAGCAGTATGGCGGTGCACGGGACGCACGCGAGGTGGCAGACTTACTTTGGAGGTGGACAAGTACTTTGAGGTAGTCAAGGAGGATGACGAAGTTGCTAAGGTACGCAACGCCTCAATGTACTTGACCGAGGTTGCCGCGATATGGTGGCATCGAAAGTGTACTGACATGGAGAAGGGTCTATGCAAGATTGAGACATAGGGAGCAGTTCAAGAAGGAGTTGAAGAAGCAATTCTACCCGGTGAATGTGGTGTATGAAGCTAGGCGGAAGCTAAGGGAGCTCTGACACATGGCCACAATTCGGGAGTATGTGCGCGAGTTTACTACCTTAATGTTGCAAATCCCGTCGTTGTCCGAGGATGATTCCCTCTTCTACTTCATGGATGGGTTGCAAAATTGGGTAAAGCAAGAGCTAAGAAGACATCAAGTAGCCAACATGGACGAGGCCATAGGGGTAGCCAAGTCGCTCATTGACTTCAAGATGGAGCTTGCCAAGTCCAAAGAAGGCAATGCCGAGAGAGGTAAGGCAGATCATGACAAGGACAACGGGAAAGGCATAGCCGAGGTATATAAGGGAAATGGCAAGGGGCCATCCCATAATGGAATGGGGTCCAAGCGAAACGGCAAGGGGCCGAAAAACGGTAGCGAGTACTGCCTAAGGGAGGGTGCTACTTTTGTAAAGGATCACACCGGGCAAATGAATACTCAGATTTGGGGAGGCTTGCAGCAATGATCGGGAACTTTGCTCAAGCACACAAGGGTGAGACAAGAGGGATCGCCTGTATTGGGGGGATGCGCTTGGAATCTAAGCCGAAAATAGGGGATTCCAAAGCCTATATTGGCGCCAAGCAAATGGAGCATGGTGGTAGCAAAAAATGTTGGGCGGACATAGTTGAAGAGGATGGCGCGTTATAAAGTGATGGCACGCTATCGAGCTTAGACGAAGCACCAAGCGGAGGGGTCAAGTTTGCCAGTAAAGCTATGACCACGGAGGGCAGCCAAATAGGGAGTGGAAGCATGTACCCGATGCTTGAGAAGCTACTAGACTTGGTCAAGTCATGAGATTTAGGCCAAGAGCAAGGAGAGGTATCCGATGGGCGGAGGATCGAGGCCATCATTGCTAGCCGTCCAAAGTACAAACAGGGCAAGAAGAAAGGTGACAAGTACCTTGTGACATGGGAAGGCAAACCACTCCATAGAGCATCAAGGCTAATGGACAAAGATCTCCGGCGACACCAAGGCGAGGTGCGTGCGTACGTGTCGATGCTTTGTGCCGAGGGCGGCACAAAATTGAGTGGGGGATAGTGTCATGACCCGCCACATCATCATGCCACGTAAGTGTCATTTGGCATATATTAATGCCATGTGGAAGCTTATATATGAAATAGACTAGCACATGTGGGAAGGTTCTAAAGAAATATGGAGATTTCTCACAGAAGACCTTAGAACTCTATGGAATTGCTAGGAAAGTCCTTAGAAGATTCTAGCTATGTAGAATATTCTAGAGAAGGGACTTACTTGTAAATAATAAGGGCCTTGTGTAATAATTATTATTTACTCACTAGCGCCTATGAAACTAGTATATAAAGGGGGTTATCCATTTGTAACTCATCAAAGAAAATAATCAAGTTCTCTACAATAAAAAGCTTCCTTTGGCAAATTTCTCTTGTCTTTCTTATCTAACATTCCCTTAGCGATCTTGAGTGTAGTATTTTAGGTTGACTTAGCACAGCAAGATCGTTACCGAGTTGTGTAAGATCGTAAGCAAGTTGTCAAGTGCCGCACGTGCACTTAATTCAAGGACGTGACAGTATGCTATATGGGACAACACACGTTAATCCAATAGATAAGTGTATTATTGAAGTCCAAGAAAGTGATCGGAGACGCAATTAATTTGTTAAGGTCAAAATACCTGATTAATTGTCCATACCATGCTCTCAGGCTCGACAATTAGAGGATTTAATGGATCATAGAATGACGTTTCAATATCCACATGTGCATGTGATTTATGATGTATTAATTCACATGCAACAAATGGTTGTCCTCCTATATATATGCCACTGATTTAGCCACCTTACTTGACATTCCTATGAATATGCATGTGTTTCCAACTCAGATCATCGGACAAGAGAGGATTACTCAACTAGTAAACACCCTTCACCTCTAACCCTGAAATTGCACCATACAAATATGAAAGCAATGAATATGATACATGTATATTTCATACTCAAATTTATCACTTAAGCATATCTGGTGTCACTTTAATAATTAGCGGCTAAGGTTAAATTACTTTGCTCGGTGTACCTCAGAGCTCAGACAACATTGGTCATTTTAGATGCAAACACTTTTGAATTGGTTCTCCCTTTTACCTTTCAGCTCTCCTGTCTTACTGAAAATTGGCAAACCCTTCTGTTTTTGGCTCCCCATGGACCAGAAATGCTGCACTTGTGCTTCATTCCAATCCAAACCCATACCATTCTTTTATTTGCTCTTTTTCTGTGATTCAGTGAGAGGCCAAGAGATGAAAAGAGAATAGTGGAAATTTTCTTTTCTACTGGAAAGATCGCATGCCATTCCCTTTTCCCGAGTATTATTTTCAAAAGAGATCGTTCTAGCACGATATCGGTCCAGTTGAAGTTGAAAGTAGAATAGGACATTTCTCACCCAACAAAAGGAATATATATATATATATATATATATATAATTAACACTGGAATTGAAATGTCATATTCCCAGTCAAATGATACAGAAATAACTACAATGGCAACGGCTGTAAATTAGAAATTTGACCAAACCTTGTCGCGCCCAAGTGACTTCTATCATTGTGAAGAACAAGTACTTCCAGTGTGCCTGATTCTCTCAACCAGGCAGCTACCACCGCTCCCGTGGATATAAACCTTCCGATATTACACTTGGCTATCTGGAACGGTGCACCTATGCTTGTGAGCAGGCCCTCAATCGCTCGTTTCAGGGCGCCATCACCTGTAATCTTGCTATGCTTGCCCCAGCCAGTCAAAATGCTGCAAAGGACAGTTGAATATTTCATGTATATCACTCTTATAGTTTGTCCAACTCTGGAAAAATCTAAGAGCGTAAGAGGAAATACCTCAATATCTTTGGTAGCTCATGGCCTCCATACACAATAGACCTTATACTAAGCAACCATGCGTGGACCATTGCACATGCAGCCCCTGAAGACATCAAATGCAGATCCAAGCAAGAAGTGGACCATGTGTTTTCCCACACTTCCCGGCGTTTTCCTTCAAGCACAACCAGTTGAGCACCTTGTTTCTGTGAAAAAATTAAATTAGATCGGACACCAAATACCCAGAGTCAGTGGTAACTATTTCACGGGTAGAGAAAAAGATGATTCTATACAGTCATGACACAAGCTAGATATGATATCATTTCTGTGTGTGCTTGCAATATTATTTCAACTCCTTTTTCTTAAGGAAACTATATCTTTGGATGTGGAAAGAATCAGTTCGCACATAACCAGTTTCAATTAGGATTCACTTTTTTCCTTGTTCTTGCTCCTTGAAGAATTTCACCGTTAAATTCAAGAATTGACTTTGATGATAAATAATGGAGTACCAAAGCATCTATGGGTTGAAGCATTCACTACTACAGTGTATTTAATCAACAGATTGCCATTTTCTGTTATCAACATGCAATCCCCCTTTTCTTCTCTTTATGGTCGTGATACTTTTCAGGGGGAGATCACTACCCTTTCTGAGACATCTGACTGGGTTACTTTAAATCAATCTTCAGAGCACAGTTCCGATAGTACAGTTCAAGGTGCCGATAATTCATCTTCAAAAATCATTCTATCTCTGTTTGCCGCCTCAAGCGAGCACTTTATGGCCTTAAACAAGCACCCAACCTATACAAAGGGCTATAGCTGTCCACTATAGGAGCTTTCTTCTAACAATCCCTTATTTGGTATGTCACGAAATCATGAAGCGAACTCGTTCTATTCAATATCAATATGGGGGAAAGAAGATCAAAGCCATTGAGTAGTTAGACTTTCTTTTCCGGAGTAGTCATAGAAAGAGAATCGAGGGGTCTGCAGGCATGAGTGCTCAGGTACGCCGTCAGTCTAAATTTCTAGTAGTCTTGTAAAAATTAAAACAAAATAATAGAGAAATTTTACTCAATGTTTTCTGCTCTTTAACACTCCAGTTGTTATGTAGCTGCAGTTTTACCTGACCAAAATGCCACAACATGTCAGTCAAAGCATTGTAAAAGGCAGATGCAGTTGAAGAGTCCATCTGCTTCACTTCATTGAAAAGAGATAGAGCTTGTTTCCATACACCTTCCTGCTGACCCATGAGAAGTCCATGTGCCACCCCATAAACTTGATTATCAAATAGGCGAAGTTCTTCGAGTAAGAGCGAAGCTTCATCAAATGAACTGCACCGGCTGAAATTATATTTAAGTCACACATCATATCTACAAATCCATTCAGCTTTATGATAAACATTTGAATCAATCAACTACATTGGTATTCCACAAAGATGCTAAAGGTTTTTAAGTAGCAATTTGTTTTAGCACTCCTTGTGATTTTGGAGAGAATAAACTTTGTTTGAAAAAAAAAAAACTTTGGCAACAATAAAAGAGCCTATCCATGTTCACACCCGCTGCATAATAACCTAGTTCGAAGCTAGCAACCAGAAGGAAAGGCTCATTAAAACAAAATAAAATGTTAACAAAAAATCATTGAAACGTCAAATAGTGCCAGATGAAGCCAGAGTTTTTCCACCCAATGAGCTGCCTTCTAAAGTTGAATTAGATAAACATTTATGTGATTAAGCGCAATTAAAATGTGGGCTTTAGCGATGAAACGTGCAATGAAGAAAAAACAAAAATAGAAATGTAATGGATGAAAATGTAAGTATGTAACTATAAACACAATCAACAATTATTTGGATCAAAGAATGAAAAAACTGTGATTAAGCTATATATATGCTGTTGTGCCTTAAAGACAAAACCCATTGGTGAAAGTGTGCACGCCTTAGCACCTTGACGCCCTCATTGAAGCGCCAATTAAGCGTAGGCGAAGCACAATCTGGGTTTCACACAATCTAGGTTTCACGGAGCTTCAGCGCTTAAGCGCCCTTTAAGCGAGTCTTTAACAGCACTGGATCATACTAGCACTCACATAATGAAAAGACGGTGCATTAAGGAAAGCACAATTCAATGTAAAGCATGGAACTAGTAAGAAAGAAAATTATACCTGCAAGCATTCAGGATTGCTGAAAATGTGACTACATTAGGCTTTATTTGTAATTCATGCATCTTATGGAAAACACCCAAAATACAGAGCAAGTCCTGTTTTTCACCATTAGTTTTCTTCCCGTTAGCTGTCTTTTGAGCAGTTAATTGCTCAAAAATCTTAATGATATTATCCTCTGCAGTGCATACCACCTTACTCTCAGGAACAATGGATACAATCTGTGTGACATTATCTGATCCACAATCATTGCTTGTTGATTCACCAAAAGCATTGATTATAGAATTGTATGTAACAACATTTGGTTGTATCCCTTCCTTGGTCATTTCATTGAGCAACAATGAAGAATACTCCACGAGGCCTTTCTTACACAAGGCATCAATAAGTTTGCTATAAAAGACGACATCTGCCTTCAGACCTTGGCGCTTAAACTCCTTATAGACCTCCACCGCGTCCTGATACAAACCTCCTTTCAAATACACACTGATCAACGTAGAGTACGTCAATAAGTTAGGTGAAAGATTTTCAGCTTTCATCTCCGCAAACAACTGCTTAACCTTAGCATACCTTCCCTGTTTGCCAAACCCATCCAGAAGAGCATTGTAAGTGACAACATCTTTCTTAATTCCCATACTCTCCATCTCCCTGCTAACACTAAGAGCCTCGTCAAACTTTCCCAAGCTAGCATATATAGCAAGTAAAGTATTGTAAGAAACCCTGTCCAACGTTATGCCTGCACACTTCATCTCATTAAACAAACTCAACGCTTTGTCTAATCTCCCCGCCTTTGCACACCCACGAATCACAGTACTGTAAGTAACTTGGTTGGGCAAGATATTCTTCGCGTGCATCTCAGACATAATATCAAAAGCAACATCTACCTGCCCCCCATTGCAAGCTACGTCCAAGAATGTATTATACGTGTATATATCCTGATCAATTCCTCTATAAACCATCTCATTAAACAAACCCCTCGCGGTCTCCCATAACCCCGCACCACTACAAACAGCCAGCAGCGAATTAAAGGTAATCCTATCAGGTTGCACCCCATTTCTCAGCATTTCATCAAAAATCTCCGACGCCCTCTTAAAATCAGCACCCCCTTTTCCACAAGCATCGATCAACGCGTTATAAGTCACTAAATTAGGCTTCAAGCCGGAATCTTTCATGGTCTCAAAGACTCTAATCGCCTCGTTACAATACCCACTCTTTGCATAAGCGCCAATCAAGGCAGAATAAGCGTAAACAGTATTACCATAACCCTCATTCACAGCAGTTTCAAACACTTTTTCAGCTAACTCAACTTTACCTGATCTACCAAGTATACTAATCATTGAACTAGCTAATTTACCTTGCTCATTTCGCCTCCTTTCGCGACGAACAGCAAATTCGAAGCAACGCATAGCAGCTAACCACTCCCCTTTATTCCCCAGCTCCCTAAACAAAAAAGTATAATCATCAGAACCCAATAGCTTTGACTCAAAAGTCAACAAAACCTGGTCCAAAACGGCGCCATTTTTGCTAGCTTCTGTAAGAGCCTGCTCAGCAAATGAGGAGTGGCGGCTGGTACCAGAAACCCTGGGCCGGTTAAAATGCATCTTGGAAACGAATCGGGTCGAACGGCGACCCGAGAAATCGGCTGAAAAATCTGATCTTGAGGAAGAAAGGGATAAAAAGGTAGGATTTTGGGAAGGTGGGGGGTGGGTGGTGGCATGGCGAGGGTGGGTGGGTCGGTTTAAGGAGACTTTGTGGGGGTGGTTGCGGGGGTGGTGGTGGGGGTTGGGGTGGGGGTGGTTTTGTTGGGGTAGGGGGTGGTTTTGATAGGGCTTAGAGGTAGTGAGAGCACAGTGGGGTGGGGGAGTGGAAGACGCCATTGAAAGATAGAGAGACCAAAAAAAGGAGCTAAGCTTTTTTAGGATGGATAGGGTTTTAGAAGATTCTAGAGAGAGAAAATATATATAGAGAGAGAGAGAGGGAGAGAGCTGAGGGATGAGTGTTGCTGTCGGATTTTCGGACAGTGTAATCTTACCACCTCGTTTCTCTCTCCTCTTACTCTGTTTTGTCCGCCGCTGCCGGCTGACCGTACGGCTTCTTTTCTAGCTGTAAGCTTACGTGGCATCAACTCACCTTATATATATGAATATAATAAAATAAGGAAATATTTGCGCTTTTAGTCCCTAAAATGTCAAATAAAGTGTAATATTTACCATTATAATTTCTGATTAAGCACATCTAATCTAACCTTCAATGAATTGATATATGCAGTTATGCACTTCTTATCCTTTCTGTATGCTTATCTTTAATAATTTAACAAATGATTAAATGTTGAACATTTAATTATTAATGTTTTATATCAAATTCATATAATTTCTCTATATTCAAGCTCAATATAAGTCTAAAAATAGTCTAAATATCACATATTTTTATGTAAAGGGATCAAAATTGCATTGTTCAATTAATAGAAGGTTAAAAGTTCATAGACAATTATTACGAGAATCAAAATCAAAATTTATTAATGAGCAACGGACCAAATATACAATTATCCTCAGATAAAAAAGATAATACAAGCAAAACAGGTTCGTTCTCCTTGTAAATTAGTAGGAGTACTTGTTAGGAAACCACCTGATGGCAAACTCAGTTAATTATTTTATTAATTAATATTTTATAATTTTAGAAAGAAAAGTCAAACATTAATATGCTCCTTGGTCCTTTTCAAGTTACTGGTTCACACTTAAGAAAATGAGTTAACACATTTACATTTTAGTGTAAATTTACGCTTTCTTATTTTTTAAATTAAGTTTATTAACTACATATTGTACTATATATAAATAAAATTCTTATAAATAGAAATTATTTTTAAAATCTAAGTAAAAAAAGTTGTTTAACTACCCCGATCACAATAATACTAAAATAGTACTCAAAAGTCAAAAGTTCACATATATTCTTGTTCGACCATAAGAGAGTACAACAACAACACTAGTGGGGTTTGGGGAGGTTAGTGTGTACGCAGATCATATTTCTACCCTTGGTTAGAGAGGTTGTTTCCGATATAATCTCACTAGTGGGTCTGACCCCGGGATAGAGAGGCTGTTTCCGATAGACCTTCGGCTCCCTCCCTCCAAGAACTCCCCACCTTGCTCTTGGGGTGACTCGAACTCACAACCTCTTGATTGGAAGTGGAGGGTGCTCGCCACATAGCAGAAAAAAGCAAACTTTACAAGACTCGTGACAGGAGGGCTAACGTAAGCATTAGAATAATTAGGAGATTTTCTCTTTTTAAACATTATTCTCATAAATAATAGCCATCTTTGTTTTACTTTTGTAGCACTTTCACTTTGGTAAGTACATTAACTAAGGTATTCTCTGGTACATCAATATACTTCTACTACATTTTCTTTTCCCACTCTCTTCCATAAATTTTTTTTTCTGTTCCATAAATAATACTTACCCAAATATATCAAAGAAGAATATCTCAAAAATAGGTCCCTCTTTAATGAGGTTGCACAATGGAAATTTTAGTATTTTATTTTCTTTAAGTTTTAAATTTTTTTGTTGTATAATTTTATTTTTACTCAAAATATACCTTTAATATATTTCAAGTATGCTATATGTGTGATAACTTATAATGTAAATATTCCATCAATATGCCATATATATTTTTTCTGTTCCATAATAATACTTACCCAAATATATCAAAGATTTTGAAAGAAGAATATCTCAAAAATAAGTCCCTCTTTAATGAGGTTGCACAATGGGAATTTTAGTATTTTATTTTCTTTAAGTTTTAAACTTTTTTGTTGTATAATTTTATTTTTACTCAAAATATATCTTTAATATAATTTAATAAATTTCAAGTATACTATATGTGTGATAATTTATAATGTAAATACTCCATCAATATGCCATATATATTTTTTATATGTATTTTATACCACATATAAATTATATATATACATCATAATACATGTAAACAAACAAAATATACCATACATAATCTTTAAAGTTGTGTATTTTATACTTTATATATACCACTATTATATAATTTATCACATATACCATTGTAATAGAAAATATATAAGAACCACTTATCAAAGTTATAACATGTTAAAATAATATGTTATTATCCAAATTTAAACTCCAAAGAAGGAAACGAAAAGAAGAATTTTGCATATACAAAAAGAAAATAAGAAGAAAGGCATTAGAAAAGGGAAGACAAAAAATCTGAGGGAAAAAATAGGAACAATTGCTATAGTTTTGCAATGGGGTTGATTCTTGTCCGGCTGAATTATTTTAAATGTAATTAACTAATGTTGCTATGTTTTGCAAATTTTCTTTAAATATTGCCTAGTTATGTTTTTTCCCCTAGAATTAGACCCGTTAAATAGGTTGACCCAACCCGAACTCGTTGACTCTTGGCCCATGGATCCTTAACCGGGCTGGGCCGGTTCAGTTTCTTATAGTGATCGGTCCGAATTTGACCCATTAATCAAAATATGCGACTCGGACCTGAACCCATAACCCCTTAACCCGGACCCTAATGGGCCGAATCCAATTTAATTTAAAAAAAAGTTAAAAACTTATAAATGGTAAAAATTTCAAACTTTGTACATATATAAGTACTTGAAATTACTACATGTCCCTTAAGCCAATTAGAATAAAAATAAAACAAAAATCATACTTTATTAACATTAAAACTTAAGAACTTTCTAAAACTAATAGTCTAACACATGGAATTCAACTATTTCGACAAGACGCCTCATAGTGTATGGTACTATAATCTTTCTTCAATGTTTGAATTCAATTATATATATATGAGCTGGTCCGGGCCAATTGACCCATGGGTCAGCTACCGGTTCAGCCCTAGTTTATCAAAAAAAAATTACGTCACCAAAATTATTCAGACTAAAGAACCGAAAGAACATAAATTTGCCCTTTTTCTTTTGGTTTCATTTTTCCTCTCCTTCAATACACTTATACACCAAAAAATAAAAGAAAAGAAAACAGGGACAGTTTGCTCTCTTTTTATTACCTATTCCAATTTCCAGGAAGAGAGAAAAGCAACATGGATTTGAATGTCGCTGTCCTAACTAGAACGAGATGAGTTAGTAGTTACAAAAGCTAAATGTGCATAGAATCACAAAAATGTAGTTACTGGAACTATCCAAAATTGGCAAGGTTAAATTGTCAAAATTTGCAGCACTAACAGCTAACAAGTGATCATCATCCGCCCTATCCGTCAACAATATTTCAAATTTAGACGTAGAAACGTCCCAAAAAAATTGAACTTAGCTACTTAAGCCTTCGTAAGCTCATTGTCAGTTTCTGTCGTAGTAGAGGTTGTTGTGAGAAGATCCTTTTGCCAGTGAAGATTGCTTCAATCGATCAAGAAATAAGAACTATCTCTGCTCTTAGATCATATCACCTACCTAAGCATCAGAGCTATTGCGCTAAAGCTCAACCTTCAAGTTCCTATAAAATGGTATAAGTAAATCCTCAGTATGTTTTCTTTCTCACAATTGGTCTTTTCACATCTTTCTTAGTTGCAGCTGATACTGATGCAGACATTCCCATCATGGTTTGGTATAAATCCTTCAATCTGCAAGTAGAGTTGCAAGGAAATAGACATTATTTTGTTTCATTTCCTGTGCACTAAAATGAAACTAGAAAGATAACAATAGATCATTAGACGAGAATGGAAGTTTCCCAGATACCTTGGCATGCCAATGAAAAGCGCAATCACAGAAACTCCAACAAACAGAGGGTATACAGGAGCCGGGGCTAATTCCTGGAATCGTGGAAGACAGACGATAAAAAGAATATTGATTTCCAGTAAGTCGCCAAAGCAAAAATACATTTGACAGACAAAGTAAAAATACCTGTTTCTGGTGATTGAAATCGATTGTGTACTTGAGTGGGCCCACATGAATTTGGGTATGTTTCTCTAAATCAACCTCAATAACTTCTGATTCAAATCTGTGGGTACTTTTAGGCAGAGATGATCTCAGCTGCACAAGGTGCTTACCCTTCGGCAAGTCCTTCACCTGGAAAAAGTTTGAGAGAGGCAGTGGGAAGTTGTATTCAATCTTCAGCGGGTCAGAGGCAGACTTGATTTCCACCTGGAGATGTGAATTAAATTCTTTGATTTTATGCCCTTCAACATGGCCACTTAAAATGGTACTCTCTGGCTGTTCAAATACTATAAAATCCAATCCCTTATAATCCACAGCCCTAACCTGCAAATTATATGAAGTTCACACGTGCAAAATACGTCAAACAACTATGCCTTCCAATACAGACATTAGATAAAACTTGCTACTACAACTCGTATTTCTAACTATAACTAAACATGAAAGAAAAATGAAAATATTAAGTGTACCAACCTGAACGGTCATAGACTGAGGAGATGCACGCTCGATCATAGATCCGCCATTTGCAACTTTCTTTGCTACTTTGATCACATAAGTAGTGTCAGGTAGGAGTCCTCTCAATCGATAAAATCCTGTTGAATCTGTTACTGTCTCCTCATAAAAGCCTTTTGACTCCGCTCGAGCTTCTACTGAAACACCTTCTTTTGGTTGACCGGACAAGAGCATAACTACTCCCATGGCACTGTAAAGAAGTCAAACCATCTGAATCCCAACATAAAATGGTGACAATATTGCAAATGACACGTCAAATATCTTTTCTTGCTTGTAGCTGCTCAAGAAGAATTTTCAGGGGTCTAAAGCTCTCCATATGTGTACTTAAATCTTATACACCATGTCTTACATATATCAATTTAATGGCAAAGGATACTAAGCAATGGTAGAAATTTTATTGAAGCTGGTGATACCTCACTTAGTTTGTCATATGATATTAGAGAAGTAGCAAAGAGTACCCAAAACAAATTCCCTTCATCAAAGAACTAGCAATAACAGTACAACTATGATACATGCCAAACCTTTCCCCATTTCTCCTTTTGTTGATTTTTTCTTGTTAGTTCTTCATTTGTCCTCGGTGCATCTCAAGCACGTCCACTCCATAGGTAGAGATTTTAGAACATTTTAAAGGATGGACAAATTGAAAATTGATACGGAGAAGATATGAATGACCAAATATTTACTACTATATTACGATGTCAAACAACCATTTATTAACGCTAATGCATAATGCTAATACTTCTCAGCGTTTATTAGATTAATTAGGTGAGTTCAAGTACACAGACGATCAAATGAAACAAAATACAAACTTCTCATGTCATTGCATGTCCTGCCATATATTATTTACTAAATGTTTTTAAATTTCCTTTTTTCTCTTTTTTTTTTTAATAGCTAAGGAATCCCCGATGGCCAGTGAGGCATGGTTTGAAACTCGGTGGATAACAGGCCTGCTCCTCTACCCCTCTCAGCTTAAATACAAGCCTTCTGTCTGCTACGGGCTTCGAACCCGTGACATGCGCCTAACCCACACATCACGCCTTGAGCTCTTACCACTAGACCCAGTGTTGTGAAGAGCGTGAAGCGAGGAAAAGCAACAAGCCCCTTTTCGCTTAAAGCGTGAAGCGAGAAGCGAAGCGCTCGCTTTTTTGAAGTGAAGCGGAATTAAGAAAAATATTAAAATAAATACTGCATAGACAACACATGTTACACATGTAACTGCATACAACACATGTAACTGCCAATACTAAAACAATTGGCAGTGAGACTAAGAACAAAAGATGAAAAACTGAAGGAAAAAAAAAATTGGCAGCATTTCGCTGCAGTTTTAAGGACTGAAACGAAAATAAGAAGAAGAAGAAGAAGAAGAAGAAGAGAATGAGAAAAAGAACTGAAGGGGAAAAAAATTTGGCAGCATTTCGCTGCTATTTTAAGCACTGAAGGAGAAGAAACCTGGGCTTGAAAATTGAAACCCTAGTCGCTGCTTGCTCTGCTGCTCGCTGATGCCAGCGCTTCCGTCGCTTCTCGCTTCGCTAGCGCTTCTCGCTTTTTTGGCAAAAGCGGACGCTTCAACCTACCTGCTACGCTTCACCCTACAGAAGCGACACAGTGGCCGTCTCGCTTCGCTTCACGCTTAAAGCGCTGAAGCGAGCGCTTTTCACAACACTGACTAGACCAAAGGCCTAGAGGCACAAAAACCTTCATATTTAAAGGTTATTGATTGGACGGAAGCATCCAAGTAGATTGGAACCCGCATGTTTCAAATAATCAAGACCTCACACAACTCACTAACATTAAAAGCTACGACATTTGTGCAACAGAACATTCCCTGTATATATACCTGTATGCAACGCGGGTTGCATGAAAGACAACTTCCCTTGACTCTCCAGAACCAAGTTCAATTGCCTCTGCTGGAGGGGAGAAAGCATATTCCTAGGCAAACATTAGCAATCATTCCCTCATTAGAGAAACTAATACAATTGTAATATGGATGTTGTAAACAATCAAACAGATCATGCTCCTGATAGTTATTGGGAAAAAAATCATCATTTAAGATAACCATACGAATTCACAGTTTGCTACAGGTTATAATACCATAATGACAATAATCACAGTATCAGAATTAAGCAAGGAAATTATTACTCAAATGCAGACTCATCAAAACGATCATGTTGGAAGATATACCAGCATCTATATCCAAAGACAATAATAGAAAAGCTGTTAGTTTAGAAATAAAGAGTAAATACCTTAAGCAAAGGTCGGAGATAAAAACTCCCTGGAAACAAGTCACCAAACACGAAAATCCCACCAACACCTGTTACCGTATTGTTCCTGTAACCATCTTCTCCACTTAATGATAAGAGAACTGATGGAAAAGGCTCGTTTGCATCGTCTCTAGAATATATACGCACTAAAATTTGGCCCAGTTTCTGACAAGAAAAGGAATGAGGTCCAACTTTCTTTACATGATAACCAGGCTGTGAATAAAAAAGGAAATGTTAGGCAGCTCCACTAGAAAGAGAAAAGAAAGTCCACACAACCTTAGTAAGCAAATAAGCTCCAAGAAGGAATAGCTGACAGCTTAAGTTTGAAAATGCAATCAAGGATAACCACAGCAACAAGAAAGAAAAAATTTGCTAGCAACTCTCCTGATATCCACCTGGTTCATACTTTGTCTTTTTTATCAAGTAAAATTTTCATTAATGATAGGGCCAAAACAATCGTGCCCGTTTACAAGAAGTACACCAAAAAGATACTTTTAGTCTTATTTTGCCAATAATGCACATATATCAAAGACATCCATACCATCAGTACAAATGCACTGTATATCACTCAAAAACAAAAAAAATAACTCAAAAAGGGATGAAGAACCTATTAAACAAGCTGAAGATGCTATCGATCTACGATTCTACGCAGCCAAAGAATTATGAAGAAACAAGAATAACTCCGGCGGTTGGAGTGTAGTCAAGAGCATTCAAACCTTTGAAGCTTCAATGCTATAACTTATATCATCATATAGAGGCCCTGCAACAAACGAGCCATCTGTCCCTGTGGTAATTTCAAGTGCTAATTCGTCTCGCTTGAGTGGAGCACTTTGGCTGTCTCCTGCAGCAATTATTTTGACCACGACATCATCGAGAGGGGGAGAAACTGATCCTTCTATATACATCCCAAGACGACCAGCAAAAGGAGGAATTGAAGATTGGCAGCCATCTTGCGTCACGGCAACCTAGAGAAAGTGGGGAAAAACTTCAAAACTAAGAGTAGATACATAAAACTACTCTGATAAAAATTTGCAATTCCACATACATGCTGCTGTCTAGGATAAAATAATATCTTTTTTCCGCCATCATCCCTGCAACATGTAACAACAATTAGAAATGCATGAATAGCTAAATTATTTAGATACATAGCTAAACAAAAGCAGACTTGTAGTACAACAAAAATTATTTCCTTTCTTTTAAGGAATAAAATCAATCACAGGATTTAATCAATACATGAACCTCTATTTAGGCTAGGTCATATTCTTTGAAGTTCCTGATCAAAATAAGTATTTTCTTTTTTTTTTTTAAAAAGAAGAAAACCGAGAGACAGAGAACACGGAAAGGGAAAAAAAGACAGAGAGAGAGAGAGAGCACAAAAAGAATGAAATTGAAATGACTGAGAAGCATCAATAACGGACACATAATTCACACACCTCGCATCTCGAGGAACAAAAGTAAATTTCCCCCCCGCACTAGCCCACATGGAAAATTCATAGACTGCCGCACTCGATTGATCAACTCCATTAGGCACAAGTTTTGACGTTAGACCACCAACAACAGAACCTTCACTGTCCAAAACGCCCAGTGGTATATTATCCGGCAAGCCCTCGATGCTACTAAATGAGCTTGACTCAACATGGATATGACCCTTCAAAAGATAGCTCTCCCCTTTCAAATAGATAGGCTATAAAAAACAAGAAAATAATGAGAACATGGAGATGATACCTGAAATCATAGAATAGAATAATTCAACCCCAAAAGAATCATACAGATAGGCTAGATGTGTCAATTATCACAGAGGAACTCCCAAATGAAATACATGAATTTGGAAAGCTCAGTTCATGCGCTCCTGGAGATTCTACACACACGTGTTGAGAACCCTTCTGCAATTCAAGAACCAGAAAAAGAAAATGAGCTTCTTGTGTTAGTTAAGAGATTTAACTTTTTGAGCTAGATTAAGCCAACCTTGATGTTCAAGTTCATTCTAGAACCATCCGGTTGAGTCAGCAAACCATCCACATCATGGCTTGAGATTATGTTGACCCAGAATCCTTTTTGAACAAAATCTACCCCTTTAACATCTTCAGTGCCAACTTCTAAATTGATAAAACTCTGCTCCCAGCACCATTTATCTTCTCCTGATGATATCGGATAATTGTTTTTTACCTGAAAATAAGAACATAATCATCAAATGGAACACCACAATGCATTGCCAACTAATTGAACAAAGAATAGATAGATGCAATATAGATTGTAGTTTTCAGCTAGACTACTTCTGGCTACAAGTATTTCTTTAAAAATGAATACAGTACATGCACTACTTAATGCAGAAATAGGCAAGAACGATCTCCTATTTACTCCTGCATAAGGTCAACGATATGCCTAGGCAGAGAAAAGGATCCCCTGAAATCCCTAAACAAGAGAAAGAAATGAACTTCCTTGTATATTGAATTCTACACAAAGCATTTTTCTTGGAGAAAGGGAAAGCACGAAAGAAAAGGTCATGGAAAAACGCAAGTGAGAAGAAAATTTCATTCCGTATACAACCGCCCCAAACAAATTAATAATATGTATATATAAAACTTCTGCCAGCTTTTTGTATGCTGCTAGCTAACACAGCAATAAAAATAAAAACATATACTCATGCGAAAAAAAGATCAGAGTGGAGAATGCATCGCTGCCGTCACAAAAATAATAAAGCCAGAGAACATCTTAGAGGACTACGAAGTGAATTTCCAACCAACGGACGCTATACTGGCAAAAAAACAGAGCTTAATTTAAAATAAAAGAAAAACACAAACCTTTAATCAACAGATATAGTTTTTCTTTTTTCTTTTTTCTTTTTTCTTTTTTTTTTGCCAACGGGAAATGGGGAGGGGGGGTTTACAAGGTGGGGAATCGAACCTTCACCAAGAAGGTGAATATTGTGGTCGTCAACCAACTAGACTACTAAGATTCCCCACAAATATAGTTAGCTAATAACAAGGGGGATAAAAAGCACTGGAAAAGACATTTTGGCGATGTAAATAGAACGAAATGCAAAGTGTCCTAAAACAGGATGAAAAAAGGACGTAGAAGTGGATGTTACCTCGACCCTGTATTTGCCGGGGAGAATATTTGAGAAGAAAAACTCATTACTCTCATTTGCCAAACCAATTGTCTTCATACGTTTTCCATCCAAGCGCAGAAGAGTAAGAGAAACTGAAGAATCACATCTCTCTTTACAAACAACAAAGCCATGTATACTAACTTGTGCCTTCAGAAAGAAAAAAAGAGTGATCAACAAGAATTTAACTTCCTCTTTTTTTCGGATAAGGTGATCAACGAGCATTTTATCTGAATTTAGATGGGCTGACTTTCTACTACCATATTCCACAACTTCGATATTTAGTTTGACACATCACGAAAAACTAGCATAACTCCAAAGCAGTCCTTAGTTGGATTTGAAATTTTTCTAACATAGTCCAAATACCTGATAAAATTTGATATCCAATAACGGGCTCCTAACTGAGACATCAATATGAGAAGGAGAAAACAGAAGCTCTGGAGCGTTCTCAAGTTTTGCTGGAATGGCAGATAAGCGATATTCACCAGGAGGAACCTGTGCCAAGTTGAGATAAAACCTTAATGTGTTTCAAACAGATAATTGTGAAAAACTTTCAAGTATCATTACATCTGAGGATGATGACAGAAACTTCATCGTAGAAAATTTATGTCAATCAGTTCTGAAAGGATGAGGGAATGCTAAAAGGTCTCAAAGATCCAATACTGAAAGAACCTTGGAGCTGTGACACTTTAACACCCAAAGTCCTATTCTGCTTCAACCTTGATATCTTGTAGATTCAAGAGGGATCTTATACAAATGGGGTTTAGTTATATCTAGTGCGACTTTTCTCAAAAACAATTTTATGTGCTTGCTCTTTGTAAAGTCAAGAGCGGGATATATACCTTTCACAAGACACTGAAGAAGTACCCTCCAACCAAACAAAAGAAAATGGAGAAAAAAGTACCCCCACCAGAACCCAAGTACTAAATATCTTACTCACAATCAGGACATAATGGGCACAAAAGCTTCAGAGTTCTGAGAGTGTACATATAATTTAACATGATAGACAATTTGAAGCAGGATGTAAAACTCAAGTTCGCTTAAACATGTCTTCGTAAACAAGCACCAATAATTGATGGTTTCTCATCGTGCACCCTCCCACACACTCGTGGAAATCAGAAAAAGTATGTTAAAAACCCTACAGATTATAACAGATATGATTCCGTTATACACTTGATTATCCTATTTCACTTAAAACAGCATCCTATAACTGTGACAGCAAGTATTCAAGAAGCAGAAAAAGTTAAAATATTCACCCTGACATACCTCAAAGCAAAAATGGCCACTCTCATCAGTAAGTTTCACTTGAGGTTTAACGTTTTGTGGGCCATGAGTCAGAGCTACCTGCATACACAACCATTTGCTGGAAGACTATGGAAATATCAAAAGAAACTGCACTTATTTTTTAATTTCTAACTATGAAATCAGAAAACTAACAACTGGAGATAGGTGTATGATATATTTTTAAGAAAGGAGATAGGTGTATGATATAGATTAGTTAAAAAAATTAAGAAAACTACTTTAAGCCACTAAAATATACCAACCTAATTCATTTCACATAAAATCTGCAGAATCGCGAGCAGTATCTCTTAAAAAGTAACTCACCACTAGTAAAGAAAAAGGTCATAGCACAAAGCAATATCCAACCAGCATAACATAGTAATTTCAGATTTTAACTATATTTCATGTGCAAAACAACACTATTGAAAAACATACCACTATTCTAGGAAAGCTGCAAATTTGATAGAAGAACAGAAGAGCAACACGATACCTTCGCCTTGAATTCAGAACTAACTGTTAGCACAACACCACATACATCATATGATGCAGCTTTGATGTCAGAGATTGAAGCCATATTAGGCAATACCTAACAATATAAGGATGGAGGGGACGGAACCACCAAAAAAGGAGGCGGTAAGTAACCATTTGGAATATAATGACCATATAACAAATTTTTTGCACTAAAAGGAGATAGATCGCTCAAATCATCATTGTAAATTTCTTAAACAGCTCAGTTGATAAACTTACCAAAAAGTCAACGAGCCGGTCAAATCTGTAGCGCACCTTCTTTGCTTCTATTGTGTATCGTTTAGACGTAACCTGGATTTTTAATTTTACCACAGACAACGTCAGGAAAGACTGATGCTAAAAAAAAAACTGGTAGTATTCACAACAACTTGCCAATCCTCCAATGTTCAGAACGTTGAAGCTAGAGCATAGCTCCAAACAGAATTACCTGGTCAAGCTTGTAATATCCTTCTTTGTCAGTGATAGATCTTTTCTGTCCATCAACTAAAATTTCTGCACCCTCAATTCCATTACCATCTCCATCAACCACACGACCCCCAACAGAAAATCCAGTGACCTATGAAAAATAAGATGCAACAATATTTTGACACATTCCTTTGCTCAAGGAATTACAGGGAGAAGCTGGCGTATCAATGATTCTAAAAGAACAAAGACCCGGAACATGTGATAAAATACATAGAACTTCATACAACCAATTTGCCAAGCAAAAAGAGTACAGTTACCGAATAAAGCATCCACCCACTACCTTAGGTTTTCCATAAGAAACAATCAACGAAAAGATTGGAAAAGCTTACATTATGGCGCTAGAACAAGAAAATATGCACCATCTTGGTATGATAAACTAGTTTGGAGTGAAGAAAACATGCAAAGATAGCTGGGTCCTTTAGCAAAGGATGTCATAAATTGGGGGGGGGAGCTTGCGTGTGCTCTTTAGTACAGTGATCAATAATTTACTGAAAGTAATCTCACTTTTATTCGCTGATTATACTTTTTATAGAAAAGAGTTGCAATAACTCAAACTTATATTCTGATTAGACAAATATGTAGCTTTTTTATATGAAAGAGAAATAAAAAGATGGATGCCCATAGCAACCAACTCATAATATCTTTTTATTTAGTCCTTGAAAGATCTGTATTGAGTTGTACCTGCATTAAAATCTTCTTCAGTTCAAAAAAAATTTTTTAAATATCCTATCACCAAAAGGACGTATGAGATTATAGAGTGCACGATGAACAATTTATCCAAGTGCGAACAACAGAATTTGTGTCTCTGAAATGGCAGTTGCAATTGAAAGAATTAAATACAAGCAGTCAACATGGTTCTAATACCTTGTTATTAAGACACTTCCTCACAAACAAAAGTAGCAGCAAACTGAAGCTTTAACATGCTTTCAGCAGATACTTAGACAAAAGGACAATTTTTAAATTCCCACATAACACAATAGAGGCCCATTTAAACCTTTGTAAGAACAAAACAAATTGCAATACTATACCTGAAACTTTTCTGGCACTATTACATGGTCATGCTGAACCGATATTGATATTGAAGAAGGTGAAACATCAAAAACTGTGTTTTCACCCTTGTAGAAGGGTAAAAGCTTGTAAACCCCTGCAATTAGTTCATTAGATCAACCATTATAATTGAGAAGAGGGGATGGAGGTGGGGATAAATGGTATCTTACCCAATCAAAAAAGGTAGATACTCGTGCCAAAACACAACAAAAATGCAGAAGCACTATAATTTTCTTTCTTGCTTTCTTAGTTTTTCTTTATTAGTTTCTTCGCTTTACTTGATCAAACGACACGAAAAAGTAATAGAGAAGAAGCATTATAACTTCGTTTTCCGGCAACAAACAATAACAATGTCCTACTGAAAGACATGCAATATTCACCGGCTTTCAGTAACGATGTCCTACTGAAAGACATGCACTAATATTATGACCTCGCCAAACCCACTGCGCACACATCCACTAAAAGTCTCTTTGCCAACTACCGATGTGGAGGAATGTGAAGGACCAGAAAAGGGCAACCAATCATCACTTGCATAGACAAAATGAGTAAAGAGCTCAAGTTGAAAGAGCCACGGCTCAAAATGTCGAATGAAATGGAGAAACTGGTGGCAAAGAAGAGCCTATGCACAACCCAATATTACCTAAACCCTTGTCATTTAGTTCTTGTGAATCAAAGGGAATAGGGTCGAAGGTACCGAAAGTGTGAGCATAGAGAGCCCTTTTCGAAAACTTTGGAAAGGAGATCATCCGCATCCACATCCCCAGGGAAGGCCTTCAACTTGGTTGCTTGAATCTTACTTCAGCGCTACCTTCCGATTTAGCAATTTTGCAGCAACCCTTTTTTTTTTTTGAAGTAAAAATTTTGCGGCAACTTATAGCATCCCCAGTCACTTGCCTCTTGGATAACTTTATTTGTAACCAGATTTAGAAAGAAGAAAGGTGACATTGGTTAATGCAGCTACTAAAGGGGAATTGGTCTGAGAAAGGCATGTATATAGCGATTAGCGAGTATTAATTGGAAAGCCTAGTATAGAAGGTTAATTAATGGTATTTCTGTAAATAAAAATGGACACATACTTTTTCAGGTTTGCATTGTTCAGGAGAGATCACAATGGTCTACTGAGAGAGGAGATTAGTGAAGTTGATGCCAAAAATGTTGTGCAAGTCGTTATTAACAATAGTCTAATTTCTTTTGAGATGGATATTAACAATAGTCTAATTTTAAAGCTGGTCAAGTCCTAGAGGCACTATACCCAAGCCTATTGTGAACTCCTGCATGATTCGCAGAACCTCTATTTCAGGAAATTCGTGAGATTACTAATCTAGAGGAGAGTGAAATATTCTAGGGAAAAAATCTAAATTTACCCCTGAACTATGTAACCGTTACTAAAATGGGTCAGATTTACCCTTATTTCACGGAAAAGTATTAAGGACTGATTATCTTTAATTAGTCCGATAAGCATAGTTTTCTGCTGCGTGGATAAAACTTGGCCAAAATCCTTCGTCTTTGTCTCCCTATTACTCTCTCCCCCATCTGAAAAGAACCCAAAAAAAAAAGAGAAAAAAACTTCTGGTGAATAACAATGAGGTAAGAGTTTTCAAACTTTCATCCCCATTCAAATCCAAACTTCTTTTTTCGTAGCCTTAAATTCTTACCACTCCCTTTAACACCTCTACTATTGCTAAATTTCTCCTTTCCCATTCAAAAAAATCGACCGAATCTAAAAAATGCTTTGCTGCTGTTTGCACGAATCTGAAAAATAATCATGCTATAGTGTTACCGGAAATCGCCCCTAGAGAGAGATTTGGACAGTCAAAAGAATCGCACCTGGGCAAGTACCTCCCCTCCTAAAATTGGATTTTTTTATTGGAATAAAACTTTGGCTATGAGCGTATGAAAATGTGGATTTTGAGATGATGGGATGAAGAAAAAGGAAAACAGAACGGTGGGTTAGGTGAGTTGCAGAGTGATTAAATTAGATGACCGAATTCCACCATTTTCATAACCAAAAAATTGCAATCTCTGGTAAATTCTAGTTGGTTGAGTGCTAAATTGAAATCTACCATTATTAGCAGTTTGGATTTTATGTGAATTGGAATATATATTTGGTTATGAAAATGGTGGAACGTGGAACGCATTAGCGGTCCGCTCTTAGGTGGAGTGTCTCGCACAACTGCTACTAAAGATTTATTGGCAAATCATTGTGGTCAACTAATATCCTCAGAGTGATAATCCAAAAATAGCCATAGCTAAACCCAAGAATCTCTCTCTCAAAACAGATTTAGGCATGTACTCACTTCAATCTATAAAAGAGTTGCCTTATAAGAGGCTTAACCAAACAGGTAACCTAAAGCATTTTTTTAGATTCACATATCTTTCTGGACTATAATAAGGTACTCGCTCATTTGTGATTTAAATAGGGCACAATTTTGGAAAATTCAACTTAAAACAGAAATATCAGTTTCTAATAGCAAAACCTTTCATTACTAGAAAGTATCACTAGACTCACCTATAATTTTTGCGAATAATTCTAAAAACAATCCATTTTCTCAGTTCAGCAAGAGCGTGTATTCAAGTGGTACCAGAGTGGTTTGAATTTATTAGGGCACAGACCTCCGTATTTCCATTTGCACAAATAATTAAGATACCCTCCACTATCACTTTTTTCTTAATGAACTCGAATCAGCATTCAAAGGAAAACTTTATTGGGTTTCAGACAAATATAAATGTATTAAGTAGTAATCAATAAGTTATGGATGCACTAGAGAAAGAACCTTATCAAATCTTTTGCTGCGTTCCTATACTGTAAGACCTATAAGTGCAAGTTGAGTTTGATTTTTGGTTTATCAACATATAAATTGGTCTTCTACGATACAAATTCAGCTGTGTGTAGAACTTTTAATAGTTAGATTATTGATTTGTAAATAACTTGTATATATTTACAAAAGACGCCCTTTAGGATATGGAATCAAATAAAAATACAAATTTTCTGCAATGCTCATTTCTAATTTTATATGTATCAGCAGAACTTGGCTTTTATGATGCTTTTTGTGTAGAAAGTAGAAACTCATATTCTTTCAATAAATTGTTGATTATTTCCGTTTTGTACCACTTGATCGTCTACCTCAATGTTGGTTTTATCCTTGGTATGTGTGAGAAGGCACGGGAGAAAATATGTTATTGATATTGGAGGAACAATACAATACAAGAGGTCCTTATTTATAGCTATACTATACAAGGACATATACTCAGCTACCAATGTGGGACAATACTACACTATATACATGTTGTAAACTAACACTCCCTCTCAAGCCGGTGCATACAAATCATATGTACCGAGCTTGTTACATATATAACCAATACGAGGACCAGTGAGAGACTTGGTGAAAATATCTGCAAGTTGATCATTCGACCTCACAAACTTTGTAGCAATCTCTCCTGAAAGTATCTTTTCTCTGACGAAGTGACAATCAATCTCAATGTGTTTAGTTCTCTCATGGAACACCGGATTTGATGCAATATGAAGGGCAGCTTGATTATCGCACACAAGTTCCATCCGACTGATTTCACCAAATTTCAACTCCTTGAGCAATTGTTTGGTCCAGACTAGCTCACATGTTGCCATAGCCATTGCTCGATATTCTGCTTCTGCACTAGACCGAGCAACTACATTCTGTTTCTTGCTCTTCCAAGACACCAAATTTTCTCCTACTAAAACACAATATCCAGACGTAGAACGTCTATCAGAAGGTGATCCTGCCCAATCAGCATCTGAGTATCCAATGATCTGCTCATGACCTCGATCCTCAAAGAATAACCCTTTGCCTGGCATCCCAATGACTATCACAGGGAGAATTCATAAACTGACTTACAACACTCACAGGATAAGAAATGTCGGGTCTAGTCACTGTGAGATAATTTAATTTTCCAACCAGCCGCCTATAGCTTGCAGGATCGCTAAGCGGCTCCCCCTGTCCTGGCATAAGTTTAGAATTCGGATCCATCGGAGTGTCAACAGGTCTGCAACCTATCATCCCCGTCTCCTCAAGAATGTCTAAAGCATATTTTCTTTGAGAAATAACAATACCTGAGCTAGACTGGGCAACCTCAATACCTAGAAAGTACTTCAATCTGCCTAGATCCTTAGTTTGGAAGTGCTGGAAGAGATGCTGCTACAGATTGGTAATACCATCCTGGTCATTGCCAGTAATAACAATATCATCAACATAGACTACCAGATAAATACAGAGACTTGAAGCAGAGTGCCGATAAAACACAGAGTGATCAGCTTCACTACGAGTCATGCCAAACTCCTGGATAACCGTGCTGAACTTACCAAACCAGGCTCGAGGAGACTGCTTTAGACCATAAAGTGACCGACGCAAGCGACATACAAGGCCACGAGACTCCCCCTGAGCAACAAAACCAGGTGGTTGCTCCATATAAACCTCATCCTCAAGATCACCGTGAAGAAAGGCATTTTTAATGTCCAGCTGATAGAGGGGCCAATGACGAACCGCAGCCATGGATAGAAAAAGGCGGACTGAAGCCACTTTAGCCACGGGAGAGAAGGTATCACTGTAATCGAGCCCAAATATCTGAGTATATCCTTTGGCAACAAGACGGGCCTTAAGTCGATCAATCTGTCCATCGGGACCAACTTTGACTGCATAAACCCAACGACAACCAACAGTAGATTTACCTGAGGGAAGAGGAACAAGCTCCCAAGTACCACTTGTATGTAAAGCAGACATCTCGTCACTCATAGCCTGTCGCCATCCTGGATGAGACAACGCTTCACCTGTAGACTTAGGGATGGAAACCGAGGACAAAGAAGATATAAAAACATAATGGGGAGATGACAGACGATGATAGCTCAAACCGGCATAATGAGGATTAGGGTTAAGTGTGGTCCGTATACCTTTCCGAAGTGCAATCGGTGTACTAGGAGCAGGGTCCGCAGCAGGAGCAGGGTCAGGACGAGAACCAGCTGGGCCTGATGGAGGACGCAAACGACGATGATAAGTCAAGAGTGGTGTTCCTGTGGCTGGGGAACTAGGGGAACAACACTAGACTCCTCAACGGTTGGTATGGATGAAACATCTGTGGTCGAAGGTGGAGGAGGAGCTATAGTAAACTCCTCAAAGGTCGGTATAGGTAAGACCTCAGATATATCATGGTGGTCAGCAGAAATAAAGAAAGGTTAGACTCAAAAAATGTGACGTCAGCTGACATAAGGTACCTACGAAGATCTGGAGAATAACAACGATATCCCTTCTGAACACGAGAATAACCAAGGAAGACACACTTGAGAGCACGAGGAGCTAACTTATCTTTCCCAGGGGCTAAGTTATGAACAAAACACGTGCTCCCAAAAACACGAGGTGGAAGAGAGTATAAGGGTGACTGGGGAAACAATACTGAATGCGGAATCTGATTCTTGATGGGAGATGAAGGCATCCGATTAATCAAATAACAAGCTGTGAGAACTGCATCGCCCCAAAAACGCAACGGAACACGAGATTCAATTAGAAGTGTGCGAGCAGTCTCAATAAGGTGCCTATTCTTTCTCTCAGCAACCCCATTTTGTTGAGGGGTATAAGGACAAGATGTCTGATGAATAATTCCTTGAGAAGTCATAAACTGCTGAAATTGAGAAGATAAATATTCTAAGGCATTATCACTGCGAAAAATGCGAATAGAAACACCAAATTGGTTTTTGATTTCAGCACAGAAACTCTGGAATATAGAAAATAACTCAGAACGATCTTTCATTAAGAAAAGCCAAGTACATCTTGAATAATCATCAATGAAACTAACAAAATAACGAAATCCCAAGGATGAACTGACTCTACTAGGACCCCATATATCAGAATGAACTAAGGAGAAGACAGACTCTGCATGACTCTCAACACTACGCGAAAAGGAGGCTCGGGTATGTTTCCCAAGTTGACACGACTCACAATCTAATGTAGACAAACTAGATAAACTAGGCACCATCTTCTGAAGTTTGGATAAACTCGGATGTCCTAAACGTCTGTGGATTAGATCTGGAGGATCTGTAACTAGACATGTTGTGGAAGGACTGAGTGAGTTAAGGTAGTAAAGGCCTTCTGATTCACGTCCTGTACCAATTGTCTGTCCCGTACTGCGGTCCTGCATAATAAAAGAATCGTCAATAAAATATATACCACAATGGAGGGCACGAGTCAAACGACTAACAGATGCAAGACTAAAAGGACAGCCAGGGACATAAAGAACGGAATCTAGGGTGATAGAAGACAAGGGATTAGCTTGTCCAACTCCTTTTGCCTTAGTTTGACATCCATTGGCTAAAGTAACAGTGGGAAGAGACTGTGAATATACAATATTTGACAAAAGTGATATATTACCAGAGATGTGATCAGAAGCGCCTGAGTCCATGACCCATGGGCCAAGAGTGCTAGACTGGGAAACACAAGCAAAAGAACTACCAGTAACAGAAGTATCAGTCTGAGCAACTGAGGCTACTTGTGGAGATGTCTGCTTACTTGCTCGATATTGAAGGAGCTCATTATATTCTTCTTTAGATAAAGAAAATCCCTGGTTACCTAGAGTCTCGGTCTGAGCAATGTAAGCATTTTTGGGTGGACGACCATGTAAGGAATAGCACATTTCACGAGTGTGTCCAAGTTTGTGACAATAAGAACACTTGGGTCTAGATCTTCCAAAACGACCTCCTCCTCGTCTATGCTCCATAGTTTGAGATGCCCGAACATCCATTGTCTGGGATGCAAGAACAGAGGAATCAAGTATTTGTGATGAGATCACTGGTGGATTTGGTGCTGCAGCAAGGCGAAGTAATCGAGAGAATAATTCATCAACTGTCGGGACAGACGGACTAACCAAAATCCGGTCGCGTACTGAATCAAGATCATTAGGAAGTCCAACGAAGGTAAGAACGAGAAACATCTTCTGTCGCTGCTCTTGTTGTTTTTCCACACTAGCAGAAACTGGCATCAACTTCTCAAATTCCTCCATGACTGCCTATACTTGACCCAAGTAAGTAGACATATACAATTCCTGCTTCTTTAAGTTTGTCATCCGCGATATCACATCATAGAAGCGAGATATGTCATTAGTGTATAAGGTGTGTGCCTTTGCCCAAAACAAATAACATGTCTGGAATGGACGAAACAAGGGCATCAACTTGGAATCAATAGATCGCCACAAGATGCTACATAACTGAGCATCGATTTTTGCCCAAAGTGCTATTGCTTTTTCATCTCCATCGCTAGACTGCTTGATTAGATGATCTTGAACACATTAACCTCTACACCATAACTCGACAGATGAAGCCCAAGCTAAGTAGTTTGAACCTCTCATTAAAGGTTCTGAGGTAATAATAGCACTAGAGCTTCCAGAACTCATGTTTCTAGACCCAAAAGCATCAATCCCAAAGACATTGTTGCAAATTATTACCAAATAAGAGAGAGAATCAACTGTAATCCACTGAAAGAGAGTACGGAAACACATAAACAAAATACTGAAATACTGTAGCTGCCGGAATCTACTGTAGCTATCGGAATAGTATTGTAGTTGCCGGAAAAAAGTCAAAGTTGTCGAAATAAAATGAAAACAGTAGGGGTAGGATCGGAATTACCAGGCGACCCAACTGTTCTAAAGGAAGATTTTCAAAAAATGGCCGGAAGTGGTCGTACGCGCCGGCGCGTGAGCTTCTGGTGGCGCGTGGAGGCGCGTGAGGAGGCTGCTGCCAGAGCTTTTCACTGGGGTTTGGTCGCCGGACAGTGACGACTCTTATGGTAGTGTTGGATTTTGCACAACACTGACAGAAATGAAGCAGATAGAAAACAACCTTAAAAAAGTACTGATTTCTCTTTCCCGGAATCGCTGGAATTTATGCACAACGATAAGTCTCTCACAATTGCTCTGATACCATGTGAGAAGGTACGGGAGAAAATATGTTATTGATATTTGATGAACAATACAATACAAGAGGTCCTGTTCCTTATTTATAGCTATACTATACAAGGACATACTACTCCTCTACCAATGTGGGACAATACTACACTATATACATGCTGTAAACTAACAGTATGATTGAGATATCTGACAAAGTTAACTGATACCTTTTAAAGTTATGAGTTACGGATGCAATAAAAAGACCGGGAAATAAATGACATGCTCACACTTCTAGCCACCTTCCCTGACGACACTAGTGATGAGCAACAACCAGATAGCATGGTATGGGGAAGATCCAAAGATGGGAATTACACAGTGAAAGACAGCTACAACCTCATGTGCTCTCAGAATGGTATGCTGGAAAATTGGCCTTGAAAACATGTCTGGAGGACTAGGCTACCACCTAAAGTCTCATGCTTTACTTGGATAGCACTTAATGAAGCAGCTCTCACACAGGATAATCTATGCAGAAGGAATATAGTCTTACCCAACAGATGCTACATGTGCCAACAGAATTTAGAATCAATCAACCATCTATTTTTGCATTGCCCAGTTGCAGCAGCCATCTGGAACTTTTTCCTCTCTATGTTTGGTCTGCAATGGGTCGTCCCTCTATCTATTAAGGAAGCATAAAAAAATGGATTTTTTGGAGAGTTGACAAAGCCATCAAGAAGATCTGGAGCAGCTATTTTTGGGGTTGTTTGGAATGAAAGGAATCACAGGTGTTGATGGGATCTCAACTCCAACCCATTCTCTGAAATCTATATGCTCAGTTAATTTGTTCAGTTGGAACTTTCTCTCCCCTGTAAATAAAGTTGACAACTTTTGGATTTTGTTAGCTCCCTGATCTTAGTTTAGTCACTCATGTAATGGAGCTAACTAACTTTTGTACTCTTTTGCTATTAGCATCACCCTGATGCTCTTTAATGATATCATTTTACATCAAAAAAAACATCTTGATCTCTTCTTTTATCTTCATGTCTTATTTTTATTTGATTTTTAAGAACACAAACCTATGCACTTAAGACCTTCCGAAAATTCAA
Source organism: Nicotiana tomentosiformis (assembly GCF_000390325.3). NCBI lineage: Eukaryota > Viridiplantae > Streptophyta > Magnoliopsida > Solanales > Solanaceae > Nicotiana > Nicotiana tomentosiformis. The sequence goes on along the minus strand of NC_090813.1, from coordinate 192,758,046 downwards.
ATAATGCTAGGAAATAACTTACACTTAGCAACTATATAATTACACACAGCTAAGTCAAAGAATTACATCAGCAGAAATGAAGAGTTTTACCACAAGGAAGAAATTTTAATGAGAAGATTCCATTAGCATCTGTCACACTGTGGCAAAGTGCTTCTTTCAGTCCTAGATCACCAGATGAATATTTAGAGCCCTTGGGGCAATCAACATTTGTGACATCATCCGAGTATAAATAGATATGAACTCCCAATATGGGATTTCCCTGCAATACAACTTTAACATTACAAAATATAAAAGAATCCCAACATACTATTAATTGGAATTAGAGAAGCTACTTTGGAGATTCACCTAATCATATTCTAATCCTTTTCGTGGACATGAGGTAGTAATTTCATAATTTTTTGGTATCACAAAATGGGACTAGGGAAACAAATAGGACATCAATTGATGGCTAATTCATGTTGATAAGACTAGTGCTATGTTTGTTGACTTTGCTTCATAGTTTGTGCACTTCTGTTTGAATAAAGAATGAATAAGAGGAAGTAGTAACACTATTAGATAACAGAAGGCAACATCAAAATAATAAAAGTAACATCCAAAAGAAAGGTAAGTCCTTAATCCATTTGCCTGTACATTTATATAGGTATATCTCATTGATGTAGCACCAGGCAACCAACAAAAGAAAAACTGAGTGATCCCTCCCTTTTTTTCCCTTGACGTGTAAGAACCGTGTATCCATCTTAATCAATCAACTGACTAGTCATCTTGAGAAAGTGAAGCTTATCTTAGATTAATAGAACTTAGCCCGCAAGATTACCAGGTTTTAATTTCTTGGTCTCCATAAGCTCAGTCAAACTAGGAAAATTGAGGCTACTCCAACTTTCAAGAATTACTTTTACTATGTATTAGCAAGAAGGTAATGGGAGGTATAAATCCAAGAAGCTTTAAAGTCATTTTAAATCCTACAAAGCTACATTTACTAAAGAACAAGTTGGAAATATCCATCTCTCCCAAAATACATGTCTTTTAATATATTTTCCCACTGCACTAAATAATACGTGCGAGGAAGATATTTCCTTCTGCCGCTAAATTAAACCGATGCAAGGAAGCAAATTTTCTTTTTCGATAAGGACGCTTGTCACGGGCTTAACTCAAGTAAGCAACGTGCGGACAGCTTAATAGCCTGTATGCTACTCACAGCTTCAGTCCTAACCAAGAAATAAGCACAAAGTCGTGCTAAAGCTAAGGCAATCACACAAACTCAAAGGCTGGAAAGATAATGAAGTAAAAGGCACACAAAGATTGGGAGGCCATGGCCAATTTTCGGATTTACTTGATATACAAAGGGAATTGCAAAGTATATGAGATCTGCCTTCTAGCAAGGCCTATACATGTGTATATACTAAAAATATCCACCAGATTTGGTGGCAGTGGACCCGTCCAACTGTTGAGCACAACTTTCTGCTGGCATTAGGTGATCTCCATGATTGGCAGACTGTGGGACTATGGTCCTACCCAGTTGTGCAGCACTTGTTCCTGTTGTCAGAGAGTGGCCTTCATGATTGTCCTGGCAGGCCGTGGGACAGTGGCCTCCATGTGCAAAGATTCTTTGGTCTTTGGCAGCCAGGTTTGACTCGGCTTGTGGCCCCTTAGGCGGGAAAATCAGTAGAGAACTTGGCGGGGCCACAAGCCGAGTCAAACCTGGCTGCTAAAGACCAGAGAATCTTTGCACATGGAGGCCACTGTCCCACAGCCTGCCAAGACAATCATGAAGGCCACTCTCTGACAGCAGGAACAAGTGTTGCACAGCTGGGTAGGACTACAATCCCCTAGCCTGCCAACATAATCATGGAGGTCACCATGCTAGCAGAAAGTTGGGCTCAACAGCTGGACGGGTCCACTGCCACCAAGTCTGCCAGCGGACATTCTTAGTATATATACACTTGTATAGGCCTTGCTAGAAGGCAGATCTCATATACTTTGCAATTCCCTTTGCATATCAAGTAAATCCGAAAATTAGCCTTGGCCTCCCAATCTTTGTGTGCCTTTTAGTTCATTATCTTTCAAGCCTTTGATTTGTGTGATTGCCTTAGCTTAAGCACGACTTTGTGCTTATTTCTTGGTTAGGACTGAAGCTATGAGTAGCATACAGGCTATCAAGCTGTCCGCACGTTGCTTACTTGAGTTAAGCCCGTGACACGGTGCAAGAAAGCAATTTTTCATTTCCTTTACTTCTCCTTTACCTCATCATTCAAAAACCAATATCCAAGTAACCTATTTGAAATATAATGCGACCATTTTATGTTAATTTTGCATTCTGATACGGAGGTAGCCATACAATATCGTCTCATAAAGAAGTGCGGATTTCACTCGCACATCTCACTAGAGGAAGAAATGACCCTTGGCTCTTGAGATCTCCACCTCCTTCCCGCATTTTCCGCACCTTAACTATGCGATGGAAGACATATGTAGGTGCAAATTCATTCGATGGTAACAAGTCCAATACCTCTAGTCACTTTTAGGCTTTTAGCAATGTCTTGTCTTGAATTGTATGTAAAGATGGTTCGTAGTAAAATCACTACGAAATACAGATTACACAAAATTAAAAGGTACTGTAACAAGTCGCAGCAGCAAACCATAATATAAAACTTAAACCAGAGACAGAGATCGACTCATTACTAGAGAAACTCACCTGAGCAACCACAGATCCACGAATATCATAACCAGGGACAAAAAAGAAGTCTTCCACTATCCTATTTTCGAAACCCAACTCAATCTGCAATGAGAACAAACATGGTAGAAAAAAGTAATTATTCAATTATTGTTCCTTATTTTTTTTATAGGTAAAAGAAAGAGACAAAATGACTGTTCCTTATTCCTAACTGATGTACAGAAATTTAGGAAGAAGATATGGTAAACAAAGTCTACGTGATTATACGGAAAGAAGAAATACTAATCCAAAGAACATGGGGGACTCAAAAGCACCTCGGCAGATCCTCTAACTTGAACATTCAAGTCGTGACGAGATGCATGTAATCTGTACTTCCCTGTAATGAAGATCAAGTGGTACAAAGTGAAAGAAAAGAAATAGGTACAAAGTGAGCTTTATAGCAGAATTATTGCATGTTAAGCACACATGAAAACTACCTATTCATAATCAAAAAAAAAAAACATCAGAATCATGTGGTTGCTCCATCTAACACATAGATTTGTATTTTTCTTTATTATAGATTTGTATTCCCATCCAAATATATGCACTATAAAATACAACCAAATAATTTTTTGGGTAACATTTACCTACCGGGAATAATGTTCGTGAAGGAGTATATTCCTCTGGGTGTTGATAACGCAGAAGACACAACATCACCTGCGGGAGATAAAAGCTCAACCTTCACGTTTGATGGGCCTCCATCTTTCAGAGAGCAACTTTCCCCACCGACATTTCCTACAATTCGTCCAGATACAGTAAACCTGCAGAAGCAGTGACTCAAGGAAATGATTCAAATGATAAAGCTAAGTAGGAAACAATATAAACATTGTAAAAGAGAAATGTTTCCTCTCCATTGTTCTTCGTTCATGGAACAAATGATTCAAAGACTTATTTCAATATTAAAAGAATAAGGACAAACCCCGTGAACCGAAAATTTATATCTTCATTGCCGTTGCAACCAGTATGATCAATTGCAATTGGTACCTACAGAAAGATCCTTCCTCAGTCAGATACACCAGCTCGGAAGAAGGAAAAAAGGGACTAATATTGAGCTGCTAGCAAATCAACAAAAAGTGCATATTAGCACATATTATCATCAGCATAAGATTGAAGACACTCACTTGTTCAGGATCCCACGACCATCCCTCCGGTCCATTGACTTTGATCAAGAAAGAACCCTGCAAAATGATTAAAATACAATGTGAGAAATTCTTTTATTTCCTCAGAAAACAAGAGAAGTCTGAGTACTGATGGCAAAGATCAGAAGCAGATAAAAATCAACACGACAGGCTGTGAATGGAAAACAAAATAGGTCTAAATTGGCTCATATATACTGAACCTTAAGCCCTCCCTAACTCCAGACTATGACATGCAAAAAGACTTTTGGACTTGCATGAATTAAAGGGGACAGGGAAAGAGGTGTCAATGGAAAAATTAAAGGGACAACTATGAAGAATCTTAACAGCACAAGAAGTGTATTTGATGCAGAATCAAGAGTGAGAAAATTTACTGTAACGTGGACATTAACTAGCTGAATTATCTTAGGAAGGTTTTTATATGGTTCCAGACAGTGCCAAGTCTCAAGATCAACTTTATAAAGTATGAGATCATTCAGGTGAGTGAAGTGAACAATATTGAAAATCTACCACAGGTGCTCAATTGCATGGTTGGAACTTTTCCAACTACTTATCTTGGTGTATTATCAGGCGCTTCCAATAACTCAATAAGAACCAAGCAGTGTAGAGCCGGTGATTAAGAGAGTTGAGAAGAGGCTAGCAAGATGACCAAAAAGGGTAGATGTCGAAAGGGAGGATAAGAACACATGTTGAGCATCCTTACATAATTTATGTTGTTGCTTCACGTAACGGCCCGTGTCACAAGTAAACTGGAAAGGCTGCAAAGGAACTTCTATGGGATTCAGCATCCACTTAGTCAACTGAGGACATTACAACTCCAGAGGAAGGAGGGTCTTGCGTTGAAAGATCTTCAAGTTTCCAACAAGCCCCATTAGACAAAGGGTTATAGAGATCCAAGATTGAAGAACATACTCTATGGAGAGGAGGTGATATCAGAAAATTATGTATTACTGAAGGAGGATGGATGACAAAAAAGTATCAAACTTCCCGTTGGATGTGCACTTTGGAGGAGTATTGTGAAAGAATGGGAAAACTATATTGGCAATATAACCTTCGGGGGATGGAAGTCGAATCAGCTTTTGGAGTAACAAGTGGTGTGGAAACTCACATTCCCAAACAGTTACAGTATCTCAAACCATAAGGAAATGACAACAATAGATTCGCAGTTTATAAGAGGGGGGTGTTCATTTTTTGATCAAGTAATAAGATTTTTATAAAAATAATGGGCAAGAGAAGGCACCTACATACAAGAAATAAACCAAAAAACTAGAAACCTTAGAAAAGGATATGTTTTTCTACAAATGACGCCCAATCTTCTATACCTATAGGAACGTCGTGGGTGCAGCAAAAAGAAACAAGGGATAAGAGGCTACTCCTCAAGTGTACAAAATTCTTCTCTATTCCCTCAAAAACTCTCTTATTCATTAGGACATAATGGCCGGAAGGAACCTTCAAGATTGAGAAGTAATTGTATTCCAAGGCCGGGTTGAAATTCTTTACAAGCAGAGTACATCTTATATTAGACAAGACTCATGGAGGTGGAGGGTGGGAAGAGATGTATTGTTTTCAGTAAAGCTATATAATCATAAAGCTCTCGGTGAGGAAGGAGTCGAGTTTTCCACGCATATAGGTTTAGATTCCTAGAAGGCTAGGACACCAAGAAGGTGTGGTTTTTCTCTTAGTTGGCAGCTAGGGGGTTGAAAATTAGAGAAAAAGGCGGATAACATATATAAGCTGGTGCTTCATGTGCAAACGTTTAGTTGAAAGATGTGGGTCACCTCCTATATTGTTGGTGGCAATTCACTGTGGTGCAAGATTTTGAGATGACTCGGGGTGCAATGGGCGCTGGCAATAGTGAAAGAGGCAATAGTGAAAGAGGCAATCTCCCTCTGGAAATTCAGAAAAAGGAAGAGAAGTTGAAGATCCTGGGATGTTACCCCACTAGCATTCATGTGGGTCCTGTGGAAGTAAGGAAATAGGAGAGTTTTCGATGGTATAAGACCGACAATGGAATAGCCTCACTCGTAGCTTTATTTTGGTGCGCCCTACATATAATTGGGTGTCGTTTGTAGATAATCATATTATCTTGTAGATTCTTTACTTTTTGGGATACTGCTTGTATACAGAAAATTTTCCCATTATTAATAAAATTATTTACCCTACCAAAAAAACAGAAGGAAGGCTATAACAGCATAGTAATTTCTTCACACAACGACAAATATTCATACAAAGATATATTTCCAATGGAAGGATCAGATTAACAACACGGAATACGAAGGGAAAGAGGGGATAATGGACGCAGTAGTTCAATTCCAGAAGCAACTTTGGAACTTTTTTAGAGCATCAGCTCCAACGAAAATTACTCAAAGGAGAGACCGTATGTGAGTTACACATTTGAAACACATCTGTTGACAAAATAATTAAGTCAAACGGAAGTGTATCTTCTCTAACAACTTAAGTTTTAAATGACGCAGTCACACAATTCAGCATGGTACCATAGCAAGCGAAACCTTGGTTCAAATTTCACCACCACCCATTTATCAAAAACATTTACACATGCATGGCCTATGAAAAAGAGTCAAGTCCGCAAGTGAAGGGGGAAGTTGAAGACATAATTAAGCTAAATGAAAGTGTAGCCTCTCTAACGGGAGCTTTAAGTTAAAAAGCCATGTGTACTCCATCTTTAAAGTTAATGCAAGGCGCATCCAATCCATCTTCCACTAAAAAAGCCATGTGTACCCCATCTTTAAAGTTTATACGATCTATACAACACTTACATTGCCCATCCAGCAAAAAATACTTTAATATCGTGGGTTAAAAAACTTATTCCTCGTGAGATCTCAGTGCCTTGTGTACATTAAATATTTTTAGCCCGGCGTGTTTGGCTATTGGCTATTTAGCTGTCTTGCAGCGGAAACAAACCTTCTAATTTCAAGGCGGTTAAAGTACACCATAATCCTCAAAGCACCAAATGACATATAAGCTTGTTGACTTATCAAGAAAGACGGAAAAAACATAAGCTTGTCGAAGAAAACGTGCAACTCAGTACCATCTAGAAGACGTACCTTATCATACACTGGAATGAAGTAATAGCCATTAGGTGCACAATGTGTTCTTTCCTTCACCAAGCCATCCAATGTGCGAAGCTCAACCTGCATTAGAAAAACATGTCAATGGAAACTCTTAGTGTGTTATCCTTACGGATTTAATTAAAAGCACTGTAATGCATAAATTCGCGATGGCTGACTGAGAAATATTAGGCATAGTGGCATACTACAGCACCTGTCAACAGGAACAGGGCATATAAATAACTCTTCAACACCATTAATTTGAGAAGATGAATTGGAAAACGCCGACCCCAATCAGCATGCATAAAATGCCACCCTTTTTAAGCTACGGCTGCAAGGCATAGGCCCTGGAGCACGGGGCTAATATCCTATGGAATTTTTTATTTTCATATATAAGGAAAAAGTAGCATATAATAAAGCCAAACAATGGTGAAATAAAAACAACACTTGATCTTTTAAGGAAAGGACAGTGGGTTAACGGTCGAGAGTTCATGATTTATGCTTACCAAAAAAAAGAGGACAAACTTATGGTTTACGATGATAAAAATTGACCTCTTTCTCCCTTCACCAATAATTTTTTAGTATATGAATAATAAATAAATCATCATTAGGAGATATTATATAAATTTCCAACTTTATTTAACTTTTATATGTTTTAACGTTAAACAGAAAACATATGATAAATGCTCAAGCTCCTAGGTTTAGTTTCAGCGATAGCATAATAGAACTCCAACTTTCCCCGAAAGCACCCTACCTCAAGGAATAGCAACTTGAAAGGAGATAGCACTCCTTTTAATATGAAAAACAACACAGAGCTAGTCCAAAGTTAATGTGCATTTGACTGATACTAACCATAAGGTGAAAGAATTAAATAAAGGAGAACAATTATGGATTATCATATTTTCAATAGTTGCCCCTTACAATGATATTAGAATAATCTAATTTCGGATCGCTTGACTTCCTTGACTTGATCAGTTCCGAACTCGCCTGCAGAAAAAGAAAAAGAATAAAAAAAACAGATCAGTGACACACTCTTCACCTACTAAAATCAATTGACATTAAAAAAGGAATCAAAAAAATTACTCAGAATCTCTAAACCTAAGATTTTTCAATCTCCGATTTGAAATCAACATTAAACCCTTCCCAAAAAGTAGCTCAACAGGCCTCAAAGACTGAATATTTTGTGACAAATTCAAAACTTTAGCAGATGAATAATGAAGTAGTAAGAGAAAAAATCACCTCAACAAATCCGCCACATCCTTGAATTGAATCAGCAGTGGCAGTGGATGCAACATAGAGAAAAATCAATATGACATATTGATAGTAGGTGGATGCCATTGCCGGCACAAACAGATCTCGCTCTGCTCAGTTCAGCTGTTCTCTCTGCTGTGATGCGCAAGGGTTTTGGTCTTTGTACATAAGACCTTAGAGGTAGGGCCAGAAGGGAGAAACTAGATATAAAGAGCAATATCTTTTTTTTGGGTTACGGTGAGAGAGTCATCAAATAAATTTGTTCATCAAAGTTAGAGCAGATACAGTATTGTAGCAAGATTGAAAATAGAATCTCTAATTTTTCTTTTTTTATTTTTATAGAAATTGGAGTACTTGTATTATTTTCAATTCAAAATAGTTATTTTGTAGTGTTTGGATAAAATAAAAAGTAATTTTAAGTATTTATTTTTAAGCTAAACTGATAAAAACAAGTCAAAAGCTAAAATTACTAACATAAGATTTTTACTTTAAAAGTCATTTAAAATAAACTCATCCCAACCGGACTCTAAGACATCATATTACGTGACATTGAGATGAGCATTTTAATTACCAAGCTCAGTCCGAAAGCAGTCTAGATTGTTACTTTTGGAAAAACAATTCCTACCATGATTTTTTACTAGAATTGGAAATCTTTGGTTAATAATATAGGAGATATGCATTGTTTGACTACAATTTAAGGTGGCTTGTTTCATACGCAATAATTCATTACCTACTTTTTATTTTTACACCTTTCAAAACCTGAAAGTCGCAATCCAATTAGAATGAAATTGAGTTTTATCCAATAATTTTTCGATAATAAGAGCATGGCCACTTATAAGTTATAACCGACTAACTTGGAAATTGCCTTTACCCTTTCAAACCAGAGATTTGACAAGAGAATTGCCAATTTAATTTTCAAGATAGATTTTAGTTTTGTGTTTTCTCCACATGAAAGACTTAGATTTTTTTGTAGAAATATAGGTAGAAATTATTTTCTTGCTCTGGTCATAGAGAGCTACCATTTGTATTTTGGACAATGTCAAACGGAAAAGAGTTCTACCTCTCTTGTAGGATAAAAATGGTGTGTTAATATCCCGAAGAATGCTAAGCATTTATGGTTATATTCCTCATAATTTAGCACTCTTAAACTATGTGCTCATACCAGTGTTTTAAAAAGTATTTTCGGGGCTATTCCTGGGGGCGAGGCGCACCAAAAATGTCCCGAGGTGATGGTGTGGGAGTGATGTGTGGCTATAATTTCATAGTTTAGCACATTATTCGCCTTACATTTTATATGCTTTAATGATAAATTATACTTTATTTGCGCGTAACGGAGTCTATTTTATGTGTAGGTGAATTGGAGATAAAAGTAGAACAAAAGGAATAATTAAAGTCTAAAGCGTGCTCGAAAATAATTGAAAAGAAGAAAGAAAGAAGTGAGCAGCCGATAAATGAAAAGCTAGCGAAGTCAGGCGTTAGAGCAGGCTGGGCGAGTCCTTTAGCTCGCGTGGGAGCTGGCGACGTCAGGCCCGGGGCAAGCTCAAGCAAGCGTTATACCTCGCGACGTCAGGCCCGAGGCGAGCTTAAGCTGGCGTTATGCCTCGCGAGGCCAGGTCTGAGGCACGCACATTCCGAGCTTTGAAGACTTATTTCGTCTCCTGGTTTGACTAGGACTTGGTCTACGTGTTTAGGACTCTTGACAACCGGAGGCAAGGATAGCTCGTGGAACAACCGTTAGGAGCTACACTCATCGATTTTTACATCCCTTTATCCTTACTTTGTAATTTAATTATGCAAAATATTTTGGATATTGTTACTATGAGTATGAGTAGCTAAACTCCTAATCTAAGGTTTTGATGGAACCTATTGAAGGATGATTTTCTTGTTACGTTAATATAGATTTACCGTAGTATTTTCTCTATTTGTTTAACTATAATATTATTGTGGCTGATTGAAGGGCCCTCAATTGGTTATGCCTATTTAGTATGTATTACTCGGGAGAGAGTGCATATTTAGGTAGTTGTAGAACAACATCACTCCTAACGTATATGAGGGATCAATACAAAGGGTTTAAAGGTGAGATTAAGGATAACGAAACCTTGGTGCGATCCGAGTAAGCCGTACTTAATGCCAGCTAGCGTAATTCGGGAGAATATGTCTAGTAAATTGTGGTAATGACTTGGGAGAGAGTTATGACAGTCAAAGTGCTCGTGATCGATAGAGAAGACTTAGGCAAATTTATAGAAAATGTAGCGGAAAAGATTCCGACAATAAGGGAAATCAGAACCTTAGATCATTCCAATTCTTGTCTACAACCCGTTAGTAGTTAGTTATTAATCGTGGCATTTTCATTACGTAATATTTAGTTAGTAAACATCCAAATTATTACTTAAATATTTCTGAAGATTGATTGTGTGAGTTTGTACGAGTCTAGTAGCTGTATTTGATAGGTTAATTTCCTGTGGGATTCGACTCCAGACATATTAGCCTGAATATATTTGCAACGACCGCTTAGTCCTTTTTATAAGGCATAGTTGGGCGTGATCAAATTTTGGCGTCATTGCTGGGGAGTTAACGGTGTTATTAATTGTAGCTACAAGAAGTGCTAGAATTCTTAGTGTAGTCAATTTTCTTCATTTTAAACCAAATACATTGAAATTTTAACGTTTGTAGTCTTGGGTGTTACAGGTGCATGCCTAGGGACTCCTCGAGAATTGGTGAATTGCTCGAAGCATTATCAGATCCTGAGAAAGTTTTCAAGGCACTAAATCGTGCAAACAAGAAAGGCAAACATCAACAAAACTCGACAGACCAAATCGAACCAGACATGGATGACGGAATAGAAAATCCGATCAACAACAGAAACAATGCGAATGAACCAAACAATTAGGGTGTGGTGCCTCTTGTACCAGAAGTAGCATTATATGATTAGGCACAACCCACCGCCGACAATCTGGCAACCGTAATTGCAGTCCCTCAGATACAAGCGGAATAATTTCAAATCACAAACAATATGCTACATTTGTTGCAGAATAAGGGACTGTTCTCAGGGTCATACGTTGAAGATCCTCAGCAATATCTGAAGAATTTCCTGTCGATATGTGTCACGTAAAGGCAACCTAATGTGACACCGGAAGCAATAAAGTTGTTGTTGTTTCCATTCTCGATGACAGGAGAAGCTCAGACTTGGCTTAATTCACTCCCCATAAATTCCATCACTACTTGGGAAGAATTAGTCAAGCAATTTTTGAACAAGTTCTACCCACCCAATAAAACTGCCAAACAAATTGATGATATATTGAGCTTCAGGCAGAGACCGACAGAATCACTACAAGAAACGTGGGAGAGGTTCAAGGGTATGCTGGTTAAGTGTCCACATCATGGCATTCCAGATCAGACGTTGGGGCAGAGATTCTATATGGGACTGGCAGACGGCTTAAAGGCCAATGTTGATGCTTCAGCAGGTGGAGCATTTTTGAGCAAAATATTCAGAGAATGCACGATGGATGACAGGAGACTCTACGATCACTCGTGTAGTTCACTCAGTGGCTTTGGACCCAAACAACTCCATAGCTGAAAATATGGCCACTCTAATGACGCAAATGAGTATCCTCACCAAAAAGATCGATGAATCAGGCCAAAAATAGCAGGTACACATAGTTGACGCAACTAATGGGGGCTTATGTACACCATGCATTAATCATCCTTATGTATGCTCGTAAAGTGCAGAAGGTGACAACCAGCACTATCAGGAAGATATGAACTATGTAGCCAACTATGGGGGACAGAAGCAAGGTGGTCAGAATTGGGGACAACATAATCAACAATATAGACCAGCACAACAACAGTACAATAACAGCAACAATTCTGGAGCTATGCGACCACAGGGTCAAGTGGTGCCTTACCAAAGGCAACATGGTTACAACCAGCAAAATCAACAGCTAGCTTATCAACAACCTCAACAACAACAGATTGTGAGACAAAATGATGGGTTTGTTGAACTCAAGGGAATGCTGGACAACAATAACAGAATGTTGCAACAACTGGAAAAATGCAAGAGAGAGTGGACTCATATGAATCAGCGATAAAAGGTAATGAGATTCAATTAGGACAGATTTCTATGGCTCTAAACAATCGTCCCCAAGGGACGTTACCTGTAGGCACACAAGTCAATCTAAAAGATCAGGGGCCGAAAGAGCTTATGGAAGTGAGTCTATGAAATGACAGAGACCTAGATCTGGAGCAAGAGATTGCTCGCGAAAGCCAACCTACTGAAACACTTATGCCAGTGCCCATTGAGATAGATGATTCAACGGGGTTAACTGAGGTGACGGTATAACATGCACAAGAGAGCACAAGCAAAGAAAAAGAGATTGCGAAGGAGACTGAGCTAGCACAAGAAACGATAGTAGAAGCAGTGCCTAAGCAAGATAAAACTCAAATCACACGAAAGAAGCGACCTCCAGCACCATTCCCGCAGATATTGGCCAAATATCAGAAGGACGAGCAATATAAGAAATTCATAGAGATGTTGAAATAAATACAGGTGAACATTCCACTGATTGATGTGTTGCGGGAGATGTATGGGTATGCCAAAATGATGAAAGATTTAATGTCTCTCAAATTCGACTCCCAAGACCTGTCCACTGTTACATTGACACAGACCTGTAGTGCAGTCGTGACGAGACTCATAGCTGAGAAGTTGTCAGACCCAGGGAGTTTCACAATCCCATGCACGATAGGCAGCTATGCTTTTGCTAAAACATTGTGTGATTTGGGGGCAAGCATAAACTTGATGCCCTTGGCTATCTACAAAAGGCTAGGCATTGAAAGAGCTAGACCCGCGTCCATGTTACTGCAGCTAGCCGACGGGACAGTGAAGAGGCCCTCTGGTATCCTTGATGATGTATTAGTACAGGTTGGGAAGTTTGTGTTCCCAGCAGATTTTGTCATTCTAGACTGCCGGGTTGACGAGGAGATTCCCATAATTTTGGGAAGACCATTCGTGGCCACTGGGAGTGATGTAAATTGCATGTGAAACTAGAGAGCTCAAAATGAGACTAAATGATGCATAAATAACATTCAACGTGCAGAAATCTATGCGGCGACCAAGTGAATTTGCTAACTGCTCTCTAATAGAAGTTATGGATATAATTATGGAGGAGGAAGATGAGACCTTGAATGTTAAAGACCCTCTAGCAGCCTGTCTCATGAACTTAGATGAAGCAAATGGAGAGGATTTGGCGGAGTGGGTGCCGGCCCTTGACGGCCAAGGGTTTTGGAAAAGAGAGCTCAAATTTGAGCCTTTGCACTTAGAAGAAAGAAAAATTCCTCCAGCTAAGCCATCGATAGAAGAGCCACCAAAGTTGGAACTGAAGCCGCTACCACCTCACCTCAGGTATGCTTTCTTGGGACCTAACTCAACTTTACTGGTAATTATCTCATATGGTTTGTTAGATGTGCAGAAAGAATAGCTTTTGCAGGTATTGAGTGAGTGCAAAACTGCAATTGGTTGGACCATTGCAGACATTAAGGGTATCAGCCCGACCTTCTCTATGCATAAGATTCTACTGGAAAATGGCCACAAACCTTCCAGAGAACATTAAAGAAGACAGAACCCCAACATGAAGGAAGTTGTGAAAAAGGAGGTAATAAAGTGGTTAGATGCGGGGGTCATTTTCCCCATCTTCGACAGCAACTGGATCAGCCCAGTCCAATGTGTGCCTAAGAAAGGTGGGATGACTATAGTGCAAAACGAGAACAATGAGTTGATATCAACAAGAACAGTCACGGGATGGCGAATTTTTATGGACTACAGAAGATTGAACATAACTTTCCCTTGCCGTTCATTGATCAAATGCTAGATAGATTGGCTGGGAAGTCTCACTTTTGCTTTCTGGATGGATACTCGGGGTATAATCAAATCTTCATTACCCCAGAATAGAGAGAGAAAACATCATTCACTTGTCCATATAGCGTCTACGCCTTCCGGAGGATACTGCTCGGCTTATGCAATACACCCGTCATATTTCAAAGGTGCATGATGGCCATCTTTACTGATATGGTAGAGGACATCATTGAGGTCTTTATGGATGATTTCTTGGTGGTGGGAGACTCATTCGATGATTGCCTAAGGAATTTGAAAAGAGTGCTGAAAAGATGTGTCGAGACTAATCTGGTACTCAATTGAGAAAAGTGCCATTTTATGGTACATGAAGGTATAGTCTTGGGGTACCTAGTGTCGAGTAAGGGCATTGAGGTAGATCGTGCAAAGGTTGATGTGATAGAAAATCTTCCACCACCCACTTCCGTCAAAGCAATAAGAAATTTCCTTGGCCACGTCGGGTTCTATAGACGGTTTATAAAAGATTTTTCCAAAATTGTTAACCCCTTGTGTAAATTGCTTGAAAAAGATCACCCTTTTGTATTTTCTAATGACTGCAGGGTAGCTTTTGAGGAATTGAAGAATAGGCTGGTGACATCACCTATCATAGTTGCATCTGACTAGGATCGATCATTTGAGCTGATGTGAGACGCAAGCGACTATGCTGTGGGAGCAGTGCTTGGACAGCGCAAAGACAAAGTCTTGCATCCAATATATTATTCAAGTAGAACTTTGAGTGGTGCCCAACTCAATTACACAGTGACTGAGAAGGAGATGCTAGTAGTGGTGTTCGCATTTGACAAATTCAGGTCCTACCTGATAGGCTCGAAGGTAGTTGTTTATACTGACCATGCTGCTCTCAGGTACCTAATTGATAAGAAGGAGTCAAAGTTGCGCCTAATTCGATGGATGCTACTGCTGTAACAATTTGACTTGGAAATCCGTGACCGAAAGGGAACGGAGAACCAAGTGGCTGATCATTTATCCAGGCTGGAAGGAGCCGAAAAGAAGGTTGAGGTGGAAGAGATTGTGGAAACTTTCCCGGATGAACAACTACTAGCCACGAGTCTTGAGGTAGCACCATGGTATGCACACATTGCAAACTACCTGGCAAGCGGTATTGTTCCCTATGACATTTCCTCTGTTCAAAAGAAAAAGTTCTTTCGTGACTGTCGCATGTATTATTGGGATGAGCTGTGAGGACTCGTAAAAGTTTTAACCAAAAACTCGAGGTTTCGTGGTGCCAAGATAGATTCCTGCGTTACTATAGTAGAAATTCTCGCGGTTCAGACTTTTTGGACTAAACAGTACCCTACAGACTCAGAGGAAAATATTTCACAGAAGAAAGTGTTTTTGCGGCCCATTATGCGGCCGCATAATCACTCTGCGGACCGCATAATGGCCGCAGAGTGAAGCAGTAAGTTTGGCCAATTTGAGGTCAGTTTTGCGGTCGATTGCGACTGCATATCGGTAAAATAATATCCTCTTGGGTTTCTACGAAGGGAGTTCTACGGTACATTATGCTACCGCAGAACAAGTATGCGGACCGCATACTGGTCGTATACTTGAGCCGAAAGTTTAGGCCCCTGAGGGCCATTTCTGCGGTCACTTTGCGGACCGCAGACTTGTGTCGGGGCACCATTTTTCTTAATTTAAAATCCGACCCCACATTCCGTTAAAATACCCCTTAGGTCTATTTTGAGCTCATTTTTCTGATATTTCTAGAGTGAGAGAGAGAGGGTTCAAGAGGGAGGACCTAAGTTTTCATCAAATTGATCTTCAATCATCACTTGAAGCTTTGGAAATATTCAAGTAGAGCACCAAATTCTTCATCCAAAAGGGTAAGACTTCATCACCCCAGCTCTTAATTTCAAACATAGTTATAATGGGGGTACTAGTGTGATACTTCATGGGTAAAAGGGTGGTTTATCTTGCATGCATGTATGATAAGGAGTGGGGGGGGGGGAGTGAGATAGAACCATGAACGTTTTCCTAATTTTGGGTTCAATTTGTATATTGCTAAAATAGATTGAGGTTGCTAAGGGGTCCGGATAATTGTAGAGTCTAAAGAAGCGCAATTGAGGTATGTATGGCTAACTCTCTTCTTCCTAGAATCGAACTCATGGTGTCCGAATAATGGGTGTAAGTTCTAACTTGATTATACTAGAATTGTTTGCCTTAGTGTGTTGGATTGAAAGATCCATGTTCCCTAATTGTTTTAGATGGTTACCATGTCATCATGATATTTGAGAATGTAATTATGTTGTTTCCAAGCTCCTTCCCTTGTGTGTGCAATGCCTTATGTGATGGTACTTATCGACATGAATGATGATGTTATTTGAACGGATAAAAAGGGAAAAGACTTGAATTGTAAAATGTTCTCAAGTGGCAAGAACTACTTAATAAATGTGGCTGTTTGTGCTATGTAATAAAAGATGGGAAAGAAATATGAATTGAGTGAACAATTGAAAGAGGTTATGCCTCAAGTGAGATGGCTTAGCCGATCGGGCCGAGATCGGACGCCATGCTATACACATGGTGGCATTTGTGTTGGAATTATTGATTTACATGGTGGAAATAGATATTTCTCACTTGAGATGACTTAGCCGGTCGGGCCGAGACCAGACTCCGTGTTAAAACACGGTAGCATTGTGAGTTGTGGCTTTGGCACTAAAGATTATTAATCTAAAAAGATGGAAAGATTGAATTGGAAACTATGTGACCCTTACTTGGTATTTTCTTTGTATTTCTATGAAGCTCTTATTGATTATTATGACTGCCTTCTCTTTGTTTCACTGTTCATTCTACTAAGATTGGTGTTTGCCTGACATACTAGTACTATTCGACAGTACTAACGTCCCTTTTGTCGGGGGCGCTACATCTTTGAATGGATGTAGGTGGTTCCATCACAGATAGTGTCGATCGCAGATAGTGGTGCTCTCTTTCTCTCCTCACAGCAGTCTTGGTGAGCCCCATTTCTCCCATGGGTCATGTAGTCCTTCTTTTGTATAAGTTTTCATATTTTGAGGTATAGCCGAGGCCTTGTTGCCGGCATTGTCATGTTGCTCTTTTGTACTCTTAGAGGCTCCGTAGACGTTTATGTGGGTCATGTATGTATGTTGGGGTGGTCGATGGATCGAGTTGTATTCTGGGAACTCAACTATGGCATAATGTATATAAGAAAAAATGAACTAGCAACGTTTATATATTTATATAACTGATCTTCCCGCTGTTTTACAAATGGTGATGTGATCCCTTTTTGGATTATGAATGAGTCGGGTAGGAAAGGTTTAATAGGCTTGCTCGATCGGGTTCACTCGGTTGAGCGTCGGTCGCACTCCCCGAGGTTGGGGTGCGACATGAGCCTTATCTGTTCCGGATTTGTGTTGATAACATGATCCGGAGATGTATCCCTAAGATAGACCAATCTTCTAATTTGCAGGCTTGTCACGCGTAACCATATGGTGGCCATTTAGGGGGAGGAAGGACAACTGCGAAAGTGTTGGAGTCGGGCTTCTACTGGCCGACATTGTTCAAAGATGCACACTTATGGGTGAAGGGTTGTGACGAATGCCAACGAACCGGGAATATTACCCGTTGACATGAGATGCCTATGAACCCAATTCAGGAGGTAGAAGTGTTTGATGTATGGGGAATCGATTTCATGGGGCCTTTCGTCAGCTCATATGGCAACAAGTACATACTCGTAGTTGTGGACTACGTGTCAAAATGGGTGGAGGCGGCAACGCTCCCTACAAATGATGCAAGAGGGTAATTAGTTTTTTTGAGAACGAATATATTCACCCGATTTGGCACTCCAAGGGCAATAATCAGTGACGGAGGCACTCACTTCTGTAATCGAGCCTTCGCAAAGTTGTTAGGAAAGTATGATGTATGCCACAAGGTTGCCACACCATATCATCCACAAATGAGTGGGCAAGTGGAAGTTTCGAACAAAGAGATAAAGAGCGTTTTGACAAAGACTGTGAACGCTACAAGAACGGATTGGGCGAGAAAGTTAGATGATGCACTCTAGGCATATCGTGCCTCTTTCAAAACTCTGATTGGCATGTCGCCATATAAATTGGTGTTTTGGAAGGCGTGTCACTTACCAGTGAAGTTGGAGCATGGAACTTTATAGGCATTGAGGCAGCTGAATCTCGATATAGAAGTTGCGGGTACAAGTAGAATCACAGAGTTGCATGAGCTTGATGAGTTTCGCTATCATGCTTTTGAGAGCACAAGACTATACAAGGAGAGAATGAAGATGATGCATGATAAAAATATTCTTGAGCGGACTTTTAAACCCAGAGATATGGTATTGCTATACAATTCAAGATTAAAGTTATTTCCGGGCAAATTAAAGTCAAGATGGTCAGGACCATTTCGTGTGGTAGAGATTCACCCCAATGGTGCCGTAATGATTGCTGCGTAAAATGACTCTCGCACATTTAGATTTAATGGGCACAGGTTAAAATATTATTTGGGCATGGATGATGCGAAAGTAGTGTCGGTGACTCATCTGCTCAAGCCACCAAGGTTGAGCGAGCCTTAAGTACAATTACATGCGTTGTGCCGCGACGTTAAATTAGGCACTTCATGGGAGGCAACCCATTATGATATTGTATTCGTCAGGCCGTGCCATTAACTAAGGCACTCGTTGGGAGGCAACTCAATTCGTAGTTGATTTTTAGTGTAGTTAGAATTTTTTTTTAGTTTTTAGGTACTAACATGTTTGAAGGTAATTTTAGCAAGTCGTACAGTGCACTGCGCGTCGCCTGGTCCACATCGAGTTGGGCCAAGAGTAGGTCTCGCGTCGCCTGATGTAAAGCTCGCGTGGGAGCTCGCCTCGCGAGGGGTAAAGCGAGGTGTATCTGGCATTGGAGCTCGCCTCGCAAGGGGAAATATGAGGTGTATCTAGCGTTGGAGCTCACCTCGCGAGGGATAAGGTGAAGCAGCGACCTCGCGTCGCCAGGTAAGTGAAAATCTCGATTTATTTTAATCCCCGTTCCTTTATTTCTTTTAACCTCATCCCTTAAAACCCAACCTAAAGCCCAGAACCTCACTACACATAGACGCTCAAAACTTCACTGCCCAAAGATTCACTGCTCACACACTCACGCAAGAAGAACACTGCAAAGCCCCCTCCCTCGCAAACCCATTGAAGTTAAGCAACCTCCTGTTATTTCTTTCATTTGCACCAGCAATTCACAAGCAAATCCTTCCTCTTAAAGCTTCTAAGGTATGATTCTTTTATCTTTCCTTTGCAATTTCGAGTTGGGTAAAGGTATGCAACTAGACACGAAATTTAGGGGTTGTTCTTCATTGTAGTATTGTATTTGTGTGTACCAACCCCATGAACCCCATAGGAATGGTGTTGCTATTGTGTGAACAAGTGGTAGTAAGAAACTCCCAAGCCGATTTGGGAGGGTGAGGTAAACCCTCACCTCTACAAGAACTCCCATGGCACTAATGCATGCTAAATGTTTGTTATAATGCCTCAATGACATTCCTTGTCCCCATTGGAGCCCGAGTCTCCGGGATTAATATACTAGTGTTATGTAGTCGTGCACCACGTTAAAATCTTAAGTGTGGGGTAGCTCACTGGTAGCCCGATGCTTCAAAATTGGAGGAAGCACCCATGTGTTGTTTTTTGATTCTCGTGTTAAGAAAATACGAGGTGAAGTCTGAGTAACCTCGGAAATTTGGGCAAGACCATGTGTGTCATATTGTAATGCAGTTTTAACTGATTAATGATTACTTGTGTATGAACGAATATGCCTCCGAGAAAAGACACCGACAAAGGAAAGGTTACTTCCACTGCTCCGGCTAAAGCAAAGGCGACCTCCGCACCTCTACCAAAGAAGAGAAAATGGGGAGAAGCTACCTCCAGTCAAGGTGAAGGAGCACAAGTTGTGGCAGCTGTAGCGGCCATGCGTCCACAACCCCAAGGCCAACGGGAGTTTGGCATCAGAAGCATACCCCCACATACTAAGGATTGGTATATGCGTTTTAGGCCTAAACATGTACATCCGGAAGCCGCTATCCATGAGCGCCAACTGCAAGAAAAGTACCGGGCTATTTGGAGGGGCATCCATGATTTGGGGTTGAGCTATGTCTTCAAGAACATAAGGAATATTAATCTCAATCTAGTGCGGGAATTCTATGCAGGGTTTGATCCACAGGATACCGAACAACTAGTGCTGATTCGTGAACGGTTGATAAACTTTTCAGCCACAACCATATGTAACATTTTAGGTGCTCTGGATGTTTCTGTGGAGCCATTAGACTACTTCATTCGACGTCCTACATATAGAGAGATGAGACACACATTATGTGGTGTCAATTCTACGGCAGCGTAGATCCGTGATAAGAAAACAAATCGGCACAGGAAGTTCCCCAAAAAGAAGATGAGGGTGGAGGCTCAAGTTTGTTTGAAACTGATTAATGCACGGCTCCTACCTTGCAATCATGACACGCTCATTAGCCGTGAGAGGAAGTGTGTGCTATGTTTCCTCATGACGGGTCAGAGGGTAAACATGGGTCATTTGATCCGCTACCAGATGTCTCTAGTAAGAACGAGTAAGAAGATTGATCGCGTGTCTTTTGCAAATATGTTGACTCAGTTCTTAATACACGAAGAGGTTGAGGAGGACCCATCGTTCGACCACATCATTGATTAGCCCCTACGACAAACGAACATTACTAGCATCCGGGTGAAGGAAGAGACTGACATGCCATTATTGACATGTGCCGAGCGCAATGTTCGTGATGATAGTTTTATGGCCCATCTATATGGGATGATGGATTTGCAGCTGCGGATAGGGGGACGGCCGACCACTATAGCGGAGAGGGATATATTGGATGAGCGGTTCCCGCTCAACGCTCATGCTCAGCAACTGGTTGGGCTAGGTGATAGATACATACTCCGAGATGATGAGGATGTCAACACACCAGAGCAGTACGAGGCCGAGCCAGAGCAGTCAGATGATGATGAGGAGGAGGAGTAAGCATAAGATGAAGAGTGGGCAGCCTCAGAGGATGAGGGCAACGATGCAGCATGACCAATGAGTTTTTCCTTATACCCTACTTATTTTTCTCGTTTTGTCATTTTGTACATGCACTGAGGGCAATGCATGATCTAAGTGTGGGGTGGGGACTTGTAAATATTAGTTTTGCTTAGTTATTTGTTTTTTTTTAGTAAGTGTCGTCTTTGTTCTAGTTGATTGTTTTAGTTATTAGTTTAGTTAATTGTTTTAGTTATTTGTTTTTAGTTATTTGTTGTTAGTTAGAAGAAAAAAAGAAAAGAAAAATTGGACTCTTCCCGACGATGGATCTCCTAGACAATTTTCTCGAGGGAAGTAAGTCTAAAGAAAAACAAACCAAAAAGATTTTCTTGTATGTAGTGTAGTAATCCCCCCTTGGTTTTTCTTTGGGTCTCTGTTCTTTTCCAAGGGCTTTTAGTTGAACAGAGTGTAGTTAGTTTTAATTTTTAGAAGTAGGAACCACGGGGCTATGCATTTAATTGCTGCAATATCTCTTAGCTTTGTTATGCCTTGAGAATAGTTAGCACTATGGTTGTGACGCTTGGGCTCGGTTTTTGACTCTAGTATAAGTACCTTAAATCATAGATTCTTAATTTTGCTTAACTGCTTGGACTGGGGTGTCGCGATGAAACCAATCCTGAGTGGGTTATGTGCCATGTCTGTGTGAGGTTTTTTATATATTCTGTACATTGCATTTGATGTCTACAACTTGCCCCGTGTGTGTGCAAAGAGAAAAAGTAGTCTTGTTCAGTCTAGGAAGTGATATAGGCATTTCTTTGTTAAGCTAGATATATATAGTTTACCCACCTAAATGTTATATATCGTAGTTAACCCCTTTGAGCCTATAATCCTGTTTCTTTAATAACCACATTACAAGTCGTACACCTTTGTTTTAATAGACTATATAATTGAACCTTGTCACCTCTCATGAGCACTTGAATTGTGATAAATTATGAAAAAGTTAAAGTGTGGGGTGTGGGCTGACTTTTGAGTGGAACAATTGAAATAAAGAGAAATGTGTACTGTTTTGAAAAAAAGAGAGAGAAAAATGATAATAGTGTATTGTATGAAAAATAATTCTTGATGATGGTGGCTATTGATATACTTGTGCTTAAAGAAGTACGAGGTAATATAATTTGAAGTGAAGGTAGAGTGTTGGGTTTGACATAAGTATGAGCTGTTGTATTAAAGTATATGTATTAAAGTGCTTAAGGGAGGTGTAGTCACTCATATCCAAATGTATCATACCCAACCCACAACCTACATTACAACCAGTGGAAGTCCTACTTGATCTTAGACTGAATAAACTCGATTAGTAGAGTATTACACTACGGGCAAGCCTATGATGCATCATTTGTAGCATATGAATGTTATTTATGAGAGCGAGTGAATTTTTCCTATCTTGAGTTCCTATGTTCTTAAAATTAATTGTGTGTGGAACTAAGCTCTTTGATTGGGTGAGGGCACGTGATTCATAAGGGAAATATAATGTCGTTGACCTCCATGTTAGAGTAAGTAAGTGAATTGTGAATAAGGCATGGTATTTGTGAGTCAAATCTTGAGGCGAGGATGTTACACCTTTGGGCTTAGATTATTTTAAATATTCTTGGTGTAATGAGTTAAGGAAATTGTTTAGAAATGTTGTATCTATAAGTGTAGTTTGATTGCTCGAGGATGGGTAATGTTTAAGTGTGGGGTATTGATGTGGAGGTATAATTCCATAGTTTAGCACATTATTCGCCTTGCATTTTATATGCTTTAATGATAAATTACACTTTATTTGCACGTAATGGAGTCTATTTTATTTGTGGGTGAATTGGAGATGAAAGTAGAGAAAAAGAAATAATTAAAGTCTAGAGCGTGCTCGAAAACAGTTGAAAAGAAGAAATAAAGAAGTGAGCAGCCGACAAATGAAAAGCTGGCAAAGCCAGGCCTAGAACAGGCTGGGTGAGCCCTTTAGCTCGCGTGTGAGCTGGCGACGCCAGGCCTGGGGCGAGCTCAAGCAGGCGTTATACCTCGCGACGCCAGGCCTAAGGCGAGCTTAAGCTGGCGTTATGCCTCGCGAGGCGAGGTCTGAGGCACGCACATTCCGAGCTTTGAAGACTTATTTTGTCTCCTAGTTTGACTAGGACTTGGCCTACGCGTTTATGTCTTTTCCTACACATATAAATAGACCTAAAAACGCCATTTTTGGGGACTCTTGGCAACCAGAGGCAAGGATAGCTCGTGGAACAACCGTTGGGAGCTAGACTCGTTGATTTCTACATCCCTTTATCCTTACTTTGTAATTTAATTATGCAAAATATTTTGGATATTGTTACTATGAGTATGAGTAGCTAAACTCCTAATCTAAGGTTTTGATGGAACCTAGGATGATTTTCTTGTTACGTTAATATATATTTGCCGTAGTATTTTCTCTATTTGTTTAACTACAATATTATTGTGGTTGATTGAAGGCCCCTCAATTGGCTGTGCCTATTTAGTATATATTACTCGGGAGAGAATATATATTTAGGTAGTTGTTGAGCAACATCACTCCTAACGTATATGAAGGATCAATACGAAGGGTTTAAAGGTGAGATTAGGGATAACGAAACCTTGGTGCGATCCGAGTGAGCCATACTTAATGCCAGCTAGCGTAATTCGGGAGAATATGTCTAGTAAATTATGGTAATTACTCGGGAGAGAGTTACGACAGTTAGAGTGCTCATGATCGATAGAGAAGACTTAGCCAAATTTATAGAAAATGTAGCGGAAAAGATTCTGACAATAGGGGAAATCACAATCTTAGTTCATTCCAATTCTTGTCTACAACCCGTTAGTAGTTAGTTATTAATTGTGGCATTTTCATTACGTAATATTTAGTTAGTAAACATCCAAATTGTTACTTAAATATTTTTGAAGATTGATTGCGTGAGTTCGTGCGAGTCTAGTAGTTGTATTTGATCGGTTAATTCCCTGTGGGATCCGACTCCGGACTTATTAGCCGGAATATATTTGCAACGACCGCTTAGTTTTTTTTATAAGGCATAGTTGGCGTGATCATATGGCGAAAGTCTCAAGAGGCGTACACCCAACAATTCGGGGCATACGCCCGGGTGTTTGGGGCGCGTTTTTGTAGTGAGGCGTAAGCCCCAAAGATTTTTTCAAATTAAAATAAAGTTTGTTAAATAAGTCTTTTATATAATACCCAAATTATCAAAAGTCAACTTGTAATTATCAAAAGTTTTAAAAAGGAACTGGAATGTATTAAATTTAAAAGTCAAGATCTTTTTTATTGATTGAAGCCATAATTTATGGTCTTTTTCAATTCTTTATTTGATCTGCTAGTTTGCTAATATATCCCAAAACATCGAATATTCATTTTTTTTACAAATACGAAGTCTCTCTCTCTCTCTCTCTCTCTCTCTCTCTCTCTCTCTCTCTCATATATATATATATATATATATATATATATATATATATATATATACACACACACACACACATACATACATATAGTTTTTTTTAATTTTTATGTAATTTTACCTGTTTATAAATACTTACTGTAATTATATTATTTTATAAAATAATTAAAATTGAATACCCATGGGGCTTACGCCTTGCTGAGGCATGTAAAACGCCTCGTCTTACGCCCATGCCTTTTAAAATATTGGTTCATACTCATCGAAAAAATCGCTGGGTGCATATCGGATCATCGAAAAATAGTGAATTTTTAAAGGATTTAACACGAGTGCGACGATATTTTGGAGAGTCCGCGCAACATAGCTCTTAAATACCAACTTTACAAAAACTTCAGATTAAAAATTAGTTGTCCGCTTGGAAAATTCACAAACTATCTTGCTTTTAGTAGAAGTTAGCATTATGCTTGATGAACTTTTGTACTGGTTCATATTGAGTATTTAGTTAAGTTAGAAATAGAAATTTATATGCAAACTGAAAATCCCTCATCTAAATAATAACTTCTTAGACCACATAGTTTGTCCAAACACACTACACAATGTACAATATATAAACTGCTAGTATAATATTTCTTATATAGTTTGAGACAAAGTATGTAGTGAAATTGTACAATATTGTATTCTTATCATAATCATTCATAAGATAAGAAACAGCTACGTTTGCTATTACCTTCCTGTTTGATTCACAATCTGAGAAAAGACATCATCTGTGTTATTATCACCAGTTTCACTTTCAAGGCTCAAAGTACTTCTATGCATAGCTATCAAACTGTGTTGATCTACTACTTCAGCCTTTTCTTGATCCACATTTTTAGTTGCCTCAGAATTTGATGCAACCCCATCTGGATTTTCCTCTAACTGAAGTGCATATTCAAGATTCCAAAGCACGTCGCCCATAGACGGACGATCAATACCATTATCAGCTAAGCATTTCTCTGCTGTTCGAGCAAAAATTTTCAAGCATTCAGGATTTATCTTTCCTTTTAACTGTGGATCAATAATATCTTCTAAATTCCCTTTTCTTTGACAAGCTAATG
Organism: Nicotiana tomentosiformis; assembly: GCF_000390325.3. Taxonomy (NCBI): domain Eukaryota; kingdom Viridiplantae; phylum Streptophyta; class Magnoliopsida; order Solanales; family Solanaceae; genus Nicotiana; species Nicotiana tomentosiformis. The sequence goes on along the minus strand of NC_090813.1, from coordinate 192,732,456 downwards.
CCCAATCTGCAAGACTAACTTGTTCTTTCGAAAGGTTTGGATTAAGTGCTGGCCTTGCACATAATACTTCAAACAAGACAACACCAAATGAGTACACATCTGATTTTTCAGTCAGTTGTTGTCTTCTAAAGTATTCAGGATCCAAATAACCGAAGCTACCTTTTACAACTGTTGTAACATGTCCTTGGTTCATATTTGGACCTGTTTTCGAAAGTCCAAAATCCGAAACCTTAGCAACCCACTTATCATTTAATAAAATATTTGTACTTTTCACATCTCTATGTATAATAGTGTATTTAGCTCCAGTGTGAAGGTAATGAAGTCCTCTGGCTGCTCCAATACAAATTTCCAACCTTTGCTTCCAAGATAATATAGTTTTATTACCTTTATAAAGATGTTCCCTTAATGTTCCGTGCGCCATGTGATCATAAACAAGGACCATTTCATTATTCTCTTCACAAAATCCGATCAATGACACTAAATGTCGATGCCTTAGTTTTGACAGCATCTCGATCTCAGTCTGGAACTCGTTCACCCCTTGTTGTGAAGACGGATTTGATCTTTTGATTGCAACTTTCGTGTCACCATCGATAACTCCTTTATACACCTTACCAAATCCACCAACACCAATAACATAAGATTCGTCGAAATTCTTAGTAGCCTGTTTGATCTCAGCTAATGAAAAATATCGACAATTAGAAGCAGCATCTGAAGATATCGTCGTGCTACCACAACTTCTTCCTGAAGCTGATTTGGTACTGGAAGAATGAGAGTTACCATAAATCGGTAGCCAACTCGTTGTACCTTCAGCTCCCGGGGCTGTTCTCTTTTTCCTCTTATAAGCAACAATAAGTAAAACAGCAGCTACACCAAATGCAGCAACTCCACCAGCAGCACCAGTAATTATAGCAGAAGTACTATGTGATTTCTTCTCATCAGCAAATGGACGCGGAGCTTCTTTTTTACTTTGTTCTACTTCTTGTTGCTTCTTCATTAAATCTGAAATTGCAGGATTCCGTCCTGCTAAGCTCGTATTTCCAGCATTCATTTTAAAGATCTCAATCCCATTTACAAGTGCATTAGCAAATTCAGTTCCAGTACCAGATGGATGTACTGCAATCCAAAGTTTATCCTTCCCTGATTTATCATCAATAATATGAGTCACATAATCTTTTTCTAATGGGACTGCCTTTTTCCCATTTTTGAATGCAATTAAATCCATTTCGCGTTCTGCAATTTGTCCATTGATATATACATTAAAGACCAAGGAATTGACCCTCGTGGCATCGATAGTGAAATCACACCAGTGAAACCTCACGAGATATGAAAACCCCGGATCAACATTGAAAACCCAAGTGAGGTTATATTGTAAGTTGACATTCGAATCATAACCCATCGATCTACAACTCTCGTACACAACAAGTGGTGCAACGTACGTTGGCAAGTCATCGTAAAAAATTGTCATGTTGCTGCTCATAGTAACGCCTAATGCCGCGCCATCTATGTAAGGAGTATCTTCATACCAACTTCTCATTAACCCGCCTGAATCATTTTTCGGAGGAATATATTGTCCACCAACATTGACCCTATACAACAACTCCATAATATTATCCTTTACAGATATAGTTTGTTGTGCAGTAGCAAATTCAACGTCGAAACCAACCAACGTAGGATCAGGGCCGAAAAACAAATCAGGCGACGTGATCATTTCAATTCCATTAATAAATGCAAATGGTGAATTACCAAAAGGCTTAATTTTGATTTCCAAGGTTGGAGAATTTACAGGAGTTAAAAGGTATTCTTTAATAATGTAACTTTGTGAAAAGGCTTGAGCTGTTATAAAGGCACTGAAATTATTTAACAATGTAAATTTACCAGCAGAAACTGTGACATATGAATTGGAAATGTTGAAATTAGGATAAGGGGATGGATTGAAATGAAGCCTGAGTAAAATATAAGCTGTTTGGTTTTTAACGGGAAGGTTATATGAAGATTCAGATTGAAAAATTCTTGCATTTATATATGGTACAACAGATGGAGAAGAAGGGCCTTGAGATTCAGGTTGTGAAATGACTGATTTATCAACTGAAATTAGATATTTCGCGTCGGGTTCCCATTTTCTCTCATCTTCATCCGTTCCACCATTTTCCGAACCACATGCTAAAAATAATGTATTTTGATCATCACCTTTTGCAGCATGAAGCGAGCGAGAAATAGAAGAAAGACATACGAATAGTAGCAAAATGTGTACGATCTTTGTTAACATGATGTTAACAAACGAAAGAAAAAGGCGTACAGGAAAATAGGCGATCCTGTACGCCTAGTCAATTCAAAATGAAGTTTTTTTCTAAAGGAAGGGTTGTTTGTTTTTGATAAAGACAAAAACCAGGTCATTTCTTGGCATCCATGAAAAGGGTGTTAGCTAAAAATTTAACTATAGGATGCTCGGAAATAGACCAACAATGAAAAAAAGTTAAAATATTGTCAATTTCTTTCAACTTTTTCTTTTTGTTTGTCTTTTTTGACATCATTAAACACACACCAATCACTATTAAAAATGGACGTTATGAATTAATGGACAGGAGTGAAAAATTGTAACGCAAACCTAAATGAATAAATTTTCTTCCTTAGCTAATGAGAACCTCAAGAGGAAATATTGGCCTAGAGTACTATTCGCACAACAATTTAGGAAATACAAATGAGATCATGAGTATATAAATAATGCATTCATCATCTAAAAATAAAATTGGTATTGCAAATATTAACGCGAGATAATAAATTATACTAGCAGATAGTTAATTATTTTCAACACAAGCAATTTAAGCCGGTCTAGTTTACAAATAAGTGTAAAATGCGACTATGGGAGCATCTCGACGAGTTGAAAAGGAGAATAGATAATAACAATAATTACAATGCCTCGATATTAAATATAAAAAGAAAAAGAGAGATAACAAGCAACATGGATAGGAAAGACACAAAGGGAAGTTTAATCAAATATAGGCAGAACCACTTCGGGAAAAGAAGATGGAGATAGGCAACATTGAGAGCACATAATGGAAGAAAAATAGTAGATAATATTGACCAAGAATAGAAATAACTTATCGAATAAATACTGTGTCGTGGCAAGTCACTGTCTTGAAAGTGATTTCGGTCCGACTGGGTGCAAATCGTTAAGACCGGTCGCTCCCCAAGGTTTCACAGTACTTCCAAACACGTGCACTCATGGCTGGAAGTTTGGAGTTTGCAAAAAATAATTGCCCAGGAAAAATAGGAAGAAGAATAGTCTTTTGAGAGGATGAGAGAATAATATTTTTGGTTGGTGTTTTAGCTCACAAATGATGATGTTTATATAGGCAAATCATTTACGTTTTCTTCCATCAGAAAATCGTAAGAGGCCAAATGTGAGTTACTGTTATGTAATATTTATTTTGGTTTAATGACAAAATTGTCATAAAGGTAGTAACTTCAAACCTTCTGAAAAGTTGTATCTTTTCACAAACGAAGTCACAAAAGTTAAGCAACTGTCATATGAATGAATGTGAACCATTTATGAAGTAGTAACTTCATTCTCCCACTCTGCATATACATAAAATCTAGAAATGTTACAACAAATTAATGGTGGAGAAGTATGACAATTAACTACAGATTAATTATAGATTAGAAGTGTTCTTGGTTCTTTGCATTATCAAATTAGAGTAATGCCTAAAGAGGAATAATACCAACAATCCCCCACTAATGCAAAGATAAAGAATAAGAATAATTTCTTCCTGGCAAAAGGAAGGAACATGTACTTAAGTGTCAATATCTTTTGATTTGAATTGGCACGTAGTGAAATGAGGCAACGACTAATATCCACAAAGTGAAGTACTCTTGAACTGAATAGACATGAGTTGAGACCCTCAATATACATACTATATCCTTAATTTTATGCAAACTCCGCGATACTAATAAAGTGCTTTTATGGTCATGCACACACCTTGGGTCTCATGAGTGCTCTAGAAAGACATCCCAAGTCTTTCAGAAAAGGTGACCGCACCTTTATACTCACGTAGGTGATTCCATCAAGTCTATTAACATATAGACTACCTTAAGGCTATGGAATCATTAAGAGCAAAATAGGCTCAACCTTATAAAGCACTACCACACATCATAGGGATAGGAAATATAGTGCATATTGAAGTCTTGTATGGCTTCATTTGACCACGAACGAGTATCCACCATACTTCTCAATCCATGGGCTTTAGCCCCATCCCTCTCGATATTTCAAGGATAACTCTCCTTGCCAAACCCTTAGTTAAAAGATTAGTCAATTTTTTTCCGGACCTTACATATTCCAAGGAAATAATACTATATTTTAATAATTATTTCACCGCACCATGTCTAATGTGAATATGTCTTCTTTTCCCATTGTACACACTATTCTTGGCAATTCCAATTACCGCTTGTGAGTCACAATGTAAAGACACTGGAGAAGTTTGTTTTCCCCACAAAGGCACGTCTGCCAATAAGTTTCTCAACCATTCAACTTCTTGCCCTGCTAACTCAAGAGCAATAAATTTAGATTCCAGGGTCGAACGTGCTACACAAGTCTGTTTTGAAGACTTTCACGAAATAGCACTTGCACCCAAAGTAAACAAATAGCCACTAGTGGAGCTAACTTCATCATTGTCAGTAACCCAATTTGCATCACAAAATCCTTCTAAAACATGAGGAAAATTATTAAAATGCAAACACCAATCCATAGTACCTCTCAAATACCTTAGCAAGCAATGAAAAGCATTCCAGTGTTCACTATTGGGGTTGTGAGTATATCTACTTAATCTACTAACAACATAGGCAATATTAGGCCGTGTATAATTCATGAGAAACATTACACTACCAATTATCTTAGCATATTCAGTTTGAGAAATACTAGATTCTTTATTCTTTCTCAAGTGTATGCTAGGATCATAAGGAGTTCTCACAGGAGCTACATTAAAACAATCAAACCTTTTCAACATTTTCTCAATATAATGAGACTGAGACAATGAAAGACCATTAGCAGTTATTTTGATTTTAATCCCTAAAATTACATCTGCTTCTCCAAGATCTTTCATTTCAAATTTAGAAGACAACAAATTCTTAGTATCATTTATAATATCCACATTAGGGCCAAAGATTAACATGTCATCTACATACAGACATATAATCACACAATCTGATCCTACCATCTTGGAATAAACACAAGTATCAGATGCATTAACAACAAACCCATTATCTACTAGTGTGCTATTAAACTTTTCATACCATTGCCTAGGTACCTGTTTAAGACCATATTGAGACTTTCTCAATTTGCATACTTTATTCTCTTGTCCTTGGATCACAAAACCTTCAGGTTGAGTCATATAGATCTCTTCCTCTAAATCACCATTTAGAAAAACCGTTTTAACATCCATTTGATGCATCACTAAATTATGAATAGCGGCTAAGGCAACAAGAGTTCTAATAGTTGTTATTTTAGTTACGGGAGAATAAGTATCAAAGTAATCAACGCCTTTCTTTTGGTTAAAACCCCTAATAACAAGTCTAGCCTTATATTTCTCAATTGTACCATCAGGTCTCAATTTCTTCTTAAATATCCACTTGCTACTTATGGGTTTACAACCTTTAGGCAAATCAGACAAGTCCGAAGTGTGATTAGAAACTATAAAGTTTAATTCACTTTTAATAGCTTCTTTTCAAATATTAGCATCTATTGACATCATTGCTTCATCATAAGTCTTAGAGTCTTCTTCTATTAAATATGTAGACACTAATTCATAATTCAAAAGATCAAGCTCAATATTTTCAGTCAAGAAAGTAGTGATAAAGTCAGGACCAAAGCTAACTTCAATTCTACGTCTCTTACTCCTTCTAAGTTCATTTTCATGATCATCAGCAGTAATCAGCAGTAATACTAGAAGAAGGCACAATATGAGAATTAACAGATATAAATGTAGAAGTATTATTAGGCACATCAGTGGAACATTATATTTCAATGGAAAAACATGCTCAAAAAATTCTGCATCTCTGGATTCGCAAATAGAATGATCATTCAAAGATAGAAATTTATATGCAACACTGTTTTGAGCATAACCAATAAAAGCGGCATCAAAAGTCTTAGGTCCTACAGTTACTTGTTTAAATTTACGTAGATCAACTTTAGCCAATCCCCCTCCCCCCCCCCCCTCCCCCCAAACACACACACACTTTTATAAATTTCAAGTTAGGGGCAAATCCTTTCCATAACTCATAAGGAGTTTTATCTAACTTCTTATGTGGAACTCTATTAAGAACATAACATGCAGATAAGACAGCTTCCCCCCACATCTTGTCAGATAAACCTGAACTCAAAAGCATAGAATTCATCATTTCTTTAAGGGCTCGATTTTTTCGTTCAGCTACACCATTTTGTTGGGGAGTATAGGGAGCACTAACCTCATGTGTAATATCATTTTTCTCATAAAAAGCTTCTAGAGTATTAGTACTATATTCACCACCCCTATCAATTTTTTACTTCTGCTTTGTATTTTAAAAACATGCTTTCAGCCTCATCCTTAGACTTAAGAAGATATACCTTAGTGTATCTCGAAAAGTCATCTACAAAAGTGATGTAGTATTTCTTCCCACCCTTACTAACAATGTTCTTAAAATCGGCTAAGTCTGAATGCACTAGTTCAAGCAATTCTGTCTTTCTACTAGTTATATTTTTAAAAGACTTTTTGGTATATTTTGCTTCTATACAAATAGGACACTTAGAAAAATTATCAACATTAATCGCTGGAATTAATTTTATTTTTTTAAGTCTTTTTATAGAAGCAATATTAATATGACCTAGCCTACCATGCCACAAATCAATAGACTCAGTAATATAAGTAGAATTAGAAGTACTTGCATTACTACTAATCTCTTGAACAATGTTTAGTACAAATAAACCTCCATTAAGGTAACCCTTCCCAACAAAGTCTCCTTCACGAAAAATAATAATTTTATTAGATTCAAAAACAAGTTTAAGGCCTGCTTTGTTAAGAAGTGCACCAGAAACTAAGTTTCTACGAATGGAGGGAACGTACAGAACATTGTTCAAGGCTAAAGTTTTTCCAAAAGTTAATTTAAGTAGAACTTTTCCTTTACCCATAACTCATGCGGTAGTGGAGTTATCCATGTAAATACACTCGCCATCAGTAGACTCCTCAAAGTCATGGAACAATTCCTTGTTGGCGCAGAAGTGCCTTGAAGCGCCTGTGTCCAGTATCTAATCAGTCTTGTTAGCCACCATATTTGCCTCAACGACCACAACAACAATCATATCACCGCTTTCAGTAAGGTTCGCTTGGGGTGGAGTTTTCACTCCCTCCTTCGAGCTTTGTCCTTGTCTTTGGTTGCACTAGAAAGCCTTATGACCAATTTTTCCATAGACATAGCAAGGTCCTTTCGGCTTTTGGATTTGGCCCTTCGGTTTATTGAAGTAATTCTGCTTCTTTACATATCCTTTCTTCTGTTTACCTTTAAACCCGTCTTTCACAAAAGTACTAGCAGATTCCACAAGGTTAGCTTTAGAAGAATTAAGAGAGAGAAATTTCATCTTATCCTTAAGTCGTTCTACCTCCTCATATTTGAGATGGTTTGCTTCCTCATTCCTCATGTGACTGATGAATTCTTGAAGAGTTAAGTTTTTCTTCTTGTATTTCAGTTGATTCCTGTAATCACTCCAGGAAGGTGGAAATTTTTCAAGCATAACATTAGCTTGAAGAATCTCACACTTCTCTATGCCTTCGTTCAGAATATCAGCAGTCAAATTCTCATACTCGTGAACCTGCTCCACTCCATGATTGGCTTATCATCAACCATCTGAAACTCGATCCACTTTCCAACTACATACTTATTTTTTTCCGCATCATCCGCACCATATTTCTTCTCCAAACTGTCCCATATGACTTTAGCAGTTTTATAATTTATAAACAAATCAAAGAGAGTATTAGTCATATGGTTAAGCAGATGCCCTCGAATAGTTTTATTATCCTTTTTAAATTTCTTTTTAGCAGCATCATTAGCAACAACAATTGCAGTTATATTAGAACTATCAGCAACATTAGTAGTATTGGAGACAACATCAGTAGGAGGTTCGTTAAACAAAACGTAATCCACTTCTAATTGTTCAAAGAAAATTAGAAGTTTCTCGGACCAATGCTTATAATTATTGCCATCTAAAGGCTTAATTTTTGACAGGAAGTGTTTTATTCAAAGTGGTAGCCATTAGTCAATATTATATACAAAATCGCTTTCAAATTGTAAGAAAAATAGTAGATAATATTGACCAAGAATAGAAATAACTTATCGAATAAATACTGTATCGTGGCAAGCCACTGCCTTGAAAGCGATTTCAGTCCGACTGGGTGCAAATCGTTAAGACCGGTCGCTCCTCAAGGTTCTACAGTACTTCCAAATACGTGCACTCATGGCTGTAAGTTTGGAGTTTGCAAAAAAGAATTGCTGAGGAAAAATAGGAAGAAGAATAGTCTTTTGTGAGGATGAGAGAATAATATTTTTGGTTGGTGTTTTAGCTCACAAATGATGATATTTATATAGGCAAATCATTTACGTTTTCTTCCATCAGAAAATCGTAAGAGGCCAAATGTGAGTTAATGTTATGTAATATTTATTTTGGTTTAATGATAAAATTGTCATAAAGATACTAACTTCAAACCTTCTGAAAAGTTGTATCTTTTCACAAACGAAATCACAAAAGTTAAGAAACTGTCATATGAATAAATGTGAACCATTTATGAAGTAGTAACTTCATTCTCCCACTCTGCATATACATAAAATCTAGAAATGTTACAACAAATTAATGGTGGAGAGGTATGACAATTAACCACAGATTAATTGTAGATTAGAAGTGTTCTTTATTCTTTGCATTATCAAATTAGAGTAACGCCTAAAGAAGAATAATACTAACACATAACACAATATTATAGTATGGAGTCGCCTAATTAGAGGTTTTGGGTTCGAGTACCGGACATGGAGTTACCTTTGTTAGTGAACGATGTACCCTCCAATATAAAATTTTCTGGTACGAATCCGAATTTAATCGAGCCCCAATACAAATACCAGACATCAGGGTGGGAAACCAAAAAAAATAAAAAAATAAATTGTACTAGTAGATAAGAAAAATTTACTACTAACTGCTAACATTAAGATGGAGAGGAAACATCAACATAAAAGATGAATTATTTCTCAAGAACCATGCATCGAGTGGGAAACTTAAAAAAATATAATATTATAATAGATAACAAAAATTTACTAACACTTAACAATAAGATGGAGAGAAAACCATCAAAATAAAAGATGAATTATTTCTCAAGAACTATGTCACATTGTAAAAGATATTCTAATAAATATATTTGAGGTGAATCTTTTCGACGAGCCAAGAAATTATTTCTATGAGAACATAAAAAAGTTTGAATATTTCAATATATTTCGTAGTTGCAACTAAAACATATTTTGCAAACAATAATCAATTACTATGATCTTTGCCTACAACATCTCTACAACTAGGCTAGCAAATCATTTTACGAATCACATATTTTACAAAGTATTACTAGTCTTAAGTGCATGTTCGATAATTCACGCCACGTCGAACAAGGAAGATACGCCATATCTTAACTTTGTTAATTATGAAAGATTTTCTTTCGTTTATGAAAGATTATTAATTAATTGACTTATATATAAAAGCATCAACATTAGGTGTTTAATTGAGCTTTATATTAAAACAAAGTGTTCAATAATAATCCTATGTTTAAAGGAACAACCTTTTTTGTTCTAATAACGTTGTGTGTTTGCAGCAAAACACTGCGTAGAAGACGAGGAAACAAAAGAAGCAAAGAGAGAGAGAGAGAGAGAGAGAGAGAGAGAGAGAGGAGAAAAAGGAAAGTGGCGAGTCGACCCAACTCAGACTCAATGTGTGGCTAAGCCAAAACAAAAGGCCAATACAAGAAAACAAAATCACAAGAGGAAAAGAAAAAAATGGACGAGATTACGAGCATCTGCATTGCCATTACTACTAAACTCGCTATATCAACAATACCCTTAAGCCCTCATCTCTACCCTAACCCTACTACACACACACACGCAAAGCCATCTTTTTTCTTATTCTTCTCCTTTTCATCTCTCCACCGGCTTATCGGCAAGGTACGTTTTTTAAAGTCATATATTTTCTGTTAAATTAAATGTTTTTGGTTATTTATGTTGTGCCCAAGTGTTTAGTTTTATGTTTATGTTAAATTTAGCTTTTTTTTGGCATGTGGGTGTGTGTTGATTAATGTTCTTGTTTTATGGCTTGTGATAAATCTTTCTGGGTGCTTCTTTATTGGGTGTTTCTTTGTGTTTATGTGATGTTTTGAGTATTCTGTTGGTAGAATTTTAGTATCTTTTTATATGCTTAGTATCCATTGTTGAACTTGACTTTTCATTGGCTCATGTGTCAAGTTATTTTTTTTTATATGTTTATAATGTTTTGAGTAAAGGATTTTGTGTTCAATCAATTTGTTTTGTCTAAAATTTCTAATGCCATTTTGTGATAACTGCTTTTTATTGATGATCCATTTATATCTTACCCTTCCACATGACTTATCGAAACTAAAAATAAAATCGTGGCCTTCCATATGAGCAGTGGCCGAGCTAAAATTTTTACTAAGAGAATTCAAATTATACTATATATACTTAAAAGAAACTACGCAGTGTAATTTTCCGAGCACCCCTTGGACAAAGGTGGCTCCACCACTGCATTTGAGGGGGCAATTTTTTTTTAAAAGTGGTAAATCTGGATTTTCAATTGTTTTCAGTAGCTTATCCTTCAAAGGTTTTGTTGAAGATTAGCTTTATCTTCATGTTTCTCTCTTATAAATGGTTTACCACAAGGGTTTTATAAAAGCTTTGTCTTTGCATGCTTGCAGTTTCCAGTTGGTGCAGCTTTTTCCAAGTTCATCTGGCTGTATCTTTGTATCGTGGACTTTAAGGCGTGATCTAATCGGTACACGTTTGCTGTTGGTGGGCGGATTCTTTTTGTGCATCATGAATGAGTGTGGTGGTACTCGATATGAAGGGCTCGCCTCTATTGTTAGAAAGAAAAGAAGCCAGATGTTGCGTCGACCTAGACCAGAGAGTCTGACGTTTCCTGAACGCCGTGATCAGTCACCCCTTACACCAGTTTCAGATAGTGTTGGTAGGGTCTCTAGCGGTGAGAATACTGACGATGCTAATGTTGGAGGGAGAATCTACAAGTTTAATCACGGTATATCTAGAGATTCTTCTGCTAACAGATTCAAAGGTGATTATGCTTCTAAGAAGAACAAGGAGGATGCGGGATCTAGTGTGACATATAATAATGCACGTAAGGGAGATGATACGGATCTCAGGAATGGTGCATCTCTTAGGCAGGTAGGGAACGCTGAGAACAATGGAGCTAACGATAGCAAGCTGAAAAAGGTAAAGCTGAAAGTTGGTGGCGTGACACGCACTATTCAAACCAAAAACAATTCTTATGGAGCATCTGGCAGTTCATCGTCTACTAAAAGTGCACGACCTTCTGATGCCTTTCGGCCACGACAGAATCTCACTCCTCAGGTTTTGCGCACGCTCAAATTGTTAATTATTTGGATTCTCTAAATCCACTCGAATCTTTAATAATGTTGTCAGATTTAATCTGGTAGAAAATTATGGTTGGTTTGGATAGGAGGCCACTTAAGAATTTGCCACATACTAGATTCCGTCTAGTATCCAAATTATGTGAAAAAGAGAACACATAAAGCAACATCTGAACTTGGTTATTTAGTTTCTCAGGGAATGAATAAAGAATGTGCCCGAGAAGCATTCTTGTTGGTTGCTGATTTAGAAATTCACTAATTTCCATTCCAAATAGTGAGCAAGAAAATTTAGTCATTGCAATTTATTTAAAGAGTGGGTTGCTCTAGTGGTAAGCACCCTCCACTTCCAACCAAGAGGTTGTGAGTTCGAGTCACCCCAAGAGCAAGGTGGGGAGTTCTTGGAGGGAGGGAGCCGTCTATCGGAAACAGCCTTTCTACCCCAGGGTAGGGGTAAGGTCTGCGTACACACTACCCTCCCCAGACCCCATTAGTGGGATTATACTGGGTGGTTGTTGTTGTTGTTGCAATTTATTTAAAGATGCAAATTTTGATTATTCTTTTGTCCATTTTATTATGTGTATGGCTAGTAAATCTTTGGCATTTATGTAGCGATAGATTATCATTTAATGTTCCTAGTAATGCTGATCTTTCAATTGAACCATTCTCTCTGGATTTCAGGACAATTCAAGTGAAGACGGTCCTCCGGCAGATAAGAAAAGTGGGTCAAAAGGAATTTCCTGGAACGATTTCTCAGGAGGCACTTTTGGTACTAGCAAGGGCGATATGGGAAGGAATGTGTTAGAAAAACAAGGAGACAAGCCTCATCAAAATCGTAAGAGCAAGAAGATGCCAAAGAGGCTTGTTTTGGATGGCCTTGATGATGATGAGGATGACGAGATTCGGTATTTGGAGAAGCTTAAAACCTCGAAGGTTGCAGGATATAAGGATTTGGGGGAAGAATCAACTAAGACTAGAAGTCTTTCCCGCGTTTTGAAGGTCGATAAGTATGAAATCTTGGACGATGTTGGAAGGTCAGGCAAAGAAGTTGAGAGAATATCAGATCGAAGTTCCGAGTACACTGATTATGAGGAGGATTCCCCTGAGACACCGGCTGAAACAAAAAGGGAAGCAAGTCTCACAACACGGCAACGAGCTCTTCTATCAAGCAGGGATACCTCTGCCACTTCTGCTAATCAGATTGAGTTTCCTAACGGCTTACCGCCGCCACCACCTCGAAGTGAGAAAATTTTGTATTTACTCATATCTTGTGATGTTATCCCTTTCCTCAATCACCTTTTCTGATTCACAAAATTTGTCTTGCCATCTCTGCTTTTTCAACAGAACAAAAGGAGAAGCTAACAGCAGTTGAGCAGCAACTGAAGAAAGCAGAGGCTGCTGAGAGACGTCGAATGCAAAACGAGAAGGCAGCTAGGGAATTAGAGGTTTGCCCTTGTTCTTTTTCTTTGCTTATGATGTGTTACATTTTTTGAGATTTTACGATGCTGAAATGAGCATAACTTTTTCAATTTTGCAGGCTGAGGCAATTAGAAAAATACTAGGTCAAGATTCCAACAGGAAGAAGCGAGAAGAGAAAATCAAGAAGCAGCAAGAAGAGTTGGCACAGGTATCCCATGTGTTGCTAGGTTTCCAGTTTGTTATCGGTTATGAAGCTGACAATCAATTAATCGTTGTATGTGGCACAGGAGAAGGCTGCTAAAGAGAAGATGCTTGCGTCGAGCACTATCAGAACGGTTATGGGCCCCACTGGTACTGTCGTGACATTTCCTCAGGATATGGGTTTGCCAAGTATTTTTGACTCTAAGCCTTGCAGGTAAGGATTGTCACCCTTTCCCTTTCCCTTTCGTCCTCATTTTCCACCCTATGCGTTTTGTTACATCTGGAATCTGAATATTATTGATCCTTACTTTTTGTTATTAAGATTCATTTAAGTTACTTACAGTTTATGCTTTGTGGTTTTGTTGCTATACTCCAGTTATCCTCCCCCTCGCGAGAAATGTGCTGGTCCTTCCTGTGAGAACCCATACAAATATCGTGATTCGAAGTCAAACCTTCCTCTTTGCAGTCTTAAGTGCTACAAAGCAATTCATGAAAAAGGCTGTTAAAATTATTGTGACATATGCAGGTATTCCTGCTTATTTATGTTCAACTTTGTAAGGATAATGGAGATATTCTTTTTTCTCTCAATCATATTATAGAAAATTATACAGGAATTTGGACTACCCCAGTGATTCAAAACATAGCTGGGAACAATTTTTTTTTAAAGTTTTTGTCAGTGTGAATTTATCATGGGCATGCCCGAACCTCTTAATACATTTGCTGTTCTGTTTTTATTCATTTTTCCCTATTTTAAGTTCTTCTAGCTTTGGTTATCCTCTTGGCAGTTCAGTTAAGCATTTTTTTGGTGATGACTATCCTTTCTTACGTTATTCTAGTCGATTTTAGCCTTTCTATTTAGACGTTCTTGACCACTTCATATCCTGGCTGCTATGGTAAGTCTTATCAAGTTCAATTGGTTTATTGACTCCGTCTAGTTTTTAGGATACTTTTGATGCATTTTGAAAATGCTGCTCCATCCAATTGGTAAACTCAGATACATGGGTTGAACTCTGGTAATGCCCATACTTACAATCACTTGGATTTGGAGTTTAACTAGCATGTCAAGTGAAACTGAGATCAAAGCTTGAATCTACATTTAGAAGTGGATCATGTAGTTTAAGGTAGATCCGAAAATAGTTGCTATGTCAATCAACAATCACAGTGGTGTTACATGAGCTTGATAGTTCTGAACATACAACTAAAGCAGCTAGCAACACTGGAACCATAAAGTGGTAGCAACACTCTGCCTTTTGTTTTAATGGTATGATGCACAAAAAAGACTTCCCTTGATCATTGCTATTGATAATAGTTGAGAATGGTTTATTGTTTTGCTCGACAAAATCTCAATCTGCACTCGTGCTTGCTTTAGTTTCATTATTGGTCAGAGATAAGAGCTCTTCTGATCCTGTTTTATCTCAATCAAACTCTACAACTACTCTTTTCTGCCAATTGGAAATTCTCATCGAGATTATTATGCAAAAAAAAAAAAATTGTCTTTCCTTGGTATTTCGTGCTGCCAATTAGGTGGGGACATGATTCGAACCTGCAATCTTCAAGAACATGGTTCCAACTTCCAACTAGGCATATAAAATGAGGCAAACAATAAGAACAAAAACACATAATTAATCAATAAGCATGGGATATGAGCCTCATCGAGTTCTGAGAATTGGTACCTCAGCTGATGATTTTGGTTCGAGCAATCTTGAAATGTCTTTTCCTCTCAGGTGTCCGGTTCACGCATTAGAGCCTCACTAATCTGGATTCACATCGAGGAAAGTGCATGGATAGCCATTGTTTTGGCTGCTATTTAAGTTTCAACCAGAGTTTGTAAATTATTTAGAGCTTAGCCAGTCACATAAAGGGCAGCTCTGCGTACACTCTACCCTCCCCAGACCCCACTTGTGGATGTTGTTATTGTTATTGTTAGCCCGTCACATAAAAAGGGCAGCTCGCTTCTTTTCTTTCTCGCCTCTTCTATTGCTTCTCTTTTTCTCTGTCTTCTTCTTCTTCAACATCCCTTAATTCTTTTCCCACTATATATAACACTTACTACCAAAGAACTTATTCACGATCACTAGTAATTCAAAAATTGACTCGACTCCATCAATATACACCTTCAACAATGAAAGTTCTTGCTCTCTCTCATCGCAAAGACCCAAAACTCATTCGAACTCCTCCTCTTCCAATCACAACGAATGGTTGGAAATGTTTGCTTTAATTATTCGGTAGAATAAACATAAATAAGTTTATAATTTGATCTACACAGTTCGAACTGACATAGTGTCCTAAAGTTTTTAATCTGAAAAGTTGAACTTCAAGACATAGTGTTGCTAAAGTTTAAACTTGAAAAACTGAACTTAAAGACATAATGTCCTTAAGCTTTGAACTAAAAAAATTGAACTTCAGGACACAATGTCTTGAAATTTTGAACTAAAAAACTGAACTTCATGACATTCGTTTGTAAAACTGAAACAACATCTTCCTACTTTCTTAAATTGTGGCTAAACACTAAATAATTTACAGGTGTTGGATAAAACTTAAACATCAGTCCTATAAGTGGCTACCATGTGACATTTCTATATTCACATCGCATAAGAATCATTAAAAGAGAAAATGCTTCCTGCCAGAATTCTAAAACCTCTTAAAGGTTAATCTTGAAATGTTCGTATACTCTGATTACAGTCACCAATTACTCATAAATTCTGTTTTATTTTTTTCTTCTCTAGGGGTTTAAAAGTTTTGTTGCAGAAACTAAATTCGAATTCACAACAATTCCACATTGAAAATAAAACGCTCCCTGACAAAGACGATTCCGTATCCGGATCACACAATTGTTTTCACCATCTAATCTGTCACAAATGTATAAACAACACGAAACTAGAGTTATCCATTAGTTTTCACTTTTTCCACTATCCTCATAAGTATGCATAAGAGCAAGTAGGGCACTATTTATAAAAGAAAGTACATCGCTTATTGTACATGCGACCTTCGGTAAAAAAAAAAAAATTGTGCAAATTTTCTTTTTTAAAAAAGAAGGAAAAACCATGAAATAAAGTAGGCTGCCGGTTTACTTAAGACATACAGTTATAAGCTTTGTTCAATTTTTTTTTTCAAAAGAAGAAAAAACATAAAAGGAAGTAGGTCGCGGTTTTACAAGCGACCTACAGTTAGAAAATTTCCTCATTCTTTTATTGGTAACAACAACAATAACAAGTCGAGTAGTTTCTCACAAGTGGGGTCTGGGGAGGGTAAGATGTATGTAACCTTACCCCTACCCCGGAAGGGCAGAGAGGCTGTTTCCGATAGACCCTCGGCTTGAGAACGACTGAAAATAAAAAGGTAATTGCAACAAATAGGGATAATAGCAAGATAAAATAAGATCAAATCCAAGAATGCAGCGAAACTCTAGGTAATAATAGCAATCTATGAATAAAAAGATATCATACTAACACTAATGCTAGCGAACTGAGTAAGACAAAGAGAAAACGCTCGACTACCTACAAACCTTCTACCCTAATCTTTGACCTCCACACCCTCCTGTCTAGGGCCATGTCCTCAGTCGGCTCCAGCTGTGCCAGGCTTCTATACTTCTCCTCTTAGTATGTCCAAACCATCTCAACCTCACCTCTCGCATCTTATCCTCCACAGGGGTCACTCCCACCTTTTTCCCCAATAACTTCATTCCTAATCTTATCGAATCGGGTATACCCACACATCCACCTTAACATCCTCAACTAAGCTACTTTTAGCTTCTGGGTATGAGAGTTCTTGATCGGCCAACACTCTACTCCATATAATATAGTCGGTCTAGCTACAACCTTGTAGAACTTACCTTTAAATCTCAGCGACACATTCTTATCACACAAGACATCGGAAGCGAGCCTCCACTTCATCCATCCTGCTCTGATACGATGCGTGACTTCTTCATCAATCTCCCTGTTACATTGTGTTATAGATCCAAGATACTTGAAACTACCTCTCTTGCGGATGACTTACGTATCAAGTCTCACCTCCATATCCTCTTCCTGGATAACGTTGCTGAACTTGCATTCCAAGTGTTCCGTCTTGGTCCTGCTCAACTTGAAACCCTTAGACTCTAGGGTCTGCCTCCAAAACTCCAGCTTCTCGTTAACACCACCCCGTATCTCGTCAATTAAGACTATGTCATCAGCAAATAATATACACCATGGCACCTCACCTTGAATATGTCTCGTCAATGCATCCATCGCCAAGGAAAATAGAAATGGGCTAAGAGTTGATCCCTGGTGCAATCCCATCACAACCGGAAAGTGTTCCGAGTCTCCTCCCGCTGTCCTAACCCGAGTCTTAGCTTCATCATACATGTCCTTAATCAACCTAATGTAGGCTACTGGGACCCCTTTAGCCTCCAAGCATCGCCAAATCACCTCTATCGGGACTTTATCATATGCTTTCTCTAGGTCAATGAACACCATGTGCAAATCCTTCTTCATCTCCCTATACCGCTCCACCAATCTCCTCACAAGGTGAATGACTTCCATAATCGAACGCCCGATATGAAACCGAACTGGTTCTCAGAAATAGACACACTGGTCCTCACCCCCACTTCAACCACTCTCTCCCAAACTTTCATCGTATGACTAAGTAGCTTAATCCCCCTATAATTATTACAACTTTGGATACCTCCCTTGGTTTTATACAAAGAAATCATCGTACTCCACCTCCATTCATCGGACATCTTATTCGTCCTAAAAATGACATTGAACAGCCTAGTGAGCTACTCCAAATTTGCCCTACCCGCATTCTTCCAAAATTTCACAGGAATTTCATCTGGCCCGATAGCTCTACCCATGCGCATCTTACGCATATCCCCCTCGAACTCCTCTATTCTTATGCGCCTACAATACCCAAAATCCTGGCGCATCTCGGAGTGCTCCAAGTTGCCAAACACAATGTCCCTATCACCCTCTTCGTTCAAGAGTTTATGGAAATATGTCTGCCATCTTCGTCTAATATGAGCCTCTTCCATCAAAACTCTACTGTCTTCATCTTTGATACACTTAACTTGATCTAGATCATGGGCCTTCCTCTATCTCACCTTGGCTAGCCTGTATAGCTTTTTTTCCTTGCCTTTGGCCCCAAGCTCTTCATACGAACGCCCAAACGCCGCAGTCTTTGCCGCAGAAACCACTAACTTCGCCTCCTTCTTAGCCCTCCTATACCCCTCCCTGTTCATCCTATTCATCTCCTCGTCCATGCTCTCTATAAACTTCAAGTACATCGTTTTCTTGGCTTCCACTTTCTCTTATACCTCTTCACTCCACCACCAATCACCTTTGTGGCCGCCAGAGAAACCCTTCGAGACCTCTAACACTTCTCTCGCAACTACTTTACTACACTCCGCTGTCGCGGTCCACTTACAGATCGCGTCCCCACTGCTCCTCCAGACTCCCATAGCCAACAACCCCCCCCCCCCCCCCCCCAATCTCCTGCACTTTGTCATTAGTCAAAGCATCCCACCTGATCCTGGGTTGACCATACACAACCCTTTTCTTTCTCTTCCTCACGATCTCTAAGTCCATCACCAATAACCTATGCCGAGACGTGAGATTCTCGCTTGGTATAACCTTGCAATCTATGCACAGACTCCTATCGCACTTTCGGAGGAGTAGATAATCAATTTGAGTCTTGGCCAACGAACTCTGGAATGTGACCAAGTGCTCCTCCATGTTCGGAAAATACGAGTTAGCAATCACCAAATAAAAGGCTTTATCACAGTCCAACAATGAAGTACCTCCTCCGTTCCTAACTCCAAAGCCAAAGCCGCCATGCACACCGTCATAACCCCCAAAGGTCGCCCCAATGTGACCATTGAAGTCACCTCCTATTTTTAACTATAGATATAAGAAGCAAACTGAAGGGGAGCCTTGGTGTAACTGATAAAGTTGCTGCCATATGACCAGGAGGTCACGAGTTCGAGGCGCGAAAATAACCTCTTGCAGAAATGTAGGGTAGGACTGTGTACAATAAACCTTTGTGGTCCAGCCCTTCCGGACCACAAGGGTCTCGGGAGCTTAATGCACTAGGTTGCCTTTATATAAGAAGCAAACTATGAGAACGAAAGGACAATAATATGAATCTCATCGAGTTTTTAGAATTGGTACTTAAGCTGAATTACCAAATAAAAAAAAATTAACCTTTGTTGAAGGAACCTTGGAGTAACAGTAAAATTGTATATGTATAATATATCGGTCATCAGTTCAAGCTTTGGAATCAGCTACTAATTATTTACGAGAACGAACTATGTATATAACTTAAATTCATTTTTATTTGGGGTGCAAATGCAGTCTTTGGTAGAGTTTCCATCCGTGTGGAGCCTATTTGCATGTTTTCATCATGTTGCGAATGCGAAGTGCTTTAAAATGGTTGTTCTTTTATAATATTCTAGCTAGCTTCCATTTTAAGGCCAAATTCAAATCTTTGAATTAAAGCCCACATATAATGCCATCACGTTGGATTTGGTGAGATTTGTCGTTGTCACGATCACTTCTAATTAAGAATTTCACTCCAAAAAAGGAATAATTGAAGTCCAATTAATTATCCAACAACAAAGCGACCTTTTATAGCACGTAGTTCTAGTTACATCAACTTAGACATGAGAAAATTAGAATATTAAGTAGTTTGAATTTATGTTCGTGTTTGATTGGATTCTAGCTTCTAGATATTGGTTAATGCAACTAAAATACGCATAATGGTTAAAATGCAAGGATGATATAATTTATATATATATTATCCTTTTTTGTTTTCCATCCGGTGTCCAATATCTCTATTGGGGTCCGACTAAATCCGAATTCGCGCCAGAAAGTCCCACATTAGGGGGTAAAATACTTCCTAACAAAGACGATTTCATACCTTAGGCTCGAATCCGAGACCTCTGGTTAAGGATATATGAAGGAGTACTTAACACTCTACTACAACCTTTGTTAGTATATAATTCATATTATCACTCTATACTACTAGCAACGTAGATAACAGATCAATTCTTCCTGAATATTTGGCACTTGCTGATGCTTCCTTTCACTATGTATATTTGCATCTATATTCTATATGTAAAGAGGTGTTGAATACGTACTATACTTTGAATGAAAATAGAAAAGGTTCTTCCTCTTGGGCATAAAAACCTACTATGCCTAAGTTGAATTCTACTAAGAGGTAAACTTATAGTAGAATATAACTTATATACACTGATAATATTAAGTTTTTACTGTATTTTAATCTATTATAGTAGGTAACTGTCTTATTTCTCTAGGTTACTAATTCCAGCTTTATAGCCGATTACCTGTTGTTGTCTTTTAGGTGATCTAATAGTGTAAATTTTTTCAAATTTAAATTAGAAAAAAAAAAAAAATTAGTATAAAATATCTTTCGTGTACGGCGGCCACCAATTGGTGGAAATATGTATGAATAAATTAAAGTACATTATTGGATAAGTCCATAAAAAGATATATACACCAAACTCGTTAGAGAAGAAAACGTAGAGAAGATAGTCGTGGCAACCACTTTAATTTATAGTCTTTTTACTTATTCTTCTTCTACTAATTTGCATAATTCGTTTCTTCAAAATTTTGATCACTTATATACTCCTCATTCCTTTACGTACTTGTCAAAGAGAAAGCAGTTCTTTGCTTGTTAATTAAAGTTAAATGGGATCAAGTTCAGAAATATGCTACCAAGAAGAGAAGAAAACCATTTCATTCTTCGACTATGTTGCCAATGTGTTAAAAGAATCATTTCAATGCCTTACCATTATCCTCCTCAGCCTTCTCCTCCCTCTCTCTTTTATTGTCCTCGCCAGGCTCTCAGTCGCTCGCTATTTCATTACCACCTCAGCTGAGTACTACATACGACCTGATTCTCTTCTCGTCAAAATCTTCCTCTACGCGAATCCCAATATTCTGCACGTACTAGTTCCACTTGTCGCCGTTTCAGCTCTCATCCACGGGTTAACAGGTCGAACCATATTGTTCATTAAACAATCCGCGGATCACATGACTTCAAAACCTTGTCTGTATACCGCTTGGTTTTTTCTTTTCATGCTTCAAATATTTGTGTGCATAGGCGTAGAAGGTAGTATAGCTATTGGAATAGGTGGTAGTTCAAGTTTTAGTCATCACGAAAGATTATGTTTATTGAGTAGAGTTATATTCTTTTTCGGGTTGCATGAAACGACGTCATTTTGGTCCAAGAAAGTGGTGAAGCCGGTAGTGGACGACACCGTTTTCGGGGTCGAAACGGCGGATGATAGGGTGGTTGAGAAGGTGGCAATGGCAATGAGTTTTGGTGTGTTGTGGTGGTGGAAATTGAGGGATGAAGTTGAGTCTTTAGTTGTTGTGGCTGAGGTGAAAAGGGAGTTGATAGGTAGTGTTGATTTTGTTGGTTGGTGCTTGTATTATATGACTCTGGCAATTGGTATGGTTAAGATTGTGAAGGGTCTTATTTGGGTTTGTTTTGTTTTGTTTTGTGGGAATGTGGTTGACTCTTCGGACAATGCCGGCTATTCTACAAGAAATGATGAAAAGGTCTGAGAATTCATCTGATCTTTTCTTTTAATTTTTTTTTTTGTCTCTATACAGTTGTAATCTGGATTGTTAAAGAGGGAGTAGATTATTGTTTTTGTTTGGTCAATGAGGGGGACATGTATGTATTTTTTTAGTAAAACAAATGCAAATACTAGACGGTGTAACGCTGTCGACTTGTGAAGGAGAAAGATAATTTTGATCTTTTGTTTCAGAAGGAAATAAATGGCTCACAAGAAATTGAAAGAACCATATCATATTAAAAAAGCAATCAATTTTATTAAAATAGTAGAAAGGAAAACAATAAAAGAATTAAATTTGTACTTTTTTTGTCTATCTAGTTCAAGAAGGGGTGCTTGATTGATTGATTCTACATTTCTATATAACTCATTCAATTTAATTACAGTTATTCAAGCCCTTCTAATTTGATGGAACCTAAGTGATATGAGAGGGGGAAACGGAACAAATCTCTGCTCTTAAACTTTAAAGCCATTACTGAACGACAGCTATACACAAAAGATCCGACGAGACTAATTAAGCTTTCAGAAAAGACAAACCTACTGCACGAAGCATCCCGTATTCATGCAGGGTTCGGAGAAGGGCCGCATCCAAGGAGTGTGATGTTAGGCAGCCTACTCTGATGCAAGCATTAGTAGCTGATTCCACGGCTTGAACTCGTAACCTATAGGTCACACGAAGACAACTTTACCGTGGCTCCAAAACTACCTTCATTAATTAAACTTTCAGTAATGTAAAATCTAAAGAAGGGTTATTACATTAAGAAGCATAAATTGGATGATGGAAAGTTACTCTTCTTTCAAAAATTGTTCAGTTTGCAATCAAAATAGTACTCACATATTATAATCCAAGAGTGAATTATCAAAAGAAACCATGATTAGTTTCAAATGCACAAAACTTAAAGACTACTAACCTCTTCAATTTTCAGGATGGCCAACAATCAGAAATGTTTTTTTATGTTGTGTGTTTCTTTTCTATTTCCTTAAGACAAGTAAGCAAGAGAAAGTCCTATGATTATCAGGTTTTTGTCCTGTGCCAAGTCATAACTAAAATGACATAATAATTTACCTCCTTTTTTTCCATTACTTTGACCAAAAAGACATCAATTCCGAAGCTCAATTGCTCTAGACACTGTATCACTTCTGTTCCTTACTGAGACTGACATTTGGCCTGCAGACTTTCCTTTTTGTTTCTCTAATGCCATTTCCTTCTAACCATGGCATTATGCTTTCAACAATATTTCATTGTCCCAATCGTCTTCTCCAAATGCATAAAATTCCTTAATCAATCAAACTCGTTAAGGCCTATGATGAGCTACCTCAGTCAAGGTTGCTTTTAGAGAAAAAACAATACCAGAGACTATCTTTCATCTGGACTCTCTGCTTGTCCCAGGTATGAAAACATCATCCTGGCATCGGTCTTCTAAACTTTCACCATGAACAAGCTATTTTTATTTCCGAGGACAAAAACTTCACTTTCAAACCCGAGTAAATTCCTTTCTACATCTTCCAGCAGTAAAATACAGGTTGCTATAAGCCTGATATCACCAAGACTATAAATCTGATCAAGACTACTTCTTCAGGTTAGCAGTTGGCAATATAATAGCGGAAAAGATCGTACAGTTCTAGGATCATGGATCAAGTCTCAATCCCCGCCATTGATTTCAGTGTATTCCAGGCTGGTCACAATCATCTTCAAGAGTGTGTGAGAGATGAATTGGTCAACGACGGAGTAATAGATCCTTTGTTTGAATTGGATAGTGAGGATCTTGACTCTCTTTACTCTGTGTTTGACCTGAAATATCAAGAGAATACATCAGACAAACATGTTCAACTATCGGAAGATCAGCAACAGAACATCTCAGGTTATTGCACTCAAAGTGATGACTCTTCTTCCAACACGGACTTTCCCCTGCAGCCTGTCCAAATTCAGTCCACCTTTGAAGCATCTAATAGGATTCAGCCTCAAGTGCCAAGGCTTGGCAATTTCCATGGAGAGAAAACAAATCCCATTTCTTCAGCATCGTTGGAGCTGTTGAACAATTGTGGGAGATTGTTCAAGAAATCAAGCGAGGAAAATTTGAGCAATGTACACATCAACGAGGCTCATGTAGGTAACATCCCTAAGTTGTCAACAGAAGAAATCTTGCGAGTTGCTGGAGAAAGATATATCCAGTACTCCACCCAAAGAGTAGATGGTCTTTCTATGTTTATACATCCTTATGCTTCAGCACTTTCGGGCCTTTCCATAGAGCAAACGAGGGACATGGAACTCGTTCACCTCCTTCTAGCTGCTGCAGAAGAAGTGGATCAGCAGCAATTTCATCTGGCTAGCCAATCCATTGCACGTTGCCTGTGGAAGGCATCCGTCACAGGTAATGTTGAGCTGTGTGTGATCATTTCGTTTAAAAGCTTAAGTTATTAGAGAGGTACACTTTTATTTACTTAATTATTATGTCTTCAACACGCCTCCTCACGTGCGGGTTTGATTCTTTTTCGTGGGCCAAGTACATGAGAATTTTTTTTACAATGGGTGGCCGCGAGTCTTGAACCCAAGACTTGCTCTGAACCATGTTGAACTGAGAAAGTACACTTTTATTTACTCAATTATATATTCAACAGGTAATCCAATCCAGAGGCTTTGTTTCTATTTTGGTGAAGCTTTACAAGAAAGGATTGATCGAGAAACAGGAAGGTCCCCAAGTTTTGAACGAAAATTAAGGGTTTTAAGCACTCTGGCATTAGGTACCACACCTGAAGCCTTAACCTGCCACACAGAAATTCCATTCAGCCAAGTAATGCAGTTCGCAGGAGTTCAAGCAATAATTGAAAATGTTAAAGGTGCAACCAAGATCCATTTGGTTGATTTTAATATCAGAACTGGAATTCAGTGTACAGGCTTGATGCAAGCTCTTGCAGAACAATGTGACTGTCCAATTGAGCTTCTGAAAATAACTGCCATTGGACACCAAGAAAAAGAGAAAATCGAAGAAACAGGCAAGAGATTACAAAATTTTGCCAATTCCTTGAATCTGCCCTTTTCATTCGATATAGTCTTTATGTCTGACATGAAAGATCTTAGGGCAGAATCAGTAAACGTTAAAGCAGATGAAACTGTGGCTGTCTATTGTAACGCTGTACTAAGGACAATGATCTGCAGGCCAGAGTATATGGATAACACGATCCGAGTAATCAGAGGACTCAGACCATCTGTAGTTGTTGTCTGTGAGGTGGAAGCAAACCATAACTCACCTTCATTTTTGAACCGTTTTGTGGAGGCACTTTTCTTTTATGGTGTGCTTTTTGATTGCTTTGAGGACTGCATGGATAGAGACAATTTGGCTAGAAAGAGGATTGAGGTATTTCATATTGGTGAAGGTATCCGGAATATGGTTGCAGCTGAGGGTGCAGAAAGGTTCACACGGAATATGAAGCTTGATGTATGGAGAGCATACTTTGCAAGGTTTGGAATGGTTGAAATGGAACTCAGTGAGTCATCTTGGTATCAAGCAAATCTGATTCTCAAGCAGTTTTCCCAAGGCAGTTCCTGCAATGTTCAAAATGATGGGAAGGCCCTCCTTGTAGGATGGAAAGGAACAGCCATTGAATCTGTTTCTATTTGGAAGTTCTTGTAAAGACCACTAAAAAGGGTAGCTTAGAGTCATTGTAGCTAGGCAGAAAATGCAAGTAGCACATATCGAGGATAAAATGAGAAATAGCCGCTTGAGATGGTTAGGTTATGTCCTGTGTCGACCTCGTGCATTAGTCAGTAGGTGTTCAATAGTGACGAGTAAAAGTGATAAAACATGACGAGGTAGACCTAAAATCACATGGAAGGAAATTGTCCCTAAAGACTTACAATCTCTTGGAATCCATGTAGACCTAGCGAAAAATAGGGCACAATGGAAGAAAAAGATCAACATAGATAACACCAATTAATTGGGAATATGTTTTGATCAATTAGTACGTTTTGTTTAGGTCCTATGTTTTCAAAAATTCTTTTAGTCCTGCTGAAGATTTATATGAGAAAAAAATAGAGAACTTTTTTATTTTTTGTTTATTTCGTATAATATTGATATGAGATGAGCTTAAATGGAGTGATATGGTGAGTGATGTTTTACATAGTTGACCCCAACTTGCTTGCGATTGAGATGTAGTTGTTGTTATGTTACTTTAGCTGGCATCATCTTGGGCATCTCCATGACTTTTCAAACAGCTATCGATTTGCCATGCAACCCAAATCTACCATGGGCAGAATGCTTTTTTTGTTTCTCAACTTCTTTTTAATCAAAGTGAAAGAATCAGTTAGTGAAAATCATAACCGTCACATGAAAACAAAGAGTCCAAGATAGATGCCATTCAGCCTTGCAATATTTTGTTACAGACAGCTTCTAGGGCGACCTTCTTAATTTCATGAGCAGGTTCTTGTCTACATTTACTATAAAATGCTGGTATTCTGATAATTCCTTCATGTTCTCTAACAGTAATTTGAGAAACCCCTCAAGTATACTCAGTAATAACATACTCATTTCTTGCTTAACTAATGACTACCTGACAAAAATAAAGCACGTCCACTAGTAAGTGATGAATTTCTTATTCTCGAATGCCAATTCTTATTGACATCCATTGTCCTGCCAGTCCTTTCAACAAAATCCAGCTATATTTCATCACCTCATTAACAGAGGTAAACATCCAACAGGTCAGTAGATCATATTATATTTGGTAGTTTGTGCATAGATTGCCAAATTGTTGATCTGTTTATGTCACTAACAAGAACAGCTAGCCTGCAGACCTTTCTAATTATAAAAGATTGGACTGCATTCAGGCCTGAGCCTTATAGTAAATAGGACAAGCATTAATCAGATTAGGAGGCAAGTTATGATTAGCCGAAGCTCTGAGATTAGGTTAAGCAAAGGGCAAAAGGAGGCACGAAATAAATGAGAATAAACGAAGAAATGCTTAAAAGTACCAATTTGGTGCTGGTCCTACTTCCAGTGAAAGAAAAAATTTATCAAGGAAAATGTGACTTATAACAATATATCAATCAGTTTACAATCTTACATTAAGTAAAGCTAAGGCCGGGAGCTTTGAGTGCATTTTGCTCATCCATCACTCGCCTCACAACCTCAGAATCAACATACCTGCCCATACCTGCAAGGATATTCGAAAGAAGCACATAATCACCACCGTATTTGTTTTCCATCTCCATGATCTTCTGCATAACTCTTTCTCCCAGATCTGCATTATCATGAAAACTACAAGCTCCCAATAGTGTTCTCCAAATCACAACATTAGACATAGCATTAGGTATCTCCAAAGCTATTTCTTCTGCTTCTACTAACCTACCTTCTCTGCCTAACATGTCTATCAAGCTGCCATAATGCTTAATGTCTGGTTGAATCCCAAACTCATCAACCATCTTCCTGAAAAACTCGAGCCCCTCATCCACTAAACCTCCATGACTGCAAGCATTGAGCATGCTCAAAAACGTTATGCGATTCGGTTCAACACCTGCATCCACCATCATCTGATAACTATCCGAAGCTTCTTTTGCCATCCCATGCATTGCACATCCTGATATTATCGACGTCCATGACACCAAATTCCTTCTTTCATCTATTATATCCTCAAAAACTCTCACAGCATCGTCTATGCTTCCACATTTAGCATAAGCATCTACAAGCGAATTCATAACACGGATATCAAAAGCATTAATACCACTTTTCTCCCCGTAAGCGTGAACCATTTGGCAACACTCTAGACACCTAACATTCCAAATAGCAGGGAAAATCGCCAAAAGACTCACTTCACTCGGTTTAATCCCCTCGACCACAACCATCTCGCGAAACAAAGTCAAAGCCTCATTAAACCGACCCATCCGCGTATACCCATCAATGAGACCCGTCCACGAAATGACATTCTTCTCCGGCATTGCATCGAACACCGCCCGAGCAACCTTAACATCACCCCATTTAACAAAACCACTGATCAAAGCATTCCAAGTCACAGAATTTCTGACAGGCATTTTATCGAACACCTTCTTCGCTTCCCTAACTAACCCACATTCACCATACATATTAACCAAGGCAGTTTGCACATAAACATGCGATTCAAATCCATCCTTCAAGCTCAAACAATGAAGCTGTTTTCCAATATAAAACTGTTCTAAATTGGCAGATGCTTTGATCAAGAATAAATATGTAAAACTATCAAAAAAGATAACTTTTTGATACTGGAATCGGAGTTTCTGGAAAAGAAAAAAGGCTTCTTGTGGTAAAATGCCAAGAGAGTAATGGCGAATTACAGAGTTCCACAAAGTTAATATGATGGGTATTGAACTTGGGTTAAAGGCGTTTTCGGCAGTCGTGAATATTAACTGAGTATGAATCTGTTGAATTGCTCTGCGGTAGTTCTGGTGTCTTTTAACGAGGTTAAGAAGATGATTAACATCTCTGCCCATTAATAGCAGCAAGTTTGCATTTTTTTATTATGGCATGAAAAGAAAGAAAGCTTGTTCTTTGAGCCTTAACGGACTAAATTACCTAGTTAAATAATTGTTTAACCTTAAAATTTGATAACAATTAAATTTATAATATGATTCTAAGGACACGTGATTTCACTTAATATCAATTGAAATTGATAAATATGAGGATAATTAATAGAAATTAACAATAAAGAAAAGCAAACCATGTTAGAATGAAACACAGCTCTTGAGTTTGGACAATGTTGATACAAGAACTATGGAAGTATAACAAGCTCAATAACAATGGTGAAAACAATAAAGAGAATTGTATTGCTTTTTGTGTCGGTCAAAACGTGTCCTACAAATGATTAGAAACCTCCTTTATATAGCAGAGGAGTTCCACTTATGGTACAATTCTAATTACAGAAAGAAAACCCATGATTACCTAATTAACCGTTTCTCATTCGACCAGTCACCGAGATTTATGCCATGATCCTCGGTCAGCCACGGATATCTTGCCTTTCTGTTATTATGTATCTTCGATCTTGCTCGATGTCCGTCTCATTTGGCTTCGATCGCTACTAGCCTCGATCTCGACAGGTACCTCGGTTCTGAGCTCGGTACCTTATCCTCGTGATATGGCCTATTCCGTTACGAGACCGTACTTCGCTGCAAACTCCCGGTCTCGGTCAAACAGTAAAATTGGGTGGGCCTGGTTTTAACCGTATACAAATAGTCCCCTCGTTTTTTGGAGTGTAATGACAAGAAACGAATTGAGCCTTCGATTTTCTACCTCGACCTGTCATGACGTCATCCTTGTGACGTAAGCGACGTAAATGATTTAAACGTCCCGTCTGTACAGTTACCAAGGCAATAAATGCGCGTCAGTCGATGGTCGGCTACCGCCAATATTGAACCGTCGTTGTTGAAATTTATAAATAGCCCCTCTCTCCACCATTTCGAACTTTTACTTTCAGATTTCTAATCTCCAAAACTTTTTATACCTTCTAACTTCTTCATCTGCAAATCTACGATTTTCACTGCTGCCATCTTCTCAAAACACCAAATCTTATCATCTCCATCTATTTTTAACTTCAAATCCATACAAAAATGACAAAAACATCAAAAATTATTCCTCAAAAAGAAAACACTTCTTCATCGCGGCCGGCCGGCGACAAAACACCGGTGGAGCCACGACTTGAAGAGTGTGTTCCCGGGGGGTGTGTTCTCACTTCTGATTTCAAGACCGATAAAGCCTCGTCGATTCCTGGTCGATGTGAGCCAGTGCCGAAGTATATATGCTCGATAACCGAAGGGTACCTTAAGCAGGTAAAGAAAGACTGCAACTGGAAGGACAAAGAAGTGGTGATCCCGACCCCGGAAGAAGACATTACCATCCATGTGGAAGGGGTTTTAAGTGTTTACACTTACCCTTTCACGTTGGGCCCTCTCGGCCCCGTTGTTATTGATTTTTGTCGTGAGTATCAAATAACCCTAGGCCAAATCCATCCTTTTTTTTGGCGAATTATCATTCTGCTCTGATTTTTCGTGAGCAAAGTCGAGGGGATGCCTTTCACTACCTCGACCACCTCATAAGGTTATACAGCCCCGCCTCTATTGAGGCGGGTTAATAAAACTCCAACGCCGAGCCACCAAAGTGTTGTTCTCGAGCATAGACGAGGACAAGGACCAAGGCTGGATGGGCCGGTTCGTTCGAGTGAGGACTTCTGACCTAATCCCGACCGAGAAGATACCATTTCCTGAGAAATGGAATATGAAGCGTAAGTATAATCCCAATGTTAGTTCTTATTTATTGTTTTTCCCCTTTGCTTCTTCTCATCGATATCCCCTTCCGTGATGTAGTCGTTGCTTGGATGCCCGGTGCAATCCCTAATCTCAAGAGTTGGGGGTTCGGGACCTGGCCTCGACCTCTTCGTATGCCGAGCGTTCATGGTGCGATTTATCAAAGGGCCGACGGGAGGCCAAAACTTATGGTAAGCCCCTTTTCCATGTCTTTGATGGTTTTGTTAAGGCAATTCCCACATAATACTTTCTTTCATATAGGCCTTAGCAAAGATGCTGTTATGAGGCCCTTATCTGGTGAGGAGGAGACTTTGATCTAGGCACCGAAACTGGTGAAGGACAAAAAGAGGAAAAAGACCTCACCCTCCGAGGATCCAGAACCTAAGAAGAAGGCAGCTCGTAAGCCGAGGAAGAACATCATCCTCCTGACCGAAGAGTCTGTTCGGCGTCTAAGGGAAGAGTGCGAAGAAGAGGAAGAAGACGACTCCGGGCTGGTGGCCCGAGCGGGAATAAGCACCGGGGCCCCAAACTCCACTGAATCGGTGAAGGCTGCAGAGACTCCATCTCGAGATGAGGGGGTCTCGGGAAAAGACTTGGGCGAAGTCCCCGAGTCATCGAGGATCGAAGATGCTTCCCACCACACTGAGCCAACGGTGGGTACGGTTGTTGAGGCCCTTCGAGATGAGGAGAACTCCCCAAGTGATCCCCTTGGGGCAATAGAAATTGGAGGCTCCCCGCTGCTCCCCTCGTTTTCTGAGAAGATGATTCAAGAGGCTCGGGCCTTGAAGACCCTCTCCATCGAAGGAGCCCATGGAAGGGAGGAGATTACTTTACTGGGGTCGAAGATACTATCGGCCTGAGTGATTTGGAAGTCTCGAGGAAGGACTCGGGCGAGGCATTGAGCCTTTTTAATGAAGCGCAACAAGCTATGAATCAGGTAAGCCTTCGCTCCCCTTGTTGGTATTACCTTTGTGTTCATTTTTCTCTTTTTGTCTAACTTCTTTTCTTTTTTCTGCGTAGGCCTCAGCACTTCACCGAGAAGCATTTTCTCGGTCTCGAGCCGAACTGAGTCGGTACGAGGCCGACATTTAAAGGCTTACCGAGGAGAGGAATGCCCCCAATCTTCTCGGTAAGCAAAAAGAAGAACAAATCAAGGACCTCCGAGCCGAATTGGCCACGACTCACAAAGATCAGACCGACCTGATCGAGCAGGTAATGAAAATTTTAAAAGCTCATGGGCTCGATTCTGGAACAATGGCTAACATTTCGATCTCACAGCTACAGCAGAAGATAGAGAGGATCGAGTAGTTCCGCGAGGAGGTAGATACGATAAAGGTGGAGTCCTTGGGGTGGAAAGAAGGTATGGACCACTTTGCTGCAGAAAAAGATACATCTCGAGCCCAATTATCATCGGTCGAAAGTCAGCTTCAAGGTATAAAGGAGAAGATCTTGACTCAAGCAAGGAAAATAGAGGAGCTCGAGGCTCTATTGGCTTCCGAACTTGCCAAGGCCAAATCTGAAGCCGTAAAGGCAAACGCCGAGGCAGATACGATCGTGGCCATCTACCGGGCCGATGCTGAAGCCGCTCAAGTCCAAGCGAGAGAGGCAACCGAGACCGCCCAAACTCGAGCATATTGGATTGCCGAACTTGCCAGATGCCAATCTCATAGGGAAACTCTCGAGGAAATCTACGCTCGAGGTTTCGCTCTTACCAACGAGATAGTTATGGCTAGAGAGCATGAAGCCAAAGCTGGAGCGCTGGACACTTCCGATGACGATGATGATGATGGTAGCAAGAGCGGGTCCGAGAATGGAGAGGACCTCGATGGAGAAGAAGCTGCCATCGGAGAAGATCAGGAATCTTAGGATTTTTCACTTTTGGTCTTTTGTATAGGATCCTGAACGAACCTTGTAAATATTCTCATATATATAAAGATCTCTTTCCTTTCCGACTTGTATTTATTTCATTTATGCCTTGTGAAAATTTTGTTTTATTTATGCCTAATGGAAATTTTGTTCATAAGTTCGAGGCTTAGGCAATTTGATCGAAACTGAGCTAGTATAGTTTTTATAATCGAGTGAGTACTTGGTCGAACTCGGAGTAGGGTTACCCTTAGGTTTTAATTGAGTGAGGATGATTTCTCAAAAATAAACTGGCCCTTTAGGCTCTTGAATTAGGCCGATAGCAAAAAGAATGACTTTCTCTCCCTTTTCGGCTTGAAATATTTATTGTTTAATCATATAAATTCTGTTGTGCCTTAGCACGAAATAAAGGATTTGCTCGAGAGTTCGAACATATTCGTACCCATTAGGATTTTCAAGGGTTGATATTATCGAGACCCTTTGTTTCGTAATGCGTTAGCATAAAATAAAGAATTTGATCGAGAGTTCGAACGACTTTATACCCATTAGGGTTTTCGAGGGTTGATATTATCGAGACCCTTAGAAATTTAGCCGAGGGTAGCTTTTTTTAACTGGTTTGTGAAAATATTAGAAGGCCTGTTTAATAACGGAAATCGGACGTCTCCGAACCGTGTTAATTTGGCCGTAGCCTTTAACTTGGGATTCACCTTTTGGGTTTGTTCCCTTGTTATACTTCGAACTTGTTCGAAGTATCAGTCCCCGAGTGGGGTGGCCGTGGCCTATATAATCATGGATTGCCTTTTTAAGGCCTTACGATTTCGAGGTTTAGTAATTCGATCCTGTCAATTTTTTGGACAGCAGTCCCCGAGTATCGGGTAAATTGTTTGAACTTCAGTTGTGCTCGGCCCTTAAGCCAGTTTCCACAATAGATCATAAATATGAAATTATAAAGTATAAATTTTTCTAAAGCATGGAACATCTAGTAAAGAAAAATACTTCTTTCAATAGATTATACATGCATACATGTTTTGCCATTAGGGTTCGAGTAATCTACATGGACACGGTTCATTTGAACATTTGGTCCTCTACAAAATTTACCTATTGAGACCCCGTCTACATGAAGTATTTTCCTTGTAACTATCCGAAGGTGATGCCACCCAGTATTCGAGGTTGATTGTAAAGGAGCCTCAGATACTGTGAAATTGCTCTAAGTTAGCACGAAGAATGGTTGCCTCGTTAAAAACTTCGCCGGAAAAATCCATTTAGGACAAAAACCGGTCTAAGGGAAAAAGAGTGCAACACGTGCTTTCAGACCTAAGGACTCCGCGTTTGAATAATCCTTTGATGTCTTCGATTAAATACCTGCAAATGGTTAGTATAAAATATAAATGAAAATGGAGAAGGTCGTACCTTAGCAGTAATATCGTTTGAGGAGTGATATGTTTCAATTGTTTGGTAATTGTTCGCCATTCACCATGCCAAGTTTGTAGGATCCTTTTCCGAAGATATCGAGGACCTGGTATGGTCCCTCCCAATTCGGGCCAAGTTTTCCTTCGTTTGATTCTCGAGTATTGAGGGTGACTTTCCTCAGAACCAAGTCCCCGATTTTGAAGTGCCGAAGATTAGCTCTTCGATTGTAGTACCTTTCGATCCGTTGTTTCTGTGCGGCCATTCGAACAAGGGCGGCTTCCCATTTTCATCTAGCAATTAGAGGCTTGTATTCATAGCCTCGTGATTTGACTCTTTCGTTGCATATCGAAACCTGACGCTGGATTCCCCGACTTCAACCGGGATCAGAGCTTCAGTGCCATATACTAAAGAAAACGGTGTTGCCCCCGTACTGGATTTTGACGTTGTTCGATACGCCCAAAGGACTTCGAGTAATATTTCTCTCCATTTTCCCTTAGCGTCGTTCAATCTTTTCTTTAGATTTTGAATGATGGTTTTATTTGTCGATTCGGCATGTCCGTTCCCACTAGGATGATACGGCATCGATAGGATCCTCTTTATTTTGTGATCTTCGAGAAATTTTGTTACTTTGCCACCGACGAATTGCTTTCCATTGTCGCATATGATCTCGACATGTATCCCGAATCGGCATATAATGTGATCCCAGATGAAGTCTATGACTTCTTTCTCTCTAATATTCTCGAAAGCCTGTGCTTCAACCCACTTAGAGAAATAGTCAGTCATAAACAAAATAAATTTAGCTTTACCTGGGGCCGATGGAAGAGGGCCGATGATATCCATTCCCCACTTCATGAATGGCCATGGGGATAACACTGAGTGGAGTTGTTCTCCGGGCTGATGGATCATCGGCGCATACCTTTGACATTTGTCTCACTTTCGAACAAACTCTTTTGTATCCTTTTCCATATCGGCCCAATAGTATCCTGCTCTGATGACTTTGTGAACCAATGATTCGGCACCAGAATAATTTCCGCAGGTGCCCTCGTGGATTTCTCATAGGACGTAGTCGGTATTTCCTGGTCCAAAACATATCGCCAATGGTCCATCAAACATCCTTCTATATAGTGTTCCATCTTCGACCAATGTGAATCGTGCGGCATTCGTACGTAGAGTCCTCAATTTTTTAGGATCCGATGGAAGCTTCCCGTTCTTTAGGTACTCGATATATTTGTTCCTCCAATCCCAGGTCAGACTTTTGGAGTTGATTTTGGCGTGGCCTTCTTCAATTACTGACCTTGAAAGTTGTACGACAGTTCCCGAGTTAATCTCACCGTCTTCGACTAATGACCCCAAATTTGAAAGGGCATCGACCTCGCTGTTTTGTTCCCGAGGTACATGCTGTAAGGTCCATTCTTTAAACCGATGTAGAGTCTCCTGTAATTTGTCTAAGTACCTCTACATTCGATCTTCTCGGACCTCGAAAGTTCTGTTGACTTGGTTTACCACGAGCAGGGAGTCACATTTAGCTTCGATGACTTCTGCTCCCAAACCTTTAGCTAGCTCAAGACCTGCAATCATAGCCTTATACTCGGCCTCATTGTTAATTAACTTGGAAGTTTTGATAGCTTGTCTAATTGTATTACCCGTGGGCGGATTCAAAACAATGCCTAGCCCGAACCCCTTCACGTTCGAAGTGCCGTATGTGAAGAGGGTCCATACCCCCGATGATGTACCTGATTTTAATAACAGTTCCTTTTCAACTTCAGGTACGAGGGTGGGCGTAAAGTTGGCCACGTAGTCCACTAAGATTTGAGACTTGATGGCCGTTCGGGGTCGATACTCGATATCGTACCCACTGATCTCGACGGCCCATTTGGCCAATCGGCCCGAAAGTTCGGGTTTATGCAAAATATTGCGAAGGGGATAAGTAGTCACCACACAGATCGGGTGATACTGAAAATATGGTTTTAATTTCCTAGAAGCGCTTATTAAGGCAAGTGCTAATTTTTCTAAGTGTGGGTACCTGGTCTCGACCTCACCTAGAGTTTGACTAACATAATAAACAGGAAATTGCGTACCTTGCTCTTCTCGAACTAGGACCCCACTTACCACGATTTTTGAAACTACTAAGTACAAGTATAGTTGCTCGTCCGCTTTCGGAGTATGAAACAGTGGAAGGCTCGAGAGGTACCACTTTAGTTCTTCCAATGCTTGGTGGAATTCTGGGGTCCATGCAAAATTGTTGTTCTTTTTGAGCAGTGAGAAGAACCTGCGACTTCTATCTGAAGACCTCGAGATGAATCGGCCTAGGGCGGCTATGCGCCCTGTTAATCTTTGTACGGCCTTAACATTATCCACAACTGTGATGTCTTCGATCGCCTTGATCTTATCGAGGTTGATTTCGATACCCCGATTTGATACCATAAAGCCGAGAAACTTGCCCGAGCCAACCCCGAATGCACATTTCTCCGGGTTGAGTTTCATGTTGTATTTCCTTAGTATATCTAAGGTCTCCTGCAAATGTATCAAATGGTCCTCTGCTCGCAGGGACTTAACTAGCATATCGTCAATATAAACTTCCATTGACTTACCTATTTGTTCTTCGAACATTCAATTTACTAAGCGTTGATAGGTGGCACCAGCATTTTTTAGTCCAAACGGCATTACATTATAATAATAGGTGTCATACTTAGTGATGAACGAAGTCTTTTCGTGATCCTCCGGGTACATTTGTATTTGATTATCCCCAGAGTAGGCATCGAGGAAACTAAGGATCTCGTGGCCGGCCGTGGCATCGATCATGCGATCGATATTCGACAGAGGAAAAGAGTCTTTAGGACATGCTTTGTTTAAATCTTTATAGTCTATGCACATCCTAAGTTTATTCCCCTTTTTAAGGACTACGACTATGTTTGCTAACCATTCGGGATATTTTACCTCCCGAATGGACCCTATTTTGAGAAGTTTGGTTACCTCGTCCTTGATGAATGCATGCTTTATCTCGGACTGGGGCCTTCTCTTTTGTTTTACGGGGCGGAACTTTGGGTCCAAGCTCAGTCGATGTGTAGCGATTTCCGGAGGGATCCCTATCATGTCTAAATGGGACCAAGCAAAACAATCCATATTATCGATAAGCAATTTAATGAGTTTTTCCCTGAGCTTCGGGGTTAACCCCGTACCCAGGTATACCTTTCGATCGGATAGATGCTCGATCAGTACGACCTGCTCCAGCTCCTCGACCGTCGATTTGGCGACGTCGGAATCCTCGGGGATTATGAAGGTTCGAGGGTTCCAATAATCATCGTCCTCGTCCGTTCCCTGCTTCTCCGATTGAGTAGAGGCTGGTAGCTGTGGTTGCTATTTAGCTCCCTGTTTTCCTTTGGACTCCGATCCTTTTGTTGACGAAAGTGCCGATACTGGTATTACTTCATCGACCGCGAACATCTCTTTGGCAGCATGTTGTTCCCCATACACCGTTTTTACTCCATCCAGTGTTGAGAACTTCAGCATTTGGTGAAGGGTTGAGTGGACCGCCCTCATATTGTGAATCCAGGGTCTTCCGAGCAGTGCGTTGTATCTCATATTGCCTTCGATCACATGGAACTTTATTTCTTGAATAATTCCAGCTACATTTACTAGTAGGATGATTTCAGCTTTAGTTATTTCGCTTGCCATGTTAAAGCCATTGAGAATCCGAGTTGCGGGTACGATCCGATCTTGTAGGCCGAGCTGCTCCATGACCCTCGATCGAATAATATTGGCCAAACTTTCTAGATCAATTAAAATATGTTTAACCTGAATTTTATTCATAAGTATAGAGATTACCAAAGCGTCATTGTGGGGTTGTGAAATCCCTTCTGCTTCCTCGTCATTGAATGATAAAGCGCCTTCTGGCACATAGTCTCGAGTTCATTTTTCTCTGGTGGTTGATACTTTAGTGCGTTTGAACACGGGCCCTTGTGTAATATCGACCCCACCAACGATTATGTGAATCACGTGATGTGGTTCTTCCTGCTCGTTCTTCCTGTTTGTGTCTCTTTCTCTAAAATGGTTTTTAGCTCGGTCGCTCAAGAATTCTCGAAGGTGACCCTCGTTGAATAGATGGCCCACCTCCTCCCTTAGTTGTCTGCAGTCTTCGGTTTTATGACCATGTGTACCATGGTATTTGCATGTTTGATTGGGGTTCCTTTGGGATGGATCGGTTTATAGGGGTCTGGGCCATCTAGTATCTTTGATTCTCCCAATGGCTGACACAATACCTGACACGTCGATGCTGAAGTTGTATTCTGACAATCGTGGTGCTTCTGTGGGATTGGCATGTTTATCGAAGCCACTTTTACTCATGAGCCCTCGAGGGCTCTGTCTTCGATCGTTCCTTCAATCATTTCAGATAGGATTGCGTCCTAGGCCGCTGTTTCTACGATCTGCGTTGTATGGTAGATACCGATCTCTGCTCGACCGGGGTTCTCTGTCGATATCCCTTTGAGTTTTGCCGACGGGCCTGTTTGGATAAGCAAAATCGGAAGGGATCCCCAATTGATCATCCTCGAACCTGATCTTCGACTGGTACCGATTATGTACATCGGCCCAGGTTACCGCTAGATATTCAATTAAATTCTGCTTTAGCTATCGTGATGCCACCGAACTTCGTTCGTTCAAACCTTGAGTAAAGGCCTGAATAGCCCAATCGTCTGTGACCGGTGGTAGTTCCTTGCGTTCCATCTGAAACCGAGATACGAATTCCCTCAACATTTTGTTATTTTTTTGTTAAATCTTGAAGAGGTCCGATTTTCTAGTCGCGACCTTTATTGCTCCGGCATGTTCCTTTACTAAGGAGTTTGCAAGCATGGTGAAGGAATTGATGGAATTAGGTGGCAAATTGTGGTACCATATCATTGCTCCTTTCGACAAGGTTTCTCCAAATTTCTTTAGTAGAACAAATTCAATCTCATCGTCTTCTAAGTCATTTCCCTTTATTGCGCATGTACAAGAAGTGACATGCTCATTAGGGTCAGTGGTCCCGTTGTACTTAGGAATTTCTGGCATTCGAAATTTTTTCGGAATGGGTTTCGGTGTCGCACTCGGAGGGAAAGGCTTATGTACAAATTTCTTTGAATCCATACCTTTAAAAATCGGTGGCGCCCCCGGTATTTGGTCAAACTGGGAGTTATATGTCTCTACTTTATTGTCATTTGCCTCGATTTTCTTTTCTCCCGATTCAATATGTTTAGTGAGCTCCTCGAACATTTTCATAATGGCGGCGGCAGTCCCCGATTCGTTGGCATTCGACCTTTCTGGCACAGGCTCGGTCCTTTGAACGACTTCTGGTTCGATCCTACTCGGTGTTCGGTGTTGATTTTATAATTGTGCTATAGCGGCCTATTGAGCCAGTAATATTTCGAATATCAATTTGAGGCTAACTCCATCATCTTTTCCGCCCTGTATACCTCGACCACCTGATCGAACTTCCTTGTGTATACTACCTTCGGGCTCAACGCCCAAATTTGCATTTAGGGCGACATGTGAACTGACGTCGACGGGATTTGCAATTGGTGCTCCCTCAAGGTCGGCCTGAGGCACCTCAATTCCTGGGGCGGCTATGTTGTCGTTTTCGCCCTGAAATCCAAGGCTGTTGTCACTATGTGTAGGTGCTGCTTGTGAGTTTGACATGTTTGTCCCGAAAACAAAGATTCATACGAGAACAAGTGTAAACCAAACTGTTTACCCTTAAAGTTGGATAACAATTAAACTTATAATATGGTTCTAAGGACATGTGATTTCACCTAATACCAATTGATAAATATGAGGATGAGTAATAGAAATTAACAATAAAGTAAAGCAAACCAGTGTTAGAATGAAACTCAACCCTTGAGTTTGGACACTCTTGAACTGGTTGATATAAGAACTATGGAAGTATAACAAGATGAATAACAATGGTGAGAACAATAAAGAGAATTTTATTGCTTTTTGTGTCTGTCAAAACGTGTCCTACAAATGATTAGAACCCTCCTTTATATAGTAGAGGAGTTCCACTTATGGTACAATTCTAATTATAGAAAGAAAATCCATGATTATCTAATTAACCGTTTCTCATTCGACTAGTCATCGAGATTTACGCCATGATCCTCGGTCAGCCACGAATATCTTGCCTTTTTGTTATTATGC
Source organism: Nicotiana tomentosiformis (assembly GCF_000390325.3). NCBI lineage: Eukaryota > Viridiplantae > Streptophyta > Magnoliopsida > Solanales > Solanaceae > Nicotiana > Nicotiana tomentosiformis. The sequence continues at coordinate 192,692,900 of NC_090813.1, read as the reverse complement.
TATCTTCGATCTTGCTCGATGTCCGCCTCATTTGGCTTCGATCTCTACTAGCCTCGATCACGACAGGTACCTCGGTTCTGAGCTCGGTACCTTATCCTCGTGATATGGCCTATTCCGTTACGAGACCATCCTTCGATGCAAACTCCCGGTCTCGGTTAAACAGTAAAATCAGGTGGGCCTGGTTTTAACCGTATATAATAATAACAAAAAACCAGCCCTCCTGACATGTTTTTTTAGTATAAACTACTAATGGTTATGTGTTATGCATATTTAGACAGTTACGTAACATTTGCCTAATGTGATTTATAAATATTTGTAGTCACATTAGCGAATATTTGCTGAATGAGATTTGTAAGTCTGATTTGTATGAAATTTAGAATTCGTATTTGTCGAAAGATATTATAAGTCAATTTCTTGAATGCGATTTAATGACTTATAGTCACATTCAGTGCTTGCGATTTATAAGTCTCATTTAGAGAAGCTGCATTTATTGATTCGATTTATAAGTCGTTTGTTGATTGCGATTTATAAGTTGCACTTACTGATTGCGAATTATGTGTCATTTATTGATTGCGAATTATAAATCATTAAATAAAATGGCAATTATTGATTGCGATTTATAGGTCGCGTTTACTTATTGCTATTATAAATTGATTGTTATGACTGCAGTTTATATGTCGCAGTAAGTAATTGCGATTTTTAAGTTGGCTTATTTATTGTTTGCATTTAGTGATTTCGATTTACCAGTCGCATTTAGTGATTTTGATTATAAGTTGCATTTAGCAAGTCCCAATTTGATTACCATTTATAATTAGCATTGGCAAAAGCATTTTTTGCCGAATGCGATGTAAATTAGCATAGCGAATGCGATTTATCGGTTTCATTTGTGTTTACCCGAAAAACGGATTGAGTTGAATTTATATGTAATTCTAAAGATACGTGGTATAACTTGGCACAAATCGAAAAAATAAATAGAAATATGTTGAATATTGACTGTAAAAAAGGAATGAAATACAAACCAAATTGTGTAGAGAATGATTTATAAACAAGCAAGATGAATCAATGTCCAAAGTCCAAAAAAAGATAATCTCTGCTATATTTCTGTGTAAAATCAATAATCTTTGAGATGTGAGAATGTATTTGGTGTCTCAATATTCAGTGCCCCCCTCCCCCCTACAGAAATGACAATCACTCTTCATATAGTGGAAGAATCCTACTTTGGATATAATTAAAAATACATAATGGGGATCCCATGATAGATTAATCAATTAGCTTTTCCTTAATTTCTGTCGAGATTCTCTCCCTTAGTGCGGCTATAACGACTTTGTTGTCTCTTAGATCGATCTTAGTCGGTCTTGGTAGTGGCCGGTCTCTGGATCTCGAGCTCGATATTAACTCCACTTCATATTATAGCTCGATATTGACCCGAGCTCGATATTGACTCGAGCCCGTTATTGATCGGTCTGGGTCTTGAGCTCGATAACCCGACTTCTCATCGTATCCCGATATTATAATGACGACCTTCGGTCCATTATGTTTCAATCTTGACTAATTATACGAAGGGCAAACTCGATTTTGACCGTTTACAGATAGTCCCCTCGTTTCTCGGAAAGAATGTGCGCGAGAAACGATATGATTTTTCAACTTCTGACTAGATATACACTAACGTCTGCATCGAGCCCGATTATGATGTATGTGACAAATATCCCATCGGTCTAGTTACCAAGACATTAAATGTTTGTCAGTCGTTGGTCGGTCACTACCGGTTCTGAACCGTCATTATCAGGCCTATAAATATTCAAACTTTTATTCACATCCAAACTTTTTACTCAAAAGTTTTTCCTCTACTCTTGTATCTTCTTAAAAAATCCTTTTGCTCCATATACTTTACATCACAAACAAACCCAATTCTCTTTTCCTTTATTCATTAATGGCGAAAACCTCCAAAACGGTGCCGCAGAAAGAGGTCGTTTCTTCATCGCGGCCTACCGGCAGCGAGGATGTGGCGAAGCCCCACCCCGAGGAGTTCATTCTGGTAGGGTGCTCGATTGTCATTGATTTCAAAGTCGAAAAACCCTCTTCGATACCGGGCCTATGTGAGACAGTCTCGAGGTACCAATGTTCAATCACCGAGAACATTCTCGAAAAAGTAAAAAAGGAATGCAATCGGGGCGACAAGCACGTGGTAGTTCCATCACCTGAAGAATCAATTACTACCCACGTGGAAGGGTTCTCAAGTGTTTATACTTACCCTTTCACGTTGGGTCCATTAGATCCCGTCATCGTCGCTTTTTGTATAAGATACGACGTAACCCTTGGCCAGATTCATCCTTAATTTTGGAGAATAGTGATTCTTCTCTGATTCTTCTCAAGCAAAATCGAGGGGTGTCTTTTCATCCTCGATCACCTTATGCGCCTTTATAGTCCCCGATTTTATCGAAGAGGGCTGATCAAGTTAGCTCTCCGAGCCACTAAAGCATCGTTCTAAAGTAAAGATGAAACTCGTGATCGAGGTTGGATGGGCCGGTTTGTTCGAGTCAAAACCTCGGACTTGATTTCTGCCGCTGACATGTCGTTTCCTGAGAAATGGAATACGAGCCGTGAGTATTTACTTCCTTTCGAGCATTTTAATATGGGGCCGCCTTTCATTTTCTTGATCCACTCTTTCTTTTCTGTTACAGCTGTGGCTCGGATGCAGGATCGATCCCGGACCTTAAACAATGGGTTGAAGGTCTCGTGCTGCAGAGACCGTATTCTGAGCGTGCTTGGGTGTAACTATCAAAGGGTCGATGGGAGGCTCGTAGTCATAGTAAGTCTCTTTCTCAGTTTGTTTGTAGCTCGATCTTCTTCACTTTCTTCCTTTGTAGGACTCGGGAAAGATTTTGTTATGAGGCCCCCATCTAGTAATGAAGAGTTCCCTACCCCGAAGCAGGTTAAAGAGAGGAAAAGAAAAGATGCACCGAGTTCCCCGGTCTCGGACAAGAAAAACCTGGTGAAGAGAACGCGCAAACCCAAGGGGGGCTCTGATATCATGCCTTTGGACTCGATCCGCCGATTAAGGGAAGAGCCCGAAGAAGAAGAAGAGGAGTTAGCATGTGTGCGGGCAAATGTTGTGATACAACAATCCTCCGAATCAACAAAGGTTAACAAGGGAGTTTTGGCCGTGATTCCCGAACAAGGGAAAACCGAGAATATTCGATCTCGAGCTGAGATGGTCGAGGGAGAGACCAAGGGCAGGACATCTCAGGCAGAAAATATCTCGAGGAACGAGCTCGGGATAGTAGATATTACTAGATCCCCTTATATATCTGATGCTATGATCCGTGAGGCCAGCATGTTGGAAGGTCGATCCTATGAGGGCATTCAGGAGCCGACCGATATCCATAGTTTTCTGGATGGGATCAAGTCAGCTGCCTCGGAGGAGGTTATCGGGTTTGATAGATTACCGATACCAAAGAAAGTTTCATGGTCGGGCTCTGCCGGGTCTTCATCAGTTTTGAAACTGGTGGACCAATTCCCGGCCTCGAGTGTTGATCCCGATCGTAGGCGGAGGGTAGTTCTCTCCGTCCCGGAAGATACCCAAATTTGCTCTCCCCCGTGGGGGTTGCTAGTTACCTCCGATCCTTGGTGACCGAAGAGGATCAATCAGTTATGAATGCGGTAGGACCCGCCTGCCTTTTCAACGAGGCCCAACATGCTCTGAATCGGGTAACTTCGATGGCAATCTTTGTTGTTTCTCTTATATTTAGATATGTAGTTAATTCTAACATTTTTCCTATGTTTGTAGGCTTCGGTGCTGCATCATGAGGCCTTCCTGCGAATCCGAGAGGAGCACGAGGCTCAGGTTCGGAACCTCACTGAGAAGAGTGACTCTTACAAGCTTCTTAGTGAGAAACTTCGAGCAGATTTGACAGCAGCTCGGGAAGAGCACGAGGAGATGACTGAGCACGTATTCCGAATTTTCCATGATAGTGAAGATGAATTGGAGATAACCACTAACGATCCAATTCTGCAGGTTCGGTAGAGGATCGAGCAGATCGGATGGCTCAACTCACAGGTAGATGGGCTACTGGCCAAGGCGAAAGAATTTAAAAAGAATACGGATATCCTTGCCTCAAAAAAGGAAGCCGTTCAAGCTCAGCTGGAGTTGTTTGAGGCCCAAATTCGATCTGCAAAAGAAAATGCCTCGGGGCTAATCGAAAGGATGAAGGAGCTTCAACATCGGTTAGATTTGGCTATTTCTGATAAAGCAAACTTGGTTGATGAACTTGAAGTGGCCAGATCTGAGGTGATCAAGCCCAATAAAAGAGCTGATGCTAAAGTGGCCCAGTTCAGGATCGATATTGAGGTCAATCAAGCCAAAGCCAAGAGCATGGTCGAGCATGCTAAATGGCAGGCTCGGAGAGAAGCTCTCGAGGAGGTTAATGCTCAGGGCTTCGATATTGGAGTCGAGATTGAAATTGCCAAGGCGGAGGAAAACAAGGCTTGAAGGTTGGCCTTCCCTGAGGAAGACTCCGATAGCTCGAGCGAATCTGAAGGTGGGGAAGATGCCGAGGACGCGGCCTCCGATGAAGACCAAGCCATTTCGAATCTTAGGTAGTTGCTGTTATTTCTTTTGAGGCTGCTTTCGGCCTTTGTAAAAAACTTCATTAGGGTCGAGTTGCCTTTGTAACAGATTTGTATATAAAACCTTTTCCCTTTTATGGCTTCCGAATATTTTGCCTTTTTGTTAGTTTATACAAAGGTCAAAAGTGCCTTAGCATTGAATAATTATTCGAAGGTCCAAGGTTGAGATAGTAAAGGCCGGTAATAAGTACTGCACTCGACCGTTTCTTATAGGCAGTCCCCAAGTGAATGTCCAAATTCGAACTGAGGTGGCCCCTATGCTCGATGGATAGATGTCAAATGAAATGATTTGCTCAAACTTGAAACAGAGTAGCCTTTTTAAGCTTGATACATAGTCCCCAGTTCGGGGCAATAGTTCGAACTCGAATCAATGTGGCTCTTGGGCTTAATGGTCGAGTGAGAATGATTTTTCCAACTCGAATTGAAAAACATCCCTTAGGGTTTATGGTAGAGTGAGTGTTCACTTCGAACTCGAAGTAAGAGCAACCCTTAATCTTAATGGTCGAGTGAGTGTTTACTCGAACTCGAACTAATGTAGCTCTCAAGCTTTATGGTCAAGTGAGTGTTTGTTCAAACTCGAACTAATGTAGACCTTAGGCTTAATGGTCGAGTGAGTGTTTGCTCGAACTCGAACTAATGTAGCTCTTAGGATTAATGGTCGAGTGAGTATTTGCTCGAACTCAAACTAATATAGACCTTAGGCTTAATGGTCGAGTGAGTGTTTGCTCAAACTCGAAATAAGATCAGCCCTTAGGCTTTATGGTCGAGTGAGTGTTTGCTCGAACTCGAACTAATGTAGCCCTTAGGCTTAATGGTTGAGTGAGTATTTGCTTGAACTCGAACCAATGTAGCCCTTAGGCTTAATAGTCGAGTGAGTGTTTGCTCGAACTAGAACTCGAACTAATGTAGCCCTTAGGCTTAATGGTCGAGTGAGTGTTTGCTCGAACTCGAAGTAAGATCAACCCTTAGGCTTTATGGTCGAGTAAGTGTTTGCTCGAACTCGAACTAATGTAGCCCTTAGGCTTAATGTTCGAGTGAGTGTTTGCTCGAACTTGAAGTAATGTAGCCCTTATGCTTAATGGTCGAGTGAGTGTTTGCTCGAACTCGAACTAATGTAGCCCTTAGGCTTAATGGTCGAGTGAGTGTTTGCTCGAACTCGAATTAAGAGCAGCCCTTAGGCTTTATGGTCAAGTGAGTGTTTGCTCGAACTCGAACTAATGTAGCCCTTAGGCTTAATGGTCGAGTGAGTGTTTGCTCGAACTCGGACTAATGTAGCCCTTAGGCTTAATGGTCGAGTGAGTGTTTGCTCGAACTCGAAGTAAAGTAGCCCTTAGGATTAATGGTCGAGTGAGTGTTTTCTCGAACTCGAACTAATGTAGCCCTTAGGCTTAATGATCGAGTGAGTATTTGCTCAAACTCGAAGCAAGAATAGCCTTTAGGCTTTATGGTCGAGTGAGTGTTTGATCGAACTCAAACTAATATATCCCTTAGGCTTAATGGTCGAGTGAGTGTTTGCTCAAACTCGAAGTAATGTAGCCCTTAGGTTTAATGGTCGAGTGAGTGTTTGCTCGAACTCGAAGTAATGTAGCCCTTAGGCTTAATGGTCGAGTGAGTGTTTGCTCGAACTCGAACTAATGTAGCCCTTAGGCTTAATGGTTGAGTGGGTATTTGCTCGAACTCGAAGTAAGAATAGCCCTTAGGCTTATGTGGAGCTTGATCTCGTTGATTTTTCGGTTGGCAGTCCCCGATTTATGGGGTAATTTTTCAATCTCTGGTCATGGTCGGCTCTTAAGCCTGTTTGCATAATAGATCACGAAATAGAAGAATCTTTCTGAGACATGAGATATCGGTAAAGAAGAAATTTCTCTTTATAAGTCATTATACATGTGTTCATGTTTTGTGCCAAGGCTCGAGCAAACTACACGGGCATGATTCGTTTTGACCAATTGGCCCTTACAATTTTACCTATCGAAACCCTGTTTCCATGAAGTAACTTTCTTGGATCGAACTTGATAATCGAACTTGATATATTCGAGGGTAATGCCCCCCAGTATTCGAGGTTGATTGTAAAGAGTCCTCAGATACTGTTGAATTGTTCTAAGTTAGCATGATCATCGGTTGCCTCATTAAAAACCTTGCCGAAAATCCCATTTGGGACAAAATCGGTCTAAGGAAAAAAGAGTCCAACGCATGCTTTCAAACCTAAAGGCTTTGAGTTGAATAATCCATCCTTGTTTCTGGTCGAATATCTGCTAGGGTTAATTTTCGAAATACAAATGTACATGGGAGGGTCGTACCTTAGCAGCAGTATCGTTTTAGGTACAACACGTTCCAATTTCTCAGTAGTTGTTTGCCGTTTATCACTCCGAGTTTGTAGGATCCTTTTCCGATGATTTTGAGAACCTGATATGGCCCTTCCCAGTTCGGACCCAGTTTCCCTTCATTCGGATTGCGGGTGTTAAGGGTGACTTTCCTTAGTACAAAGTCCCCGATTTTGAAATGTCGAAGATTGGTTCTTCGATTGTAGTATCTTTCGATCCGCTGTTTTTTGGCGGCCAAATGGATTCTAGGCTCATGTTCATGGTCCCGTTATTCGACTCCTTTGTAGCATATCAAAACCTGATGCTAGGTTCTCTGATCTCAATTGGGATCAAAGCTTCGGCTTCATAGACCAACGAGAATGGCGTTGCTCCGGTACTGGATTTCGATGTTGTGCGATATGCCCATAGGACCTCGGGTAGTATTTCTCTCCATTTTCATTTGGCGTCGGTCAATCTCTTCTTAAGATTTTAGATGATGGTTTTGTTGGTCGATTCGGCTTGTCCGTTCTCGCTGGGATAGTACGGTGTTGATAGGATCCTTTTGATCTTATGATCCTCGAGAAATTTAGTTACTTTGCTGCCGATGAATTGTTTTCCATTATCACATACAATTTCGGCTGGCACCTCGAATCGACATACGATGTGGTCCCAAATAAAGTCTATCACTTCTTTTTCTCTGACTTTCTCGAAAGCCTGTGCTTCAACCCATTTAGAGAAATAATCAGTCATAAACAAAATAAACTGAGCTTTACCTGGTGGCGATGGGAGGGGGCTGACGATGTCCATTCCCCATTTCATGAAAGGCCGTGGAGGTTGGACCGAGTGGAGCAGCTCCCCGAGTTGATGAATCATGGGCGCATGTCTTTGGCATTTGTCGCATTTTTGAACGAACTCCCTCGCATCTTTGCCTATATAGGTCCAATAATACCCTGCTCTGATTGCTTTGTGGACCAGCGAATCGGCACCAGAATGGTTTCCACAAGTGCCTTCGTGAATTTCCCGTAGGATGTACTCGGTATCTCCTGGTCCCAAACATATTGCCAACGGTCCATCGAACGTCCTTCTATATAATGTTCCATCCTCGGACATGGTGAACCGTGCTGCCTTTATGTGCAAAGCTCTCGATTCCTTTAGATCTGATGGAAGCTTCCCGTTCTTGAAGTACTCTATATATTTGTTTCTCCAATCCCAGGTTAGACTTGTGGATTTTATCTCGGCGTGACCTTCTTCGACCACCGATCTTATGAGTTGTACGACAGTCCCCGAGTTGAGTTCGTCATCTTCGACTGATGAACCTAAGTTCGCAAGAGCGTCGGCCTCGTTGTTCTGTTCTCGGGGTACATGTTGCAAAGTCCATTCTTTAAATTAATGTAGAGTCACCTGTAATTTGTCCAAGTACCTTTGCATTCGATTTTCTCGGACTTCAAAAGTCCCGTTAACTTGGTTTACTACGAGGAGGGAATCATATTTAGCTTCTACGATCTCTGCTCCCAAGCTCCTAGCAAGCTCGAGACCTGCAATCATGGCCTCATACTCGGCCTCATTGTCAGTCAATTTTGTAGTTCTGATAGACTATCTAACTATATTACCTATGGATGATTTTAGTACAATGCCTAATCCGAACCCCTTCGCGTTCGAGGCACCGTCCGTGAAAAGGGTCCAGACTCCCGAAGAGGTACCCAATTTTATCAGTAGCTCTTTTTCAATCTCGTGTATGAGGGCTGATGAAAAGTTAGCCACGAAATTCGCCAATATTTGAGATTTGATAGCAGTTCGAGGTCGATACTCGATATCGTATCCACCGATTTCTATGGCCCATTTGGCCAATCCACCCGAAAGCTCGGGTTTGTGCAAAATATTTCGAAGAGGATAAGTTGTTACAACATGTATCGGATGACATTGGAAATATGGTTTTAGTTTCCTAGAGGTGCTTATTAAAGCGAGCACTAATTTTTCTAAGTGGGGATATCTAGCCTCGGCCTCGCCTAAGGTCCGATTGACATAGTAAATAGGGAATTGCGTACCTCGTTCTTCTCGAACCAGGACTCCACTTACCGCTATCTCAGAGACAGCTAAGTAAAAGTAAATATGTTCGTTCACTTTTGGGGTATGAAGTAGAGGCGGGCTCGATAAATACCGCTTTAGTTCTTCCAAAGCATGTTGGCATTCCGGAGTTTATGCAAAGTTGCTTTTCTTCTTAAGCAGTAAGAAAAATTAGTGGCTCCTATATGAGGATCTCGAAATGAATCATCTCAGGGTGGCTATCCTTCCCGTTAACCTTTGCACGGCCTTCACATTATCTACTACCGTGATATCCTCGATAGCTTTAATTTTATCGGGGTTGATCTCGATTCCTTAGTTGGACACCATGAAACCAAGAAACTTGCCCGAGCCAACCCTGAATGCATATTTTTCGGTGTTGAGTTTCATATTTTACTCCCTCAGTATGTCAGAAGTTTCCTGCAAGTACTTTAAATAGTCCTCTGCTCGCAGGGACTTAACTAACATGTCATCAATATAAACTTCCATTGATTTTCCTATTTGCTTTTCAAACATTCGGTTTACTAGGCGTTAATAAGTTGCACCAGCATTTTTTAGACCGGATGGCATCACGTTATAATAGTAGGTACCGTACTTAGTGATAAACGAGGTCTTTTCCTGATCCTCCGGGTCCATCTGTATCTGGTTGTACCCAGAGTAGGCATCGAGAAAACTGAGAGTCTCGTGGTCGGCCATGGCATCGATCATACGATCGATCTTAGGCAAAGGAAAAGAATCCCTGGGGCATGCTTTATTTAGGTCTTTATAATCTATACACATTCTAAGTTTTTTTCCCTTCTTAGGGACTATTACCACATTAGCTAGCCATTCGAGATATTTTACTTCTCGAATGGATCCTATTTTAAGAAGTTTCGTTACCTCGTCCTTGATAAAGACATGTTTGACCTCGGACTGGGGCCTTCTTTTTTGCTTGAGCAGATGGAATTTCGGGTCCAAGCTCAGTTTATGAGTGGTTATTTCCGGTGGGACCTCTGTCATGTCAAGGTGGGACCAAGCGAAACAATTCATGTTAGCTATAAGAAATTGAATAATATTTTTCCTGAGCTCGGGATCTAACCTCGTGCCTAGGTAGACTTTTCGCTCGGGAAAATATTTGATTAGTGTGATCTGCTCCAGCTCCTCGATCGTTGATTTGGTAGCATCAGAATCATCTGGGACCATGAAAGAACGAGGGATCCTACAATCAGCATCTTCGCCAGTCTCCTATTTCTCAAGTTGGGTCGAGACTGACGTTTGTGATTGCTATTTGGTGTCCCATTTTTCCTTCGAATATGATTCCTTTATCAATGATAATGAGGATATCGAAACACTTCGTCGACGGCAAACATTTCTTTGCGGCCGGCCCCCGTAGACCATTTTGATTCCCTCCGATGTTGGAAATTTCAGAACTTGGTGAAGGGTTGAGGGCACTGCTCTCATGTTGTGGATCCATGGCCTCTCGAACAGGGCGTTATATCTCATATATCCCTCGATTACATAGAACTTCATTTGCTGGATGGTCCTGTCCACGTTTACTGGCAAGATTATCTCGCCCTTAGTAATTTCACATGCCATACTAAATCCGTTCAGTACTAGGGTAGCAGGATTATCTCGCCCTCCGATGATCATGTGGATGATGTGTTGTGGCTCTTCTTGTTCGTTTTGTCTATTGAAATCTCTGTTTTTGAAATGGTTTTTGGCCCGGTCACTTAAAAATTCTCGAAGGTGCCCTCATTGAATAAACGGGCTACCTCTTCTGTTGATTGCCTGCAGTCTTCGGTTTTGTGTCCATGGGTGCCATGGTATTTGCATATTTGATTGGGATTCCTCTGGGCTGGATCAGACTGCAGAGGTCGAGGCCACTTAGTATCTTTGATGCGTCCAATAGCCGACACGATGGCAGATGCATCGATGTTGAAGTTTTATTCTGATAACTGTGGTGCTTCCATAGGTCCGATATGCCCGTTGAACCTATTCTTGTTCATCAGCCCTCGAGACCCTTGACCTCGAGCACTTCTCCTTTTGCCTCGTACGGAGTTGCGTGTAGGTTCGTTACCCCTATGATCTCCGTTATACGGCCGATATCGGTCCTTGTTCGACCTTGGTTCTCGGTCGACGTCTCTTTTAATAGCGAACCCAGAACCCAACTGATCGTCTTCAACTCTGATCTTCGATTGATATCGATTATGCACATCGGCCCAGGTAACAGCCGGGTACTCGACCAAATTCTGCTTCAACTGTCGTGAAGCCATCGAGCTTCGTTCGTTCAGTCCTTGAGTGAAAGCTTGTACAACCCAATCATCCGTGACCGATTGTAGATCCATTCGTTCCATTTGAAAATGAGATATAAATGCTCTTAGCATCTTGTTATCCTTTTGCTTTACCTTGAAAAGGTTCGACTTCCTGGTCTCGACCTTTATGGCTCCGGCGTGTGCTTTTACGAAAGAATCTGCAAGCATAGCAAAAGAATCGATAGAGTTAGACGGTAAATTATGATACCATATCATTGCCCCCTTTAACAGGATTTCCCCCGAACTTCTTCAATAGTATGGATTCGATCTTGTCGTCTTCTAGATCGTTCCCTTTAATGGCACATGTGTAAGAGGTGACATGTTCGTTGGGGTCGGTCGTTCCATTATATTTAGGATTTTCGAGCATGCAAAACTTCTTGGAGATCGGTTTAGGAGCCGCACTCGGGGGAAAAAGCTTTTGTATGAATTTTTTGGAATCCAAGCCCTTCAATATCGGTGGTGCCCCCGGGATCTGATCAACCCTGGAGTTATACGTTACTACATTTTTGTTGTTTGCTTCAATCATCTTTTCTCCCAACTCAATTCGTTTTGTCAGTTCCTCCAACATCTTGATAATTTCGGGATTAGTCCCCGATTCTTATTCATTTGATCTCACTACAACTGGCCCCGTTTCGTGGGTGATTTTTCGGGATGGACCGGGCTCGACCCTGCTCGGTTCCTGGGTTTGGCTCTGCAACGGAGCTATTGCTACCTAATGAGCTTGTAATATTTCGAAGATCATACGCAGGCTGATCCCGTCTTCTCCAATATTTTGGGTATTTCGAACTGCAGGACGAGTTCCACCATGGATGTTATTTTCGGGGTCAGAATGTTGGTTTGCCTCGATGGCCACATGTGAATTGTCGTCGATTGGATCTGCGACCCGAGTTCCAACGGGATCGACGAGCGGCCTTTCATCCCCGGTCGTCAAGTTGTTGTTCTCATCTTGAAGGTCGGCTTCATTGTCAATAGGTAGGGCCAATGATTGGGAGTTCGTTATTTTTAACTTGAAATCAAAGACACTTCCAAGAGCAAGTGTAAAATGGTGTGTTTTGCAGAGATTCGTACCAAATAACCACTATTATCCTTAGCCCCATGGTGAGCGCCAAACTGTTTACCCGAAAAACGGATAGAGTTGAATTTATACGTAGTTCTAAAGATATGTGGTATAACTTGGCACAAATCGGAAAAATAAGTAGAAATATGTCAAATATTGACTGTAAAAAAGGAATGAAATACAAACCAAATTGTGTAGAGAATGATTTATAAACAAGCAAGATGAATCAATGTCCAAAGTCCAAAAAAAGATAATCTCTGCTATATTTCTGTGTAAAATCAATAATCTTTGAGATGTGAGAATGTATTGATGTCTCAATGTTCAATGTCCCCCCTTTACAGAAATGATAACCACTCTTCATATAGTGGAAAAATCCTACTTTGGATATAATTAAAAATACATAGTGGTGATCCCATGATAGATTAATCAATTAGCTTTTCCTTGATTTCTGTCGAGATTCTCTCCCTTAGTGCGGCTATAACGGCTTTGTTGTCTCTTAGCTCGATCTTGGTCGGTCTTGGTAGTGGTCGGTCTCTGGATCTCGAGCTCGATATTAACTCCACTTCATATTATAGCTCGATATTGACCCGATCTCGATATTGACTCGAGCCCAGTATTGATCGGTCTGGGTCTTGAGCTCGATAACCCGGCTTCTCATCGTATCCCGATATTATAATGACGACCTTTGGTCCATGATGTTTAAATCTTGACTAATTATACGGAGGGCAAACTCGGTTTTAACCGTATACAATTTGCCAATGCATTGTCGAAAGACGATTTATAAGTCTCATTTGCAGTCACTGTTTAGTTTTTTCCCATTTTGGACTTGCGTATTAGTTTATATATAAATTTTAAATCTTCTAGGTAAAGAACAATTAGAGTGACTTTAACTCCTTTGATGGCAACCCCGATATAAATGATGATTCTTACCCATTTGACCATATAATTTGGTTAAATTTTTTGAAATTTTGTGGTGCTTCAGTTGATGACTAAGAGAATACTTATAAATTAGGATGATTAACTGGATAGATTTAGAATGTTTATCCTCTTTCTTTTATCAATAAGAAGTTTCATTGATCCTGCAATGTTTCTGGTCAATTAAGAAGAACAAAACCAAAAAGTTAGAATTTAAATTCATAAATTCTGGTCAATTAAATTCTGGTCGTGAAAGTATTTTCCCCTCTCTCCCCGACTTCTCTCTCTATTTTTGACTAATATCCAACGGTCATCTTTTGACCGGGCATCTTACAGCACCGACACCGGCGACCACCCAACCCACCAGGTAAGTGTTTCGACCATATCTCCCCTCTCCCTCTCCCTCTCCCTCTCCCTCTCCCTCTCTCTGTTCTACCGCTCCTCTCTCTCTCTCCTCTGTCTTCTCTCCTCCCCACTTCCCCAACCCTAACAGTAGTCGTCGGGCAACTGCTGCTTTGCCGGCAATCATTCCGGTGATTGTTGTCCTCTCTCTCTCTTTCTCTTTCTCTTTCTCTTCTCTCTTTTTTCTTTTTCTTCTCTCCTCTGCAAACTCTAGACCCCTCCCCCCTTTCCTCTCTCCTTTCCCCAGTTTATTTCCTCTTCTTGCGGCCTCTTTGGGTCTGGTCAGCGGCTGCCTTAGCCGGTGCCTACTCTGGCATCGTGAAAGTGGGCAGCCAAGGCTGCCAGACAGTGGGTCACCAGGTATAGTGGTGACAGCACCCCCTCCCCCCGTTTTGGTATTCGTATTTCTTTTAAAATCTTCAGGTGGATAGTCGCAGCGTTCGGGCAAGCAGCACGGGTCACCTCCGTTTGGCATTAACAAGGGACGGTGGGAATTTGGAAGGGAGCACGGTACACTGATCCAGGTTCTGTTCTTCGGAGTTGGTACCTCCCGATATCTTGTTTCACTTCCCCTTGTGGTAGCTTATTGTTGTCTTATTAGTTGATACTAGTCTAGGCATTATTTTAGCGGGCCTGTAGTACAACCTGTTTCCTTTGCGTTTGGTCGTCGCTTGTTCTGGATGTGGTCTGTGATGGTAGAATAAGGTCATGTCCTCGGGAGAGGCGGGAAGCGGGGCAGGGGGTAGGGCAGGGTTTAGGGGGTGGGGCAGGGGGAGGGGTAAGGGGCAAGGGTGCCTATAGGTTGAGAATTGGGTCGTGGAACATAGGGACGTTAACGGGTAAATCTATCGAGTTGGCGAAGATTCTCCAGAAGAGAAAGGTCAATATAGCATGTGTTCAGGAGACTAAGTGGGTAGGATCGAAGGTGAGGAATGCAGATGCGTTTAAACTGTGGTACTCTGGACGCTCGAAGGGCAAGAACGGAGTAGGTATTTTGGTGGACAGGGATCTTAGGGAGTCGGTGGTTGAGGTTAGGCGGGTGAGTGATAGATTAATGGCTATTAATACGCTCCCCAAGCGGGCTTGGATGAAGAGGTTAAGAGGTATTTCTGGGAGGGTTTGGATTAAGTGGTGCGTGGTATTCCGCCCACGGAGAAGTTATTTATAGGAGGGGATTTCAATGAGTATATCGGGGCGTCTGCTAGTAGTTATGGCGAGGTTCATGGCGGCTTTGGCTTTGGGGTTAGGAACGGAGGTGGAACTTCTCTATTGGATTTCACTAAGGTTTTTGAGTTGGTGATTGCGAACTCTATGTTCCCGAAGAGGGAGGAGCATTTGGTAACTTTTCATAGTACGGTGGCTAAGACTTAGATTGATTATTTTCTCCTAAGGAGGTATGATAGAGGGTTGTGCAAGGATTGCAAGGTTATCCCGAGTGAGTCACTCGCGACCCAACATAGGCTCTTGGTGGTGGACGTCGGCATACCGATAAGGAGGAAGAGGAAGGTGGTTCAGGGTCGTCTGAGGATTAGGTGGGGTGCCTTGACGAAGGAGAAAGCTCATGAGCTGGGGAGAAGGTTGTTGGCTATGGGGGCTTGGAGAAGTAGTGGGGAAGCAAGAGGTATGTGGACGATGACAGCGAACAGTATTAGGGAGGCGGCAAGAGAGGTGCTAGGGGTCTCTAAGGGTTACTCGAGCGGGCACAGGGGTGACTGATGGTGGAACGCCGAGATCCAGGGTAAGGTGGAGGAAAAGAAAGCGGCGTATTGGCAGTTAGTGTAGAGTAAGGACGAGAAGGAGAGGCAGATGAACAGAGTAAGCTATAATGAAGCTAAGAAGGTGGCGAAGTTAGCGGTCACGGAAGCAAAAAATGCAACATTTGGTCACATGTACGAAGAACTGGGGGACAAAAGCGGAGACAAGAAGTTGTTCCGGCTGGCCAAAGCGAGAGAGAAGATGGCTCGTGATCTAGACCAAGTGAGGTGCATCAAGGATGAGGAAGGCCGAGTGTTAATGGAAGACGCACAGATTAAGCGGAGGTGGCAGACGTACTTCCATAAGCTGCTAAATGACGAAGGGGACAGAGACATTGTGCTAGGAGAATTGGAGCACTCCGAGTGTCACCGAGATTTCAGCTACTGTAGGCGCATTAGAGTCGAGGAGATTGTCGGGGCTATGCGTAAAATGAGCAGGGGCAGAACGACAGGGCCAGACGAAATTGCAGTAGAATTTTGGAGGTATGTGGGTAGAGCAGAATTAGAGTGGCTAACTGGGCTGTTTAATGTTATTTTCAAGATGAAGGAGATGCCAGAGGAATGGAGGTGGAGTGTGATGATTCCACTATAAAAGAACAAAGGCGATATCCAGAACTGTAACAACTATATGGGCATCAAGCTACTGAGTCATACCATGAAAGTGTGTGGGGTGGGTAGTGGAAGCAAGGGTGAAGAGGCTGGTGTCGATATCCGATAACCAGTTTGGGTTCATGCCTGATCGTTCCACTACAGAAGCGATCCATCTTATTCAGAGGTTGGTGGAACTGTACAGGGATAGGAGGAAGGACTTGCACATGGTGTTTATTGACCTAGAAAAAGCTTATAACAAGGTACCTAAGGAAGTTTTTTGGAGATACCTGGAGGTGAAAGGTGTTCCGGTGGCTTATATTAGGGTGATTAAGGATATGTATGATGGAGCTAAGACTCGGGTTAGGACAGTGGGGGCGACTTGGAGCATTTCCCGGTTGTTATGGGGCTTCACCAAGGATCTGCGCTCAGCCCGTTCTTATTTGCTCTGACGATGGACGCATTGACACACCATATTCAAGGGGAGGTGCCATGGTGTATGTTATTCGCTGATAATATAGTTCTGATTGATGAGACGCGAGGCGGTGTTAACGAGAGGTTGGAGGTTTGGAGACGAATCCTTGAGTCTAAAGGATTCAAGTTGAGCAGGACTAAGACTGAATACGTGGAGTTCAAGTTCAGCGGTGTGCCGGGTGAAGCGGACATGGACGTGAGGCTTGACTCTCAAGTCATCCCAAAGAAAGGGAGCTTCAAGTACCTGGGTCGATTATTCAGGGGGATGGGGATATTGACGAGAATGTTACGCACCGTATAGGAGTGGGGTGGATGAAATGGAGGCTAGCGTCTGGTGTCCTGTGTGACAGGAAGATGCCTCCAGAACTTAAAGAAAAGTTCTATAGAGCGGTGGTTAGGCTGGCCATGATGTATGGGACAGAGTGTTGGCCAGTCAAAAATTTTCATACCCAGAAGATGAAAGTTGCAGAGATGAGGATGTTGAGATGGATATGCGGACGCACTAAGCTAGATAAGATTAGGAATGAAGATATTCGGGTGAAGGTGGGCGTGGCTCCTATGGAAGACAAGATGCGGGAAGCTAAGCTTAGATGGTTCGGGCACGTGAGGAGGAGAAGCCTGGATGCACCAGTAAGGAGGTGTGAACGGCTGGCCTTGACGGGTATAAGAAGAGGTAGAGGGAGACCTAAGAAATATTGGGGAGAGGTGATCAGGCAGGACATGATGCAGACGCAGATTTCCGAGGACATGGCCCTTGACAGGAAGTTATGGAGGTCGAACATTAGGGTTGTAGGTTAGGAGATAGGAGACTAGTATGTTAGTGTTTTGTTTTAGGCTGCTAGTGGCTCCAGTTGTGTTCTTAATACTTCATTAGGGTCGTAAGTTAGGTTGTAGTATGTTTAGTGGCCCTTTGTGTACATATTATTCCCTTGCGTCTGTATTACTGTGCCTTTGTTACTGCTTAGTGTTACTATTTTGCTCTCTATTTTCTGGTTATTGTGTTGCTGGTGTTATCTTTCTAGATTCCGTTTCTGTTACTGATACACTGTCTCTTTCCTTCTTGTGCCGAGGGTCTACCGAAAACAGCCTCTCTACTCCTCCGGAGTAGGGGTAAGGCCTGCGTACACACTAATCTCCCCAGACCCCACTTGTGGGATCTCACTGGGTTGTTGTTGTTGTTGTATACCAAGCTTAACATTTTAAGTATTTATGGACAGCCAACCCCCTATTAACGGACATGTGTCAACAATGTCAGCATTACAATAAATCTACTCGTGTTATTTATGTGGTGATTAATAATAAAGATATAGTTATGCTTTGATTAACGATGATGAGTTATACATGAAATACTTATGCTAAGGCATTTAATCTTAGATAGTTTAATTCATGCATTACTAGTACACGTATTCTTATTAAATAATACATATATAAATTAACGCAATATTTTATACCACAAATCAAATAGTAATAAATTAGTTGTATAGCAATTATTATTTTCCTTGTGCGATCACCGAAACAAGAATGTGTTAGGGATTTATGCTGGTATTAATAATCTATATATACAAACCAAACGACTTCTAAAGATACATTTAAAATCGTATCCAAGCAAATATTATTACATAAACCGGTAAGGAGGGAATAGACAACAGTTATATGTAACAATAACAAACTCAATATATTTTTACTAGTGGGGTCTGGGGAGGGTTGTGAGTATGCAGACCTTACTCCTACAGTAACGTAAAGAGGTTGTTTTCAATAGATTATCGGCACGAAAAAAAATAAAAATAAAGCAGAGCAACAAGCAGTAACAAGAACAAAAAAAAAAAACGAAACGAAAGGACACATGTAATGATAAAAATATACAATATAAGAATACAAGACCGATGTTACAACATTTATACGTAATTGATGATATTTTTCATACGGCTAATACAAAGATATTTCTAAGTACTATATCTCTGCCAGTCACTCTCATGACATGTATGCCAGCCATTGGCCAAAATATGATAAGAAACGTGTGCTCATTAATCCATTACTCATCTCATCCTCCCCCAATATATTGTTACATCCCATCTCATAGCCTAAAAAGATCATTTCCCAATACACCAAAAAATCTTTTGCAACAATGGCCTCAATAGCTGGTGTTAGTATCACAAACCCAAGAATTTTCGCCAAAACATGTGATTCCTCTAAGGTTCAAGCCTTGAAATTTCCATGCCTGAACAAACCATGGAAAAATTCATCATCAGTCCAATTTGGACATGGAAAATTGTATCTTAAGACCATAGGTGCAACACCAGATAATAAGCTTTCTGATTTAGTAGCTGATAGTGTTAAAGAAGCTGAAGAAGCTTGTGCTGAGAACCCGGTTAGCGGAGAGTGCGCGGCGGCTTGGGATGTGGTAGAAGAGGCGAGCGCAGCAGCGAGCCATGCTAGGGACAAGAAGAAGGAGTCTTCTGACCCTTTGGAGAATTACTGCAAGGATAATCCTGAGACTGATGAGTGCCGTACTTATGACAATTGATTAAATTACTAAGTCATGTTATATTTGTTGTTATTCTCAAACATAATACCTATATGGTAATTTGATACTCTTGTTGTTATCCTCATGAATATTCTTGAATGTTAAAGAGTCCTGTTTAAGTAGAGCTCATACTACACTTTTCTTGAATTTGCTATCACTAACGATGTTATATATCATCTAACTACCAAGTTTATCGCCAATCTGTCATTAAATAGGATTAGCTACAAAATTAGCTATAGATTTGTTCATCGTCTCGGTCTACGTACATATTATCCTTCCCAAAACCCTACTGTGAGATTACATTATTGTATAGATTTTATCCGGTCGCCAATTCTTTTTTTAGTAGTAGTAAATAGTCTCCGATATATTTTCATGATTGTCCTCTTCTTGCAAATGAGTTAACTTTTCCAACTCTCAAACTAAACATCCCATAAATTGAATTTGTTGTAAAATTAACTCCTCATTAGTTTGATTCAAGTAACCAAAGGTTGCTCACAATTAGTTAATCAAAACTTGCAGACCAGATCCGCTTATGATTAACGTTAATCTTTAAAGATTTGTCACACAAAATCTAAATTTATGGCTAATCTTGGAGTTATTGTTATGGCCAAAATTTCATACTTGAGTTCGTGAGCTATGAAATAGTACATCAAATCAAATAAATTCCATGACCACCTGAATTCTTGATCATCTCTTGTTCTACGTTTGAACTAAAAGCAAACAAAGAATTCGTGTAGGGCCTGTTTGGATGGCCGTTACCCATGGTTTCATAATGTAAAATATCATATTGTATAGTATCGTATTATATTGTATTGTACTGAATTAATAAATATAATGTTTGGATTAAGGCTGGCAAGTGAGCCGGTCCAGGCCCGGAACCGCGGACCAAATGAGCTAAACGGGCCAAACGCGTTAGGACCGGTTTTAGTGGGTCTGGGCCGGTCTCGCAGGCCGGCCCTATGTTTTGGGCCCGTCAGGGACCGGACCGGTCCCTTAGCGAGCCAAATGGTCCCAACGATCAAATTTTAAAAAAAATTTAAAATATAGTCGTTGGGCTATCAAAAATAGTTGTTGGCTATTTATAAAATAGTCATTTAACCCCCCCCCCCCCCCCCCCCAACTTTGTTTTAATCCCAAACTTTTTATAATTACACTTTTTTCCTATTTTTAACTATAAATACCCCCTCATTTTTTTATTTTTCTTACAAAATCATCAATCTATCACAATCTCTCTATTTTTCTTCTATAATTGCTACTATTGCTTACTTTATTGTTACTACTTTATAATATATATTATACATTTAGTATATATACTATACTATATATACATCTTATATAAGCTATATAAGATGTATATATATATATATTCTATACTATACTATATATATACTTTTTAGTAGTAACATGAAAGGACCAAAGTATGATACTTTTTAGCTGGTATAAATATGGGATGATGGAAGATCAAGTTTTAGCTCAACTAAGATTACAGTTTCAACTAATTTACCACTCTTAGATATATTATCCTCTTTATCGGCTAGCTACACCAGTAGCATAACTAAATATAATGTCTCTTAAAATTATATTTAGCTATGCTATTGGTATAGCTAGCCGATAAAGAGGATAATATATCTAAGAGTGGAAAATTAGTTGAAACTGTAATCTGAGTTGAGCTAAAACTTGATCTTCCATCATCCCATATTTATATCAGCTAAAAAGTATCATACTTTGGTCCTTTCATGTTACTACTAAAAAGTATATATATTTTATATCAGCTAAAAAGTATCATACTTTGGTCCTTTCATGTTACTACTAAAAAGTATATATATATATATATATATATATATATAAGTTATATTCGACATAAGATATATATATAAAAGCTATATTCGATATTAAATATTGAATATTAAAATTTAGGATGTTAAATAAAATTTAGGTCACAATTCTACAATAAAATTTACAAAATATTGCCTTAGCTATTTTTTTTAACATCCTTTTGTCTCTAATATTTATTTAATTTAATTTTTTTAAAAATCCGTTGGGCCCACTTAGCCCGCGGGCGGGGACCGTTTAGCCCGGGACTAAACGGTCCCGGGCCGGTCCCTACAAAAAGACCGTTTAGCCCGGGACCGTTTGGCCAGTTTAATTTGGGACCGGGACCGTTTGGACCGGCCCACTTGACCCGTTTAGGCTTGGGATCGGTCCACTTGCCACCCTTAATTTGGATAGATTGTATTGTTTATCGTTGTTTAATAACATATTTATTGTTACCACGCAAAAACTCCCCATTTTTCATGGTTATATGACAACGAAGTTACAACGAGTTTACAACACCATACAACATAATTTTAAGAACAATGGAAACAAACATGGTATCAATGAAAATAATACAATAATGAACCACGGGAAATAACCATACAAACAGGGGGTTAGGAACTGTTTGCACTACAGCATTGACATCCCAAAGATCAACACATTGAGCAACTGTTACCCGATGGCTTTCTGAGATTACTTGGAAGGGCGACGTAAGGCTAAGTAACCAATGTCCGTAAGGTTACTATCCGCCAACCGGGGTCCCCTCCGTCACTAGACAAGACTGTCAGTGTCATATGGAAAAACCGATGTCAAAAACAATTGAGAGAACAGAAAAAAGAATGCATACATAAACGAGAGACCCAAATATCTTTGACATCATACTGCAAACTGCTAGTTCATAAAACAACTAAATAATGAGGTACCAATATTAGCCAAAGGTAACCTGACTAGTAAGAAACCAAAGCTACATTGTCCATAAGAAAAAGAAATACCAAGGACATTTAATATGGATTTCTCTATTTCATACTCGGTAAATCTTCAGACCAGAATCTCAAAACAGCAACATATCAGAAGAAGCATCGATAGGTTGAATAGGGCAAGGCAGCTGCCATGGCTCAAGCAAAGTGTCGGGAATTTCAGGGAGGTCAACAGGAAATCCAGTAGCATCAGCCCAAAATTGAGTGAGCGAGTTCAGTGAATTCAAACGTTCAGTCAATTCAGCAATCTGAGCCCTCAACACATTGTTCTCTGCATCGATGGCACAATAATTTCTTTCAACAGAATCAATCCTCTCGCGGCAGATGCTGTTCTGGTTCTGTAGCTGTGTTGTTTCGCTCATCAACTCCCCCAATCGCTGCTGCTTCCTCATCCGTGACCTACGAGCAGACTCACGGTTGGATTCCATTCTCTTCCTTTTCCTTTCATCAAACTTTGCATACCGCTGGTCTGCATCAGAACCAGAACTCACCGCTTGCTGAGTAGAAGCCATGTCGATTTGATTGACAATCAATATGTGAAACAATGGGAAACTTTGTATCCTCTTTTTTTATTAGATCGGCAAAATTTGGTAGTGTAGCTACAATAATCCTAAAATTAAATTGGACCGGGACAATGATGAATACGGCTAGCTCATGAAATTACGTAGAACCAGTAAAGAAAGACTACTGAGAAAGAGTGCAGAATACGAATTCGACGCATCTGGATAGCGTATGTCATGAATAATTTTGGAACTAAGAATCAAACATGGAAATTGTTTAAGAAATCCCAATCAATCTCTGGGAATCAAACAAGGCGTGTGAATAGATCCAAATCCAACGAGCGGGTGAAGGTATTAACAAAAAAAATCTGCAATCGCACACAACAAACAAGATCGTTAAAAGGGGCCAAAAACTAGATCAAAAGGCAAAACAAATTCATTCATAAGAAGAACCCAAATAAACAAACTAAGTTTCACCCGAATTAATTGAGGTCGGCTTTATAATCATCAGCTCTATTAAACTATTCTAGACTATCTTTATGTTGATGATTAACCTACCTAAAAGATTACTTTGGATATAAGACATTCCTATACAAAGGAAAGGTAAAAGTACTAAAGTTCACATCTTTTCTTAATTATTGTTTAAAAAGTTCTAATCTTTCAATCCTAACAAGAACCCAAATCAATAAACTAACCCTAACCCAAATTAATTGAGGCTCATCCTTACATTTATCAGCTCTATAAAACTATTTTAGACACCTTTATTTTGATAACTAACCTACCTAAGATAATTACTTTGGATATGAGTAATTCTGCTAAAGTTCAAATCTTTTCTAATTTTTGGTTAAAAAGTTTAGATCTTTCAATCAATATATATACTAATAAGTATTCATTATTGGGATTCGGGATAAAATCCATCTGCTTTTTTGTCTCTATTTTTTTTAGATTAATTATCCATCTTCTCTTTATCTGTACAAGAATTATAAGGATAGAAAAAGAAACTGAAATCAAAGAAAGACACAGATATACAAAAAGGGATACAGAGTTAATCTTAACAGAAATCGGAATAAAAACAAACAAATAGAAGAACTAAAAGCAGACAATAAAAATAATAAACAACAAAAAACAATAAATGAAAATACTGAAGATAAAGAAGCCGAAAAGGAAAAAAGGAAAAAAAAAAAGGTAAAGGAGAATAGGCATACCTTTGCAAAGGAGTAGAACAAAAGGGTCGAAAGAATGTTATGTAGGGTGAGAAGAGGGGTTTATATAGGGGAAGTGGAAGAAGCGTTTTGAGAAAATTAAGGATAATTTTTTATTATTTTAAGGAAAGTTGTGTCATCGGTGTCATGTGATTGGCTGCAGTGTGATGACAGCTAAACTGAGTTTAAAGTCTGAGGTAAGTTTCCTCTGCCTTTCCTTATTTGTTGCTAAATTCAAAATATTTCCAAATGGTACATCTTTTATTACCTAATCCACGTTTTTATTGTGCATGTAATAATCTATTTTATTTTTACCTTTTCTTCTGATGTTTGGTATCGTGTTAGAACTAATCTACAAATTTAAGATTTATAATTAAAGATAAAAGGATCATATTTATCCCCTTGCAATTCTTGGTGGTGCTTGCAATATCTTCATTATTTAAGTCTTAAAGATCTTACCCGACATTATTATACAAAATAAATAATCAAATTTCTTTGTTAATCCTTTGATGATATGGTTTTAATATGAAAGAGTTTCAAATACCTATGTAGACAATAAATTTGCGTCGAGAAAATAATCGAGATCGAAAAATATTGCAACAATCGTAGTATTTGATTTTAAATAATACGAGTGTACAATCTCTATGAATCCTCTGATTCTTCTTTCTAATAGTAAATAAATCCAAGGGCCTTTGAGCTTGATCTTGAATATGTAGTTGTTGCCACGAACGATGATCTTGAATTCAACTAGCACGAACTTTGATTTGAACTCGTACTCCTTGAATCTTGATTTGTTCTTCGTTCTTGAGCTTGTACTTGATTTGTTCTTCGTTCTTGAGCTTGAACTTGATTGCTTGAACTTGAACTTGTGGAGTAATTTGCAGCGTTTGATCCACGAGTTCTTTCTTGCTTCTTGTTATAACTTCTGATCCCTTTTCTAGGTTATGAAGACCCATATTTATAGTTGTGGAAGGGAAGAGTTATGATAAGAACAAACTCTTTCCGACCAATCAAATTGAAGTGTGGCAAGGCCACATTTGATTGGCCAGAACATGTCACTTGCATACGTGACACAGTTTCATTGGCCTTTTAATTTGGCTTGGCATGCTTTGTCATTTTGACACGTGACACGATCCTATTGGCTATTTCGTTTGACTTGGCATGCCACATCATTTGACACGTGGCACTAAAACGTGCCCTTAGGAAGATGATATCTTGGGCTTAATGAAGTGGGCTCATCACTTTAGCCCAATTAAATGGGCTAGCCCAATAGATTAAGATTTATTTATTTAATCCATATTTATTGGATTTATATAATTAATTCAATTATATTAGCTCATAATATTTATTTAGACCAATATATCTTGAATTTAAAATATACTCCAAATTATTTTATGGATTTAATTTAAATAAAATTTATATGCCTGCAACCTTCTTCTTGAGTTTGGATTTGTAACAATAATTTCTCTTGTGATTTGCCATATTATAGTTTTTCCTTATTTTTATAATTTTGTAATAATTATTTTTTCTTATTTATCGATTATCACTAGTGTAAACAATTGCAGTCTGTTTAATTTGTCCATCATTATACCCGTGTCCTACATAATTAATTAGTTAATTAATCAATTTTTTTAAGTAATAAATAATAACTAATTAACCTCTGCAATTTCTTGGCTTTTTCATGTCTTGTTTGGTAATGGAAATTTAAAATAAGACTTTTTGTTGATTGATCTTTTAGTTTAAAAAATATTTTGTAACTTCAGGGGTGGTTCGATAAATTTGGGGGCCTAAAGCGCAAACTCTTACGATAGGCCTTATTTGAAGTTAACTTTTTAGCTTTTTGAGATATAAAATTATTCAAAAAAGATTATAATTAATTATTTCTAATAAAAATATAGCAAAACCATTTAATCACTCTTGAGATAGGTTGATCTTATGTAATATTTTATTAATTATAATTTTAAAAATTTCTTATTGCTGAAACAACTGTTAGAGGAGTGTTAACAACTATTAGAGGAACTGAAACAACTATATAGATTGCTATATGAGCATTCGGAAATGTAATATAATTTTTTTATTTAAAAAGATAACATACACGCATACTAACTATTAGGAAATTTGCCCCCCCCCCCCCCCCCCCCAAAATTATGGGGCCTAAACCACCAACTTTAGCTGCTTTGCCCATAAGCATGTAGCTTTTTATGATACTAAGATAAAATTGAGTAAATTTATTTAATAAAAAATAGTTTAATAACTTGAATGCAATAAATTAAAAATCGAACGATAATCCTTGAAATTAATTTATTCGGGACAAGGTGTGCGTGACCCCTATTAAGGACAAGATGCGGGAAGCGAGACTTAGAAGATTTAGATATGTGAGGAGGAGAAGCACAAACGCCCTAGTAAAGAGGTGTGAGAGGTTGATATTGGAGGGCCTAGGGAGAGGTAGAGGTGGGCGGAAGAAGAATTGGGAAGATGTGATTAGGCAAGACATGATGCAACTATAGCTGACCGGGGACACTAGGGGCAGATTTACCTAGGGTGAAGCGGTATCACGTGACACCGCTTCATCAAAATTTTTAGCAAAGATGTATAAACATGATATGTGAACAATAAAACAGTATAAAACTAAATGAATGACACCGCTTGTTGAACACATTCCTCTAGTGCAGCGGGAAAGACCCTATATTTTATCAGGGAGGTGACTGTTTACCCGTAAAACGGTACATTTGAATTTATATGTGGTTTATAGACAAGTGAATCAGTTTGATCCTAAAATGATAAATAAATTAGACAAAAATGTAAGACTTAGCTTTGCAGTTGGGATAAAACAACAGAAATCTTAGTCCCGGAAGCTCTCCGGAAGCAGAGCTTCCGGAGGCAATATAAACAATATGAATAAGCAAGAAAGCCAAATATTATTGAGCTTTTGATAGAATATAGTGTATGTTTGTCAGAAAATTCGTGTCATTTACGATGGATGTAGGGTCCACCATTTATAGTCACGCCTAGGGAACAAGGTCCTAAGATCAAGCCCCTCTTAAATGACAATTATGAGGGTCAATGAAGAATATGTAACGGTAGGCAGTGAATGCCATATTCTCTTTAACGGACTGTGCACTTAATGCTATAGAATATTCTTCATTAAATGCTACCGGGTGGCATGCATTTATTTCGCCTTTATGAATATCATTATCTCCGATAACAAATGAGATCATTGCCTTCAGACCCGACTGTCTTCGGCTCCACGTTTTGCTTTCTCATGCGATCATTAAATATGTTATTCTATACAGATAGTCCCCCTGCTTTCCGGTGGCATAAATTTGTGTCACCGAGAAGTTGGTAGAGATACCTTTCTTGGCGAAAAATTCTCTGACCCCCTCTTAAAAGTTTTTGACTGTTGATTAGACCCACGTTTCTTAGCATTTAATACCCGAACACGCGTTGTCCCACGATTCAGCACCACTTTTTCCGATTATCGAGGATTATGGCCACGATTTTAGCCGCCTATTCCTTTACTTATATGCATCAAACTTCTCCATTTACAGTTCATAACTTTCCAAACTTTCTCAAACTCTCTTTACTCAACTCGAACTTATCTTCAACTTTCTCTAATCTTCTTCTTCAGAAAAAAAAAAAAACCTTTTCTCTCTTATAATAACAATGGCATCTTCTTCCAGAAACCTCAGTTCCTCAAAGAACAAAGGTAAAATTGATGATGATGCTCCTCCTACGGTGAGCACCATCATTCCAAGGAGTCTTGTCATAACTAAGGACTTTGAAGAGAAGTACCCTTCTGCTAATCCTCGCACGTGGGCTGTTGGAGTGTATCCTTCTTCTATCCGTCCTTCCAGCATTCCTGCTGTGAAGGAAGACTGTCATTTTCATGATTTAAACATCATCTCTCCTGACCTGGCAGAGCGAATACCTTGCCCAAGAAGGGTTTCACGTATTTTTATACGTATCCCTTCACTTTGGGACCATTCTCTTTTAGCGGGGAGCTTGACTCTATTATTGTGGAGTTCTGCATCCGTTACCAGGTATGCCTGGCGCAAGTAAGTCCTTCTGTGTGGAGGATAGTTGCTTGTCTTCGGCGTCTATTCCAGGAGACGAGAGAGGAGCTAACCCTGGCTCGATTAATGAACCTTTATACCCCCAAGATTTTTTGTGGGGGAATGATTAATTTCAGCAAATGTGGCCACCATGCTCTGCTAACCAGCATGGATGGTGACAACAACCGCGTGTGGATGGAACGGTTTGTTGCACTCACCACCAGAGATATCATTCAGTCCACGACTCCATCCTTTTCGGAATTATGGAACCGTACTCGTAAGTCACCGTTTGTTTTTTATTCTATTAAGGATTGCCCCATGATGACCCTTCTTCTTTCACTTATTTCAGCAACTCGGTGGACACCACCTAGGGTTGAAGGCTTGGACCAGTGGGTCCAGAAAATTTTGGATGTCACTATCTCCGAGACCCGCACGTGGAAAGAACTTGCCCTTAAATATGGGTGGAAGGCCAAAAATCATGGTAAGTCGAACTCATCTTGTTTTTACCTTTCGTATAAAAAAGTTGATTAACTTTTTTCTCCTGTTGAATTCAGTCTACCCAAGGCTCAGTTGTCGTCCCCGAGGAAGATGTTTTGGCTAATCCTGCTGACACGACGAGGCTGCTGCAGGAGGCTTTTACCCAAACAGGTGTCTTCGGGCCTGCTTCTGGTGCAAGTGCTTCTTCTCGGAGTCCCTGGCCGGAGAACAAGCAACAAAAAAGAGACTTTCCGAGACGTCTTCAGATGCTATGGTGATGAGCATCGCGCCCGAGACGTCTTCAGATGCTGTGGTGATGAGCGTCGCGCCAGAGCTGGCCATTGATACCATGGTGATCGACGATGATGGAGAGGCCAGTGACACGGGGTCTTCTCTACATTGAAGACGACGACCTTTATCAGCTCAACATAATGCTCAATCTGTTGAGTTAGTTACACCAGCCGAGGATGATGCCTCGGCACTCTGGGGAGTATGATATGGTGGAAAATGCTATTTCCCGCTTTCGCGTCCCAGTCTTCGTGCCTGGTACCGTAAGGCTGAGTATCGGGTCCCTTCCGTCTTTGGCTGATGAGCAACCAACAACCAGCACTGCGTTTGCCGTAGCTGCTTCTCAACCTACAATGCCATAAGCTTCATCTCCTTCTTCACCAACTCTGCCTTTGCCACCAGTAACTGCTACATTATCTCCACCAGCTGCAATTGCCCGAGAGAATGATATCCCTCTTCCCAGTCCCCAATTCATGGGAATTTAGGGCATAACTATTTTGCCCCCTCTGAAGATCCCCAAAGAAGGAGGAGTGTCACCCTCTCGGTTTCTACCGGATGTCATCTGTTATCCCGGCCGGTGGAACTTGTTAATTATCAGTAGCCTTTGGCTTCAGAAAAAGATAGGAATAAAATGCAAACTCTCTCGGGAGAGTGTTTGTTGAACAATGCTATGCACAACCCATCGGCGGTATAGTCTTTGTTTCCTCTATTGTTTCTTCTATCTTTGTTATAGCAGGGTTTTGAGTTTGCATTTTTGTTTTGCAGGCCAATTTCCTTGCTTCTGAGGGCCTTCGAAGGCTGATTCTTGATAAGGAGGAACTTACCTCTGAGCGGGATTAACTTTTGGCCGAGCGAGACCAGACTATTGCTCGCCTCTCAAAAATGGAAAATCGAGCTGCAGAAGTCATGGAATTGGAGTCTTGGTTGTAGCTAAGCGAGCAAGAAGTAGTGACCCTTAGACCAGACTGGATTTTTCGGACAAAAATGCTCTTTCGGAGAATCTGCGGTCCCACAATTCCATGTGCGGTTCGCACTTTGCTTCAGCTTGAAAAGGTTGGAAATCTGCGGCCGCCATAATAATGAAGTGCGACCGCAGTGCCCTCTTTCTGCAGTCTGCACAATAATGTCTACGGCCGAACTCTGTTCTTCTGCGGTCCACATATGGAATTATGCGGCCGCGTAGCTCTTCTTCTGTGGCCGCATAGTAATTGTGCGGTACGCACTTGTGTTGGACTGGAGGTGCAGGTTCTCTAAACTTTTGCTCTGACCCAGCTTCTGCAGCCGCACAATTCGTGTGCGGTTCACATCTTGCAATATTCTTTGATGGAATTGCTTCATGACCTGCGGCCGCAGATGATATTCTGCGGTCCGCACTTCGAGCTTTTGTGCCTGTTTTTATCCTTGAGTTCAGATTACTCCTTCTTGAGTTGGATTTCATCTTGGGAGCTCATCTTACAATATTCCTGCAATTAAGTACATTTCATCAGTTTTTGGGAACACAATTAAGCGCTTTTGGACTAAAACAAAAGCTAAAAGGTATTAATAAGTAGTCAAAATCTCCACCTATCAACTCCCCCAAACTTAAGCTTTTGCTTGTCCTCAAGCAAATAAAGTAGTTCCCTTCTCCACAAGTTAAGAGCCATTTGAGCTAATCAAAGGTGAATCAATCACACATCAATTGGGACCAACAATTACCTACTACACTTATAAATTATCAACAAGGCAACAAGTTAAACTTTTAAGCACGAATGGTTATAATGTGATACTTGAGCATCAAGAGTTGACTTTATTCATCAAGGAAGCTCGCTCTTTCATGTAGGTCATTGTGGATCGCAAACTCCTCCTCCTCTACTCTCTGTTTGCCTTTCTCACTTAAGAATATAGCACTCAATTCAAAGATTTGTGAAAAGTTCATTCATCTCTCTCAAAAGAATGTCACAAGTATGGCTTTAAGTACCATAGGCTTGCCCCTCATGTAAATCACCACTAATGTAAGCTTACTCGGCTTGAAATCACGTAGGGCTTTCTCGGGATGCAATGAAGGCTTTTGGACTAAGGTTGGATAAGCTATGATAGAACGGGTTCACCTTTCCTTAAGTACTCCATTTTCTTTTATCGGCTCATGGTTTTGCCAACTCTTTGAGTCATTTTCTTTTCCTTAGGGGAACTAGAGAGACTTAACATCACTCTTTTTTGTCATGATATTCATTTTCTCCTTCTTTGCTTTTTCCATGCTTCATATCATTACTTTTCTTTGAATCCCTTCAACTTGTCAACTTATTCACTTTCTTTTTGTTCTTTCTTTTTCTTGCCTTTCCTTTTCCTCATTTCTTTTCTCTTTTGTCTTGATACCTTTTCAAACTCCTCGTCTCCCCCCCATACTTACAATTCAATTATTTCACAATAGTGTTGAGGAAAAATCGGGTGCCAAGAGAGGGTCACAATAAGACGGGTAAAGGCTTGTAACGTGGTTATCAAATGAGAAATGTTTTAGGCTCAATTGGATTGACTAGGGATAACAACATTGGTGGGCCATGAAAATTTCAAGTGGGTCAAGGAGAGCCTACAATCACTTCTCAAGCCAAGCAAAACTTAAAATTTCGCCTAGAAACACATTCGGGGCAAGGTTAGGTCTTTTTATTCATTATTACTACTATTATTACCTAACTATCAACAACTGACTCAATCCCTTAAGAAGGTTGTCACGCCATCCATCGTTGGGAAGAGTCACCCGGTTCACACAAAAACCCACCTTTGGAAAAAACTATGGCATTAAGAAAACCAAAGGCTTATTATCCACTAAAACATAAAAAGAATCTATTAAAGCAAAAAAGAAACTACTACTTCAAAAAGCAAATCAAAAAGAAGCTACCAAGTCGAAGAAGACAAACATAAAGATAAATAAGTTAATAAAGCAAAAAGCTATTGAAAGTTAAACGAATATACATAAAGAGGGATAACAGAGAATATATACATAACGAGAAGTAAGGAGAAAATAGTACTAAGTTAATTACATGCCAATTTGTCTCATAGTTATCAAAATACATAATTAGAATCATCAAAATGCCAAAGAAACTCTCCCCCCCCCCCCCCCGAATAAAAATAAACATTGTCCTCAATGCTTAACAAAATAAGAGTATAAGAATGGTTAGAGTGAAGAAAACTCCCTATGGCTCTATGGCCATCTATGTGTCCCCAGCAGTGGCACCGACCTCAGTCTCCAATTGGATCTCATTATCCTCACGTCCGGGAGTAGCTGGGTTGGTGAACATCTGACGGACTGCCTCAGCAATGTTAGCAGCAAGGTTTGGCTCCTCAGACTGGCCAACTGCTGTAGTGGGCTCTGTGGGAACTGGGCCTGGGTGGTGCGGGTCTATCAACATATCAAATGGAATGTCTCCGGCTGCTGCAAGCTTGGTGACCTATCGCCGGAGCTTATCCACTGATTTCTTCAAAGCATGTGACTTCTGCATCTTCTTTACTTCTTTGCCCAATTCTTCAATTACGGACCCATGTTGTACCAGAGTAGCCATGATAATGTGCTGGTTGTCCAGGATCTTCTTCAATGTTTCTTTGACTGTGGGAGGAATCTGGGGTGCCGGAGAGGATGACTGTGGTGCAACCTGACTGGATATGTCAGTTAGCTTTGCAGTAGTTGTCTGCATCCAGTTGTTGAGGCTCGCCAGTGTCTGGGAGACTTGCAGCACAGAGAGTGGAACAGATGGCATCGGTACCGGCTTCAAAGCCGATGAGGGAGGTACTGAGGCTGAAGGTGGATGAATAGCAGCTACACTGGTAGAAGGCTCTGCTGAAGTGGATGGTATATTAGCTGTCTCTGTACCCACCACTAATGTCTCATCAGACTGGCCTACGGTGGTAGTTGACTGATCCTTTCTCTTGGGGTTGTGTGCATCCATCAGAGAATACCAAGAGAAGGGCTTCTTTGCCCGAACCTTCGTGTTATAGACTCTGAGCTTTTTCTGTGCATCCGTAAGTACTCAGTGATGGTGTTGGGATATAGGTAGGAAGTATCAGCCTGCTTGGCGACCACTGACATGTTGGCCGACATCACGGCACCCATATTGATTGGGTACCCGGCCATAATAAAGGCGACTAGAACTGCCCGTGGAATAGGTATGTTTGTCTCGTTTTGGCACTGGTCTAGTCTGTTGCATACGAAGGTCTGTCATCCCTTCGCATCGAAATTTAGGGTGTTCCGCTTAATATGAACCCCTGCAATGATCCATGGTGGTTGTGGCCCCGGGGCTGTAATAAGCTCAGCTAGCCAAGGGCGAGCTGCATCACCCATCGCCAGCTTCTCCAAGTACTACACTGGCTCCACATCCTCAAACCCCAATTAGGAGTTCAGTGTGATCTGGTCGAACCGTACCTTCAGATTTCTCACTTTTATAACTTTGGTCCCTTTCTTGATATGTGCCACGTTGACATAGAACTCCCGGACCAAGTATTCCTTTGCATCCACAACTGACTGGGTGAACCATATCCACCCCTTTCTCTCTAGGAACTGCCTCAACACTTCTGGATTGTACTTGTCAATATCTCTGAGTTAGAATTGCCTCTCAAGAGTGAGCGATCTCACCGTCCACTACGAAAACTAGTGAAGGTAGCCAGACTCACAAACCGGTCCTCCCAGACCTCTTTCTTCTTCGACCTCTCAAGGTCGGCAACTGTGGTATCACTTTCTCTACCATCGTCCGGAATATCATCCACAACAGTTATTGGTGTTTCAGGGACATGTGTAGAAGAGGACTCTGAAGCCTGACTTGCACTCTCCGAACCCACGGAAGCGCTACGTGAGGAGGAAGGTTCATCTCTAAGTTGGTACCTTCCCTGCGGCTGTTGTGGGTATGATTGAACTACAGGTTGCTCTTGCACTGAGTCACCCTCCGATGCTTCCCGAGATAGGACATATGAACTAGATTCGGAGGGCTCGACTGTCTTTCTCAGCCTACTATGGCTTTCTTGTTGATTACCCTTTGGAGGGCGAGGGATAAATTGCTTTTACCTCTGCTTCTGGAAGGCTCATCCCTCCTCTTTGACGTGTCACCACGACCTCGAGGTCTGACCATTTTCTGTAACAAACAACAACAGAAGTTAGTTGTAATTCAATTGAACACATACAGTAATCACAGTGTAAAACCAGAGTGCAGGGTGGGGAAGTGTGTTCCGCACAATTGCAAGTGCAGCCGCAGACTGGGTTGTGCAGACCGCACAAATTGAAAGTGCGGCCGTAGTGATAAAATTGCGGTCCACACAATTTTGAGTGCGACCGCACATCTGAAGTGCGGTCCGCACATCTGAAGTGCGGTCCGCACAATTTTTATTATGGCCGCACATTGGATACCTCAAAATAACAACTCTCTGAAGGCAGAGATTGGTCTGATCTGTGGCCACACACACATTTCTGCGACCGCGGTGAAATTTCTGCGGTCCGCATAATTTCAAGTGCGGTCCGCACATTCATGCTTCACCAACTTCCCTAATCTCCACTTCTACGGACCGCACAATTTCTTGTGCGGCCGCAGATTTCAAAATTAAATTGGGCAGACTTTCTACGGGTTTCCATTTTTTGCACAAATTCGACATGGTAATAGCAATAAAACATGATAATCAAGATACTCATTCCCCAAATAGCAATTAGGAGTTGACCCAACACGATTTAAACCCCCACATAGACATAAAATTGACCTTTAGATACAAATGGCGTAAAATAACTAACAAATTGTAAATTAACTAAGAAAATTAAAGAATCCTATAAGTGATTTGAGCATACTAGATTTGAAGTAATGCAGATGAGTGATCACAGATGTCAGGCTTGAGAACAACTACTTTAGCAAGAAATATCAAATTCTTTACGAATTTGAGCTCAGAGAGGGAAAAAGTCGAACAGTAGCCCCACAAGTACTATTTATACTGAAGGGCCAAACTTAAGGGACAAGAAATCGAGTGCGACCGCAGAATTACTTTTGCAGTCCGCACTCTGCTACTTGGTAGTTCAATTGCCTTTGATCATCTTCGGTCCGCAGATTTAGCTCTACGGTCACAGATTTTGGTGCGGACCGCAGATTTCGTTGTGCGGCCGCACTTTGGCTGTTTCTCTAACAAACAAACTTCAGAGAGTTTGCATTTTTCATCTCAATTTGTGCGGTCCACACAAGATATGTTAGGCCGCAGTTACCTTCTGTTGTAGCATTCAAAATTGTGCGGTCTGCACTTTTTTCATAATTAGCTAAATTTTCTGAGCACAGTTCCTTTAAAGCACACTTAGTCCTGCAACACACTTCAAATCCGATTAGCATAAAATAACACCTATCTATAAAAGAAGAAAAGAAAAATAAAAAGAAAATATGGGCTGCCTCCCAAGAAGCGCCTGATTTAACGTCGCGACACGACGCAGATTACCATCACTTCAAATGAATAAGTGCCACCACGTGGCCATCATCAACTTGTCCCAAATAATGCTTCACCCGGTGGCCATTGACTCAGAATACCTCATCATTTTTGTTCTTCAAGTCCAATGCACCAAAAGATGTCACACCTACAATTTCAAAGGGACCCATGAAGTCAATACTCCACACATCAAAGATATCAATCTCTAAAATGGTAGTAAGAGGCATTTCATTCTTCTTCAAGATTCCACCGGCCCGTTGGCATTCATCACATTTTTTTCACCATATCACTTGCATCTTTGTAGAGAGTGGGCCAATAGATTTCGCAACTTAGCACTTTAGCCGCCGTTATTGCTCCTCCATTGTGACCACCATAAGGCGAAGAATGACAAGCTTCAAGAATAACATTTTTCTCTTCATCCAGTACACATCTTCTAATTACCCCATCCGTGCAAATCCGGAAGAGGTAAGGCTCATCCCAATAATAGTCTTGACAATCCCGCTTGAGCTTCTTCATTTGATTTGAAGAGAACTCATCAGGGATGATTCCACACACAAGGAAGTTTTCTAGATCGGCAAACCATGACACCTCCTTAATTGAAATAGCTAAGAGTTTCTCATCGGGGAAGGAGTCATTGATTTCAAGTCCATCATGCGACCTCCCCTCTTCCTCCAAACGAGACAAGTGGTCCGCCACTTGATTTTCACTCCCTTTTCGATCTTGGATGTCAATATCAAACTCTTGCAACAATAGCACCCATCTCATCAACCGAGCTTTTGAATCTTTCTTGCTCATAAGATAACGAAGTGCCGCATGATCTGTATAAACAATAACCTTTGCACCCATCAAGTATGGGCAGAACTTATCAATAGAAAACACAATGGCAATGAGCTCTTTTTTGGTAACGGTGTAATTGACTTGGGTATCATTCATGGTCTTACTAGCATAGTAGACCGCATGAAAATTCTTGTTGATACGTTACCCCAAAACTTCTCCAACCGCTACATCACTAGCATCGCACATGAGCTCAAAAGGAATATTCCTATTAGGAACGGTGATGATAGGAGTTGTTGTGAACTTGAACTTGAGCTATTCAAAGGCTCTCATGCAATCAACATTGAAGTGAAATTTAGTATCTTTCTCCAAAAGCTTGCACAAAGGGTTCACCGCTATGGAAAAATCCTTTATGAAGCGTCGGTAGAACCCCGTGTGACCCAAGAAACTTCTCACTCCTTTCACGGATGTTGGAGGTGGAAGTTTAGAAATCACCTATATTTTCGCCTTGTCGACCTCAATGCCCTTTTTTGAAATTTTGTGGCCAAGTACAATGCCCTCCTTGACCATGAAATGGCATTTCTCCCAATTCAATACCAAGTTCATTTCTTCACACCTTGCCAATACTTTATCCAAATTTGCCAAGCAATCACCAAAGGAATCCCCGACTACCGAAAAGTCATCCATGAAGACTTTAAGGTAGTCCTCTACCATATCCGTAAAGATCGCCATCATACACCATTGAAAAGTGGCTGGTGCATTGCACAAGCCAAATGGCATCCGCTTGAAAGCGAAAGTGCCATAGGGACAAATGAAAGTTATTTTCTCTTTATCTTCCAGGTCAATAAGGATTTGATTGTAGCCTGAATATCCATCTAGAAAGAAATAGAACGCCCGACTGGCTAACTTATCAAGCATTTGGTCAAGAAAGGGTAGTGGGAATTGGTCTTTCCTTGTGACTTTGTTTAGCTTCCGATAGTCCATACACACTCTCTACCCGGTCACCGTTCTTGTTGGAATCAATGACAAGTTCATTATCCCGGCGGAACATATTGCACCGGAAAAGTCCACGAACTGTCGGAAATAGGGTAAACCACCCCGTCATCCAACCATTTGATAATCTCCTTTTTGACCACGTCTTGCATGGCTTCATTGAGTCTCCTTTGATGTTCAATGGATGGCTTGGCACCGTCCTCCAAGTTAATCTTGTGCATACAAAATGCAGGGCTTATTCCCCGAATATCTGCCAAAAGTCCACCCCATAGTGTTTTTCCTCTTGTGGAGCACCGCCAATGTAGAGTCAACCTACACGTTAGTCAAACAAGAGGAATGAATAACTGGTAAAGTAGAACAAGGGCCAAGGAATTCATACCTGAGATGTGGAGGTAATGGCTTCAACTCCAAGATAGGAGGCTCTTCAATTAAAGGCTTTGTATGAGGAGTTTTCCTATTCTCAAAATCTAAGGAAAGCTTCCGGGGTGCATAGTTGTATGACCCCATTCCTTGCAAAGAATTAACATATTCCATGAAGCCATCCATCTCGTCATCATCAAAATTTAGCAAGACCTCCAACATGTCACCCACATTAATCATGGCACTTGTATCATCAATAATCACATCGATCACCAAGTCCACGAACGAACACACTTCATTGCTATTCGGTTGCCTCATAGATTTGCACACGTGGAACACTCCCTTATTATCACCCACCCGAAAAGTGAGGTCACCGGCTTCCACATCAACAAGAGCCTTCCCCGTAGCAAGGAAAGGTCTACCAAGAATAATCGGGACCTCATAGTCCACTTCACAATCAAGAATAACAAGATCCGCCGGGATAATGAACTTGTCAACTCGAACCAATACATCCTCAATCACCACCAACGGTCTCTTCATTGTACAATCGACCATTTATAATCTCATAGATGTGGGTCTTGGTTGCCCAATTCCCAATGTCTTGAAAACTGAATAGGGCATCAAATTGATACTCGCCGCACGATCACAAAGAGCTTTTGCAAACTCGGCACTTCCAATGGTACCAGGGATTGTGAAAGCACCGGGGTCTTTCAACTTATGAGCCATCGAATGCACAATTGCACTTACTTAGTGCGTGACTTTGATAGTTTCAAAATTCATCGACCGATTCTTTGTCACCAAGTCCTTCATAAATTTTGCATATCCGAGCATTTGCTCTAAGGCTTCAACTAATGGAACATCTATCGAGAGACTTTTCATCATATCAATGAACTTTTTGAATTGATTCTCGTCATTTTTCTTGGAAAGCCTTTGAGGATAGAGAGGGGGTGGCTTAGGCAATGGTGCCTTAGCTTTTTGCACTACCGGTTCCGGTATGTCAATCACATAATCCCTAGATGAGTTCATATCCTCTTGAGTCTCTTCCACCGTGTCATCAATATCAATCCGCACTTCCTTATTTGCATGCACAACATTGTTTGGGATCTCCTCTTCCTCTACCAAATGCTCATCATCCACAAGTTGCCTTTGACTTGAGGTAGGTGCATTCCCACCTCTTCCACTTCTTGTAATAACGGTCATGGCATGTCACGTATTGTTCCCACCCTTCGGGTTCACCACTGTATCACTTGGTAGTGCCCCCTTAGGACGAGAATTTAAAGCTTGAGAGATTTGACCCATTTGCACTTCTAAGTTTCGGATTGACGTGTTGTGTGAAGCAAGTTGGGCATCGGAATCGGCATTCCATTTGCTTGAACATGTTCTCAATACAACTCATTTCATTGTTGGAGGAACTAGGACTATGAGAAGGATAAGGAGGTGGGTTGCTCGGTTGTTGATTCATCGGGGGCCTTTGAAAACCCGACCCCCAATTTCCTTGGTTGTTGTTCCACCCTCCTTGGTTGTTGCCTCCCCAATTGCCTTGATTGTTATTATTTTGCCAATTCCTTTGGTTATTGTTTTCACTCCAATTGCCTTGATTGTTTCCACTATTCAAATTACCTTGGTTGTTAGAATTCCAATTGCTTTGATTATTTGAAAGTCTCCATTGTTGTTGACTAGGGCCTTGGAAGTTGTTTCTTTGCCCTTGAAAGTTGTTCACATATTGGACCTTTTCCTCTTGATCATTGTAAGAATCACCTTGATCAAATCCACTATCATCTTGCACAAGATTGTCTACTCTTTGTTGCACTTGTGGACTTCTTGTTCTTCTCTTGTTTACCTTCATATTGACTCTCTCCATAGCATTGACTTGCCTCAGGTTTTGTACTTGTTGAAGTTGAGCCTTTACCAATTGGTTCATG
This sequence comes from Nicotiana tomentosiformis, assembly GCF_000390325.3. Classification (NCBI taxonomy): domain Eukaryota; kingdom Viridiplantae; phylum Streptophyta; class Magnoliopsida; order Solanales; family Solanaceae; genus Nicotiana; species Nicotiana tomentosiformis. Next base: position 192,654,137 of record NC_090813.1, on the reverse strand, counting down.
GTGGTTGTCAACTCGGCTATGGCTTGCCCATGGTTATGTAACTCTTTATAAAGAAGAACTACATTTGGATCACCTTGTGGAACATTGGCTCTAGATTGCCACGCCGATGAAGTATCCCCCATCTCATCCAAAATATCACACACCTCCGCATAGGGCGTAGTCATGAAGTTCCCACCGGCAAGTTGGTTCACTACACATTGGTTGGTGGTATTGATCCCCTGATAGAAAGTTTGTTGAATCATGTTCTCCGTCATATCATTATTGGGGCACTCTTTCACTATTGTTCTATACCTTTCCCATATCTTGTGCAGTGGTTCATTGGGCTATTGCTTGAATGCTATAACTTCATCCCGAAGAATAGCCATGTGCCCGGGAGAGAAGTACTTTGAAATAAATTTCTCGCTAGTTCATCCTAATTATGAATGGAATGATTTGGCAAACGTTCCAACCAATCAAAAGCTTTTCCCTATAGAGAGAAGGGAAAAAGCCTTAGCCTCAAAGTATCCTCGGAGACATTTGTTTGTTTGCTCCCCCAACACGTATCTACGAACCCCTTCAAATGTTTATATGCATTTTAACTAGGTGCATCGGTGAAGAACCCTCGTTGCTCGAGCAAAGTGAGCATCACATTGGTTATTTGGAAGTTTCCCACCCTAATACGGGGAAGTACAATAGCACTTGCATACCCTTCATTCGGCAACACCCGGTGTGGAGTCGCTCGTGGTGGAGGTGGGGGTGGAGCGGGTACATTGTCTTAAGGCGGTCGGCCTCATCTATTGGCCTGAGGTTCAAGAGGGACCTCATCCATTTGATCATCCTCAACATCCACATCCTCCACGGCTATGTTTCCGAGATCGTTGTTTGCCATTATTGCACCTATAACACTCACACGTTAGTAGCAAGGAAGGAAAAGAAGATATCCCAAACACACACCTAACTATATAGCTAACACCGTTTTTAACTCCCCGGCAACGACGCCAAAAATTGGTCTCATCTAATTTCACTGCTCTCTTTGAGTTTATGAAAATGGTCGATGCAATAGTAATACCCAACAAGAGTCGGGGTCGAACTCCGCGGGGAGCTATATGAATGGGTGTTAGTAGTATATATCTTAGCGCACGAGTTCGTATATCTAAATTTGCACTTCCGCAATATTTAGTTTTGTTTAAAAATCTAAACTAAACTACGATTGCTATTAAAAGAATGAAACTAGGAAATTGTTTTTGTTGTTTTTCAAATGATATAAAAGGCCTAGGGCTATGACCTTCACCTGGGTGTTTGCCTAATGGGTTGTAAAGTTTAAAGCTAGTTTTATTGGTCGGGGTGTATTATAGCTATCAACACTCAAGTACCCACTCAATACCTCTCGGTCAGAGAGTGATTTTGCCCAATTTGGCTTTCTCAAGTCCAAATGGGTATTGAACAAAATAGTTGATAAGAAGCTCAAGTCGGGTTTTACTATCTCTAGGTTCAACTCTTTAATTGGGCTTATCAATCTCTCGATTGACCCAGTTTCTTGCTAGCCAAGTTTTTTTAGACTATATCTCTCTTTCTCAAGTAGAGACTAAGTCAAATAGGCATGAATTAATATTTGCAACCATTAATTCTTCAAATAAAAACAAGAACAAGGCTAAATAATAAATACCCAACCATAAACAAGCAATAAATCAAACACTTATTAAGTTTACACACTAGGGTTGAGTCACAACCCTAATAAAAATTTAGCTACTCATGCTTAAACTAGAAGAAACAAGAAAAGAAATGATAATTAAACCCATATTGATAATTAAAATGATGAAATCAATATTCAAAAAGCTCAAAATAGCAAAAACTACTAAAAAGAGTAAAAAAAACCGTATACTGTAGCAGCTGATGTCAAAAGTTGACCTAAAAAAGTGAAACTCTTTTATTTATACAAAGCTGGAATTTTCGGACAAAAATGCCCTTTCGGAGATTCTGCGGTCGCACAATTCCATGTGCGGTCCGCACTTTGCTTCAACTTGAAAAGGTTGGAAATCTGCGGCCGCATAATAATGAAGTGCGGCTGCACTGCCCTCTTTCTGCGGTCCGCACAATAATGTCTGTGGCTGCACTTTGTTCTTTTGCGGTCTGCATATGGAATTATGCGACAACGTAACTCTTCTTCTGCGGCCGCACAATAATTGTACGGTCCGCACAATAATTGTGCGGTCCGCACTTGTGTTTGACTAGAGGTGCAGGTTCTATGAACTTTTGCTCTGAACCAGCTTCTGCGGCCGCACAATTCGTATGCGGTCCGCATCTTGCAGCATTTTCTGATGGAATTGCTTCACGACCTGTGGCCGCAGATGATATTCTGCGGTCCGCACTTTGAGCTTTTGTGCCTGGTTTTTTCCTTGAGTTCAGATTACTCCTTTTTGAGTTGCATTTCATCTCGGGAGCTCATCTTCCAATATTTCTGCAATTAAGTACATTTCATTAGTTTTCGGGAACACAATTAAGCATTTTTGGACTAAAACGAAAGCTAAAAGGCGCTTACAAGTAGTCAAAATTCTCACTTATCACTTGGGCCAAATCAGTTGAAGTCCATAATGTTATTCTTGCTACATCCGATCGTGAGGCTGCATCGCAGAAAGATTGAATAATTTGGAGGCAACCTTAAACTCCAAAGCTGAAGAAGTTACTGTTGTCGAGGAAAAGTATGCCCGATTGGAAGAGAGGCATAAGAAGACCATAGAGCATAATAGAGTTTTCAACTCAAATGTCTGTGACCTTGATGTCAGCCTCTGGGCTACTATATCTACGCGGGATAACCTTTTTGCTGAGGTAGACCGACTTTAAAAAGAACTCCAGCTCCGAGCGGCTTCCCTCATTGTTGAAAAAATATATTCTATGTTTATCATGAGGAGAAAAACCCTGGAAGAGGCCAAAACGGGTGTCATTGACTTCAATGCCGAAATCGCTAAGGCCCGTGAGCTGGAGTCAACTTCCAAAAGGGGTCTTCTGGTCCGGCTTGATGCTACCGACTCTTTTGGTTCCGATTCCGATTTCTCGAGAATTGAAGAAGAACCGGAAGGTGATGATGCTGAAGGCCAAATTGGTGAAGGCCAAGATATTTAGCCGGCGGCAGATCCTCCCACTTCTCCTGGGGTGCAGATGCTTTTCTTCCTCCTGGTTTTGGAGATGCAGTAGCTTAGTTTTTGTTTTCTTTCCTTTCCCATATCATTGTGCTTGTGCTATTTGGCACGTTTATTGTGAATAAAAACATCTCCTCATTTAAGTATCGTGCAAGTTTTTTCTCTTTGCGTACTTTTCGTTTAAGTAATTGCGCAAGTTTCGCTCTTTGTGTCCTTTTCATTTAAGTGTTTGCGCAAGTTTTACTCTTTGCGTCGAATTGTGCAAGGCTTCAGGTGTATTTTTCCCTGAAAGAATTTTCGATTTGGGCATAGGTTCTTCCAAAATCAACCCTTTAACATGGGGGTTTCATAAGAGAGGGCCCTCTTATGTTTACGTGCTCTTGAAGAGGGCGTCTCCTGTTCACTATGGCACTAGCATTTGAAGTACTTGTTTAACTTTCAAATGATAAAATTAATTCATCGTTCAGACAAGAAACAAGATAGAAATATAAGGACTTTACTTTATTCCTTTCATTTTCAAAAGCACATAAACATTTCGTTGTGGCTAACTTGTACAGCTTGTTTCTACGGGGCTAGCCGCACAGTCCCTAGTCCCGATGATACAACTTTATTTTCGGGTTTCGTATTCCAGTCGATGTGGCAGTCATTAGTGTCGTATCTTCATATCACCCCTAGTGTTCGAATGCGAAGAATGAGAATTTGAACACTGGAAGTCTTGATCCTTTGGAGATTCTACTAGTGGATGGTTAGATAACCTTTAGTTCAGTAACAAGCTTCACTTCCCCTTAGGAACTTTGTTATCGAGCCAAAGACTATCTAACAACCCCTCAGTGGCTTGCACTCGTAAACGGTCAGGTAACCCTTGGCCGATAGCAAATTTTACTTTCTAGTAGGAACTTTTGCTACCGAGCCAAAGATTATCTAATCGTTATGTAGTGATCTGTTGTTTGTGTGCCTTTGTCATTTTAAGGTCTTATTTCTGCTGACGAAGCTTCCTTCGTAGTATGCTTTCCGTTGCTGCCTCATTAGAAACCTTGCCAGAAAAACCCAATTGGGACAAAAATTGGACGAAGGGAAAAAGAGTGCAGCATATACTTTCAGTGTAGGCGAGACTCATCAGTAATAGTATCTTCTGAGGTGTGCCACATTCCAGTTCCTCGGCAATTTTACTCCGTCTTGATTCTCCAATTCGTATGACCTTTTTTCGATGACAGGTGAAACCCGGTAAGGGCCTTCCCCGTAGGACCCAGCTTCCCTGCGTTGAGCTCCCGGGTATTATGAGTTACTCTCCTTAAAACTAAGTCTCCTACTTTGAAATAAAGGAGGTTGGCTCTTTGATTGTAATATCTTTCCATTCTCTACTTTTGGGTTGCCATCCTTATATGCGCCAAGTCCCTGTGCTCGTCGAGCAGCTCCAATTTGACAAACATTGCTTCATTGTTTGTTTCTTTGTCCGCCTGGAAATATCTCAAGGTAGGTTCCCCTACTTCCACCTAGATCAGGGCTTCTGCTCTGTACACAAGAGAGAAAGGAGTTTCCCTCGTGCTTGATTTGGCCGTGCTTCGGTACGCCCATAGTACTCCTATTAGCTCTTCTAGCCATTTGCCTTTGGCTACTTCCAATCTCTTTTTGAGATTTTGGAAAATCACCTTGTTTGTTGATTATGCTTGACTGTTTGCACTCGAATGATAAGGTGATGATGTGATCCTTTTGATTTTTAAATCTTCAAGAAACTTTGTGACTTTTGCGCCTATAAATTGTGGCCCGTTGTCACAGGCTATCTCTTTTGGTATCCCAAATCTGAAAATTACATTCTCCCACAAGAAATCTACCACTTCGCATCCGCCGATCTTCTTATAAGGACCTGCTTCAACCCACTTAGAAAAATAGTCAATTAAAATCAAAAGAAACCTTACCTTACCAGGGGTTGGTGGCAGCGAACCAACTATATCCATCCCCCACTTCATGAACGGCCATGGTGACAAAACTGAGTGTAGTGGCTCTGTCGGTTGATGTACCAATGTTGCGTATTGTTGACATTTATCACATTTTTGAAAATAAGCTTTGGCATCTTTTTCCATCCGGGGCCAGTAATATCCTGCCCTAATTAATTTTAACACAAAGGAATCCGCGCCTGAGTGATTTTCGCAGATCCCTTCGTGGACTTCTCACATAACATAATTAGCTTCGGAGGCTCCCAAATATCGGGCCAACGGGCCTTTGAAAGATCTTCTGTATAATCTTCTGACCTCCCTAGAAACTATATCGCGTTGCTTTAGTGCGTAGCGCCTGAGATGCCTTGGGATCCTCAGGTAATTCTCCGTGCTCGAGATAGTCAATGATCTCATTTCTCCAATCCTAGATCAAATTGGTCGCATTTACCTCATAATAACTATCTGCGTCTAGTACCGAGTGCATAAGTTGTATGGCTATACCGTAGTTCGATCCCTTCATTTCTATGGACGAACCCAGATTGGCTAGTGTGCCTGCTTCCGCATTATCTTCCCTCTGGATGTGCGTAATTGACTATTCCCTGAACCGAGCGAGCAGAGCCTAGAATTTCACTATATATTGTTGCATGCGTTTCTCTTTGGCTTCGAAGATCCCGTTAACCTGATTTTCTACCAATTAGGAGTCGCATTTGATTTCTATGACCTCATAGTCAAGTCCCCAGACCAGCTTGATTCCTGCAATCAAAGCTTCACACTCTACTTCATTGTTAGTCAGAGGAACGGTTCTTATGGCCTGCCTTAGGGTTTCTACCGAGGGCATGGTTAGCACTATGCCGAGCCCTTAACCCTTCACATTGGAAGCTCTATCCATGAACATGGTCCAAACTCATGATGTCAATTCCGACACCATCACTGCTTATTTGGTATCCAAAGGCAACAATCCCGGACTGAAATCGGCCACGAAGTCGGACAAAACTTATGACTCAACCGCAGTCCTAGGCTTATATTCTATGTCAAATTCACTTATTTCGACGGCTCACTTGGCCAGCCTACCTTAAAGTTCAAGTTTATGAAGAATATTCTGCAGGGGAAAAATGGTCACCACGGCTATCAGATGACACTGGAAATAAGGCCTAAGCTTTCGAGCGGCGACTACGAGAGCTAAGGCCAATTTTTCCAAATATGGGTAGCGAGTTTCTGCTCCCGTTAAAGTTTTACTAACATAATAAATAGGAGATTGCGTACCTTTATCCTCATGAACTAAAATGACATTTACCGCTACCTCCGAGACTGCTAAGTAGATCAATAGTTGTTCGCCTTCCTCCGGTTTTGACAGTAATGGAGGACTTGTCAAATACCTTTTCAAATCTCTCAAATCCTGCTGACATTCCGGAGTCCATTCAAAGTTGTTCTTTTTTTGGGTAGTGAAAAGAAATGATGGCATTTCTTCGAAGACCGAGAAATGAACCTGCTCAAAGCGTCTAGTCTCCTTGTTAACCTTTGAACCTCTTTCACGCTTGACAGCAGATCCGGGATGTCTTCAATGGCTTTAATTTTATCGTGGTTAACCTCGATCCCCCTTTGTGACACCAGGAATCCCAGCAACTTACCGGAGCTGACCTTGAACGCACACTTCTCGAGGTTAAACTTCATGTTATGCTTCCTTAAGATGTCAAAGGTTTCTTGCAACTGTTTAAGATGATCACCTGCGTTCGAATACTTAACCAGCATATCATCTATGTAAACCTCCATAGTTTTCCCTATTTGTTTCTCAAACATTTTGTTCACGAGCCTCTGATAAGTGGCTCCGGCGTTCTTAAGCCCGAAAGGCATCACATTATAGCAATATGTGCCAATGTTTGTTATGAACAAAGAAACAAACAAGTTAGTAATATATGCAAGGATCAATTCAATTACACAAATTTCTAAGCCCCACGGTGGGCGCCAAACTGTTTACTCATAAAATGGTACAGCTGAAGTTATACGTGATTTATAGACAAGTGAATCGATTTGATCCTAAAATGATAAATAAATTAGACAAAAAATGTAAGACTTAGTTTTGCAGTTGGGATAAAATAACAGAAATCTTAGTCCCGGGAGCAGAGCTTTGATCCACGTCCAATCCGCACTCAATAGTGAGTGGAAACGGCCGTTAGAAGAATAGTACCTAACAAGAGTCGGGGTCAATTTTCACAGGGAGTTTAATATGGGTGTTAGCGATACACTTGATGAGAGCAAATGAAATAACTAAATTGCGCTTCCAAACAACAGATTTTATTTCCTACTTCTAAATTATCACTAACAATTATAAACTAATGAGAAGAAACTAGAAAACGAATGATTGTTTTTGTTGTTTTTACCAAATGGTTAAAAAACCTAGGGATGTGACCTTCACCTAGGTGTTTGCCTAATGGGTTAAGTACGTTAATACTTATTTTATTGATCGGGGTGTATTATAGCTCTCAACTCTAAGTTACCCACTCAATACCTCTCGGTTATAGAGTGATTTTGCCCAATTTGGCTTTCTCAAGCCCAAATGAGTATCGAGCTAAACACTTGATAAGAGCTCAAGTCGGGTTTTTTCTATCTCTAGTTCAAACCCTTTAATTAGGCTAATCAAAACCTTAATTAACCCAATTTCTTGTTAGCCAAGTTATCCTAGAATAGATCCTTCTTTTTAAAGTAAAGACCAAGTCAAAAATGCATGAATCAATGTTTGCAACCAGTAATTCTAAAATTAAAGCACAACCAAGGCTAAATAATCAACACCCAATCATAAATAAGCATTAAATTAAATACCCATAAGGTTTACACACTAGGGTTGGGTTACAACCCTAGTAAGAGTCTAACTACTCATAGTGGAAAATGAAGAAAACAAAGAAAAAATACTAATTAAACTCATAATCTAAGATTAAAATGATAAACTATAATGTTTTAATCCCAAAATAGTCACAAATTTCCTAAAATGGAATATTACAACGGCTACAGCTGCTAGCACTTCAAAACTTGACCTAAAAATGTGATTCCCGTCTATTTATAGTGACCTAAAATTCGCTAACAAAAATGTCCATCGGGAGGTTCTGCAGCCGCACAATTCCATGTGCGGTCCGCACTTTGCTTCAGCTTGCAGGGACTTAGAATCTGCACCAGCACAATTTGGTAAGTGGCTGCAATACAGCTTCTGCGGCCGCACAATCTTGTGCGGTCCACACTTCAAGCAAGGCTTCAAGTCTTGGTCACTTGCACACTTTCTGAACTTTTGAATTCTTTGTCAGTGCGGACCCTGTTCTACGACCACACGATTCATGTGTGGTCCACACTTCTGCTTAAAGTCTGTTGGGCTTCTTCACTAGTTTTGCGGACGCATAGGTAATTCGGCGATCCGCACTTTCTTCTGCGGGCCGCAGTAATACCTCTGCGGACCGCACTTCTTGTGTTCTGCTTCCCTTCTTGCCTTGTAGGTCGGAACACTCCTTTTTGAGTCAGATTTCTTCGTGAGAGCCCAAATTTCCAACATTCCTGTAATTTGCACACTTTTATTAGTGTTGGGAACATAAATCAATACTTTCGGACTAAAGTAGAAGCAAAAAGGTGCTAATAAGTGATCAAAATCCACACTTATCAACTTTGATACTCATGTTAGGGATCACTACCTCTTTTTAAATCCATCAAACCTTTCACTTATTCTCTTTTTTTTTTTTTTTCTTGCCTTCTCTTTTCATAGAGATCGTTTCTTTTCTCTTTTTGTGCCTTGATACCTTTTTTAAATTCCTCACCTCTCCCCCAAACTTATGCTTTAAGCCACTTATTTCACAAGAGTGTTAAGGAAAGTTCGGGGGCCAAGAGAGGGTCATGACAAAATGGGTAAAGGCTTATAACATGGTTATCAAATGAGAAAGGCTAGAGGCTCAAAGGGGGTTGACTAGAGATAATGATATTGGTTGGCAATAGAAAGCTCAAACGGGCCAAGGAAAGTCTACAATCACTTCTCAAACTAGGCAAAACTTAGAATTTTGCCTTGAAACATATTCGGTACAAGTTCTAGACTATTCGCACGGATACTTGGACTAGTAACAATTCATCTCACCCATCACGCAACTAGATCGTAAAAGAGGATAGAATTGATAGCTTACAACAACCGCATTCAAGTTTAAAGATCATTATGATCCAATAAACCACTCGTTGATCGCCAAAGTCAACTCAAGAGTCTCAAAGTCACTAACTAGAGCTATTTCTTTCAAAAACCTTGTCTCTAACTATAAGCATGTAGTTAAGTGTGTTGGTACCAAATGAAGCATGATTAACTATTTTTCGAGAATGACTTAATTAGGTCTTTTTATTTATTACTACCACTATTATTATTACCTAAACACAAAAAGGAACTCATTCCCTTAAGAAGGTTGTCACGCCATCCATCGTTGGGACAAGTCACCCGGTTCAAACAAAAACTACCTTTGGAAAGAACCGTGGCGTTAAGAAAACCAAAGGCTTATTATCTATGAAAGCATAAAAAGAAGCTACTTAACAAAACAAGAACTAAAATGAAAAAATAAAGAAGCGAATGAACAATAACTACTAAAAATAGATAAATATAAATAAGAAAAGAGAGAGAGAATCATCAAATTAGTACAACCCAAATATATCCTAAATGTATCAAATAAACTCCACCCCTCCAAATAAAAGTAAGCATTGTCCCCAATGCTTACCAAAATAAGAATGAAAAAAAGAGGGTGAAGAAAAACTCCCTAAGGATCCTTGGACATCTCACTGTCCCCAGCAATATCATCTCCCTCAGGATCAGCCAACTATATCTCATCATCATCAAATCTAGGCGTGGTTGGGTTGGCGAACATCGCACGCACTACCTCATTAGTGTTGGCAGCAAGGTCTGACTCCTCAGACTGGCCAGCTGGTGCTACTTGTGTAGATGGTGCTGATGGATCTTGGGCGGACTGGTGCGGGTCAAGCAACATATCAAAAGTTAGGTCTCCGGCTGTAGCAAGTCTAGTCACCTCCTTTTTGAGCCTGTCCACTGATTTCTCGTTTGCTTGGGACTTCCTCATCTTATTCACTTACTTTCCCAGCTCCTCAATAACCGACCCGTGTTGTACCAAGGTGTCCATGATCGTCTTATGGTTCTCTAGAATCTTCTTGAGCGTCTCATCAATGTCAGAAGGGGCTTGTGGTGCCTGAGTAGTGGACTGCGCTGCAACAGTACTAGATAAGTCAGACAACTTAGAAGTAGCTGTCTGCATCCAGTTGTTGAGACTCGCCAATGTTTGGGAGACTCGCAGAGCAGATAGCGGAACTGTGGGCATGGGCACTGGCTTAAGAGATGCCCTAGGGGCTGTGGTAGAAGCTGAGGATGATGGCAGAGGCATAGTAGTGGCACTGGTAGAAGTCTCAACAGAGGTGGATGGAAGGTCCGTTGTCTTAGTAACTATCAATGCTGGCTCATCAGATAGGCCTGTGGTGGTAGAAGGCTGGATTTTCTTCTTTGGGTTGGTCGAATCCATCAGTGAATACCAGCCAAATAGCTTCTTCGGCTTCACCTTGGCTTTACCTTTGCATCGGTGAGGTACTCTGTGATAGTGTTGGGATAAGGGTAGGCTGAGCTATCCTCCGGTGCTATCAAAAAAATGTTGGCCGACATCACAACACCCACATTAATTAGGTACCCGGCCATGATGGAAGCTATAAGAACAGCCCGAGGAATAGGAAGATGAGTCTCATTCTGGCTCGTATCCATTCTACTACAAACAAAAGTCTGCCACCCCTTCGCCTCGAAGCTCAATGTATTCCACTAAATGGGAACCCCATCGGTAATCCATGGTGGTGGTGGCCATGGTGGTGCTAAGATCTCAGCTAGCCAAGATCGGACTTCCTCCTTCATTGCACATTTCTCCAAATACTCTTTTGGCTCAACATCCTCGAATCCTAAGTATGCGTTTAGCATATGCTGATCAAACCTCACCTTGAGGTTGCGCACTTTGGTCACCTTCATCCCCTTCTTTATATGAGCAACATTGGCATAGAACTATCAGACGAGGTATTCTTTGGCATCCTCAACTCTCTCAGTGAACCACATCCAACCCTTTCGTCCTCTGAATTGCCTCAAGATCGCCGGGTTGTATGTCTCCAAATCTTTCAATCAGAACTATCTCTCAAGAGTCAACGACCTTACTGGCCACCATATACGAAAATAAGTGAAGGCGGCCAAGATGACAAATCTATCCTCCCAAACTTCCTTCTTCTTTGATCTCTCCACACCTGTGGCTGTACCATCTCCCCTTCTCACCTTGGCAAGTCTTTGAGGGTATGGAGGTGGAGGCTTAGGCAATGGTGCCTTAGCCTTTTGCACTACCAGCTCCGGTATGTCAATAATATGTTCCCTAGACGGGTTCACCTCCTCTCGAGTCTCTTTCACACTATCATCAATATCAATCCGAAACTTACTCATTAGGTTGAACAACATTATTCGGGTTCTCTTCTTCTTGCATCACTTGATCATCATCAACAAGTCGCCTTCCACTTGAGGTGGGTGCATTCCCGCCTCTTCCACTTCTTGTGATAATCGCCATGGTATGCCCTGTATTGTTATCACCCTTTGGGTTTACCACCGTGTCACTTGGTAGTGCCCCTTTAGGAAGAGAATTTAGAGCTTGAGAGAGTTGCCCCATTTGAACTTCTAGGTTGCAGATTGATGAGTTGTGTGAGGCAAGTTGGGCATCCAAATCAGCATTCTTTTCCATCATTTGCTTGCACATACTTTCAATATGTCCCATCTCATTGTTTGAAGAACTTGAACCATGGGAAGGATAAAGAGGTGGGTTGCTCGGTTGTTGGTGCATCGAGGCCTTTGAAAACTCGACTCCCGATTACCTTGATTGTTACTCCATCCACCTTGATTGTTGCCTCCCTTTTTTCATGGTTGTTTCTACTCCAATTCCCTTGATTGTAGTTGTTATGCCAATTACCTTGATTGTTAGAATTTCAATTGCCATGATTATTTTGTGGTCGCCATTGTTGTTGGTTTGGGCCTTGAAAGTTGTTTCTTTGCCCTTGAAAATTGTTCATATATTTTACTTCCTCCTCTTGTTCATTATAAGAATCATCTTGCTCAAAACCACCATCATCTTACACATAGTTCTCCAGTCGAATTTGCATTTGTGGACCCTTGGTCCTCCTCTTGTTCACCATCATATTCACTCCCTCCATAGCATTAACTTGCTTAAGAGCTTGCACTTGATTTAGTTGGGCCTTCGCTAGTTGAGTCATGGTAGTGGTCAATTCGGCAATGTCTTGCCCATTGTCTTGAAATTATTTGTGAAGATGGATCATATTCGGATTACCTTGTGGAACATTGGCCTGAGATTTCCAAGCCGACGACGTTTCCACCATCTCATCAAAGATTCCACACGCCTCCGCATAAGGCATAGTCGTAAAGTTCCTACCGTCTAGTTGTTGAATCATGTTTTTCGTCATATCGTTGTTGGGACATTACTTAACCCTTGTTCTATAGCGCTCCCATATTTCGTGTAATGGTTCATTAGGCTCTTGCTTGAATGCCAAGATCTCATCTCGAAGTGTATCCATGTGCTCGAGAGAGAAAAACTTAGCAATGAACTTTTTCACCGACTCATCCCAAGTGTAAAATTGAATGGTTCGGCAATCGTTCCAACCAATCTAAAGCTTTACCCCGTAGAGAGAAGGGAAAAATCCTTAGCCTCAATGCATCCTCAGAAACATTAGTTTGCTTGCTCCCCCAACATGTATCCATAAAGCTATTCAAATGTTTATAAGTATTTTGAGTTGGAGCACCGGTAAAGAAACCTCGTTGCTCAAGCAAAGTGAGAATCACATTGGTGATTTGGAAGTTTCCCGTCCTACTACGGGGAGGGACTATTGCACTAGCATAACCTTCATTGGAAAATATCTGGTATGGAGCCGCTCGTGGTGGAGGTGGGGGTATAACTGGCACATTGTCATGAGGTATCCGGCCTCTCCGGTTGGCTTGAGGTTCAAGAGGTACCTACTCTACTTGTTATTCCTCACCGTACAATTCCCCCAAAGGCAAATTTTTGAGATCATTGTTCGCTATGTTTATACCTATACTTTCTCGCACAAGGTAGTAACACGGACGGGAAAAGAAGATATTCCAAAAAAAAACTCAAATATATAGCTAACACCGGTTTTGCTCCCCGGCAACGGCGCTAACAATTGATCCACATCCAATCCGCACTCAATAATGAGTGAAAACGATCGTTGGAAGAATAATATCCAACAAGAATCGGGATCGATTTCCACTGGGAGTTTAATATGGGTGTTAGGGTATACACTTGTGAGAGCAAATGAAATAACTAAATTGCGCTTCCAAACAACGGATTTTATTTTCTACTTCTAAATTATCACTAACAATTATAAAGTAATGAGAAGAAACTAGAAAGCGAATGATTGTTTTTGTTGTTTTTACCAAATGGTTAAAAAGCCTAGGGATGTGACCTTCACCTAGCTGTTCGCCTAATAGGTTAAGTACGTTAACACTTGTTTTATTGATCGGGGTGTATTATAGCTCTCAACTCTAAGTTACCCACTCAATACCTCTCGGTTATAGAGTGATTTTGCCCAATTTGGCTTTCTCAAGCCCAAATGAGTATCGAGCTAAACACTTGATAAGAGCTCAAGTCGTGTTTTTCCTATCTCTAGTTCAAACCCTTTAATTAGGCTAATCAAAACCTTAATTAACCCAATTTCTTGTTAGCCAAGTTATCCTAGAATAGATCCTTCTTTTTAAAGTAAAGACCAAGTCAAAAAGGCATGAATCAATATTTGCAACCAGTAATTCTAAAATTAAAGCACAATCAAGGCTAAATAATCAACACCCAATCATAAATAAGCATTAAATTAAATACCCATAAGTTTACATAATAGGGTTGAGTCACAACCCTAGTAAGAATCTAACTACTCATAGTGGAAAATGAAGAAACAAAGAATAAATACTAATTAAACTCATAATCTAAAATTAAAATGATAAACTATGATGTTTTAATTCCAAAATAGTCACAAATTTCCTAAAATGGAATATTACAACGGCTACAGCTGCTTGAACTTCAAAACTTGACCTAAAAATGTGATTCCCGTCTATTTATAGTGGCCCAAAATTCGCTGACAAAAATGCCCCTTGGGAGGTTCTGCGGCCGCACAATTCCATGTGCGGTTCGCACATTGCTTCAGCTTACAGGGACTTGGAATCTGCAGCCGCACAATTTGGTCTGCAGCTGCAATGCAGCTTCTGCGGCTGCACAATTCTTCTGCGGTCCGCACTTTAGGCAAGGCTTTAAGTCTTGGTCATTTGGACTCTCTCTGAACTTTGAATTCTTTGTCAGTGCGTACCCTGTTATGCTCTCGCACAATTCATGTGCGGTCCGCACTTCTACTTAAAGTCTGGTGGGCTTCTTCACTAGTTCTGCGGCCGCAGAGGGAATTCTGCGGTCCGCATTTTCTTCTGCGGTCGTAGAAATAGCTCTGCGGACCGCACTTCTTGTGTTAAGCGCTATTTCTTGCCTTGTGAGTCGGAACACTTTTGATGTTATTTGACGTACAATAATTTCTATATGCCTATTATGAATCTGCACCCCCTGGGAGCGATAAACCTGTTGGATTTTATTAACCAAAGAGATTCGGCTTTGCGCTATAGTTAGCTCAGCACCAATCAAGAATCCCCAAGGAATTCCAAGAATTCTTGTTATACATTTGTTCCAACCCTCAATCCTCTTTTCTAGATTCATGGATATTGAATCAATCGAACGCACTTCTAATACCTGTTCTACTTTTGGAAGACCTTGTGTTATATCACCAGATCTCGATTTTTCATATATAAATGTAACTAATGTATCTCCTTCGTAAAGGGTTTCCCCATAATGGCCATGAACAGTTGCTCCGGGGGTGGCCAAATAAGGCTTAGCTGATCGTATCACTATCGAGTCAACTTGAACAAGTATAACTTGACCCGATTTTAGGGGCGGTCCGTTTTTGGCTATACATACATTTTCACAAATAAACTGTCCAAGACTAATTATTTTAGATGTCTCTTCACAATAATTGTGATGGAGAAAATACCAATTCAAATTGAATGGATTTAAAATAATGTTACGACATGGATCGGGATTAAAAATTTTTCCATTTTCATCCATTAAATAATAGTGAAATTTAATCACTTGAAAAGTCTGTTTTAAATTGTCAAGTTGCAAATAGTTAGTTACTAAGATCTGATTATGAGTTATTAAATGGTAAGATGAATAAAAATTCTCAATTGGAAGGGATGTTCCTAAAGGGCCCAATGAATTCCTAATTGGAATTAGGGGATCTTTTTTAATTGATTCTTTTATCACACTGTGATATTTTACATCCTTGAATGGCCCCATTCGAGAACAATTGGCTGCTGACAAAATTATCAACGACTGACATTCCTTATTTCTATTTAACAACGATCTTGCTAGTACTGCCATCTTTTCTTGCTTGTAACGAAGGTTTAGCTTTATTTATTTATTGCTTTCTTTTTTTTTTTTTTTTATGAAATATTTCCCCCTTTTTCCTTTCTTATTGAATGTTAATGTTAATTACATTAAGGTATTTAAATTACTTTTTGTTTACACGATCTTCTTATAACGATTTATTAATGTGTTCATTTATTTAAATGTGACATCGCTCAAAAACTTTTGCATACGTCACCGGAGGGCATGACCCTTGATAAGAAGGTGTGGAGGTCGAGAATTAGGGTAGTAAGTTATGTAGTCTAGATTGTTCTTACCGGTAGTATTAGTACGCACTCTTGCATTCTGTTGGTATTACATTTCTATGACCACTTATTTCTTGCATTTCGGTCAT
This sequence comes from Nicotiana tomentosiformis, assembly GCF_000390325.3. Taxonomy (NCBI): domain Eukaryota; kingdom Viridiplantae; phylum Streptophyta; class Magnoliopsida; order Solanales; family Solanaceae; genus Nicotiana; species Nicotiana tomentosiformis. The sequence continues at coordinate 192,638,182 of NC_090813.1, read as the reverse complement.
CTTACTATCTTGTTGTTATTTATGCTTCTTTTTTTACATGACTTTTTCGCGTTGTCCCTTCTTATTTTTTTTTCATTAATGTGGTATTTATGCTTTCCTATCTATTGTAAACAATTCTCTATTTCCACAAGATAAAAGTAAGGTTTGCGTATACACTAGCCTTCCCAAACTCCACTATGTGGGATTATAGTGGGTATATTATTAGTGTTAATATTTGCGACTTATAAATTGCAAATTATGGGGAGGTTACAGAGCATCCAAAGAACCCATCCCCCCTAAAAGAAAACGACTGGGCTCTCGGGGTTACAATATTGTAGTTACCATATGCAGCTTATAAATGGCAATTAGTTTCCGCGACTTATAAATAGCTTTTAGCCTACTCGACTTATCAAAGGCAATCAGCCTTTGCGTCTTATAAATAGCAATTAGTTTTTGCGACTATGAGGGTGTTTGGATTGACTTTTAAGCTAGTCAAATCAGCTTTTAAGCTATTTTTAGCTTATTTGAGTGTTTGACAAAATTTAAAAAGTGCTTAAAAGCCCTTGACTTTTAAGCCAAAAGGTCCAAAATGAGCCAAAAACAATAAGTTGGGCAATACCAACTTATTGCTTTTTGGCTTAAAAGCTAGTTGGGTTTGACCAAGTTGTTTACCCTTTTATCCCTAATAATTTTTATTATTCCAAAATGCCCTTCACAATAAAAGTCCTAAATTTATTTCTTTCTCTCCCATTCTTCATTCCCTACGTCTTTCCTCCATCGACGAACATTGAGGTTTAGGATCAATTGCAGAAGTGAGGAAAACATAAAGTAATACGTGTGGAATTTAACTACATGTGGCAACTACTCATGAATTTAGTGGAACTATCCACTTATCCACGAAATGAATGTCCAGGAAATTGGTAAAAATTCTCTATGTAATCTAACGAAGGCAAGTGGACAATTTTAATTATCATTATTCTGTCAATTAGAATTTTTCTCAATTATTAAAAAACTCAGTACCAAATTTCAACTATTCCTACTATTATGGGACTATGTTATTTATGTGTTTATCTTTTATTTAATTTTTATGAATTTTAAACTTATTTGAAAGTTGAATCGTTTGATCACCAATACTAATGTTGCCATGTTAACTGGACATAACTTCTAAGTAAATTAGCATGTGCTAAAGGTTAGCCCAAAATCTAACTTGATAAAGTAATTTAAACGAAAATAATTTTAAAATTTGTCTAATTAATTTTATTCAACGTGACTTGAAACATAAATTAATTGAGATTAGAATCATTTTAGAATAAAAGATCTTATAGTAATTAACTCATTTTTAGTGTTAACAACTTTAAGGATATTTTAGTCCTCGTAACAGAAAATGTGTCTATAAACATTTTTTACCAAACACATCAGCAACTTATTTTGAGCTCCAATACTTCTATCCAAACGTTTATTTCTAGAACAAGCTCAAATACTAAAAAAAAAAATAAAAAAAAATGCTTTAAAGCTGCTTAAATTAGTCAATCCAAACGGCTCTATAAAACGCAATTAGCTTTTGCGACTCGCATAGACTAATGCGGCTTCTGCCATTTTAATAATAACCGTTTGGTTACTGTTATTCTAAAATCTCATGTGATCACTGTATTTTTACATGCCATAGATAACAACCAACAACAACAGATCTCAATTCTTCAGTACTCGAGCAGCAGTCTTTAAAACTTCGAGCAAAAAGGAACAAATCGTGAATTAATAAAAAAAATGGGGGCAGAGGAAGATGTAGCAATGGACGATAAAGCCAAGAGAATGAGAGATCTATTATCAAGTTTCTACTCTCCAGATCCTAATTCTACTTCTTCAACGCCGCCGCTCAATTCTGTTTCCAGATTCGCCACTTTGGATACCATCAACACCACCTCCTTCGACGCCGATCAGTACATGAATTTACTTGTATGCCCCTCATTTTTCTCTCCTTTTACATCTGTTATTTACTTTTTACGGATCAATTCTGACTAAAAAAATTGATGATATTGGATTAGTTTTAGTTTTGAGTAAATTAAATAGTATGTTTTATTTTATATTATTCCAATTTTTTCTTCACTTAGCAATTTGAAAACGTTTTAAGTTATACCTACTGACATTGTAGTATATATTTTACATTCATTTTAATTTGACCTGTTATAGCAGGTTATTTAGCATTTATTTTAGGTTACCAATCAATCTTATTAATTACAAGTACCTGTAAATCCTTAGTGCATAGAATTTAAACTCATTTAAAAGTACGACGATCATCAAAAAATAAATATTTTTTGATAAGTAAAGCTAATTTATGTAGCTCAAAGAAGGTTGAATTTGTGTAGAATGCCACATAAAATGATCTTAGAGGCCCGTTCAAACAAATTTTTTGAAGATATGCTGGAGAAATGTTGAGGTTTGATTTGATGGAGTTCATACATAAATAGTGGTAGAGCCAAGAAAATGGTAGCAAAGGCTGATTCAGGATTTGAACTTGATAGGTTCAGGCTTTAAGTTCTTAGCATCAAACTCGTCGTATTTTTGAAATTATGTGTTCAAGACTTAATATTTATTGGAACTTTGTTGTTTTTCACGTATATGTATATCTATATTCCATGTCAAAAATACTAGATTCAATTGAATTCATAGCTCAAAAGCTTCATTAGCTTTGATTAAGGGGACGTATGAGTTTAGAAAGGTTCAGGTGTTCGATTTTCTTGCTTTCTAAAGTTATCTGTAATATTGAAGGCTTAATTAGATGATACTGTGATTTTGGACATGAAATGGAGCTCCGTAATTGCTTAACGAACAATGGAATAAAATAATGAACCGTAACTATCTTTTGTGTCCAAGTTCTAGCACTTCCTCGTTGGTCTTCCGGAAATTCTAAGTTCAATTAAGCAAGTCAAAGATGTCAGCTTTTTCTTCGTTCTTGCCTGAGAAACCAAAAATTGCATCCCCCATGGACAAGCTTGCAATAATGGCTTAACTTCTTACCTTCCCAGCTTATGGAGGTGAAGAAAGGATTCTTCTTGGTAATATGTCTTAGAGCTGTTAGCTTCATGGCCTGGAAGGTGTCCTGCTTATCATCATTGTGCACATCCAATATCATTCTCCACAACTGGAAGTATCTGGAACTTTCCCTACCCCTTAACTGCAATGGATGACAGAATGTGTGTAAGTGTGAGACTGATCCAGTAGCAAGAAAGGAGCATAGAAGTGCTCAGTACTGATCTATACCGCCATATTCAGCCTAGTTCATTTATGTAGCTAAACAAAGAGAGGGTTCAATTAGTTACTCTTGACCATTGCCCTGATTTTAACACAGGGAAATCCTTCTATGGTTTACATATTTTAGGTACCCTCGAAAAAGAAAGAATACTTGGGCTGTGTATATGGTTGCTCCTTTAGTTTGGGTTAGAACTCCGTATCGAGTACAATTTTGAAATCTTGACTTCCCTACCCTTGGTGGGCAGAGATACCCAGTACTTGTGCTGGTGGAAGATAGTAGTTACCCGGTTGAGTAATCGAGGTGCGCGCAAACTATCCAGGACACCACCGTCATAAAAAATTATCTTGGCTTCGCTTTTTCCTCTCTCCTGATCTATTTGCATCGATGCTTATAGCATCAACAACAAACATGGGAAGGCAATACCTAAAACTAGAGAAAATATGGATTGCTTTTCTTCTTTGCATTGGATCGACATCTTTGAAAGAAAGAAAATAAAATGTTTTCAACTTGTAGTAATTAATTCTTACATCCTTCCGAGAAAATGTCTGTATACTCTTTATTTTTTCTTTTTCCGTTTCTTCAGAGCAGACAACGCTATGTTACTAGTTTAAGATCTTCGAAAACTGTATTAATTCTGTAAAGCTTTTGATAAGAACGGTCACCTATTGTGTATTCTTTTGTACGAGTAAAATTATTACTTATTAAAAGAATAGAAATTGTAACAAACATGAAAAATGATACAACTTTGGGTTCTATTACTACCAAATAGAAATACCTGAAAACTACATTGGTAGTTGGGTTTTGGGATGTAAAATTGGATATGCATAGTAAATGCAGTGTAATAATCAAGCTCCACCTTGTTTAACGGAATAGGGTAACTGCTCCTTTTGAGATGGAGGGCACAAATTACCATGGCAGTTTTTTGGTAACCTTAGCAGAAGGCTAAAAGAATCAAAGAAGAGGCACAAAAGTCCCATGTCAGTTTAATCCTTGTAGCTGGAAGAAAAGAAAAGGAAAATGAGTTGTCACACTTTCGGTCAGCAGTCTATTGCAACAGAATCAATCAGTATTACTGTACAATACACTTTTCCCATTTATCTCATCCTACTCAAGTTAGAGGAGCAAACTTTGACACAGTGGACGTGATTGTTTGGCTTTAACGTAGTGTATCTTCTTAAAAGCTTTTGTATTTGCGAAGTTATGTACTTATCAGGGAGGTCTTTATTTAATCTGTTGCTTTCCCAAGGAGTAAGCTGCTCTTTTAATCATGCATCTTTTCTAGTCCCGGAAAAGAGAAATGACATATTTCACCAAACATACAGGTGCAGAAGTCCAATTTGGAAGGTCTGCTTCACAGGCATGTCGAAATGGCTGCTGAGATAAAGAATCTCGATACTGACCTGCAAATGCTGGTATATGAAAATTACAACAAGTTCGTAAGTGCCACAGACACAATTAAAAGGTAAACTCTATTTTAGAATGTTGTTCTGAACCCATTTCATCTCGTATGTGGCAGATATTAGGGGGATATAGTTGCAACTTAACTCTATGTAGGTTGAGTTTGTTAGTACTTATAGCATGTTTCATGGCTCCTCAATTTCGGTGGCCAACAATAAGGGAGATCATGCAATTGTTAGTAGTTTCCTAAATTATTATGCTTGGCTTCAGCTTGTATGCTGAATCAGGACTAACTGGGTTTTATGTTGTCATGTTCTCATTTGGCATTAAAGAACTCACCTATAAGATTACTTTTTCAGGATGAAAAATAATATTGTTGGCATGGAGACAAATATGGAACAGCTTCTTGAAAAGGTTTTTGTTTATTATTATTTTTACCATTTTAAAGAAGTATTTTACTGTTTTTTGGTTATAATCATGACTCAAGCAGCAAAACATTGATTAATGTGTGTCAAGAGTTTGATTTCTTTCAATTATTTGCAGATAATGTCCGTGCAATCTAAAAGTGATGGGGTCAATACTTCTCTTTTTGAGAAGAGAGAGCACATAGAGAAGTTGCATCGGACCCGTAATCTTCTACGCAAAGTTCAGGTAATAAAATGAGGTGTTAAACTCTTGCAATGTCTTACTCCACTGTAAAACATGTCTTTTCTTATTCAGGATTGAAGTTACCAACTCTGGATTCTTATAACAACCTTTTGAACTAAGTTATGTTTGCTGTTAGGGATGAGGAGAGAGTAATAAGACATTTCCTTTATAGCCCCCCCGATATCTTGAGCTGGTTAACTTTTGACTTTTTATGATTTAAGCAAAGGGAAATGCTTATAAATATGATTTAAGGAAGGGGGAATGAGATGCTCAGTCGACAGTGAAATTGTAGATTGATCCAGATGTTAATTGAAGAATGACATTATCTATTACTTACTGTACAATTTACTTGAACTCATTATACATATGTAGAGCAAATTTTACTTATTTAGTGAAAAACTGAAAATTGTTCTTAGGAAGAGGAACGAGTAAGCCATTCCATATTTTAGCCACCAGATCCTTGGAGCTGGTAAATAGTCCACTGCCAAAAAAGGATTGGTGAAGTTGTAAATTAATACTAATGTTAATTGAAGAAAATAAAATGTCTTATTACCTTGGCCATCATATAGACTTGTTATTCAGGTTCATCATGTTACTTCCTTGTCGTGTGCTGCTATGCATTGTATAAAAGTTGGTTTCTGGTGATGTGTGAGTTACACGGATTTCATCTTCTGTGGAAAAGAGCAGTTCATATATGATCTACCCGCTAGGTTAGCTAAGTGTATCAAATCAGAAGCCTATGCCGATGCAGTGAAATATTACACTGGAGCCATGCCCATTTTCAAGGTTTGTGCATAGGGTCCTTGTTCCACTGTTTTCACCGTTTATATGATGTTAATGGCATGTAAAAGTCTCATCTTATGTCAGTACTTTTTTATCACCAGGCATATGGGGACTCTTCGTTCCAGGATTGCAAAAGAGCCTCAGAGGAAGCAATCGCTGTTATTACAAAGAATTTGCAGGTTTCTTCTCTTTTCTAGTTACTTTCTCGAGAAATGCCATAGCTGGTCGAGGTACTTAAACTGAGTCAAACATTATGTTAAGATGGAAGGATTTGGAAGGAAAGAGAGGAGAGAAGACAAAGAATAGTACTCCCTCCGTCCCAATTTATGTGAGGGTGTTTGATTGGGCATGCAGTTTAAGAAAGAAATAAAGACTTTTGAAACTTGTGGTCTAAAACAAACCATAAAAGTGTTTGTGGCTATAAATCATCTTCGTTAAAGGTAAAACAGGAAGTTTAAAGTTAAATTGTTACTTAATATAGAAATGTGTCATTCTTTTTGAGAATGACTAAAAAAGAAAGATTTTCACATAAGTTGGGATGGAGGGAGTACTTATTACCACTTCGGTGGTAGCCACCCACAAGGGGTGCTAAAGACCACCCTTTGGGTGGCGCTAGCATTTACAATCAGGAGGGAGTACTTATTTTGTGTTTAGAGTGGTCACCTGGTTCCCTCTCCTTTCCTTTATTTCATCTCCTTTCTAAACAAACGAAGCTAAGCGTTATAATCTCTATGAACCATTTAGATCTATGCCATGCTGGGGAGTGTTTTCATCTTCCTCTCTCTAAGGCTAATTTTCAAGTAGGGGAAAAAGGTGAATCTGAATACAAATTTACAGGATACTAGTTCAAGTTGTTTGTTTTTTCCTCAAGAACTTGGCAAAAATGATCAGAGGTGATCTTTCATATTACTTTTTCTTTGGTTTCAGGGAAAGGTATTTTCAGATTCTGACTCAATACAAGCTAGGGCTGAAGCTGTTATGCTCCTTAAGCAGTTAAATTTTCCGGTCCGTGTCACACCTTTTTCCTCTGCTTCCATATATGATTATTTCTATTACTTGTTTTGCATGGTTCACTTTATTCTTGAATTTATTTTAGATGAGATTTTCAATTTTATAAGAATTTCACTTTCCTTTAATTCAAGTAAAATGTGTAGTTAAAAGATGTACTCCTTCCCTCCCATTTTACATGTCACCCTCCCTTTCTCGGAAAGAAGCTTAACTTCTAGTTGCTTTCTAAGCTCTCCATCCTGTGAAGATGAGCATGTCGATGACCTCAATTTGGCCGTGCCTTGCTCCAATAATTCATGAAATTGCTGCATTTTGTTACAAGTTTGGTCCAAGTGAAGCAATTGCAGAATAGGTTAACTTGATGCATTACATCATTGATGTAAAGAATGGTTGGGGAGGGATGTGGGTAAGTAACATGCGAAGTGCATAGCAGGAGGATTGTGGTAAGCAACATGTGAAGTACATAGCAAAATGATTTTCGTATATTAATAGCCATATGGTAAGGTCCTTTTCTTTTTTTCTTAGCCATACATACCTTTAACGGGAAACAACAACAACAACAACAATATACCCAGTATTATCCCATACCGTGGGGTATGGGGAGGGTAGTGTGTACGCAGACCTTACCCCTACCTTGTGAGGATAGAGAGGTTGTTTCCAATAGACCCTCGGCTCAGGAAAGCATAAGAACCACATTAATGAAAATATAGACAAGAAGGGATAGTACCAAAAAGCCATATAAAAACAGAATAAAAACAACAAGATAGTAAGGTGGTCAACAATGAAAGAAAACAACGGTTAGTCATAAAAACTTATTACCAACAGAAAGCGAGACTACGTGCCAATCCTACTGTTATGAACGCTCGACTATCTACTCTATTAACCTAATCCTCGACCTCCATACCTTTCTATCAAGGGTCATGTCCTCGGTCAGCTGAAGTTGCGCCATGTCTTACCTAATAACCTCTCCCCCACCTCTTCTTTGGCCTATCTCTACCTCTCTGTAGTCCCTCCAATGTCAATCTCTCACACCTCCTCACCGGGACGTCTGTGCTCCTCCTCCTCACATGCCCAAACCACCTAAGTCGCGCTTCCCGCATCTTGTCCTCAATGGGGGCCGCACCCACCTTGTCGCGAATAACCTCATTTTTGATCCTATCTAACCTGGTGTGCCCGCACATCCATCGCAATATCCTCATCTCTGCTACCTTCATCTTCTGGACATGGGCGATCTTGACTGGCCAACGCTCTGCCCCATACAACATCGTTGATCTAACCACCACTCTGTAGAACTTATCCTTAAGTTTCGGTGGCACCTTCTTGTCACACAAAACACCGGAAGCGAGTCTCCATTTCATCCATCCCGCCCCAATACGATGTAAGACATCTTCATCAATCTCCCCATCCCCTGAATAATAGACCCAAGGTACTTAAAACTCCCTCTCCTAGGGATGGCCTGCGAGTCCAGCCTCACCTCCCCTTCCCCTCTTTGAGTCTTGCCACTGAACTTACACTCCAAGTATTCTGTCTTGGTCCTGCTCAACTTGAAACCTTTAGATTCCAGGGTTCCATACCTCTAATTGTGCGTTCACACCGTCTCGCGTCTCGTCAATCAATACAATATCATCTGCAAATAGCATGCACCACGGCACCTCCCTTGGATGTGGCGCGTCAATACGTCCATCACCAGAGCAAACAAAGAAGGGCTCAGTGTCGACCCCTGATGCAACCCCATCATAACCGGAAAATGGTCCGAGTCCCCACCCACCGTCCTCACACGGGTCTTTACTTCATCATACATGTCCTTAATCAACTTAACGTAGGCAACAGGTACACCTCTAGTTTCCAAACATCTCCACAAAACCTCCCTCTCAACTTTATCGTACGCTTTTTCTAAGTCGATGAACACCATATGCAAGTCCTTCTTTTTCTCCCTATACTGCTCTATCAATCTCCTAACAAGGTGAATGGCTTCAGTAGTCGAACGCCCCGGCATAAACCCAAACTGGTTCTCGGAAATAGACACACTCCTTCTCACCCTTAGCTCTACCACTCTCTCCCAGACTTTCATAGTATGGCTAAGCAGCTTGATACCCCGATAGTTATTGCAATTTTGGATATCTCCCTTGTTCTTGTATACAGGAACCGTCGTGCTCCACCTCCAGTCTTCGGGCATCTTCTTCGTTCTATAAATGACATTAAATAACCTAGTGAGCCACTCCAAGCCTGCCTTGCCCGCACTCTTCCAAAACTTCACCGGGATTTCATCCGGCCTGGTCGCTTTGCCCCTGCTCATCTTACGCATAGCCTCCTCAACTTCATCAACTCTAATCCGCCTACAATACCCAAAGTCACAACGACTCCCGGAGAGTTCCAAATCACCCAGTACAATGCTCCTGTCCCCTTCCTCGTTCAAGAGACTAGGGAAGTAGGTCTGCCATCTCTGACGGATAAGCCCCTCATCCAACAAAACTCTTCCTTCTTCGTCCTTGATGCACTTCACATACCTTTAACGGGAAACATGTTAGGTATTTTAAAAGGATTATGGTAAATTTCCTATTAAGATAGGAAAAAAGATATAAGTACCTTATGTCCCCTGTACTATAATCAAAACCCTACAGTTGTCAATACCTCTGAATTGAAATCAGCTTCTTTTGTCTAATATGCCTCTTCAATTTTATCCTTTTCTTTTCTCAAGTAGAGACTTGAAAATGTGAAGGATGCGTTTTATGTAGTGCTATCGGCGGTGAATGTGGTCATTTTTTGTATGTTTATAGAGCCAAAAGGATATGGTGGTTTGTTGGTGACTAAAGTTATTTATATGCTGGTCTCATGATATGGAATATACATTGCATGCTTGTTGAAATAAGTTCCTCAACAAGAAAAGAAAAATAAATGTAAAGAGGAAACTTGCAGTCTGACCTTATCCAAAAAAAAAAAAAAAATGTAAGCGACCTCGTACTCACTGGATATCAATATGAGAATAACTATCTATCTTTGAGTTTAGTTTGTAAATATAAAAAATTGACTGCAATAAAAATTCTTGTGTTTATTGTTACTCTTTGCTAACTAGTTCAATATTGTGATTAATCTATGAAAGTTCTATTGTCTTCTTCTTTCCATGTTGGTCTTTAAATGTCTATGTTTTTTTTTCAGGTTGATAATTTGAAAGTGCAACTTTTTGAAAAACTAGAACAGTTCCTTGTGGATCTCCATCTGGAATCTAAGGAAATACCCCACGCTTCAGCAGATCAAGGAAACTTTCCTGAATCAGCTACTTCTGCTGCGCATGAGGTGCGTTAAAGCAAGGTCATTGCTCATGGTCTGAAGTTGCTATTTTATGCTGGCTAATTGATGTAGTACAGAAAGAGATGAGAGAAAAGCAAGGGAAAGAAACAAGAAGGAGAAAGAGAGAAGACTACGAGGGAGAAGGGGGGGGGGGGGGTAGGGAGAGAATAGATAGAAACAGGGAGGAAGACACAAGAAGAAGGGGGGAAGAAGGGAGAATGGAGAGAATAGATAGAAACAGGGAGGAAGACACAAGAAGAAGGGGGGAAGAAGGGAGAATGGAGAACATCAGGAGTTAGAGGTTTTAATATTCGGTTTGATTTATCAAATATGTTTGAAATGTTGTTTTTAAAATAAAGTATGTAAAGATCCTATTTATGGAACAGGAAACGCTGAACAAGTTAAATATCTTTGACAGCTAAGACTCTATCTTTAACTACTAAATAAGACGTTATCTCTAACTAAGGTTACAGATAACTAAAACTAAAGATAGTGATATGAAATAATGTCAATGATGTTTTTGATGAGTTACATTAATAACACTATTCCCTTTATTTGTTTTATAAGATGAGTACCCCTCCTAACCTTGCAAAGAGGTGGATATTATCACTACAAAAGGGAGGAATGTACGATAAGGGTGTGAATAGTACTTGGGAAAAGAAGCTCTACATATTTAAACTTCAATTGAACTGCATTGTTACATGACTCGCACATTTATGTGAAAGACTACTTTGCTGAGATATTTGTTATGCAACATGCTAGTGCCCCTCATTTTCCTTAAAATAAGATGGTGAAACCAAAAAAATGCAGATTTGGGATCTTAAGTAAGCTTCTGGATTTCGTACCCAAAAAATAAGTATGCTTCTGGATATGAATTGTTTGGTGTAATACTTATTTTTTCTCCTTCCTGATACTAATTATAATTATCCTTATATTTGTCCTATTCATGACTTAGGCATCTATTCGCGAATTTGCCGAGGCTGTCCGTGCTTATCGAGCTATTTTCCATGATTCAGAACAGCAACTCTCTAGACTTGCACAAAATGTACCTAAAATGTACGCACTTCTTATTCACCACCCCCTTTCTTGGTGAAGCTGATTTTGTTCTCTCATCATCATTTGTGCTGAATATTGTCATATCTGCGACTAATATTACAATTCCACCTGCTTCCAAATTTAGGCATTTTGAAGCCGCCCAGCAGCACATCAAGAAACGACTTGCTTCTTCCAATCTTGTTGCCATGTTAAGTAAGTTTCACTAGCATTTGCCTCGTTAACAGATGTAATATTGGCTTCTATTTTATTTTGCATATTCAACTTTAGTTTTGCATTTCAACTGCTCCTCTTTACCTCCTTCGTTGGACATCATTTTCTTATTTTACCTTACAGCATTGCTCCCTGTAATAGATGCTTGATACTATTGATTTTCTTTCTTGGTTTCAGTCTTGCTTGTTTTTTTGTTTCTTCGGGTTTCTAAAATGTCAAGTCCACTGTTTCTATAACCAAGCTTTTCATGGATAGCACTTCTATGGTGACACTGTAACGAGATCTAATTGTATCTTATGACACCCGTATTTCGTCAGGGATTATTTGGACCGATGTGCTTCTGATGGATGAAGTGTTGCCTGAGGCTGGTCTGCGTGATTTTACTATGGAGGTTGCTTATAATAGACAGCTACCTCTTATTAGTCAGTATTGTTTTATTGTCGTCGGTGTGCTGACCGTGTTGTTTCAGGCTGCTCATGTTGCCGTTAAACAATACATTGGTAGCAGATTTAGCCATCTTCTACTTGATATTTCAGGTTTGTACTGTTAAATTGCAATAAATAGATAACATTTAACTTAAAAAAATATGGATTTAACTTGCCTTTTGTTTTTCAAAAGATATACGAGTGAAAAATGTTCTTCAGAAGTTTGAGTTCTATCTTATATTTTGTTCCATGTAAGATGCAAAGCTCAATTTACAATGGATAGGAAACTTACTTTACCAAAGAATTTTGGACAATCTAAATAATTAACCTTACAACAACAACAACAACAACAACCCAGTAAAATCCAAGTAAATAATTAACCTTGAGAAAATAAATTATGTCTATCAATACTATGACCTTAATATTGAAATCACATGTTTTGCGGGAGTTCTAATTCATCTTAATTTTGATTGTTCTTTATTCTTTTGAACTGGCAGGTGCTGTTGTAAAAGTCGGTAATCAAATGGAGGGTATTGAAGAAGAATATTCTTTGGAGGCCACACTTGAGGCCAGTAAAAAGGCTCTAGTTCAAGGCAGCATGGATGTCTTACTGGTAAAATAAGTTGTTGTGCAATTATACAGAGTCCTTATATATCCTTGTATCAAATAGTTCATGTATTTGTCCAAAGGCTATTAAAGCTGTTATTTCGCCGGTTATAGGACTGCAGGTTGAGAGAGATTGTTAAGTTGTCGGTATATGATGATCAATTCTACTTCTTCCCTCTACGGTGTTCAGTTTCAGCATCGGAGTCTATTTGGAAATAAATTTAGAAATCTGCATGATATAGAAGTAAAGGACTGAAAAGTTCTTAAAAAGTAATAGGTTGAGAAATTTCGATCAGTAAAATCCATCTCCATGTGAGTTCATGTTCTTGTGAATTGTCCTCTGGAATGGTTTTAAAATTTTTGGATTAGCAATGTCATATATACTGAAAGATTCTACAGATGAAGTTACAACAACAATAACAACAACCCAGTATAATCCCACTAATGGGGTCTGGGGAGGGTAGTGTGTACGCAGACCTTACCCCTATCCTGGGGTAGAGAGGCTGTTTCCGATAGACCCTCGGCTCCCTCCCTCCAAGAACTCCCCACCTTGATCTTAGGGTGACTCGAACTCACAACCTCTTGGTTGGAAGTGGAGGGTGCTCACCACTAGAGCAACCCACTCTTGTCTCTACAGATGAAGTTACATTACCAAAAATATAAGCATGCTTTAACAAATTTGTACCGCTATTAATTACCGAAATGCTTCTATGCTTTCTGTTGTAAGAGACATCAATAAAATTGATCTCGAGTAACTGACAGATAGCTTTAACTACTAATTATGCCAAAACAACTGCCTGGAATATAACTCAACTAGACAAAAACTTGCTCCCTATGTCACAAGAAATCCTACTGTCCAACGGACAAAAAGAAGCTATAAAATAGTATCACACTACAGGCACTAAGTTCCAAGTCAATTGTGTTTGAGTTACACCTTTACTTGATTTCTTATATGACAGGATTTCCGTCAACTTCTTGATGAAAACTTGGAACTGCTTTCTAAATTGAGAGACTTGATCGTTGACTGGGTACAAGAAGGATTTCAGGACTTCTTCAGGAAACTTAATGATCATTTTCTCTTACTTTCTGGAAAGAAATATTCAGCCAGTCAAGACCTAAGCTTTCGGGAGAGAATACAGGGAGACAAAATACTTCCTGGGCTTGTTCTTTTGCTGGCTCAACTCTCTGTTTTTGTTGAGCAAAATGCTATTCCCAGAATTACCGAGGTAAGGAGTTGTCTAATAGTTATAACCAGTATAATTATATAATCCGCCCCATTTAACTGGGTATTTCTGAACATTTCAAATCTTTCAGGAAATTGCCTCCTCTTTTTCTGGTGGTGGGTCTCGGGGCTATGAAAATGGTCCAGCTTTTATTCCCGCAGAAATTTGTCGCACCTTCAGAGCAGCCGGTGAAAAATACTTGCAGCATGTATGTACCATAGATTCTGTGCATTTTCTTTTCAGATGTCCAACATCATTATTCTGTTTCAGTGACTGGCTTAACTACAGAATTTGAGTTATTGTGTTTAACTACTGAGAGTTTTAATGTCTCTGTCGTGGGTAGTCTTATATTGCTAACGTGCATGGAATGCACTGTTATCTTTGTAGCATATTTCTCTGTTTTGAATTTTAAATTGTCTTCTTAGCTTGATGATAATTTTATAAATGAAACATGAAGCTTGTAGTGTTTGTTTTATTACCTTCATTAATAGATTATGAAATCAAATTCTGATTCTCTTCATCTCAATTTACTCTCAGTATATTAACATGAGAACTCAGAAGATATCAGTTGTGTTGAATAAAAGGTTTACCACGCCAAATTGGGTCAAGGTAAGCAGAGCATACGGTGAGGTAGGAGTTCATTACCCGAGCAGACCAATGTGAATGGTTTGTGCTAATGTTTCCTTACCTTTCCTCTTTGTACAGCATAAAGAACCCAGGGAAGTTCATATGTTTGTTGATCTGCTTCTTCAAGAGGTAAACCTTGGTTTTATCTTCTTTTCCCGTTCTAAGAATGGGAAGCTAAAGTGCAGCGTGGGAGAAAACTTACATCCCCGTAATTATGTAATTGATTATACTTCTTCTCGGAGAAGAGACGTGAAATAAGATTAGTAGAAGATTAACACTTTCTATTTGATCTCATTGCCAGCTAGATGGTATCATCAATGAAGTAAAGAGTATATTACCTGAAGGGCTCAACCGTAAGCATCGCCGTACTGACAGCAATGGGAGCACCACTTCCTCCCGTAGTAATCCATTAAGAGATGACAGAATGGTACGGTCAAATACCCAGAAGGCTAGAAGTCAGCTTCTTGAGTCCCATTTGGCGAAATTGTTTAAGCAGAAGATGGAAATTTTTACAAAAGTTGAACATACACAGGTTGAGTGCTAGTGCTTGTCACTTGGTAAAGTGCATTTATCTTGAAAAACAATTGATTAGAATGCCTTTAATTTGCAGGAATCAGTAATAACTACTATCATAAAACTTTGCTTGAAGAGTTTGCAAGAATATGTCCGACTTCAGACTTTTAACCGTAGTGGATTTCAACAAATTCAGCTGGACATTCATTTTCTTAAAACCACTCTCAAGGATGCTGCCGATGATGAAGCTGCTGTTGATTTTTTGCTTGATGAGGTAAAGAGACAAATGCCTACGCTATTGTATTCTAGAGCTATTATGTCGAAGGAACCTTTGGCACTAGTAGTATGATAATATCCTCTTTAATGGCTTCTTTTTCTGCAGTAAGAGAATTACCTAAAAAATTCCTTTCGTCATTATTACTTGCTATTGTTTATGTTACATCTCTCCCTGACTCCCTCAGCAGCATCTCTGTTTAGTTGCTTGCAATTGTACATGATATGCTGAATGCTTCTAACTGTTCTCGCCTAACAAGAGTCAAACTGAATTTATCTTTCTAAACAGGTAATTGTTGCTGCTGCTGAGCGTTGTCTTGATCCCATTCCTTTGGAACCTCCTATCCTGGACAGGCTTACCCAAGCAAAGTTGGCAAAGACTTCGGAGCAGGGTAATACCTCATAATAATGTAGGAGCCGTACTACTGTTGAGCTTGCTGCGATCTGAAAGCGTTCACAAGATGCTGGCTAACAGGTTATGCACGTATATAAGGAAACACTTTAGCCATGAAAGCCTTTTGTGGTGTACGGATTATATACAAGATATAAGCATTATACCATTTCCTTAAAAAGACTGTTAAGTTCCCTGTAGAACTTCTGTTTCCCTAATTCCTGAAGATGCTGTGTTGCTAGAAGCTCCTCCGAACGATTAGAAGGGTAAACCAAAACTTCTTGTTGTATTGAGCAGACTCTTAACATTTGTCTTTGTTTGCCTTTACTGGAATGTAATGAGACTTGTATCCGGAAAGGGCTACAATGAAAGCTGTTTCTTCTTCCTCTTTTGTGTTAATTAATATATGACATTACCAAATAAAAGATGTGTTTACTGTTTAGATTTTAGCTGGTAGCGAGAATAATAGTGTCAATTTTAATTAGCTTACAGTCCATCTTTATGATAATCATCAACTTAATATATATGAACCCCTTTCTTGAGCAATTTCTGGCCTGCCAGAATTAGATTCTTATTTTTTTTTAATCAAGAGGATTGGACTCCTGATATGAGTTAATGATCCAACTTTGAGAAAAAAAAAATGATTGAGATGATAACAGACTTAGAGTGTGTTTGGTACGAAGGATTTCCAATTTTTCCATATTTGGTTGGCTTAAATGTTTTGGAAATATTTTCCTCCAATTGGAGGAAAATGTTTTCTCTATCATGAGAAGGTAAAACATTTTCCAAAACGCTTTTTCAACTTTCTCCACCCCATTCTCCATCCCCACCAACCCACCCCCACCTACCCACCCCACCCCCACCCCCACCCCCCAACCCGGTCCCCGACTCCCACCCTAAATAGAAATATTATTAATAATACTTTCTTTTCATGTTATAAATAGAGTACTTTTTTTTCATTTCAACAACAGAGTATTTTCTTTTTATGATATAGAAAAATTATTTTCTTTCATTTCAACAAAATAAGTATTTTCTTTTCATGATTTAGAAAGATTATTTTCTTTCATTTCATCAAAAAGAGTATTTTCTTTCATTTCAACAAAATGAGTACTTTATTTTCATGTTGTAGAAAGAGTTTTTTTTCCAACCAAAAAAAGAGTATTTTTTCAGTTATGGAGCACAAATTTAAACGTTGTTTTCGTGTTAAAAAAAGGAAAGCAACACATTAGTTCCTTTGGACTTGTTTTCTACTCTCTAACCAAACACTAAAAAATATTTTCTGAAAAAAGTTTTCCACTCACCAAACAAACAAGGGAAAATAAGTAATAAAATCACTCATTTTCCAAGAAAACATTTTCTAAGAAAATATTTTCCATAGAAAACATTTTCCTTCATACCAAACACACCCTTAGTGAGTTCATCAATTAAGGAGGAGAATTGGATGGCATAGATGCAGCTAGTCACAAAAATTCTAAGTACATACAATCTGGCAGAATAAATTTCAACGCGAGGATTTGAATATAAGAATTTGTAACAAATGGAAGCTCAAACTAAATTATAAGTTTAACGCGAGCTACAAAATCTTACTACCAAATGCAAATTGAGATGCAAAATAAATCTAATGGATAGAATTCGTGTCCAATTTTTTTTTTTTTTTTTTTTGAAAAATTCTCGGGGAATCCCGCAACCGCTACCCTTCGGGTGCGCACTAGGTAACCTAGTCACTCTGCGATCACACAGGAAATATAAACCACACTAGGCAAGTCCGGTACGACGAGCTCTGATTGAGGAGATTGCTGGTAAGGGAAACTGATCGGTGGTCTTCCATGTAGGAAACCACTCACCCAACCAACTCATCCATTCTTATCCAAGTTATTAGATAGATGGGCCGTTAGATCAGGGCCTACTCACTAAAATCGAAGGCCTAAAGCCAAAATTTAGTAAGGTACCTTAAATTTTTTAATATAATTCATGTATTATTCTTATTTAAAGTTTTCTCTTCTTACTCTTCAAGATGCAAAGCTATAAATTAATCTTTTTAAGAACTAATTTCTTTAAATATTTCTTTTAATGATGTTTACCCAGAAATTCGAGTAACAATTAAAATTATTTAGTGGTTTTAAGGATACGTGATTTAATCCAATACCAATTGATAAACAAGGAATTGAATAGATAATCTGAATAGTAAAATAAATCAAACCAGTGTTCTAACATTATTTTCGACGTCGATTCGAGATGGCCTCGAGGTTGGGTAACAAGAACCGTAAAGAACAGAAAGTAAACAATGATGAATAGTAATGGATAGTAAGTGAAATAGAGAGTAGCGTTTGTGTATATATTTATCAGTCAATCAATCCCCCTTACAAATGAATGTGGTCCCTCTTTATATAGTAGAGGAATCCTAAATAAGGTACAATTCTAATAACGAAAACAACTCCCATGATTGGCGTCAATAACCGCTTGATTCGATCTGTTCCGGGATTTCCGCCGAGATCTTCGGTCGGTTGCTAATATCTCGCCATTCCGTTATTATGCCTTACTCGAAGTCGGTCATGCTTGGTCTTGATCTTCAGCGAGCACTTCGATCTTCATGCTCCATACTCTGCCATTGAGCTTGAGTCTAGTCTATTACAAGCTTACTCTCGAGGCAGCTCCCTGTGCCTATGAAATCTGACATGCCCGATTTCGACCGTATACAGATAGTCCCCGCGTTTCTTGGAATAAAATGATAAGAAACGGTTTGAGCCTTGATTTTTCGAAACCTCGATCATGACATCGTCCTCATGACGTAAGTGACGGATGTGATCGAAACGTCCCGTCGGTTGAGTTCCCCAAATCATTAATGCATGTCAGTTAGCGGTCGGCCACTAGCGCCACCAAACCATCATCGTGAGCCTATAAATACCCGCTCCTTCATTAAATCAAACTTTACTTTTGCTCTAATCAAACCTCTAAGTCTTCTCACTCTTTTCGTCTCCTCCTTTTCGCCGTCTGTAGAGCCACCTTCGTTAGCACCTAAACCACCAGTTCTTCATCTTCCTTCGCTCTTCTTTACTTATACAAATGGCGAAAACCTCAAAGACCGTACCGCAGAAGGAGAAAGCTTCTTGCTCTTCTTCCCGGCCGTCCGGCGGCAAGGCGTTGGTGGAGCCGCTTCCCCATGAGTATGTTCCCGGCCCGTGTACTCTAAAATCCGACTTCAAGGTCGAAAACCCTTCATCGATCCCAGGCCGATGTGAGCATGTGTCGATGTACATGTGCTCGATAACGAAGAGCCACCTCGAGGCCGTGAAGAGGGATTGCAACTGAGGTCCCGAGGTCGTGGTGCAAATTCCTGCTCCCGAAGAGAGCATCACCGCTTATGTGGAGGGGTTCCTAAGTGTTTACACTTACCCCTTCACATTGGGTCCCCTCGACCTAGTGATTATTGATCTCTGTAAAACATATCAGGTCACCCTCGGCCAAATCCACCCCTCTCTATGGCGCATAGTAATCATGCTGCGCTTCTTCTCTAGCAAGGACGAGGGGCTAAAGTTTACTCTAAATCACCTCATGTGGTTGTACCGGCCTCGAATCTATCGAGGACTAATCAGGCCCCAATGCCGGGCAACGAAGGCCTTGATCTCGAGCATCGACGAGGACAAGGATTGGGATTGGATGAGCCGTTTTATATGGGTGAGGACCCGCGACATTATCCCGGAAGAGAAGATACCATTCCTTGAGGAGTAGAACTTCGACCGTAAGTGATCTTTTAAACTTTGTTCTTCGTACCTTCTTCGACATCGTCTGATATCCCCTTTCGACATGCAGCTATTCCTTGGATGCCTCAAGAGGTACCTGACCTCGAAGATTGGGTTCGGAAGTTAGCCTTAACTTCCACTTTTGCCGAACGCGAATGACGTGATTTGGCAAGGGGCAGATGGGAGGCCAAGAACCACGGTAAGGATCTCCTTTTTCATGTTCTGAAACACTTTTTATACTTCATTCGTCACTAATTTTCTTTTATGCAGGCCTGACCAAGGATGCCATTTTGAGGCCTTCAAGTGGCGAGGAAATAACCAAGTCCCTGGTTCCGAAGCCGAGGGAAGACAAGAAAAGGAAAACTGCCTCGCAGTCCGAGGACCCCAAGCCCAAACATCGAAGGGTGAGGAGGAAAGTAATCGCTCTCACGATGGACTCGGTCCAAAAACTGAGAGACGAAGAAGAGGAAGAAGAGGAAAATGCCTCGGCACTGACGGTCCGATCTAGGAAAGCCGTCGAGGTCACCAAACCTTCTGAGCCGATGGCGACTGCTAAAATCAAGCCTCGTGTCGAGGAGGCTTCCAAAAGGAAATCGGGTGAGGATCCTGAATTACCAGAGGTCGATATCGTTTCTCGGCCAACTGTAACTACACCGGACAGGGCCGGTTCTGAGACCCCGAAGATCGATCAGAGCATCCCGAGCAACTTGCTCGAGACCATGACAGCAGGTCACTTTCCTTCTCTTCCGACTTTTTTTGAGGAGGCACTAAGGGAAGCTCGAGAGTTGAAGACCCCTGATATAGGCAGAGGCTCTAGTGTAGGGGATCCCTTTCGGGATTGCTTTACTAGAGTCGATGATGCCTCTGATATCAGTGACGCTTCTATTCTTTTAGAAGAGGCCCAACGTCTCTTTTCTCGGGTAAGAATCAGTTTACTGCACTTCTTTTCTTTACTCTTTTTTTTCTCTAAATCTGACTTGTGTTTTCCTTTTTTGTATAGGCATTCTCCAAGTTTCGAGCTGACCTCAGCCAGTGTGAAATCGAGCTCCAAAAGGTCTCGGAGGAGAGGAACGCTCTGAAGCTTCTTTGCAGCCATAAAGACGAAACTATAAAGGACCTTCAAGCTGATTTGGCCAAGGCTTGTGAGGAAGAGGCCGAGCTAGATAAGCAGCTGAGCATCCTTTTGATAAAGTATGGACTCGACCCAACTGTAGAGGCTAATACTTCATTATCTCAGCTGCAGCAAAAGGTTGAAAGGATCGAGCTGCTTCGGGGAGAAGTCAATCAGGTCAAGGCCGATTGTGATCGGTGGAAGGAGAATATGGACCGCCTGGCTGCGAAAAAAGAAACTACCTTGGACAAACTGTCATCGGCCGAGGTTCAACTTCGGGGAATCAAAGAGAAAAGTTCAGCCCAAGACAAGAGGATCGAGGAGCTTGAAATCGGGCTTGCTGAGGCCAAGGCGGAGATCGAGAAGACAAAGGTCATGGCGGACAAGTTCATTGCCATGTAGTGGGCCGATGCTGAGGCTGCTCAAATGCAGCTAAGGGAGGCTTCTGACCGAGAGCAATGGATCATTGACTTGGCAAAGTGTCAATCCAGGAGGGAAACCCTCGAGGAAATCCATACTCTAAGTTTTGACCTCTCAGAGGAGATAGCTCGAGCCAAGGTGCTTAAAGCTAAAGCCAGGCAGCTTTCCTCCTTCGATGACGAAGACGATGATGAAGAAGGCAGTCGAGGCGGATCCGATGAGGGACCTGAAGGAGAAGAGGTCAAAACCGATCGTAGTTAGGACTTAGTTTCTCCTTTTGTAAGACCTTGATCGGTCTCTTGTACATAAACTTCTTTACCTATATATAATAGAAAAACTTCTTTTAAATGTCTTCTGAGTTTTATGTTCAAACGTGTTTTGTGCTTTTGCCTTGCGAAAATTTTGTTGTTGCAGCCTTTGTAATCGAATGAACACTAATTTGAACTTAGAACAAACCCTTAGGTTTTTAGACACGCAAGGGCGAGTCCCCGAGGTTTTAATGGGTAATTTTCGAACTTATAGTAACATACCCCTTAAGGTTTTATGACGGATCCTTGAGCTAAATTTAAGTCAACTTTATTTGAACTCGGAATAGTGGAACCCTTAGGTCCGAGTTTAGTGAGAACAAAGTCTCGAACTCTAAATGTATTGGCCCTTAGGCCCTTTTAGGCTGGGCCCATATGGCCTCTAAAAGACGGCTATTATTTCCCCATTTCGGCTTAAAAGACTTAGTAAAAATTTCTTTATGCCTTAGCATGTATTTTTTATCCATTGGGTTTTTTTGAGGGTCCGATGTCGGTTAAAACCCTTTTGCTTTTTGTGCCTTAGCACGTTTGTCTTAAAGATAATTTGATACCTTTTAAGGTTTTTCGAGGGCTGATTTTATTGAAGCCCTTTTGATTATTTACCGAGGGTAGCCTTTTTTAACCGATTTTTTAGAGAATTTAAAGGCCTATCGTTATTATGGAATTCGGACGTCTCCCAGCTGCGTTATTTAGGCCGTAGCCTTCGGGTATGTATTTTGGTCGTAGCCTCTAGTTTGGCCGTAGCCTTTGGTTATGCCTCTTGGGCTTATTTCCCAATAACATTTCGAACTTGTTTGAAATATCAGTCCCCGAGAATGGTGGCCTTGGCCTATAGATCGTGGGGTGCCTCTTTGAGGTCTTATGAATTTGAGTTTAGATAACTCGAATATGCCTATCATCGATGGTAGTCCCCGAGTGTATATTTGCACTTTGGCTCTTGAGCCGTTTCTCACAATATCATAAATATGAGGTTTGTATAGTAGAGGATTTTCTTCGAGACACAAAATGTTTAAATGAAGAGAGAATGCTTCTTTGAATAGTTTATACATGCGCACATGTTTTTCCATCGGGGCTCGACTAATTTATATGGACACGGTTCACTTGACCGTTTGGCCCGTTACAAAGCTTCCCTATCGAGGCCCTTTGACATGAAGTACTATTCTCGAGAATACAACATCCGAAGGTGATGCCTTCCAGTATTCGAGATTGATTGCAAAAAAGCCTTAGATACTGTTGAATTGTCCTCAGGTAGCACATAATTGTTACCTCGTTAAAAACCTCGCCGGAAAAATCCATTTGAGATAAAAAAACGATCTAAGGGAAAAAGAGTGCAACGCGTACTTTAAAACCCGAGGTCTCGATGTCTTTGGTCGAACTCCTGCAATGATTTAGCGTCGAATACATATAAATGAAAGAAGGGAGAAAGTCATACCTTAACAATAATATCATTTGAGAAGTGATATGTTCCAGTTGCTTGGCAGTGGTTCGCCATCCATCGTTCTGAGTTTATAAGACCCTTTTCTGACTATATCGAGGACTTGATAGAGTCCTTCCCAATTCGGGCCGAGCTTCCCTTCATTAGGATCTCGAGTGTTGATGGTGACCTTCCTTAGGACTAAGTCCCCGACCCTGAAGTGGCGAAGGTTGGTTCTTCTATTGTAGTACCTTTTGATTCGTTACTTTTGTACAACCATTCGAACGAGTGTCGCTTCTCGTTTTTTATCTAATAATTTAAGGCTAGTATTCATAGCCTCGTGGTTCGATTCCTCTGTTACATGTCAAAACCTGGCGCTGGGTTCTCCGACTTCAACTGGAATCAAAGCTTCAGAGCCATATACTAAGGAAAATGGAGTTGCCCCTATACTGTACTTCGATGTTGTTCGATATGCCCAAAGGACTTCGGGTAGAATTTCTCTCCACTTCCCTTTAGCTTCGTTCAACCTTTTCTTCAGTTTTTGGATGATAGTCTTGTTCGTCGATTCGGCCTGTCCGTTCCCACTAGGGTAATACAGTGTTGACAATATCCTTTTTATTTTATGGTCTTCGAGAAACTTCGTCACTTTACTGCTAATAAATTGTTTACCATTATCGCATACTATTTCTGCGGGTATCCCAAATCGACACACGATGTGATCCCAGATGAAGTCTATAACCTCTTTTTCTCTCACTTTCTCGAACGCCTGTGCTTCCACCCATTTAGAGAAACAGTCAGTCATAAATAAAATGAAATTAGCTTTACCTGGGGCCCATGAAAGAGGGCCGACGATATCCATCCCCCATTTCATGAATGACCATGAGGATATGACTGAATGAGGTTGTTATCCGGGCTGATGGATCATCGGTGCAAACCTTTGACATTTATCACATTTTCGAACAAACTCCTTAGTATCTTTTTCCATGCTATCCCAGTAGTATCCTGCTCTAATGATTTTGTGAATCAGTGATTCGGCGCCGGAGTGGTTCCCCCAAGTGCCTTCATGGACCTCTCGTAAAACATAATCGGTGCCTCCTAGTCCTAAGCACACTGCTAATGGTCCATCGAATGTTCTTCTGTATAATGTTCCACCTTCAGCCAATGTGAATCGAGCAGCTTTGGTTCGTAGGTTTCTCGACTTTTTAGGGTCCGATGGGAGCTTTCCATTCTTCAAGTATTCAATATATTTATTCCTCCAATCCCAGGTTAAGCTTGTAGAGTTTATCTCAACATGACCTTCCTCGATCACAGATCTCGAGAGTTAAACGACAGTCCTCGAGCTGATCTCATCTTCCTCGACCGATGACCCCAGGTTTGCAAGTGCATCGGCCTCACTGTTTTGTTCTCGAGGTACATGCTGTAAAGTCCATCCCTTGAAACGGTGCAAAGTTACCTGCAGCTTGTCCAAATACCTTTGCATTCTATCCTCTCAAACTTCGAAGGTTTTGTTTACTTGGTTCACCACTAGTAAAGAGTCACACTTGGCTTCAATGGCTTCTGCCCCCAAGCTTTTAGCTAGCTCGAGACCTGCAATCATGGCCTCGTATTCGGCGTCATTGTTAGTCAACCTAGAAGTTTTGATAGATTTCCTAATAGTGCTACCCGTGGGCGGCTTCAAAACGATGCCTAGCCCAGACCCCTTCACATTTGAAGCACCGTATGTGAAAAGGGTCCATACCCCCGATGATGTACCCGATTTTAACAAGAGTTCCTTTTCAACTTCGGGTACGAGAGTTGGCTTGAAATCGGCCATGAAGTCCGCTAAAATTTGAGACTTGATGCCCGTCCGAGGTTGATATTCGATATCGTACCCACTGAGTTCGACGGCCCATTTGGCCAATCGGCCCGGCAGTTTGGGCTTGTGCAAAATATTACGAAGTGGGTAAGTGGTTAACATGCATACTGGGTGACATTGAAAGTATGGTCTTAACTTCCTAGAGGCGCTTATCAGTGCAAGTGCCAATTTTTCTAAGTGTGGATATCTAGTTTCTGCTTCTCCTAAGGCCCGACTTACATAATAAACGGGAAATTGCGTACCTTTCTCTTCTCGAACTAGGATACCACTTATCGCGATTTCCTATACTGCCAAGTACAAATAAAGCTTCTCATCTGCCTTTGGAGTGTGAAGCAGTATTGTTCTCGATGGGGTATCGCTTCAACTCTTCCAATGCCTGTTGGCATTCCGGGGTCCAGGCAAAATCGTTCTTCTTTTTGAGTAAAGAGAAAAATCTGTGGCTCCGATCTGATGACCTCGAAATAAATCGGCCTAAGGCAGTTATCCGTCCAGTTAGCCTTTGTACCGCTTTTAAACTATCCACGACGACGATGTCTTCGATGGTCTTGATTTTATCGGGGTTGATCTCGATCCCCCGATTCGATACCATGAAGCCAAGGAACTTTCCCGAACCAACCCCGAAAGCACATTTCTCAGGGTTGAGCTTCATGTTGTATTTCCTTAAAATCTCGAACGTTTCCTGCAAATGAGCCAAATGGTCCTCTGCGCACAGGGACTTAACTAGCATATCATCAATATAAACCTCCATTGATTTACCTATTTGTTCTTCGAACATTTTATTCACTAGGCGTTGGTAAGTAGCTCCTGCATTTTTTAGCCCGAAAGGCATTACATTATAACAATATGTTCCATACTTAGTGATAAACAAAGTTATTTCTTGGTCTTCCAGGTTTATTTAGATTTGATTGTACCCGGAATAGGCATCGAGAAAAGTAAGGATCTCGTGGCCGGCCGTGGCATCGATCATGCGATCAATGTTAGGCAGTGGAAAAGAATCTTTGGGGCACGCCTTGTTTAAATCCTTATAATCTACACACATTCTAATTTTATCCCCTTTTTAGGGACTACAACTACATTGGCTAACCATTCGGGATAATTCACCTCCCGAATGGATCCTATTTTGAGAAGTTTAGTTACCTCGTCCTTTATGAATATGTGCTTTACTTCAGACTTGGGTCTTCTCTTTTGCTTCACCGGTTTGAATCTAGGGTCCAGGCTTAGCCGATGTGTCGTTACCTCAGGTGGAATCCATGTCATATCTAAATGGGACCAAGCAAAATAATCTATATTATCAACAACAAATTGAATAAGGTTTTTCCTGAGTTCGGGGGTTAATCCCATTCCCAGGTATACCTTTCGCTCGGGCAGGTACTCGATCAATATAACCTGTTCCAACTCTTCGACCGTTGATTTGGTGGCGTCAGTATCTTCGGGAATAACAAAAGTTCGAGGGGTCAGAAAATCCTCCTCTTCTTTTTCTATCTCTTGCTTCCCTGATTCTGTCGAGGCTGGTGGCTGTGATTGCTATTTGACTTCCTGTTTATCTTTGATGCTCGACCTTTCCGAGGTTGATAGTGTCGATATCGGTGTTACCTCATCGACTACAAACATTTCCTTTGCAGCATGCTACTCCCCGTATACCTTTTTTACACCGTCTGATGTCAAAAATTTTATCATTTGGTGAAGAGTCGAAGGGACTGCTCTTATATTGTGGATCCAAGGCCTTCTGAGCAGGGCATTGTACCTCATGTCGCCCTCGATCACGTGGAACTTAGTATCTTGAATGGTTCCAATCACGTTCACCGGTAGAATAATCTCCCCTTTAGTTGTTTCATTGGCTATATTGAAGCCATTTAGGACCCGAGCTGCAGGCATGATTTGATTTTGTAGGCTGAGCTGCTCCACGACCCTCGATCGGATGATATTCGCTGAGCTACCTGGATCCACTAAAACACGCTTAACTTGAACTTTATTTAATAAGATATAAATTACTAGAGCATCGTTGTGGGGCTGAGAAATGCCTTTTGCTTCTTCGTCGTTGAATGATAAAGTGCTTTCGGGCACATAATCTCAGGTTCGTTTTTCCCTAGTGATTGATACCTTAGTGTGTTTGAATACGGGTCCCTGTGGAATATCGACCCCACCGACGATCATATGAATGACATGTTGGGGTTCCTCCTGTTCATTTTTCCTATTTGCATCTCTTTCTCTGAAATGATTCTTGGCTCGATCGCTGAGGAACTCTCGAAGGTGGCCCTCATTGAATAGACGGGCTACCTCCTCCCTTAATTGCCTGCAATCCTCGATTTTATGCCCATGCGTTCCATGATACTTGCATATCAAATTTGGGTTTCTTTGAGAAGGATCAATTTGTATGGGTCTGGGCCACCTAATATCTTTGATCCTTCCGATTGCCGATACAATGCCTGATGCATCAATGCTAAAGTTATATTCCGATAACGAGGTGCTTCTCTGGGATCATCGTACTTGTCAAAACCACTCTTGCTCATAAGTCCCCGAAAATTATGTCCTCGATCACTTCTTCGATCGTTCCGAGCGGAATTGCGTACTGGACCATTATCCTTATTGTTCCTTCGATCTGCGGTATATGGTTGATATCGGTCTCTGTTTGACCTTGGCTCCCTATCAACGTCCCTCTAGTTTTTAACTGCCGACCTGTTTGGATGTGCTGAACCGGAAGGTGTTCCCAATTAATCGTCCTCGACCCTGATCTTCGATTGGTATCGATTGTGCGCATCTACCCAAGTTACAGCTGGATATTCGATCAAATTTTATTTCAATTGACGTGATGCTATCGAGCTCCACTCGTTCAACCCTTGGGTGAAAGCTTGAACGGCCCAATCATCTGTGACCGGTGGCAACTCCATGCGCTCCATTTGAAATCGAGACACGAACTCCCTCAATATTTCATTATCCTTTTGTCTTACCTTGAAAAGGTCTGATTTCCTCGTTGCAACCTTTATGGCCCCGGCGTGTACCTTTACGAAAAAATATGCTAACATAGCAAATGAGTCGATGGAATTTGGTGGCAGGTTGTGATACCAAATCATTGCTCCCTTTGAAGGGGTCTCTCCGAATTTTTTCAACAGCACAGATTCGATTTCATCGTCCTCTAAATCGTTACCCTTGATGGCGCATGTATATGAAGTAACATGCTCGTTGGAATCTGTGGTACCATTATATTTGGGTATGTCTAGCATACGAAACTTATTTGGAATAGGCTTCGGAGCCGCACTTTGAGGAAAGGGTTTTTGTACAAACTTCTTTGAATCCATCCCTTTCAAGATTGGCGGTGCCCCCGGTATCTGATCAACTCGAGAGTTGTATGTCTCTATTTTTTTTATTGTTGGCTTCGATTCTCTTCTCCCCTGATTCAATTCTTTTGGTAAGCTCCTCCATCATTTTAATTATCGCAGGATCAGTCCCCGATTTGTTACCATTCGGCCTCTCCGGTACTGGCTCGGTACAGCGAGTAATTTCTGGCTTGACCCTATTCGGAGCTCTATGTTGATTTTGTAACTGAGCAATAGCGGCTTGCTGACCCTGAAGCATCTCAAATATTACTTGGAGACTGACTCCCTCATCTCCTCTACCCTGTGTTCCTTGGACACTAGATCGGCCTTCTCTGCATACACTCCCATTGAGATCTGCGCCTAGGTCCGTATTTAGAGCAACGTGCGAACTGACATTGACGGGGCTGGCAATCGGTGCTCCCCCGTGATTAGCATGTGGCACTTCGATTCCTGGAGCGATCACATTTTTGTTTTCACCATGGAATCCGAGGCCATTGTCACCAGGGGTGGATGCGTTTTGTGAGTTTGACATATTTTAACCTGAAAGCAAAGATACTTGACAAGAACAAGCGTAGAATAGTGTGTTTCACCAGAATCAGTACTAAAAAGTTACTATTATCCTTAGCCCCACGGTGGGCGCCAAACTATTTACCCAGAGATTGGAGTAACAATTAAACTTATTTAGTGGTTTTAGGGATACATGATTTAATCCAATACCAATTGATAAATAAGGAATTGAATAGATAATCTGAATAGTAAAATAAATCAAACCAGTGTTCTAGCAGTGTTTTCGACCTCGATTCGAGATAGCCTCGAGGTTGGGTAACAAGAACCGTGAAGAACAAAAAGTAAACAATGATGAACAGTAATGGATAGTAAGTGAAATAGAGAGTAGCGTTTATGTATATATTTATCAGTCAATCAATCCCCCTTACAAATGAATGGGGTCCCTCTTTATATAGTAGAGGAATCCTAAATAAGATACAATTCTAATAACGAAAACAACTCCCATGATTGGCGTCAATAACCGCTTGATTCGATCTATTCCGGGATTTTCGCCGAGATCTTCGGTCGGTTGCTAATATCTCGTCGTTCCGTTATGCCTTACTTGAAGTCGGTCATGCTTTGTCTCGATCTTCAGCGAGCACTTTGATCTTCATGCTCCATACTCTGCCATTGAGCTCGAGCCTGGTCTATTACGAGCTTACTCTCAAGGCAGCTCCATGTGCCTATGAAATCTGACATGCCAGATTTCGACCGTATACAAATGAGAAAATCGAATGATTGTACACGAAGAAGGAAAAACAAAAACTATGGAATAAGTCTCAATTCAGAATAAAAGAAAAGAAAAAATAGGTGAATCCAAAATGCAAAAGTAGTTGAAAAGATATGGAATGCTCAAAACATGACTGAAACTATGAGCATTGGAGTCCCATTTTGATTAGAAGAATCTATAGAACAATGAACTAGCACCTACAACTAGCGAGCATCAAGGTTTAGATCAGAGTCTATATGAAGAACCAGTCAAGACTCAAGATCAAGTTTCAGAATACTCATAGATAGGAATCTTGTAACTCATAGCTGATGGGCTTGTTTAGTTTCTTTTTTATAATAGCAGGACCGCGGACCGGAGCCTCGACGGAACCTCACTCGACTCCTCAACTCATCATTCCACCATTCTCCTTGAACTACACATGACCTGATTCCCCTATAACCCGGATATGTAGGCTATTCAAAATCAGGACTCGGTTGCACCCTATCTTTTATTTCTTTTTTTTTTTGAATAACAGTTTGGTCAAAAATTAGTCACATGACTCACCTAGTCTTTGCCTGAAAACGCTTCATGTTTTCAAGCAAAGAGAGGCAGCT
Organism: Nicotiana tomentosiformis; assembly: GCF_000390325.3. NCBI lineage: Eukaryota > Viridiplantae > Streptophyta > Magnoliopsida > Solanales > Solanaceae > Nicotiana > Nicotiana tomentosiformis. The sequence continues at coordinate 192,608,476 of NC_090813.1, read as the reverse complement.
GTGAGCACCTAATTTTGAACAATATTTGAATTTTTACCATCTTCTACTATGTAAATATTTGTAGAAATTTAATATATATTTTTTAGCTTTGTTATATTTTTTTTATATAGGGTAAGAATTAAAAATAATTTAAAATGTCAAATTATTAATATTAGTATTATTTTTATTTTTTATATTTATTTTAAAATAAAATAATTTAAAAAAAAACAAAAAAACTAAATATTTTTTTAAATTTTCGGATGGGAATAAAATAATTGGAAAATTAAAAGTATGGAATAAAAAAGTAAAAGTAAAAGTAGGTGGAAATTTGTTTGTTTAATAAAAAAGTAAAAGAAAGTGAAAAATTTTAAAAAATAAAAGTAAAAGAATGTGGAAATTTAAAAAATAAAAAGTAAAAGAAAGTTGGAATTAAAAAATAAAGTAAAGGTAGCTGAAATAAAAGAAAAGTAAAATAAGTGAAAAATAAAAAAAAAAGTAAAATAAGTGGAAAATAAAAAAAGAAAAGTAACAAAAGTGAGAAATAAAAAAAGAAAAGTAAAAAAAGTGAGAATTTAAATATAATAAATGTAAAAAAATGGGAAATTAAAAAATAAAAGTAAAGGAAAGTGGGGAATTATCTTTTTTAAAAAAGAAGAAAAATGAGAAGTGAGATTTCTTTTTAATTAAAAAAAAAAAAAACTAAAAACTAAATCTGAAAAATTCCGAAAATTTTCTATAAATAGGAGAGAAAGGAAAAAAGAAAGGAATAGGAGAAAGAGAAAAAAAGAAGAGAGGAGGGAATTGAGAGAAATTGTTTTTGTTGTTTTACGCTAAGAAAATTTCTACTCGTGTGATTCTTTCTTCGTCTTTCTTTCAAAAAATCCAGCAAGTCATCACCCAAAACCCAACAAAAAATACTTCAAAACATCCATTTTCACACGCCAAACAGTGGAGTCAATAGTCGAGGTTGAGAATTCCGTTGGAGCTCCATTCACTAGCTTTGATGTTCTTCTTCGCTTATGCTTGTTCGGCGTTCGTCTGAGTTATTGTACCTGTTCTTGAAGACTCATTTAATTGAAAATTTTACATTAAAGGTTTATTCTTTCCTCTGTTCTTTTTATCTTATTTCATGTGATTTTATTTATTTGCCTTTAAATGTTATAAATAATAATATAAATTAGTCCTTAAAAGTTATACGCTTAATTATGTTTCTAGAAATATGGTATTCAAGCTTACTTTAAAGTTGGAAAGATTTGGACCCTAATAAGTTTGGGCTTCAATTGTTGGGCTATAGGGTATTGGTATATGATAGTTTATTTATTCAAATATCTAAAATCATACACTTCTTCCACAAGTAATTCCATAATTCATGACCTCACAATAATCTCAAAGTTTAGGAAGAATAATGAACATCGTTAGAGTGCTTTAGGCACGCTTTTAATTAGTTTATCGCGATTATGTATACCTTCGCGTGGCATAATTATAATTTTTAAAATTAAAACCGAAGTATGTGTTCGCGCAACTTTGATCAAAACAATCTTAATATAATAAAATGTTATTAATTGTGTACACGTACGCGTGACATGATTTTGGCACAATAAGCAAAACGGATTCACACACGTGATTCGTTTCAAAGATAATTCCATATTTTAATAATTAAAAATGGATAGATAAAGCATGAAAACTAATAAATCACAGCTTATCCAAAATTAATTCAAGCCAAATGTAGTCAATAAAGCGACTGTGTTAGAACCACGAGACTCGGAAAATACTTTACACCTTCTCCCCGGTCAATAGAATTCCTTACCCGGACTTTATTTTCGCAGACCAATAATAATAGAGTCAAACCTTCCTTTGACTAGGGATTCAAATAAAAGGTGACTTGGAACACCCAAAAAATCAATTCCAAGTGGCGACTCTGTAAATAAAATAATCCCTACATAAATTTATCACTTTAATTGAAAAAACTCTTTAACCCACAACAAGCCATAATACATATCTTTTTGGGGGGTATAAAAGGGGTGTGACAGCCCTGGTGACTCTGCTGGGGAAACCCCAAGAATTCGAGCTTGTATATTATTTTTATTTGGCTTTATTAATCTTTGTATATAATGTGATCTATTTGGGCCTAATGTGCTATTTGTGCATTTTTTTACCTCTTTGATATTGTTGAACTGTACATATAAACTGTCTTTTCTTGCACCCCTTTGAGTCTTCTTGAATTTAAATTGGGGATTTGCTTGACATAGTCCACCTTCTTTGAGATAGCCGAGGTGTTTGTCACCCGGCGAAGGATTTTAGTCACACATATTTTAGGCGGGGAGCACCACCAGCTAAGCCGGAAAGCAATGCTACGGGTACGTTGACCCTCATCAGCTCGAGTTGTCCGCTCGAGTAATCCAGTCTAGATACCTTCTCCACCAAGATTTAAACCCAGAAGAACAAACATCATGTGTGATATCCCTAGTAGGTTCGCTTTATTTGCATCCCATGCATTTGACTTAGCGAAACTCGGCATAGGGGTCGGGTCCGTATAAGACAGGTATCCTCTTTGAGGCCATCATGTTCACTTATGTGCTACTTGTTACATCATTTGGAAGGCTTGCTTGCATTGTTGACCGGCTTTAGAAAATTAGTTGAGCGGAATTATAAACAAAACAAAAAATTATCAGGTTCAATTTGACCGGCTTTACTAAAGATTTTTTTAGTAGTCTGGTGTGAGGTGTAAAGATTAATTTTCATAAAATTTAAAAGAGAACATAGTCGATTTGACCGAACTACGCGGGTCTGATTTTCACCGGATGTGAGATACGTAGGCGTCTCATCGGTTCCGGCCCCCAATTTTCAAAAATCCAAAAAGATATTTTCCTTTAATTCCTTCTTTAGAAGTTTTTCTTTGAGACGTCAAATCCAAAAATCCAAAAATATTTTCTTCCTTTTTAAAAAAAAAGTCTTTCTTCCAAAAGTCAAAAAAACAAAAATCAAAATCCAAAAAAATATTTTCTTTCTTTTGAAATTTACAAAGAAATAAAAAATTCAAAATTCAAAAATATTTTCTTTCTTCTTTAGAAGTCTTTCTTTCACCAATTCTCAAAAAAAAAAATCGAAATCGGAAAAAAAAAATTAAAAATATTTTCGTTGCTAGGAGATTTTGTCAGATTATTTGTATATGAGTAAAAAAAAAGAGTTGGTTTATCTATTTTATTTCTGATCTTTCTGAACTACGTAATGATCTGATTCATGCGGTGTCATGATACGTAGGCAATCCCCATCGGATTCGATCATAGCCATAAACAAATTGAGTGAAAAATAAACTGAAAAAAAAGAAAAAAAATTGAGTGAAAAAGAAAGAAAAGAGTAAAAAAAAAAATAACAGAGAAAAACAAAGAGTGAAAAACAACAAAAAGAGAACGAAAAAGAAATCAAGATATGAAAAAAAAATTAAAAAAAGAGCCTCCCTAGAAGTAATCAGTTCACCCATGTTGGCGAATCATACTCGAACTTGTTCCAAAAGCTAGTCAGGATAGGTCTACTGCAGCCAGTAACCCCGAACCGGCCAAACTCTAAGCCCCCCTCGCACCGGGCTAATGCTAGATGTGAATACCACTCTGGAGCAGTGGGACATACGGAAAACTGTTTGACTCTTACGAGAGCAGTGGAAAACCTTATCGAGGACAAGGCAATAGTTCTTAGGGATGAAGAGGCCCCTAATATGATAAACAATCCTCTGCCTACTCACTCCAATGGGCCAGTAGTCGGAATGATCTGTGAAGATGGGGAATTTGATCAAGCACTGAAAGCCACAGTAGCCATTGCCGCGACAAAAGAGAAACCTAAAAACGGGCGCCAAACCTGAAAAGTTCTCTGTCAGATGGGAGTCTCAGTGGCCGGTCTTGCTATCTTTTCTGCGTCTTGATTATTTCAGGGTGTTATCCGGACGTTTTACTTTTATTGTCTTACTTTCTGATGTAAACCCTTCTATCTTTAAAAATTTTAAAAAATCAAATCAAATGAAATTAATATTTTATTGTACAAGAATGTCTCTTTTCTTATTCTTGTCACCTTCCTTATTCTCTTTAAAGTTCTGTTAATGCAGATTTTAATGGCGTGACATGCTTGCGAACTTCATGCCTAGATCCTAAAACGCTATCACACTTCGAAATAATGAATCAAGAATCAGAATGCAATGAAGATAAGTTTAAGGAAATAAAACAAAGACTCAGAACAACTAAAGAAAAATTGGCTCCAGATTGAAAAGGTCCATACATTGTAACAAGAGTACTCCCAAAAGGGAGCTTTATATTTGGAAGATATTGAAGAAAATGTATCCGTGCCAGCTGTCAATACAGACGCGGTCAAAAGGTATTATGTTTGACCCTTTTTACGCATCTTTAATGCTCTCTGATTGGGATGACGAAGGCTTTCATTCTCGCTGCCCAAACACTATCAACCCTTTGGGTCGGTTACCTTTTCTTTGATTATCCTCTTTGGAACCTGAAAGTGTTATTGGAAAAAAAAAAGAAAAAAAAATAGAGACAAAAGAAAATGAAATAAAAATTGAAAAAAAAAGGAAAAGGAAAGGAAAAAGAAAAAGAAAAAGAAAAAGAAAAAGAAAAAGAAAAAGAAAATAAAACAAAAATCCAAACAAGTTCTTGTTACTTGAACTACGTTCGACTTGATTCCGAAAGGATACGTAGGCAGCCTCTCTGTGGGGTTCAGTCACACCAACATAAAAATCCACATTCCCAAAAAAAAGAAAAGAAATTGAAACTGGGGCAGATGTTACAATTGGTTCGGTGATGGTTTCGCCTAAAAGGTTCCAAAGTTGTAATTCAATTCAAATTCTTTTTATCCAAATCATTTTCAAGTCCTTCCGATCAATCAACGAGAATGTTCAAGAATTAGAGGATACAGTTACTTGGATCTGATACAAGCAAATGAGGGAAATAAAATAAGAGAGTTTTATTGGTGAAAACCCTCACGGGAACCGTAGGGAGATGGCGAGCAGAGAAAATAAAAATGAAAGAATCTTATTGGTGAAAACTGTCATGGGCACCATAAGACAATGGTGAGTAAAGAAACAAAAATGAGAGTCTTTTTAGTGAAAACTCGTAAGAAGAACTATAAGGCGATGGTGAGAAGAGAGAGGTCAACTCGTGAAAACCCACAAAGGGTGCCACTGATCGAAAAGAGGATCCTCACAACCATTGGCATCGACATAGTCGTGGGCAAGGTTTCTCGATTTCGAGGCAAAAGTTATGATGAATTTCTGAGAGTCGGACGGTTTACACAGATCAGGCATCCAGTCCAAAAGGCATGTCATGTTCATTGAAATCCGCATGTACTTTAGATAAGTCCTTTTCTTTCCCCGAAAGGGTTACCTCTTGTTTAAACTCATTCTCCATTCCATTGTTGTTTTTCTTTGAATCTATTTCGGTATAACTTCGTATCAAAATAAAGGCAAAGAAAGGATGGTAAGACCGATTACAGGGCTCTCGTTTGAAGCGAACAGATACTTTGAAAAGACACCCAATCTCGGAAATAGAATCAAGGCCGCAAACTGACCACCACTTTGAACACTCATGATTTTCCTTTATTTGCAGTAGGAACAAAGCAGTGCAGAATGGAAATTCCTAAAGAACGAATGTCACCAAAGGTAAGTTTCCTCAAAATTTCCACTTTTCTTTATTTTTTTAGCATGCATCACTAGTGCTCATACTTCTCATTTTCGTAGCTTAACCCAGGTAGAACCTTTTCGCCTAGGGGGATCCAGCTCATAGTTCCGGGTAGAAATACTCTTCGCCCAGGCTGTTTTTCGTAGCTTAACCCAGGTAGAACCTTTTCACTTAGGGGGATCCAACTCATAGTTCTGGGTAGAAGTACTCTTCGCTTAGGTTGTTTTACGTAGCTTAACCCAGGTAGAACTTTTTCGCCTAGGGGGATCCAGCTCATAGTTTCCGGGTAGAAGTACTCTTCGCTCAGGTTGTTTTACGTAGCTTAACCCAGGTAGAACCTTTTCGCCTAGGGGGATCCAGCTTATAATTCTAGGTAGAAGTACTCTTCGCCCAGGCTATTTTTCGTAGCTTAGCCCGGGTAGAACCTTTTTGCCTAGGGGGATCCAGCTCATAGTTCCGGGTAGAAGTACTCTTCGCTTAGGTTGTTTTATGTAGCTTAACTCAGGTAGAACCTTTTCGCCTAGGGGGATCCAGCTCATAGTTCCGGGTAGAAGTACTCTTCGCTCAGGTTATTTTACGTAGCTTAACCCAGGTAGAACTTTTTTGCCTAGGGGGATCCAGCTCATAGTTTCCGGTAGAAGTACTCTTCGCTCAGGCTGTTTTTTGTAGCTTAACCCAGGTAGAACATTTTTGCCTAGGGGGATCCAACTCATAGTTTTCGGGTAGAAGTACTCTTCACCCAGGCTTGTTTTTCGTAGCTTAACCCAGGTAGAACCTTTTCGCCTAGGGGGATCCAGCTCATAGTTCCGGGTAGAAGTACTCTTCGCCCAGGCTGTTTTTCGTAGCTTAACCCAGGTAGAACCTTTTCGCCTAAGGGGATCCAGCTCATAGTTTCGGGTAGAAGTACTCTTCACTCAGGTTGTGTTTTGTAGCTTAACCCAAGTAGAACCTTTTTGCCTAGGGAGATCCAGCTCATAGTTCCGGGTAGAGGTACTCTTCGCTCAGGTTGTTTTATGTAGCTTAACCTAGGTAGAACCTTTTCGCCTAGGGGGATCCAGCTTATAGTTTCTGGGTAGAAGTACTCTTCGCTCAGGTTGTTTTACATAGTTTAACCCAGGGAGAAACTTTTCGCTTAGGGGGATCCAGCTCATATTCCGAGTAGAAGTACTCTTCGCCCAGGCTCGCTTTTCGCAATTTAACCCAGGTAGAACCTTTTCGCCTAGGGGATTCATTTTCATTTCAGTAATACATGGAACCAACCCCTGGTTACATTTCTTTTCTGTAATACAGGATGTCATCCCCTGGTTACATTTCCTTTTAGTAATACAGGACGCCATCCCATGGCTACATTCTTTTCAGTAATACATGGTACTAACCCCTGATTATATTCTTTTTCCGTAATACAGGGTATCAACCCATGGTTACATTTCCTTACCTGTATCAGGGTCCACCAATCCCTAGTCGCTTTTTCAATATAGAGTCTCCACTCCCTAGTTTCTTTCATTTTAGACATAGGGTCTCCATTCCCTAGTCTCTGTTTTTTTTCGGGGTACACCATTCCCGACCTTTTATTGCTTTCAATAAAGAAGTAGTTTAGAATTTTGTTACAATAACTCACGAAATTTTTCTAGTACAAACTGGGGCAGAAATATTTCGTTTGTTTATTTGTTTTGGTGTCTGAGTAGGTTTTACCTCGAGGCACAGGGTTCGAGATGGCCAAAAGAATAAGTCTCAATTCAGAATAAAGAAAAGAAAAAATAGGTGAATCCAAAATGTAAAAGTAGTGGAAAAAATGTGGAATGCTCAAAACATGACTGAAACTACGAGCATTGGAGTCCCGTTTTGATTAGAAGAAGCTATAGAATAATGAACTAGCACCTACAGCTAGCGAGCATCAAGGTTTAGATTAGAGTCTGCATGAAGAACCAGTCAAGACTCAAGATCAAGTTTCAGAAGACTCATAGATAGGAATCTTGTAACTCATAGCTGATGGGCTTGTTTAGTTTTTTTTTTATAATAGCAGGACCACAGACCGGAGCCTCGACGAAACCTCACTCGACTCCTCAACTCATCATTCCACAATTCTCCTTGAACTACACGTGACCTGATTCCCCTATAACCCGGAATATGTAGGCTGTCCAAAACCAGGACTCGATTGCACCCTATCTTTTATTTATTTTTCTTTAACGGTTTGGTCAAATATTAGTCATATGGCTCGCCTAGTCTTTGCCTGAAAACTCTTCATGTTTTCAAGAAAAGAGGGGTAGTTGTGAGCACCTAATGTTTTACTATATTTGAATTTTTACCATCTTCTACTATGTAAATATTTTTAGAAATTTAATATATATTTTTTAGCTTTGTTATATTTTTTTTTATATAGTAAGAATTAAAAATAATTTAAAAGGTCAAATTATTACTATTAGTATTATTTTTATTTTTTATCTTTATTTTAAAATAAAATAAATTAAAAATGAAACCGAAAAAATTAAATATTATTTTTAATTTTCCGATGGGAATAAAATAATAAGAAAATTAAAAGTATTGAATAAAAAAGTAAAAGTAAAAGTAGGTGGAAAATTTTTTGTTTAATAAAAAAGTAAAAGAAAGTGGAAAATTAAAAAAAAATAAAAGTAAAAAATGTGAAAATTTTAAAAATGAAAAGTAAATAAAAGTTGGAATTAAAAAATAAAGTAAAGGTAGATGAAAATTTAAAAAAAAAAAAGTAAAAGAAAATGGAAATTAAAAAAAAGAAAAAGAAAGTAAAATAAGTGAAAAATAAAAAAAAGAAATGTAAAAAAAGTGGGAAATAAAAAAAGTAAAGTAAAAAAAAGTAGAAATTTAAATATAATAAAAGTAAAAAAATGAGAAATTAAAAAATAAAAGTAAAGGAAAGTGGAGAATTATTTTTTTTAAAAAGAAGAAAAACGGGAAGTGAAATCTTTTTAATTAAAAAAAAAAACTAAAAACTAAATCTGAAAAATTCCGAAAATTTTCTATAAATAGGAGAGAAAGGAAAAAAGAAAGGAATAGGAGAAAGAGAAAAAAAGAAGAGAGGAGGGAATTGAGAGAAATTGTTTTTGTTGTTTTACGCTAAGGAAATTTCTACTCGTGTCATTCTTTCTTCGTCTTTCTTTCAAAAAATCTAGCAAGTCATCACCCAAAACTCAACAAAAAATCCTTCAAAACATCCATTTTCACACGCCAAATAGTGGAGTCAATAGTCGAGGTTGAGAATTCCGTTGGAGCTCCATTCACTAGCTTTGATGTTCTTCTTCGCTTATGCTTGTTCGGCGTTCGTCTGAGTTATTGTACCTGTTCTTGAAGACTCATTTAATTGAAAATTTTGCATTAAAGGTTTATTCTTTCCTCTGTTCTTTTTATCTTATTTCATGTGATTTTATTTATTTGCCTTTAAATGTTATAAATAATAATATAAATTAGTCCTTAAAAGTTATACGCTTAATTATGTTTCTAGAAATATGGTATTCAAGCTTACTTTAAAGTTGGGAAGATTTGGACCCTAATAAGTTTGGGCTTCAATTGTTGGGCTATAGGGTATTGGTATATGATAGTTTATTTATTCAAATATCTAAAATCATACACTTCTTCCACAAGTAATTCCATAATTCATGACCTCACAATAATCTCAAAGTTTAGGAAGAATAATGAACATCGTTAGAGTGCATTAGGCGCGCTTTTAATTAGTTTATCGCGATTATGTATACCTTCGCGTGGCATAATTGTAATTTTTAAAATTAAAACCGAAGTATGTGTTTGCGCAACTTTGGTCAGAACAATCTTAATATAATAAAATGTTATTAATTGTGTACATATACGCGTGGCATGATTTTGGCACAATAAACAAAACGGATTCACACACGTGATTCGTTTCAAATATAATTCCATATTTTAATAATTAAAAGCGGATAGATAAAGCATGGAAACCAATAAATCACAGTTTATCCAAAATTAATTCAAGCCTAATGTAGTCAATAAAGTGACTATGCTAGAACCACGGGACTCGGGGAATGCCCTACACCTTCTCCCCGGTCAACATAATTCCTTACCCGGACTTTATTTTTACAGACTAATTATAATAGAGTCAAACCTTCCTTTGACTAGGGATTCAAATAAAAGGTGACTTGGAACACCCAAAAAATCAATTTCAAGTAGCGACTCTGTAAATAAAATAATTCCTATACAAATTTGTCACTTTAATTGGATAAACTCTTTAACCCACAACAAGCCATAATACATATCTTTTTGGGGATATAAAAGGGGTGTGACAAAAACCAACGGGGCACTTATAATGTTAAAAAGAAAGAAAGAATAGATATAGAAACTTAACTTACTCACTCGGTTGAACAACCGCAACCAAATCTAGAAGAAATTGAAACCTTTTATTTATATTAATTGTAAAAAATATATTTTCTATCCCTCATAAATGTATTATATGTTGTATATAATTATAATTATAATTAATTAATAAAAAAAACTTCATTATTTTCTTGTATTTATTATTTTACCTTTTTATTTAATATAAAATTATTTTGCACAAGAAAACTGACATCTTCGTTATAAAGTTACAATTAATTTTTAAAAGCTTCAATATTTCCTTGTATGGTCATGATATTAGAAATGTAATTAATTTTCATTTCAAGTTTTTAAGTTATCATTTCAACTTTCGAGCTTTCAATGGTAAAATTTTGTCTAGTATTTTAGAACTTTGAATTAAACTACTCAAATCTTAGTCAGCATATAAGGTTCTTGACAAGGAGAACCAAGGTAGTATATTAATACAAATGGCTAATTTAGATAGGTGAAATACTAAATTATCATATATTTAAGTTTCTATCTCATGGTACATGTATTTACTAGTTATGTGTAATAATAACAATATTGAGGGGTCCTTTAACCCTTTGGGACAGAAAGAATTTTATCATGCTATCATACTATCACGATGTTCAGAATGTCATATTGTACCGTAACAACAAGATACTATGGTTCACTACAAGGTTCCCTGTAGTAGACTATGCATCTTCTACTAACTTAGATTGAAAAGCGACATCTTCTACTAACTTAACGGTTTGCCCATCCATGCTTCGAAGAGTTAGCATTTTAGAAGCCATTTGCTAATTTTGGCTTTGGTTATGTTGAGTCCCAAGATGATTATAAAATTGTACAAGTTGTGGGTCATCGAGATGGAATGGAATAAATGGGTTAAACATGAATGCATATTTTATGTACAGTTTAAGAACAAATTTTTGGGAGAACTCCGGTGCTTGCTTTGGGATCGATCCTGCTGTATGTATAAAAAAACTGCATTGGCTTGTTGATCGAGGTCATGACGATTTCGAGTCATGGTTCGTTGTTTCTTTGGACCTTTTAGACATGACATTGGACCTTTTAGACATGGCATACAAAGAATTGACATTGCCCATCTACCTTGATAATAATGTTGATGATGGTGAGGTTAGTTGGAGAATAAGGATCTTAAGAGGCACTCTTTCTGTATCTTGTCACTATAGAGTTCAGACGGGTGTATGGGTTATGAAGGAAGATGGATGGAGTAAGGTTACTTCGGTCTCTTCGGTTTCAGTCCCGTATCATGATATTGAAGTTTTTAAGAATGATAAGAGGATTTGGCCCATGACATTTTGCTTCAAAATGCTTCCAAGATTAATGGTGTATAACTCAAGGGAGAAAGCTATAGAGCATATTACACATATGCCTTATAGCTTTGAAGTTGAGGCTACTGTGTATATTGAAAGTTTGATTTCAACAAATCTTGTAGAGGTGATTTGAAAAGTTGTGATTTGTCCTATTGTAAACTAGGGGTAGACAACTAACACTCAATGATAGTAGATATAGAGCCAACTTTATGAGAAGAAACCAACATACTGAAAAGTTGAGCCTAAACATGCATACGATGTAACAACAACAACAACAATCTAGTATAATTTCATTAGTGAGGTCTGAGGAGGATAGTGTGTACACAGACCTTACCCCTACCCTGGGGTAGAGAGGCTGTTTCCGATAGACCCTCGACTTCCTCCCTCCAAGAACTCCCCACCTTGCTCTTGGGGTGACTCGAACTCACAACCTCTGGATTGAAAGTGGAGGGTATTCACCACTAGAGCAACCCATTCTTGTCAGAGGGAGCACTTATAGGTGACAACTATTCTTGATTATATACTTGTTGGACAACTTTATATTTCCCTGGAGGTACATTGGAAGGAAAAATCAATAGGAAGTAGAACAAGTAGTAATAAATAAGAAACCATAAAGCAACACATAAATACCTCCACCAATATCTAACTAAATAAAGTAGCATGAATCTACTGAATTGCTGGCTCAAATTCATCAGTTGTATCATCTAGAGTTAAAGAGATTTAAGATGTCATCTGCTTTCTCATTCTTTTGAACCAAATATGCAAGAGTAGAAAATTTCAACATTTGGCAGGTTCCATCATCCAAGTCATAAAGGTTGTGTGCTAATTTCCTGCTTCTTTCCATGTACGTTCACTTGATTGATGAGAAGAATCTTTAAAATGAAATTGGAGACAAAATACAGAAATGGAAGGTTATTCGCTGCTCCATGAGCAAGCCAATAAGTGCATATATATATAAGGTATCAGCTTCAGAATCAAAGGATAAAGATATGCAGTGGAACATATCGAGGACGATGATCAATGTTCAGCTCCTAATAACCACAGTTTAAAAAAGTTATATACCTTGTCTCAAAGTTGAATCAACATAGGATGAAATCCACATTGTATAGTTATTTTTGCACAGGATGGTATGCACTTGTATAATGATATGACAACAAACACTGATTAATCATATAATGTTTGCTGGCACCTATCAAAATTGAAAAGAAGTATATCAAAATTCTCAGTATAGCTATGATGACCCAAAAGGTCATCTTATACTTTAGAACTCGAATCTGCGCTCTTAAGCCTTAAAAAATCTCATTGTTTACCTTCCTCGATTTGTGTGCGCAGTCCGGGCATGTTTCCAGAAAGCTTTTATGTTGAAAACTAATGAAAATAAGAATTTTTGCCTTAAAAGTTAATTTTAGTTGATTTCGGTCAATATTTTTGGTAAACGGATCCAAATCTGTGTTTTTATGATCCTGGTGGGTCCATATCGAATTATGGGACCTGGGCGTATGCCCGAAATAGAATTTGTAGGTTCCTAGCTCAAGTTATGAATTTTTGATGAAAATTAAAAGTCTGAAAATTAATTATTTTTAAGAATTGATTAATATTTGGCATTGTAAGTACCGGGTCCGTATTTTAGTTCCGGAGCATGGTACAGGTTCATTATGATATTTAAGACTTGTCTGTGAAATTTGGTAAGAAACGGAGTTGATTTGACGTGATTCAGACGTCCAATAGAGAAGATAGAAATTTCAAAGTGTTCTTGAGAATTTTATTTGATTTGGTGCTAAATTCATAGTTCTAGGTATTATTTGGCGATTTGATCGCGCGAGCAAGTTCGTATGATATTTTTAGACTTGTGTGCATGTTTGATTGGAGCCCCGAGGGCTCGGGTGAGTTTCAGATAGGCCACGGCATGTTTTGGACTTTGGAAAATCTAATTTTCTACAGATTCAGGTGTTCGGGTATGTCCTTCTTCGCGTTCGCGAAGGTCCTCTCGGGTAGGAGCGATTTTCAAGAGTCATTTTCTTCCCCAAAGTATTGGTAAGTGATTCTAAGCCATTTTCTTTCAATTACCCATTACATTTCATGAATTATCAATCTAAAATCTAGAGTTTTTATGGTAGAATTAGGGGTTAGGATAGAAACTAGGAATTTCGAAAATTTGGGGATTTAGACCTCAATTTGAGGTCGGATTCCAAAACCAATTACATATTCGGGTTCGGGGGTGAATGGGTAAATAAATTTTGGTCCGAACCTCGGGTTATGACCAAGCGGGCCCGGGGTCGATTTTTTGATTTTTTGGAGAAAAATTTGAAAAATTTAATTTATGCAATATAATTGATTCCTTTAGCAATATTTGATATTATCGAGTCATTTTTGAATAGATACGAGTGGTTTGGAGGTGAATTCTAAAGAAAAAACTGTGATTGAGAATTAAGTAGCCTTCGGAGCGCAGTAAGTGTTGTGTCTAACCCTGACTTGAGGGAATTATGAACCTTAGTGTAACGACCCGGCCGGTCGTTTTGACTATTGCAATCCCATTCCCCCATTTACTGCTCAAATTGTGAATTACAGTTGTTATTTGGCTTGCCGGGATAATTGGTTTGGGTTCGGAGAGGTTTTGAAATGATTTAGAGCACTTAATTCCAAAGTTTAGAATTTAAGTTAAAAGGGTTGACCGGATGTTAACTTAGGTATAACGACTCTGGATAAATTTTGCTAAGGAAATTAAGGTTTGGTGGTGCCGAGGTAGATCAATTTGTACAAGGTCATTTCTGCGACCAATGTGTAAAGGAAAATTTTGTCGGAAAAGGGTCATTTCTGCGACCACTATGCGGTCGTAGAATCACTCTGCGGACCGCATAATGGTCGCAAAGTGGATCAGGTAAGGGACAAGATTTGAGGAAAATCTGCGGTGCACTATGCGACCGCAGACCTGTTTTGCGGTGCATTATGCGATCACAAAACAAGTATGCGGACCGCATAATGACCGCAGACTGGGTCAGTAACGCCCAGCTTTGGAGGCCAAATTATGCGGCGAATATGCGGACCGCATACCTGTTATGCGATCGCATAACTGCGTCGGAGCTTCTATTTTTTCTAATTTTTGACCCAACCCAACTTCGATTAATAGCCCTTGAAGCTCATTTTTTAGCCAAAATCTGATATTTTAGAGATAGGTGAGAGCATTTTAGAGAGAAAAAGTGAAGACTTAGTCATTTATCCATCAATTCTTGTTCAAGATTTTAAGATTTCACAAGGATCTTGCTAGGGCTTCAAAGAGGTAAGAATTTCTTTCCTCAATCCTTCAATTTCGAGTTTGGAGTAAAAATGGGTGATTAATAGTATGATTATTGAGTGTAAGAGTATTATGTATACATACCAATAAGGTTGTGGAAGGATTGTTAAGTTCAAATGGGTACGGATTGGGTTGAAAATGGTAGAAATCTTCATAGACTTTAATTAAAGATTTGAGGGTCGAGTTGATGTCGGATTTTGGTGAAATTTATATGGTTGGACTCGTGGTTAGATGTGCGTTCATATTCTGTAACTTTTGTCAAGTTCCGAGATGTGGGCCCTACGAGCAATTTTTGAGTTAATTTCGGATTTTATTGGAAAAATTAGTATTTCCTTATGGAATTAATTACAATAATTTGTATTGACTGAATCGAATTGATTGTGGCTAGATATGAGGCTTTCGGAGACTAATTCTCGTGGCAAGGGTATAGCGAAATAAATAAGTACACGGGTTGAGGTAAGTAACAATTATAAATCTGGTCCTGAGGGTATGAAATCCCGGATTTTAGTATCATGTGATTATTTTGGAGGTGGCGCACATACTAGGTGACGGGCGTGTGGGCGTGCACTGAGGGGATTGTAACTTGGTTCGTCCCGAAAAATTATAAAGTTGAATAATTTATTATTAGCTATATGATCTCTATGTGTTGAAGAAATTTGACTATAAATCATGTTATAAATCATGCTTAGGCTATGTTATAGTACTGTTGAGACCCGTAGAGGTCGCGTACTTGTTGAATTATTTGCTAATTGTTGTCTTGTACTCAGTCATAATTTTTCTTGCGTATTATACCTCAGTCTTTCTGGATATTTGTTGATATACTATGTTATCTTTCTTTGGGCTAATCTTTGTGATTTCTGAGGGCTCGAGAGACTTGAGAGGTTGAGGAATGAGTGTAAGGCCGAGGGCCTGTCGGTGAGGTAAGGATATTATGGCATGTGAGTTGTCCATGCAGGATATTATAGCACGTGAGGTGTCCGTGCAGCACGTGAGTTATCCGTGGAGATTATGGCGCTTGGGCTGTAGGAGCCCCTCCGGAGTTTGTACACACCCCCAGTGAGCGCGGGTACCTATTGAGTGTGAGTGCTGAGGGCTGAGAGCCGAGTGGTTGAGCTGTTATGATAAGTTGAGTGATTGATGCCTGAGAGGCTGTACTTGCTTTGCATTTGTTGTTGCACTTGGTTGCTATCTGTCATTGTTGTAAAATCTCTCACAGAATTTATATCAGGATTACTTAAAATTGAACTGTATAAAATTGATTTGACTTAAACTGCCAGATTTAAAAGCATGTCTATTCTTTGCTGGAACTACTGAAAGTGAACTATAACTGTATAGCTCGTCATTATCTTCAGTTCCTTAGTTATTATTGTTACTTGCTAAGTTGGTTGTACTCATACTACACCTTGCACTTCGTGTGCAGATCCAGGTGTTCCTGAATATAGCGGGTGTTGATCATTTCGTGCAGTTGATTTTCAGGAGATTTTGAGGTAGCTGCCGTGTTCCGCAGACCTTGTCTCTCCTTCTCTATCTCCTTGTTTACTGTATTTGGTCTCAGACTATTATAGACCGTATTTTCTAGAGTTGTACTCATATTAGATGCTCATGTACTCGGTGACACCAGGTTTTGGGAGTGTTGTATCGGAAATTGCTAGATCTTTGGTATTGTATTAAACGTTACGTTTTTAAATTTAAAGGAAATCGTAGGTTATTGATGTTGTCGGCTTGCCTAGTACTAAGATAGGCACCATCATGGCAGGTTAGGATTTTGGGTCGTGACACTTAGACTATTTGCTGCGTGAAATTCATGTGAGCGGCGTATATGTGAGGTGACGAGTACTTATGCGCCGCCAATTTACCTATTTTCCATGTTTCTTCCATTTTTCTTATATTGTCTCTTTTCTATGCCTAATTGCTACGTATTTATACTAATGTTGTTAAATTGATCGTTCTTATCATGTTTACGGAATTTCTGATGATAATTGAGAATTTATTTCAAAGTTGAGATTGATATTGTGGAATCAAATGTTGAAGTAAGTCTTGTACTTGTTATTCTATCTCCCAGTTGTTATTTATGCATTGCATTATGGTAAGGGAGAGTGTTAATGCACGAAGGGTGATGTCGTGCCATATTGTGAGTGTTAATGCACAAAGGGTGATGTCGTGCCATATTGTGAGTGTTAATGCACGAAGGGTGATGTCGTGCCATATTATGAGTGTTAATGCACAAAGGGTGATGTTGTGCCATATTGTGAGTGTTAATGCACGAAGGGTGATGCTGTGTCATATTATGAGAGTTAATGCATGAAGGGTGATGCCGTACCGTTTCTATTAATTTTATGGTGAGATTGAGAGTAACATCACGAAGGGTGATGCCGTGCATTTTTCCTTTACTGTATTCGTGTTCCTGTTGATTCACAATATGTTGGTTGTTCCAGTTATCATTCTGCTGTAGTTCTTTATCTCACATTTCCCCCAGCATGTTTCCCCCTCCTAATATCTCCTATCTAATTCTTCATTTCTGTTATTTGTATATACATTGTTAAACTGTACAGGTTGATTTGTAGGTGCCTTGCCTTAGCCTCGTCACTACTTCGTCGAGGTTAGGCTCGACACTTACTAGTACATGGGGTCAGTTGTACTGATACTGCACTCTGAACTTTCTATCTTTCTGTTCTGCTATTTCTTTTATTCAGACAGTTGTATTTCTTTCAGACTATTACTTGTAGTAAATTCTAGAATGCTCGTGAATTGTGACTCCAAATCCGGGTGGTAGTAATTGATACAGTCTTTATATTATTCCGCACTTATTATATTTCATCTTGGCTAATTATGGTTATTTATCGAATGTAAATAAGGATTTTGTTTAATGATTCTCTAACGTTGGCTTGCCTAGCAAGTGAAATATTAGGCGCCATCACGGTCCCGACGGTGGAAATTTCGGGCCGTGGCAAGTTGGTATTAGAGCACTAGGTTGCCTAGGTCTCACGATTCACAAAAAAGCTTAATAAAGTCTGGAGGATCGGTACGGAGACGTCTGTGCTTATCTTCCAGATGTTATAAAGTTTAGGAACAAGTTTCACTTCTATTCTTCTCTGTCGTGCGATTTTTCTTTCTCAATACTCATTGAACTCTTCTACTCTTATTCTCTCGCAGATGGCGAGAACACGTACCGCTTCCTCAGTTGAGCAGCAGCCAGAGCCTCCAGTGGCAGCTCCTACGCGGGGCCGAGGTCGAGGCCGAGGCCGTGCCAGAGGCCGAGGTAGGTGCAGTCTCTCCGATTGGAGGAGGAGACCTGACTCCCACTACTCCCACTCCGGAGCAGATAGCTCCCCAGTATCAGGCTTCAGCAGCTCAGCCAGTCGGATAATTCAGCCGGTTGTTGCGGCACAGACCGATGATGGGTCAGCTATGTCTTTTGAGGCTTTGTGAAGATTGGATAGGTTTACCAAGCTCTTCCCAGTTCACTTCAGTGGTGCTCCTTTAGAGGAACCCCAGGAGTATCTTGACAGTTGTCACGAGGTTCTACAGAACATGGGTATAGTGGAGACAAATAGGGTCGACTTTGCTGCATTTCAGATGACTGGTTCCGCCAAGAAATAGTGGAGAGATTATTTATTGACCAGACCAGCAGGGTCGCCTGCTCTTACTTGGGACCAGTTCTCTCAGCTCTTCCTAGAGAAGTTTCTGCCTGTCACATTGAGAGAGGAGTGTCGCCATCAGTTTGAGTATCTCCAGCAGGGCAGTATGACTGTCACTCAGTATGAGACCCGTTTTGTGGGTTTGGCCCATCATGCTATTCTTCTACTTCCCACCGAGAGAGAGAGGTTGAGGAGTTTTATTGACGGACTTGCTCAACCTATCAGATTACAGATGGGTAAGGAGACTGGGAGTGAGATTTCTTTCCAGGCGACTGCTAATGTCGCCAGACGAGTCGAGATGGTTCTTACTCACGGAGGTCAGGGGTCTGACAAGAGACCTTGTTATTCTGGTGAGTTCAGCGGTGCCTCATCTAGAGGCAGGGGTACTTTTGGTAGAGGCCATCCCCCCAGGCCGTTTCATTCAGCACTCCAGGCATCCCACGGTGCCTCAAGTGGTCGCGGTCCTCATATGCCTTATTCCGACCAGCTAGCCTACGTGCACCACCAGCTCTTATTAGTGCACCTCCACTCTAGAGCTATCAGGGTGGTTATTCAGGTCGACATGGTCATTTTCAGGGTCAGCAGTCACAGCAGCCGAGGTTATGTTATACTTGTTGTGATCCGAGACACATTGCTAGATTTTGCCCTCGGGCAACGGGCAGCTCACAACATCAGAGTTCTCGTGCCATGGTTCTGGCACCAGTTGCTACACCACCTGCCCAACCAGCCAGAGGCAGGGGTCAGGCAGCCAGATGTAGAGGACAGACTGTTAGAGGTGGAGGTCAGACCGTTAGAGGTGGAGACCAGCCAACTAGAGGTCGTCCCAGGGACGTAGTTCAGGGTGGTGGGGCCCAGCCCCGGTGTTATATTTTCCTAGCCAGGCCTGAGGCTGAGTCATCTGACGTTGTTATCCCAGGTATTGTTTCAGTTTATAGTAAAGATGCTTCAGTTCTATTTGATCCGGGGTCTACTTACTCCTATGTGTCATCCTATTTTGCTTCATATTTGGTTGTGCCCTATGACTCTTTGAGTGCTCCTGTGTATGTGTCCACACCAGTGGGAGATGCAATTATTGTAGATCGTGTTTATCGTTCGTGTGTGGTCACCATTAGGAGTTTTGAGATTCGTGTAGACCTTCTACTTCTCGATATGGTTGATTTTGATGTCATAATGGGTATGGATTGGCTGTCACCTTATCATTCTATATTAGATTGTCACACCAAGACGGTGAACTTAGCCTTGCAGGGGTTGCCTCGATTAGAGTGGAGAGGTACTATTATCCATTCTACCAACAATGTTATCTCTTATGTGAAGGCTCGGCATATGGTCGAGAAGGGATGTCTAGCTTATTTGGCTTATGTCCGCGATTCTAGTGCGGAGGTTCCTTCCATGGATTCAGTGCCAGTTTTTCGTGAGTTTCCAGAGATGTTTCCTGCAGACCTGCCGGGGATACCAACCGACAGGGATATTGATTTATGTATTGATTTGGCCCCGGGCACTCAGCCCATTTCCATTCTGCCATACCGCATGGCCCTGCCAGAGTTGAAAGAATTGAAAGAACAGTTACAAGATTTGCTTGATAAGGGCTTCATTAGACCTAGTGTCTCGACCTGGGGTGCATCTGTGTTGTTTGTGAAGAAGAAAGATGGATCGATGAGGATGTGTATAGATTATCGGCAGTTGAATAAAGTCACCATCAAGAACAAGTATCCATTGCCGAGGATTGATGATTTATTTGTTCAGCTTCAGGGTGCCCGGGTGTTTTCGAAGATTGATTTGAGATATGGCTACCATCAGTTGAGGATTAGGGCATCCGATGTTCCTAAGATAGCTTTTCGAACTCGGTATGGGCATTATGAGTTTCTAGTGATATCATTTGGGCTGACTAATGCCCCAGCAGCATTCATGGATTTGATGAATCGGGTGTTCAAGACCTACTTGGATTCCTTTGTGATCGTGTTTATTGATGACATCTTGATCTACTCCCACAGTCGAGAGGAGCATGAGCAGCATCTCAGGATTATACTTCAGACTCTGAGAGCCAGCCAGTTGTATGCTAAATTTTCAAAGTGCGAGTTTTGGTTGAGTTCAGTTGCTTTCTTGGGTCACGTTGTATCAGCATAGGGTATTCAGGTGGATCCTAGGAAGATTGAGGCAGTTCAGAACTAGCCTAGACCCACATCAGCTATAGAGATTCGTAGTTTCTTGGGATTGGCAGGCTATTACCGTCGGTTTGTGGAGGGGTTTTCATCTATAACAACCCCGTTGACCAGATTGACCCAGAAGGGTGCCCCGTTCAGGTGGTCAGACGAGTGTGAGGCGAGCTTCCAGAAGCTCAAGACATCTTTGACTATGGCACGAGTATTAGTGTTACCCATAGGTTCATGATCTTATACAGTATATTGTGATGCATCTCGTATTGGTCTGGGTACGGTATTGATGCAGGGTGGCTATGTTATTGCATATGCTTCTCGACAGCTGAAGGTTCACGAGAAGAATTACCATGTTCATGATCTAGAGCTGGCAGCCATTGTTCACGCGCAGAAGATTTGGAGGCACTACCTTTACAGCGTGCCATGTGAGGTATTCACAGATCATCGGAGCTTGCAGTATTTGTTCAAGCAGAAGGAACTCAATTTGAGGCAGAGGAGGTGGTTGGAGCTATTGAAAGACTATGATATCACCATATTGTATCATCCCGGGAAGGCCAACGTGGTGGCCGATGCTTTGAGTAGAAAGTCAGCTAGTATGGGTAGTCTTGCTTATGTTCCAGTTGGTAAGAGACCGCTTGCATTGGATGTTCAGGCCCTGGCCAATCAGTTCGTGAGGTTGGATATTTCTGAGCCCAGCCGTGTTCTAGATTGTACAGTTGCTCGGTCTTCTTTGTTTGAGCGTATCAGAGATCGGCAGGATGACGACCCTCATTTACTTGTACTTAGAGACACAGTGCGACACGGTGGTGCCAAGCAGGTTACTGTTGGAGATGATGGAGTTTTGAGGATGTAGGGTCATATTTGTATGCCTAATGTGGATGGACTTCGTGAGTTGATTCTTGAGGAGGCCCACAGTTCCCGGTATTCTATTCATCCGGGAGCCGCCAAGATGTATCAGGACTTGCGGCAGCATTATTGGTGGAGGAGGATGAAGAAATACATAGTTGCATATGTAGCTCGGTGCTTAAATTGCCAGCAGGTAAAGTGTGAGCACCAGAGACTTAGTGGTTTACTTCAGAGGTTAGAGATTCCTGAGTGGAAGTGGGAGCGTATCACTATGGATTTTGTTGTTGGACTCCCACGGACTCAGAGGAAGTTCGATGTAGTTTGGGTCATTGTGGACAGGCTGACCAAGTTAGCGCACTTCATTCCTGTGGCAGTTACCTACTCTTCGGAGCGGTTGGCAGAGATTTACATTCGTGAGATCGTCCGTCTTCACGGTGTGCCCATATCTATCATTTCTGATCGAGGTACGCAGTTCACCTCGCACTTCTGGAGGGAAGTACAACGTGAGTTGGGTACGCGGGTTGAGTTGAGCATAACATTTCATCCTCAGACGGACGGGCAGTCCGAGCGCACTATTCAGATCTTGGAGGATATGCTCCGCGCATGTGTTATAGACTTCGGAGGATTGTGGGATCAGTTCTTGCCCCTTGCAGAGTTCGCCTACAATAACAGCTACCAGTCGAGCATTCAGATGGCTCCCTATGAGGCATTATATGGTAGGCGGTGCCGGTCGCCAGTTGGGTGGTTCGAGCCGGGGGGAGGGCTTGGTTGTTAGGCACAGACTTAGTACAGGATGACTTGGATAAGGTCAAGATTATTCAGGATCGACTTTGCACAGCTCAGTCCAGGCAAAAGAGTTATGCCGACCGCAGAGTTCGTGATGTTGTATTCATGGTCGAAGAGAGAGTGTTGCTTCAGGTATCACCCATGAAGGGTGTAATGAGGTTCGGAAAGAAGGGCAAGTTGAGCCCTAGGTATATCGGACCTTTGAGATTCTAGAGAGGGTAGGAGAAGTAGCTTACAGTCTTGCGTTGCCACCTAGTTTAGCAACTGTTCATCCGGTATTCCATGTGTCCATACTTCAAAAGTAACACGACGATCCGTCTCATGTGTTAGATTTCAGCTCTGTCCAGTTGGACAAAGATTTGACTTACGAGGAAGAGTCGGTGGCTATTCTAGCCTGGCAAGTTCGCCAGTTGAGATCAAAGAGTTACCCTTCAGTTCGAGTGTAGTAGAGAGGTCAGCCTGCTGAGGTAGCCACTTGGGAGTCCGAGTCCGATATGCGGAGTAGATATCCCCACCTTTTCACCAGCCCTGGTATTTTTCTATGTCCGTTCGAGGACGAAAGATTGTTTTAGAGGTGGAGAATGTGATGACCCAAAAGGTTATCTTATGCTTTAGAACTCGAATCTGTGCTCTTAAGTCTTAAAAATCTCATTTTTTTATCCTTCTCAATTTGCGTGCGCAGTCCGGGCATATTTCCAGAAAGATTTTATTTTAAAAAATAATAAAAATAAGAATTTTTGCCTTAAAAGTTGATTTTAGTTGACTTCGGTCAATATTTTTGATAAACGGGTCCGGATCCATATTTTGACAGTCTCGGTGGGTCCGTATCGAATTATGGGACCTGGGTGTATGCCCAGAATCGAATTCGGAGGTTCCTATATCAAGTTATGAATTTTTGATGAAAATTAAAAGTCTGAAAATTAATTATTTCTAAGAATTGATTGATGTTTGGCATTGTAAGTACTGGGTCCGTATTTTGGTTTCGGAACCCGGTACAGGTTCATTATGATATTTAAGACTTGTGTGCATGTTTGGTTTGGAGCCCCGAGGGCTCGGGTGAGTTTCGGATAGGCCACGGTATGTTTTGGACTTTGGAAAATCTGATTTTTTGCAGATTCTGGTGTTCTTGCATGTCCTTCTCCGCGTTCGCGAAGGTCCTCTCGCGAACGCGAAGACTAAACTGATGAGGCCTGAATTTTCTTCTTCGCGAATGCGAAGGCTTGGTCGCGAACGCGAAGCGATGGGGGCATTACCCTTCGCGAACGCGACGAGCTCATCGCGAACGCGTAGTGTTAGGCATTGGGGGTGGGGGTTAACCTTTCCTTCATCGCGAACGCGAGCAATGCCTCGCAAACGCGAAGGCCGGGGGGGTAGCCTACGCGAACGCGAACACTGTCTCGCGAACACGAAGGGTTGGCAGCCAATGCTCTTCGCGAACGCAATGCACACTGTCGCTCAGCACTTAAAACATAATCAAACACGGGTTTAAGCTATTTCTTCAACATTTTTCAAGAACCAAACGGGTAGGGACGATTTTCAAGAGTCATCGTTTTTCCCCAAAGTGTTGGTAAGTAATTCTATACCATTTTTTTTTCAATTACCCATTACATTTCATGAATTATCAACCTAAAATCTAGAGTTTTCATGGTAGAATTAGGGGTTAGGGTAGAAACTAGGAATTTCGGAAATTTGGGGATTTACACCTCAATTTGAGGTCGGATTCCAAAGCTAATTACATATTCGGGCTCGGGGGTGAATGGGTAAATGAATTTTGGTACGAACCTCGGGTTTTGACCAAGCTGGCCCGAGGTCGATTTTTCGACTTTTTGGAGGAAAATTTGGAAAATTTAATTTATGCAATATAATTGATTCCTTTAGCAATATTTGATATTATTGAGTCATTTTTGAATAGATACGAGTGGTTTGGAGGTGAATTCTAAAGGAAAAGTTGTGATTGAGAATTAAGTGGCTTTCGAAGCGAGGTAAGTGTTGTGTGTCTAACCCTGACTTGAGGGAATTAGGAACCTTAGACTATTTGCTACGTGAAATTCATGCGAGCGGCGTATATGTGAGGTGACGAGTACTTATGTGTACCTATTTTCCATGTTTCTTCCGTTTTTCTTATATTTTCTTTTTTCTATGCCTAATTGCTACGTGTTTATACTAGTGTTGTTAAATTGATCATTCTTATCATATTTACGGAATTTCTGGTGATAATTGAGAATTTATTTCAAAGTTGAGATTGATAGTGTAGAACCAAATGTTGAAGTAAGGCTTGTATTTATTATTCTATCTCCCTGTTGTTATTTATGCATTGTATTATGGTAAGGGAGAGTGTTAATGCACGAAGGGTGATGTTGTGCCATATTGTGAGTGTTAATGCACGAAGGGTGATGTCGTGTCATATTGTGAGTGTTAATGCACGAAGGGTGATGTCGTGCCATATTATGAGTGTTAATGCACGAAAGGTGATGCCGTGCCATATTGTGAGTGTTAATGCACGAAGGGTGATGCCGTGTCATATTATGAGAGTTAATGCATGAAGGGTGATGTCGTGTCGTTTCTATTGATTTTATGGTGAGATTGAGAGTAAAAGCACGAAGGGTGATGTCGTGTATTTTTTCTTTACTGTATTCGTGTTCCTATTGATTCATAATATGTTGGTTGTTCCAGTTATCATTCTGCTGTAGTTCTTTATCTCATATTTCCCCCAGAATGTTTTCCCCCTCCCGATATCTCCTGTCCAATTCTTCATTTCTGTTATTTGTATATACATTGTTAAACTGTACAGGTTGATTTGTAGATGTCTTGCCTTAGCCTCGTCACTACTTCGTCGAGGTTAGGCTCGACACTTACCAGTACATGGGGTCGGTTGTACTGATACTGCACTCTGGACTTTCTGTGCAGATTTTGGTACCGGCTCAGGTTGATAGAGATTTTTCTATTGGACCGCTATCCGGAGACTCAAGGTAGATCTGTCGGCGTTCACAGACCTTGAAGTTCCCATCTATCTTTCTGTTCTGCTGTTTCTTTCATTCAGACAGTTGTATTTCTTTCAGACTATTACTTGTAGTAAATTCTAGAATGCTCTTGTGACTCCAGATCCGGATGGTAGTAATTGATACAGTCTTTATATTATTCCGCACTTATTATATTTCATCTTGGCTAATTATGAATATTTATCGAATGGAAATAAGGATTTGGTTTAATGATTCTCTAACGTTGGCTTGTCTAGCAAGTAAAATGTGAGGCGCCATCACGGTCCCGACGGTGGAAATTTTGGACCGTGACAATAGCTGAAGCATTTTTATGAAGAATTACACGGCCAGCATGGAAACGGGTCATTTAAGATGTTATACGTAAGTCATGTCAACCCGGAAGTACTTAAATCTTGTCCCTCTTGGGCAAATCTATCAGAAAGAAGATTAGTTTCAATTTCTACTTTTGCTTCTGAAAGTCAAATTGGAATTTCAGGCCACACAAGTGACAAGGTTAAGCTCCTTCTCTCGTTTATTTGCCAGTGACTTTCTCTCTTCCTAATGAAAAAATAGAAGAGCTGAGATCCTGTATATAAACAAGAAGGATAACCATTCGCGCTGGTGGTCTAGCTCAGTCTTAGTATGTTACATTCACCTCAGAAGATTTTTATAAATCAGGAGCAATTCATACTGCAGCAGCTAAGTTTTTAAGAGATACATTTAAAAGTATGCAATGAGAATCACAGCGCGCCCGTGCGATCCTATATATAATCAAGATTAAGATTGTCACAAGCCAGAGTCTTCTTTTTCTTGCTGCTATTCTGCTAGCTCACCCCACTGGGAGCAGGAAACATCTGCCTCAGCAGGAGTAGATCACAATATATACATAGCGTACCTATTCTTGCAATCTTGTATAGCCTTTATTTAAATTATTGCCTTGATCTGATTTGTGTAATTAGCAAAGGGCAAAGGGCAAAGGGCAAAGGCAGTCCGCTGCACAATGCATCCTGCGTTCACGCCCGGGTTGTGAGCACTTAGGGTGCTAGTACCTTGATCTTCCTTATGGTGATTCCTATGATAGGCAACGATATTCTTGTTAACTAGAAACAATTACTCAATGTAGCTGAAACTTTTTCCTATTTGGCTTCAGCAATGATTCTGTCATATGTTGCTATAATATCTCGAATTGTCAGCTAGTAAGAATGATATTACTATAATGTAATGATATTTAAGGTGGCGTCTTATAAACTTTGTGAGTTTGAACAAAAGGTTTTTTCTTAGTAAGCTTCTTATCTCTCTCTTCTCTTGTGCTAATACCAGCATATAAATTTCAGTCCCTGTCATACAACAAATTAAGGTGCACCATATAGCAATTAATGAAAATCATTTGCATCCTATCCTAGGTTTACTTTAAAAATCAAACTCATCTTTCAACTTTAAATAATTGTCTTTCTCTTCCTTTCATCCTATGCGAGGTTTATTTTGCCCTCGATAATTTTAATTCCCCACTTATGCAATATTTCTTTATATTTTACGTAGGTATTTTAACTATAATTTAAATAATATTATTGTTTATCCGAAAAATGATACAGTTGAATTTGTTCGTGATTTCTAGACAGATGAATCAATTTGATCCCAAAAGATGATGAATTAATCAACTAATGTAGACAAAACGATAGATTTGGAGAACCTTGGAACAGGGTTTCCGGGCACGACGATGATAAGAACAACAAGTTAGGGAGAGAAAATAGTATTGAAATGCTGTATTAGAATATGTTCTTTGATGCCCAGAAGATCGTGTCTTACAATAAGAGTTGAGCCTATTATTTATAGCTCAGTGGGCGTAATGGTCGGGCCCACCACTAATGACAATTATCGAGGTGTGATAATGGAAACCTAACGGTAAACATAAATGCTCAGATTTCTTTAATGAGCCGTTACTTTTTAATGTTGTGAAATATTGTTCATTAAATATTATCGGCCGCAGCATGCTTAATGCCCTTATGAACTTGCCTTCTTCGGTGACACACAAGGTAGTTGTGCCCGGTTTTGATTCCACGTGTCCATTTCTTAAGTGGCCACGTAGCATAATGTATTTTACGCAATACAATTATATCATATTATGAATTTATTATTAAATTTATCATTACTTTTTCTTATTGTTATTTTAAGATTACGTGTATTTACTATACATATAATGTTGTGATTTTAAGTTCCACCTTTTCTCTTATTCTACATTGTCTTTGAGTTTTGATTGTTATTAATAGATTTTTTTTAATTGTAATATAAAATTCATGTAAAATATAAATAGATAAATTTTAGGAAGCTATCATAAAATCTACCTCTATTTTCACCCATTATTTTTTTATTAACTGCATTGCATAATTTGTAACTCTTTTATCCCTTATTTTGCAAACAAGGGATAAAATCATATTTTATGTTTAAATTTTGAATTACCTGAATTAAAATAATTCTTAAGAAAAATAAAAATAACTTAAATAGCCGTTTACTTAATCGTTTAAACTAAAAATAATTAATAATTATATGTATACAAGAGTATAATCATGTATAATAAGTATAAATTTATACTGTATAAGAAAATAAACCGTCAATCTAACCGGCTATTTGTGTAAAGATCTTTTTAAAAAATAAAAAATTACACAAATAGCTGGTCAGATTAACGGTTTAATATATATATATATATATATATATATATATATATATATATATATATATATATATATATATATATATATATATAACTCTAGTGGTTATTTGGGTTAGTAACAAAAAGACAGCAATGAATGCCAGTTCAGATCCATCCACAAACCACAGCACATACAAATTTGTCTTTTTCCAACAACAATTAGCTTCAGTTTTCATTTCACATTAGCTTCACCTAAACCCTTAAACAATTATTTAATCATCTTTCTTTTTTCTAGTTATAACAATGAAAATCTCACATTAATTAGGCCATATAAGCACCCCCAGATCTGCTTTTGCAGAAAACTACAGTAGAATCCAGATCCTTCTGAAAAAACAAGAAGATGTTTCTGTGGGATTGGTTCTATGGAGTTTTATCATCTCTAGGTTTGTGGCAAAAGGAAGCTAAGATCTTATTCTTAGGCCTTGACAATGCTGGCAAAACCACTCTTCTTCACATGCTCAAAGATGAGGTACTATTAATCCCTTTATTTTTCTCATAACTTGTGATGTTGTTTGATTGAACATGGAGTTTGTCAAGGAAAGAGTTTTGAAACTTGTGGTATAAAATAAGCTATAGATATTTGTGTGATAGAATGAGAAGTTTAAAGTTAAATTATTTATAATATAGAAAGCTAACATTTTTTTGGGAAGGATTAAAAAATGTGCATCACATAAATTGAGACGAATTGAGTAATTATGACGAATCTTTGAGAAAAACTTGAATTGAGTTGAAATGAGCAAATGGGTGCCGACGATTCATATTGTGTCTAGTTGATTGATTGTGGTCTAATACTCTTGTTTCTAAGTATAGAAAGCTAGCATTTTTTTTTTTTTGGATAGGGCAGTAGGCTAAAAAAGAAAGTGCATCACATAAATTGAGACGGATGGAGTAATTATGATGAATCTTTGTGAAAACTTGAATTGAGTTGAAATGAGCAAATGGGTGTTGAGGATTCATATTGTGTGTAGTTGATTGATTGATTGATTGTGGTCTAATAGTCTTGTTTCTAAATATAGAAAGCTAGCATTTTTTGGAATAGGGCGATAGGCTAAAAAAGAAAGTGCATCACATAATTTGAGATGGATTGAGTAATTATGATGAATCTTTAAGAAAATTTGAATTGAGTTGAAATGAGCAAATGGGTGCTGAGGATTCATATTGCGTGTAGTTGATTGATTGATTGTGGTCTATTAGTCTTGATTTATCATAAAATATTGTCTCTGTTTTAATTATTTTTAATTGCATTTCATTTACAGAGGTTGGTTCAGCATCAGCCGACTCAGTATCCTACATCTGAAGAGTTGAGTATTGGGAAGATAAAGTTCAAAGCTTTTGACTTGGGAGGTCATCAGATCGCTCGTCGGGTCTGGAAAGATTACTATGCCAAGGTCTGTTTATTGTATCAAATGTGCATTTTCTGCATAAAAGGATTGAACTTGTCTTGCTCATTTTGTTGCATTATTTATTCTCCGCATTCTCCTATCTTGGTTACTACTTATGTAAGTTTTCGGGATTGTGCTGAATCTCTCTGTCCAACTAGAGTTATATCAATACTTGGATTTTGTACCTAAGCATTTTTTATGCTTTAATTCACTGTGGGAATCAAAAGAAATAATCAAAAAGAATCTCTTTTTGATAATCCTAAAGTAAAGAAAACTCGAAATTGCCTATTGAATCATGTGATTGCATCAGATCCATGTAGTCTGTATTGCATGTTAATCTTTTTGCTTATCTTGTTGGTCTGAAGTTCATCTTGCTGAATTTTCGTGCTATAAAGTATGTGGAGCTCTTTTCCTTTGTAGAAACAATCAAAAAGTTTGACTAGCTCAACTTGGTTAGTGCAACATTATATATCCGTACACTTATATATCTGCACATTGAAGGGGAGCCTTGGAGCAACGGTAAAGTTGTCTCCGTGTGACTTATAAGCCATGGGTTCGACCCGTGGAAGCAGCCACTAATGCTTGCATTAGGGTAGACTGTCTACATCACACCCCTTGGGGTGCGATCCTTCCCCAGACCCTGCGTGAATGCGGGATGGTTTATGCACCGGGCTACCCTGCCCTTAAACGTGCCAATCTTGGAAAGCTACTGTAATAGGTTATATTGCAAATTGAATACCTTTATCCTATAAGACAGCTGGATTTTGGAGATGATCACCATAATATCTATACTGCTATATTCTACTTATCCAGAGACTCTGCTTTTCGTTCTCCGTTATCAAGATGACTTGTCTTTCTCTTTAGTGGCCCTTGTAGTTATTACTTATTAATGCATCTAGGTTGGATGTCCCTTGCAGCAACTATGCAACATTAGTTTGGTGACAATTATCTCCGTCAATATAGGAACTTTAGAAAATATTCATGTGACAAGTTAAATTTGTTGGAAGTGTAGTAGGTCTATTGCAGCATCGTCTTTACCTTGTTTGCACTAATTTGTTGCTTTGTTAGCATTTGACATGTTCCTTTTATTTAGTCTCACTTGTAGGCTTGTAGTATTGCCAAAATAACATTTCTTTACTAGACATGAAGAAAGATGAAAGCCTTGTTCTTCCCGTCCTTCTAGTGTTAGGAAGGTACTCGATTCGTGTGAAGGATAATATTGCCTTTTTCCAAAAAAATTGTTGTTGTTTCAAAGTCAAATCGGGTTATGGTTAATATTTATGCCAATTGACTATATTCTACTTAGGCAGATACTCTCCTTATCTTTCTCCCTCATCGAGATGACTTGCCTTTCTCTTTAGTGACTTGTCACTTAATAAGGCCTCTAGAATGCTTGTCCTTGCAGCTACATTGAAACATTGTTGTGCTTCATTTGATGACATTTATATCTGTAAAAATAGGGACTTTAGAAAGTATTCATGTGACAAATTAAATATGTTAAAGGTGAAGTTGTTCTCTTGCAGTATTTTTGTTAACTTTTTTAGCACTAATTTGTTGCATTATTAATGTTATCATATTTGTTTTGAGTGATTTTAGCATAGCCAAACTAAAATTTCTTTACTAAAGATGGATAACGATGGAAATCTTGTTCTTTCCATCCTTTTGGCGCTAGAAAGGTATCAATTCTTGTGAAGGGTGATATTGCATTCATCAAAATAAATGTCCGAGATAGTGTTACCTTACTCAAAAATAAATGTCACGTATGACTTAAAGATACTTGAAATAAATTTAATATTTATCAGTGATAAAGGAAGGAAATGACAAGTTACATAGTGACTTATACTGGATACTGTTTGATCAATACTTTATTTATATTTTGAAAGGACTCATTCAATTTTTCTTTTTGAATCCCGTTATAGGATTGCAAATTTTTAAAGAAAATAACAAACGAGAGTAGCGTGCAGTTGTTGTCCTATAGGTTAAAAGGACTAGACATTCTTGTTCCTTTATTTTAGGTCTCTATTGTATCATTTCCCTCAAGGTTACAAGCTTGACTCCGTGATACTTTTCCATCTTTGATCTGGGTCTTGATTGCTTTATAGCCTCCTAGTGTTTGCCTAACTGTCTTACAGTTTTAGCCATTTTACCTTTATTTTCTGTTTTTCTGGGGGTGGCTAACCAAATGGATCCGACAATCCTTAATATTTTTAGACAAATTCTCCTTACTCTCACCAAATGCCAAATTTGGCCATCGTATACCCGTAGTTTAATGGACATTTTGGTCAAATTTGATTTCTTTTGCTTTTTTGGTGACTGTTAAACTGGCCAATGAGTATTCTGGAATTTTGTGTCAATTGGCTCGAGTTGCTGTTTATGCAGGTTGATGCAGTTGTATACCTAGTTGATGCATTCGACAAAGAGCGGTTTGCAGAGTCAAAGAAGGAATTAGATGCGCTTCTTTCTGACGAGGCCCTTTCTACTGTCCCCTTCCTCATTTTGGGTAACAAGATAGACATACCATATGCTGCCTCAGAAGATGAATTGCGTTATCATCTTGGCTTGACCGGTGTCACTACTGGCAAGGGTAAGGCGAATCTTGCTGATTCTAATGTTCGGCCTTTAGAGGTATTTATGTGTAGCATTGTACGTAAAATGGGTTATGGCGATGGCTTTAAGTGGGTATCTCAATATATAAAGTAAGTTCCATTAGCAATGCCCGAGACATTCAAAGAGATTGCATCATCGATATGCTGTAGATCAGCTAATTTTTTTCCTTTTCTGGAAAGGATGAAATGTTGATACCAATTTTGTACACTTTGGTGTCTATGTAGTTTGATGACAAGGTATTCTTATTTCTCTGTATTATTTACGTGTAGCTCGAAATTGCCATCTACATATTCTTGACTTAAATTCATACCTGTATTTGGTATCTCCCATTCGGTTATATTATGAATTTCTATTAAAGTTGTACCTTCTTTGTTGTCACTTCATTCACTGTATGCACTGTGTTTTCTGTATGCAAAAGTGACCTTTTGGTTTCTAAGTACATCATTCAAATGGAACACTAGATGCTGTCGGATTAAAGGATGTCAACCTCTTTTTTCTTCTTGAGAAATAACTAAAAGGACAGAATTTCTTTCAACAAAAGGATTTCCCCTTTCTTTATTTTACCGATGGATTTTATTGGTATATGGACTGAATTTCTTTTTGAAAATATGAACTTCTAATTTTATACAACAATAACATACCCAAATGTAATCCCGCAAGTGGGTCTGGAAAGGGTAGTGTGTACGTAGACCTTACCCTTGCCTTGTAAAGATAGAGGTTGTTTCCGAATCAATTCCTATATTGTTAATGTGTCCTATTATTTTCTACAAGGCTATTACAAACTTATAACGTCAAGTTCACTATTATGTCAATTCCAAGTCAAAACGACGGTATTGTAAAATCCATGTCTCTAGTTCCACTTTGCCTTTGTGGATGTTCTCGTGATTTTTCTGTTATTGCAATGGTGTTTGGGTCAACTTTCGTACATCTCGACTATTTTACCATATAGTTGCTACCTCTCACTAGTATAAGTACTTGGTAATTCTGTCCACTAAGGATACCTTAGTCTCTGATGATTTTCATCCACTTTGTTGATTGCTATCCTCATTTCAATTATCCCTCACCCTAACATATCAGTAGTTGCGTTTTGAATAACTTACCAATGTTAACTTTGATGCTTTTATCACGAATAAAAGTTTTACACTAAATTAAATCCGAATCAGAAAAGGTGCTAGACTGCTAGTAGATATATTAAGTACTGAAATTAACTCTGTACTTTGTAGTGCAAAGCTAGAGGATTTTTTGAGAAGAGAATATGAAAATAACGAAATAGATTAAACTAGGTAACAAAACTTTCCCAGCTAGCAGTGGTAAGTACATTTTTCCCTTAATATTCAGCAACTCAATGCTTCATATTTCACTGGAATTGGTTGATTAAAACCAGCTGCTTGACACAACAAATTCCCAACTATTGCAATGTCTCTGCAGAACACCCCTTGGAACACTGTCGCGTTTGTGTTACTACATGATGTAGTATTACACATATCTGAATCAAGAATTTCAGCTCTAGATTGTTGAAGTTCTTGAATTTGCTGAACTTGTTGCTGCATTGAAACAGTGCCAAGTGTTTCAGCTTTTGATTGTTGGAGTTCTTGATTTAGCTGAACCTGTTGCTGCATCAGTTGCAATGCAGCAGCAGCCTTCTTTCTCTGCTGCTCGGCCATTTCTTCGTCCTTTATTATCGTCATCAAACTAGCATAACCCCTCTGCATCATTCTATACAACAACAGAGCAGACATCTTTGCTCTATCCCTTACAGAATCTACATCTTGTTCATCTGCAAACTCGCACCTTTCTATAAAACTCGTCGATTTATCAGGCTTGTGTCTTAAAGTTAGCAACAAATGCGCTCTTTCCAGTTCTGATCTTGAACAACCCCACTTCAAACCAATCAATGCATAGTAATCTACATTCCCCGTTTCGCCATTTGCAACCCTCTTCTTCAATTCTTGAATCTTAGTAGCCAAGGAACAAAGCATCCCTGGAATTTCCCTGTATTCCACGTTTTGACGCTTCCATATTGGTCCTGATAATTTCCTATCGCGTAGAATTGAATTGTACAATAGTTTTAAGTGCTCCAAATCGTGAAGACTATCGGGCAAGCATCTTATGGTTTCAAATAGTGCAGCCCTGGTCCTAAGAGCATCAATGCAAGAAGGGTCCAACGCTAAAGTTCGATTGCAATCAGCTATTGCCTCTGCAATTCGACCAGAGGAACGATATGCTAATGCTCGATGCATATAGCATTCGGCCATGAATCCCTGAGGGGCACCACGACGACCATCCACAATTTTTGAGAAATGTCTAATAGCTTCTGAGTAAAGACCGGCATCAAGAGCTGCAATTGCTGCAGTTTTTCGTCGTAAGAGTAGCTTGATATGACTGAGAAGTTGAGAGATCGTTTCTGACTCGGTTATCGGCAAAGTTGTGCAGTTTTTTCCCGAGAGTGGAAATTTTGCAAATGAAAAACTATCGTCGGACCAACAAATGCTCTCGCGTCTGAAGGCGTCTGTAGCAAGGCGTTTTCCAGTTTGTAGTAAAACCATCGCATCTTCCATTAGACCCAAATGGCAACAAGTTTGTCCTAAGACCAAGTACCTGTTGAGACAAAATATAATTAAGTAATTAAAAGCATGTTATGGTCGTACAATTCAACATGGTATCAAAACAAGCAATAGATTCTGGGTACAAATCTCATCGCCACCCAAAAAGCAACTATTCTCTCCGTTTCATTTTATGTGGCGCAAACAATTAACTTTAAAATGCACATTGTACTCTTAGCGCCACAAATATATGTGGCTTATTCTATACCACAAGTTTTTAAAAACTTTCTTTCTTTATTAAACTATGTGTCCAGTCAAACACTTTCACATAAATTTGGACACAAGGAGTAATATTTTCACATGTTTGTCCCATGAAAAAAACTCAGGCTCCGTGAGGGGCGTGTCAAGACATAATATAATTAACTAAAAGTTTGTTCGATCTAACGGCTTACCTCCATTGGCCTTCTTTATTGCAATTCTTGTAAAGGCTAGCCATAACCTTCTTCTTCAAATCAGAGACAGAGAAACACTTGAAATTTGGTTCATCACCAGAGGAAATGAGCCTAATTTGCTCCTTTGAGTTATCAAATGAACCAGAAGAAGAGGTAGAAGAGGTGTCATCACTTGGAATTCTTAGACTAGGAATATAGTCTTGTAACATATACGCTACATCCTTAAAACACCTTAAATAAAGCAAACATCGAGCCTTTAACTCAAGTGCTATTTCAAGTCGTGGAGAAAGTACAAGTGCAGCTTCAAGAAGTCCAAGAGCTGAAGCAATCTCATTTGTTTCTTGAGTGGCAATGAGAATTTTTGCATCTTTGATATATTTTTCCACAATCTGAAAAAATAAATACAGAACATAAGTGCATGACTATGTATACAATTGTCTATGAAAGTTTTGTCGCATTTCTCCACGACGCGAATCTGAAGTAGTCGAATCAACGAGAGTGCAGCCTGGTGCACAAGGCATCCCGCATTCACGGAGGGTCCGGAGAAGGGCTGCTAATGCAAGCGTTAGTAGCTGCTTCCACAGCTCGAACCCGTGACCTATATGTCACACGGAGACAACTTTACCGTTGCTCCAAGGCTACCTTCTGAATTAGTCGGATCAATGTGAGTAAAAATCAAGAATATGTTATTACCTTTTTGTTGCTAATCCACCAATGCTTCTTTTCTCCACAGGAAAGAGTTGGAGATGCAGCCATTGTTGATGTACAAGGTTCATTAACCATCAAAATGCTGCAAATTTTCTAGTTTTTTTGCCTAAAGGGTGTCTGTGTTTACATTAATATTTTCATTTTTATGATGTTTGAAATGAAAAGAGTTTATAGAGAGGGAGAGGGAATGAAAGGGAAGTGCATGAATATACAGTGCCAGCTTTGACCTAATAAACTGAGAGAAAACTTTGGTCCTTCTGTTTCATCGCTGGCAAACCACGCACCCACGCCAGAATCTTGTAAAGACTACTCTCCCTCTCTACAGTCTATATTATTATAGAGTTATGTAGATGTATTTAATTATACATTTAAACTAGACATGCCAATACTGTAAACAATAAGTATCTCTTATATAATCCTGGTGTCCGACCATCTTTCACACACCTCGATTATTCCACCGAATCTATGTTACTTCCTATTAGGATTTCACTTTATGGGTTATGAATTTCAAAACAATAACTTCAAGTGCTAATAACTGGATTCTAAATTTATATTTGATGAATTTTTTAAACAAAAATACATTATTTAAGCAAAAGCTATTGGATTCAGCCAAACTCGTATACAGACTTCTAGCTCCGCCCCTGCCTATCAGTATAGTATTGGATAACCCTGTGCATCAAAATTTAAATAGATAGGACAAAATCACCAATAATCTTTCAACCATTACTTTAGAATTTCCCACCCGAGACCACTAGAATAATACATAAGTCCAAATGGATATATTACTCTCAAAGATTACGGTGGGATAGATAAGATCTCTCCCCCTTAACCAAAGATCTCGAGTTCGAGTTCTGAAATGAAAAAAATTCTGATAGGGAACACATTTCCCTTTAATGGGCATCACACAACACATATCCGGATTAGTCAGGGCTTCGATGTTGATACGGAACACCGATTGAAAAATCAAAAATAATATGTTAAACGTAATATTCAATAAAACATTGTCATATGAACGGATTAAAAGATTACTATTAGATTCAATATACGTATATATCTATTTTAGATTGGCATTTACTAACACAAAATAAATAGTAAGTCGTTATCAACAAATTTAAACTACTAGATCCAAGGCTATTATGTCCCTTATCTAGATCACGGGTCCTCGGATTCAACCACCGGGGAAAAAGATGAGACTTCCAGCAAGTTGCCTTAAATCAAAGTAAAGAAAAGTGCGTGAATTTTCCTGCCTTATTTATTTTTGCTGGAATATAATATTTAAAAGTGCTTATATTTAAGTAGTACTTATTGAACCTTTGAGACAATAAATGTGAACTTATATAACCATGTATATTTTTGTACACCTGTCAATGGAGAAAAACAGATTCTATGTAGGCTAGCTTGCTAAAATATTTAACAATATTAGGAGATGGTAGGATATTTTTCGATCTTAGAGTCTATTGAAAATAATCTCTCTATTTTCACAAGGTAGGGATAACATATACTTACATATTATTCTTCTCATACCTCACTTGTGTTGTTGTTGCGAAGGAAATGGTAGGATAGAATAATCACACATTTGTGGTAAGACGAATATATAGGAACCGTTCATCTTTAATTGGAGGTTTCGAATTTAAGTCTTGAAAATAAAAAAAATCTTATAGGGAGTGATTTTTCCTTTAATAATCTTACACAAGAATCGAATTAGTTAAAGTTCCGATATGAATACAGAATATCATATGAGGAAAAAAAAAATGAAAAAGCAAGAAGATAAGCAGTGGATAGAAATTGGGGTGAGAAAGTGACAAGTGCTCTCTCTCGTAAGGTGTAAGGCAACAGAATCATGCTTTTTTCCCCCTTGCTTTTCATTTCACCCACATTTAATTTAATGAATGCACATGAAATATTGAGTCGACAACCAGATTGGTTTGTATTAAAGTCTCTCTAAAATAATAAACTACCCTTTTCCTTCCTTTTCCCTCCACATAAAGGTTCCCATCACCCCTAGGCCTCTAACTTTATCATTATTGGCGAAGAAAGAGATGTACTCATAATTTTTGTATCAATCTCTTTATTCGTAGGGAAGTCTTTGAAACTGTAAAATTATTTTTGTGTGATATATAGGTTATAAATTTCAGCCGTGAAAATAATTATTATTGTTTGCATGAATACGAGATCTTGTCTATATTACATCCCTTTGGGATGCAGCCCTCCTCCATACTGCCCACTAAATTAGAACACCATTTGTCTATATAATGTTTCTTTAAAATAGAAAGATTATACAAGTATATAGTAATCGTTTCCTACTGCCTATATTGTTTCTTTACTTAAAATCTTAGTTAATAACGGTGGTGTTCGAATCAATTCGCGCATACCTTAATTTATTCCATTGTATTTTTATTACTTCCTATTAATACAGGTAGGGGTGTACAAACAGAATCGGAAAACCGCACCAAATCGAAAAGTCAAACCAATCCGATTTAAAAACCAACAGGTTGGTGTGGTTTGATTTGGTTTGGTATTGAGTAAAAAAATCCGAACCAAACCGATATATAAATATATAATTTTTATATATACTTTTAAGATTTTACATAGAATTTTCTTTAAAAAATATCTAAAAATATTTGGGATTCTCTTGCAGGATATAATACTTAATAGAATATGAAGTGCTCCATATTTATTAACCTTAAATAATGGGTTATATGATCACTTTCTCATCAAGTGTTACTGAAATGCGTCAATCTCTTTGTTCTTCCATATTCATATCATATGTTAAGATCTATTAAATTCTTATATCTTTTTCGAACGTGAAGTGATTATTATTATTTAGATATCATATTGATTTTTATGTTTAATTACTAATTCAGTTAACTTTTAAAAGTGTACATCAACGAAAAATCATTATCAAACGACTAAAAAAATAATTATTACGTGTTACTAAGAAAATTCTCTCATAAGAATATTTTAATAGATAATATATTTGTTAATTTTTTAAATTTTTACTAAACATATATTTACTTATAAAAAATTTAACAAAGTAAGATTGAAATTATAATATTTAAGTAACAAAAATTCGAAAAATCCGACAAAATCAAAATCAAACCAATCCGGTCCATGTACACCCCTAAATACAGGCATCAAATAATTTTGTTCTCCAAAATTTTCTTTTACCTAATTATTATAGGTCGAGATTATTGTGGCACATGCTGACACCACGATTCTTGTCCTGCATTGAAATGAGATGATGACCTTAGACAGATTATAAGCCCCTTATTATTTTCTTCTATTTATCCACGAAACGTCTTTTCAAACTAACTTCCTCGTCAAGTCCATATAAGTGGGAAGAAGATGCCAACGAGAACTAATCAGCTGACTTTAGCACAAAGCCTAACTCCATATGACCACATAAATATATTTTATAATCATCTTTTTTTTGTTTTCCGTCCGGTATTGTTTAGTAGTTGTATTTGAGCCCGACTAAATTTGAATTCGCGCTAAAAACTTTCACATTGAGGGTAAAACGCTCTTTAACTAAAGTGATTATATACCCAGGACCCGTAAACAAAACCTCTAATTAAGGATGAAAGAATACTTACCACTTCATCACAAATCTTGTTAGTTATTGTTGAAGTGTATGACTATCTCATCTAAAAATTTAATCTATTAGAAAGAGCCCGTGTTTATTTACTTGATTAAGTTTTCAACATGCCCCCTTACATGCGGGTTTGATTCTTTTTTATGAGCCAAGCACGTGAATTTTTTTTTGATACTGGGTGACAGTATCAAACCCGGGATCTATGTCTGCTCAAATTCTTTATAGAAGTGTGTGACCATCCTATCTAAAATTTAATTTGTTATAGGAAGCGTTATATCTGGTCATCATTACCATACGCTCCATTCATCATGTGCGTTCAAACAGAAAGAGGAATAAGAGTGCCAATAATTCATGACACCAATTATGAAAGAGGTGATTGTACAAAATGGTGCAAGATATATTACAACAGCCCATATGCTAAACCTAATGTGTGTTTCTTATAACTACCTCTTCTATCTAATTTCTTTGTTTCCCTTTTTCATTTTGACTTCCTGATGAGTTCGTTTTGGGAAATAAACGTGGCTTTTGTTTAAATTAACGCTTTTGTCACCGTAGTATGTCATTGGATTTCTCTTATATTTACCAATCATAGTTCGAATAAATATTTACACAAACAATGAAATTTAGTTTGTATATAGTTTGGTTCCATCCAAAATCATCATGATAATTGTATATATAATTATATGTTCCAGCAAATATATACTCAATAATCATGCGACAGTTTTAGGGGCCAAAGGAAAAAGAATAAAAGGAGAAAAGAAATGTCCAGCCGTAGTAGGAAAAAAGAGTTGACCATTTCGCGGTTGGGGCTAGCTCATGAATGGAGGCAGCTGGTTATTATTATTATTATCTCACCATGCTCCGCTAGATTGATACTCCTAGCTAGGGATGGCCAAGGGGACGGGGATGGGGCGGTGAGGCTTTAAATCGCAAAAAACTCAACCCTCTCGTGCTGCTCCACATAAAAAATTCCTCCATAGTGTGGAGCCAAGATTTTCACTAGGAGATTTTAAATATAAGGAAGTAAACATACGAAAAAACTAATAAAATTTAATATATATATATATATATATATATATATATATATATATATATTAAATTTTGGCGAGATAATGTCATGCGGCTCTCCTTGGACAAGGGTAGCTCCGCATCGCATAATATTTTTTGTTGTTTGATTGGTCTACATATAATTGTAACAATGATCTCCTCCTCGATTTTTAATTTCCTGTATTAACCACTTGCTCCCCATGCATATTGTAAAATATATACTGGACCACGGTTGGAGCGGCCAGTGATCTGGCTACGAGTTTGGTGAACCTATTAGCTTTGGTTCAAACTCTGTATTTGTCTAGAATAGTTTATTAAGTATTTATAATTTAATAATTTAGAACTCAGTAACTTAAAATGCTTAGAATTATAAACCCATAAACTTAAAATCTTAGCTCCGCCTTTGTACCGGACATTGGCGCCATATATTCACAGGGTTTGACTTGCTATAAATAAAAAGAAAAATAAAAAAATTACACCAAGGGGAATCCAAGACTTGCATTCGTTGTTTAATGTGAGTTTTGCATTGAATAATAGAATCAAACTAATTCATGATGCGGTGTGCTTTAATGAGGCGATTAGTCTATTACATTTGATAATACTGAGAACGACGCAAAATAACAAAATAAAATGAACCTTTTAGCTAGAATTAGTAAAATCATGACGTATAAAAAATGATAAGATAGTAATAAATAGTTCAGTATTTAGTAACAAGGGGCTTAAATATCATAATTAGATGATTGATAACCTAGATTAAATAATAACTAACCTACTATATATAATAGGTTAAATTATATTGATGAAAAAATTCATTACATTATTTGTGTATATAACTTAAATCTTTTTGTCAATGTCAATATAGGTACAGATAAGGTGTGGTATAAATGAAGAATTGGGATTATCATTAAGAAGAGAAATAAAATAAATAGAACATATGTGTTACATGTTTGTTTTGGTTGCTCTTGCTTGCGCATCACATGTTATATTAATTATTTAAATCATTTAAATTAATTATCTTTTTATTTTACTTTATATGATATTGTTATTATTCGGAGAGTCACACAATTTTTTCTTTAAGGACAACCTTTTCATAAATAATGTCCTATTTTACTTTTTAAAAAATTAGAAGATTTGCCTTTGTATTCCGAACCTTAGTTCTTTTTAAATCGCAAAGAGTAATACATTGACTAATTATGAATTAAAATCAATTAGTAGTGGTAAAAAATAATCACTTTTTCCTCCGGTCCACTTTAATTAACTTTTTGGTCTTTTTTGTGGTTCACAATATTTGACTTTTTCAGATATCAAGGAGTTAACTTCTTTTATCAAAGTTGTTATCACGACCCAAAACCAACCCGTCGTGATGGCGCATATCATGGTACTAGACAAGCCGACTATTCAAATATTTCCAACACTTCAAAACTTTGAAAGATATCAAAACAGTTTAATTAAAGGAAAATCTTTTAAAAACAGGATAGGAAGTCATAACTCAATACATAATCTCTCCCAAAATCGGAGTGTCACCGAGTACATGACCATCTACATAAAGATATAGTGTGGCACACCGTCTAGAAAATAAAACTGAAATAAATAACATAAAAGATAAGGGAGGAGAGTCAAGGTCTGTGAACGCCCAACAGCTACCTCGATGATCTCCGAATGTCCGGACTCCAAAACTCAGCAACCGCCATGACCGGAAGCACCTCAATCTGCACACGAGGTGCAGGGTATAGCGTGAGTACAACCAACTCAATAAGTAACAAGTCTAACATGTGGTCTGAAAGCAGTGACGAGCTCTAACAATACAGTAAAAATATAGAATTTAGCAATGCAGAAAAATAGACATGTTTTCAGGTTCAACAGTTAAGTTTAGCACAAGTAAAAAGAGGCCAAGTGTGACTAATAATATAAAAATGACATCTATATATCTACATGCCAAGATGAATACCATATGTGATGCAACACAATAAAATCCCAAGTACTCACTCTCTCAGAACGCTCAATATGCCCGTCTCAATCCCCGCTCGCCACACTTAGTCACTCAATACTATATATAAGGCTCGTTGTGGCGTGCAACCTGATCCACATATATATATCCATAAGGCTCGTTGCGGTGTGTAACCCGATCCCCTCTCCCTCCCTCCACACACACACGCACACACACACATATATATATATATATATATATATATATATATATATATATATATATATATATCAATCACAACACGGCACTCAGGCCCCCAACTCAGTCACTAATCTCTCCAGTCTCTCGGGATCACAACACTCATGCTAAGCAACCCTAATCAATGATACGAGATGTGATAATATACGATAACAGAGACTGAGATATGGCACTTAATGATGAATCTGACTGAGTTCACGACTACAATTAAACAGATAACTCAACAGCAAGAAAGATCAATGTGGGTCCCAACAGTACCAGCATATAGCCTAAACATGATTTCTAGCACGAATCACAGCTCAAATGCTCTAACACATAGAGTACAACAAAATATTCATATAGAATAGCTACGCAGTTCCAGGGAATCGATTAAATCACAATTTCTACGGTGTGCGCCCACACGCTTGTCACCTAGCATGCGTGTCACCTCAACATAAATCACATAGCATGAAATTCGGAGTTTCATACCCTCAGAACCAACCTTAGAAGTGTTACTTACCGCAAACCGTATAAATTCCTACTCCAACACGCCTTTGCCACGCGAATTGGACTCCAAATGTCTCGAATCTAGCCACAAACAGTTCGACACAATCAACATGAGCTAAAGGAATCAATTCCATAAGAAAATACTAAGTTATTAATCAAAAGTCAAAAAATCAAATAAAAAGTCGGTCCCTGGGCCCACGTCTCAAAATCCAACAAAAGTCACAAAATCTAGAAGCTCATTCAACCACGAGTCCAACCATACCAAAATCCGACACCAAATCGTCACTCAAATCCCCAATTTAAACTCTCCAAATCCCTAACCTTGAACCCCCAAATTAGACCTTAAAACCACACAATCTAGGTGGGAAAATCAACGGAAAAACATAATTATTGAGCAAAATAAATCACAAGTGACTTACCTCAAGAATCCCTTCGAAATCCCTCTTAAAATTGCCTAATCCTGAGCTTGGAATGTTCAAAAATGAAGAAAATCTCGGAACCCTCGTTTTTAATACACTGCCCAGCCTTTTCGCTTCTGCGGATCACTTAACCGCACCTGCGGTTCCGCTTTTGCGAACACACCTCCGCTTCTGCGGACCTGCCTCACCAGGCCCCTCTTCGCTTCTGCGATACTTCCTCTGCATCTGCGAACTCGC
Organism: Nicotiana tomentosiformis; assembly: GCF_000390325.3. NCBI lineage: Eukaryota > Viridiplantae > Streptophyta > Magnoliopsida > Solanales > Solanaceae > Nicotiana > Nicotiana tomentosiformis. Next base: position 192,565,092 of record NC_090813.1, on the reverse strand, counting down.
AGGTGCAAAAATTCCCTTCGCACATGCACAACTCCCCTAGCTGACCAAACTCCGCTTCTGCGCCCAATGTGCCGCATCTGCGACCACGCAGCTGCGAAAAATCACCTTGCACATGCGACCACTGCCAATTTCTTTCCAGACCGCTTCTGCGATCCCTTCTCGCTTCTACGAGCTCGCTCCTGCGATCAAAACTCCGCAGGTGCGATCGCACCAGACCTCGTGCTCTTCATCAATTTTTCAAATTCCAAATCTTGATTCGTTAACCATCTGAACTCCACCCGAGGCCTCCAGGACCTCAAGCAAATATACCAACAAGTCCTAAAATACGATACGAACTTAGTCGAGCCCTCAAGTCACATCAAACAACATCAAAACACAAATCGCACCCCAATTCAAGCCTATTGAAATTAAGGGATTCCAACTTCTACAAACGATGCCGAAACCTATCAAATCACGTCCGATTGACCTCAAATTTTGCACACAAGTCACAAATGACACCACGGACCTACTCCAACTCCCGGAACCCCAATCCTATCCCGGTAACCACAAAGTCCACTCTCGGTTAAACTTCTGAATTTTCAACTTTCGCCATTTCAAGCCTAATTCCACTACGGACCTCCAAATCACAATCCGGACACACTCCTAAGTCCTAAATCACCCAACGGAGTTAACGAAACCATCAAAACTCCATTCCGGAGTCATTTACACACAAGTCAACATTCGGTTAACCTTTTCAACTTAAGCTTTCAACCTTGAGATTAAGTGTCTCGACTCGTTCCGAAACCTTTCCGGACCCGAACCAACTACCCTGGCAAGTTACATAGCAGGTATAAAGCACAAAATGAATATTAAATGGGGAAACGGGGCTACAACTCTCAAAACGACCAGGCGGGTCGTTGCAGTTGCCCTTGGAGTAAAGTGTCTCGAAGTATCTATTTATATTTCCAATAAACAGATTAAAGATTAAAGAGATAGTGAAGGTTAATATGATCATTTTTATTGTTTATTAATATTAAAAAGTATATTCTTAATATGTGCAAAAATAATCCAAAAAATTAATTAAAGTGAAACGGAAGGAGTATAAATTATGAAGGGGTTGTTAGTTGTTGGCTTCCATTTTCTAGACATGTTGGACTCCAAGGAGGCATAATTATTCGTTCGATGTGAATACTCAAAAAGATTCTCTTATCAAATGGAGTATTAATTAAAACTTATAATACAGTATTAAATTATAATCATAATTAGCATCATCGTCATCATTATTAGTTTACTATTATCTTTAATTCTGCCTACTGACTCTTGTAATTCTGCAGAGATCATGACTATTGCTTAAATAATTGCCCTGTGCTCTGCGTGGCTTTTCATTAAGAAAATTTAACCAATGAGATGAATATCTAATCTGAATTCTGAGAGGAGTGCACGTGCTTTCACGTGGAAAGAAGGATAGCCAAAAAGAAATGAAAACATATACCAGATTACCGGTACACGAGTTTAAGTTATATATAACGTTAATGATTTAGAGTAAAAATAAAAGGGCAAATAACTTATTTTATTTTTAAAATTATTGACAGATTAACTTATTTTATTTTCAAGATTATAAATCTTATATTTTAAGAAACATTACTTGTAAATATTTTTTGGTTGATCTGATAATGCAAAAAAAAATTACATTGACGATAAAACATAAATTTATGTCTTTAAATGAAAAGGTAATTTTCAAGTTGCTAGTATATTATATAGAAAAACAGAAATATTATATGTCAATCTAAGGGAGAGATCGAAGGGGGATTTGTTAGTTTGTTTCTCGTGATCCAATGGATCATATAAAAGATGGGGTTTTTTTTTTTATGTTCTAATTTCATGTTGCATGTAAGTTATGTTGACATAGATATATTTTCGATATCTTCAAAACAACCTAATTTCTAATTATATACAGGGGTCTCAGAAGCGGACCTACCACGTAATATACGGATTCACGTAAATTTAATATTTTTTTGTCAAAATCATATATAAAGACATATTTATTATAAATATTTATTTGTGAACCTAATTATTATTGCATATTAACTTAAAATTATTGTAAAAATTTATAAATTTCAAATCATGATTTCACCTTTGGAAGGTAATATAACGGAGGGAGGAGGATTTATTATTATAATTTGTTTTCTCGTGATCCGATTAATGGATCATATATAACCGTGAGTGCTTGACCCTTATATTGAGAAAATTAAAATTGTCAATGTTTTTTCACATGCAAGCCGTACGGTAGCCGTTGCATGCATGTAGGAGGATTCGATCGCTTTGACCGCAAGAAACGTTACTAGTAAATCATCATATATATGTGCCACTCAATCAAATTATAATCCAAAATATTTAACTTATATGCAGTACGAGAACACTGACAATTTATAGAAGTTAAACTTTAATCAAATACCAAAAGAGAAAACTAGCTCTCCCAACCTTTTGGCAAAAATCAAAGCAAAATATTTCACTGACAGACGATTGTGTTTTTTACGGGATTTTTGTTACTCATATTAACTTTCTCACTTATAATATCTTCGGGTCTTGTCACCAAAAGTCTTCCTTGATTAACAAAATATTTCGCTACTAACATTTAAATTAGCAGCTTTCAAGGTCTTATCACTTCAGCGAATTACTTGACTCTTGATACATTTGTTAATTTTAGCTCTATTACATGACCACAAAGTGTTGTAGATTCCGAACATTTAGAAATTTCAAGTTGAAAACTATTGAGCCCGCTATGCTGGTATAGTCATGAAAATTGAAAATGGAGTCTTGGATTATCCGTACCGAATTAAGTTATAAACATGACGTTATAAAAAAAATTATGCTATTAATATAATTTAACAAGTATAATATTTTTTGTTTTATTTTCGAGTTATCTGATCCTATTTGTTATAAGCAGTTAGCAACACTGGTAACTATTTTTATATTAGCTATCGGTGTAATTTAACATACTGATCGTGTTTGTTATAAACTGTTAGGAGCATCTGTTATTGCAGGTAACTTGTGATGTAAAAAAATAAAAAAACTTATGAATTGCTACAGCTGACAATTAACTTATGATGTAACAAAATAACTAATACGTACGTACTCTCCTTGGTCTTCTTCTTTTTTTAACTCCTTTTAATGGTGAAAAACACAGATTTTCATATAAGTTTTTCTCTTCGAGATGCATTATCGGGATTAATATAGTATATTGATAATTCTGATAAGTATTTTTGGAAAAGTGAGTGTAGACATCAAAATCTATCGGATCAAATCCATATGAAATTTGGGCAAAATCCTAAATTTAAAATACTACAAGTAGAGTCCATCGAGGTTTTATTGGATGCTACTCTATCTGAAACCCTAACTTGGAGGTTACTCTACCTGAAACCCTAGCTTGGAGGCTACTCTACCCAAAATCCTAGCTACACCTATAAAAAGGGACCACATATTCCCTTTGAAAGCATCTCGAAATTCCATAAGAATTCATGAAATATTCACAAAGAGATCAAAGACATCATATATTGTCTTTCTCAAAGCCGCCGAAGTGATCAACGAATGTTCTTCCTTTTCATGGAGATCAAATACATCCTAAGGAAGTTCGCATCATCCTGCATTCGAGAAATACGCTGGTTAAGCCCTCGAATTACGGAGAACGATCTAGAGAGAAGAATCAAGGAAACAAACAGAATTGTACCCACATCATTTTATCAATAAAATTATGTTTCTTCATATTTATATTGTGGTTGCACTTTATTTTGTACCACAAATAATTTATTATCTACAAATTCTGGCACACCCAGTGGGACAATCTCTCCCTCTCATCTCAACTTTTCAATCACCAAAGTTCAAAAATATTGAAATGGCTTCAAAAAATATCAACTCCAGTTCAACTTCCACCAAGGCTGCTAATTCCAGGTTCTATGCTGATGTGGAAAGCATCCTCGATATTACTTTTGGAAGCTTTTGACCAGAAGTTATAACAAGAAGCAAGAAAGAGCTCGTGGATCAAACACTGCAAATTCCTCCATAAGTTTCAAGCTTCAAGCAATCAAGTTTAAGTTCAACAAATCAAGTTCAAGCTCAAGAACGAAAAACAAATCAAGCTCAAGAACGAAGAACAAATCAAGATTCAAGGAGTACGAGTTCAAATCAAAGTTCATGCTAGTTGAATGCAGGATCATCGTTCGTGAGAACAAATATAGGTTCAAGATCAAGCTCGAAGGCCCTTGAATTTATTTACTATTGGAAAGAAGAATCAGAGGATTCATAGAGATCGTACACTCATATTATTTTAAATCAAATATTACGATTGTTGCAATATTTTTCGATCTCGATTATTTTCTCGACGCAAATTTATTGTCTACAAATTCTGGCATGCCCAGTGGGACCAAATCTGCCCTTCATCTCTTCTCTCACGGTGAAAAGAATGTGGTGTATTCTTTGCTGGTACTTCAAGCCTCGTCTACGACGATCTTGTAAATCTACGCCCCGACAAGCTTTGAACTAGGGGCATTTGTAGACATCAAAATCTATCGGATCAAATGCATATGAAATTTGGGCAAAATCCTAAATTTAAGATACTACAAGTAGAGTCCATCGAGGTTTTATTGGAAGCTACTCTATATGAAACCCTAACTTGGAGGCTACTCTACCTGAAACCCTAACTTGGAGGCTACTCTACCTGAAACCCTAGCTTGGAGGCTACTCTACCTGAAACCCTAGCTTGGAGGCTAATCTACCCAAAACCCTAGCTACACCTATAAAAAGGGACCACATATTCCATTTGAAAGCTTCTCGAAATTCCATAAGAATTCATGAAATATTCACAAAGAGATCAAAGACATCATATATTGTCTTTCTCAAAGCCGTCGAAGTGATCAACGAATGTTTTTTTCCTTTTTATGGAGATCAAATACATCCTAAGGAAGTTCGCATCATCCTATGTTTGAGAAATACGCTGGTTAAGCTCTCGAATTACGGATAACGATCTAGAGAGAAGAATCAAGGAAACAAACAGAATTGTACCCGCATCATTTTATCAATAAAATTATGTTTCTTCATATTTATATTGTGGTTACACTTTATTTTGTATCACAAATAATTTGTTGCAAATAGTGAGCAAATGGCATCTCAAGGCTTGGGTGTCAGTTTGTACGTCTGACCCTAATAATGATCAGTTGGAAATGCCTTAGAATTTTCAACTTATCCCATTCGAGGAGGCCGTAACTAATAATGGTGGCCTCATTAAATATTGAAATATACTCATTTTTTGCTTCCACCCGGTGTCACATATTTGCACTAGGGCTGCGACTAATTTGGAATCGTGTCGTGTAAAGCTCATTAAAGTGGGAAATACCTCTACTATAATTGTTTACATTCCCCTCGAGCACGAAATCACTGATTAAAAATAAAGGGTTCTTGTCCATCTCACCACAATCTTTACGGATAAATTTCACAAATGGTCATATAAGTGTGACTTTTTGTCACGACCTAATTTTTCCTCCTTATTACGTCGTGACGGCATCTAGTCTTTACGACTAGATAAGCCTAACATTTGCGGAATAATGAAATAAAAATATAAATTTAATAACATAACTGGGTACCATGCCGCTTGGTATGTACAATAACCAACTATTTCAAATAAAATATACAGTAATCCCAAAACCCGAAATATCGTGAATCACAAACTACAGAAGGAAAATCTAGTGTCTCTATATATCAGAGTCTAACAAAAGAAAAATACCGAAGATAATGGACATGTGAAAGAGTAGAAGGGGACTTCGAGGTCTGCGGACACGACAGATATACCTTGAAGTCTCCAAAGTTATCTCGGCTCACTGACAATGTGGCTGATAAGAAGCATCTGGATCTGCACACGAAAAATATGTGTAGAGAGTAGCATGAGTACACCATAATCGGTACCCAGTAAGTGCCAAGCCTAACCTCGGTCGAGTAGTGACGAGGTCAAGTCAGGACCCTACTGGTATATATAATAATAAAGCAAGGCAGGAATGAAATATCGTAGTAAAATAAAGACTGAAATTTAACAAGAAATAATTCATAGAAGGTAACAGCTCAGTACACAAAAATACAACAGGGGATCTCCCGAGATACCGTCTCGTAGTCCCACACGTAAATGTGCAGGAGGATCTCCCGGAATACTGTTCCGTAGTACCAAAGTAAATATGCAAGACATGGGGATCTCCTAGAATACTGTTCCGTAGTCCCAAAATAAATATGCAGAATAGGGGGATCTCCCGGAATACCGTTTCGTAGTCCCAAAGTAAATATACAAGACAGGGGGATCTCCTGCAATACCGTTCTGTAGTCCCAAAATAAATATACAGTACAGGGGATCTCCCGGAATACCGTTCCGTAGTCCCAAAGTAAATATGCAAATCAACCAACAGAAATAATAGTTACAGCAGGAAAAACTACAAATGAGACTAAGTTTAAGTCAAGGAAAAACAGGAATTTCACTAAAACATGTTGCACGGAGTTCAGATAAACAATTAAGGCAAGTAGGCATGCTATTTTAGTCTAACAGGATACTACACATATTGATAAGACTCAAATAAGAAGGAAAAATAGGTTATTACTTAGTAGAAATTGGGTTTTTACAACAATTAGCTCGTGTACATACTCGTCACCCCACGTACACGGCGCTCACATATCAAACAGTACCAAATCCTAAGGAGATTTCCCCCACACAAAGTTAGGCAAGCCACTTACCTCGAACCAAACTCAATCAATCGGTAAGAATGCCTTTTCCACAAATATACGACTCTGAATGGCTCGCATCTAGCCAAAATAATTCGATACAGTCAACAAAAATTATACGAATCAATTTCATAAGAAAATACTATATTTTTCAATAAAAATCCGAAATTAACTCAAAAATTACTTGTGGGGTCCACGTCTCGAATATCCATCGAAACTCATAAAATCCGATAACCCATTCAATTACGAGTCCATCCATGCTAGTTTCACCCAAATCTGACTCTAAATCGACACTGAAATCTCAAAAATTCATTTCTATGAATTTCTAAAATTTTTCCAAATTTCAATCTCAAAACACTAATTAAATGGTGCAAATAAATGATGGATTCGGGTAATCTAACCATAATTGAGTTAAGAACACTTACCCCGATATTTGTTCTGAAAATCTCCCAAAAATCGCCTCTCCCCAAGCTCCAATTTGTCAAAAATGGAAAATGGGACGAAGTCCCCTGCTTTATAACTTACAGTTATGTCCACGCTGCCCTCGATCCTCGGCCTCGGACTTCGGTCATCAGCCTTCGGTCATCGGCCTTCAGTCCTCGGCCTTCGATTTTTGCCCCCGAATTTCCAGCAAAATAAAAATTGCGGCAGCTTTTTCAGTAGATGTTTAAGTCCAACTTTTGATGTGTTAACCATCCGAAACTCACCCGAGGCCCTCGGGACCTCAACCAAATACACCAACAAGTCCTAAAACATCATACGAACTTATTTGAAACCTCAAATCACATCAAACAATGCTAAAATCATAATTCACACCCCAATTCAAGCTTAATGAAACTTAAGAATTTCCAATTTCTACATTCGATGTCGAAACCTATCAAATCAAGTCCGATTGACCTCAAATTTTGCACACAAGTTATAAATGACATAACGGATCTATGAAAATTTTCAAAACTGGATTCTGACCCCGATATAAAAAAAGTCAACTCTTCGGTCAAACTTCCAAACTTAAATTCTTATTTTAGCCATTTCAAACATATTTTAACTACGAACTTCCAAATAAAATTCCGAGCAAGACCCTAAGTCCAAAATTACCATACGGAGCTGTTGGAATCATCAAAATTCTATTCCGGGGTCATTTGTACATAAGTCGACATCCGGTCACTATTTGAACTTAAGCTTTAAAACTTGGAACTAAGTGTTCCAATTCATTCCAAAACCTCACCGGACCCGAACCGACTACCCCGACAAGTTACTTAATAGTTATAGAGCACAGAATGAGCAGTAAATAAGGAAGTGGGGCTACAACTTTTAAAACGACTGGCCGGGTCGTTATACTTTTTTTCATCAAAGTCATATAACTTTGTTTTTTCACACAAAAATCATATAACTATGACTTTTTTTTCATCAAAGTCATATAACTTTGTTTTCTCACACAAAAATTATAAAACTTTTACTATCTCACACAAAAATCATTGCAGTCGGAAAATAAAATTTTCGCTAGTATTTTCTTATTTTACGTTTTTTAATTTTAAATTTTCAATCTAATAAATAATTATCCAATTAAAATAGGAGAAATATGAGTATATTTTTAGCCGTTCCCAAAAATAATAGCCTATAAAATATTTTTATATATGTGTGTGTATTATATACATATAATATACACATTTTATGTATATTCTGCCTAGCTTTCGGTCGACCGACTAATTTTATATTTTTTCCTTAAAATAGGAATGACCCAACCCAGCCTGACCCGATACCCATATACGTAAGTTAAAATAATACTAAAAGTGAATTCTTCCCCCATAGAAAACTTAGTTCGGAATGCATGAGATTCTGACAAAAAAAACAAGGAAATAAAATGTATAATTAGAGAGCACTTGAAATAAAAATGCTATCGATTTGAATAAAAATCTTGAAAATAAAAATAAAAGATCGAAGTATCATGTTTTGAAGGATTTACTATTCACTTTTAGTATTATTTTAATTTTTATATATGAGTATTGGGTCGGGTGGGCTAGGTAGGGTTGGCTCATCCCTATTTGAATTGGATTATTATTTATTATGCTGAAAATAAGAAAATAAAAAATCACAAAACTAGAAAATACTACTGAAAATTTATATTTTCCAATCACTATGATTTTTGTGTAAGTTAGTAAAACTTTTATGATTTTTGTGTGAGAAAACATAGATATATGACATTGTTGAACAAAAGTCATAGTTATATAATTTTTGTGTGAGAAAACAAAATTATATGATTTTAGTGAAAAGAAGTCATAGTTATTTGACCATTTGTGAAATTTACCCCAATCTTTAGTGGCGTAAAAATCTTTATTAAATTTAGAAGGGATAAAAAGTTTCAGGTATATATATATATATACCTATACTCCCTCCGTTCACTTTTACTTGGCACATATACTAAAAATAGATTTTTATTTTTACTTGTCACTTTACGCATATTAAGAGTATACAAAAAAAAATTCATGTTATACCCACAGTATTTATTACTCATTTCAAATCATTTTCTCAAATCCAATAAAATATGCATCAATTAATATGGGTATCATGGTAAATTATGCACTTTATTTATTATTTTTTAAGGGGCGTAAAAAGTCAAAACGTGTCAAGTAAAAGTGAACAGAGGGAGTATATATATATCGTGCGTTTTTTGTTTTCTGGTTTTAATGTGATACATTACTTCTTTATCCCTTCCGCTATCCACAATGCTTGGAATTGGAGAAAGTAAAATTCCGAGAATATCATCATTGTGTGCCCTTTAGTCGCCATTAATAGTCTTTTGTGAGGACTTTTTCACAATTTTGTGATTATTTTAATAGCCATAAAAATACTTATTTCTTCTCTTGGGCGGGACATCAATTACATCTAATCTAATTTTTAGATGCGGGAGATATCCTAAAGAGCTATCACTTTGTCACGAATTTAGTCGTGACTATCTTCTTAGGACCTAATTACATAATATTAGATAGTATAGAAGAGTGACCCTTTTAGTCCCTAATGTCATGACCCGCCACATCATCATGCCACGTAGGTGCCATTTGGCATATATTAATGTCATGTGGAAGCTTACATATGAAATAGACTAGCACATGTAGGAAGGTTCTAGAGAAATATAGAGATTTCTCATGGAAGACCTTAGAACCCTATGGAATTGCTAGGAAAGTCCTTAGAAGATTCTAGCTATGTAGAATATTCTAGAGAAGAGACTTGTAAATAATAAGGGCCTTGTGTAATAATTACTATTTACTCACTAGCCCCTATGAAACTAGTATATAAAGGGAGTTATTCATTTGTAACTCACCAAGCAAACAATTCAAGTTCTCTCTAATACAAAGCTTCATTTAACAACTCTCTTGAGTTCTTTCTACCATTCTCTTAGCAATCTTGATTGTAGTAAGGCTTACTTGGCATAGCAAGAACGTGAGAAAGTTATGCAAGATCATGAGCGAGTTGTCAAGTGTCGCACGTGTACTTAGTTAACGACTAAGGATGTGACAACGTGGTATAAGAGCAAAGGTTGTAACTAAAGGAATGGTGAACAACGGAGAAATTAACGCTGCCAACATCCAAGCCAATGTCATCCAGGATACTGCTGGCAAGAGTGACCGTAACAAAAAGAGGAATACCACCAACAAGATCCAGGAGGTGCCGCCCGAGATTGTGCCAAACGAGGGGCTTACATCCTAAGAACCATCTGCCATTGTGGCGAGCGAGGATGAAGTAGAGGTCCTGCCAGAGGACATATCGCTCGGTAAAGAGTGGGTGATAAAGGTGAACGAGGGGATGGACGTTGTCGAGATCTCTGGCCAACGCTTGGGGGAGGTGGAAGGCACCCTTAGCGTTCTTGAGGGACACACTCTTGAGGAGATTGAGAGTATCCAAAATGACTTGGAGGGGCGTACGCAGGCCGAGATGGAGCTAATACAAACCATCACTACTTTGGAGCGCAAACTCACGGAGGCATTGAGCACTATCGATGCCATGAAGGTTAAGATAAAGGCACTCGAGGAGCGTGTCGATGCTGGTATGACCAAGGCAGACAGTAATGTTGTTGTGATGAGGGAGGCCAAGATCGAGGCTCCAAAAACCCCGATGTTCAAAGGTGTTTATGATGCACAAGAAGTGGAGAACTTCCTTTAGCACTTGGAGAACAACTTCAGGCACGGTAGAGTGAGGGACGATGAGGCTAAGATCAACACCGTCGTATTGTACCTTACAGAGATTGTTGCATTATGGTGGCATCGAAAGTGTGCTGACATAAAGAAGGGGCTATGCAAGATTGAGACGTGGGAGCAGTTCAAGGAGTTGAAGAAGCAATTCTACCCGGTGAATGTGGTGTATGAAGCTAGGCGGAAGCTAAGGGAGCTTCGACAGATGGCCACAATTCGGGAGTATGTGCGCGAGTTCACTACCTTAATGCTTCAAATCCTGTCATTGTTCGAGGAAGATTCCCTCTTCTCCTTCATGGATAGGTTACAAAATTGGGCAAAGCACGAGTTAAGAAGGCATCAAGTAGCCAATGTGGACGAGGCCATAGTGGTAGCCGAGTCGCTTGTTGACTTCAAAATGGATCCTGCCAAGTCCAAAGAAGGCAATGCCGAGAGGGGTGAGGGAGATCATGATAAGGACAGTGGGAAAGTCATAGCCGAGGTATACAAGGGTAATGGCAAGGGGCCAACCCATAACGGATAGGGGTTTAAGAGAAACCGCAAGGGGTTGGAAAACGGTAGCGAGTACGTACCTAAGGGAGGGTGCTATTTCTGTAAAGGATCACATCGGGCAAGTGAATGCCCATATTTGGGAGCCTTGCATCAATAATCGGAAACTTTGCTCAAGCACACAAGGGTGACACAGGAGGGACCGCCTGTATTGGGGGGTGCGCTTGGAATCTAAGCAGAAAGTAGGGGATTCTAAAGCCTATCTTGGCACCATGCAAATGGAGCATGGTGGTAGCAAGAAACGTTGGGCGGACATAGTTGGAGAGGATGGCAAGTTACAAAGTGATGGCACGCTATCGGACTTAGACGAGGCACCAAGCAGAGGGGTCAAGTTTGCTAGCAAGGCTGGGACTACGAAGGGCAGCCAAATAGGGAATGAAAGCAGGGACACGATGCTTGAGAAGCTGCTAGACTTGGTCGAGTCATGGGGAGATTCAGGCCAAAAGCAAGGAGAGGCATCCGATGGGCAGAGGATCGAGGCCATCAAATCTAGCCGTCCAAAGTACAAACAGGTCAAGAAGAAAAGTGACTAGTACCTTGTGACATGGGAAGGCGAACCGCTCCATAGAGCATCATGGCTAATGGACAAAGATCTCCAGCGACACCAAGGTGAGGTGCGCGCGTACGTGTCGATGCTTTATGCCGAGGGTGGCACAAAATTGAATGGGGGAGAGTGTCATGAGCCACCACATCATCATATCACGTAGGTGGCATTTGGCATATATTAATGTCATGTGGAAGCTTACATATGAAATAGACTTGCACATGTGGGAAGGTTCTAGAGAAATATGGAGATTTCCCATGGAAGACCTTAGAACCCTATGGAATTGCTAGGAAAGTCCTTAGAAGATTCTAGCTATGTAGAATATTCTAGAGAAGAGACTTACTTGTAAATAATAAGGGCCTTGTGTAATAATTATTATTTACTCACTAGCCCCTATGAAACTAGTATATAAAGGGGGTTATTCATTTGTAACTCACCAAGCAAACAATTCAAGTTCTCTCTAATACAAAGCTTCCTTTAACAACTCTTTTGTGTTCTTTCTACCATTCTCTTAGCGATCTTGAATGTAGTAAGACTTACTTGGCATAGCAAGAACGTGAGCAAAGTGTGCAAGATCGTAAGCGAGTTATCAAGTGCCGCACGTGTACTTAGTTAACGACTAAGGACGTGACACTAAGTTAGATAATTAGTATTTCCAGTCCTAGGAACGGATAGCTAGTAAATTAAGGACATGTGTCCATTAGTACTATTAGTGGTTATATTTTGTGTCCAGCAGTCGACAGTTGTCCTCTCTGCCATTTTCCTATAATTGTAGTTTGTCATTGACAGAGAAGGCATTCAATATTGAAAAATCTAAGTTATTTCTTATTTGTTTGTTTTTTAATTGCTCTTTGAGCTCTCTTCGATCCAAACTCGTAGCTAACGCTACATTTGGTATCAAAGCGGTATTTTTGGCACTAATGGTGGACAAACAACACGCCGGTGACAGTGTTGGAGGTTCCTCCAATCTGGAACTTCAGATGCAAACCTTCATGGAAGCATCCAACCGGAGACTGGAATATATCAAGGACATGCAAAAAAAGGATGAATGATGAAACACAAAGAAGGATGGATACGATGATGACAGAGCTAAGCCGGCTAGAGGATCCTCGCATCTCAGGGAGGTCTTATTTGGCTGCATTAGGAGTATCGCTGGTAGAGAGCAACCAATCGTCTGTGAGCGGGGGTCATCGTACAGGCTCTACGCCGGCGACTCCGGCGACTCCAGTATCCATGGGTACCAACCAGATCTTACCCCTTCCACTCGTTACTGCACCCATAGCTTGTACCTCATTACCCTCATCCCTTAATGAAACCATGTCCTTAGGGTTGATGAACCCATTTTTGTCTCACGCTCTTCACTCGTACCCCCCTCCACCTACAATAACCTTTCCTCCTCCAGCCAACAATTCTACCAACCCGTTCGTTTCCTTACCCTATGTCCAAACCACAGTGTCTCAACCCATTATCAATACATCCACCTCATTTGGAACGTTTGGGTCCACTTCTGCTCGAACACACCCACAGTCTTATTTTCCTACTTATACCACCTCTCATAATATACCAATTTACACTACCTTGGCACACATGCAACCACAACCCTTACCCCCAGGCCATTATTCACAAGCCCATTATTCCCAACCCATACTTACAGAGCATTACTTTAATAGTCAATTTACTCAACCTATTCCAACCACCCATCTTTCTCCATACCACAACTCATACCCCTCCACTAGCCAGCCTAACCATATGCCTAAAGCTAAACTAGCTTTCCCAGATTTCGATGGAATTAATCCACGAGGGTGGATTATAAGGTGTGATAATTTCTTTGCATTATACAAGGTTTCATAGGAGGAGAAAATGACTTATGTGGCCATCAACATTACAGACCAAATTGACCATTGGTTTGATTCATATTTGATTGATAATGGGGGACAAGTCTCTTGGGCTCAATTTTGCGCGGACATTTTCCTACGATATGCCCAAGACCAACCTTTGGATGTGATTATTAAATTTAATAGGATTCAACAAGTAACAGACATTACTAGTTATCAACGACATTTTGAGGAGCTGAGGGGACCAATTTTATTAGCCATGCCACATTTAGACGAGGCCTATTTCATTACTTATTTTATTGGTGGGCTAACAGCATATTTAGGCCCAATGGTTAAGATGGCCAACCCCCAAACACTCTTAACTGCTATGCTATAGCCAAGTTGTACGAGCAATCCTTGAAGGCCAAACCACACAACCCAAAACTTTTTCAAAAGCCCAGTTATTATTCTTCTAGCCCAAGGCCCCAATTTCCTCCTCCCAGTCAAGGGCCAACATTTACAAATAACAATCCCAACCCCACAAATGTCCACGCAAAATAGTTAGCCCAAAAGAACCCCACCAATGAGTCTCTAAGAGAACGCAAATTGTGTTACAAATATCATGATCACGATTTTCCTAGACATCAGTGCAGACCACGAGCCTTAAGTGCCATAGAGGGAATTGAGACTCCTGTAGAAGGCAAGGAGGAAGAGGAGGTGTTCGAAGAGGCTTGAGGTGAAACAAAAGAAGGAGGTGAGGTGACATTATCTATGCTAATGGGTTTGTCACATACACCCACCATAATCCGAATTCAAGAGTGGGTCAAAAAGCATAAGGTGTCCATACTATTTGATAGTGGGGCTACCCATAGTTTCGTTGACCCTAAGATTGTGAAGCAATTTGGGTTAACGATAAAACGACTTCACAAGGTTATGAAGGTGAAGGTGGCAAACGGGCAGCTGATGCCTTGCATCTATATTTGCCCAGAATTTTCTTGGACCATGGGAGACAAGTTTTTCACCTTCAACATGGTACTACTTAAGGCAGGGGGGAGTGACATCATATTGGGCATGGATTGGGTGGATTCTGTAACACCAATTATGTTGCATACACGACCCCGTAGTATCTAATATTTTTAAGGATAAAAGATTCATTACTATAATGGGTAGTAACATTGAAGGTATATTGGCTGAGGGGGATGCAAGATCCATTGCCAAGATATTACGAATGGGCCAAGGCTACTTGTCAGCCCATTTGTTAAGCTTGGATGGAGGGCAGGAGCAACAACAAAGTCCGGGCCTAGTTCAAAAACTAATAGAGCAATTTGTTGAGATTTTTCAAGAATCAAAAGGACTTCCTCCAAGCAGAGGGTGTGATCACGCCATAGAATTGTTGCTTGGGTCCAAGCCAGTAAACCAACAACCTTATCATTATTATTATGAGCAGAAGAATACAATTGAAAGAATGGTAAGGGGAATGCTTGAAGCTCAAATTGTGACAACTAGTACATCTCATTTTGCATCATCAATCATCCTAATTAAAAAGAAAGATTCAACTTGGCGATTTTATGTGGACTATCGAAGGTTGAACGACATAACGGTGAAGAATAAATACCCAATTCCAGTGGTTGAGGATCTACTTGATGAACTACATGGACCTCGGTTTTTCTCAAAAATAGATTTATGCTCGGGGTATCATCAGATTCGTTTGAAACAAGGGGATGAACACAAAACAGCATTCAAAACTCATCATGGCCTTTGGGAATTTTGAGTAATGTCTTTTGGATTAACCAATGCACCGGCAACCTTTCAAGCACTCATGCATAAGGTTTTCAGTTCCTATCTCAGAAAATTTGTCCTAGTATTTATTTACGACATCCTCATCTACAGTGTTACCCTGGAGGATCATGTTAAATACTTGAGAGTAATGTTTGAAGTTCTCAAAGAGAACCAGTTGTTTGCAAAGAAATCCAAATGCAGTTTTGGGGAGACCCAGATTGAATATTTGGGCCATATCATTTCAGGCCAAGGTGTGAGTATTGATCCAACAAAGATCGAGGCATGGATTAATTGGCCTTATCCAGTTAATATTAAAGGGTTGCGAGGTTTACTTGGACTAACTGGTATTATCGCAGATTTATTAAAAACTTTATAGCTATCAGTAAACCTTTAACATATTTACTCAAAAAAAGAGCTTTTTCATGGAATGACAGTGCTATTGTTGCATTTGAAGAACTGAAGAATGCAATGGTGCATGCCCCAGTTTTGGCACCACCAGATTTCACAATTCCTTTTGTTGTTGAGGTGGACGCCAGTGGAACGGGATTAGGAGCAGTACTTGTCACGCCCCAAAACCGAGGAGCGCGACCGGCGCTCAACCGAGTGAACCCGACCGAGCAAGCCAGTTAGATTTTATTCTACCCAAACTCATCCATGAATAGAGATAATACATATTATCATTAATTAGACGAAAATGTGTTCATGTCTACAATACCAATTCATTTCCAATAGTTTCATCATTTTTAAAGTCTCAAATGGACAAGTAATGCGTCCAAAACATAACATAGTTTTTCTTTCTCCAGCACCAATACACAACCCACATTATGTCTATGGAGCCTCTATAGATAAAGAAGAGTACAATGATAATGCCGGCAACAAGGCCCCAGCTATACCTCAAACAGAATACACAAAGTACAAAAGATTAATGACCCCGTAATAAAGTGGGACTCACCAAGTCAGCTGGGAAGAAGGTGCACTGTTATCACTGACCAATATCTCCTGCAGTGGAACCACCTGCATCCATTGAAAGATGCAGTGCCCCCGGCAAAAACGACGTTAGTACTGTCGAATAGTACTACTATGTATAACTAAACACCCTCTCAATATAATGACAAATAATACAAATAAGATTATCATAATATCAATGAAAGCCTTAATCAATATCAAACCTCAATTTAGGATCAAGACAGTGTTCAAATTAATTTCCATATCTCACATTAGGAGATTTTTAGTATCGATATACCATTCTCCACAATACCATTATTCAAAATACCGGTACCACCGTACTCTTAGCACGGAGTCCGATCACGACCCGATCGGCTAGGCCATCTCATTAGAGACATCAATCACAATTACCATTTCAATTACAATTTCCAGCATAATCACTACCATGTGTACGGTATGGTATCCGATCACGACCCGATCGGCTAGGCCGTCTTATTTGAGACATCAACCTTTTTATATCAATCATCGCATTTCATAATACTTTCACATCTTTTTATTTTATTGGCACTAGTGGCCATAATTATAAAATCATTCTTGGCACGTTGGCCATATTCAGTATTTCATGCTCACATTATTAATTTCAAATATCATCCTCATCATCAACAATAAACACAATTCAAATCAAAGTGTGTAGTACACATGTGAGCAATTTAGAGTCTAATGCACATAGAGATATTTCACAAAATTTGGCATAATAGCCTTTATTTGAACTTGACTTAAAGTCGAAACATTATTAATACACAACCCATATTTTAACACATCCTTAATTGGTAACATAACATGAATAGATCATTTTGGATGCTTGTTGAACATATATCTTTCAACCCAATCTTACTCGAAATAGCCAATTTCATAATGAATCACTCGGGACTTACATAATTTACATGAATATCGTGGGATTCAATTCTAAGAGAAGAGTTTAGCCAACATACCTCACTTGAGCTTCCTTACACTTTAAATATTTCAGAATTCTTAGCAACTTCAATCTATTTTAGAAATATAATAAATTGAACCAAAATTGGGAAGATGATCATGGTTCTAGCTCATTTGAGCATTTTATCAAACACTAGATGTGCATTAAGGTTTCAAGGTCCTTTCATGGACGATTCCATCATCCCACAACCCAACCTTTATCATTTTTAGCTCAAAAATCTTTCTACACCCTTTGATAACATATGCATGTAAAATAACCAACCCTCTTGCCCAGAAATTATCTTGCTTATTATCCATTTCTACACAAAATTCGAAATTGAGGGTTAGGGTGTAGAATCTTACCTCTAGGATGAAGACCTAGTGAGTTTCCCTTCTCAATCTTCCAAAACTTGGGCAAGAATTGAAGAACAATTATTGGAGAGCGCCTTCTCACTCTAGGGCACCTTCTCTCACTCTAAAATGTCAGATAATAGCTCAAAAATGACCCAAAGAGTGTATTTAACAAAATAGGGTCGGGTTTTAAAAACCTAAAAATGGAGCTCCGGAATAGTTCTGCGGTCGCATATGCGACCGCATAATGGATATGCGGACCGCATATCGGTCGCATAATTGCTGATAAAATGATCAAAAAAGTTGTCTGTGTATGCGGTCACTATGCGGTCGCATAGTCGACCGCATAGTTGCTTCCAACTGACCCAATTAACTGTCTCACTCTGCGGCCATTATGCGGTCTGCAGAGTGATTCTGCGATCGCATAATGGATCGCAGAAATGCGCTTTTCCACCAAAAAGTTTCTTTTACTTTCCTATGCATTGTTCAACCCATAAGCCTAGTCCGACACTATGAAACATTATTTTCTTTGTAAATTTTACCGGGCTTTACACTTAAGTTCTTCGAAATTTTCCGGGGTATTACATTCTCCCCCGCTTAGGATCATTCGTCCTCGAATGAGGGTTCAAAACCTGTTATTAACATCTTATGCAACTCAGTTTGTTTCATACCACATTCGAGCAGCCCCAAATTTGACTAACTTCCAAAATTTTCTCCACAGTTTCCTTCGTAACTAGGCTTATCCACCTGTGAGAGAGCCCCAGAAACACATCCTAACAACATATACGTATTCCAACGACGTAACATAATACAAAATAATACCAATTGTGGTCTCATAAGCAATATATATACAGAAAGGAACACCCTTAATGCCAATTGTTCACATGACATAAAACTCTTAAAAAAGTAAGTCTTATAATTTTAATTTTTTTTTTCCTAGATTACAAGTTTAAATACATGGTCATTCAAACAAATAAGGATACTTTTTCTTCATTTCTTCATTTCTTCCTCGGCCTCCCAAGTAGCCTCTTCAACCTGTTGGTTTCGCCACAACACTTTCACGGAGGCAATTTCTTTATTT
Source organism: Nicotiana tomentosiformis (assembly GCF_000390325.3). NCBI lineage: Eukaryota > Viridiplantae > Streptophyta > Magnoliopsida > Solanales > Solanaceae > Nicotiana > Nicotiana tomentosiformis. The sequence continues at coordinate 192,546,138 of NC_090813.1, read as the reverse complement.
CTCAATTTTCGGACTTGCTGATCAATAATAGAAACTGGAATCTCTTCGTAAGTCAATTTCTCATTACCTCAATGGTCTCAATCGGAACAATGAGTATCGAATCTCCAACTAACTTCTTCAACATAGACACATGAAACACTGGGTGTACTAATGACATCTCAGGTGGTAGCTCAAGCTTGTACGCCACCTCACCGATCCTCTGAATGATTTTGTACGGTCCGACATATCTCGTACTCAATTTCCCTTTCTTACCAAATCGCATTATACCCTTCATGGGGGAAATTTTCAAGAATACCCAATCATCTACTTTGAACTCCAAATCCCTATGACGAACATCTGAATAGGATTTCAGACGACTCTAAGCAGTCTTCAACCGCTCCTTAATGATTTTAACTTTTTTCATGGTCTGATGCACGAGGTCTGGCCCTATCAACTCTGCTTCCCCAATATCGAACCACCCAATGGGAGATCTACATCTCCTACAATATAAAGCCTCGAACTATGCCATTTGGATGCTAGCATGATAGCTATTGTTGCAGGCAAATTCTATGAGTGGTAAATGAGCATCCCAACTACCTTTGAAGTCTAAAATGCAAGCACGCAACATATCCTCAAGCGTCTGAATAGTCCGCTCTGCCTGCTCGTTAGTCTGCGGGTGAAAGGATGTACTAAAATTCACCTGAGTACCCAAACCTTGCTGAAATTTCTTCCAAAATTTAGCAGTGAATTGTGCCCCCGATCAGAAATGATAAAAGTCGGGGTGCCATGCTACCTGACTATTTCTTTAATATACAGTTGAGCATACTGCTCTGCTGTGTCGGTAGACTTAACCGGCAAAAAGTGTGATGACTTCGTGAGTCGATCCACAGTCACCCAAATCGAGTCAAACTTACATGGGGTGCGTGATAATCCAACCACAAAATCCATATTAATCATTTCCCACTTCCACATTGGAATTTCTATGTTCTGTGCCAATCCACTGGGCCTTTGGTGTTCAGCCTTTACTTGCTGACAATTCGGACATCTTGCCACAAAGTCGGCCACATTCCTTTTTATATTATTCCACCAATAGACTTCCTTAAGATCATGATACATTTTTGTAGAACATGGGTGCATGGAATATCTAGAAGTGTGAACTTCAGTCATAATTCTTCCCCGGAGACCATCCACATTTGGAACACAGAGTCGCCCTTGGTACCTTAGTGTACCATCATTCATGCTAAGAGAAAAGGCCATGGTCTTATGTTTATGAATCCTCTCTTTTAACTTCACCAACAATGGATCGTTATATTGATTCTCTTTGACTTCCACAACAAGTGATGATTCAACCCTATTTTGCACAATTACCCCTCCTTCATTAGAGTCCGTAAGACGAACTCCCAAACTAATCAATCGGTGAACTTCTTAGGCAAATGGCCTTTGATATGCCTCCAAGTGTGCTAAGCTACCCATAGATTTTCGGCTAAGAGCATCTTCCACAACATTAGCCTTCCCTGGATGGTATAAAATATCAATGTCATAATCCTTGAGTAATTCAATCCATCTTCTCTGCCTCAGATTCAATTCCTTCTGTTTGAAAATATATTGAAGGCTTTTATGGTCCGTGAATATATCCACATGGACCCCATATAAATAATGACGCCAAATTTTCAATGCAAATACCACCGCCGCAAGTTCTAGATCATGTGTTGGATAGTTATTTTCATGATTCTTTAGTTGCCTAGAAGCATAAGATATCACCTTTCAATGTTGCATTAATACACACCCAAGCCCGATTATTGAAGCATCACAATATACCCCAAATCCATCTATACCCTCTGGTAGAGTCAACACCGGTGCCGTAGTCAATCTTGCTTTCAATTCTTGGAAACTCTTTTCACAAGCATCTGACCATCGGAACTTAATTGCCTTCTGCGTCAATTTAGTCAATGGAGAGCCAAGAGTAGAAAACCCCTCCACAAACTTTCTGTAATACCCAACTAAGCCTAAGAAACTGCGAATCTCTGTTGGAGTTGTAGGCCTCAGCTAATTTCTTTCACAGTTGAAATTTTCTGAGGATCAACCTTAATTCCCTCACTAGAGACTACATGACCCAAGAATATAACCGATTCAAGCCAAAATTCATACTTTGAAAACTTTGCATTCAACTGGTGCTGCTGCAGGGTTTGCAGAACTACCCTGAGATGATCGGCATGGTCTTCTCGACTTTGTGAATATACAAGAATATCGTCAATAAACACTATTACAAAAGAGTCGAGGAATGGCTTAAAACTCGATTCATAAGATCCATGAAAGCTGCTGGGGCATTTGTTAGCCCAAAAGACATCACCAGAAATTCAAAATGCTCATACCGGGTCCTAAAAGTTATTTACGGAATATCCTGCTCCCTGATCTTCAATTGGTGATACCCGGATCTTAAATCAATTTTGGAAAAGTACCTGGCACCTTGCAATTGATCAAACAAGTCATTTATCCTTGGCAGCGGGTACTTATTCTTGATTGTGACCTTATTAAGCTGCCGAAAGTCAATACACATTCTCAGCGACCCATCTTTCTTTCTTACAAAAAGGACCGGTACGCCCCAAGACGACACACTTGGCCGGATAAAACCCTTTTCTAACAAATCTCTCAATTGCTCTTTTGGCTCTTTCAATTCTGCCGGTGTCATTCTGTAGGGTGGAATAGATATAGGATGCGTGTCTGGCATCATATCAATCCCAAAATCAATCTCCTTGTCTGGCGGGATCCCAGGGATTTTATCCAAAAATACTCCCAAAAATTCATTCACAACAGGCACGGGCTCAAGTGTAGGTGCCTCAGCATCGGTGTCCGTAACCCGGACCAAATGGTAAATACATCCCTTGTTGATCATTTTCGTGGCCTTAAGGTAAGAAATAAACCTACCCTTCGGCACTACATCATCACCCTTCCACTCAATAACTGGCTCATTTGGAAATTCGAACCTAACAATTCTGGTTCGGCAATCAAGTTTGGCAAAACAAGAGTAATGTGACAACACAATCCCTATAAACCCGCGCGGCCAAAATAGACTCACCAACCAGAGTAGATATAAAGAACGGCTCATAAAGCTGTTCTGGTTCTATCCCAAATTCCATAGCAACATAAGGTGTGACATATGACAAAGTGGAATGGGGATCAATAAGAGCATATTGTTACAACCCGCATTTTGGGGTTGTAATTTCGGCCAAGAACTGGTGAGAAAAGAGCCTTCTGATGGTCTGACGTAGAGCAGTCTACTCGGGCAACTTGGGCTTTTTAATTTTAAGCATATATAAGGGGGTATAGGTGATGAAAGCTCTGACCTGCCTCCCCCATGCGTGCTACCACCGAGCCGTATAGAACGAGCTGCCTTGGGGGCGAACCCCAAGGGCCTGTCTAGATGACTCAAGGGAGTGTCAAAGGTATCCACACGAGTTTGGGAACTCGTATGGGCTGCGCAACACCTTAGGGCCTACGTTGGGCATCAAAAGGGCAGTGGAGGCTGCTAGTGTGGAACGGCCAGCCCCTACGGGCTGCCGAGTGTTGGAAAGAGACCTCCATGCCGATTGGATACTTGGCGCACCTGTCATAGGGGCATCATGTGTCGACTTGTGAGCATGGCTTTGGTTCAGTCATGCAAGCAAGGGTCCGTTGGCCTAAAGGTGCAGGTGTGGGCGACACTGCACTACTTCGGAATGGAAGCGTGCTGCAAGAGGGCTATGTATGGGCATGGCACGAAAGAGGCGCATGATAATGGCCAAGGGCTAAAGGTTGCCTAACTCGGGCGAGGCACGAGCTAGTCACGGATGCACTAGGCGAGTGTCAAGCTTGAGGATTGGGCTGTGCACACGGGAGCGATGCTCAGTCTTGGGCTAAGGACAAGGCACGTCCTAAGCCAATCCCCCAGGGCACGCATGGATTGTGATCCTAAGATGGAGCGCCACGACATGTCTAGGGCCAAGGGCCTAGGCATCTTACGGGCGGCACAAGTTAGGGCGAGCCTGCGGGCGAGCCCCTCCGACAGACACAGGATCGTGCTTAGGAAATCCTGGGACAGGAAGAAGGCTGGCCCGCGGCGAGGGGAGTCCACGGGCGCCGCACGGGCGAGCAGGTGCCGTTACCCAACGTGAGGATTCGGGCCCGTGACAATATGCATCATGAGATTGGATAGTCAATATACCCGTGACAACATCTGGAGAAGCCTCTAAATTCTGGCGACCCCTTATAGCATAGAAACGGCCAGATCCTCCCGAACTCTGTGCTCCACCCCTAGCTACACCACGCCCTGCGGGTGTTGGAGTGCTTCGAGCTGGAGGAGGTGCTACGGATGTAGTAGCTGTAGAATTGGATGGATGTGCCATGCCCTTGCCCGTACCCTGGCGGGACGAACGACAATCCCTCTGAATGTGACCCCTCAATCCGCATATGTAGCATATAGGTAATTCCATGTAGCATATTCCTAGGTGCATCTTTCCATACCTAGGGCATGAGGGGATTCCTCTGCTGCTGGAATCTACCACCATGATGACCTGGCTTATTGGAGCCCCTGTTACCCTAACTGGGCCTGAAACGGCTCCATTGTTGCTGCTGACTAGGCCCTGATGGCGGTGCACTAGCCGAAGACTGAGAAAAGGAATGTGATGGCCCTGACGACCCTCCTCTGAATGTTGACTTGCCACCACCTGAAGAACCACCAAAGTTGCCCATAGACCGGGCCTTATTACCCTCTCACTCTATTCTGTTCCTTAATTTGCGGGTCTCTGTGGCTTGAGCGAATGCCACCATCTTTCCATAGATCATATCAAAATTCAAGGCAGCTGTAGCAGCCTCATTAATTACCAAGAGACTAAGGCCCTGTAAAAATCGGCAAACTCTAGCCTCCATAGTGGGCAACATGTAAATGACATATTTAGATAGGTACGCAAATCTCATATGGTAATCCCACACACTCAGGCTACCTTGCCTCAAGTTCTCAAACTCAGTAGCACGGGCTGCCTTAGTCTCGGCAGGCAAGAAATTATCAATGAAGGCATCGGCAAACTCACCCCACCTCGCCGGAGAGCTCCCTTCTCCACGGGACTCCTCCTATAGTTCAAACCAAAAATATGCCACCTCTTTCAGGCGGTAGGAGGCCAATTCCACTGCCTCTGTTTCAGTAGCACACATAACTCTGAGAGTCTTGTGCATCTCATCAATAAAATCCTGGGGATCTTCCTCTGGGTTAGTACCCGTAAACACTAGAGGATCCAACTGGAGAAACTTGTTCACCCTGGAACCAGTAGAATCCCCTGGCTGACTAGAAGAAGTGGGTGCAACATTTGACCTTTGGGTCTGGGAAGACACTATTTGAGCCAACATTTGTATGGCTTCGCTAAGATCAACATCAGAAACACCAGACTCAGAAGCTGGAACTGGAGGTGGAACCGGTATATCAGTTGGAGGGACCGTTGCACCCTTAGTAGGTGTAGGGACAGGTGCGGTCTGATCAGTTGTAGTAGAGTCAGGCAGTGTAGTAGCTGGAGGAATATTCTCACTCCTCGGGTGTTCACCTGCATCATCAATTATAGGATCAAATGTCACTCCTGAGGTGACATTGGCTCTTTGGCCAGTTCTTGCCTTCTTCTTAGGCGCCATGTACTGAAAATTAGAGCAACTCAGGAGTTAAAGGAGGAACAATCTTACAACCAGCTTTATCGCACGATCAAGAACATGAAAGAAGGGTATTATTCCTAAATGTCCATGTAGCATCCTAATTATAGATGTGGTCGACAACACACTGATAATAAGGACTCTACTAGACACGGCTCCGAGACATCCTAGGACACTTTAAAACCTTAGGCTCTGATACCAAGTTTGTCACGCTCAAAAACCGAGGAGCGTGACCGGCGCTCAACCGAATGAACCCGACCGAGCAAGCCTGTTAGATTTCATTCTACCCAAACTCATCCATGAATAGAGGTAATACATATTAGCATTAATTAGACGAAAATGTGTTCATGTCTACAATACCAATTCATTTCCAATAGTTTCATCATTTTTAAAGTCTCAAATGGACAAGTTATACGTCCACAACATAACATAGTTTTTCTTTTCCCAGCACCAATACACAACCCATATTATGTCTACGGAGCCTCTATAGATAAATAAGAGTACAATGACAATACCGGCAACAAGGCCCCTGCTATACCACAAACAGAATACACAAAGTACAAATAATTCATGATCCCGGAATGAAGTGGGGCTCACCAAGTCAGCTGGGAAGAAGGTTCACGGTTATCACTGACCAATATCTCCTGCAATGGAACCACCTGCATCCATTGAAAGATGCAGTGCCCCCGGCAAAAGGACGTTAGTATTGTCGAATAGTACTAGTATGTATAACTAAACACCCTCTCAATATAATGACAAATAATACAAATAAGATTATCATAATATCAATGAAAGCCTTAATCAACATCAAACCTCAATTTAGGATCAAGACAGTGTTCAAATTAATTTTCATATCTCACATTGGGAGATTTTTAGTATCGATATACCATTCTCCACAATACCATTATTCACAATACCAGTACCACCGTACTCTTAGCACGGAGTCTGATCACGACCCGATTGGCTAGGCCATCTCATTAGAGACATCAATCATAATTTCTCTCAATATCAATATCACCGTCTTTAACACGGAGTCCAATCACGACCCGATCGGCTAGGCCATCTCATTAGAGACATCAACCACAATTACCATTTCAATTATAATTTCCAGCACAATCACTACCATGTGTGCGGCATGGTATCCGATCACGACCCGATCGGCTAGGCCGTCTTATTTGAGACATCAACCTTTTTATATCAATCATCGCATTTCATAATACTTTCACATCTTTTCATTTCATTGGCACTAGTGGCCATAATTATAAGATCATTCTTGGCACGTTGGCCATATTCAGTATTTCATGCTCACATTATCAATTTCAAATATCATCCTCATCATCAACAATAAACACAATTCAAATCAAAGTGTGTAGTAGACATGTGAGCAATTTAGAGTCTAATGCACATAGAGATAATTCATAAAATTTGGCATAATAGCCTTCATTTAAACTTGACTTAAAGTCGAAATATTATTAATGCACAACCCATATTTTAACACATCCTCAATTGGTAACATAACATGAATAGAGCATTTTGGATGCTTGTTGAACATATATTTTTCAACCCAATCTTACTCGGAATAGCCAATTTCATAATGAATCACTCGGGACTTACATAATTTACATGAATATCGTGGAATTCAATTTTAAGAGAAGAGTTTAACCAACATACCTCACTTGAGCTTCCTTATACTCTAAATATTCTGGAATTCTTAGCAACTTTAATCTATTTTAGAAATATAATAAATTGAACCAAAATTGGGAAGATGATCATGGTTCTAGCTCATTTGAGCATTTTATCAAATACTAGATGTGCATTAAGGTTTCAAGGTCCTTTCATGGACGATTCCATCATCCCACAACCCAACCTTTACCATTTTTAGCTCAACAATCTTTCTACACCCTTTGATAACACATGCATGTAAAATAACCAACCCTCTTGCCCAGAAATTATCTTGCTTATTATCCATTTCTACACAAAATTCGAAATTGAGGGTTAGGGTGTAGAATCTTACCTCTAGGATGAAGACCTAGTGAGTTTCCCTTCTCAATCTTCCAAAACTTGTGCAAGAATTGAAGAATAATTATTGGAGAGCACCTTCTCACTCTAGGGCACCCTCTCACACTCTAAAATATCAGATAATAGCTCAAAAATGATCCAAAGAATGTATTTAACGAAATAGGGTCGGGTTTTAAAAACCCAAAAATAGAGCTCCGGAACAGTTCTGCGGTCGCATATGCGACCGCATAATGGATATGCGGACCGCATATCGGTCGCATAATTGCTGATAAAATGATCAAAAAGGTTGTATGTGTATGCGGACACTATGCGGTCCGCATAACTGTTATGTGATCGCATAATGCACCGCATAACATTTATGCGGTCGCATAGTCGACCGCATAGTTGCTTCCAACTGACCCAATTAACTGTCTCACTCTGCGGCCATTATGCGGTCCGCAGAGTGATTCTGCAGTCGCATAATGGACAGCAGAAATGCGCTTTTTCGCCAAAAATTTTCTTTTACTTTCCTATGCATTGTTCAAATCATAAGCTTAGTCCGGCACCATAAAACATTATTTTCTTTGCAAATTTTACCGGGCTTTACACTTAAGTTCTTCAAAATTTTCCGGGGTGTTACAGTACTAATGCAGAACCATAAAGCAATTGCTTTCATCAGTCAAGGGCTTAGTCCAAGACATTTGGGTCGCTCAACATATGAAAAAGAGTTGTTAGCCATGTTGCTAGCAGTCGAGAAATGTAGGCATTATCTCCAACCCAATCATTTTATCATTAGGACGGACCATTTCAGCTTGAAGTTTCTAAAGGATCAACGAATAACCTCAGCACTACAGCATAAAGGGATTTCCAAACTAATGGGCTTGAGTTATGAGATCCATTACAGGAAATGTGCAGATAATGTTGTGGCTGATGCCCTGTCGAGAAAATAAGAGTTTATGGAGGAATGGAATGGTCTTACTATAGTTCAACCCAAATAGGTACAAGAGGTGCTGGAAAGTTACTGTGAAGATGTTGAAGCCCAAGACATCATTAAATAACTAAGTTTGGATGCAAGCGTAATTCCAAATATAACATTGAAAAAAGGGATCATTAGGTTCAATGGTTTAATTTGGGTGGGCAGCAACAAAGGATTGAGAAAGTCCATCATTGAGCAATTGCACGCTATACCATGGGGAGGGCATTCTGGTATTATAGCAACACAAAAAAGAGTAAAGCTCATTTTCGTTTGGCCTACTCTAGGGAAGGACGTGAAGGAAGTGGTGAAAATTTATATGACATGCCAAAGAAACAAAAGGGAGCATGTGCCTTATCTAGGGCTTTTACAGCCACTACCAATACCCTCGAAGGCTTGGGAACACCTCACCATGGATTTCATCTAAGGCCTACCTAAGTCACACGGGAAGGACTCAATCATAGTGGTCATATACAGGTACACCAAGTATGCTCATCTATTTTCCCTGACACATCCTTATGATGTAACACAAATAGCTCAGTTGTTCCTAGACAACATATTGCATGGGATTCCAAGCTCTGTCCTTTCAGATAGAGATCCCATCTTTACTAGCTTGTTTTGGAAGGAGCTTCTCAAGGGGATACAAGTGGAACAACGTTTGAGCTCGGCATATCACCCACAAACCGATGGCCAATCAGAGAGATTAAATCAATGTGTGAAAATATATTTGAGATGCATGACAGGCCACAAATCACGTGATTAGAGTAAGTGGATTCCTATGGCAGAATTTTGGTACAACACGAACTACCAGTCAGCAATAGGAATGACACCATTCAAGGCTCTTTACGGCTTCGACCATCCTCAGCCCTCTTTTGAGCTAGTGGCACAGACACGATTGGAGTCAGTAGATCAAATCTTGAGAGAAAGACAGTTACTCAACAAGATTCTCAAGGACAATCTGACCAATGCACAAAATAGGATAAAGCATTACGCTGATTCCAAGAGAAGTGATAGAAAATTCAAAGTTGGAGATATTGGTGTTTTTGAAATTACAACCCTATCGTCAAACATCAGTGGCAATCCGCCGGAATTTGAAGTTGGCAGCTAAATTCTATGGGGCTTTTGAAGTGCTCCGCAAAATTGGCAAGGTCGCTTATGTGCTCAAGCTTCCATTGGGATCAAAAATTCACCCCGTTTTCCATGTATCTCAGTTAAAGAAGGCAGTGGGAAATCATGTGCAACCATCGAAGGAGCCACCAATTTGCACTGATGATGGTCAAGTCTTGACTGAACCAGTAGCCATCTTAGGTCGCCGAATTATGAAGAAGGGCAACAAAGGTGCTACCCAAGTCCTAGCTCAGTGGGAAAATCTTTCCAAGGATGAGGCTACATAGGAAGATTACACTTTCCTCATATCCCAGTTTCCAAATTTTGATCAGTAATGTAGAAGAAAGGACAGAAGGGGGATGGAATGTCACGAATTTAGTCGTGACTATCTTCTTAGGACCTAATTACATAATATTAGATAGTATAGAAGAGTGACACTTTTAGTCCCTAAGTTAGATAATTACTATTTTCAGTCCTAGGAACAGATAACTAGTAAATCAAGGACATGTGACCATTAATACTATTAGTGGTTATCTTTTGGGTCCAATCGACAGCTATCCTCTATGCCATTTTCCTATAATTGTAGTCTGTCATTGATAGAGAAGGCATTCAATATTGAAAAATCTAAGTTATTTCTTATTTATTTTTTTTATTGCTCTTTGAGCTCTCTTCGATCCAAACTCGTAGTTAACGCTACACACTTCCTCATAAATTTATCTTGAATCGGATATCTTTTGGGCGTATAGTAGAAAGCCGAAAGCTCGGAGCAATTTCTTTTCAATATATGATAACCAAATTAAAGTAAATTGAGTTGGTTATGAATTTATACAAATTTAGAAGATTGTTAATGATGGATTATACAAACTTAACGCACAATATGGATAATGATTAAATTAAAAAGGCAACAACATGGCCTAATTATATAATGATAGCAAATTAAATTTGAGGTATCAAAATTTTCATAATTCCCCGACACTGTCTTGTTGAGGTTGCAATAATGCAACCATTGGACAGCGAGAGCTAGCAAGAAAGGAGAGAGTCACGTGAAACCCATAAAGAATACTGTTATCTCTATCTATCTATCTGGAAATGTGAGTGACCACTAAGGAAAGGATTAACGAATCTATATGATCACCAAAAGATTAAGAAAAAAAAAATTGTACATTGAGTGAGTGTTGGTAATTAATGATTTTTTTGAAAGGTAAACAAGACGCCAAAGAGATTCAACACAATATTATTTTCCTCCGTCTGCCCCCCTTTGCTCCGCCCATGACTATAATTATAGACGAACTGGATTGGTTACAACAACTCCATTAGTATGAGTTCGTTGACCACGTAAGGTTCAGGTGTGAAGAATCCACGAGGTGACTGTAATTAGCAGAAATCTCACTCGGGGGCTTAAACGATAAGTCCACCATAACTATAAATTGAAATTAATAGTTCGATGTGTGTTCGTTCTCCCCTCTTCAATTTTCACTGAACAACATAAATTTATTATATCATTTATTCAATTTGATCGATTTGATACTCAAGTTAATTCTTTTATCTTTACGCTTCCACTAATACCTAATTGATAACAAATCTGAATGGATATTTTAGGTCCAACTAATCCATCAAATTTTGTTGAGTCAATTCTAACTTGTTCAGGGTGTAGGAAAAAACAAGCTTTTACATCTTAGTCTGTTATTACCTTATTGTTTAGTATGTACTTCCAAGTCTGACACTGAAAGCATGTAAAAATATAGTAAATCAATTCCCCAATCTCTATGTTGTTTCCCCTTCTTTCTAGCCTTTTTATTTTATGGAGCTCTTAATGCCTATTCTGTAAAGAAAATAATATCCATATAACGAGGTAAAAGCATGATAATATTGATCAATAGATCTTTAAATGGAGATATGACACAGGTCCATGGGATCGTATTTAATATTGTAATTAAGATCATACTCTTGAGGATATTTTAAGAAAGAAAAACTAGTAATCTCTTAAGGCGAAAGTGAAGGTATTAACTATTTAGCACAAATTCTTATGAGATATCAGTTAGTAGCAATGACTTTGGAGTTTGGAATTGGGAGCTTGGATGCAGCCAATCCACATGCCAGTTATCTTTCTGCATCTCACAAGCTGATTGAGTTTAAGACATTAGACAAATATGTTCTAAGATATTTGAAGTTTAGAGAGTCAAATTCACCCCTTAATTAAGTGAGAGATACAGGATGTGGAAAAACCTTAAATTTAAGGATAGATAATAATATAATATAGACCAGAGGTAGTAATTTTGTAGAGTGAAAAAATGATGTAATTGTCCATATTTTGATGGTTGAGTGGCGAAGGAGAAGAGAGGTAGCATCCTTACTGACTAGGGAGGGGAATAGAATCCCAATGTGTGTGTCGTAATTTAGACATAAGTACTTGGAGTGTTAGCAAACCAAATGCATGCTCCCGGAGAGCTTCCCTGCTTCATATTTTCTTTCAGGAACAAGATTGTTCAGATGGGTATTTTTTGTGTAATGATAGAGAAATGGTGTAATGAACAATTCAAAGTATGGAAGATTTCACAATATGCAGAATGTAAACTGTCACAAAAGACAGTGTTGGCTTAAATATTATGGTTACAGATTCAAACATGAAGGGGATGACTCTAAAGCTTTATCTCCATTTGGGCAAATGTGACAGTCTTGGCCCTGCATTGAAGATTTCACTTTTCAGGTTGTCCAAGAACCCTTCAGAAGCTGATTAAAACTAAAAATTTACTTGTTATAACAACTAAAATTTAAAATAAATAAAAAGGCAGCGAGCTGCTACAAAAGGAAAGGAATGGCTACCATACCTACTTATCAAAGTTATCCTGTACTAATAGTTATTTTTGTACAATTCACTAATCTAAATATACCAAACTTGACTTGAAGCTGCTATTATACAGACCTAAACCAAAAGGCAGAATATCACTTCTTCCTCTTGGAAGTAGAGGTCCAATTTTTGGACTTCCTTTTGATGCTTGTGTTGCTTCTAGTCTTGCTACATTCTGGGCAAAACCAGTCTTCCTCTGGTACACATTCAAGGGGAGGATCGCAGCAATCTACGTGCATGCCAATGCCACATCCGTGAGAGCCACTTTCGTCACCACAGATCAGCATTACTTCCTCCCTGTCAGGTGACCCGCATACTTGGCATGCTAAATCATTCTTATTGTCATCCGATGGCACCATCTCCTCAACAATCTCGTCCAAGCGATTGACATGTTTTTTCAGCACCCTTTCTGCCCAAGCATGAGTGTTGTATTGTACATAATTGTTGAGGGGATAACCAGGTTTGCACACATACGTCACCAAGTAATCAGGCAACACACAAGGTATCTCATGCCTTAAGAATTCTTGAACCCACTTGTCACAACGTGGCATCACCTCACTAACAATGGCAAAGTCAACACCTGACTCAAGGAAGCGACTGTATGGAGGAGAAGTTGCTAATATAATGCCATCTCCAGCCTTGACTGCTCGCTTCAATGTATCCTGATTCAACAAAAAGAGAGCATCTTGAAACCAGCTGGAGATACAGACGAAGTGCAATCCGAGGAAATTTAACGTTCAAGAAATCACTTCCATGAAAAAAACTTTCCACCAAAAATGCTTCATCTTAAGAAATCATTTCCAGATCATTTTCCAATTTTTGGTCGGGTATAAAAGTATGCCACATTAAGATCATATAAGGTGTAGGATAAAAATATAGAAATAGTGTTTTGGTGGTAATTCGTTAGTACTAAAGATTGACATTAATGTCTACGTGTTGATTGAAACAAGTGATATAGAGTAAGAGTTATGCTTTCTAATAAAAAATGAAGGAGTTATGTTTTGTAAGGAAAAATGACTTGCGTCTATGAGGAAGTCATTCCCTCCTTTTGGTGGAATACACTATCTTTGAGGGGGGGGGGGGGGGATCCCATAATGCAAGGAAACCAAACACTTGAAATGATTTCATCAAAGAATTTCCTGAAAATATTTTGTCATCATTAAAAACACAAAGTAAAAGGAGTTTCACGGCAGAGAGAGAATCTTGCAAATTGGCAACATAGGAACTCAATCTTCAAGAAAACTACACAACAAACACCAAATTACCATACCAATGGTGGTACAATGCAGTCTCCATATATGATTATCCTCATCCCATATAATGCGCCATGTCCAGTCCTCTCCCTCAGAAGTCTCCACTTTCTTGGGGCCTCTAAGTTGATAGCTAAGTCTTCAGTCAATCCCTTTCTGTGCCATTCATATGGCTCCTCATCTAAGAATTTTCCAGCCTCGACGCAAGCAGTTAAATAATCTGTCTTGAGGATCCACCTGTAAAAATCAGTAAATACTAAACAATGTGTTTACTTTTGAGAAAGGACATAACTTAGGGATGTAAAATTAGCCATACCTTCCAGAGGATGCAGCAGCAAAAAATTTCTCTGTTCTTCGCAATGGAGCAGGGACAATGAAATGTGTTGCCTGATATGACCACTGGTGAGAATCTCTGCACACTTTTCCTTTCAATCGCTTGATAACTTGCTGAAACTCCTTTCTTTGTAGCCGATGCCCACTAACTATAAACCACCTTGGCTCACTTTGTACTTTTGTAACCTGCAATGAGCGAAGTTTTTTGTCGTAAGGAGAACTTCTGTCAGCCCCATGTTTGTTATGACTCGCATTCTGGCCTCCAATATCAGGTATATTCTCCTTTTCCACATCCATGGATCTCTCAGACTGATGCTCTGTTGCAATTACTGTGGTTTTACCTGTTTCAGATGGAGGCCCTTTTCCCTTTTTTGCATTTGCCTTATCAGTTCTGCACTTCTTCTTTTCTGCACCTTCTGTAGAAACCGCAACTCTTTTAGTAGCTGGATTAGTTTTCTTGCTATTCTTCATCAGATGTTTTGGACCTTTGGAAACTTTCTCCTCTGAAGCCTCCACAGAAGTTGATTCACTTAACTTGGTCTTCTTGCCAGAAAGAGTCTTTGGAGTATCAGATGTGTTGTTTTCAATACTTTGTGTCTTTGCAACATCAGTATCCTTCCTATCATTCTGATTTACAAACTTATTCACATTTAATCTCTTCTCCATTGTTCGAAGCCTAGAATGCTGCACTTCAGTATCAGAAGACTTCTCTCTTAGAACATTTAACTCCTCATCTTCTTGATCCTTTGGAGCCTCAGTATCATCACTTATGGATTCAGTAGTTTTGGCAGTTTCTTTTTCAGACTCCAAAATTTTATTTCTCTCAATCTCTTTGCTCAAATCTGCCGGCAGAACCTCACCCTTTTCAGATGGAGACCCTTTTGCTTTTTTTGCATCTGCCTTCTTTCCATCTGTTCTGCACTTCTTCCCTTCTGCAACTTCTGTAGAAACCAGAGCTCTTTTAGTAGCAAGATTAGTTTTCTTGCTATTCTTCATCAGATAATATGGGCCACTGGGAACTTTCTCCACTGAAGCTTTCCCCACAGAAGTTGATTCACTTAACTTGGTCTTCTTGTCAGAAAGAATCTTTTGAGTTTCAGATTTGTTGTTTTCAGTACTTTGTCTCTTTGCAACATCAGTATCCTCCATATCATCCTGATTTACCACCTTGTTCACATTTAATTTCATCTCCATTGATCGAAGCCTAGAACGTTGCGCTTCAGTATCAGTAGACTTCTCTTTTAAAACATTTAACTCCTCATAGTCTTGGTCCTCAGGAGCCTCAGTATCATCATTTATGGATTCATTTGTTTTGGCAGTTTCTTTTTTAGAATCCAAAATTTTATTTCTCTCATTCTCTTTGCTTGAATCTGCATTATTTGCAGGGAGAACCTCACCGTTTGTAGAGCTTAAGATATTTTGATGCTCTGTCTCCTCTCTCCCTCCGCTGCTGGAAGCAGCTGAATCAGACATCAGAGCAGTCTTGTTAATGGATAAAGACCCTTTCTGATTCCTATCATCCCCTTTACGGAAACTTTGTCTAGATCCCAGTGTCTTCTTGGAAAGCGATCGTTTCTTCATTGGTTTAGACCCTGACACCGAATCATCTCCAGCCTTATTAAACTCAGCCAGTACATTAGACTTCAGGGTATCTCTTCTTTCATTAACAGGAGAAGGGACATCATGCAGTTCATCTAATGGCCCATTAACATCAGAGGTGGGTGTCTTCTTGGAAAGCGATCTTTTCCCCAATGGCTTAGACCCTGACATTGAATCATCTCCAGCCTTATCGAACGCCGCCAGCACATTAGACTTCAGGGTATCTCTTCTTTCAGTAACGGGAGATGGGACATCATATAGTTCATCCAATGGCCCGTTAACATCAACAGTGGCATGACTAATCCCTTTTGACTCCATGATCTTAAAAGTGCCACTTTGAGGTTCATCCTCATCACACCCTCGCTGAGTGCTTAGTGTCACAGGATTGGAAATAGTAGAATCATGATAAGTATGCAGAGTTACACCCTTGTCATAGTGAGGGGCAGTGTTCCTATATGATAGATAGTAGCCTATTTTGCGTGGACTATGTAACTTTGACGTGTGTACTAACTCTTCAGTACGATTTGCCGTCAAGTAACCATCTTGTATGCTTTCTGGATTATTACCAGTCCTTGATGACTGGAAGCTACTATCTGAAATGCCCAACTTCCTTTTCTCGGGCAGTCTACTGCTTTGACCCTTCCCAGGAAATGACAAGTTCTTAGAAGTTTTTGCACCTAACTCACTTTTCTCTTGTTCCCTCTCTGAGGGCAGGTTAAGGAAATCAAATTCTGTACCTGCTTCAGCAGTAGCAGGACTTCCTGCATAAGTCTTAATTTGTTCTGAGGTCATGAGAAGGTTGAATTTCCTTGGGATTTCTTGGGACGAACAAGAATGAGGGGATTTCCTGGCACTACTTGAAACAAAAACAAAATCACTTCCATTTTGTTCAATTCTAGATGGCAGCTCTTCCTTTGTCCTACACAAGTTGGTATTAAGCATCTTAGCGTGCCTATTGGGAGATTCTTCAAAGGCTGGAACCTGATGAGATTTTGACTGCTTCGAAGCAGATAACGACAGCTCCTTAGTGTTTCCAAGACCTGACAAACCTCTAAATGTGCTTAAGTCTAAAATGTTTGTAGAGGCTTCCTGCTTCACAAGGAATTGATTGGGACTTTTTGAATGATCAGGACGCATGATAGCTATTTTCTCTCCGCGCCTATTTGCAGCAATGCCCTCATTTTCTTCTTCAGAATCTTTAGCCTCGGCTTCCATCATCATCAACTCATACCCACTTGAGGCCAGAAAAAGAAGTGCATACATGAGACACTATTATTTGCTAGTTAATTTGTTCGACAAGAAAACCCCCATTGAGGGGTAAAGTATATGCATATTATGCCTGAGCTAATGAAATTAACTCTTACTTATTAGGTAGTGAACAAACACACTATACTTTTTATTTTGAAAGATGATGTCTACACAGTGCTTTGAGTTTGAGCTTGAAATTCATCTTTTGTCTAGCACAGAAGCTACCACAAATCTGAAAAATAAAATAACTTAAGCAAGCCGAAATATGCATGCATTATGTAATTTATACACAACATGAAGAGTGAAGTTCTGCTCATCTTTTGTTGCTTGACAAGGTCGCTTGAAAATGGTTCCCTATAATACTGACAACTTCAATACACACACTCAAATTTTTAAAACAGGACTTCATAATATCTCAATACAACTTCAAATGTTTCAAATTCTGCAATGTAAAGGCAATCTATTAGGAATTGTATAACCAGTCACTACCAGCACAAACGAAAATATCCTCCTGTAGAAAGGAAAAGCTACTTCACATTCACATAAAAAAGCGGGGAAATGGCAATGACGCACCTCTTATCATAATCATCCTCTGGAAGGATTTCCCAAGACCTTAAACTGCATAATAAAGCATGAAATAAAAATATGCATTTTAGCAGCTTAAAAGTAGGCAATCAGTAATTTCTGAAAAAATAAAGTTCGTGCATACCAATCCTCCAACCAGTGGTGATTAACAAACTTTATCGTCTTCATTTTCTTGGCAAGCTCATATTTATCCCCTATCAAATGTGATAAGCTCAATTAGGATATATACACAGTTGTAAATGCGCACCATAGTAGGCATGGCAAAAGTGAAAATCAAATGGAATTTGTTAGTGGCTTTCTTCCTTATCCTCATTTGATAAATAAAGAGAATTTAAGACATAACTAGTATCACAGGAATTTATCACTAGTCAAGGTAGTTGGCAGTGTGCGAGAACATATCACATAGTAAACCAACAAAAGAAAAGAAAGATGATACTATGAAAAGTTAGCTCAGACACTATTGTAGCACATCCCTCTTTTTCCTTTACTCTTTCCATCTCATATAATGAGATGGTGTTTGACTTGATAGGAAATATAATGTCATTTAATTTATCAATTATATTAGCGGAGGAGGAAGATAATATATTGATAGAGGTCTATGCACAGATTGCAAGGTTATCCCGGGTGAGAACCTCACAATGCAACATAGGCTATTGGTTATGGACTTAGAGGTCGTTTGGCAGAGTGCAGTAGAAAAAATAATGCATGCATTAGCTTTGTGTATTAGTAATATCTTGTTTGGTACACTTTTTCAACCTATGTATAACTAATACAAGCATTAGTTACACACCCTATTTGGTATTATCCTATGTATACCTAATACATGGCAAACCATGGTATTTGCAATACAAAGGTTATTAATACATGCATAAGCTTAGTTAAAGATAAAATTGCCCCTTCAAATTTTATGCTTGATTAAAATTCTTTTTACCTGTTTTTCATAAACGTAAATAAGATACAGGTTGAAAAATTTGCATGTTCTAATTTTTTTCACCCAATTTTCTAATATTAAATTCTTTCAATTAATCATCTCTTATATTAAAATATCATATTAAACAAAACAAAAATGCTAAAAGACCGCAATTCCTTTTCTGGAAATTAAAGTACTTTTCTCTACAATCGTGGGATTCTTCCTCTTCCTATCCTATGAGGCCAATTGCTCCATGGACACACCGTCTTGGATCAGCAATTGCACAAACTGTATAAACCAAATTAATGTATCCCTAAATAGTGTCACACAAATAGGAAAAGAGGGAATATTCAATTTCCTTCTCATTATTCTCTCAAATTGTTAAATAGGAAATAGTAGTTTCACATTTATAATGAATCTCTATTATTCTTAAATCACAGTATATTGATTAAAAGTTGTATATTTGTACTACTTTAAGGGCTTTCTTCTTCTTTTTTTTCTTTAAATGCTAAATAAGGTAACAGCAACATTCATTTTGCAAATGCAGATCATATTCCTTGATTACATGCTATGGTACCCTGACCATCAGTTTGCTTTGACTACCCGCATCAGATACATAATCATGACCTACATTTCTCCCAAGGTCAAGCCTTCTAGGTAGCATTACTCTGACAACATAATAATAGATTTCATTACTGGCATCAAGAAGATGCATAAACTTACAAAAGGTAGGTAAGCAAAAACAATGTTAGCAGCATTACATCAAAAACTATACCAGAACCAGTGAGCTAACAAAGTTAAAAAAAGAATCAGGGGAATCTACAGGAAGTGTTGTTCCAACTACATAGACACATTAAACTCAACTGTAGGCAACATTAAAAGTATATTCAATTGTAAATTGAGGCAAAAGAGAGTATGGGGAAGAAAAAATAAGCCTGCAACAATACATCGTACCAAATCATGAACATAGAGGAAATTTGTGCAAAACCATCTGAAACCCCCATTCACCCTCTCTAGGATTATGCATCGAACAAAGACAAGAAATAATGAGAGATGAATTACAACCAGCAACATGTTGCAACTGCAAAGAGACATACTTACCCTCAAATTTGTAGCATATGAGATGAGTGACTTTGTTTGCCACCAATGGCTTTGAAAAGTTTGCACCCATCAGGCCCACCATTTTCTAGAAGAAGAGAGAACCAAATATGACATGACAAGCAACAGTTTAGATTCTCCTTTCCAGAATATATATTTCCCTCAAAAATAAAAGACTTAATGAATAACAGTACTGCATTCTACGAACCATAATATCATCTCGATCTTGCCCCTGATATCCAGTTAAGCAAACCACCAGTGATTTAGCACCTGAAATTCCATTCAAATCCCTTGGAGGTCTGTACATGATCTGAAAGAGAAGTTGTGGTTTTTTTACGTTTTGGTTCAAGGGAAAACTCAATTATATTTAATGGGCCTAAGAAAAGTTGACACCAAAGACACTGATGCAATAACTATGAAGGTTTGAGTAGATAGAATTTTTAAGGGAGCAAGGGAACAGATAGAAACCAATATATATTCATATGGCCACCAAAAACCCAAAATCACAAGCATAAAACTTTATAGAACTCCCTACGCAATATGAGATGTAAAAGAAATACTTGCTCCTGAACTCATTGCATAATTGATTGGGCTAATAGCACTACTACAAAGCAAAAACCTGCAAACTGAATAGCATTTATACAACAGAACTCATGAACACAACTTCAAAAGATCCATTCATGCACCAAAGTGGTATTAGAATTTAAAAGAAAGCAATTCGCAAAGAGAATTTCATATCCACTCTATCATAAAGTAAAATGTTCATTTTGTGGGAGAAATTAGCCATTATCGTATAAGCAACATACAGCTGATAAACAAATGAATTCAACTGAGCATGCATGTGCATGAGCAAACTGTATTTTCCAACAGATAAAAACTTAATTCTCAAAGGAACTCACAGAATGGTGATCGAAAGGCATTCCCACGTCATAACTGTGCTCAACCCACAAGCTGGTAACAATTATTTTCCCATCCTGTCGAGCAGCTAAACATATGGGGTCATCCTGCTTCCAGAAAACATTAAGTTATACACCTAGTTCTACTTGTTAAGAATGCTGTTTGAGTAAGGTACAAAATAAGACCAGTAACAAAGCAACAAGAAACTGCAAAAAAGGTGCCCTAAAAACCAAATAAGGACAATTTTGTTAAAAAATGACTACATGGTCATACTCACATAGACAATACTATCGACAATAAGATGGGTGCAATCTGGTCCATATCCGCTTACATCAACTCCACCACCCTCCAAAAGCTTCAACCGAATCTAGAAAAGGAAAAAGGACAAAAATTTAACATAGAACTTAGAACAAAGAGAAGAATAATAACAATTACAACTATAACATAACTACAACTTACAACAACAAGCATACCCAGTGTAGTCCCACAAGTGGGGTCCAATATAACATAACTACAACTTGAACTTGGAAAATGCAAATAGATCAGTCAACTACCCCTTAACCGTGAGCTAGTTTGGGTCGACAATAAGAATCCTCTATATCCATCTCACTGTTCAAAAGATAGTCAAACTATTTTTAATATTGTACCGCATCCTTATCTTTTATCTAAGCTTGAGACCGACTATACTTTGCTATGCTCGGATGAGCAAAATTTACTTGGAAATGATAAATCAATCACCTACCCCTCAATCCCAAGCTGATATGGGTCAACAATACGAATCCTCTATATCCATCTCATTATTCAAAAGACTATCAAACTATTTTTAACATTGTACCTCGTCTTCACCTTTTATCTAGACTTGAGACCGACTATACTTTGCTAAGCTCACATGAGCAAAATTTACTTGGAAAATGCAAATAAACCAATCAACTACCCATTACTCCAAAGCTAGTTTGGATCAACAATACAAAAACCTCTATATCCATGTCACTGTTCAAAAGATCATCAAAATATGTTTAACATTGTACCCCATCCTCATCTTTTATCTAGCTTTGCAACCTATTATACTTTGTTAAGCTCACATGAGCAAAATTAACTTGGAAAATGCAAATAAATCAATCAACTATGTCTCAACTCCAAACTACTAGTTAAGATCTATAATATGAACTCTTTATACATTTCCCGAGAAAATGACAAAAATGATTCCTTATGTTCGGAAGTAAGTTCAAAGTAGTCTCTTAAATATATTCATAAGCAATTCTAGTCTTCTATGTTTGCCAAAAGTGAGCACATTTGGTTTATCTAATAAATTTTGTCTATTATCACACAATTTTTACACTGACCATTATTCTACTGCATCCTCATAATTTATCCGGGCTCGAGACCGACTATATTCAGTAAAACTCAAATAGGTAGAATTAACTTGAAAAATGCAAATTTGGCGGAAAATTAATAAAACTAAAAATTAAACATAGATTATCTAACTATTTTTAATATTTTACCTACTCATCCTTTATCTAGGCTTGAGAGCGACTATACTTTGCTAAGCTCACATGAGCAAAATTAACTTGGCAAATGCAATTAAATCAATCAACAACGCCTCACATCCAAAACAGTTAAGACCCACAATATGAATCTTCTATATCCATTTTCCTAGAAAATGACAAAAATGATCCCTTATGTTCGGAAGTAAGCGCAAAGTAGTCCCTTAAATATATTCCTGGGCAGTTATGGCCTTCTATGTTTGTCAAAAGTAAGCACTTTTAGTTTCCATCAAATATTTAACAAACTTTGTCTATTATCAGACTATTTTTCACACTGTCCGGGCTCGAGACCGACTATGTTTAGTAAAACTCAAATAGGAAGAAATAATTTGAAAAATGCAAATTTGGCGGAAAATTATAAAATCAAAATTAAACATAGCGTACCTTCCCTTTTCTAAGGGGGTCGAATCCGACAAGAACAAATCGAACACCAATGAAAATCTTGGAGCGGTCTTCGTATAACATATCTTGGTTGCCTTCAGTCATCAAACCTGTCTCTCTCTCCTAATGAATCTTCTAGAATTTTTCAAATGAAAGGAGTTCAAATGTGATGATTTTATAAGAACCCTAGAAATGTGGAAGTGTGCTGAAAAAGCTAATTGTAGAAGAAGAGAGAGCGAAGAGTTTATTGAATTGTACAAAGCTTCTCAGGGAAGGAGTCGAAGTCGTCAAATTATTTGGAGGGATTTTGTGTTTTCAATTTTTTTTATTGTGGTTGCAGTGGCGGGATAGTACTTATTGTTGGGCTGGGCCTCAAACCGTAATGGGGGATACAGTTTACATATGGGCTGAAAGCCCATGTTTATTCTTTACCATCGTTGGACGTGAATTTTTCGTCGGAGGAATAACACAAATAGGATACTTTTGTTCACTATTAGTTTTTTGGAATTTTTCCTTCCTATACAATATTTGAAATTTATTTACCAAAATTATTCTAATTTTATATATTACCCGCCCTAACTAAGATTTAGTTATAATTTATATACAATTCAGTATTAGTGCCTTAAATTAGGAGATTCGGTTACTCTCTTTTTCTTTTTTCTCTCCTCTCCTCTTGACCTATTCTCTGTTGTCTCTCTGCACTCAAAACTCCCTTAATTGAGTGCCAAATTATGTGGGTAGTGAAGCCACGCTACATATTTTACGGAAAATAGGAGTTACTGGTCAATTTTATGTATGATGTAAACATTAATACCTTGAAATTGAAGAACACATAGACGTCCAAAAGCAACGGCAATCAGGAGTGACCCATTTTTTTCCTTGATTATACTACTGACCGCTTCTTCTTTTGCAAGTCCAAAAGTATTAATTATTTTTCTACTAGTATTTGTAGTTATTCCTTTACGAAAGAACATCCACATTGAGCACTAACCATTTGATAATGAGATTCAAGGCATTATTTGTTTGATTCACAACATCTGCCTGATTCCCAAATATTTTTCCTTATACTTTCACACTTTTTTTCTAACGAGAATTTATTTTCAAAATATATGGAATCTTGCAAATAGCTACAGGTTCAAGGTAAGTTATTTGTAAATAAAACTCATGTATCAAATTATACTCATGTATCGACATCTACTAGGAACTTCTGAACTAACTCCATGTCACGACCCAAATCTCCCTCTGTAGGATGTCGTGATGGAACCTAGTCTTAGGGCTAGGTAAGCCTAACATTTACTGAAAAAATAATAATATTAATTAACGACTAACAAATGCGATGTAGAATTCTCTATACAATACTTATAATCCCAAAATCGGTACTACAAGTCATAAGCTCTACTGAGTTACTAGAAAGCCTACAAATACAACTGTTTTGAAGTAGAGATAAAACAATGCAAGTACATTATCAGAAGGTGACTCTGAAGCCTGCGAACGCAGAAACAGGTTTACCTTGAGTCTCCACAACAAGATCCGTACAGCTAGCTAGCGGTCACCTAACTCCAAATTTACTTGGCTCTGCACAAAAAAATACAGAAGTGTAGTGTGAGTACACCACAGTCGGTACCCAGTAAGTATCAAGACCTACCTCGGTGGAGTAGTGATGAGGTACAGTCAAGACACTCATTAGTCTAATAACATATGCAATATAATATATAAAAATAATAAAAAATAATAGCAGTGATAGCAACAATAATCAACTAGTGATGTAAATAGCAAGGCAGCAAGAACATCATAAATATTGCCCAAACGAATAATGAACACATTCACAACTAATTAATTAAGTCCTTCAAAATATACACCTTTTATCTACTAGTTTTTCGAATAAAAATCTTTGGAAGAAAATCCTTTCAATTAAATATCTTATATCATAATCAGAAATACGGGTCTCGGCCCCCCTTTCATATTATCACGGCACCTTGTGCCCATATCTCTATCACAATCGCACAGACAACTTCGTGTCAAATATATCAATACATAAAATCTGCACGATCAATTTATTTTCAATAAAGTAAGGTTACAATTTTTAAACCAAGTAAGAATTTAACAAAAAAGTGAGTTTATTTTAGAAATAGTTTGAGTGAAGAAATATGACATTTCAATTGAATTAAAGTATCAGATAAACTACTGATTTAGATGTAAAACTTATTAAATTAAAATATATTAGTAATTTTTGTTTATTTAAAATAACTCAATCATCAAGAACAAGTACAAACCAGAAATACAAATCCTCGGAGTCTCGTACCAAAAATCCAAAGTCAACACAATACTACAAGAAATATAAAATACTTAATATTAAGTCAAATAATACATCACGGAGAATACAGGAATTTACATATTACGGAAAAATAAAATAACCAAAGACAAGTGCAACCATAGAGAAATATCAACAAAAGGGCACTCCCGAGATATCGCCTCGTAGTCCCAAATCATAAATAACAACAACAATGGCCCTAGGCCATCAAAAGTCATCACAAATCAATCCCCGACATAGCCCATCTTGTCTCGCCGCGTGCGCAATAATAAATTAAATGTCCGCCTTGTCTCTTCGCACGCGCATGCCACATGCGCAAACCCACATATATAGCTCACCTTGTCACGCCGCATGTGCATATATCAATAGTAACAATAGTACGGCAGAAACCTCGTGCAAACACCCGAACAAACCTCCCAACAATATCACGTGCCAATATCACAACACCTCACAAATTGCACCTCGAGTGCTCAAATATTACAACTTGCCACAGAAATCAACAATACATTATTTTTCACAATAAGGAGCCCATGGCTCGACTATAATGTGCACAAAATCTAAACAAAAATATACGGGAGTGAACAACTCAACAGAATAATATTTCACAATTTAATATTTTACCTCAATATGATTTACGGCCTTTATAACTCAATACCAATTTCAACAACATGAACTGGAAAGTAATTCATCAAGGAACAATGCCTTCTTAAATCCAAATCTTAGATAATTATATTAACGCCTCAATTTAAACTTATTTAATTAATTATTTGCAGATGAAAAATTCATAATGTGATTATTTCCATGAAATATTAATTTAACCAACACACGAATTCATGTAAAAAGTCCAAGTGACCAAATTATCATATAAAATACAAACTCGACAAACAAGGAATGAGGCATGACAAATCAAGGATTTACTAAGTTCCAACAATTTTTCAATTTAATACATAAGGGCGTCTACGAATTTCAGCTGATATAATTTGCACATATAAACCAAGTACGTACTCGTCACCTCACGTACATGGTTTTCAATTATATAATTTTCACATAAGACTCAATGCCTAAGGGGTAATTCTCTCACTTAAGGTTAGGCAAGATACTGTCACGACCCCAAATTCCCTCTGTAGGATGTCGTGATGGCACTTAGTCTCTAAGACTATGAAAGCCTATCAATACGGAATAATAATAAATATCTGAAATAAATAAACTATAATTCAAACAATTTCAACTCCCAAAAACCGGTAGAAATAAGTCACAAGCTTCTAAGAATTTATTCTCTATATCTCTATACATCAGAGTCTAAAGCAAATAAGGAAAACAACATAGTAAGATAGAAGGGGACTCCGGAGTCTGCGGACGCTGGCAGATATACCTCGAAGTCTCCTCGTACAACTAGTTTACTGATGCGTGGTCTGATAAGATGTACCTGGATCTGCATAAAAAGATGTGCAGAAGCGTAGTATGAGTACACCACAGCGGTACCCAGTAAGTGACAAGCCTAACCTCGATAGAGTAGTGACGAGGTCAGGTCAGGCCCTACTGAAAAATAAATAATAGCATGGTAAAATGTTTAAACAATATTATAAGATAAAATGACAATGGAAATGAATCAAACAGTATGTCACATTTAATTACATCAAATAATGGCAAATAAATACTTCGTGGAAACAAAATAGAATTCTTTTCAACTTGAAGAAAATCACAACAATAATCAAAGGCAACTGCGGCCACAAATCAATATCAACAAGGGCACTCCCGAGGTACCGCCTCGTAGTCCCAAATCATAAACAAATTCACAATATCTCATTTCCTTATCTCACCGCGGGTGCCTTCACAATTTATTTTAAAGAAAATATTTGTTCCGAAATAGCATCCCGCGTTTTAGCCATCCTTATTACACCGCATGACTTCTAGTAGTTCCCCTTACTAGTCACGCGTATCAAGACACCCTTATCTCACAGCATGCGTTTCAACACCCAGACCTTATACCACCGCATGCGTATCAATATCACAATATATCACAATTTACACCTCAGGTGCTCAAATAATTTAACTTACCAAAATAATTCAACAACAATATTTTTCCACAATAAAGAGCTCACGGCTCATGTCAAAATAATTAAACAATACTATTTTTCCACAATAAAGAGTTCACGACTCATGTCTTAATAATTCAACAATAATATTCTTCCACAATAAAGAGCTCACGGCTCCATCACAATGAGTATAAAAATATTCAGGAGTAAATAATTTAGGAAAATAATATTTTAAAATTTTTAATACGTTGCTTCAATATCAAGTTTAAAAATGTCAAATACTTCATATTAATAATATTTAATTTAAAGAAAATCAACCTTCAAATAATGCACAGAATAAAAGAAACCAAGTTTCAACTAAACAGGTAAAATAATTAGTAAGAAAAGATCAAAAAAAATTGAAGTATATATCTCAGATCTATGATGAAGAATATAACAAGATAAAATAATTTAATAAATGCGCAACAATGATCTACACAATTCAAAAATATAATCTTTCACAATTTAGCTCGTGTACACACTCGTCACCTCGTACACACGACTTTCAACACATTTTAATAATCACATCAATGCCAATCCTAGGGGAAATTTTCCCCACACAAGGTTAGACAAGTCACTTACCTCGACTTGCTCAAATTTAACCAAGTATTAAGCTTTTTCCTCGATTTTTTTTAACTTCGATCGACTCGTATCTAGTCATAATTAATTCGATATGGTCAACAAAATTTATAGGAATTAATTTCATAAGAAAATATTACACTTTTCAATAAAATTCGAAATTAGCTCAAAAAATATCTGTGGGGCCCACGTCTTGAAATCCGGCAAAACTTATAAAATCCAATAACCCATTCAATTACGAGTCCAACCATACCAGTTTCACTTAAATCGGACTCCGGATCGATACCGAAATCTCAAAAATTCGTTTCTATGAGATTTTCTAAAAAATTTCAAATTTCAATCTCAAAACACTAATTAAATGGTGAAAATAATGATATATTTGTGTATATAGACCAAATCCGAGTTGGAATCACTTACCCCAAATGTCTTTCCGTGAAAATCTGTCAAAAGTCGCCTCTGTTCAAGCTCAAGTTTGTCAAAAATGGCAAATAGGTTGAATGCCTCTGTTTTTATAACTTACAGATATGTCCAGTTCGATCTTGGGAGCTCGATCTGTCCAGCTCGATCTCGGGAGCTCAATCTCGGGAGCTCGATCTCGGGAGCTTGATCTCGAGAGCTCGATCTTGGGAGCTCGTTCTTGGGAGCTCGATTTTGTCAGGGACCTCGATTTTGTTAGGGACCTCGATTTTGTCAGGAAACTCGATTTGTTAGGGACCTCAATTTTGTCAGGGACCTCAATTTTTTCAGGGACCTCGATTTTGGCAGGCAACCCGATTTTTGATAGCATTTCCAGCAGAAAAATTGCAGCAGCTTTTGCAGCAGCTAGGTCCCACTTTTGATCTGTTAACCATCTGAAACTCACCCGAGGCCCTCGGGACCTCAACCCAATACACCAACAAGTCCTAAAATATTATACGAACTTATTTGAAACCTCAAATCACATCAAACAACGCTAAAATCACGAATCATGCTCCAATTCAATCTTAATGAAACTTAGAATTTTCATCTTCTACATTTGAAGTCGAAACCTATCAAATCAAGTCCGATTGACCTCAAATTTTACACCCAAGTCATAAATGACATAATGGAGCTGTAAAAATTTTCAGAACTGGATTTCGACCCCGATATCAAAAAGTCAACTCCCCGTCCAAACTTTCAAACTTTAAGTTTCTATTTTAGCCATTTCAAGCCTAATTTCATTATGGACTTCCAAATAAAATTCCGATCATGCTCCTAAGTCCAAAATTACCATACGGAGCTGTTGGAATCATCAAAACTCTATTCCGAGGGCCGTTTGCATATAATTCGACATCCGGTCACTATTTAAACTTAAACTTTTAACTTTTTATCAAAATTCTATATCTCGGGCTAGGGACCTCGGAATTTGATTCTGGGCATACGCCCAAGTCCCAATTCACGATACGGACCTACCGAAACTGTCAAAATACTAATCCGAGTCCGTTTGCTCAAAATATTGACCAAAGTCAACTCAATTGAGTTTTAAAGCTCTAATTCATATTTTAATCCATTTTTCACATATAAAGTTTTCAGAAAATTTTACGGACAGCGCACTCAAGTCGAGGAATGATAAATAATGCTTTTTTCGAGGTCATAGTACACAGAATTAATCATTAACTTTAAAGATGGCATTTTGGGTCATCACTGATACTTACCTTTTTGAAGTTAGGTCGATATTCCAAAATCGCCTTCTTACTTGAATTGACCTCCGGACAGCTCAAATCTAACCAAATTAATTGTATAACTTAATTAAAACTCATCAGAAATAATTCTAGATAATAAAACGTCAACTTAAAATTTTACATTAAAAAGTCAACCAAAAGTCAATGCGGGACCCGCATCTCGGAACCCGACAGAATTTTTACGGAATCCGAACACTCATTTCGATACGAGTCCAACCATACTAGTTTCACTCAAATCCGACTCTGAATCGATATTCAAATTCCAAAAGTTCATTTTATGAAACTTCTACAACTTTCCCCAAAGTTTTCAATCTAAAAATACTAATTAAATGATATATTCATGTATATTAACCAAATCCGAGTTAGAATCACTTACCCCGATGATTTTCTTGAAAAACCCACGAACTGTGCGGTACGGGTACTCTGAGACCCATAAGCGCCTGAAATATCGTGTGAAGCCTGAAGTGCAAACTGAACTGGCTGACCCACAAACCCTCTACCATGTCGTACCCTGCCTCCAAAATAAGAACCAACAGATCTCTCCGGTCTGCTAGACCTCTTAGCCTCCATGTTCTCCCTCTCATGACCTCGCCTGCACTCTCTCTCCTGGTCCCGCCCGTCCCTTATCTCTTGGTCCCACATACCCTCCAATCTCCTAGCGATCCCTACTACCTGCTGGTACGCAATATCTATCTCCAACTCTCGGGCCATGCCAAATCTGATACTGGGGTTGAACCCCTCGATAAATCGACGAACCCGCTCTCGAACAGTGGCAACCAAGGCTGGTGCATGCCTAGCCAACTTACTGAACCAACCGCATACTCTGACACGGTCATAGAACCCTAGCGCAACTGCTCAAACTCTATGCGTCATGCATCTCTAAGACTCTGGGGAACATACTCCCTCAAGAACTTATCTGAGAACTGAGTCCAAGTGAGTGAAGTTGCCTCGGCCGGACTACCCAACTCGTATGCTCGCCACCACTGATAAGCCACTCCTCTAAGATGGAACGTAGTAAAAGCAGCCTCACTCGTCTCCACAATACCTATAGTGCGGATAATATGGTGGAACTCCTCTAGAAAACCATGTGCTCCCTCTAAATCCAAACCACTAGAGGTAGGAGGGTCATACTTCTTGAACGTTGCAAGTCTAAGTTGTTCTTCCTCAGATGTTGCGGCCCTAACCATGGGCTGAACTGGGACCACAAGATGAGTCGCCATGGCACCTGGAACCTGACCAATGTGGACTCGTTGCTCTAGAGTACGGACGGCGGGAGTCTGAGTTCCTCCCCAGTATGTGAAGTAGCTGGTGCGACCGGAATCAACCCCGCTTGAGCCAATGTACCAAACATGCTCAGGAATTGTGCTAAAGTCTCATGAAGTCCGGGGGTAACAACAGGCGCCTCTGGTACCTGTCCCCCAACCGGAGATACTGGCGGCTCCTCAACTGCTGCTATAGTAGGTGCCCTAGCTGCGACACGTGCTCCTCTTCAGCCTCTGCCTCTAACGACACCTGCTCTTGGGGCAGCGTCCTCAGTAACTGCAGCTCGTATCCTCACCATCTGTGAGAGAATAACAAGATAAAATCTCAAACTCTGAAACCAATAACTCGCATGATAGGAATGAAAGAAGTGAAATTGTCCTAATAGTTCAGTAGACTCTCGAAGATAAGTAAAGTCGTCTCTATACCGATCCGCAAGACTCTACTAAACTCGCTTATGATTCATAGTACCTATGAACCTAGAGCTCTGATGCCAAATTGTCACGATCCAGATCTCCCTCTGTAGGATGTTGTGATGGTACCTAGTCTTAAGGACTAGGCAAGCCTAACATTTGTTGAAATACTAATAATATTAATTAACGACTGACAATTGCAATGTAAAAATCTCTATACAATACTTACAATCCCAAAACCGGTAGTACAAGTCATAAACTCTACTGAGTTACTAGAAAGCCTACAAATACAGTTATTTTGAAGTAGAGATAAAACAACGCAAGTACAATATCAGAAGGTGACTATAAAGCCTACGAACGCAGCAACATGTTTACCTTGAGTCTCCACAACAAGATTCGTATAGCTAGCTAGCGGTCAACTAACTCTAAATTTACCTGGCTCTACAAAAAAATATGCAGAAGTATAGTATGAGTACACCACAGTCAGTACCCAGTAAGTATCAAGAATAACCTCGGTGGAGTAGTGACGAGGTATAATCAAGACACTCACTAGTCTAATAATCTATGCAATATAGTATACAAAAATAATAGAAAACAATAGCAGTGATAGCAACAATAATCAATTAGTGATGTACACATCAAGGCAACAAGAACACTATAAATATTGCCCAAACGAATAATGAACACAATCACAACCAATTAATCAAGTCCTTCAAAATATACACCTTTTATCTACTAGTTTATCGAATAAAAATCTTTGGAAGAAAATCCTTTCAATTAAATATCTTATATCATAATCATAAATACGGGTCTCGGCCACCCTTTCATATTATCACCGCACCTCGTGCCCATATCTCTATCACAACCGCATGGACAATTCTCGTGCCAAATATATCAATACATAAAATCTGCACGATCAATTTATTTTCAATAAAGTAAGGTTACAATTTTTAAACCAAGTAAGAATTTAACAAAGAAATGAGTTTATTTTAGAAATAGTTTGAGTGAAGAAAAATGACATTTTAATTAAAATAAAGTATCAGATAAGCTACTGATTTGGATGTAAAACTTATTAAACTAAAACATAATAGTAATTGTTTTTTAATTTAAAACACCTCAATTATCAAGAACAAGTACAAACCAGAAATACAAATCCTCAGAGTCTCGTACGAAAAAGCTAAAGCCAACACAATGCTACAAGAAATACAAAACACTTAATATTAAGTCAAATAATATATCACGGAGAACACAAGAATTTATATATTATGGAAAAATAAAATAACCAAAGGCAAGTGCATCCATAGAGAAATATCAACAAAAGGGCACTCCCGAGGTACAGCCTCGTAGTCCCAAAACATAAATATTAACAACAATAATGCCCCAGACCATCACAAGTCATCACAAATCAATCTCCGACATAGCCCACCTTGTCTCGCAACGTGCGCAATAATAAAGTAAATGCCCGCCTTGTCTCGCCGCACGCACATAATAATATTCTCACATTGTCTCGCCACATGCGCAAACCCATATATATATCTCACCTTCTCACGCCGCATGTGTATATATCAATAGTAACAATAGCACGACAGAAACCTCGTGCAAACACCCGAACAAACCTTCCAACAATATCACGTGCCAATATCACAACACCTCACAAATTGCACTTCAAGTGCTCAAATATTACAACTTGCCACAGAAAATCAACAATACATTATTTTTCACAATAAGGAGCTCATGGCTCGACCATAATGTGCACAAAATCTAAACAAAAATATACAGGAGTGAACAAATCAACAAAATAATATTTCACAATTTAACATTTTGTCTTAATATGATTTACGGCCTTTATAACTCAATACCAATTTCAACAACATGAACTGAAAAGTAATTCATCAAGGAACAACGCCTTCTTAAATCTAAATTTTAGATAATTATATTAACGCCTCAATTTAAACTTATTTAATTAATTATTTACAGATGAAAAATTCATAATGTGATTATTTCCAAGAAATATTAATTTAACCAACACACTAATTCACGTAAAAAGTCCAAGTGACAATCACACAAAATTATCATATAAAATACAAACTCGACAAACAAGGAATGATGCATGACAAATCAAGGATTTACTAAGTTTCAAAAATTTTCCAATTTAATACATAAGGGCGTCTACGGATTTCAACTAATATAATTTGTACATATAAACCAAGTACGTACTCGTCTCCTCACGTACATGGTTTTCAATTACACAATTTTTACATAAGACTCAATGCCTAAGGGGTAATTCTCCTACTCAAGATTAGGCAAGATACTTACCTTTTTGAAGTTAGGTCGATATTCCAAAATCGCCTTCTTGCTTGAATTGACCTCCGGACAGCTCAAATCTAACCAAATTAATTATATAGCTTTATTAAAACTCATCGGAAATAATTCTGGATAATAAAATATCAACTTAAAATTTTACATTAAAAAGTCAACCAAAAGTCAGTGCGGGGCCCGCATCTCGGAACCCGACAGAATTTTTACGAAATTCGAACACTCATTCCGATACGAGTCCAACCATACTAGTTTCACTCAAATCCGACTCCGAATCGACATTCAAATCCCAAAAGTTCATTTTATGAAACTTCTACAACTTTCCCTAAAGTTTCAATCTAAAAATACTAATTAAATAATGATATATTCATGTATATTAACCAAATCCGAGTTAGAATCACTTACCCCGATGATTTTCTTGAAAAATCCACGAAACATCGCCACAAACCGAGCTCTCTAGGTCCAAAAATAAAAAAAATGAGATGATAACCTCATTTATATGGTACCACATCTGACTTCCAAAGTGCCGACCGCATATTGTTTTGTGCGATCCGCACATTTAAGGTCTCTTCGGCCGCAATCCAAATTGTGCGGCCGCACTTCAGTAGTCACTGCACTACTAGATTTTAGTAAATTGACCTTAATTATCGGTACAAATGTCCAAATAATGATTGGTTTATCTTTTTGAAAACTAGACTCAGAGGGCTACAACTTTTGTTTTTAGATCATCTCCAAATTCCTTGTAGATGAAAAGATATAAGCTTCTGAAGTTAGACCATCGAACCTGCAGAATCCCTTTTCTGCGGCCGCAAGAGAAATTCGGCGGTCCGCACTTCACCTCTGCGGTCCGCAATTTTCCTTCTGTGGTCCGCACATGAGGGTTTGCGTCAGCACTCCAAAATGTGCCCCCACACTCCTACTGTTGCCAGAACATCATTAGAGTATCGAAATGCCCAGACTCGTTTAAAACTCTCCTCGAAACAGACCCGAGCCACTCGGGACCTCAACCAAACATTCTAACAAGTCCTAAAACATAATGCAGAGCTGCACGAAGCCACAAACCGCATCAAACAATATTGAAACTACGAATCGCACCAGAAATTGAACTCATGAAATTTCCAAATCTTCCAACTTCTAAAACTCATGCCGAAACATATCAAATCAATCCGTAATGACTTTAAATTTTGCACACGGGTCATAAATGACATAATGGATCTGTTTCAATCTCCGAAATTGAATTTTGACCCTGATATCGATAAAGTCAACTCCCGATCAAACTTTCTAAAACTTTTTCATTTTTCAACTTTCGTCAAAATGCGTCAAATTGTCCTACGGACTTCCAAATCCATATCCGGACATACGCCTAAGTCCTAAATCACGATACGAAACTATTGACATCATCGAAAAATCATATTCTGGAGTCCTTTTCTCAAAAGTCAAACTCCGGTCAACTTTTTTTATTTAAGCTTCAAAAATAAGGATCGTTCTTCCAATTAAATTCCGAACCTTCCAAAAACCAAACTCGACCGCACACGCAAGTCATAATACATATTACGAAGTTGCTCGGGACCTTAAGTCGTTGAACGGGGCGTTACTCCTTAAAACGACAAATCGGGTCGTTACACTCCCTATCTTCTTTCTTCACTCCACCCAAATCATTTAGTTCCCATCAATATTAAATTTTTCCGTTGAAGTAAATATGAATCAGTGTACATGTGTCGATATGGTAAATTAATATACAAATTAAAAACAAATTTCATACAAATTTAATGTAAATTTGAATAACTATAACAACATACATAGTAAAAAAATAAATTTCATACAACTCATTATATATTATACAACTTATCTACAACTTTCATACATTATTTCTACCTAGTTAAATACAACTACAATATCATATAACTTAAATACAAGTTTTATACAAATTTTATACAATATGTCTTTTGTATATTTTGTATCTGATTTAAACATAGTAAAAATAAATTTTATATAACTAATTATATATTATACAACTTATCTACAACTTTCATACATTATTTCTGCCTAGTTAAATACAACTATAATATCATACAACTTAAATATAAATTTTATACAATATATCTTTTGTATCTGATTTGTATATATTTTGTATGTGGTGTGTGCGCTTCTTCCTCTCTAAAATTTCATTCAAAACTTACTCTCTTAATACAATTTTGATACATATCTATAACTTTATGTAAACAGATAGTATTGATAACTTAGATATAAATTTTATACAACGATTCATACATTATATAACTATTTTTTAACTTTATACAATATTCAAATAAAAAAAAAATATATAACTACAACATAATACAATTATAATAAAACTTTACTACAATTTTGTAAGTATATTGTATGTCATGTGTTCTTCTTCTTTTTCTTCTTCGAGTTTCAATCTGAAATTCAGCCAAAATCAAGTCTTATTTTCGCCAAAACACCCTCAAAATTGAGATATAAACTCCAAACAATATTCTCAATTGTTTGTAACAACACCCAATCC
Organism: Nicotiana tomentosiformis; assembly: GCF_000390325.3. Taxonomy (NCBI): domain Eukaryota; kingdom Viridiplantae; phylum Streptophyta; class Magnoliopsida; order Solanales; family Solanaceae; genus Nicotiana; species Nicotiana tomentosiformis. The sequence continues at coordinate 192,510,537 of NC_090813.1, read as the reverse complement.
AAATAAATAATGGTTTTTTAAAACCCAAATTCTATTTCAAAGTTTCAAAGTTTTTTAATGAATGTCAAATACCTTCAAAATTTATTGATTGACAATTTCAATTCGAACACCAATTGTGCAACATGAAAGGAAATTACTAAGTTAAAACAATTGAAATCCATTGATGAATTCAATTAAAACTCTATACAACAAGAAAGCATAAAAAAATAGAGAACATCAAATGAAGAAAAATTGAGGGAAAAACAGAGAAGGAGAGTAGAGAGACGAAGAGAGAGAGAGAGAGAGAGAGAGGGGACAAGTATAAATGGATAAAGAAATAACTGATATTCCTTATTTAATTCCTAATATAAAAGAATACTTATTTAAAACTTATTTGTATATAATTATTAAATTGTATATGGCCATTTAATTAAATTAAAACTTGAGTAGGGAAGGTAATAAGGTTTCAAAAAGTGTATAGGAAGGTAAAAATTCCTTTATTTTTTAACCTCGGTAACAAAAAATTTAGGGAAAAAATCTCATGCCATAATTCTAAAGCACGTTGGGCAGGATTTTCCATAAGCTAAAATTTTAAAGTACGCTGGGCAAAATTTTAAAGCACACAGCAGCTATAGTGATTGTCAGGATTGTGTGAAAAAAATGTTGACAGAATTTTTTTAGTAATGTGGCTGAAATTCTGGTCAAAATTTCCTGATGATCACTTTAACTAACGCGTGCTTTAAAATTCTACCCAATGTACTTTAAAATTTTGGGAATCGAAAATTTTGTCTAGCATACTTTAAATTCTAGCGCGTGCTATTTTCCAAAATATTTCTTAATGGGGTCAAATTATAAATAATGGTGTTTAAAAAAAGTTCATCCAGTATTATTGTTTTTATTTTTTATTTTCTCCGGTTGTCCCTTTTTACCCCTTTTTAAATCTCTTACAACTGATTGATCTTTTAGACCAAAATTTTATGGAAACGTTACACCACAGTGTAAATTTTTATAATTAGTTTCAAATATTAGACCACAATCTAATATTTTATGGGGAAAATAAAACATATTAATACACTTATGGGTCGTTTGGTCGAAGGTATTGTAATGATTAATGCCAATATAAAATTTCGCATAAAATAATCAGTGTTTGATTGATCGTATAACAAAAAATAATTATCACATAACTAATGTAATATTTGATGGGCGGAACTGAATAATAACTTATTATGTTATTTGGGTATTTGTCACGACTCGAGATTCCCATATTCAGATCGTGATGGCGCCTAACATTTCACTTGTTAGGCAAGCTAACGTTAGAATAATATTAACCAATTTTTAAACAATCTTTAAATTATTAATAATCAAAGAAACAAATACGGAAGCAAAGTTTGAAATATAGTGAAATAATTCATAAAAATGACGGTGTCTAAATACCATCCTAGAATTGGTGTCACAAGTGCACGAGCTTCTAGAATAAATACAAATAAAGGTCTGAATAAATAAAGTTGTCTGGAAATAAACACACAACTAAAGTAAAATAGACAGGGACTTCAGAACGGCGGACGCCATGCAGTTATACCTCAAGTCTCCTCTGGTAGCTGAAATCCGAGCAAGTCTATGGTGCGCTGCTAGGACCAACTCCGAAATCTGGACAAGAAGTGTAGAATATAGTATCAGTACAACCGACCCCATGTGCTGGTAAGTGCTGAGCCTAACCTCGACGAAGTAGTGACGAGTATAAGGCAGGTCACTTATATTAACTTGTACGCAATATTAGTAACAACAACAACAATAGAAATAAATAAGGCAATTCATTTATAATAATTGAGTCGTCATAACCAATTGTCATTTTCATCAATTATGTTGCAGCGTGCAACCCGCTCTCACAATATATATTCACATTCAATTCTGTTGCATCGTGCAACCCGCTCTCACAATATATTCACATTCAATTCTGTTGCAGCGTGCAACCCGCACTCACAATATATTCACATTCGGTTCTGTTGCGGCGTGCAACCCGCTCCTCCAATATATTCATTTTAATCAAGTCTGTTGCGGCGTGCAACCCGATCCCCCAATATATATATATATGTATGTCGACTTTTAAATAAGTCTGTTGCGGCGTGCAACCCGATCCTCCAATATGGACTTTAATAAGTCTGTTGCGACGTGTAACCCGATCCTCCAATGCGGACTTTTAATAAGTCTGTTGCGGCGTGCAACCTGATCCTCCAATATGAACTTTTAATAAGTCTGTTGCGGCGTACAACTCGATTCTCCAATATATTCATTATAATTAATTTTGTTGCGGCGTGCAACCCACTCCTCCAACATATTCATTTACCAATTCTTATAGAAGAAATTTCCCCAATAAATGTGACAATTAATATAAAACTACAAGACAACAAGCATACAATAATTATGATTTAATTATGAAACAAACAAAGGCAAATAGCAAATTATTATGGAAATCAGAAAGAAAATATGTAGTTTAATATTTAATATACTAAATGTCAAATAACAATTAAGGCACATAATTCAAATAGCATGTAACAATTAATGCAGGAATTCAAGAATTAATATTTGACAAAAAATAGGAGAGAAACAATTATTATAATAATTAATTCATGATTTAAAATAATTTATGATTTTTCAAGTAAGCAGGCAAACAATTAATTTGACGACGTATAGACACTCGTCACCTCGCCTATACGTCGTTCACATGCAATTCATATAACAAATAATTTAAGGGTTCTATTTTCTCAAGTCAAGGTTAACCACGACACTTAAATCGAATTGCAAGTTCCAATCAATTATTCAACCACAGCTTTTCCTTTTAAATTTGTCTCTCAAAGCTTCATATCTATTCACAAACAATTCAATATACTCAATACGAATCATAGGAATTAATTGAATTTACAATTTTTCCGGATAAAAATCCGAAATTCATTAATATATTCGGCAGTAGGATCCACGTCTCAAATCTCAAAAAACTTATGAAATTCGAACACTCATTCCGAGACGAGTTTAAACATATAGAAATTATCCAATTCCGATGTCAAATGGACCTTCAAATCTAAATTTTTCATTTTTGGAATGTTTTACAAAAATTTCAATTTCTTCCATCTAAATCCGAAATAAATGATGAATATAGGCTTAGACTTACGAAATACAATAACTATATGATAGAGAATACTTACCTAGTTCGAAATCGTGAAAAACTCCTTTGAAATCTCCCCTAAGCCGAGTTATAATTGAGGGTTTGTGAAAAATGCAAAAAATCCCGTTTTGGTTCTGCTTTAAGTCATAGGGGTCAGGCCTTCTTCGCGTTCGCGAAGGGCCTATCGCGTTCGCGATGAGTAGCAGCATGTGGCTTTCGTGTTTGCGAGTCCTCCTTCGCGTTCGCAAAGACTTTCCCCCCTGGCCTTCGCGTTCGCGTGCCAGTGCTCGCGTTCACGTATAAGGACAAATGACCCCTCCCCCAGACCTCTAAAGCTTCGCGTTCGCAAAGAAGGAAAATTTGGCTAGCTCAGTTTGCTCTTCGCGTTCGCGATAGTACTTTCGCGAGCACGATAAAATAAATACCAGAAGCCCAAAATCTGCAGAAAACCAATTTCCTAAGTCCGAAATCATCCCATAGCCTATCTGAAACTCACCCGAGCCCTCGGGGATCCAAACCAAACGTGCACGCAAGTTCTAAAACATCATACGAACTTGCTCGCACGATCAAATCGCCAAAATAACACCTAGAACTATGAATCGGATACCAAATCAAAGGAAATTTTTAAGAATACTTTAAAACTTATATTTTTACAACCGAATGTTCGAATCACATCAAATCAACTCCGATTCTCACCAAATTAGGCAGACAAGTCCTAAATATTATAGTGGACCTAGATCGGGCTCCGAAACCAAAATACGGACCCGAGGTCAATAAATCCAACATCAGTAATTTCTTAAAAATCATTAAGCTTTCAAGCTTTTAATTTTTCATCAAAATTCCATATCTCGAGCTATGGACCTCGGAATTTGATTCCGGGCATACGCCCAAGTCCTAAATCACGATACGGACCTACTAAAATTGTTAAAACACTGATCCAGGTTCGTTCTCTCAAAATGTTGAATAAAGTCAACTCAGTTGAGTTTTTAAAGCTCTATTGCACATTTTAATCCATTTTTCACGTAAAAGCTTTTCGAAAAATTGTACGGAATGTGCATGCAAGTCGAGAAATGATAAATGGTGCTTTTCGAGGTCTTAGAACACATAATTACTTATTAAATTTAAAGATGATATTTTGGGTCATCACATTCTCCCCCTCTAAAACAAACGTTCGTCCTCGAACGAAGTTAGAAAAAGTACCTGAGCTGGAGAAAATGTGTGGATATTTACTCCGCATGTCGGACTCGGACTCCCAGGTAGATGCCTCTACCGGCTGACCTCTCCATTGCACCCGAACTTAAGGATAACTCTTAGACCTCAACTGTCGGACCTGCCGGGCTAGAATAGCCACCGGCTCCTCCTCGTAAGTCAAATCTTTGTCCAATTGGACTGATCTGAAATCTAACACATGGGACGGATCACCAAGATATTTTTGGAGCATAGACACATGGAGCACCAGATGAACCACTGATAAACTAGGTGGTAATGCAAGCATGTAGGCTACCTCACCCACCCTTTCAAGAATTTCAAAGGGTCCGATATACCTAGGGCTCAACTTGCCCTTCTTTCCGAACCTCATTACACCTTTCATAGGTGAAAACCGGAGCAATATTATTTCTCTAACCATGAATACAATATCACGAACTTTACGGTCAGCATAACTCTTTTGCCTAAACTGAGTTGTGAGAAGTCGATCCTGAATAATCTTGACCTTATCAAAGGCATCCTGTACCAAATCAGTACCCAAAACCGAGCCTCTCCCGGTTCAAACTAACCAACTGGCGATCGTCATCGCCTTCCGTATAATGCCTCATATGGAGCCATATGAATGCTCGACTGGTAGCTATTATTATAAGAAAACTCCGCAAGTGTCAAGAAATGATCCCAAGAACCTCCAAAGTCTATAACACAAGCGCGAATCATATCTTCCAATATCTGAATAGTGCGCTCTGACTGTCCATCTATATGTGGATGAAACGATCTACTCAACTCTACCTGCGTGCCTAACTCACGATGTACAGCCCTCTAAAAATGTGAGGAAAACTGCGTACCTCGATCTGAAATAATAGACACGGGCACACGGTGAAGGCGGACAATCTCACGAATGTAAATTTTAGCTAACCTCTTTGAAGAATAGGTAACTGCCACTGGAATGAATTATTCTGACTTGGTCAACCTATCCACAATGACCCAAACTACGTCAAATTTTCTCTGAGTCCGTGGGAGTCCAACAACAAAATCCATAGTGATACGCTCTTACTTCCACTTAGGAATTTCAAACTCCTGAAGCGAACCACCAGGTCTCTGATGCTCGTACTTAACTTGCTGATAATTTAGACACCGAGCTACATATGCAACTATATCCTTTTTCATTCCCCTCCACCAATAATGTTGCCACAAATCTTGATACTCTTTGGCGGTACCTAGATAAATAGAATACCTGGAACTGTGTGTTTCTTCAAGAATTAATTCACGAAGCCCATCCACATTAGGCACACAAATACGACTTTGCATTCACAGAACCCCATCTTCCTCACAGCAACATGTTTGGCATCACCGTGCCGCACCGTGTCCTTAAGGACAAGTAAATACGGATCATCATAGTGCATCTCTCTGATGCGCTCATATAAAGAAGATAGAGCGGCTGTGCAAGCTAGAACCCAACTGGGTTTTGAAATATCTAATCTCACGAACTGATTAGCCAAAGTCTGAACATTTGCAGCTAATGGCCTCTCACCAACCGGAATATACGCAAGACTGCCCATACTCACAGCCTTTTCTACTCAAAGCATCGGCCACCACATTGGCCTTTTCGGGGTGATACAAAATGGTGATATCATAGTCTTTCAACAACTCCAACCATCTTCTCTGCCTCAAATTAAGATCCTTTTGTTTGGACAGATACTGAAGGCTACGATGATCAGTAAATACCTCACACGAGACACCGTAGAGGTAATGCCTCCAAATCTTCAGCGCATGAACAATGGCTGCCAATTCTAAGTCCTGAACATGATAATTCTTCTCGTGAACTTTCAACTACCGCGATGCATATGCAATTACCTTGCCATCTTGCATTAATATTGTACCAAGCCCAATGTGAGATGCGTCACAATATACGTATACGATCCTGAACCTGTGGGTAATACCAATACTGGCGCCGTAGTCAAAATGGTCTTGAGCTTATGAAAGCTCAACTCACACTCATCTGACCATCTGAATGGGACACCTTTCTGGGTCAATCTGGTCAATGGGCTTGCTATAAATGAAAACCCTTCCACGAACCGACGATAATAACATGCTAAACCCAGGAAATTTCGGATATCTGTAACTGAAGTAGGTCTAGGCCAATTCTGAACAACCTCAATCTTCTTAGGATCCACCTTTATGTCTTCTGCCAATACAACATGCCCCAAAAGGCAACTGAGTCTAACCAAAACTCATATTTTGAAAACTTGGCATATAACTGATTATTCTTCAAGGTGTGAAGCACACTTCGAAGATGCTGCTCATGTTCCTCTCGATTGCTGGAGTAAATCAAGATATCATCAATGAATACAACCACAAAAGAATCCAAATAAGGCTTGAACACCCGATTCATCAAGTCCATAAATGTTGCTGGGGCATTTGTCAACCCAAATGACATCACTAGGAATTCGTAATGCCTATACCGAGTTCGAAAAGCTGTTTTAGGGACATCAGATGCCCTAATCTTCAACTGATGGTAGCCAGACCTTAAATCGATCTTCGAAAATACCTTGGCACCTTGAAGCTGATCAAATAAGTCATCAATTCTTGGCAGCGGATATTTGTTTTTGATAGTGGCCTTGTTCAACTGCCGATATTCTATACACATCCGCATCGAGCCATCTTTCTTCTTCACAAATAATACTGGTGCACCCCAGGGCGAGACACTGGGTCTAATGAATCCTTGATCAAGCAAGTCTTGCAACTACTATTTCAATTCTTTCAACTCCGGCATGGCCATACGATATGGTGGAATAGAAATGGGCTGAGTGCCGTAAGCCAAATCAATACAGAAGTCAATATCTCTGTCGGGTGGCATCCCGGGCAAATCTATAGGAAATACTTCTGGAAATTCACGAACAACTGGCACTAAGTCCATAGAAGGGACATCCGCACTAGGATCGCGGATATAAGCCAAATATGCTAGACACCTTTTCTCTACCATACACCGAGCTTTCATATAAGAAATAACCCTGCTGGTAGAATGATCAGGAGTTCCTTTCCACTCTAACCGAGGTAAACCCGGCATAGCTAGGGTCACTGTCTTGGCATGACAATCCAATATAGCATGATAAGGAGACATCCAATCTATACCCAAGATGACATCAAAATCTACCATATCAAGAAGTAGAAAATCCATACTAGTCTTAAGAATACCAATAGTAACCACACACGAATGATAAATATGATTTACTACAACAGAGTCTCCCACCGGTGTAGATACAAAAACAGAAGCACTTAGAGAATCACAAGGCACAACTAAATATGAAGCAAAACACATAGGAATAAGTACATCCTGGATAAAATAGAACTAAAGCATCTCTATGAAAAACTGGAATAATACATGTGATCACAACATCAAATGACTTGGCCTGAGGCCTAGCTGGAAAAGCATAAAATTGGGGCTGGGCACCACCACTCTGAACTGCGCCCTTGGGACAACCTCTGACTGGCTGGCCTCCACCTATAACAGTCTGACCTCCACCTCTAATGGCCTGACCTCTACCTCTAATAGCCTGACCTCCACCTCTAGCTACCTTACCCCTACCTCTAGCTGGCTGAGCAGGCGGTGAAGCAACCGGTGCCGGTATGATGGCACGAGAATCTTGCCGAGATCTGTTACTCGCCAATCTAGGGCAATACCTCCTGATGTGACAAATGTTCCCATACTCATAGCACCCATCCTGATGCCGTGGCTGCTGAAGCTGACCCAAATGGGCCGGATAACCATTGTAGTAACTCTGGAATGGTGGTGCACTGATAGGAGCTGAATGTGCACTGAATGCTGGCTAGCCAAAGTAAGGCATAATAGGACCGTGATTCCCTGAAGCACCGAGAGATGCATGAAGTGCTAAATGAAATGGTCTAGGAGGATGACCCATACCAAAATTACCTCTGCCTCCAGACGAGGCCTCTTATCGGACCTCTGCCCTCTCTCATGTGCAAGAACCATCTCGATCCTTCTTGCGACATTAGCAGCCGCCTGAAAAGAAATCTCACTTCCGGTCTCCTTGGCCATCTGAAGTCTGATAGAGTGAGTGAGTCCTCAATAAACCTCCTCACTCTCTCTCCCTCCGTAGGTAGTAAAAGGAGAGAATGACGGGCCAAATCGACAAAACGGGACTCATACTGAGTAACAGTCATACTGCCCTGCTGTAAAAGCTCAAATTGCTTGCGGAATTCCTCTCTTAGATTGATAGGGAGAAACTTTTCCAGAAATATCTGAGAGAACTGCTCCCATGTAACTGCAGGCGATCCGACTGGTCGGGTCAATGTGTAATCTCTCTACTACCTCTTGGCGGAACCCGTCATCTGAAATACAGCAAAATCAACCCCATTGGTCTCAAGTATACCCATGTTCCGCAGCACCTAATGGCAACGTTCAAGATAATCATGTGGGTCCTCAGAAGGTGTACCACTGAAGTGAACTGGAAAGAGCTTGTTAAACTTATCCAGTATCAATAAGGCCTCAAAAGATATGGCGGGCCTATCACCGATCTGTGCCGCAACAACTAGCTGAACTATCCCAACTGGCGGGGCTGCTGGAGCTTGATTCCGGGGAGCCATCTACTCCGGAGCGGGAGTAGTGGGAGTTTGTGCTCCTCCCCTAGCATGTGAGATGACTGGTTCCACTGGAAATGTACCATTCTGGCCCACGCCTTCCATAAGACTTACCAAATGGACTAGAGCATTCTGAAGTACTGGAGTGGCTATGAATCCTTCCGGGACCTGAACTGGTCCAACTAGTACATTCTGCACTGGAACCTCCTCCTGAAGGTCCACCTGAGGTTCTTCAACAGGTGCAGCTTCTCGAGCTCTGGACTGAGCTCTACCTCGGCCTCGGCCTCATCCTCTAGCACGACCTCGACCTCGACCTCTACCCCTGGCCATAGTTGCCACCGGGGGTTCTAGTCCATGTCCATCGGTAGAGGTATTACGTGTTCTCACCATCTGCGAGAGAATAAGAGTAAAATGGTTCAATTATCGATGATAGAATAAAATCGCACGACCAAATAAGAAAGAAGTTATATTGTTCCTAAACTTCATAGCCTTTGAGAGATAAGTACAGGCGTCTCCGTACCTATCCTTTAGACTCTACTAAGCTTGCTCATGACTCGTGAGACCTATGTAACCTAGTGCTCTGATACCACCTATCACGACCCAAAATTCCCACCTTCGGACCGTGATGGCGCCTAACATTTCACTTGCTAGGCAAGCCAACGTTAGAATAATATTAACCAATTTTTAAACAATCTTTAAATTATTAATAATCAAAGAAACAAATACGGAAGCAAAGTTTGAAATATAGTGAAATAATCTATAAAAATGATGGTGTCCAAATACCATCCCAGAATTGGTGTCACAAGTGCACGAGCTTCAAGAATAAATACAAATAAAGGTCTGAATAAATAAAACTATCTAGAAATAAACACACATCTAAAGTAAAATAGACAGGGACTTCAGAACGGCAGACGCATACAGTTATACCTCAAGTCTCCTCTGGTAGCTGAAATCCGAGCAGGTTTATGGTGCGCTGCTGGGACCAACTCCGAAATCTGCACAAGAAGTGCAGAGTGTAGTATCAGTACAACCGACCCCATGTGCTGGTAAGTGCTTAGCCTAACCTCGACGAAGTAGTGACGAGGCTAAGGCGGTTCACTTACATTAACATGTACGCAATATTAGTAACAACAACAATAATAAAAATAAATCAGGTAATTCATTTATAATAATTGAAGCCAACTCAGCAGTCATAACCAATTGTCATTTCCATCAATTCTGTTGCAGCGTGCAACCCGCTCTTACAATATATTCACATTCAATTCTGCTGTAGCGTGTAACCCGCTCTCATAATATATTCACATTTAATTCTGTTGCACCGTGCAATCCGCTCTCACAATATATTCACATTCGGTTTTGTTGCGGCGTGCAACCCGTTTCTCCAATATATTCATTTTAATCAAGTCTGTTGCGGCGTGCAACCCGATCCTCCAATATATATATATATGTATGTCAATTTTTAAATAAGTCTGTTGCGGCGTGCAACCCGATCCTCCAATATTGACTTTTAATAAGTCTGTTGCGGCGTGCAACTCGATCCTCCAATATGGACTTTTAATAAGAATGATGCGGCGTGTAACCCGATCCTCCAATATATTCATTATAATTAATTCTGTTGCAGCGTGCAACCCGCTCCTCCAACATATTCATTTACCAATTCTTATAGAAGAAATCTCCCAATAAATCTGACAATTAATATAAAACTATAAGACAACAAGCATACAATAATTATGATTTAATTATGAAACAAACAAAGGCAAATAGCAAATTATTATGGAAATCAAAGAGAAAATATGCAGTTTAATATTTAATATACTAAATGTCAAATAACAATTAAGGCACTTTCAAATAGCATGTAACAATTAATGCAGGATTTCAAGAATTAATATTTGACAAAGAATAGGAGAGAAATAATTATAATAATAATTAACTCATGATTTAAAATAATTTATAATTTTTCAAGTAAGCAAGCAAACAATTAATTTGACGACGTATAGTCACTCGTCACCTCGCCTATACGTCGTTCACATGCAATTCATATAACAAATAATTTAAGGGTTCTATTTCCTCAAGTCAAGGTTAACCACGACACTTAAATCGAATTGCAAGTTCCAATCAATTATTCAACCACAGCTTTTCCTTTTAAATTTGTCTCTGAAAGCTTCATATCTATTCACAAACAATTCAATATACTCAATACGAATCATAGGAATTAATTGAATTTACAATTTTTTCGGATAAAAATCCAAAATTCATTAATATATTCGGCAGTAGGATCCACGTCTTAAATCTCGAAAAAACTTACGAAATCCGAACACCCATTCCGAGACGAGTCTAAACATACAGAAATTATCCAATTCCGATGTCAAATGGATCTTCAAATCTAAATTTTTCGTTTTTGAAAAGTTTTATAAAAATTTCAATTTCTTCCATCTAAATTCGAAATAAGTGATGAATATAGGCTTAGACTTATGAAATACAATAACTATATGATAGAGAACACTTACCCAGATCGAAATCGTGAAAAACTCCTTTGAAATCTCCCCTAAGCCGAGTTATAATTGAGGGTTTGTGAAAAATACAAAAAATCCCGTTTTGGTTCTGTTTAAAGTCATAGGGGTTAGGCCTTCTTCGCGTTCGCGAAGAGCCTGTCGCGTTCGCGATGAGTAGCAGCATGTGGCTTTCGCGTTTGCGAGTCCTCCTTCACGTTCGCGAAGGCTTTTTCCCCCCTTGGCCTTCGCGTTCGCGTGCCAGTGCTCGCGTTCGCGTATAAGGACAAATGACCCCTCCCCCAGATCTCTAAAGCTTCACGTTCGCGAAGAAGGAAAATTCGTCCAGCTCAGTTTGCTCTTCGCGTTCGTGATAGTACATTCGCTAACGCGATGAAGGAAATTCCAAAAGCCTAAAGTTTGCAGAAAACTAGATTTCCTAAGTCCGAAATCACCCCGTAGCCTATCCGAAACTCACCCGAGCCCTCGGGGATCCAAACCAAACATGCACATAAGTTCTAAAACATCATACGAACTTGCTCGCGCGATCAAATTGCCAAAATAACACCTAGAACTACGAATCAGACATCAAATCAAAGGAAATTTTCAAGAAAACTTTAAAACTTATATTTTTACAACCGGACGCCTGAATCACATCAAATCAACTCCGATTCTCACCAAATTCGGCAGACAAGTCCTAAATATTATAGTGGACATATACCGGACTCCAAAACCAAAATATGGATCCGAGGTCAATAAATCCAACATCAGTAATTTCTTAGAAATCATTAAGCTTTCAAGCTTTTAATGTTTCATCAAAATTCTATATCTCGAGCTATGTACCTCAGAATTCGATTTCGGGCATACGCCCAAGTCCCAAATCATGATATGGACCTACCGAAATTATCAAAATACTGATCCGGGTCCGTTCTCTCAAAATATTGACTAAAGTCAATTCAGTTGAGTTTTTAAAGCTCTATTTCACATTTTAATCCATTTTTCACATAAAATCTTTTCGAAAAATTGTACGGAATGCGCACGCAAGTCGAGAAATAGTAAATGATACTTTTCGAGGTCTTAGAACACAGAATTACTTATTAAATTTAAATATGCTATTTTGGATCATCACAATATTAATAAATTATTTTATGTGGAATAGAATGTGGAGTAAGAATATGTATTAGCAATGCTCGAATTAAACTATTTTAACACAAAAAAGTGTGTTATAGTAAGTTATTCATATATAAGATCTCCTACTTAGTATTAATCACATTACAATCATTTTATTATTAATCACCATGTAAATAATTCCTGCATCATAATCCTACATAACTAGCATGTGAACCGACTTAATGTAAGTATGGTTATATATATCAGCATTAACTTGTTGATATATAACATATTGATCTTTTATTCTGATTGGTTTATATCGCTTGATGATTTGATTCAATTGCTTCTTAGCAACTGTCAACTTTAACAAACTTATAACCCAAGGGCGGACCTATTATATGCAGTGGCGGACCCAGAATTTTGTGCATGCATGTTCAATCTTAGAAATATATAAATTTAGTCGTAAAATAGTAGTTGTCAAATGAGTTCAAATAAAATATTTATGCAAAATTTAAATAGCTTTAATCATAATTTATACATATACACAATATTATTTTTTTATGAAGCGGGTTCAATTGAACCCGCTAGCCACCACTTGGATCCACCAATGATTATATAATTTGCGAGTTTATGTGAATCCATTAATTTTAGGATAGAATTATTTCGGGTTGCTTCTGTTACTATAACTTATAAGGTATATACGACATAACTTTCTTGTAATTTATTTTCCACTTGCCTTGTCTATATTGGTTTAAATGAAGGTATTAAATTGGAAAATGACTTTGCTGATAGGTGCACTATAGAGTATAGACGGTGAATAATAATGAGCAAGAGTGGGATATAGTAAAGAAATTAGAGAAGTGTACTACTTCGTTGACCTGTAGCACAGTTAATTACGTACGCAAATGAATTCCTTTATTCTTTTTTCCTTATTTTCCGAACTATCCCGGTGATTATATAGACAAATGTGTTTCTTATGAACATCTGAAAAAATAATACATAGTAATAAACCGAGACGTAGCCGACGCTCGGTGCCTTAATTTGACCGAACAAACCTTCTAATTTGTTCTTTCTATTCTAAAATGCAAGTAAAACTAAACCAATCTAAAAATAAAAGAAACCAACATTTTTGTTTTAAAAAAAAAATCTGTTTTTAAAAATATTCTGCATAATTTAGCTTGTTAAATAAAATATCTGAGATCAACTAAATAAAACCATGATATATAAACTTCAAATTCTTGATTCTTATTCAATGCCTATGAAGCCTCTAAAAAATAGCGATTAATAAAAAACTGAATTTTAAAATCAACGAAGTCTATGAATTAACTAGAATAATACTCACCAAATCTGTTGGAAGAGAGGAGGTTCTAATTCGTAGCTTGCTCGTCTATATAACATGTGACTATATTGACATAAGTTAATATCCCAAAGAAAAACAATAAAACGCTAGTCATCCGTAAGCATTTAATCAAATAAATTTTGTTAGATTTAAATCCAATAAAATAATTTGGACTATATATTAAATATATTAGTTCAAATAAATATTATGGACTATTATAATTGGATTAATTAATCAAGTCCAATATATATGGATTAAATAAATAAGTCTTAATTCATTGGGCTAACCCATTTAATTGGGCTAAAGTGATGAGCCCACTTCATTAAGCGCAAGATGTCATCTTCCCAGAGGCCCAGTTTGATTGTAATGACCTAACCGGTCATTTTGACTTTTAGAAGACCGTTTCCCTAAATAAAACTCCATGTATGAGTTTTTACTAATTTATGACTTGCGGGAATGGTTGGTTCGGGATTTGGAGATGATCGGGTTGAAATCGGAACACATGGTTACTTAATTTGGTTTTAAAAGCTCAAGTTTGATTTCGGTCAACATTTTGAGAAAATGACCCCGGAATCGTGATTTGAAGGTTCCAATAGGTTCGTATGATATTTTTGACTTGGGCGTATGTTCAAATCGGGTTTTGGACAACCCGAGAGCATTTCAGAGCTTAATAGTAAAAAATTAACTAATTGAAGGTTTAATATTCTTTAAATTTGGGTTGGAGTAAGTTTTAGAGTAATTGAATTCCGTTTGGAATTCCAAGCCTGAGAATAACTTTGTATGGTGATTTAAGACTTGTACGCAAAATTTGGTGTCATTCCGAGTAGTATAAGTATATTTCGGTATGTTCGAAGTAAGTTTGAAGAATTTGAAAATTCTAAGTTGAATCAATTTGGTTTGAGGTATGATTCTTAGTTTTGATGTTGTTTTACATGTTTCGAGGGTTCGAGCGAGTCCGTTTTATGATTTCAAACTTGTCGGTACGTTCGGGCGGGGTCCCGGGGGCCTCGGGTGTAACCGGACGAGGCTCAGATCGATTTTGGACCTTGGAGCAGCAGCTGAAGCTTCCAACTTTTGCTGCAACCGCACCTGCGCTTGGCCAGCCGCAAGTGCGTGGAAGGCATCGCAGAAGCGGACTGGGCGCAGATGCGATGTACAAGCCGCAGAAGCGGACGGGGCAGGCTTAGGGGGAAGCCGCATCTGCGATACCTTTTCCGCAGAAGTGGCTTGCGAGCCACATATGCGAAACCAATGTTTGACAGAATGGGTTAAAAATCGGGGCTCAACCATTTTTTGAGCCCATTTTCTCCATTCTTGGGCGATTTCGGAGCTTTTGAGAGGGGATTTCAACTAGCAACTTGAAGGTAAGTTAGTTCTACACACTTTGAGTTAAATACATAGATCATGGGTAGATTATAACCTATAAATCTTGAAAATCAAGGGTTTAGACGAAAAACCTAGGTTTTGACAAAAACGAGATTTTAACCACGAATATGATTATGGAATTGGATAGAAATTATATATTTGAGTTTTTGAGATTATAGGTAACATTTTTTTCTGAAAATTTCCAGAATCTAGGTACGTGGGCCCGGAGTGAATTTTAAGAATTTACTATTTTGGATAGGGTAATTTATTTAATAGTCTAATTTTGAATTTCTGAACATGTATTAATTATTTTATATAACATTTGGATAGTTTCGGATTTTTCGGCACCGAATTAGGATTTTTGCACGACGTTGTGATCGGGAAGTGGGCTTTGAGACAAGGTAAGTCTCTTGTCTAACCTTGTAAGAGGTAATTTACCCCATAAGTGATTTAAATTAATAATTATTGGTAATTGTTGGGGCTATGTACGCACGAGGTGACGAGAGTCCGTGCGTAGGTACTAATATTATTAAAGTCCGGGTAGTTTAGGACTCAAATCATGAATTACTTGTGATAATTATATCATTATTTTATTAAAGCAATATAATTATGTTGTAAATTGTTAGAGGAAATGGTAAAAGATTGAAATCTCATGTACTTGAAATTTTGTTCAGAATATTTAACTGTTGTAGAAATTTGTACATCCTCGTGCGTTAAATCTAAAAAATAAATAAATATATATATTCTCAATCCGGAGGTTCATAAGAAAATGTCCTCCTTTCTTGTGGAGCGGGCCAAATGCCTCGGCAGTATAGATGCATCTATGGATCGCGTCGCGCGTCCCTCGACAGTGTACACGACACTCTGGATCGGGTCGTACGACCTCGGCAGAAATCGTGCGTAATAATAATAATTACACGATACCTTGATATTTTAATTGTTGCTTGTGAAGTAAATTGATAAAATTGAAAATTATTGAAATGTACGGAATTAATTACTTATGCTTGTTAAGAAAATTATTGTTGTTCATCTAACAATGATGTTTAATTTAATATATTTCTATTGTAATATTATTGACCCATAGTGAGTATCAAAGTCGACCTCTTATCACTACTTCTTCGAGATTAGCCTTGATACTTACTGGATACATGTTGTTTACGTACTCATGCTACGCTTGTTGTACTTTTTGTGCAGGACCTGAGACAGGTACTATCGGAGGACCTATCGGAGCGCACCCACGTTATCCAGAGGCTTAGTGGTGAGCTGCCTTTCTGAGTCATTCTGCAGCAACTAGTGCCTCTTCTTGTATTTGTATTCTGTCTATTTTATTTCAGACATTATTTAGAATTTTGTATAATCTACTAGATGCTCATATACTTATGACACCAGGTCTTGGCACACACTAGTAGAATTTTTGGATCTAATTATTTTACTTGGGTTTTAATTTATCTTATTTCTCACATTGTCTTAATTTTTGCCAGTACTCCGAGTTTTATTACTCGGATAATTTTTAGAGAAATGAATATATGTTTAAGTTATTAATTTGGTTGCCTAGCTGGGATGTTGGGTGTCATCACAACTTATAGGTGAATTTTGGTCGTGACAACATAGTATTAGAGCACTAAGTTCACGTAGGTCTCACAAGTTATGAGCAGGCCTAATAGAGTCTTGCCGATCGGTACGGAGACGTCTGTACTTATCCTCGATAGGCTATAGGGTGTTAGGAAAACTATCTTTCTTCATTTCCATCGTGCAAATAATGTAGTACTAAATATCTTTCTCTTATTCTCTCAGAGACGGTGAGAACGCGCTCTAACGAGGTTCCAGACCAGGGAAGAGCTACTCCCCCTGTTGTTAGAGGCCGAGGCAGAGGCCGAGAGAGGGCTCCAGCCCGTGGTAGGGGGCGAGGACGTCCCAGAGTTTTTCCATTTATGCCACCAGTGGGTCCAATAGAGGATCCTATTATTGAGGAACAGGGCGAGGTGCCCGTAGTAGAGCCAGCTCCAGTGGATTTCACGTCTGCACCGGGATTTCAGGAGGTCATGGGCCGTATGCTGCTTGGTCACTATGACTCATGCTGGTTTATTTCCGGCAGACCCAACCACATCTCAGGTCGGCGGGGGAGCACAGACCCCTACCGCACATGCTCATGGGTAGGCAACTGCTGTATATCAGACCTAGGGTGCACTACCCGTGGGTGGAGTCCAGCCAGTGGCAGCAGCTACACCTGAGCCCAGACCAGCTGCGGCAGGCGAGCCGCAGAAGCAATTGGACAGATGGACTAGACTACATCCTCCTGTCTTTGGGGGTGAGAGACATAAGGATCCCTAGGACTTCATTGATCGGTGCAGGGACAGACTGCACAACATGAGGATATTAGAGTCTCACGGGGTAGACTTTTCTACTTTCAGCTGGAGGGCAGAGCCCGTAGATGGTCGAAATCTTATCTTCTTGGCAGACCAGTATATTCTCCTCCCATGACTTGGGACAGGTTCACCCGTATTTTCCTGGACAGGTATATTCCACCCTCCTAGAGGGAAGAGTTGCGGTTCGAGTTTGAGCAGCTCCAGCAAGGTCAGATGTCAGTGACCGATTATGAGGCGAGGTTTTCTGAGTTATCTCGCCATGCACTTATGATACTCCCTACCGAGACGGAGAGAGTACGGAGGTTTGTTGCGGGTTTACATACTGGCATTCAGGCCACTATGGCCCGAGAGGTTGAGATAGGGACTTCTTATGAGTTGGTTGTGGAGATAGCCCGAAGGATTGAGGGTGTGCGTCAGCGTAACCGAGAGCAGGTTATGAAGGATAAGAGATTTAGATATTCTGGAGAGTTCAGAGGTGCTCCGTCTGGGGGTAGAGGTCAGTTCGTGAGAGGGCAGTCCAGCGGGCCCCCATATCCAGCACCACCACCTCCTCGGGGTGCCCCAGTGCGACCTTATTTTAGTGCTATTCCAGAGAGTTCTTATCGCCCGCCAACTATTCAGGGTTCTTCCAGTGGGTATTCAGGTCCCCAAGGTCAGATTTCTATTCAATAGACCATCGCACCAAAAAGTTGTTACGAGTGCGGGGATCCTAGTCACATGTGGTGACTCTGCCCCAGACTTCGGGGTAGACCAGTGCAGCAGGGTCAGCAACCTATGATTATCATGCCAGTTACTCCACTAGTCGTCTGACCACCCAGAGGTAGAGGGCAAGTGGGTAGGCGCCGTCCTAGAGGTGGAGGCCAGCCAGGTGGAGGCCAGCCAGTTGGCACTCCAACTCGGTTCTATGCTTTTCCGGCCAGACCAGATGCAGAGGCCTCAGATGCAGTGATTACAGGTATTATTTCTGTTTACGACAAATATGCCTCTGTATTATTTGATCCAGGATCTACGTATTCATATGTGTTCTCTCTATTTGCTCATTTCCTGGGTGTTTCTTGAGAGTCCTTGAGTACTCCTGTTTATGTGTCCACTCCTGTGGGTGATTCTGTTGTTATGGATCAGATCTATCGGTCCTGTTTTGTTACATTCTGTGGTTATGAGACTAGAGCGGATCTTCTGCTGCTTTATATGACCTACTTAGAGATTATCCTAGGCATGGACTGGCTATCCCCATATCATGCCGTCCTAAATTGCCATGCTAAGACTGTTACTTTGGCAATGCCGGAAATTCCTAGGTTGGAGTGGAAGGGTTCATCTGTCAGCGTATCTAATCATGTTATTTCCTTTCTAAAAGCTCGACATATGGTCGAGAAGGTTTGTTTGGCTTATCTAGCCTATGTTCGGGATACTACTACAGAGACTCCGACTATTGATTCAATGCTTGTAGTTTGGGAGTTCTCCAATGTATTTCCTTCAGATCTTCCAGGCATGCCACCAGATCGTGATATTGATTTTTGTATTGACTTGGATCCAGATACCCAGCCTATATCTATCCCACCGCATCGCATGGTTCCGAAAGAATTGAAGGAATTGAAAGAACAACTTGATGAGTTACTAGCCAAAGGGTTTGTCAGACCGAGTGTATCGCCTTGGGGTGCACCGGTATTATTCGTGAAGAAGAAGGATGGAACAATGCGAATGTGTTTTGATTATCGCCAATTGAACAAAGTTACTATTAAGAATTGATGATCTATTTGACAAGTTGTAGGGTGCTTTCTAAGATTGACCTGAGGTCGGGGTACCATCGGTTGAAGATTCAGGATTCGGATGTTCCGAAGACTGCTTTTTGGACTAGATATGGTCACTATGAATTTCTGGTGATGTCTTTTGGTTTGACTAACGCCCTGACGACATTTATGGATTTGATAAACACGGTATTCAGGCCATATATTGATTCGTTTGTCATTGTCTACATTGTTGGCATTTTGATTTATTCGCGCAGTAAGGAGGAGCACGAGCAGCATATGAGAGTGGTGGTACAGACCTTGCGGGATCAAAAGCTATATGCTAAGTTCTCCAAGTGTGAGTTTTGGCTAAATTCTGTGGCATTTTTTAGGCATATTGTATTAGGCGAGGGCATTAAAGTTGATCCCAAAAAGATCGAGGCAGTTCAGAATTGGCATCGTCTCGCTTCGGCGACTGAGATCAGGAGTTTCCTAGGATTACCAGGTTATTATCATCGGTCCGTGGAGGGCTTTTCATCTATTGCAGCACCTTTGACCAAATTAACCAGAAGGGTGCTCCGTTCCGATGGTCTGATGATTATGAGGTGAGCTTTCAGAAGCTCAGAACAACATTGACTACAACACCAGTGTTAGTGTTTCCTTCCGGTTCGGGGATATATATAGTGTATTGTGACATTTCACGCGTTGGTTTGGGTTGTCTACTGATGCAGGAGGGGAGAGTTATTGCATATGCCTCACGTCAGCTGAAACCCCACGAGAAAAATTACCCGGTGCATGATTTAGATTTAACCGCAATTGTTCACGCTCTTAAGATTTGGAGGCATTATCTTTATGGGGTGTCTTGTGAAGTTTACACTGATCATCACAGTTTGCAGCATTTTTCAAGCAGAGGGACCTAAATTTGAGGCAGCGCAGATGGCTTGAGTTACTAAAATATTATGATTACTATCATGTATCATCCGGCAAAGCAAATGTAGTTGCAGACGCCTTGAGTAGAAATGCGGAGAGTATGGGTAGTTTGGCTTTCATTTCAGCAGAGGAGAGGCCATTAGCTTTGGATATTCAGTCCTTGGCTAACAGACTTGTAAGGTTGGATATTTCGGAGCCCAACCGAGTTCTTGCGTGTGTTGTGGCCCATTCTTTACTATTTGAGCAGATCAAGGCTCGCCAGTTCGATGATCCACCCTTAATGGTTCTTCGAGAAACGGTACTATAGGGTTGTGCCAAGGAAGTTACTATTGGCACGGATGGTATTCTACGACTCCAGAATCGTCTATGTGTTCCTAATGTGGATGGACTGAGGAAAAGAATCTTAGATGAGGCACACAGTTCTCGGTATTCTATTCATCTAGGTGCTATAGAGATGTATCGTGACTTGATGCAACATTATTGGCGGCGGAGGATGAAGAAGGATATAATTGAGTATGTAGCTAGGTGTCTAAATTGCCAGCAAGTTAAATATGAGCACCAGAGGCCAGGTGGCCTACTTTAGCAGATGACTATACCAGAGTGGAAATGGGAACGCATTACTATGGACTTTGTAGTTGGGTTACTGCGGACCTTGCGGAAGTTTGATGCAGTTTGGGTCATTGTTGATAGGTTGACCAAGTCGGCACACTTTATTCCGGTTGTGACTACGGGCAGTCGGAGCGGACAGTTCAGATTTTGGAGGAAATGCTCAGGGTTTGTGTGATTAAATTTGGAGGTTAGTGGGATCGTTTCTTACCTTTGGCCGAGTTTGCTTATAACAACAGTTACCAATCCAGCATCGAGATGGCTCCATTTGAGGCTTTATATGGTCGGCGATGTCGTTCGCCCATCGAATGGTTTGGGCCCTGTGAGGCTAACTTATATGGTACTGATTTGGTGAAGGATGCCTTGGAAAAGGTAAAGTTGATTCAGGAGCGACTTCGTACAGCACAGTCCAGACAGAAGAGTTACGCGGATCAGAAAGCGCGTGATTTATCATTTATGGTGGGTGAAAAAGTTCACTTGAAGGTTTCGCCGATGAAAGGAATCATGATATTTGGGAAAAAGGGCAAGTTGAGCCCAAGGTTTATAGGCCCATTTGAGGTGTTACGATGAGTTGGGGAGGTTGCTTACGAGCTTGCTTTGCCTCCCAACCTATCAGGAGTTCATATGGTTTTCCATGTATCTATGCTCTGGAAGTATCATGACAACCTATCTCATGTGTTAGACTTCAGCACGGTTCAACTAGATAAGAGCTTGGGTTATGAAGAGGAGCCAGTTGCCATTGTTGATAAACAGGTTCGCCAGTTGAGGTCCATGAAGATTACTACAGTAAAAGTCCAGTGGAGGGGCTAACCAGTCGAGGAAGCATCTTGGGAGGCCGAGGAGGACATGCATAGCAGATATCCACGCTTATTCAGCACTCTAAGTAAAATTCTAAACCCGTTCGAGGACGAATGCTTGTTTAAGAGGTAGAGAATGTAATGACCCAACCGGTCATTTTGACTTTTAGAACCCCGTCCCCCTAAATAAAACTCCCTGTATGTGTTTTTACTAATTTATGACTTACGAGGATGGTTGATTCGGGATTTGGAAGTGATCAGGTTGAAATCGGAGCACTTGGTTCCTTAATTTGGTTTTAAAAGCCCAAGTTTGACTTCGGTCAACAATTTGAGAATACGACCCCAAAATCAGGATTTGATGGTTTCAATAGGTTCGTATGATGATTTTTGACTTGGACGTATGGTTGAATCGGGTTTTGGACAACCCAGGAACGTTTCAGAGCTTAATAGTGAAACATTAACTAATTGAAGGTTTAATGTTCTTTAAATTTGGTTTGGAGTAGGTTTTGGAGTAATTGAAGTCCGTTTGAAATTTCGAGCCTGAGAATAACTCTGTATGATGATTTAAGACTTGCACGCAAAATTTGGTGTCATTCCGATTAGTATAAGTATATTTCAGCACATTCGGAGTAAGTTTGAAGAATTTGAAAATTCTAAGTTGAATCAATTTGGTTTGAGGTATGATTCTTAGTTTTGATATTGATTTTCACGTTTCGAGGGTTCGAGCGAGTCCGTTTTGTGATTTTAAACTTGTTGGTATGTTTGGGCAGGGCCCCGAGGGCCTCAGGTGTAACCGGACAAGGCTCGAATCGATTTTGGACCTTGGAGCAGCAGTTGAAGCTTCCAGCTTCTGCTGCAACCGCACCTGCGCTTGGCTAACCGCAGGTGCGTGGAAGGCACCGTAGAAGCGGACTGGGTGTAGATGCGATGTACAAGCCGCAGAAGCGGACGAGGCTGACTTAAGGGGAAGCCACATCTGTGACGCTTTTTCTACAGATGCGGAGCCGCAGATGCGAAACCATTGCTTGGCTGAATGGGTTAAAAATTGGGGATCAACCATTTTTTGAGCCCATTTTCTCCATTCTTGGGCGATTTTTGGAGCTTTTGAGAGGGAATTTCAACTAGCAACTTGAAGGTAAGTTAGTTCTACACACTTTGAGTTTAATACACAGATCATGGGTAGATTATAACCTGTAAATCTTGAAAATCAAGGGTTTAGATGAAAAACCTAGGTTTTGACAAAAACGAGATTTTAACCACGAAAATGGTTATGGAATTGGATAGAAATTATATATTTGAATTCTTGAGATTATGGGTAACGTTTTCCTCCGAAAATTTTCAAAATTCGGGCATGTGGGCCCGGGGTAAATTTTAGGAATTTACCATTTTGGATAGGAAAATTTATTTAATAGTCTAATTTTGAATTTTTGAAAATGTATTAATTACTTTATATAACATTTGGATAGTTTCGGATTTTTCGGCACCGAATTGGGATTTTTGCGCGACGTTGTGATCAGGAAGTGGGATTTGAGACAAGGTAAGTCTCTTGTCTAACCTTGTAAGAGGGAATTTATCCCATAGATAATTTAAATTAATAATTATAGCTAATTGTGGGGGCTACGTACGCACGAGGTGACGAGAGTCCGTGCTTAGCTACTAATATTGCTACAGTCAAGGTAGTTTAGGACTCGAATCATGAATTACTTGTGATAATTATATCCTTATTTAATTAAAGCAATATAATTATGTTGCAAATTGTTAGAGAAAATAGTAAAAGATTGAAATCTCACATACTTGAAATTTTGTTCAGAATATTTAACTGTTGTAGAAATTTGTACATCCTTATGCGTTAAATCTAAAAAAAAATTAAAAATAAATAAATAAATAAATAAATAAATATATATATATATATATATATATATATATATATTATCATTCCGGAGGTTCATAAGAAAATGTCCTCCTTTCTTGTGGAGCGGGCCGAACGCCTTGGCAGTATAGATGCATCTATGGATTGCGTCGCGCGTCCCTCGGCAGTGTACACGATACTCTGGATCGGGTCGTACGACCTCAGCAGAAATCATGCGTAATAATAATAATTATACGATACCTTGATATTTTAATTGTTGCTTGTGAAGTAAATTGATAAAATTGGAAATTATTGAAATGTATGGAATTAATTACTTCTGCTTGTTAAGAAAATTATTGTTGTTCATCTAAAAATCATGTTTAATTTAATATATTTCTATTGTAATATTATTGACCCATTGTGAGTGTAAAAGTCGACCTCTCGTCACTACTTCTTCGAGATTAGGCTTGATACTTACTGGGTATACGTTGTTTACGTACTCATGCTACGCTTGCTGCACTTTTTGTGCAGGACATAAGATAGGTACTATCGGAGGATCTATCGGAGCGCACCCACGTTATCCAGAGGCTTAGTGGTGAGCTGCCTTTATGAGCCGTTCTGCATCAACTAGTGCCTCTTCTTGTAATTGTATTCTGTCTATTTTATTTTAGACAATATTTAAAATTTTGTATAATTTACTAGATGCTAATATACTTATGACACCAGGTCTCGGCACACACTAGTAGAATTTTTGGATTTAATTATTTTACTTGGGTTTTAATTTATCTTATTTCTCACATTGTGTTAATTTTTGCAAGTACTCTGAGTTTTAATGCTCGGATAATTTTTAAAGAAATAAATATATGTTTAAATCATTAGTTGGCTTGCCTAGCTGGGATGTTGGGTGCCATCACGACCTATAGGTGAATTTAGGTCGTGACATTGATGCCATATGACATGGCACGCCAAGTCAAGTGGAAGAGCCAATAGGATCATGCCACATGTCAAAATGAGAAGGCGTGCCATGTCACGTTAAAAGGCTAATGAAATTGCACCACATGTGCAATTGATATGTTCTGGCCAATCAAATGCGGCCATGTCACACTTCAATTTGGTTGGTCGGAAAGAATTTGTTCTTATCACAACTCCTCCCTTCCACAACTATAAATAGGGGTCTTTATAACCCAGAAAAGACACCAGAAGTTATAACAAGAAGTAAGAGGGAGCTCGTGGATCAAACACTGCAGATTTCTCTAAAAGCTACAAGCATTCAAGTGTTCTAAGGATTAAAAGATCAAGACGAAGATTCAAGAACAAGCTGCAAGCCCTTGGATTAAAAATACGTCAAGATCAAGATCAGACCTCAAAAACTTGGATTAAAATAAAATAAAATTCAAGATTAAGCTCGAAGGCTCTTTTATTTACTGTTGAAAAGTAGAATTAGAGGATTCATAGAGATTGTAATACTCAAATATTTGAAATAAAATACTACGATTGTTGTAATATTTTCGGTCTTGATTTATTTTCTCGACGCAATTTATTGTCTACAACATCATAATGGGATTCAGTAAATAAAATAATCTCCCACTAAACCTGGTTCCAAGGGCGAAGTTACATGTGTTAAAGGGTGGTCAATCACCCTTTGTCGAAAAATTACAGTATTTATATAGGTAAAATAATAGGTTTTAGAGGTATATAATATATACTGAACACCATTTATCATAGAATGTTTTTCAATTCTTTCAAATTTGAATATCCATGAAAATATTTCTGGCTTCGTTACTGCTTGAAACGAGACTCTAAAAGAAGAGCCCGGAACCAAAATGTGGTTCTTTTGGACTCAAAGAATCAAAATGTGTGGAAAAAAAATATAGTGACCAAAATATATATAACGCCCTTTTAAAGGGCGCTATACCTTAACGGCCGTTTGCCCGTTAAGGTATAACTCCCTTTTAAAAGGCGCTATATATATAACACATTTCCTTACCGCGCTATACATATTATGTGGGCCCACCAATAATATTTCTGGGCTTAACTCACATAACAATAATTTAACTGGGTATACCCCCTTATTTAAAGCGCTAAACCTAAAGAAATTGTACCCCAGATTGGTTTTTGCCTTATTTAAAGAGGTTAAGGATTTTCTAAAAATCCATTCACAAATATTCTCAAGTCTTCTGAAATATTTCTTCGTTAAGTTGTTTTGCATTTTGTTATAATGTCTGAAGAGCGAAGAATAAGGGTTTCATTATATTGGGGGGGAGGGGGGTGAGCTTGTGATGGCGAATAACTCAGTAACCTATAGTTTATCTCCACAGTGTCATGTTAAGTTAACACTTATAATGAAGTACAATACATTGGTATCGTTGTTATGTAAAAAAATAAGTGTGAGCAAACGTTCGGTGAACCTTAAAGTAACCGGAAGATATCCTTATTCTATCACTCTGCAAGGGGTTACTTGTTATGCTGAGTTTAACATCGAGGACGATGAAACTCTAAGAGATTTTTTGAGGACTCCGGATGAATATCGGGAATTTCTTGTGATAAAAAATGTTGGAAATGTACGTCAAGGTTGAAGACGTTCGCAATAATGAGGTTGCACAAAGCAGAGATATCCCTTAGTCATCGGGTGGTTATTTTGGAGCAGTTTTAGCCGAATAGGTTCCGAATGAAAGAGTTTGGCCTGATCTAAACTTATCTCCATGGGCGAATGAGGAGCGAGGAAATAATTTCTCTCATAGTTTATATAATCCACAAGACGAGTCGTAAACTTCAATTTTCCTTTATTTTACGACATTTATTTTTGCTGTATTGAATTTGTATTAACACTCATATATTCCACAGGGGGTACCGGCCAGATATGAATTTTACAAGTTATGAACCAACGCCCAGTTGAAATATGCCTAGTTCTGGTGTGTTGGATCATGGTGGTCCATCCGAGAGTTATCACCAACAGGATAATGTCCATCATGGGATGTCAACACATTACGATTTGAAAGTGAAGTGATATAACTATATGTAAAGTATTTATCAATTTGAGCAACTCATTATTTTGTTGGTTTTGTAGTGGAAACGAGCATCCTGAAGGTCATGTCCTTACTCAATTTCCCGAAGACGACATATTTAATCGGGATCTAGCAGATGCACAGAGTCAGGGAGAGAATAGTGATAATGACAACAATGCCGATGAGTCTGGAGATGACACACCCTTCCCTGATGAGGGTGATGAGGAGGAGGAAGAAAATGTTGGACCTGATTTGACGAGGGAGCATGCTCCACCCCCTGTTAAACCAAGAGTGTACGAGTCCCACGTGCCGTTTCATTCAAGGGAGATTCCATACCTTCATCATTTTCCAAGTATGCCGGATGTGGATGCCCTTACAAGGGATATTGACGAAATTCGGACAGAAATGTGGGATGAATCTAGAGCAACAGTGCTGTCAAAGGGTATGCTTTTCCCGATAAAGCGCGCCTAACCAGGGCGGTGCTAATGTACAATGTAAAGGGTGTCGTGAGATTATGGTACACGAGTCATCTCCAGATGTATACAAGGTAGTGTGTCGTAGAAGGTTTACGGGTTGTAATTGGATGCTGCGTGCGAGAATGAAGAAAACAAATATGTGGGTTGTGGGTAAATACATTGGCACCCACAATTGTGAAATGGACACATTCATTGGGAATCATTTTAACTTGAATGCTGACTTGATTTCTCTTGTCTTGATTCCACATATTGAAGCGTCCATAAGGTACAATATCAAAGAGTGTATAACATCCGTCCACCAGGAATATGGGTGCACCATTACCAAAAGAAAGGCATTTCTCGGGTGCAAACGTGTGTTTGAAATTGTTTATGGTAAGTGGGATAAGTCCTTTACATCTCTACCCAGGTATATGGTTGCATTATAACACTTTAACCCCGGGATTGTTGTTGAATGGAAGCTTGAGCGGAGTCCGGGAATACCGGAACATATATTCAAATATGTGTTATGGGCATTTAAACCAGCAATTAATGGTTTTCTGCATTGCCGGCAGGTAATATCCATAGACAACACTCATGTCTATGGAAAGTATGATATTAAGTTATTTATCGCCGTTGCAGTAGATGCTAATGGAAGTATATTTCCCTTAGCTTTTGCTATTTATGCCAATGAAAGCCAAGAGACATGGACACTATTTTTGAACCACTTGAAAGAGCATGTTATCAAACAGCGTTCAAGTATTTGTCTAATATCTGATCGGCATGGTGGTATTTTAAGTTATGTACAGATTTTGCGTGCATGGCAGGAGCCGTATGTCTACCACCGTTACTGTGTGAGGCACATGAAGACCAATTTCCAGAAGGCATATCCCAACAAGGATTTGCATGATTTAATGTGGATGGCTGCAACAAATCACTAAGAGTATAAATTTAGGAGGCACATGGAATCTATCAGGCAGGAAGATGAGGGAGCTTATCGTTGGTTGATGCGACATGAGCTTGACAAGTGGACTTTGCATACGGATGGTGGCAGAAGATGGGGAATTCTGACTACAAATATGTCAGAGTCTTTCAACGGGTTATTGAAGTCTGCACATGGATTGCCTGTCACTGCCATGGTGCGAATGTCATTCAAGCAGACGATGGAGAGGTTTGTTGAAAGGGCTAGAGGTGCATCGTCGTTGATGAAAATGGGTGTTGAATTTATGCCAATACCAATGAAAATATTTGAGAAATACAGGCGGCGAGCACATTGGCATTCATATTTACAATATTGCAACGAGCGAAATATTTTTGAAGTTCACACCGCTATCCATCAAAAGCAGGGGAATAATACACACACCGTAAATGAATCCAGAAGGTTTTTCTCTTGTGGTCCATCTACCACATGTCGTGATCACATGCCATCAAGTGCTTTCAATATACAGGTTTAGGGGCAACCAACTATGTTGATAAAGAATATAGTGTTGCTGCATACTTAAGCACCTATAGTGAGCAGTTACAGCCAGTGGGTGCTGAGTATTATTGGCTGTCGGAGCCATTTAAAATGGTGTGTAATAAGGACTATGTACGTCAACGACAAGTGGAAAAAATAACGCGTATACAGAACCAAATAGATGTTGGTGATATCGTTTATGCGCGCAAATGTAGCATATGCTCGCAAACAGGACATGATTGCGTAAATGTCCTTCAGCTGGTTTGGGTGGCGGTGATAATCTAGCTCCTGGTGGAAGTTCATCTAATGTGCCCAACTATCAAGGATAGACGTAGTGTTTTGTTTCCGTAATGTGGTTGTAATAAGTGTATGTACTTGTTTATGTTGCAGAATTTATGAAATAAAATTATGTTTCCATTGCTGTTAAATCTTATTGATATTTAACATTAATACTTCGGTACAACAATCTAACATAAACCCATTTAAAAAAAAACAATTGTCTTATCGACCTGAAAAGCTGCTCGCCTGCAAAAGCTATCTTATAGAAAAACTGTATTGTACCCGAAAGAATCTTTAACACGCGAAGCATAATGTGATGAAATACTACGTTATGTGTGTTGTCTTGCCGACCTAAAAAGTTGCTTGCCTGCAAAAGCTATCTTCTGAAAAAGCTATTTTGTACCCGAAAGAATCTTTAATACGCGAAGCATAATGCGGTGAAATACTACGTTATGTGTGTTGTCTTGCCTATAAATAACTAGTGCATTTTAGTTATTATCTGCTCTTAACCAAAACAAATAGCAAAACTTTCCATAAATTTTTTATTTTTCTTGCATTAACAAATGTCTGGACACAATGACCAACCAAGGTGCTATTGTGGCAAATGTGCGATTTTGAAGCCATATTGGTCAGATGTTAATGTTGGGCGCAGATACTGGATATGTCAATAATTGTTTGGACGCAATGACGAAAATCAATATATGTTTGAGGAATGGTATGATGAACCCATTTACCAGGAATACTACAAATCATGTTTTTAGTATATTTGGAATATTAACGGTGAATCCAACACTAGATCTCTGAACGGTGAATCCAACACTAGATCTCTGACATGCGACGAGAAATTGCGGCAGTGCAGGAAAAACTAAAAGAGGCGGAAGAAGAAAAAAATAGGTTGGAAGAGAAATTTAAGTGGTTGGAGCAGGGAATAATAGGCGGTAGTGACTAAACAAACACATGTATGTGCTGAATGTAGTATTTTATCTTTATGTTTTCCTGTCACGACCCCAAATTCCCTTTGTAGGATGTCGTGATGGCACCTAGTCTCTAAGACTACGTAAGCCTATCAAATGCGGAATAACAATAGAAATATGAAATAAATAAATCTGCAAATTCACATAATTACAACTCCCAAACTCCGGTAGAAATAAGTCACAAGTTTTTAAGAATTTATCCTCAATGTATCTATATATCAGGGTTTAAAGAAAAATAAGGGAAGCAACATAATAATGATAGAAGGGGACTACGGAGTCTGCGGACGCTGGCAGATATACCTCAAAGTCTCCGTACACAGGTAGCTCACTGATGTTTGGACTGGTAAGATGTACCTGGATCTACACAAAAAGATGTGCAGAAGCGTAGTATGAGTACACCACAGTGGTACCCACTAAGTGCCAAGCCCAACCTCAGTAGAGTAGTGACGAGGTTAGGTCAGGCCCGGCTAGAATAATAAAAGACAAGGTGAAATGCTTAATAATATAATAAAAATGAAATGACAACGAAAATGAATCAAGTAAGTAGTATGTCACCAATTAACTACGCAAAAGAAATGGCAAATAATACCTCGTGGAAACAAAACATAATTCTTTTCAACATTAAGAAAAATCACAACAATAATCAATATCAACAAGGGAACTCCCGAGGTACCGCCTCGTAGTCCCAAATCATAAATAAATTTACAATATCTCATTTTCTTATATCACTGCGGGAGCCTTCACAATTTATTTTAAAGAAAATATTTTTCCCGAAATAGCATCCCGCGTTTTAGCCACTCTTTTTACACCGCATGACTTCTAGTAGTTCACCTACTAGCCACGCGTATCAAGCCACCCTTATCTCACCACATGCGTTTCAACACCCAGACCTTATACCACCGCATGCGTATCAATATCACAACATATCACAATTTGCACCTCAGTGCCCAAATAATTCAATTTGCCAAAATAAACAACATAAACAATATTTTCCACAACAGAGAGCTCACGGCTCAATCACAATGAGTACAAAATCTCACAAAATATTCGGGAATAAATAACTCAATAAAAATAATATTTTAAATTTTTTTAATACGTTGCCTCAGTTCCAAATTTAAAATATCAAATACTTTATATTAATAATATTTATATTAAAGAAATTTCACCTTCAAATAATGCACAGAATAAAAGAAACTAGATTTCAGCTAAATAGGTAAAAACAATTAGCAGGAGAAGGTCAAGCAAATTTAAAGTATATAAATCAGATCAATGATGAAGAATATAACAAGATAAAATAATGTAATTAATATGCAACAGTGATCTACACAATTTAAAAACATAATCATTCACATTTGGCCAGTGTACACACTCGTCACCTCGTGTACACGAATTTTATCACATTACAATTATCACATCAATACCAATCCTAGGGAAAATTTTCCCCACATAAGGTTAGACAAGTTACTTACCTCGACTTACTCCAATTTAATCCACTAGTAGGCCTTTTCCTCGATTATCCAACTCTGAATGGCTCGAATCTAGCCAAAAATAATTCGATACAGCCAACAAAAATTATAAGAATCAATTTCATAATAAAATACTACATTTTCCAAAAACAAAAAAATTCGAATTTAACTCAAAAATTGCCCGTGGGTTCCACATCTTGGAATCCGGCGAAACTCACAAAATCCGAAAATCCATGCAATTACGAGTCCAACGATACCAGTTTCACTCAAATCCGACTCTGAATTGACACCGAAATCTCAAAAATCCATTTCTATGAGATTTCTAAAATTTTTCCAAATTTCAATCTCAAAACACTAATTAAATAGTGAAAACAAATGATGGATTTAGGTAATCTAACCATAATTGAGTTAAGAACACTTACCCCGATATTTTCTCTGAAAATCTCCCAAAAATCGCCTCTCCCCAAACTCCAATTTGTCAAAAATAGAAAATGGGACGAAGTTCCCTGCTTTATAACTTACAGTTCTGTCCAGGCTGCCCTCGACCCTCAATCCTCGGCCTTCGATCCTGGGCCTCGATCCTCGGCCCTCGATCATGGGCCTTTGATCATGTGCCTCGATCCTGGGCCTCGATCTTCGGCCTTCGACCCTCGGCCTCTATCCTAGGCCTCGGTCTTCGGACTTCGACCCACGGCCTAGACCCTAGGCCTCGGTCTTCGGCCTTCAATTTCTGCCCCCGAATTTCCAACAGAAATTATTGCAGCAACTGTTTAAGTCTAAATTTTGATCTGTTAACCATTCGAAACTCACCCGAGACCCTCGAGACCTCAATCAAATACACTAACAAGTCCTAAAACATCATACGAATTTATTTGAATCCTCAAATCACATCAAACAACACTAAAATCACAAATCACACCCCAATTCAAGCTTAATGAAACTTAAGAATTTCCAACTTCTACATTCGATGTCGAAACCTATCAAATCAAGTCTGATTAACCTCTAATTTTGCACTCAAGTCATAAATGACATAACAGAGCTATGATAATTTTCAGAACTGGATTCTGACCCCGATATCAAAAAGTCAACTCCCCGGTCAAACTTCCAAACTTAAATTCCTATTTTTAGCCATTTCAAGCCTAATTTCACTATGGACTTCTAAATAAGATTTACGATCACTCTCCTAAGTCCAAAATCACCATACGGAGCTGTTGGAATCATCAAAATTCTATTCCTTGGTTGTTTTCACATAATTCGACATCCGGTCACTATTTGAACTTAGGCTTTAAAACTTTGGAACTAAGTGTTCCAATTCATTCTTAAATCTTACCGGACCCGAACCAATTACCCCGAAAAGTCATACAACAACTGTAAAGCACAAATTGAGCAGTAAATAGTGAAATGGGGCTGCAACTTTTAAAATGACTGGCCGGGACGTTACATTTCCGTATCATGTATTTTCATTAGTTGTACTAAATTTAAATTATATTATGTTGCTATGTTTGTGTTTGTGTTGTAGTATTAAAATAATGAAGAACCGAAGAAATAAAAACATAATGCTCATATAATATAAACAATAAAAATTGTTGCTATTATTTTCTGAATGTCATATGTACATAAAATAAAATAAAAATTAATGTGTCCCACATCCTGTATGCTTTAAAGCAGCCGTTGTCCTGAGGCGTATCCCATCCCGCCCGGCTATACTATCAGGATCATCCTCATCACATCACCTCTTTATCGGAGGATGCACTGCAACATGATCGTCAGTAGGGATGGCAGGCTCGGTAGAAGGGGTTGTCGGTCCAGCAGTAACCTATAGAATAATAAGATATTTTAGTATATGAAATATGTATTAGTAATGTACGTGTTAAGTCATATAAATTTAAATTGTTTTACCATGGTCTCGTCACGCTCCTGAATTTTAAAAAAATATAAATAATAGTAATACAAACAAACCTATGCATATGAAAGATCCTCAGCATCCCTCGATGATGAGGCATAACTTAGCCAGCGCGTACTATCCACATCTCGTGTCGGACGATCATGAGCAACGGTTGATGGGTCAGGAAAATACTGATCCCACTCTTGTCGCGTAATGGTCGTGCCCGCGATCAATAATGGAGATGACGGGGTCACCTGCGAAGTCCCTGGAGTAAGCTGAAGGCTGAATGACGGCATATCTCTAGGAGCATGGTCTGGCTCATGGTGGTCACCCGGCTGATCAACTCCAACATTCTCAACAGGTGCCTCAATGGCCCATTGCTGGGGACCACCTCCTCGCCGACCCCCACGACCTCGTGGGACACCCCTACCTCGTGGGACATCCCTACCTCTCTGGGCATGTCTGCCACGTTGACCACGTTCCGGCTCCACTTGTGGCCCACGATGATACTGCTCTGCCGCCACACACTCAGCTTCATATCCTAAGCGCTCATTATCTCGGGCTCGCCTTAATGTCGGGGAAGCCAGATCGGTAACCTGTCGGCCATACTCGTGCAAAGTGGCTGCTCCATCGCCGGTATGTTGTTGCATCTGCAGTCCCAACTGGTGGAACAGATGTAGGCTAATAGCCTGCACAACATGTAAAATATAAATCACGGAACGCTAGGTTAATGTTATACATAAGTATACCAAATAACATACCAGTGCCTCGTGCCTCCCGGCATATGGAACTTACCGACCGCCAACGCGATAAACGGGATTCTCGACGAAAAGTCGGGTAACGCTGCGGTACCAGCCCATATACTCATGCTAACCATCCGTACGGTCAGGTGGAGGGGGTGGCGGAATCAGGTCATGCCGCTAGTCCCAAATATCGATATGCGCCTCTAGCCATGCCACATATGTCTGGTCAACCCTGGAATGATCATCCCACTGGTAATGTGTCATATGCCAAGCGGGCGGTGGCGGTACAAGCTGCGGGCGACCAAACTGGCGAAGTACTCGCTCGGTGTCATAGCTATCAACTCACCTCCTAGCTAAAGGGAGAAACAGAGGTGGTGCTTCCGGAGCTAAGGGTGGTAGAGGTGGCTGCAATTGCAGGAATCGCTCCCAGGCCCAAACCTAATATACAACATGGACATAAAATTTAAGGTATATTTTTACTAGGTATGTTATAATGAAGAGAGTATTTCACTATATTTTTACTTGCAGCAGCGGCAAAAATCCTGCAACGTCTCGCTGGGTGCCCATGCTCGCCCGACACCTCTGCATGTACAAGTAACCGAGAACAACAACACCGCAGCTGTAATGATGTAAATCATCTAGCCACTCAAGATGATGAAGAAATCTCAAGCTAACTAGGTTTCCCGAAGTGTTCGGGAACAAAACCCCTCCAAACATAAGCAGCAACAGCAACCTCGTGTACCGGTGAATATGAAGCTCCGGTGTATCATCTGTGATGTCAGCATGCATCGCCTCCAAATGCTTCTGGACGGGATTCAACTACGGACGACTAGCCCCAATCAATGCAGTCTCATCCCGTGGCTGGAAACCGGTGAGCCACTGCAGCATCTCCAGGTACTACAAACCCGTATACTCTCTGATGGCATTCGGCAAAGCAACATGGTGTCCATCAACGGGCAGCTCGTACAGTACCTCCACATCCTGAAGCGTGATAGTGGCCTCGCCAATGGACAAATGGAATGTGTGCGTCTCCGGTCGCCACCGCTCTATCAGGGCCGTGATCAACGACCAATCCAGCTGCAGCCGGCCGGTCTCCACAATCCTATAAAAATCCGTATCCTGGAAGCGTCTGACTATACGGGGATGGAGAGGGTGGGTCCTAAGAAAGTCCCACATATCGTCTACTCTCCTGGCGCAGAATGTCTGGGCCAGTAACTGTCCCTCCCATACGTAGGATGACCTATGCTCGCCCTGTAGCAACAGTAGCTCTAGCGTGGCAGGTCCGGGATGCAAAGGTGGAACCTCCATGTCGGCTACTGTAAATTGAACAATGTTAATTACATTATTTTACTTTAATATGCTAGTTTTATTATTTTACATGTTAGTTTTATTATTTTAATTGTTTGTTTGTTACTCACCTATTTTTGACTATAATAAAATTAAATAATTAATTTCATAATTGTATAAGATTTAATTATTAAATATTCACATATAGGTTTCGGGCTCGACATTTGAGGCCCAGTAGCACCAAGGTATCCTGAATTCTTGTGATCATGATGAGAAACTTTTCCCGATTTATCACTCAATAGGTCTGTTATTTTAAGTTTTATTTTATTATTTATATGTTAGTTTTATTAATTTATATGTTAGTTTTATTATTTTATATGTTAGTTTTATTATTATATATTTTTGTTTATGATTCACTTATTTTTTACTATAATAAAATTAAATAATTAATTTTCATAACTATACAAGATTTAATTATTAAATATTCATATAAAAATACTTAGTCCGGGAAATATTATTGTTTTCTCATGTTATTTTTTTACGATCGTTGACTAGAATTGGATAAAGTTTGTGTTTGAACTATCAGCGTTTTTGACGTATTTTTGGGTATAAGAGATACTTAAATGATTAATTTCAATAACTACAAGTATACTACGCTAAAGGGCACTACATTACAAATACGAACACTATATTAGGCCACAAGATACCACTACAGGGAACTAAACTAACAATTTATCTATTTTACTAGTCTTTTAGCAAATAAATAATCTAAAGAGGTTAACAACAAAAAATTAATTTAATAAAAAAAAATAACGAAAATACATATACCAAAGTAAAAAGTAACTAATTAATATTGCTTTAACAACTAATAACAATTTCTCTATTTTACTAATTTTGTAGCACACTAATACTATAGTCCGTATAAAAAATAACAAATTAGTTAAATTGCAAAACAATCACAAAATAATATAGAACACATTAAAAACAACTAATATGCATTTTTTATACGAGTTTTAACAAAAACTAAGTCGGAATACCTCAATTTAAGGTTTTGTAACGACCCAACCGGTCGTTTTGAGAGTTATAGCCCTGATTCCCTATTTACTGTTTCCCACATACCTTTTTCTGCTTATGTGACTTGCCGGGAGGTTTCGTTTTGGTTTTTGGAGTATTTTGGACACTTAGTCCCTAAATGGAGGTTTAAGCCTTAGGATTTGGACCGTAGTCGGAACTGTGTGAAGATGACTCCGAAATAGAGTTTTGTTGGCTCCGTTAGCTCAGTTAGGTGATTTTGGGCTTAGGGGCGTATCCTAATTTTATTTTGGAGGTACGTAGCTTATTTAGGCTTGAAATGGCGAAAGTTAATTTTTTTTAGATTTGGACCGGTAGTGGAAATTTTAATATCGGGGTCAGATTCCGATTTCGGAAGTTGGAGAAGGTCCGTAATGTTGAATATGACTTGTGTACAAAATTTGGGGTCAATCAGATATGGTTTGATAGGTTTCGGCATCAGTTGTGGAAATTTGAAGTTTCAAGTTCTTTAGGTTTGAATTGGAGGGCGATTCATGATTTTAGCGTTGTTTGATGTAGTTTGAGGGCTCGACTAAGTGCGTATGGTATTTCAGGATTGGTTGGTATGTTTGGTCGAGGTCCCGGGGGGCCTCAGGTGTGTTTCAGATGCTTAACGGATTGAATTTGGACTTAGGCTAGTTGCTGAAGATTTTCTGGTTTCTGGTGTTTTCACACGTGCGGAGGGGAGACCGCAAGTGCGGGATCGCATGTGCGAAGGAGGAGCCGCAGATGCGGCCAAGAAAGAGCTGGGCAGGAACCGCAGGTGCGATGCATTTTCGCACTTGCGATAGTCGTAGATGCAGTCGCATAGCCGCAAGAGCGGAACCTGGGATTCTAAGTATAATTCGCACCTGTGATGGCATTTCCGCAGGTGCAGCGTCGCAGATGCGATAGAGAGTCCGCAGGTGCAAGATTTCTGGACAGAACACTTAAATGCAAAGGTTTTTGCTCATTTTCAACATTTTGAACTCGGGTTTGGCGATTTCTTGGGAGCATTTTGAGGAGTTTCTTGAGGTAAGTCCCTTGTACTTATTTTTGATCAATAATCTTACTTCCCCATTTATTTTTCCACCTAGTTAGTGTGTATTTAAGGTGAAAATCGGGAGTTGGAGGCTAGGGATTTGAAGAGTTTGATTTGGGGTTTTGAGTGGTCATTTGAGGTCGGATTTTGATAAATTTGGTATGGTTGGACTCGTGAGTGAATGGGCTTTCGGATTTTGTAATTTTTTCCTAATTTCGAGACGTGGGCCCGGGTCGACTTTTTATGGCGAATTTCAGAATTTTTGTTAAAGTATTGATTTCATTAATTAGATGAGTTTATTATGGTTGTATTTATGATGTGTAATTGCTTTTGGCTAGATTTGGGCCATTCGGAGCC
Source organism: Nicotiana tomentosiformis (assembly GCF_000390325.3). Classification (NCBI taxonomy): domain Eukaryota; kingdom Viridiplantae; phylum Streptophyta; class Magnoliopsida; order Solanales; family Solanaceae; genus Nicotiana; species Nicotiana tomentosiformis. The sequence continues at coordinate 192,473,022 of NC_090813.1, read as the reverse complement.
GGATATTCGTGGGAAAGGCATTGTGACCGATTGATTGAGCTTGGTTCGAGGTAAGTGGCTTACCTAACCTTGTGTGAGGGAACCCCACTTAGGATTTGGTACCGTTTTTTATATATGAGTGCCGTGTACGTGAGGTGACGAGTGCGTACATGGGCTATTGTTGCAAAACTCCATTTTCATTTAGTAAAATACCTGTCTTCCTTAACTGAGCTAAACTAGCATATGTAATTATCTTGTTTAGTTTAGAACAACATGTCTACGTGTCTTAATTGCTTATGTGAACTCTATGCAGCATGCTTAGTGAATTTCCTGCTTCTTCCTTGACTTGTACTTAGTCTAAATCGTAAGAATTCGTGATGTAGTTGTATTTCTATTGTTTGCGCTGCATATTTACTTTGGAACTACGGAACGGTATTCCGGTAGATTTCCCCTGTCTTGCATATTTACTTTGGGACTACGGAATGGTATTCCGGTAGATTCCCCTGTTTTGCATATTTACTTTGGGACTACAGAACGGTATTCCGGTAGATCTCCCTGTTCTACATATTTACTTTGGGACTACAGAACGGATAGATCCCCCATATCTTGCATATTTACTTTGGGACTACGGAACGGTATTCCGGTAGATCCCCCTTGAACATTTACGTTTGGGACTACGGGACGGTATCCTGGGAGATCCCCTGTTGTTATCACTATGTTCTGAGTTGTTGACTGCTATGATTTCATTCTTGTTAAATTTTAGTACTTATTTTTACTGCGATATTTCATTCTGTCTTATTTCATTATATTTATACTAGTAAGGCCCTGACCTGATCTCGTCACTACTCGACCGAGGTTAGTCTTGGCACTTACTGGATACTGATTGTGGTGTACTCATGCTACTCTCTACACATGTTTTTCATGTGCAGATCCAGGTGCTCCTTATCAACCGCACTATTAGTGAGTCGAGACAGCTTTGGAGACTTCAAGGTATATCTGCCGCGTCCGCACACCTAGAAGTCCCCTTCTACTCTTTCCCATGTCCATTATCTTCTGTATTTTTCCTTTGTTAGACTCTGATGTATAGAGACACTAGACTTTCCTTCTGTAGTTTGTGATTCACGATGTTTCGGGTTTTGGGATTTCTGTGTATTTTGAATAGTTGATTATTGTACATGCCAGGCGGCATGGTACCCAGTTATGTTGTTACTGCTACAGTTAGTTGTTAAATTTATGTTTTTATTTCATTATTTCGCAAATGTTAGGCTTACCTAGTCGTAGAGACTAGGTTCCGTCACGAAGTCATACTGAGGGGAAATTGGGCCGTGACAAGTTGGTATCAGAGCTCTAGGTTCATAGGTGTCGTGAGTCACAAGCCGGTTTATTAGAGTCTCGCGGATCGGTACGGAGACGTCTTGTCACGACCCAAAATCTCACTCGTTGTGATGGCGCCTATCTCGATACTAGGCAAGCCGTTAATGTCACTAAACCATAATTTCTTTTATGTTTGAGAATATAATATTTAAATATAATACAAAATCTCCCAAATACAAATACGAACACTCCCCAAAACCTGGTGTCACTGAGTACATGAGCATCTAATATGAATACAAATCTAGGAAAGTACGGTCTACAATAGTCTAAAACCAAAAATTACAGTAATACAAAGATAGGGAAGGAGAGAAAAGGTCTGCGAAATACGACAGCTACCTCTGAATCTCCGAAAAATTAGCTGTATGGAAGAATCAACACCCGCTATGTCCGGGAACACCTGGATCTGCACACGAAGTGCAGGGTGTAGTATGAGTACAACCAACTCATCAAGTAACAATAATAAATAAGGAACCGAGGATAGTAACGAGCTACACAGTTATGGTTCATTTCCAGTAATCCCTGCAAAGAATAGACATGCTATAAAATCTGGCAGTTTAATGTCAAATCAATTTTTATACAGTTCCTGTTCATGTAATCCGTATATCATCAATCTTTCAGAGATTTCACAACAATGACAGATAGCAACTAAATGCAACAAAAAAGGGAATTTAAGTATAACCTCTCAGAACAACAATCACTCACTAGGCTCCCAGCCCTCATCACTCCCTAGGCTCTCAGCCCTCACTCAATGGGTAACCGCGCTCACTGGGGGTGTACAGACTCATGAGGGGATCATACAGCCCAAGCGCTATAAGCACGGATAACTCACGTGCCATAATATAAATATCTGGATCCGCACGGCTAACTCACGTGCTGCACGGCCAACTCACGTGCAATAATAATATAAGGATCTGCACGGCCAACTCACGTGCAATAATAATATCTGGATCCGCACGGCCAACTCACGTGCAATAATAATATCTGGATCCGCACGGCCAACTCACGTGCTGCACGGCCAACTCACGTGCAATAATAGTATAAGGATCCGCACGGCCAACTCACGTGCAATAATAATATCTGGATCCGCAAGGCCAACTCACGTGCTATAATAATATCTGGATCCGCACGGCCAACTCACGTGCAATAGTATAATATATAGATATGCACGACCAACTCGCGTGCAATAATATAATATATATAAAGCCAACATGTCCTGCTGCGGCGTGCAGCCCGATCCCAAAAATATCCTCACAATTAGGCCCTCGTCCTCACTCAGTCATAAACCTCTCAAGCCACTCAGGGATTTTAGTAAAACAGGGCATTCGGCCCAAAATATTTATATGCATCAAAATTAGTCACTAAAACTGAGTTATGCGGTGAATAAGTATAAATATGACTGAGTATAGATTTTCAATCGAAAACAATAAGAGGATATTAAGAAAAAGCCCCTAAGGGTCCAAACAACACTGGCGCAAGGCCCAAACATAGCATTCAGCCCAATTTACAGAAATTCTTTCTAAAACATATAAGTATCATATAATTTCCGTAAAATATTCAACTTTATAGTTGCTACGGGACGGACCAAGTCACAATCCCATCGGTGCACGCCCACACGCCCGTCACCTAGCATGTACGTCACCTCCAAAAATAATCACATGATACCAAAATCCGGGATTTCATACCCTCAGGACCAGATTTAAAACTGTTACTTACCTCAACCCGTAAAATTCTTATTCCGAAATTTCCTTTCCTCGTGAATTGGTCTCCAACGCCTCGAATCTGGTCATAAATAATTCGATTCAATCAATACCAATTATTGTAATTAATTCCATAAGAAAATACTAATTTTTCCAATAAAATCCGAAATTAACTCAAATATCGCCCGTGGGTCCCATATCTCAGAACCCGACAAAAGTTACAAAACATGAACTCCCATCCAACCACGAGTCCAACCATACAAATTTTACCAAATTCCGACATCAACTCGACCCTCAAATCTTCAATTAAAGTCTTTGAAGATTTCTACCATTTTCAACCCAATCTATACCCATTTGGACTCAACAATCTTTCCATAATCCTTATTGATATGTATAAATGATACTATTACACCCAAGAATCATACTCTTAATCACCCATCTTTACCCAAACTCGAAATTGAAGACTAGGGGTTAGAACCTTACCTCTTGGGTGAAGATCTTGTGATATCTCCTTGTTGGATTTCAAAGCTTGAACAAGATCTTGATGAACAAAGTTCTTGAGCTTCTTCCTCTCTCTAGAACACTCTCCATTCTCTCTAAAAATATCAGATTTTTGCTTCAAAATGAGCTTCAAGGCTTATTTATCGAAGTTGGGTCGGGTTATAACAATAGAAGAATGGATACTCCAAACATTCCGGACCAGGCTACAGACCTAGCCTCGCCAGGCTAAAGCCTGGTCTTATCGCGTGATAGGCCTGGCCTCGCCAGGCTAAAGCCTGGTTAAGCCTGGCTTTTGGCTGGCCTCGCCAGGCTAAAGCCTAGTATTACACCTGGCCTCGCCATGCTAAAGCCTGGTCTTACACCTGGCCTCGCCAGGCTAAAGCCTGGTCTTACACCTGGCCTTGCGAGCTCTGTAGTGAGCTACAGGACATCCTTTGGGTATTTGATCATAACTTCTTGTAGGAATGTCCGAACTACGAACGGTTTGAAGCGTTGGAAAGTAGACTCGAAGATCTTTCATTTTATAGGTAGATCATCACATAACTCCATATATATATATATATATATATATATATATTCTCGTTCAAAGTTGGGTCTTGCACGAACTTACTTGAAACTTTAGTCTTATGAAATTTTTAACTTCTACATTCGATGCCGAAACCTACCGAATCAAGTCCGATTGACCTCAAATTTTGCACACAAGTCTTAAATGACATAAAGGACCTATTCCAATTTACAGAATTGAATTCCGACCTCAATATCAAAAAGTCAATCCCCCGGTCAAACTTTCCAAAAATTCAACTTTCGGCATTTCAAGCCAAATTCCACTACGTACCTCCAAAAACTTTTTCGGACACACTCCTAAGTACAAAGTCACCATACAGAGCTATTGGAATTATCAAAACTCCATTCCAATGTCGTTTACACATAAGTCGACATACGGTCAACTATTTCAACTTAAGCTTCCAAAATAAAATTCATTCTTCCAAGCTAACTCCGAAGTACCTTAAAACCAAACCGATAATTTACACAAGTCATAATACCTCGTAGGAAGTTATTCAATACTTCAAATAGTTGAAAGGAGCGTAAATGCTTAAAATGACCGGTCGGGTCGTTACACGTCTATACTTATCTTCGGGAGGCTATGGAGCTGTTGGGAAAAGTTCACTGCTTTGATTCCTTGTTATGCAAAAATTGTTGACTTCAAAAATTCTAAACTTATGTATTCGATTCTCTCATAGATGGTGAGGACACATATAATCGGATCTGATGACCAGGAACCCATGCCCCCTACTAGAGCCGTGAGAGGCCGGGGCTGGGGTAGAGGCCGAAAACGTCCACGTGGGGTAGCCAGGGCACCCGCACGAGCTGCTACAAAGGAGCCCCCAATAGCTCCAGTTGGAGGGCAGACACATGAGGTACTTGTTTCTGCACCAGCCCTCTAGGAGACTCTAGCCTAGTTTCTAAGCATGTTAAGCACCTTAGCTCAAGCTGGATTGATCCCACTTATTCTTGCCACATCTCAGGCCGGGGGAGGAGCATAGACTCCCGTCGTCGGTACTCTAGAGCAGCGGGTTCAGGTTGACCAGGTTCCAGAGATTGTACCAATGCAGTCGGTAGCTCCAGCTCAACCCGAAGTTAGGGCAGCAGCTTCTGAGGTGGAGCAGCTCAGACTTGAGAGGTACAAGAAGTACCACCCACCTACCTTCAGCGGATTGGCTACAGATGATGCTCATGGTTTTCTGGAGGAGTGTCATCGTATTCTCCGTACTATGGGCATAACGGAGATGAGTGATGTTTCTTTTACTACATTTCAGCTTAGAGGAGCAGCCTATCAGTGGTGGCGTGCTTATGAGTTGAGTAGTCTGGCTGAGGCACCTTCACTTGCATGGACTCAGTACTCAGACATGTTTTTGAGAGAGTATGTCCCTCAGAGCCTCAGGGACTCATGGCGCGCGGAGTTTGAGCAGTTGCGCTAGGGTGTTATGACCGTGTCAGAGTATGTAGTTCACTCCAATGATTTGTCCCGAAATACACCGGCCTTGGTTGCCACAGTTCGATAGAGGGTTTGACGGTTTATTGAGGGATTCCACCCCAACATTCGGATTAGTATGGCCAGGGAGTTGGAGAAGGATATTTCTTATCAGCAGGTTGTGAGCATCGCCAGGAGATTGGAGGGCATGCTTGTCCGGGATAGAGAGGAGAGGGAGGCCAAGAGGTCTCGAGAGACTGGTTCTTATTCTGGTGCTCGTGCCCCAGCAGCTCGCCATGGTAGGGGTTATGTGAGTCGCCCTGTCCATTCAGCTCTTACAGCCGCTAGTGGTATTCCGGTCCCTTCTAGGCCCCAGGAGCCTTATTATGCACCGCCAGTATCTAGTGTGCCTCCTGCACGGGGGGTTCCTAGCGGCCAGTCCAGCAGACCTGGACCGAGCCAGTCACAACAGCCACGCCCTCCCAGAGCTTGTTTTGAGTGTGGCGACACTCGCCATATGGTGAGGGATTGCCCCAGACTTAGGAGGGTGTACCTCCACAGACTTCTCAGCCACAACGTGCTCCACCGGGACCTCAGGCTATGATTACAGCACCAGCTACCACCCCACCTGCTCAGCCAGCTCGAGGTAGTGGTTGGGGAGGTAGGGGTCGCCCTAGAGGGGGAGGCCATGCCAACTGCCCTTCCTGCTCGTACAGAGGCAGTCGCTTCTGATTCTATCATTACAGGTATTAATCCCGGTCTGTCATAGAGATGCGCCGGTATTATTTGACCCAGGCTCTACATATTCTATCATTACAGGTATTATTTGACCCAGGCTCCCCGTATTTGGGCGTGTCTCGGGATTCTTTGAGTTTCCCTGTTTATGTGTCTACTCCAGTGAAAGATTCTCTTGTTGTGGACCGTGTGTATCAGTCGTGTTTTATTGCTCTTAGTGATTTTAAGACCAGAGCCGAATTATTATCGCTCAGCATGGTGGACTTTGATATTATTTTGGGCATGGACTGGTTGTCTTCCCATTATGCTATTCTTGATTATCACGCCAAAATTGTGACGCTGGCTATACCAAGATTACCACGATTAGAGTGGAGAGGTACTTTAGAGTATACTACCAGCAGAGTTATTTCACTTCTTAAAGCTCAACGAATGGTTGAGAAAGTGTGTGACGCGTATCTAGCTTATGTGCGAGATGTCAGTATTGATACCCCTACAGTTGAGTCAGTCTCAGTAGTGAGGGATTTTCCAGATATGTTTCCAGCAGATCTTCCGGGCATGCCGCCCGACAGAGATATTGATTTTGGCATTGATTTGCTGCGGGGCACTCATCCCATCTCTATTCCTCCATATCGTATGGCTTCTCCCGAGTTAAAGGAGTTGAAATAGTAGTTACAGGAATTGCTTGATAAGGGCTTCATTCGGCCCAGTATGTCACCTTGGGGTGCTCCTGTCTTATTTGTGAAGAAGAAGAAGGATGGTTCTATGCAGATGTGTATTCATTACCACCAGTTGAACAAAGTCACAGTGAAGAACAAATATCATTTGCCTCGTATTGATGACTTATTTGATCAGTTATAGGGTGCCAGGGTGTTTTCCAAGATTGATTTACGTTCCAGCTATCATCAGTTGAAGATTCGGGAGCCAGACATCGCGAAGACTGCTTTCAAGACTCGGTATGGTCACTATGAGTTCCTTGTGATATCTTTTGGGCTGACCAATGCCCCAACAACTTTTATACACTTGATGCACAGTGTGTTCCGACCTTATCTCGACTCATTCATCATTGTGTTTATTGACGACATTCTGGTATACTCCCGGAGTCGGGAGGATCATGAGTAACACTTGAGGACTGCGCTTCAGACCTTGAGAGAAAAGAAGTTATATGCAAAATTTTCAAAGTGTGAATTTTGGCTAGACTCAGTGACATTCTTGGGTCATATAGTATCGAGTGATGGGATCCAGGTGGATCCGAAGAAGATTGAAGCAGTGCAGAGTTGGCCTAGACCATCCTCAACTACAGAGATTCAGAGTTTTCTTGGTTTGGAGATTTGTAGAGGGTTTCTCATCTATTCCAGCTCCTATGACCAGGCTGACCCAAAAGGGTGCTCCGTTCATGTGGACAGAGGAATGTGAGGAGAGCTTTCAGAAGCTCAAGACAGCTTTGACTACAACCCCAGTATTGGTATTGCCTACAGGTTTGGGGTCTTATACTATATATTGTGATGCATCGCGGATTGGTCTCGGCGCGATATTGATGCAGTACGGTAGGGTGACTGCCTATGCGTCCAGACATCTGAAGGTGCATGAAAAGTACTATCATGTCCACGACCTTGAGTTAGCAGCTATCGTTCATGCCTTGAAGATATAGCCACATTATTTGTACGGTATTCCTTGTGAGATTTACACCGATCATCAGAGTTTACAGCATCTGTTCAAGCAAAAAGATCATAACTTGCGTCATCGGAGGTGGTTGGAGCTACTAAAGGACTATGACGTCACTATTTTGTACCATCCGGGGAAGGCCAATGTGGTGGCCGATGCTTTGTGTCACCAGGCAGAGAGTTTGGGGAGTTTAGCATATCTACCAGCAGCAGAGAAGCCATTGGCATTGGATGTCCAGGCCTTAGCCAGCCAGTTTGTGAGATTGGATATTTCTGAGCCGAGTTGAGTATTGGCTTGTGTGGTCTCTCAGTCTTCTTTTTATGATCGTATCAGGGAACGTCAGTATGATGAACCACATCTGTTTGTCCTTAAGGACACAGTCCAGCACGGTGATGCTAAGGAGGTCACTATTGGAGATGATGATGCATTGAGGATGCAGGGTAGGCTATGTGTGCCCAATGTAGATGGTTTGCGTGATTTGATTCTCCAGGAGGCTCACAGTTTGCGGTACTCTGTTCATCCGGGTGCCGCAAAGATGTATCGGGACTTGAGACAACATTGCTGGTGGAAGAGGATGAAGGACATAGTAGAGTATGTGTCCCAATGTCTAAATTGCCAGCAAGTGAAGTATGAGCATCATCGGCCAGGTGGGTTGCTTCAGAAGTTGGAGATTCCGGAGTGGAAATGGGAGCGAATCACTGTGGATTTCGTTGTTAGGCTCCCACGGACTCATCAGAGGTTTGATGTAGTTTGGGTGATTGTGGATAGGTTGACCAAGTCGGCTCATTTCATTCCTGTAATGACTACTTATTCTTCCGAGTAACTAGCTTGAATCTACATCCGTGAGATCGCCAGGCTTCATGGTGTACCGGTATCTATTATCTCTGACTGGGGTACGCAGTTTACATCACTATTCTTGAGATCCGCACATCACGAGTTGGGTACTAGAGTGGATATGAGAACAATATTTTACCCTCAGACGGACGGACAGTCCGAACGCAATATTTAGATATTTGAGGATATGCTCCGTGCTTGTGTGATAGATTTTGGGGGGGGGGGTGCTTGGGACCAGTTCTTGCCACTTGCGGAGTTTGCCTACAATAACAGTTATCAGTCCAGCATTCAGATGGCACCGTATGAGGCTCGGTATGGTAGGCGGTGTCGGTCCCCAGTGGGTTGGTTCGAGCCGGGCGATGCCAGATTATTGGGTATGGACTTGTTTCACGATGCCTTGGAGAAGGTTAAGGTGATTCAGGATAGACTTCGCACAGCCCAGTCCAGACAAAAGAGTTATGCGGACCGAAAGGTTCACGATGTTGCATTTATGGTTAGAGAGCGGGTCTTGCTCCAGGTTTCGCCTATGAAGGGCGTTATGAGGTTCGTAAAGAAGGGCAAGCTAAGCCCAAGGTTTATTGGTCCCTTTGAGGTCTTGCGGCGAGTTGGGAAGGTTGCTTATGAGCTTGCCTTACCTCCCAGCCTAGCAGGAGTTCATCCGGTATTTCATGTTTCGATGCTCCGTAAGTATGACGGTGAACAGGCTCACGTATTGGATTTCAGCTCAGTCCAGTTGGACAAGGATCTATCTTATGTTTAGGAGCCAGTGGCTATTTTAGACAGGCAAGTCAGAAAACTAAGGTCAAAGAACATTGCTTCTGTGAAGGTTCAATGGAGGGGACAACCGGTCGAGGAGGCGACTAGGGAAACCGAGCAGGATATGCGCAGCCATTATCCTCATCGTTTCACCACTTCAGGTATGTATCTATGCTCGTTCGAGGACGAACGATTATTTTAAGAGGGGGAGGATGTAACGACTCGGCCGGTCGTTTTGAGAGTTATAGCCTCGATCCCTTATTTACTATTTCCCCCATACCTTTTTCTGCTTATGTGACTTGTCGGGAGGTTTTGTTTTGGTTTTTGGAGTGTTTTGGGACACTTAGTCCCTAAATGGAGGTTTAAGCCTTAAAATTTAGAACGTAGTCGGAACTGTGAGAAGACGACTCCGGAATGGAGTTCCGTCAGTTCTATTAGCTCCGTTAGGTGATTTTGGGCATATGGGCGTGTCCGGATTGTATTTTGGAGGTACGTAGCTTATTTAGGCTTGAAATGGCGAAAGTCGATTTTGTTTTTTGAGATTTGGACCGGTAGTGAAAATTTTGATATCGGGGTCGGATTCTGATTCTGGAAATTGGAGTAGGTCCGTAATGTTGAATATGACTTGTGTGAAAAATTTGGGGTCAATCAGACGTGGTCGGCATCAGATGTGGAAATTTGAAGTCTCAAGTTCTTTAAGTTTGAATTGGAGGGCGATTCATGATTTTAGCATTGTTTGATGTGGTTTAAGGGCTCGACTAAGTTCGTATGGTATTTTAGAATTGGTTGGTATGTTTGGTCGAGGTCCCGGGAGCCTCGGGTGTGTTTTAGATGCTTAACAAATTGATGGACTTAGGCTAGTTGCTGAAGATTTTCTGATTTCTGGAGTTTTCGCACCTGCAGAGGGGAGACCGCAGGTGCGGGATCGCATGCGCGAAGGAGGAGCCGCAGATGCAGCCAAGAAGGAGCTGGGAAGGAACCGCAGGTGCGATGCATTTTCGCACCTGCGATAGTCGCAGATGCGGTCGCATAGCCGCATGAGCAGAACCTGGGATTCTAAGTGGAATCCGCACCTGCGATGGCATTTCCGCAGGTGCGGCGTCGCAGATGCGACAGAGAGTTCACAAGTGCGAGATTTCTGGATAGAATACTTAAATGCAAATGTTCGCGATTTTTGCTCATTTTTGCTCATTTTGAACTCGGGTTTGGCGATTTCTTGGGAGCATTTTGAGGGGTTTCTTGAGGTAAGTCCCTTGTGCTTATTTTTGATCAATAATATTGCTTCCGAATTTATTTTTCCACCTAGTTAGTGTGTATTTAAGGTGAAAATTGAGAGTTGGAGGCCAGGGATTTGAAGAGTTTGATTTGGGATTTTGAGTGGTCATTTGAGGTCGGATTTTGATAAATTTGGTATGGTTGGACTCGTGAGTGAATGGGCTTTTGGTTTGTAATTTTTGCCCGATTCCGAGACGTGGGCCCAGGTCGACTTTTTAGGGCAAATTTCAAAATTTTTGTTAAAGTATTGATTTCATTAATTAGATGAGTCTATTATGATTGTATTTATGATATGTAATTGCTTTTGGCTTGCTTTGGGCCATTCAGAGCCGGATGTGCAGCATGCTTAGTGAATTTCCTGCTTCTTCCTTAACTTGTACTTAGTCTAAATCATAAGAATTCGTGATGTAGTCGTATTTCTATTGTTTGTGTTGCATATTTACTTTAGGACTACGGAACGGTATTTCGGTAGTCCCTCATATCTTGCATATTTACTTTGGGGCTATAGAACGGTATTCCGGTAGATCATCTGTCTTGCATATTTACTTTGGGACTACGGAACGGTATTTTTGGTGGATCCACCTGTTTTGTATATTTACTTTGGGACTACGGAACGGTATTCCGGTAGATCCCCCATGTCTTGCATATTTACTTTGGGACTACGGAACGGTATTCCGGTAGATTCCTCCCTGCACATTTACGTTTGGGACTACGGGACGGTATCCTGGGAGATCCCCTGTTGTTATCACTGTGTTCTGAGTTATTGACTTGCTATGATTTCATTCTTGTTAAATTTCAGTACTTATTTTTACTGCGATATTTTATTTTGTCTTATTTCATTATATTTATACCAGTAGAGCCCTGACCTGATCTCGTCACTACTCGACCGAAGTTAGGCTTGGCACTTACTGGGTACCGATTGTGGTGTACTCATGCTACTCTCTGCACATGTATTTTGTGTGCAGATCCATGTGCTCCTTATCAGCCACACTATTAGTAAGCCGGGACAGTTTTGGAGACTTCAAGGTATATCTACCGCGTCCGCAGACCTCAGAGTCCCCTTCTACTCTTTCCCATGTCCATTATCTTCTGTATTTTCTTTTGTTAGACTCTGATGTATAGAGACACTAGATTTTCCTTTTGTAGTTTGTGATTCACGATATTTCGGGTTTTGGAATTTTTGTATATTTTGAATAGTTGGTTATTGTACATGCCAGGCGACATGGTACCCAGTTATGTTGTTACTGCTACAGTTAGTTGTTAAATTTATATTTTCATTTCATTATTCCGCAAATGTTAGGCTTACCTAGTTATAGAGACTAGGTGCTGTCACGACGTCATACGGGGGGGGGGGGGGAGAAATTGGGTCGTGACAGGTTTTGGAAAGTTGAAGATTTGGTAATTTGGAGCCGAAACGAGCAACCCACTACGAGATAACGCCTTAGCTAGGATGTGGGATCGAGAATCTCTACTTTTTGTGGGACCGGTGGGCTCCACTCGAGCTTTTTTCGTTGACAATAGGGGGGACCGCTGTTTTTTTTTTTGGGTTTTAAGGGTGTGGGGGGGGGGGGGGAGTTTCGATTTGGTGGGGAAGGGAAGGGGACGGATTTTTATGTGGGTATAACGCCTTTTATTAAGACGCTATACTATAACGTCTTAATAAAAGATGCTATACCTTCCCGCTCTTTTCAAGTTTAACTATAGCGCCTTTTAAAAAGGCGCTATACCTTAACGGGCAAATGACCGTTAAGGTATAACGCCCTTTTAAAGGGAGTTATATATATATATTTTGGTCACTATATTTTTTTTTTCACAGTTTAATTATTTGAGTTCAAAAGAGTCACATTTTGATTCGGAGATCTCTAAAAGAAATATGCATGCCGGATCATACACAAATCCAATAAAAACTTCTTAAAAACAGTTGAAATCATCGAAAGATGGGACTAGTCAGTTTCATACATTAATATTAGACAAAGTAGGTAAAGGAATATCAAATATTCGAAGGATAATGGTGGATCGCTTTAGCAAACTGGAAAATCTACAACTATTATTATTATTATAATATTAGAATCTTCTATGACTTGTTTTTTCATTTTAGCGAACTAGCTAGTATGTCTTCTGTACTGACTTCAACGTTTCAATGTCATGGGACCTATCCAATATTCCAATCCAACTGAAAGAGGTGGACCTGTCTTGTCCGCGTGGCTCGAAATAGACAATATAACATAAATGGAATTAATTAGTCGAATGGCCTAAGCTCAAAGCTCACCCCCCCCCCCCCCCCCCCCAAGGGAAATGTAGGTTCAATTTGTTTCTCAAATATCAGACAAACACAATTTCAAATGAACAAAAAGTTTGGCCAAAAACTTTATCACCTTATTTTTGAAACAAATGAGAATATTTTGCCGTAAAAAGAATAGCCAAGATTTGAACTACAAAGGTTAATATCTTTAATTTTCAGCTTGATCTTTTATTTTTTTAAATAAAAAATTTATATCTCTAGAAATTACAGTAGAATAATATTAATGTTTTTTTTTTTTTGAATAAAAATGATGTAGAACCAAGGAAGTAAAAAGGAAGAAATTATCAAATGGGGGAGCCTAACGGAAGTGGGTTTTAAACTAATCCTTGCGGCTTGCGTTATCAAATTTTTGTTTGTACAATTAAACAAAGAGATATGTGCATTAATGTGCAAAAAAAGTATTTGGATCAATAGGTTATTATAAAGTAATTTCAGGTAAAACACTATTATTTATAAATATTAAATGATAACGTAATAAATTAATCTGTGACAGCCTCTCTACCTTCACGAGGTAGGAGTAAGATCTGCGTATACTCTACCCCAAGACCTTACTTTATGGGATTATACTAAGTTTGTTGTTGATGTTGGGATATATACTATTAATCATGGATTTGGTTTGGATATAGTATTTATTATAGAACAATTATTTATTCAATTTTAATAAAATTTTAAATAAATCATATATTCATCTGTATCCTTACTTATATTGTAGATGATTTAGTGTATAGAGTTTAGCTTATACACGGAAGATTAAATCATCGGTTCTTAAGTACAAAGATCATGTTCACAATCTAATGATGGAATTGAACAAACCATCAGGAATGATTGTAGCACAAGATTAAATATAATTTATTTTGATGATGAGAATGGTTTAATTTCGGTTTCTTGTGCTAGTACATTTTGTATGTATTGAACGGACTAAGTAGAGATGAGTATTTTATACTAACTTAATAAAATAACTTCTATAGCCACTAAACGTACTTATAATCTTAATCTTGATATAATAATTATTGGTTGTGTATATTATTTTATCGTTTTGATTTATCAAAAGGCGATATTCTTTTGTGGGTCAATATGCCTGGTAAGTTGGTCAATGATGATATAAATTGGCGAAGTAATTAGTTAGTTGATGGAATCCATGTCTCGGTCTAGAGATTGATGATACACCTTTATGAAAGCTTATAAGTTTTCATGTGTAAAACCTGCAGGTGGATTTTGTATCTGTCACTTGAAATAAGTAAAGCGAAAGTCTAAAGGAAATAATCAATGAATTAAATTGCCAGTAATTTAATTTATTTGATTAGTATCTGAATCTTAACATGAGGAGTTAAATAAGGTTTAATGGAAGAATTTCGAAATTGAACAGAGGAGTACAATAACGAATTTTTAGTGGAATAATTTATAATTTATTATGGTAGTATTAATTCACATATTTCGAATTAAGTCCATAATAGGAAGCCTCGTTAATTAAATATTGCGATCCCTGTTGTGACTGAATAATTAGGAATTAAATGGAATTCTATTTATTGGTGGAAAAGGAAAACCCAACAGGTTTAGGAAAAAGTTTTAAATTCTAAAACATGTGGCTATATAAAGGGATCTTATTTCATAAGGAGGAGAGTTTTTTACTACACAGTTTTCCTAGGAGAAACTCACCCACACGAGTTTTGCCAATTCCGGATATTATTTGGGTCACACAATAGAAAACTGTGGGACTGGAAAATGATCTCGTGGATGGTTTCCTTCTTACTTGAAGGCTCCTTTTGCAATCGCGGTCACACTTCAAGAGATAAGTATCGATTTTATATTTGATTAAAATCATGATGTGTGTTGTCTATATTACATGCAAGTGATCATGACTATTTGCTTCCGTTGTTTATACATGTTTTTCATCGGTTGATAAATTAATCTGTTGTATATAACAAGTGTGATTACATTGGTGAAGCAAAAAACAAAAAATACTAACAGTACATTACCTTTTAGGCTTTAGCATATTATAAGCAGGGGCGAATCTATCTGGCCCAAGCGGGGTCATGTGACACCGCTTGATTGAAGAATTTTATTAAATATGTATATATAATTAAAATCCAAAAACAAAGTAACTGTTATATGTAATAAAGTGACACCACATAACAAGAACAGTTGTCTAGCTCATTCGGTCAAATGTGTCAGTTTCCAACGTAAGATCGCTAGTACGAAGGATGGTAACTTCATTTTTAGTTTCAACATTTCTTGAGCCGCATCTACAAATAGAGGAGGTAAAGCCGGTGCTGTGCACCGGCCGAATATTAAAAACTTAAAATTGTTCTTGAGGTGTTTAAATATTTTTAAATAATATTTTCAAGTATTTAAGGGGAATTCTATAAAATATTTAAGTATTTAACTGCTTAAGTGTGCGTATTAGCTGATGAATATTAACTAAAATTATCCCTAGTCCTCTATCCACTTAATAAAGTTTGTGGTATAGCTGAAGGTAAATATTTACAAATATATTTTGGCACTTAGAGTTTTACCATGTATTGTTGTTTGTGACTTCAGTGAATCAAAAAATACTTCTTGATATCATCTTATGCTATATTACAATATACAACTATATTATTTCTTGAAGAACAATCTTGATTTCATTTAATTATTTTTATATCTCCAATCCTCCCACGGAAGAAAGAAAGAGAGCTTAGTTAAATTTTCTATTTCCTGCAGTGAGTTAGAGTCCCCAAAAATCACCTTAATCTGATTTTCACTTCTTTAGTTGCCTAAGATCTGTTTGTGAACCTCTAATACTATATATTTTGTTTGTGCTATTTTTATAAAAATGCTGCCTTTTCAACTTGTGGCTCCTGCTTTTTCCTGTACTCAATGACCATGGATTTGGGTTTGAAGCATGAATTATTTTCACCGAGGTTGTAAATGTGCCTTTACCTTTTTTGTACAGCGCACTATTTTGTGGTTACAAACCAATGTCCTTTTTAAATATGCCGACGAATGTGTAATTACATATTATTGTTATATATATAGACCATAGTTCAAGCACGAGTTAGGGCGTGATTCATACTAAATAGTAATAAAACATAATTAGGAAAGCCTCAGGTATCTCTGAGAAATGTGGTTGTTTATTTAGTAAAATATTTACAGTTAATATAGAAGTTGAAACATTTTTTAAGATGGCTAATTTAGTCTGACTGTGCCTATTTTTATAGCTCTCCTATTGTTTAATGAAAGTGGTGATTTGTAACTTTAAAGTTACATTAATTAATCTTCCATAAAATTCATATCAAATGTTTTGATTGACCAATATTTCTGGAAAATCATTTTACTAATTTCTTAGCTCGTTAAATATATCCAGAAAGAGTCTCGATTTATTTTATCCTCGCTAATTTATGAATAACCAAGGAGATTGAATTTTTCTTCGTTGACAATTCATTAGTTAATAATATTATATAAAATGATGTCTTTTTTAACACAAGAAAAAATAATCATAAAATACAAATGATAAAGATATTAACCTTTAGACAGTAATACCATGAGTTCTAATTGGATCCCATGATATTTTTCAATCAAATCACTATTTTTCTTATTAAAAACCAATTACTTTACTACTAATATTTAAACTAAGCTAGAGCTAAAGTTTTTTGCCCTTTTTAAATGGGAATGGCTTAAAGTAATGATTAATAAAAGTAACATAACGTTTTGATTAGCTTTATGTAATTAATTTATGGTGTAGAATACAACGTGTAAGACGTCAAAAATAAAGTGTTTGTACTATGATATCATCAGTGTCATCAGAAGAGTAATAAGTAGAGCAATAAAAATTTAGTGGGCCCACCATAATCAATATTAGAACTTTAAGCTAAATAAGCAAATGTAGAGTCCGTTTGGATTGACTTATTTTAAGTGCTTTTAAGCCAAAATAATTTTTAAGTCATTTTGTAGTGTTTGAATAGAGTAAAAAAGTATTTTTAAGCACTTATTTTTAAGCTAAAATGACAAAAACAAGCCAAAAGTCAAAAGCTAGAATTTCTAACTTATGGCTTAAAAGCTATTTTGACTTAAAAGTCACTTAAAATAAGCTCATCCAAACAGACTCGTAGTAGTTTCACGGGGCAACTTGTATTTTGGGTCTTGAAAAAGCGTCAAAGTTCCACTTATTCACTAAAATAAGTGATGGCAATTGATGTAATAGGTTACAAAAAGCGGGGACAACAAAGATATTGATTAAAGCTGGCTTGATAATTGGGCCTTGAAAATGCCTCAAACGTTCTCTTTATTTACTAAACTGTACGATGGCATTAAACGTAATTATATAGCACACCAGTGGTAAATATATTTTTGCTAAAACAGGCATGTCAGTGAAGTGCTGTCTGCTTCAGCTGTTCTTAGGCACATGGGCCAATAATATTATGTTTAAGTTGTTGCTAATTATTATGTATAAATATTTTTCTTAATATATATGCGTTGATAATATAAAATTTTTCTTACACTTGTTATTTAGCTAAATTATCCTTTATATCATCGTAAATTACTTTTTGTATATCCTCATATTTTATGAATTATTTATTAGATCAAGGATAAATATGAAAAAAAAAATTAGTTAATACCTTTTTGATTTTTCAAAGTCATAATTACTTTTGCCAAATTAATTTAGCTAAAATAAAATGTATTTTCATAGAGACGTTAATGAAAGCTGCTAAATGTAATACTAAAACACCATATAATGTTTCAAAAGTCTATATATATATTTAAGCTATTTAAAGATTAATAAAGAAAATAACATTACAAGTAAGGTGATTATTTATTTTTCGTTTTTACGTTAAGTTGGACTCTATTTTACTTTACTATTTATTTTATAATATTTTAGAGATGGGTATTACTAAAGTTAGATTAATATTAATTTACAATGATAGAAGTGAAAACTTAATTTAAATTTAAAAACATAAGCTTCCTTTGTTTATAAAAAAAGGACCCAAGTATTATTTTTATAAGATTTTAGAAATAAATATGTTGAAGTTAGATAATACTTTATTACTGCAAAGAAATATTAGTTTTAATTAACAATAAAAACTGCTAAAAACTATATTTTTTGTTTAGTATAAAGTTCACCTTTAAGAAGAAAAAATTTGAGAGTACATGCGCCTATAAATATAAGCTATGACACTTGTAACTTTGTGATTGACGAAAATTGAAATTTATGTAACTCAAACTTCAAATAATTTTTTCCCATATTTTTGATGATATCTAAACGAAATTCACATTAATTGATCATTCTCCATATACAACTATAGACGAATAAAAGCTACTAATAATATAATCTAACCCTGAGATATTTATATTAAACTCATAAATATTGCTAAATATTCTTTTTTTTTCCTCATTTTTTTTGTCTCAGTTTGTATTACGAAATTACTACAAGTTAAAGAAAATAATAATTTTCTCTATAGGACTTTATTTACTTTCTCCATAGTAAAATAGTTTAAATTGTATTTTGATGCTTTTTTTCAAATTTTGTAAAACAAAAACTATTTCTTCATGAATTAGTAAATGTTTCATAATTAAGTAGGCACTTTAGCCAAATAGAATAATTTTACAATATCTATTGTACATTCTGATTATATTATATATATATTTTTTGGAAAATTATAGTTCTTTGTTTAACTTATTATTTGTCTCTAGCTAGAAAGCTGTTGTCAATCTTCTTTCTTTAGAAAAATATATACATTATAATACACATATTTTATGTACTTTGTAATGCAGTTTGTTTCGTCCTAATCAGCCAATTCTATATTTTGCCCTATCATAAATCAAGCATCGAGTCTTTACTTATTTTGAAATTTTTTAAGAGTACTATAAATGAAGAAAATTATAATTGAATCTGCATTAATAAGGTCCTATAAAAATTAATAATTTTCCATCGTTTAGTTAGGATGGAACAATAATTCTTTTGATGATATAATATATACTCCAAAATAAGTGTTAGCTAATGTACTCCTATGCATGTGTCATTTGTTTCTTAATTTAGTTAAAAATATTTTGAACAAAACAATGCATTCAAGACATTCATCTGATGGATCATTAAGCTGTAAAGATAAATCTGATTGATCTTTCAGTTGTATATCTCTCACTATTTTCTGCCGAATAGAGAGGGGAAAAGGCGTGGACACTTTTACCAGCCACCCATTATTCATCCTACCTAGCCCGTCAGTTTACTTGGAAGGGCCCCACAATGTCAATAATAAAGTTTAATATCTTAAACAAATGGGTCCACTGTTTCATCTAGCTCTTCACACGTGTCCCTAGGACACTAATAGAAATGATGTTGGACTATGCATTTGAGGAGACAAAAAAGTTTCCTTTGTTTACTAAATTCTTCGATGGCAACAAACTTAATAATACTGAACGGCAAGGGCAAATATATAAAAGTTTAAGCACGATGTCCTGTTAGCTTCACCTGTTCCTTAGGCACTTCTTATATAGGTGAATTAAAGCATATTTTATGCAACGCTAAATTATTTGACTTTTGTTATAAGTTTCTCAGATATTTTTTTCGTTTCATCTTCTTTTTCAATATTGAAATTGAGTTTTTCTGTAATTGTCTAGTGTTTTATATTAAAATTAATATTTAGTATTATTTCTAAAGGTGGGCTTGGTGCTTAATTATAGGGGTATTCGAATTTAGTAACTTTAATTTAAATTTTATATATAATTGAAAAAATACTAAATAAATACACATAATAGATTTCAAACTTAATAAAGTGAATAAGCTATGTAATAACGTAGAATTTCGAAATTGAACCGATAATAATCAAACCATGGTTCCGATCTGCCTCTATTCATGGTGGGCAAAAAGGGGGTATTGGTTACGTTGGGCTACACAATCATTAAAATCCTATTTGTTAGTATAATTGTCACGACCTAAAATTTTACCTGTCGTGATGACGCCTATCTCAATATTAGACAAGCCGACAATCTCAATAAATCACCATGTCTTTTAAGTTTGAAATATAATAATTAAATTCAGCGGTAGAAATCTCACAAATACAACTATAAACATTCCCAAAATTCAGTGTCACTGAGTATATGAGCATCTAAATGAATACAAAGTCTCACTAATAAAAATCGCTGTCTGAAATATAAAACAGTATAATAACTAAACAGGAAGGGAATCAAGTCTGCGGACGTCAAGCAGCTACCTTGATAGTCTCCAACATAAATAACTCCAAAATCTAGCAGTCGTCGTATCTAGAAGCACCTGGATCTACACACGATGTGCAGAGTGTAGTATGAGTAAAACAAACTCAATAAGTAACAGGACTAACCACTGGGCTGAAAGTAGTGACGAGCTCCGCAGGTACAGTCCATTATAAATAATGGTACAAAAATATAGGCATGCTTTCAAGTTCAACAATTAAAATCAGTACAAGTGAAATGGATCAATACTGCATTATATGAGGAATATGACATCTCAGTAGAAAGGCCTCACGTAAATACTTGTCACAAATTATTCGGTCACTCGGTACTGTTTATGGCCAATTCAGCTCATGGATATTCCGTCCCGTATATATATACACATCGACTGACAGTTAATCACTCATATCACGATCCAAAATCCTAACCTGTCGCGATCGTGCCTATCTCGATACTAGGCAAGCCGACAACCTCAATAAACCATAATTTTTTTTAAGTTTAAAAATATAATATTTAAACACAATCCACAAGTTTTGTAAATACCGATACACACACTCCCAAAATCTGGTGTCACCGAGTACATGAGCATCTATACATTACAAGTCTGGAAAACATGATGTATAATAATCTGAGACCAAATACAATAAACAAAAAGATAGGGAAGGAGAGACAAGGTCTGCGAAACATAGCAGCTACCTCTGAATCTCCGAAAAATCTACTGTGTGAAAGAATCAACACCCACTGTATCCGAGATCACCTGGATCTGCACACGAAGTGCATGGTGTAGTATGAGTATAACCAACTCAGTAAGTAACAATAATAAATAAAAAACTGAAAGTAGTGACGAGCTTCTCAGTTAAGTCCAAATACAATACTTTCCAATATAAAAGAGTAGGCGTGCTCTCAAGTTCAACATTTAAGATTTCACTGAAATTTCATATCAAGTTTGACCGAAACAGAAAATAATATTTTTTCGAAATTACTAAAATAGTGATATATGACAGCTGAAATGCAGCAAATAATGAAATCAATGCATCCTCTCAGAGTAACAGTCACTCAGTCCTCCCATTCACTCCAACCTCACAATCACTCTTTCCTCGCAATCACTCTTTCCTCACAGTCGGTCATTCCTCATAGTCACTCATCACTCGGCACTCGCACTCGACACTCTTACTTAGTAGGCACCTGCGCTCACTGGGAGTGTGTACAGACTCCGGAGGGGCTCATTCAGCCCAAGCGCTATATCAAGCCAATCATGGCATAAATCAATGAACATGTTGTGGTGTGTAGCCCGATCCATAAATATTCTCACAATTAGGCTCTCGGCCTCACTCAGTCATCAACCTCTCCAATCTCTCGGGCTCTCAGTAATCATGATAAGCAGCCCAACAACAATAATATGATATATCAATAATGAATAAGAGAGACTAAGGTAAAAATGTGCAAATAGAAGTTTGATAGAGTGCAAAACAACAATTTAGCAAATAATTTCACAAGTACACGACTTCTGTGAGTCCCAACAGTGAAAACATATGATTTAAACATGATTCATAGATCAGTTTGTCTAATACATGGAAAAATGTACAGATATCAATAGATTTTTCAACTACACAGTTCCATGGAATTGACCAAGTCATAATTCCTACGGTTCACGCCCACACGCCCGTCACCTAAAATGTGTGTCACCTCAAAACCAATCACATAATACATATTCCGGGGATTCATACCCTCAGGACCAAATTTAGAACTGTTACTTACCTCAAGCCGTGTAATTGTTTATTCTACAATGTCTTTTCCTCGTGAATTGGCCTCCAAACGCCTCGAATATAGCCACAAATAATTCGATTCACTCAATAAAATTTATTGGAATTAATTCCATAAGAAAATACTATTTTTCCAACAAAATCCGAAATTCAGCTCAAAAATCGCCCGTGGGGCCCACGTCTCGGAACTCAACAAAAGTTACAAAATCCGAAAGCCCATTCAACTACGAGTCTAACCATATCAATTTTACCAAAATCCGCCCTCAACTCGACCCTCAAATCTTCAATTTTAACCAAGAGGGTTTTCTAATTTTTCCAACTTAATTCACCCATTAATGTTAAAAATAACCATGGATTCAGGTAATTTAACCAATATTGAGTTAAGAACATTTACCCCATTATTTTCTCTGAAAATCTCTCAAAAATCGCCTCAATCCGAGCTCCAAATCGGCGAAAATGAAAGTCCCATTTTCAGAACTTAAACTCTCTGCCTAGTCATTTGCTCTACGCGATGGCGGACAAACATACGCGATCGCGGTGTCCTTCACGCGATCGCGATGCACAGGATCCCAGCTTTATGCGATCGCAACCCTCTTCACGTGATCGCATAGAGAAAATGCGTGGCCCAGCTTCCTCTCAAGTTCCCCTATGCGAACGCGTCATTTCCCACGCGTTTGCATAGCACATACTGGCCCAACCTATGCGATCGCGGTTGACCTCACGCGATCGCGAAGAAAAAAAATCAACACTGCCTTAACAAGCCTACGCGATCGCGAGTGCCTTCACGCGATCGCATGGAAAAAATCTCACCTCTGCCCAAACAAGCCTATGCGATCGCGGACCTTCTCATGCGATCACATAGAAGAAAACTAGTGACAGAAAACCAACATTTTCAGCAGTTTACCAAGTCCAAATTTCGATCCGTTAAGCATCCGAAACTCACTCGAGGCCCCCGGAACATCAACTAAATACACCAACAAGTCCTAAAACCTCATACGAACTTAGTTGAAACCTCAAATTACATCCAGCAACGCTAAAACCACAAATTGCACACAGATTCAAGTCTAATGAACTTTGAAATTTTCAAATTCTACACATGACGCCGAAACCTATCAAATCGCGTCCGATTGACCTCAAATTTTGCACACAAGTCATAAATGAAATAACATACCTATTGAAATTTTCAGAATCGGATTCCGACCCCGATATCAAAAAGTCAACCCCCGGTCAAACTTCTCAAAAATTCAACTTTTGCCATTTCAAGTCTAATTCCTCTACCGACCTCCAAATAATTTTTCGGACACGCTCCTAAGTCCAAAATCACCATACGGAGCTATTGGAATCATTAAAATTCAAATCCAAGGTCGTTTCTACATAAGTTCATATCCGGTAAACTTTTTTAACTTAAATTTTTAATTATGAGACTAAGTGTCTCGTTTCACTCCGAATTCTTTCCGGACCCGAACCAACTAACCCGGTAAGTCATAAAATAACTGTAAAGCATAAATTGAGCAGTAAATGGGGGAATGGGATTATAATACTCAAAATGTCCGGCCGGATCGTTACATTCTCCCCCTCTTAAACAAACGTTCGTCCTCAAACGGGTGTAGAATCATACCTGGAGCCTCAAATAGGTGTGGATATTTGCTCTGCATCTCCTGCTCAATCTCCCAAGTAGATTCTCCGACTGGCTGGCCTCTCAACTGTACCTTTACTGATGCTATGTTCTTTGACCTCAGTTTTTGAACCTGCCGGTCTAAAATAGCCACCGGCTCCACATCATAAGTCAAATTACAGTCCCGTTGCACTGCACTGAAATCCAGAATATGAGACGGATCCCCGACATACTTTAGGAGCATGGACACATGGAATACTGGATGAACACCTGATAAACTAGGTGGCAAGGCAAGTTCATAAGCCACCTCTCCAATTTTCTTAAGTATCTCAAAAGACCCAATATATCGAGGGCTCAACTTGCCCTTCTTCCCGAACCTCAAAACACCTTTCATGGGTGAAAGCTTGAGCAGAACCTTTTCCCCAACCATGTAAGCAACATCACGAACCTTCCTGTCGGCATAACTCTTCTGTCTAGACTGCGTCGTGCGAAGCCGTTCCTGAATCACTTTGACCTTCTTTAAAGCATCCTGAACTAAGTCAGTACCCAATAGCCTAGTCTCACCCGGCTCAAACCAACCCACCGAAGACCGGCACCATCTCCCATACAAAGCCTCATATGGAGCCATCTGAATGCTTGACTGGTAGCTATTATTGTAAGCAAACTCCGCGAGTGGCAGAAATTGATCCCAAGAACGCCCAAAATCAATGACACAAGCGCGTAGCATATCCTCTGTTATCTGAATAGTGCGCTCGGACTGTCCGTCCGTCTGAGGGTGAAATGTGGTACTCAACTAAACCTGTGTGCCCAATTCTCGCTGCACTACTCTCCAAAACTATGATGTAAACTGCATACCAAGAGTTGTTCCTAAACCTTCAAATCACCATTCCACCTTACCACGCACATACCAGGGGGTGATCCCACGTCACCCTGTTCTATATAGGCCTTACAACACAACATAATTGAAAATCATTAATTTAACCTTAGCCCAAAAACCTTAGAGCCCAATTTCTAACATTCAGAATTCTTTTTAAGACCTGAATCTCACATCCACACACTGTATAAGTCTTAACAATCTGTATAAAGCCATAACCATAATCCCAGATATAATAACATAGCATACCACACAACTCGCATACTCGCAGCACCATTCTCGATCATAGTAACTACTCAAAACCAACTAAGTACTAGTATAAAACCCTGCATTCAACAGAACCTCATTCCAAAACCTTCGTTCACCGCCGATAATGAAAGAAACATACATGAACTCACAACCATTCACCATATCAACATGTCATGGAGCTTCCTTCGTTCAACAAGTATCATAGCTAGTTATTTAAGCCGCATGCTAAATTATTCTCCCAAACACGCCGTAATCAAACATGATAGTACCCATTCTAGGTCCAATGACCTTATATCATCAAACACAACTATTCCGCAGACATGCTTCACCAATATAACTCAACCCACAAACTGTGCAATCCGTGCACCCAAAAAAATAGGAAATATCTCAAAGAAGAGAACCGTTTCGCAAGTTCAACAAGCACCACTACAACCACAATGCTATGAGCTCATCATACATAGTATAACCAAGACACACGAATCTAATAATGGTAACCAGCTCTCCCAGAGATCACATTAACATCACTCGTACGGCATGGTTACAAGCCTCCAGTCCAAGCATAACATACATGAGCAATCCAACAAGTGCACATGTATATGGTAATTGAAATAAGACTCTTATGCTCCTGGACTGGTATAAATAACACGTCATAGAGTAGGCATGTGCAAAGTGTGCTATCACAACTCAATTTGGCAAGTTAACGTAGAAATAACAACTACCAAGTTTATTCAGGGAATTAGCCTATTTGTAACCTCAGGTATAG
Source organism: Nicotiana tomentosiformis (assembly GCF_000390325.3). Classification (NCBI taxonomy): domain Eukaryota; kingdom Viridiplantae; phylum Streptophyta; class Magnoliopsida; order Solanales; family Solanaceae; genus Nicotiana; species Nicotiana tomentosiformis. Next base: position 192,447,492 of record NC_090813.1, on the reverse strand, counting down.
CCCATGTAGTTCTCAACAAAGGTACGAATATGAGAAACGTTGTAACTTTATGCTTAATAGTCAACTCTAGGCATATCATAGCCTCGGCATTCTTCCAAGCACGAATAATTGCCCTGGTGCTCGTACATGGGCTCAAACCCCATACATATGCGCACTCATAACGCATAGCTATCACAAATAATTAGCGCAGCTAGTGGCTCCACTAAGTTTAAATAAAACACTCACCTCAAACATGACACAACCCTGGAACAATATGCTTCGGTGAACTCCCAGTTTCCAAATTCATAGAACACATGAACCACTGTAACTGATCCCAACTCCAGCACTCAAATGACTAACACATGTTTCATGCACGATCATCCCAGGAGGAATACTTTCATATTTTTTCCGTGCCACATAGCAATAATTTGGTTATCATCAGTCTATCAATCAAGTGAGTACCGCAATACCAATGAACATCCATAAATCAAAACACAATGTGCTTTTTGAAATGCACACCCTTCTCAGGGATTACCAAGTAGTTATAACATTCATCTAAATATATAAAACTGACCATTCTGTCCAGAATTCGTGACCTTCCCTTCAAGAATGAACTGCCACCTTATACATATAAATCTTAATCCCGGACAACACCCCACATCTATCATGCCATCATATGACAAGCATAAGAATCTCATTATCAACTTTGAGTCACCAGCAATTTACATACCCTGTTAGTTAGAAACCCTCCTCTTGCTTCCTTCGAAGAGGAAATCACAATACACAACATGTTCTCCACACCGGTAGAAAATATCCGGTTCAAACCATGGTAGAAACCATCAAGAACACTTTGAAATCCATTTGCACCTAATCAAGCTATCAGAACTAAATTCCTCTAATTCGACCAAGCCACGCAGGTCATCAAACCCAAGAATATTGCCACCAAAAATATCTGTAGAGCCTCACCACATCATAATTACCCTCAAGTTGACAGTTCTCCTTGTTAGAAGACTACTATCCTTACCCAAAGCTCATTACAAGATATTCTAACATAAAACAACACTTCCCTAAGGCCCATAAGCCTTTGTATTCTTCTTAAGTACCACAAAGTACCACAACCGAGACACCCACTCTAAAGGACCTTATGTGAATTTTAAAATTATTTCTCTTCCCTTTTTATACTGAAATGTAGAATCCATAGTCATAGAGACTTACCGCAAGTCCCGATACCATCCAATGTAAATAACCGATTTTAGCGATATACAAATCCAAAAAATTTTCAATTGCCACATATACATTTTGAATCCATTAGAACCCTCTCGAGAGTCACCCACTTTGCTCAAATCCAAATTGTACTTCCCAAACGGGCTGAAAGACACATGCTCCCTTAGCACAACAACACCCAAAGAAGTAACCATGCCTTAACACCACATATCAAATTCATACGCCGTTCGTACTACATCCTTCACAATAACAACTCACTTATCCCATAATTTCAATATACTCATAAAGTACAATATAACTTATATCCAAGAATTTCCTTGCTCGAGTGATCCTCGATCTCCACCTCTGCAAGTCATAACTAACCCACAAGTATGCCTCAGACCAAAACTAAAATTTAACATATATCCATGAAATTGAATTCTCAATAGCAGGTTCCCCCACTTGGCTCAAAGACATACAACAAAACACTCCATAACTCACAATACCCATACTTTATTACTGTCATAATATTGCAGTCAGTTCAACGAAAATTCTTCTCAAGCTTACGCAACACCCACCATAAAATACCTCAAACATCCTCTAAGTTCGCATTTATTCTCGTGACAGTCAAGTTAACTTTCTCAACAGGATTCAAATTCAAATCTCAACACATACGCCTAGCTGGTAGAAAACAAACTCTCCACTCAATATTATAAGGAACACACCTACGTAGATTACTCCGCCGGAGATAATCCACCTGCTTAGCCTCAAATTGGCATATTGCTATACCCTTTCGCAGCTACAATTACCACGTAATCACTTAATATTTCTGAGTTTGAACTCATCAACACGACATTAAAATCTACTTCGCTCCACAATGAAACAGCATGACAGATCCCTCAACGCACTCACAACTCAAGACTGTACGTCACATAAAAACAGGAATCAAATACCCAATAGCAAACTCTTGAGTAACAAGTAAAATTTATTTGTCTAATTCAATCGATCTGAACACATCCCGCATAGCGCTCACATGCGCACACGAATGCGTGGAAAGAATTCAAAGAGTTATGTTTCAAGCTGAATCAATTCTGTACGATAAAATACAAGAAAGTGAAATTTTCCTAAGGGTTCGAAAGCAAGACTCTACTAAACCTGCTCATGACTCGTAAGACCTATGTAACCTAGGCTCTGATACTAACTTGTCATGACCCAAATTTCTAACCTATCGTGATGGTGCCTATCTCGATACTAGGCAAGCCGACAACCTCAATAAACCACAATTTCTTTTAATTTTAAAAATATAATATTTAAACACAATCCACAAGTCTCGCAAATACCGATACACACACTCCTAAAACCTGGTGTCACTGAGAACATGAGCATCTATACATTACAAGTGTGGAAAATACGGTTTATAATAATCTGAGACCAAATACAATAAACAAAAAGATAGGGAAGGAGAGACAAGGTCTGCGAAACATGGCAGCTACCTCTGAATCTCCAAAAAATCGTCAGTGTGAAAGAATCAACACCCACTGTATCTGAGATCACCTGGATCTGCACACGAAGTGCAGGGTGTAGTATGAGTACAAGCAACTCAGTAAGTAATAATAATAAATAAAGAACTAAAAGTAGTGACGAGCTTCTCAGCTAAGTCCAAATACAGTACTTTCCAATATAAAATAGTAGGCGTGCTCTCAAGTTCAACATTTAAGATTTCACTGAAATTTCATATCAAGTTTGACCAAAATAGAAAATAATATTTTTCCGAAATTTCCAAAATAGTGATATATGACAGCTGAAATGCAGCAAATAATGAAATCAATGCATCCTCTCAGAGTAACAGTCACTCAGTCCTCCCATTCACTCCAACCTCACAGTCACTCTTTCCTCACAGTCTCTCATTCCTCACAGTCACTCATCAATCGGCACTCGCACTCAGTAGGTACCTGCGCTCACTGAAGGTATGTATAGACTCCCGGAGGTGCTCCTTCAGCCCAAGCACTATATCAAGCCAGTCATGGCATAAATCAATGAATATGCTACGGCGTGCAACCCTATCCATAAATATCCTCACAATTAGGCCCTCGGCCTCACTCAGTCATCAAACTCTCAAGTCTCTCGGACTCTCAGAAATCATGATAAGCAGCCCAACAACAATGATATGATGCATCAATAATGAATAAGAGAGACTGAGGTATAAATGTGCAAATAGAACTGTGACTGAGTGCAAAACAATAATTTAGCAAATAATTTCACAAGTACACATCCTCTGTGGGTCCCAATAGTGTAAACATATGATTTAAACATGATTCATAGATGAATTTCTCTAATACGGGAAAAAATGTACGGATATCAATAGGTTTTTCAACTACATAGTTCCATTGAATTGACCAAGTCATAATTCCTATGGTGCATGCCCACATGCCCGCCACCTAGCATGTGCGTCACCTCAAAACCAATCACATAATACATATTCCGGGGTTTCATACCCTCAGGACCAAATTTAGAACTGTTACTTACCTCAAGCCGTGTAATTCTTTATTCTGCAATGTCTTTTCCTCGTGAATTGGCCTCCAAACGCCTTGAATCTAGCCACAAATAATTTGATTCAGTCAATAAAATGTATTGAAATTAATTCCATAAGAAAATACTAATTTTCCAACAAAATCCGAAATTTAGCTCAAAAATCGTCCGTGGGGCCCACGCCTCGAAACTCGACAAAAATTACAAAATCCGAAAGCCCATTCAACCACGAGTCTAACCATACCAATTTTACCAAAATCCGACCTCAACTCGACCCTCAAATCTTCAATTTAAACCAAGAGAGTTTTCTAAATTTTCCAACTTAATTCACCCATTAATGTTAAAAACAACCATGGATTCGGTTAATTTAACCAATATTAAGTTAAGAACACTTATCCCGTTGTTTTCTCTGAAAATATCCCCAAAATCACCTCAATCTCAGCTCCAAATCGGCAAAATAGAAGTCCCATTTTTAGAACTTAAACTCCCTGCCCAGTCATTTGCTCTACGCGATCGCGGACAAACATACGCGATCGCGAAGCACATTTTTTCATTGCCCAGAAAAGACCCTACGCGATCACCGTTTCCTTAACGCGATCGCGATGCACATGATCCCAGCTTTATGCGATCGCAACCCTCTTCACGTGATCGCATAGAGCAAACGTGTGGCCTCGTATCCTCTCAAGTTCCCCTATGCGAACACGGCATTTCCCACGCGTTCGCGTATCACAGACTGGCCCAACCTACGCGATCGCGGTTGACCTTACGCGATCGCGAAGAACTAAAATCAACACTGCCTCAACAAGCATACGCGATCGCGGGTGACTTCACGCGATTGCATAGAACAAATCCCACCTTTGCCCAAACAAGCCTATCCGATCGCGGACCTTCTTACGCGATCGCATAGAAGGAAACCAGTGACAAAACGAGCATTTTCAGCAGTTTACCAACTCCAAATTTCGATCCATTAAGCATCTGAAACTCACCCGAAGCCCCCGGGACCTCAACTAAATACACCAACAAGTCCTAAAACCTCATACGAACTTAGTTGAAACCTCAAATTACATCCAACAATGCTAAAATCACAAATTGCACACGGATTCAAGTCTAATGAATTTTGAAATTTCCAAATTCTACAAATGACGCCGAAACCTATCAAATCACGTCCGATTGACCTCAAGTTTTGCACACAAGTCATAAATGACATAACATACCCATTAAAATTTCCAAAATCGGATTCCGACCCCGATATCAAAAAATTAACCCCCCGGACAAACTTCTCAAAAATTCAACTTTCGCCATTTCAAGCCTAATTCCTCTACTGACCTCCAATTAATTTTTTAGACACGCTCCTAAGTCCAAAATTACCATGCAAATCTATTAAAATCATCAAAATTCAAATCCGAGGTCGTTTACATATAAGTCCATATCCGGTCAACTTTTCTAACTTAAATTTTCAATTATGAGACTAAGTGTCTCGTTTCACTCCGAATTTCTTCGAGACCCGAACCAACTAACCCGGTAAGTCATAAAATAACTGTAAAGCATAAATTGAGCAGTAAATGGGAGAACGGGGTTATAATACTCAAAACGACAGGCCGAGTCGTTACAACTCAGTACCGTATAAGGTCAATCCAGTTATGGGGTAATTTATCCCCAATTTAAATGATACAGACAAGATTCATGTCCAGGAAAAATTCATTACAACATATAAATAATTAAGGCAAGTCCATGTCCTGGGAAGTCCATCCCGAATATATATAATCATCTACGCTCACTGGGGGTGTGTACAGACTCCGGAGTGGCTCTTTCAATCAAAGCGCTATATAAAGCCGACATGGCCCAATGTAAATGATACGGACAAAATTCATGTCCAGGGAACATTCACCACAACATATAAATAAGTAAGACAAGTCCATGCCCTGGGAAGTCCATCCCGAATATATATAATGATCTACACTCACTAGGGGTGTATACAGACTCCGGAGGGGCTCCTTCAGCCCAAACGCTATATAAAGCCGACATGGCCTACTGCGGCGTGCAGTCCAATCCCATAATAATAGTAAAGCCTATAAGGCCTGCTGCAGGCGGGCAGCCCCGATCCATGCAGGCGGGCAGCCCCGATCCATATAGTAATAAAGCATATAAGCCCTGCTGCGGCATACAACCCGATCCTATAATAAGGCCTACTGCAGGCGGGCAGCCCCGATCCATATAGTAATAAAGCCTATAAGGCCTGCTGCAGGCGGGCAACCCCGATTCAATAAATATCCTCACAATGGATGAGCAGGACTGTGTATGAAATGTACATTTTAAAATAATTAATTCAATAGCAACACGACCCTATGGGTCCCAAAATATCGGCACATACCCTAAACATGATCTTTATTACGAGCCTCGTCTCAATTCCTCTATCATGTGTGGCATGTTCAGATAATAACATGGTTCTTTAACTTTGCAACTTCACAGGATTTATTCAAGTCAATTTATATGTTGCACGACCACACGCTCGTCAACTATCGTGTGCGTCACCTCCAAATAATTTATATAACACCAATTCGGGGATTCATACCCTCAGAGCCAATTATAGAAGTTTTACTTACCTCAAACCGTGTAATTTCTCACTCTATTATTCCCTTGCGTCGAGAATTGGTCTCCGAAAGCCTCGTATCTAGTCACAAATAATTTGATTCAGTCAATAAAAATTACTAGAATTAATTCCATAATAAAATATAAATTTTCCAACAAAATCCAAAATTTAGCTCAGAAATCGCCTGTGGGGCCCACATTTCGGAACCCGACAAAAGTTACAAAATTCGAAAAGCCCATTCAACCACGAGTCTAACCATACCAATTTTACCAAATTCCGATAATGGATCGCCCTTCAAATCTTAAATTAAAGTCTAGAGGATTTCTACCAATTTCAACCCAATTCACTAATTTAGTGATAAACACAACAATAGATTCATGTAATTTAACCAAAATCAGGTTAGGAATTCTTACTCCAATGTTTTCCTTGAAAAACTCTCGAAAATGCGCCTCAACCGATCTTCCTTGGTCCAAAAATGGAAGAATGAGACGAATTTGGACTTTATTCTGCTGCCCAGAGGTTTGTTCTTCGTGTTTGCGACCCTCCCCTCACGTTCGCGATGAACAAATTCTCCAACAGCCATTTTCAAACCCTTCTCAGACAGCCTCTAGTATAATGATCATAACGTTTTGTACAAAACTCCCAATTATGAATGGTTTAACTTTATGAACACTAGACACCAAGAGCTATAATTTCATTTATTACTCCTCTCCCAATTCCTTATAGATTGCGAGATATACGCTTCCAAAGTCAGCCCCGTGCAATAGAGATTTCCAAACTCTTCCCAGATAGCCTGTAGTGTATCTACCATAACATTTTATACACAACTCCAAATGATAAAGGGTTTACCTTTCTAAAAACTAAACACAAAGGGCTACAACTTTCATTTTTGGATAAACTCCAAATTCCTTATAGATTGCGAGATATGAGCCTCCATAATTAGACGACGGATAGAAAAAATTCCTTCTTCGCGAACGCGAAGAACAAAGTCCCAATAGCAAAATCCTTCTTCGCAAACGCGAGAGGCTCCTCGCGAACGCGAAGAACATTACCAGAACCAGCAACCTGCAGCATCAAAACACCCAAGCTTGGTCCGGAACCACCCCGGATCAAACCCGAGGCCCCGGAAAACCCGTCCAATCATACCAACCAGTCCCAATACATAACACGAACCTGCTCGAGGCCTCAAATCACTTCAAACAATATCAAAACTATGAATCATACTCCAATTCAAGCCTAATGAACCTTGAAATTTTAAATTTCTACAAACGACGCCGGAACATATCATATCAAGTTCGATTGACCTCAAATTTTGTACACAACTCATAAATGACATAACGGACCTATTAAAATTTTCATAATCGGATTTCGACCCCGATATCAAAAAGTCAACCCCCCGGTCAAAATTCCCAAAAATTTAACTTTCGACATTTCAAGCCTAATTCCACTACGGACCTCTAAATACCTTTCCGGACATGCTCCTAAGTCCAAAATCACCATACGAAGCTATTGGAATCACCAGAATTCAAATCCGAGGTCGTTTACATATAAATCAACATCCGATTAACTTTTTCAACTTAAGTTTTCAATTATGAGAGTAGGTGTCTCATTTCACTCCGAAATCGTTCCGGACCCGAACCAACTAACACGGTAAGTCATAAATCAACTATAAGGCATAAATTGAGCCGTAAATAGGGGGAACAGGGTTATAATACTCAAAACGACCAGCCGGTTCGTTACATTCTCCCCCTCTTAAACAAACATTCGTCCTCGAACGGGTTTAGAATCATACTTGGAGTCTCAAATAGGTGTGGATATTTACTCCGCATCTCCTACTCAATCTCACAAGTAGCTTCTGTGACTGGCTGGCTTCTCCATGGTACCTTCACTGATACTATGTTCTTTGACCTTAGCTTTTGAACCTGCCGGTCTAAAATAGCCACCGACTCCACATCATAAGTCAAATTACCGTCTAGTTGCACTGTACTGAAATCTAAAATATGAGACGGATCTCCGACATACTTTCGGAGCATGGATACATGGAATACTGGATGAACACCGGATAGACTAAGTGGCAAGGTAAGTTTATAAGCCACATCTCCAATTTTCTTAAGTATCTCAAAAGGCCCAATATACCTAGGGCTCAACTTTCCCGTCTTCCCGAACCTCAACATACCCTTCATAGGTGAAATGTTGAGCAAAACCTTCTCCCCAACCATGTAAGCAACATCACTGACCTTCCAGTCGGCATAACTCTTCTGTCTAGACAGCGCAGTGTGAAGCTGCTCCTGAATCAATTTAACCTTCTCCCAAGCATCCTGAACCAAATGAGTACCCAATAGTCTAGCCTCACCCGGCTCAAAACAACCCACCGGAGATCGACATCGTCTCCCATATAAAGCCTCATACGGAGCCATCTGAATGCTCGATTGGTAGCTGTTATTGTAAGCATATTTTGCGAGTGGCAGAAATTGATCCTAAGAACCCCCAAAATCAATGACACAAGCACGTAGCATGTCCTCCAAGATCTGAATAGTGCGCTCGGACTGTCCGTCCATCTGAGGGTGAAATGATGTACTCAACTGAACCCGTGTGCCCAATTCTCGTTGCACTGCTCTCCAAACTGTGATGTAAACTGCGTGCCCCGATCTGAAATGATTAGTACCAATTGGAATAAAATGCGCAGATTTGGTCAACCGATCCACAACCACTCAAACAACATCAAACTTCCTCAAAGTCCATGGAAGCCCAACTACGAAATCCATGGTAATACGCTCCCATTTCTATTTCGGAATTTCAAGTCTCTGAAGCAATACGCCTAGTATCTGATGTTCATACTTCACCTGTTGACAATTTAAACACCGAACTACAAACCCAACTATATCTTTCTTCATTCGCCTCCACCAATAGAGTTGACTCAAATCCCGATACATCTTCGCGGCACCTGGATGAATGGAGTATGGCTCTCCGTCTTACGACTCAAGGCATCGGCCACCACATTGGCCTTTCCGGGATGATAGAGAATGATGATATCATAATCCTTAAGATCCTCCAACCACCTCTGATGCCGCAAGTTAAGATCCTTCTATTTAAACAGATGTTGTAGACTCCGGTGATCGGTATAAACCTCGCAATGGACACCGTACAAATAATGCCGCCAAATCTTCAGGGCATGAACAATCGCTGCTAACTCAAGGTCGTGGACCGGATAATTCTTCTTATGTACCTTTAACTGTCTGGACGCATAGGCAATCACCTTACTGTCTTGCATCAGCAATGCGCCAAGACCAATACGAGACGCGTCATAATTCACAGTATAAGACCCTAAACCCGTAGGCAACACCAATACTGGGGCTGTAGTCAAAGCCATCTTGAGCTTCTGAAAGCTCTATTCACACTTATACGACCACCTGAACGGAGCACCTTTCTGGGTCAATTTAGTCATAGGCGCCGCAATAGACGAGAAACCCTCCACGAAGCGACGATAATAACCAGCCAAGCCGAGAAAACTCCGAATCTCAGTAACTGAAGATGGTTTGGGCCAACTCTGAACTGCCTTTATTTTCTTCGGATCCACCTTAACTGGACACTATGTGTCCCAAGAATGCCACCGAACTAAGCCAGAACTCATACTTAGAGAATTTGGCATATAGTTTTTTCTCTCTCAGCCTCTGCAATACAATACCTAAGTGTTGTGCATACTCCTCCAGGCTACGTGAGTACACCAGGATATCATCAATAAATACCACGACAAATGAGTTAAGATACGGCTGGAATACGCTATTCATCTGGTGCATAAATGCTGCCGGGACATTGGTTAGCCCAAATGACATCACAAGAAATTCATAGTGACCATAACGAGTTCTGAATGCCGTTTTTAGAATATCCGAATCCCGAATTTTCAATTGGTGATACCCGGATCTCAAATCAATTTTGGAGAATACCCGCGCTCCCTGAAGTTAGTAAAATAAATCATCAATACACGGCAAAGGATACTTATTCTTGATTGTAACTTTGTTCAACTGCCTGTAATCGATACACATCCGCATACTTGTGCACCCCAAGGCGATACACGAGGATTAATAAACCCCTTATCAAGAAGTTCCTGGAGTTTCTCTTTCAATTCTTTTAACTCAGTTGGTGCCATACGATATGGAAGAATAGAAATGGGCTGAGTGTCCAACACCAAGTCAATACCGAAATCAATATCCCTGTCGGGCGGCATACCTGGCAGGTCTGCAGGAAATACATCTGGAAAGTCTCTCACTACCGGTACTGAATCAATAGTAAGAGTATCTTCATCAACATTTCTCACAAAATCCAAACATGACAAACATCCCTTCCCAACTGTACGTTGGGCCTTCAAATAAGAAATTACCCTGCTGGGAACATGATCTAGAGAACTTCTCCATTCGACCTTCGGCAACCCCGATATTATCAACGTCACAGTTTTTGCGTGACAGTCCAGAATAGTATGACATGGAGACAACCAATCCATACTCAGAATTATATCAAAATCAACCATACTGAGCAATAAGAGATCCAATCTAGTCTCAAGTCCCCAATAGATACCATACACGACCGATATACACGGTCCATAATAATATATCGTCCACCGGCATAGATACACGAACAAGTGAAACTAAGGACTCGCGGGGCATATCCAGATAATGATCAAAATACGATGATACATATGAATAAGTGGAACCAGGGTCAAATAATATAAAAGCCTCCCTGTGGCACACTGAAACAATACCTGTGATCACTACATCTGAAGCAACAACATCTGGCATGGTAGGAAACGCATAAAATCAGGCCTGACCACCACATGATCGACCTCCTCCTCTTGGCGACCTCTAGCTGACTGAGCCCCACCCCGAGCTAGCTGAGCGGGTGGTGGAGCAACTGGTGCAGAAGCAGTAGCCTGACTCCTCTGCTGAGCTGGACCTCGAGTAAGGCGGGGACAAAATTTCCTCACATGACCCAACTCTCCACACTCATAGCACTCCCTCTCGAAGAATGGTGGCGAGTTCTGTGGCGGACCAGGAGGACCGGAATAACTACCAAAAGAACCGGGTACAGATAATCCCTAAATTGATGGTGCACGGGGCGTACTCTAGGCTGGCAGTGCACTGAGAGATGACTGACTCTGATGAGAACTGTATGAACCATGGCTGGATGATGCACCACGATGAAATAGACGACCCGTCTGAGTGTGTCTGTAAGGACGACCCTTGTTGTGGTAGGACTGCCCTCCAGAGGGTACCCCACCAGATCCGCCCGAACCTCGAGGCCTCTTAGCCTCCCTTTCACCATGCTCCTGGCTACGGACCACCTCTATCTGCCGAGCAATGTCACCCACCTCGTCAAAAGTGGCACCATATACCCTCTCCCTAGTCATAAGCAACCGTACTTGATATGTGAGGCCATCAATAAAACTTTTAATCCTTTCCCTATCAGTGGGAACCAACCAAACTACGTGACGAGCCATCTCAGAAAATCTCATCTCGTACTGCATCACAAATATGCCATCTAGACGTAACTGCTCAAACTGTCTGCGCAACTCTCTGCGAGACTTCGGCACGAACTTCTCCAAAAAGAGAACGGAGAACTCCAGCCATGTAAGTGGTACTACACCAACCGGCATACGCCTCTCATAAGCCTCCCACCATATGAAGGCAGCCCCAAAAAGCTAAAATGTAGTGAACGAGACCCCACTAGTCTCCAGAATACCTGATGTCTGAAGCATCCGCTGGCACTTATCCAGAAAACCCCGAGCATCCTCTGACTCAACACCGCTAAATGATGGAGGTCTAAGCCTCCCAAATCTCTCAAGTCTCCTCTGCTCATCATTTGCCATAGTGGGGACTAATAGGGCCTGAGCAGCTGCAACTGGTTGGACTGGTAGTGCCCCCAGTATCTGAAGTCCATGTACTACCTGATCTGGAGAACGGGCAACAGGGGTATGAGAACCTCCCCCGGCCTGAGAAGTGGCAGGTGCTCCCTGAGCAGAAACCACCTGAGCAAGGCCAGTGCAAACTGTCAATATCTGGGCCAAAGTCTCCTGAAGGCCTGGAATCCCAATGGACACAGCTGGTGCTTGAGCTGGTACTGTCGGCTCAGCTATATCTGGAATCTGCTCCTGAGCTAAAGCAACTAGTGGTGCAACAAGTGCTGCTCCATCTGGTGTACGAGCTACACCTCGACCCTGGCCTCTACCTTGGCCCCAGCCTCTCGCATCCCTAACTGGTGGCATTGGTGGCTGACAGTCCGATCCGATAATACGTGTCCTCACCATCTGTGAGAGAATAGAATAACAGAAATTTAGTTTCCGGAATCAACAAATCCGCACGACAGAATACAAGAAAGTAAAATTTTCATAAGGGTTCGGAAGCCTATCGAAGATAAGTACAGACGTCTCCGTACTAAGCCTACCAAGCCTGCTTATGACTCGTGAGACCTACGTAACCTAGGCTCTGATACCAACTTGTCACGATCCAAAATCTCACCTGTCATGATGGTGCCTATCTCAATACTAGGCAAGCCGACAATCTCAATAAACCACCATATCTTTTAAGTTTGAATATATAATAATTAAATTCAGCGGAAGAAATCTAACAAATACAAATATAAACATTCCCAAAATCAGGTGTCACTGAGTACATGAGCATCTAAATGAATACAAAGTCTGACTGATAAAAATCGCTATCTGAAATATAGAACAGTACAATAACTAAACAGGAAGGGATTCAAGTCTACAGACGTCTAGCAGCTACCTTTATAGTCTCCAACAAAAATAACTCTGAAATCTAGTAGTCGTCGTATCCGGAAGCACCTGGATCTGCACATGAGGTGTAAAGTGTAGTATGAGTACAACAAGCTCAATAAGTAACAAGACTAACATCTGGGATGAAAGTGGTGATGAGCTCCGCAGGTACAGTCCAGAATAAATAATAGTACAAAAATATAGGCATGATTTCAAGTTCAACAGTTAAACTCAGTACAAGTAAAATGGATCAATACTGCATGATATGAGGAATATGATATCTCAGTAGAAAGGCCTCATGTAAATACTGGTCATAAATTATTCGGCCACTCGGTACTGTTTATGACCATTCCAGCCCAGGGATATTCCGTCCCGTATATATATACACATCGACTGACAGTCAGTCACTCAGTACCGTATAAGCCCAATTCAGTCGTGGGGTAATTTATCTCCAATGTAAATGATACGCACAAGATCCATGTCGAGGTAAAATTCATCACAACATATATATAAGTAAAGCCGACATGGCCTACTGCAGCGTGCAGTCTGATTCCATAATAATAATAAAGCCTATAAGGCCTGTTGCAGGCGGGCAACCCCGATCCATATAGTAATAAAGCTTATAAGGCCTGCTGCGGCATGCAACTCGATCCTATAATAATAATAATAATAATAATAATAATAATAATAATATATATGAAGCCGATATGGCCTGCTGCATGCAGGGAACCCCGATTCAATAAATATCCTCACAATGAATGAGCATGATTGAGTATGCAATGTACATTTTAAAATAATTAATTCAACAGCAACACGATCTTATGGGTCCCAAAATATCGGCACATAGCCTAAACATGATCTTTATTACAAGCCTCAGCTCAATTCCTCTAACACGTGTGGCATGTTCCGATAATAACATGGTTCTTTAACTTTGCAACTTCACAGTATTTATTCAAGTCAATTTATATGGTGCACGTCCACACACTCGTCAACTATCGTGTGCATCACCTCCAAATAATTTATATAATACCAATTCGGGGTTTCATACCATCAGACCAATTTTAGAAGTATTACTTACCTCAAACCGTGTAATTTCTCACTCTCATATGCTCTTGCCTCGAGAATTGGTCTCCGAAAGTCTCGTATCTAGTCACAAATAATTTGATTAAGTCAATAAAAATTACTGAAATTAATTCCATAAGAAAATATAAATTTTCCAATAAAATCCAAAATTTAGCTTAAAAATTGCCCGTGGGGCCCACATTTCGGAACCTGATAAAAGTTACAAAATTTGAAAAGCCCATTCAACCACGAGTCTAACCATACCAATTTTACCAAATTCCGATAACGGATCGCCCTTCAAATCTTAAATTAAAGTCTAGAGGATTTCTACCAATTTCAATCCAATTCACTAATTTAGTGATAAAAACAACAATAGATTCATGTAATTTAACCAAAATCAGGTTATGAATTCTTACCCTAATGTTTTCCTTGAAAACCTCTAGAAATATCGCCTCACCCGAGCTTCCTTGGTCCAAAAATGGAAGAATGAGATGAATTTGGACTTTATTCTGCTGCCCAGGGGCTTGTTCTTCGCGTTCACGACCTTCCTCTTGCGTTCGGGATGAACAAATTCTCCAACAGCCATTTTCAAACCATTCTCAGACAGCCTCTAGTATAATCGTCATAACATTTTGTACCAAACTCCAAATGATGAATGGTTTAACTTTCTGAACACTAGACACCAAGAGCTATAATTTGCATTTGTTACTGATATCCCAATTCCTTATAGATTGCGAGATATACGCTTCCAAAGCCAGCCCCGTGCAACAGAGATTTTCAAACTCTTCCCAGATAGCCTGTAGTATATCTACCATAACCTTTTGTACACAACTCCAAATGACAAATGGTTTACCTTTATGAAATTAGACACAAAGGGCTACAACTTTTATTTTTGGATCAACTCCAAATTCCTTATAGATTGCGAGATATGAGCCTCCAAAATCAGACGACGGATAACAAAAATTCCTTCTTCGTGAACGTGAAGAACAAAGTCACAATAGCAAAATCCTTCTTCGCAAACGCGAGAGGCTCCTCGCAAAGAACAATACCAGAACCAGTAACCAGCAGCATCAAAACACCCAAACTTAGTCCGGAACCACCCCGAATCAAACTCGAGGCCCCCGAGATCCCGTCCAATCATACCAACCAGTCTCAATACATAACACGAACATGCTCGAGACCTAAAATCACATCAAACAACATCAAAACCACGAATCATACCCCAATTCAAGCCTAATGAACCTTGAAATTTTAAATTTCTACAAACGACGCCGGAACATATCAAATCAAGTCCGATTGACCTCAAATTTTGCACACAAGTCATAAATGACATAACGGACCTATTAAAATTTTCAGAATCGGATTCTGACCCGGATATCAAAAGTCAACCCCCCGGTCAAACTTCCCAAAAATTCAACTTTCGGCATTTCAAGTCTAATTCCACTACGGACCTCCAAATAACTTTTCGGACACGCCCCTAAGTCCAAAATCATCATACGGAGCTATTGGAATCACCAGAATTCAAATACGGGGTTATTTACACATAAGTCGACCTCGATTAACTTTTTCAACTTAAGTTTTCAATTATGAAACTAAGTGTCTCATTTCACTCAGAAATCCTTTCGAACCCGAACTAACTAACCCGATAAGCCATAAATCAACTGTAAGGCATAAATTAAATAGTAAATAGGGGAAACGAGATTATAATACTCAAAACGACCGGCCGATTCGTTACAATAATTGAACTAAATCAAATAATTCATGACATTTCATTACTAAAAGATGGTTAAAATGGACGGAGAAAACCGACCGCAATTAGTCATGTTATAGAAAAATCAACCGAAAAACGATGGTCACTAATCGATAGGTTGGTAAAAAAAATCAACCGAAATCGGTTAGTAATTGTTGATCGACTACAGTCGGTCAGGTCAACCAAAAGTTCTGATCATATTTTTGACACACGACGAAAAGATAAATAAAATAACCGGCCAAAATGGTCGGTTTAAAATAATATTTTTAATTAAAAATAAGGGTACCGATAAAAATCGGTCAGCTTAACATACTAGTATTTATTGTATTTCACTTTATTTTGTAATAAAATAACCAATTTTTTTAAATTTTAAATTGATATGTGTCTTTTAGTTACAGATATATAACTTAATTATAGTAAAAAGACATTTTTTATTAGAACCTAATAATTTTACACTCACAAACTTTAAATTATGCATCCGTCATTGATTATACTTATTGCATAAATAATTTTTACATTATAAATCTAGCATAACTATAGTATTTAAAGGAAATGATCGGAACAACGTAAATTATTTTATACTATTGATGTATATTAGTCTTAGAGTACGTGCTTTGCGCGTGTAATCTGTCTCGATGAATGGTATACCTTTTATAGTGAAAATTATGTTTGAATTACAAAAATAAAAGTTTACAAAAAAGAATTCTTGAAAATAATAATTGTTGATCCTATTTAGCTAACAACTCAAGAAGGAAGAAATTCTACGCATAAAAGTTCTCAATCATGCATCTCAATTACTATATTCAACTTATTATTTCTCCCAATTTTATAATTTTATTACTTTAATTTCACAAGTTATCATATTTTATTTTTAGTTTCAACAACATATAACCTTTGGAAATTTAAGAGTTAACTAAAAAAATGAATATATTCTCAGTTCATTTTTATTTTCAACAAGAGGTCTATTCAAACTATTTTTTTATATTTACCATGTTTTGTGAACAGTCAAATATTATCTTTTATATTTATCAAGATTCATTGTCCATAGCCGTGCATTTTTATGTATCTTCTAATAATCGCTTATAGCTTCTTACACATTAAACAAAAATAAAAATAAAAATATACAGATCGACTCCATGAAAGTAGAAGATAATAAATTTTATTGTATATATTCATGCTCGTATAATGAATAACAAAAATAAAGGAATAAAATAGAATAATATTACATTCTTTATTTTATTTTAGCTAAATAGTAAATAGAATAGAAAAGGATATGAAGACGTTTTGTTCAAGTAACTTGGAATAGGTGTACAAATTTGTTATGCACAACCAAATAAAAAAAGAGCTATAGACCTTTTTCTAAAATTTAAATATATTTTAGAAAAACTCTCATGTTCAACGTTATACTTTTAAAAGGAGCTGATGAATAATATATAATATAAAATATAGGACTTTAATATTATGAATAAGAAATTAACGAGATGCAAGAATAATTTCCCTCAAAAGTAAAAATAAGACATAAGATATTAAAAATTTAAAATATAAAAAAATTATATAAGAAATTTTTTTTATTGATTTTAAAATCCTAAATGTTAGGACTTTTTATCTAGTTCAATAAGTAAATATTTAATAACCAAAATTTTAGTTGATTTTAAAGTGCTAGATATTAGGAAAGTTACGACATTTCGCGAATGTCTTCGTGTATGGTTTTACTAATTTTTAAAAAGTAATTCAAGAGAATAACGATTGATTGAATTATAGATACTTTATACAATTTAAATAAGGAAGCACTCAGAGTCTTAAATATTAGAAAAATAATTAAATGACTATTCCCAAGTATGAAGAAAATAATAACAATGACTATTTTGTCTAGTATAACATTTATTTTAAAGGGTAAAAAAGGCTAACAGAATTGAAGATGCTCCAAATCTTCACCTAAAATTAATCGGTTAAAAGTATTTTGATTTTTCTATTAAAATCTTGTATACTACTATATAGTTTAAATAAGAAATAATTTAATATATAAATATAAGCAAATAATCAAATAAATAAATTATTATATATAGATACGTATCGAATTAAATTTTAAGACCAACAAATAGCACTACTTAAAAACAGCAAATTTGTGACTGAATAATTCCAACCGATTTAATTCAATAGCAATTTTCGACTGATTCGGTAGGAAACTTTATTAAAAATACATGTTAATTTTTTTTTTAATTTTTGTCTCCAAATTGCGACTGATTCAATCGCTCAATTACGCGGAATATGCCACAAAAGTATTTTTATGGTTTCCGACTAAATCAGTCGCAAAAATTAAAATTAAAAAAAAAATGTTTCGACTGATTTGGTCGGAATCTGAATCAAAACGAGTTATGACTGGTCAACGGTATTTGCAATCCAATCAGTCGCTATTTGAAAATTTCAAATTTTAAAATCGGTCGCAAATCTATTTTTAATATAGCCCTAACCCGTTTTTTCTTCTTTCTTCTCTAGTTTTTTTTCTCTCCTCCCCTCTCCTCTAATCTAACCATATAAGGTATGATTTCCCTCTCCCTCACCCGCTCCCTTTCCTACGCCTAGCCACTCCCCCTCCCCCCCCCCCTAAAGTATTTTTCCCCAAGTTTTTTAGCTCGCTTGGTGCAGGAATCCGGCGGCTCATTTCCCCTCCGGTGATGGTCCGGCAGTTGATCCGTTGGTCGTTTTTCAGGATTTTTTGGCATTAATTTAGCAAAATAGTACGTATAAATTAGCTATATAATTTGTAATATAGTATAGATAAATAAGCAATAATTTTTGTAATATAATATGTATATAGTGACTTGTTAAAAATTTACTTGTTTAGATTAATTAGCTTTTTCTTTTCTTTTTTAGTTAGATGTTCTTGTGAAAATGGCTAGTATACTTGTATGTATCCAATAGTAAATCAAAAAAAATATTTAGAATAATTTGGGTATGTTCTATAAGTATGGAATTCTTGTTTATATAAAAAATAATTTAAGTGCTAATACTTCTCTGTTAGAGTTGAACAATATTTTAAAGAGTTAGAATTTTTATACATTCAAGTTAGGTTAGTTAAGAAACAATTTAAGTACTAATACTTCTTTGTTTAAGCTTTTCATTTGGAAACTCTCCATGCCCTATCTATTTGTTAATTATATTATTTATTATTGGAACGAAATGAAGAAAATGTAGTCAATTAAGTATTAGAGCGCTATCATATGCTAATTTGAAATAAATAAAATTAATTTATATGTTTTAGGACTTTTTTGTCTTACAATAGTTTAATGTACCTATTAATATTGAAACCACCCAAGTATTATAGTAAAATATATAATTAAACTATTTAGATAACCTTTGGGAGAATATAACTTAGTAAGTAGTATAAATAAAATAAATATATCAACTTCTAATTTTTTTGTTTGTGTAGATGGCATTTGCGCATCGTACATGAATGTGTAATAGGAATCATCCTAATCATGTGGGGTTAAGGGATGAATTTAAAGAAGAGGTTGCTGGATTTATTGCTAAGGCAAGGACATTTGATGATTTTCGTATTGAAGGAACGATTAGGTGCCCTTGTATGAAATGCAAGTGTGTTAAGTTATTGGGAAAAGATGTTGTTATATGTCATCTTTTTAAAAAAGGATTTATGAAAAATTATTATGCGTGGACTGCTCATGGGGAGAATCTTGATAGCGTAAATGATGTTGATTTTCATAATTCTTTTGGTGGTGAGGAGGGTAGTCTCGTAGTAAAAAATAATGTTGAAAATTCTAGATTCAATGACATGATAAGGGATGCCTTTGAGATGTTCCCTGGGGCTCAATCTGAACCAAATGATGAGGCTAAGAAGTTCTTTAAAGAGTTGGAGAAAGCTAGTTGTCCGTTGTATGAAGGCTCAATGCATTCCAAGTTGTATGTTGATGTCTGATTACTTCAGATTAAGTCGGATAGTTCTATTTCTGAATCGGGCATGAATTCTATCATTGGGCTTATGAATGAACTTAATCCGAGTAACATTGACCTACCCAAAGATTTCTACACGGCAAAAAAACTAATTTCCAAGTTGGGTCTTTTATCAGAGAGGATTCATTGCTATGAGAATGGTTGCATGTTATTCTATAAGGATGATGCATCTCTAGAGAACTGCAAATTTTGTAACAAGCCTCATTACAAGGATGCCACAAATGATAAAAAGAAGAAGATTCCGATGAAGGCGATGCACTACTTACCCCTTATACCAAGGTTAAAGAGGTTGTATGCATCAATGAGCTCCACTCCTCATATGAGATGGCATTATGAGCATAAAATGCCATATGGTATTCTATGTCATCCATAAGATGGAGAAGCATGGAATGTAACGACCTAACCGGTCGTTTTGAGCTCTAACTTATCGTTCAGCAATTTGAGTCCATGAACAACTTCACTTCATGTATTATGACTTGTACGCGTAGTCGGAATTGAGATTTCAGGGAGTTCAGAGTTGATTTGGAAAGAAAATTCTCATTTCGGAAGCTTTAAGTTGGAAGAACTGACTAAGGTTGGATTTTTGAGTAAATGACCTCGGAATCGGGATTTTCCAGCAGGTTCGTATGATGATTTCGGACTTGGACGTATGTTCGGATAAGGTTTTGGATGCCCCGGGAGCGTTTCAGCACCTATTGTGGAAGTTAACATTTTGGAAGAATTCCGTAAATTTGGGTTGAAGTGCATTTCAATGTTATCGATGTCCGTTTGGAATTTCGAGTCTGGGAATAGCTACATATGGTGATTCCGGTATTGTGAGCGCGTCCGGAAGTAGAATTGGAAGTCCATAGGTCATTTTGGGGTCATTTGGCGAAAGTTAAAAATTTGGATAATTTTTACAAGTTTGATCGGGAGTGGACTTTTGATATCGGGGTTGGATTCCGATTTCGAAAGTTGAAGTAGATCCATAATATCAATTATGACTTGTGTGCAAAAATTTGAGGTCAATCGGATGTGATTTGATAGGTTTCAGTATCGAATGTAGAAGTTGAAATTCTAAATTTCATTAAGCTTGGAATGGGGTGCGATTCATGAATTCGACGTTGTTTGATGTGATTTGAAGGCTCGACTAAGTTTGTAACATGTTTTGGGACGTATTGTTATTTTTGGCTGAGGTCCCGAGGGCCTCGGGTGGATTCCGGAAGGTTAACAGATCGATTTCTTTTGGACTTAAGAAATTCTGAAGCTGAATGCTTCTGGTGTAATCACACCTGTGCGACTTTGGCTGCAGGTGCGAGATCGCGGGTGCATCGGATTTGCTAGCAGAAGCGAGAAAGGATTGGAGCTAGGGGATCCGTAGAAGCGGACTGGAGAAGCGCACCTGCGAGTGCGCAGGCGCGAGGCAGCTACTGCTGGTGTGTAAATTGCGCAGATGCGCATAGCAGGTCGCACCTGCGATGCTCGTAGAAGTGAAGAAACTTCCGCAGGTGCGAGGTCTTGGCTGGTCAGTGAGAACCGCAGGAGCGGAATTTGGACCGCACTTGCGGAGCCGCAGGAGAGGCTATTGGACCGCAGGTGCGAAGGTCGGGCTGGGCAGAATGCTTTTAAGCGGGATTTTGGCCCTTTTTCTCCCATTTTCATGTGGTTTGGGCGATTTTGAAGAGCTTCAAGGGGAGAGTTTCAGCAAGCAACTCAAGGTAAGTGATCCCCCTTATAATAAGTTAAATACATGGTTTGTATAAGGATTTAAACATGAAAATTAGTATAAATTGGGGGGTTTTCGGTAGAAGACCTAGAATTTAGTATTTTTTGGATTTTGACCAAGAATTTGGGCATCGAATTGAGAATAAACTATATATTTGAGTTCGTGAGGTTATGGGTAAAGATTATCTTCGAAAATTTTGGAATCCGGGCACGTAGGTCCGAGGGTGATTTTTATCGACTTTTTGATCGGGGTTAGAAATTGTTATAAATTGGATTATATTGAGTATTTGAGTATATATTAATGGGTTTGCATAATCATTGGCTAGCTTTGGAGCATTGTGCATCGATTCAAGTTGTTTGAAGTGCTCGAAAGCCGGTTATGGAACTTCAGAGCGAGGTAAGTCTCCTTTCTAACCTTATAAGTGGGAATTAACCCCATAGATGAAATCAATTAATATATGCTTCTAATTGTGGGGGCTACGTACGCACGAGGTGACGAGAGTCCGTACATAGCTACTAGTTATGCCTATGTCCGGGTAGTCTAGGTTTACATCATGCCTTGTTGACATTGTTGTCGATTTAAGTTATTGTTGCCTTGAGAAGAAGGAAGATGGAAATTTGAAGAATTTAAGATTTAAAAGGTTCATTTGAACTTCGTAATTTCGAAAAGAATTGAGGAATATTATAATACCTTAATAAATTTCTGTGTAACCACGTCGCAGGTATGATTCGCGAGCGGGGTAATTTTCTTAAAAAGTTTCAAGTTGAATTTCCATTATTTTAAAAAGAATCAAGAAAGAAATATGATTTAAATGTTATACTTATATTTGGCCACGTCACAGGTATTATTCGCGAGTGGGGTATTTCCTTAAATTTATATTTTACCACGTCGCATGTATGATTCGCCAGCGGGGAATTTTTTAGATGCATCTATGGTTCCCGCCGTTCGACCCTCGGTAGTGCACATTTTATTTTTATTGTTGGATCGGGTCATACGACCTCGGCATGTCTTGCGCATGATTGTATTAATTGCTTCGGAAATTATAATAATTGATATTGCCTCATTGGCCTGAGATATAAACTGTTAGATGAAAATGAATTTGGGAAAAACTTCTTGTTAACAAAAGAATTGTTTACGTAATGATATCGGGCTTACAGCCGTTCTACGTTATCCATGCTTAATCATATCATTGGTATATTAATTATAGCCCATAGTAAGTGTCTGAGTCGACCCCTCATCACTACTTCTTCGAGGTTAGGCGGGATACTTACTGGGTACGCGTGGATTTACGTACTCATGCTACACTTGCTGCATATTTTTGTGCGGGTACACATATATTTAGCGGCATTGTGGGCACAGAGGCGATTATGGCAGGGACTTAGGTGAGCCGCATTCTATACGGCGATCCACAGCCAACAGATTCTCCCTTAGAATACTTATATTTTTCCTGTTTTGTATTCCGAACAGCTGTTATATTTTATTCCACATTCCTTGTTAATGTTCATACACTTGTGACACCGGGTTTTGGGGTGATTATGGATTGTCTTGTATTGAAATTGTTGAAAATATTATTATTTACTTTGTAAACTCCATCTTTTGCTATTAAATTGAAGGAAAATATGATTTCAAAAGTAACAAAAATGAGAACCCATTTAAGTATTCATTGTTGGCTTGCCTGACAGTGGTGTCCGGTGCCATCACGACCTTTATGGATTTTGGGTCCTGACAACATAGTATCAGAACTCTAGGTTCACTTAGGTCTTACGAGTCATGAGCGAGTCTAGTAGAGTCTTGCGGATCAGTACGGAGATGTCTATACTTATCTTTGAGAGGCTACAGGGCTGTTAGGAGCACTTCCCTTTCTTGATTCCTCATCGTGCGATTTGATTCCTTTGTGGATTATACCTTCATTTCCTTCCTATTAGATCTTATGCGACGTGAAGCGCTGGTTATAAATCGGGAATTGAGGAATTTTAATGGTACTACATATGTGGTGCGGGATGTTTCTCCCTGCGTAATTGATTGGACTATTGTCGTCGCCTTGTGGAAGGATATTCTGTCAATTCAACTCAATGGTTGTACTTCTGAGAGCTTTGAGTCTATGCACATGTTGCTATAATGCTCATGAGTTGTTATCGCACATTATTGAGGTGATGGTAGGATGCTTGCCTGTGTCATGCGGCAGAGTATTATAAATGGTACCGACAAAGCGGTTGTTAGAGGTCGCAGTGTGCAGTGGCTCAGGATCGGATCGGCATTCTCGGTATTGATGGCTCGAGAAAGATGATTTCCGGAAGGGTTTAAAGTTGGTAGCGATCTATCGGTTCAAATGCTACGGAGGTATATTTTGATTTAACGCAATAACTGGGCAGTGAAGGATGAGGAAGGACATGTGGGAGGTGTCTTGGGGTGGTTAAGTTCCTAGAAGGCCATGTGTGAGAAACAGAAGTCGAGTAGTTTCTTAAAGGAGAGGGTTTGACCAAAGTGGGAGAGTGGCAAGGTAGCATATGGGTTACGGGGTAGGATAGCTACACGTCTTGAGGAAAGTTTGGAGTAATTTGGGATTCATGGTGGACAATGACTAGGTTTACAGACTTAAATGTTGGCTGTTATACTGGGGGAAGATTGGATGCGACAGAAATGAGTTTGCCGATATGAAGAGGGATACATCATGACTTTGGATTGGAATGTATTGTCGCACCTTTAGTTGATGTCCATGAGGAGTAAACAGACTTGCACAGCTGGTGAACGAGCATGGGCTAAGGATGGTTTATTGGCTTTATGGTTATTGTACTCGGTGCAGCGTTGTTGGAGGATGTCGGCAAGGAATTTCCACATGTGAGTTATCTTTTGTGAGCGGGTTAGCGGTTGCGTGGTGTTGACGAAGCTCCTACGGAGAATTTCTACTGACTATCCAGGAAGAGGTTGAATATGTGCACGTGGCTAGTGATTCAGAGTATTCATGAAGTGTTTAACAAAAAGGATTTCGAGGAATTTGGTGGGTTGATTGTGCTAGATCATGTCGATGAAGGAAGAATCTTGGTGGGTTCCAGGTTTATGCAATATTAGCTTCAAGATAAGTGGGAGAGTCCCACCGCCTACAGTTAGATAGCATGGTCGTCTATTTGTAAGATTTTTGGGGTATCGGCATATTAATGGGTTGTTACGACTAAGGAAGGAGAACATCAGTGGTAATCTGAGCAAACGATTGGAGGAATGTGTGCTATAGTTGGCCTTATCGATTTATGCTCAAGCTTTGGGAAGACTCAGGATTTATGCTTCGTGTAGAGGCGAGTTACAAGGAAAATGATTTGGCCAGGCGCTTCTTTGAGAGGGCGTCCATGTGCCAGTGGAGCCTTGGAGTTCATTATATTCTGGACCAAGTCAGAGTGTATGACTCTCAATAACGGCCCTAGTAGATTCAAAAGTTAAGGTGTGGTGTCTAAGGATTTCGAGTCCATAGTATCGTTGAATATCGAGCTTTCGCAACGGATTTTGATAAAGGAGTCTGGAGTGTTCCGTGTTATCCTTGGTCTACGGAGTATCATGAGAGGAATGGGTGCATGTAACTTTGGATATTTAGAAGAGTCATCAAAATGGGTATATCAGTTGAAGACGTGATTATGCGCACAAGGAGGGCATAAAATGGTTCGTGGGTTTTGGGGACAATGTGGTCTCGTGAAATGGGGTCACTCGGGATGAGTGCAGATTGAGTTCATTATATTGATAAAGGACTTGTTGTTATTTCTAAGGAAGATCTAGAGTAAATTAGGAGAAGTCGAGTTTGGTTAGCAATGGTTAAATTGGCATAATGATGGCAATGATCAGCTCCTTTAGTGTGTTGGGCTATTCATGTGATTTGTGACAGTACGTGCGAGGTTTAACGGCCGCCGTAACTGATCTTATTTGGAGGCTTTCGGGTATTATGGCTTGTTATGTGCAGATAGATCCCAGAGAGGTTATGGTGATTTAGACCACTAATTGAAGTTGGTATTTTCTGCAGATATAAGGATTCAGTCGCGTCTTGCGATGGTTCTCTTGGAATGAATTAAGTAAAAGGTTTCCATGTGATAAAGTGTTTTCCCTATTAATAGTTCGGAAGTTAAGATGAAATTCTTGTACTCTTGCGCATTGGCATGATTAAGTGCAGTGATCGGCATGGGATTTGAAAGTTAAGGATCAAGGTTGTAGTTTGGTGTCAACAAGAATGTCAAAGAGCTTGGATGAGCGGGAAAGGATTCAGATGGTTAGAGTAAGTTGGTATTGTCTTTAGCATCACCTGAGATCGGTGTCCTGTGTAAGAGGCTTTTGAGTAGTAATTTCGAATTTTTGATTTGCTTTATAGCATTTGTGCGGCCGGTGGTATGAATGTGCAGACTTGTTATTTGGTGCAGAAGGTCGTGGGAGCACGTCCCACGGTAAGATTGTATACGTGTGATATGTAGTCACTTGATTGATCGAAGATTGGGACCAAGTATGGAGATGGCGGTACTATTGTTCATGTGAGAATTTATGCTTGGAGGGCGCTCGGTTCATTTGATTGTGGACTGTGGAGGTTTGTTCCGGATATGATGGTTGTTCTTGTGTGTTATGGGGAAAAAGGGTTATTATTATGAACCCTTGAAAGATTATTAGACTAGTACGGTGCGATCCGAATCGGCTTGAGGTCCGTGGATGGATCTAGATATGAATGTGGGCTCTATATCAGGCCGGATATGTTCATTTCAGCTTAGCGCTACATGTGGAGGAGTATTCGGACGTTGAATGTTATTTAGTCCTTGGCTACTTCATGTAATACTATATTGTACTGTGTGAGTTGTGAAACGGCCTGTTAATTGCATATGTGTTGAGATTCCGCGTAGCGATGATGTTATGTGAGCATGATGGCTATCGAGATTCAGATCATATATCGCACCTTAGTTGTCCTTGACTTTTGTAGCATATGGCCCTATTTGTCTCCCCAGGGATGGTATTATGCACTTAGCGTGCTCGTGGCCGATATTCGGGTATTTTGTAATAATGAGCATTCTAGATCGGTAAGTATCTCCTTATATAGATTTTATGTGTGGATCATGTGGCACGCCGCCATAGGCATGTTGTTTGGATCGGGTTGCACGCCGCAACAGTGTGATGTTGAGTACAGTCCCCTATATCTATTTTCGTGTGTTTTGTTTCCATTTTCTGAGGAAGGTTCATAACACCTTTTCGGTTGTCTAGTTAGTTACCTGGGTTGAGTAGTTCTTTCCATAGTTCGTTTTCCTTATGTATCACGTTCAAGTTTGTAGCTTATTAGCACATTGTGGCATCATATGAGACTTTTGGGGGCGTCTGAGGTGGCTTATTGCATGAACAACTTATACTGGGAGAGACAGGATAATTGGACCTGGAGTCAATGTGATCAGATCGGTATGAGGCATAGTTAAAGAGTAAGTATCGGTATTCAGTCCAGAATGAGGTAATGGTTCTTGTCAAGGGGAGAAACTCAATGAATGGTTGACTCCGAAGTTGGTTGTAAAATTCTACGTATCTTTTCCACTGCGGAAACATTACAAGAGTTAACTAGACTTATATATGTCATGAGGTGCATGGTGAGTATCGGGTTCGTGGAATTTTGGTTATTGTTATCAGAGGATGTTATTATGGTCATGTGAATTATGCGGTGCATGGTGTGAATTCAGAAAAGGTATGCAATCATGTTTTGCTACATTGTGTGGTGATTGATACAGTGATCGTACGTTAGAAACAGGCCTGGCAGAAGATTCCGGATGTTGAAATTTGGCTCTAAGGTTAATTTGACTAAGCAAAAAGGGGAAATATTTAGATTTACTCGAGCTAGTGTGCTCAACTGAGTTGTGGTAGCACGGGTAGGTGCACGAGGTATTAAATAGTGATTTCGGACAATTCCAACGCAGTTCTTAGCACATTCGAGGACAAACGTATGTTAAGTGGGAGAGAATGTAACGACCCAACCGGTCGTTTTGAGCTCTAGCGCGTCGTTCAGCAGTTTGAGGCCATGAGCAACTTCACTTCATGTATTATGACTTGTACGCATAGTCGGAATTGAGATTTCAGGGAGTTCAGAGTTGATTTGGAAAGAAAATTCTCATTTCGGAAGCTTTAAGTTGGAAGAATTGACTAAGGTTGGATTTTTAAGTAAATGACCTCAGAATCGGGATTTGAAGGTTCCAGCAGGTTCATATGATGATTTCGGACTTTGGCGTATGTTCGATCAGGTTTTGGATGCCTTGGGAGCGTTTCGGCACCTATTGTGGAAGATAGCATTTTGGAAGAATTCCATAAATTTGGGTTGAAGTGCATTTCAATGTTATCGATGTCCGTTTGGAATTTCGAGTCTGGGAATAGCTCTGTATGGTGATTCTGGTGTTGGGAGCGCGTCCGGAAGTGGATTTGGAGGTCCGTAGGTCATTATGGGGTCATTTGGCGAAAGTTGAACATTTGGATAATTTTGAGAAGTTTGAACGGCAGTGGACTTTTGATATCGGGGTTGGATTCTGATTCTGGAAGTTGGAGTAGGTCCGTAATGTCAATTATGACTTGTGTGCAAAATTTGAGGTCAATCGGATGTGATTTGATAGGTTTCGGCATCAAATGTAGAAGTTGATTCATGAATTCGACGTTGTTTGATGTGATTTGAAGGCTCGACTAAGTTTGTAACGTGTTTTGGGACGTGTTGGTATATTTGGTTGAGGTTCTGAGGGCCTCGGGTGGATTCCGGAAGGTTAACGGATCGATGTTTTTGGACTTAAGAAATCCTGAAGCTGAATGCTTCTGGAGTAATCGCACCTGCGCGACTTTGGCCGCAGGTGAGAGATCGCGGGTGCGGCGGATTTGCTCGCAGAAGCGAGAAAAGATTGAAGCTGGGGGAGCCTCAGAAGCGTACTGGAGAAGCACACCTGCGAGTGCGCAGGCGCGAGGCAGCTGCAGTTGGTGCGTAAATTGAGCAGATGCGCATAGCAAGTCGCACCTGCGATGCTCGCAGAAGCGAAGAAACTTTCGTAGGTGCGCGGTCTTGGCTGGGCAGTGAGGACCGCATGAGTGGAATTTGGACCGCACATGCGGAGCCGATGGAGCGGCTATTGGATCGCAGGTGCGAAGGTCGGTCTGGGTAGAATGCTTTTAAGCGGAGTTTTGGCCATTTTTCTCCCGGTTTTATTTGGTTTGGGCGATTTTGAAGAGCTTCAAGGGGAGGGTTTCAGCAAGCAACTCAAGGTAAGTGATCCCCCCTTATTATAAGTTATATACATGGTTTGTATAAGGATTTAAACATGGAAAGTAGTATAAATTGGGGGGTTTTCGGTAGAAGACCTAGAATTTAGTATTTTTTGAATTTTGACCATGAAATTGGGCATGGAATTGAGTATAAACTATATATTTGAGTTCGTGAGGTTATGGGTAAAGATTATCTTCGAAAATTTTAGAATTCGGGCACGTGGGCCCGAGGGTGATTTTTATCGACTTTTAGATCGGGGATAGAAATTATTATAAATTGGATTATATTGAGTATTTGAGTATATATTAATGGGTTTGCATAATTATTGTCTAGCTTTTGAGCGTTGTGCATCGATTCAAGTTGTTTGAAGGGCTCGGACGCTGGTTATGGAACTTCGGAGTGAGGTAAATCTCCTTTCTAACCTTATAAGAGGGAATTAACCCCATAGGTGAAATTAATTAATATATGCTTCTAATTGTGGGGGCTACGTACGCACGAGGTGACGAGAGTCCGTACGTAGCTACTAGTTATGCCTATGTCCTGGTAGTCTAGGTTTACATCATGCCTTGTTGACATTGTTGTCGATTTATGTTATTGTTGCCTTGAGAAGAAGCAAGATTGAGGTTGAGTAGTAATTGTCTTGAAAGAATGGAAATTTGCAGAATTTAAGATTTAAAAGGTTTCATTTGAACTTCGTAATTTCGAAAAGAATTGAGAAATATTATAATAGCTTAAGAAATCTATGTGTAACCGCGTCGCAGGTATGATTCGCGAGCGGGGTAATTTCATTAAAAAGTTTCAAGTTGAATTTCCATTATTTTAAAAAGAATCAAGAAAGAAATATGATTTAAATGTTAAACTTATATTTGGCCGTGTCACAGGTATGATCGCGAGCGGGGTATTTCCTTAAATTTATATTTGACCGCGTCGCATATATGATTTTCGAGTGGGGACTGCGTCGCATGTATGATTTGCGAGCGGGGAAATTTATAGATGCATCTACGGTTCTTGTTATTTGACCCTCGACAGTGCACATTGTATTTTTATTGTTGGACTGGGCCGTACGACCTCGGCATGACTTGCGCATGATTATATTAATTGGTTCGGAAATTATAATAATTGATATTGCCTCATTGGCCTGAGATATAAACTGTTAAAATGATGAATATGAATTTGGGAAAAACTTCTTGTTAACAAAATAATTGTTTACTTACTTCATGATATCGGGCTTACAGCCGTTCTACGTGATCCATGCTTAATCATATCATTGGTATATTAATTATAGCCCATAGTAAGTGTCCGAGTCGACCCCTCGTCACTACTTCTTCGCAGTTAGGAAGGATACTTACTGGGTATGTGTTGATTTACGTACTCATGCTACACTTGCTGCACATTTTTGTGCATGTACACATATGTTTAACGGCCTTGTGGGAGCATAGGGGATTATGGCGGGGACTTAGGTGAGCCGTATTCTATACGGCAATCCGCAGCCAGCAGAGTCTCCCTCATAGAACTTATATTTTTCCTGTCCAATTTGTATTCCGGACAGCTGTTGTATTTTATTCCACATTG
This sequence comes from Nicotiana tomentosiformis, assembly GCF_000390325.3. Taxonomy (NCBI): domain Eukaryota; kingdom Viridiplantae; phylum Streptophyta; class Magnoliopsida; order Solanales; family Solanaceae; genus Nicotiana; species Nicotiana tomentosiformis. The sequence goes on along the minus strand of NC_090813.1, from coordinate 192,417,136 downwards.
CTAGTTAATGCTCATGCACTTGTGACACCGGGTTTTGGAGTGAATATGGGTTATCTTGTATTGAAATTGTTGAAAATATTATTATTTACTTTGTAAACTCCATCTTTTGCTATTTAATTGAAGGAAAATATTATTTCAAAAGTAATAAAAATGAGAACCAATATAAGTATTCATTGTTGGCTTGCCGACAGTGGTGTCCGGCACCATCACGACCTTTTTTGATTTTGGGTCCTGACATGGAAGCATTTCGATAGGGTGTTCTGGACTTTGCTAGTGAACCAAGAAATATTAGGTTGGGATTATACGCTTATGGATTCATTCCATTTGCAGTCTCTGCTGTACCATATTCATGTTGGCCGGTGTTTATTACACCGTATAATCTTTCACATGAGTTATGTATTCAAGTCCATATTTATTTCTAACTTGTATTGTTCCAGGTCCACGCAATCCACAAAAGTTGATTGATGTTTACATGTAGCCTTTGATTGATGAGTTGAAGTTATTGTGGCATCAAGGCATAGAAACATTTGATGTATCAACTAAGCAAAACTTCAGATTGCGTGTTGCTTTGATGTGGACTATAAATGATTTGTTTGTTTATGGAATGATGTCCGGGTGGTCGCCTGCCAGAAAGTTTGCTTGCCCGACTTATATGGAAGATACAAAGGCATTCACTTTGAAACATGGAGGTAAGAACACATAGTTTGACTGCCATCGCCGCTTCTTGCCAATGGATCATGAGTTCAGAAAAAATACTAGTACATTTATGAAGAACAAAACTGATTATGAGGAGCCACCATCCGTCTTGTCTCCAGAAAAGATTTGGAACAGAGTTAGGGATCTACCTAAGGTAACAGAGTATCCCTTGGCTAATAAGATACCTGGTTATGGTTTTACACACAACTCGACTAAACAGAGCATATTCTGAGAGTTACCTTATTGGTAGCACAATCTTCTTCGGCATAATCTTGATGTTATGTATATCGAGAAGAATATTTTTGACAACTTGTTTAATATTGTGATGGATGTCAATAATAAGACAAACGATAACTTGAAGGCAAGGATGGACTTAAAGGATTATTGCAGGCGAAGTGAGTTGTACCTGACATATTTGAACAACAAGATTCATAAACCCAAGGCCAATTTTACCTTCACCTTGGAGGAGAGAAGAGAGATTTGTGATTGGGTTAATAATTTGAGTATGCCTGATGGGTATACATCAAACCTGTCTAAGTGTGTTGACATAAATAAGGAAAGTTGACGTCTATGAAAAGCCACAATTGTAACATTTTCATGGAATCTTTGATGCCTGTTGCATTTAATGCATATAGAATATAGAAGCCAATCACAGAGGTTAACTTATTTTTCAAGGAGTTGCGTTCTAGGACCTTGAGGGTGGAGAACCTAACTTACATGGAGAGTAACATTCGTGTAACTTTAAACAAGTTGGCGAAAATTTTCCCTCTTGGTTTTTTTAACGTGATGGAACATCTTCCAATTCACCTTGCACAAGAAGCATGGCTTGGAGGGCCAGTTTAATACAGATGAATGTATCCATTTGAGTTGTAATTAATGACTATTAATCATTAATCCTTATGTGTTTTATTTTGACATTATTCCTTCTAAAAATAATGCTAATATGCAGGATTATTGGCAAATGTAAGCAGACTGTCAAAAATAGATCTAGGATTGAAGGATCGATTTGTGAGGCATATGTGGCTAGAGAAACTTCTTATTTTTGTTCATATTATTTTGAACATGATGTGTAATGTTTGAGAAGTAGACCTGATCGGCATGACAATGGAGGCACCGATCCTTCGTATCCACCATTTTTCATATTCAATCAACCAGGTAAAGGCGGTCCAAAACATAATTCAAAACGACTTTTGAGTGAGATGGAACTAAAGTCAGCAACAACACATGTGCTTTTGAATTGCCCAGAGGTCCAACCTTACTATAAGTGAATATACATTTATATTATCAACATATATTAAAGATTCATCATCGTTTTAAGTAATGACATTTTTTATTTTGTCGGACAGTTGGTTTGTGGGTACATATGGGCAAGAGCTTGTTTATCCAAAATTTTCAGAATGGTTTAAAGAATTTGTAAGTATTACCTAATATTTTACATGGTCTTATTAACGGTAAATTATAATAAGTTATATGTATTTAAATAATTCTAATTTATTTTACCCTTTATAGGTTCATAATCCAATTAATGACGTAAATGACCAATTTTTGTAAGATATAGCTTGGGGACCTGATCCTACAGTCAGAAAGATGTCTAAGTATTGTATCAATGGGTATAATTTTCATACAAAAGAATGGTCTAAGAGTAAGAAAATAAATAATAGCGGTGTGTGTGTGAAAGCCGATGGGGATATTGATTATTATGGTATGCTTCAAGAGATCATAGAACTTGAGTATAAAGTGGGTTGGCCGAAGAAAAAATTGGTACTCTTTCGGTGTAAGTGGTATGATCCAATACCAAATAGAGGTACAAAGTACATCCTCAATACAAAATTGTTGAAATAAAGCACACGGGGAGGTATAGACTCTATGACCCATTTATTATTGCACAAAATATGAAATAAGTGTATTATGTACCTTATCCTTTGTGCAAGAATAAGTTCGCATGGCGGGTAGTGATAAAATCTAAGCCAGTAGGTAGAGTTGAAGTCGAGGATGCATTGATGCAGCATACCAAAATGATATTTCAACTGTTGAAACAGTAGTAGATAATGAATAGCAGATGAATTACAGGATAGCAACGGCCTATATGAAGAATTAGATCCTTTTGTCCTAAGATCAATTTTAACTGAGCATGGTGAGGGAACATCAATGGAAACTGAGGACGAAGATTCAATTGATGAACATGAAACAAGCGAGGATGAAGAATTATATGATAAAAATGAAACAAGCGATGAAGAATTATATGATAAGAAAATTAAATGAAACAAGTGATAAGGATTAAGCTATTTGTGTGTTTTATGACTTGTTCAATATTTATATGTTATGATGTACATCATTGTAATATATAATAAAATTACTTTATATTATTAATGACATCTTCGTTTTGTATGTTTATATTGTTATATTTTATGTTTATATTTGTTATGTTAATTTGTTTTTACATGTAAATATTTTATATTCATTACACAGATGGATTCTCGCGGTAAAGAAATAAAAAAATCTAAGAAGAAAAAATATACTTAACCTAGACCAAGTCAGCTTCCTCCACCTATACAAAATATGAGCCCTCCTCCTATGCCTCCTCGTCCTTCCATGCTAGCTTCACAGTCATCTGACTTTTTCAATGTCCTTCCCCCGTCTATCTCGCTTCAGTATTACTCCATGCCTTCTCATGGTGGCTCAACTTCGACCATCATTAATTTTATACCCACGCCTCTTTTCCCAGCTTCTTCCATGTGTGATCCTGCTAGTCAGTTCGGTGGCTCGCCACCGATTGCATCCCCAAGCCATCATAGTAGCCAACATGGTGGTTCATCTTTTCTGCCTCATACATTGCCCACTCAATTATCATCTCCGGCATCATCCACAACAAGTATATCTAACTTGGATATTGGAGGCTCTCACGCAACTGCATCCCCATATACCAATACTTCTACAGTTGCTGGTACCGTGAGACAGTTTACTGGAGGGACTGTACAGTACGATCATCTTCATCGGCTGATTATAGTTCCCCATGGCGATATGTGAGTTTTCCTTTAATTTCCTTTTAAAATCTTTCAATAAAATTTTGCATATAATGAATTTAATTATATTTTTTATATGTTAAATTAAATGCAAGTTGTTTCCATCCCTTCAGGCCGCGCATATGGTGATGGAATCTATGAAGCCATTTTTTCATGAGCCGTGGAATTCCTGGAGATCAATACCGTACCAGATCAGAATGAATATGTGGCAACCATTTAAGGTAAGAATAAATTAATTTTCATTAATACTAATCCTCATTAGTCCAATATTATTTATTCAATTTTGCAGGTTAGGTGCGCATGGCAGCCTGCACTTGAAAATCTGGTGAATGAGAACTTTGAGAAGAGAGCACAGAAGTGGATAATAGATTCACATCATGTTGCTAGGAGAGGTGGCACCAGGCTTGATTGGATACGTGAAGATGTATGGAATTAGCTCTTGGCGAAGTGAAACACCCCTGAGTGGAAGAAGAAGAGTGAACATGCAAAGTTAGACAGAGCTTCTACTAAGGGTGGAGCATTACATACTAGAGGTTCTATTAGTTTTGCAGCCCATCGTTTGAGAATGGTAATTTCATTATAAAATATTCTTAGTTTTACAAGTTTGCAAATTGAACATATATATATACATATATATCTCTAATTACTTCTTAATTTTCAGGAAAAGGAACGTGGGGGAGATGTGACTTATACTGAGGTCTTTGCGGAGACCCATAAAAAGAAGAAGAAGAAGAAGAAGAAGAAGAAGAAGAAGAAGAAGAGGGACGGTACAAGAGAAGGATGGGTCGAACCGCGTGCTTCGGAAACATTTGTACGATCCCAACACCAACACCACATTATATTTATTTCTTGGTTTATTTTATTTATATAACGTGTATTATTTTTTATTTCAGGACAAGTATTATATTGATCTTGATGCATGACGACAAACTCAGCCTGAAGGAACTCAGCCGGCCCTGGAGGATATGACTGCAATTTGGACATAGGCGACTGGTGGTGTGAATAAAGGTATAAATATTATGTAATTATCTATTTTGGTATTAGATTGAAAGTTTCGTGTTTGTTTTCTTCCTTCTTTTACTTTTTTTTCTTTATTTCTCGTGAAAATAATAAATAAAGGTCGAGTCTACGGGATTGGAGTACAACCATCCTCCAGTCGTTCATCAGCAACATTATTCACTGAGGCATCAGTTTCCTAATAAGACATAGAAGCTATGCGTCAAAAATAGATCAAATGTCGCAAGAATTTCAAACAACTCAGGCTTTGATCTAAAAATTATTTGAAAAGAAAAGAAAGAAAGGTAGTCAAGCTGCAATGGAATCTGAGTCTGACTAGGCTATTTGAATGTTTTAGAGTTGAAGTTAGAGACATGTTTAATTTATGTTGTTTGATAGTTGGTTGTTTGATTAGTTGGTTGATTGTTATAAATATTACTGTTCGTTTTGTAGTAAATATTGGATTTGGATTGTTATACTATGTGTTTGGTTAATTGTTAGGTGTTTGGTTAGCTATTTTATTTGGTAGGTGGTGTAATTAAAAATACAGCAGAATTCTACTAAAAATTTCCCAGATTTGCGACTAAATCAGTCGCAAATTTCACCAGAAATTACCTAGATTTGCAACTGATTCTATCGCAAATTGACAACAACAACAACAACAACCTAGTAAAATCCCAGAAGTAAGGGGGAGGGTAGTGTGTATGCAGGCCTTACCCCTACCCCCATGGAGTAGAGAGGTTGTTTCCGATAGACCCTCGGCTCAAGAAAATGAAAAAGACGAAAGAGACAATATATCAATTCCATCAACAGAAACTTTAGAAACAATAAAGCATTATAAGAAACCAAAAAATAGTTGAAACGCAATACAATAACCAGTAAAGAAAAATGGGAGAATAGTGAGAACACGACATGCTCCACTAGAAATCTAAGACAAACCCTATCAGTCTATCCTCACACCCGGAATGAAGCAGAAAAATGCTCAACTACCTCCTAATCTACAACCCTAATGCTTGATATCCACACCTTCCTATCCAGAGCCATGTCCTCAGAAATCTGAAGCCACACCATGTCCTGCCTGATCACCTCTCCCCAATTCTTCTTAGGCCGCCCTCTACCTCTTCTGGTTCCCGTCAAAACCAACCGCTCACACATTATTACCGGGGCATCAGGGCTTCTCCTCCTCACATACCCAAACCATCTGAGTCTCGCTTCCCGCATCTTGTCATCTATAGGATAATGTCTAAAAAAATAATTAAGATTTGCGACTGAATTAGTCGCAATTTGAGAATTTTTGAAATTTATTAATTTATTAATACTCAATAGAACCACTATTGAGAGTCACCCACTCTGACCTGGTCCCGAGTATAATCAAGCTCCAACGCTCTGTTAGCACATGGACAGACCCAAAGAAGTATACAGATAAATGCTTTTCCTTGTACATCACATCCACAAGAAGCATAAACTCTTAGTCTCCCCAAACCCTGCACATGAATCAATAAGGCGAAATATAGCATACATTCATCAAGTTCTTTGCTCTATTACCCCTAATATTTTCTTTTCTTAGTCGTAAATAATACACAAATGCACCGATAATCGAAAATCGCACAAGCAGATAACCACACGATCCAATTGTAGATGATGGGCTCCTCCACTTAGCTTTAAGATACAATTACATAAATCTAGAACCAACAAGATTCCTCCTTCTCAATGACCATGATCTCGCACCGTCAACTAGCCAAATTTCTCGTAGTCCCTTGTTAAACTTTTCATGAACATTCTGACTTATCAGCCACAATAATATGTTCGACCCTCTGCCGGGTAGTAGGTAGAACTCTTCATAGAAACTTCATCAAAATCACGCAACCACTAACCTGCTCACAGGAGATAACCCACATGTGGAATTCCATACTGACATCTTCCAACGATATTGCATTGCATACAACTACTACGAAATCAGTAAACCTTCCTGAGCCCATGCTCGTCCACCAGCTGTACAAGCCTGCCCATTCCCCATTGACATCAACTGAAAGTCCGATAATACATTCCAAACTTAAAGTCATGTTGCATCCAAAACAATAATCAAGTTTTCATACCCCTCTTCATTTCAAGCAAACTCCTTTCTGCCATATTCAATCTTCCTTAGTACAATAGCCTCCATCCCAAATAAAATCTGTAGACCTAGTCACTTTCCACCTTGACTCCCAAATCGCTCTAAACTTTCTCAAGGCACGTGGCTATCCTACCACCGAATCCATACGCTACTCTGCCACTCCCACTTTGATTAAACCATCTCCTTAAGCAACTTCTCGACCTCTACTGTTCACACTTGACCTTCTAGCAATTCAACCACCATGGGACACTTCCCGCCATGTCTTTCCTCCTCCTTTGCTGCCAAAATACTGCCTCAAATTATAATCTATCTTTGTAGCACCCGAACGGGTAAATTGCCACTAAATCTAAGCCTCCTTAAGATCGTTTTTCCCGAGCCATTCATTGTCGCGATCCATAAACGAGCAACCTACCATTCACAACAACACAGTACGGTAACAACGCACGAACATCATAACAATCTGTGCATAGCCTAAAAAACATAGGCAATACTAATACAGGGTTGAGATGACAGAATACCCTTCCACAAGAAGACGGTAATAACTCGCTCGAATACGCAGGGAGAAACATCATGCTCCACGTCTGCAGTACCACTGTAACTCCTCGATACCCAATTGACACGAGCGCTCAAAATCGTATAAGAATGAGTAGGAAGGGAATGAAGGCATAAGTTTCAATGGAAATCAAATCGAACGAGGAGGAATCAAGAAGGGAAGTGATCCTAACATCCCTATAGCCTCTCGAAGATAAGTACAGACGTCTCTGTACCGATCCGCAAGACTCTACTAGACTTGCTCATGACTCGTGAGACCCAAGTGAACCTAGAGCTCTGATACCAAGCTGTCACGACCCAATACCCACTATAGGCCGTGATGGCGCCTAACATCGCCGCTAGGCAAGCCAACAGTGAACTATCAAATTAACTGCTCATTTTATTACTTTCGAAATCATAAATTTTATTAAGGAAGGAAATTTATACTTTTAAATCCACGGGAACGTACATAATTAGTAATTTATAAAGGAAATGAAAGGCAATAATAATATATAAATCTGTACGCATCAACTTGCGTATCCCAAAACCCGATGTCACAAGTGCATAAGCATTTACTAAGGAATACTATAATAATAATACAATATCTGCCTGGGATATAAATAAGACAGGGTGAAGTAAATAGTACGATAGAGACTCAGTGGGCTGCAATGTGTAGCCTGGAAAGCAGGTCACTATAAAGTCTCCTCAGCAGCTGCGCCTACGCGCCAAGATGACCACCAGTTGAACATGTTAGATCCTACACATTTAGTGCAGAAGTGCAGCATGAGTACGTAAATCAACGCGTAGCCAGTAAGTATCTAGCCTAACTCCGGAGAAGTAGTGACGAGGGGTCGACATCGATACTTACTAGAGGTCCAATAAAGTAGTATGCTAAATCTGTAACTAACATAATCTCTCAAAAACTTCTTTTAAAGATCTAAAATTTCTCAGTCTCGAATTCTATCTCAACAGCTCAAATGTATCAAGTGCCAGTATCAAACAGATAAAGAGTACCATATAAAATTCCAAGCATTAGTGAAATGATAACCTCGTAAATATTCGGACTGCTAGCGATACAACGCACGATTATGCCGAGGTCGTACGACCCGATCCCAGATAATGTGTACACTGTCGAGGGTCGAACGACACGAACCATAGATGTATCAATTATACTGTCGAGGTATTTGGCCCGCTCCACAAGAAAGGAAGGAAACTTATCGAGTTACGATGCACATACTTACAATACAAATACACGGGCATAAAGTGAATATAACCTCTACCATTTCTCAAATAATTGGCCAACAACTCAAAGTAATAAAACTTGGCCTAACATATGTATGTATTTCTAAATTAATTTTTATTATAAATTCAATTATTTAAGCTAGCAAATGGAGTTCGAATAATTCAAGTATTACATGACAAAGTCCTAAGTCTACCCAGACATAAACAGGCTTTAGCTACGTATGGACTCTCGTCACCTCATGCGTACGTAGCACCCACAACTAGTAGCACATAACAATTATATCACCTAGGGTGTAGTTTTCCCCTCACTAGGTTAGACAGGAGACTTACCCCGCTCCGAAGTTCCATAACCGGCTCCAACGCCTCTCTAACACCTCAAACCAAAAGCCCATCGATCCGAACTAGTCAAACAATCATGAAAACCAATAAAAATATACTCCAACATCATACTTAATTAATTTATAATAATTTCTAACTCCGCTCGAAAAGTCAATAAAGTCAACCCTCGGGCCCACGTAGGGCTATCAATGGTTTGGTTCGGTCGGTTATTTTATAAAATTTGTACCATATAATTTTTTGGTTATTCTATTATGTATAACCAAAATTAGACTTTTCGAAACCGTCCCAATCATTTCGGTTTCTTTTTTGTATCGATACGGTTCGGTAAATTTTTAATAATGTTTTTTAATGTCATGTAAAAGTTGCTGGTAGAAATAGAATGCAATAACATACGTACTTTTATAAAATTTAGCAAAACAATCTAGACATTTTTTACAGTTTAAAAGGTGATAAATTAAAGAAAATATGAAAGATGGCTAGAGTATAGATCCATCAACTATTCTACATCAGCGTAAAAGAAACTAAGAAAATATAAAAAAAATATAAATCACACGAGTGAAAAAATATTAACCAAGTTGGGATTCAAGAATAAAGTCTATAGAAGATTAAATATTCAAAAAGATAAATCAAAATCATACGAAAGGATACATATTCAATACATTGTAGTTTGCGATTCATAATCGCTACAATACCTTGTATCTTGCTAGTAAACATGCTGGAAATAATTTAGTTTCAATAGGAGTAGCATAATAGGTTTGGAAATTAGGATTTTGAGTTAAATTACTTGTTGGCTTATAACTGTTTCATAACTCCAAGGCCCAAGAAAGAATTTAATACTTTATTATTTTTAAACTTAATATATAAATATATTTTTCACATTGTAAATTTATTCGATACGGTTCGGTATTTTTACGATTTATTTTCATAAAATAAAAAATTGACCCTAATTATCGGTACAGTTATAGATTTGTATAAAAACTTATGGTTTTATTAAAAGAAACCTAAAAGTTAGTTCAGTCGGTTTTTAAATATCCATTGACACCCCTAGGCCCACGTGCCCGAATTTCAAAAAATTTCAAAGATAACCATTACCCATAACATTACGAACTCAAATATATAATTTAATCCTAATTTCATTTCCAAAATCATGGTCAAAATTCAAAAATACCAATTTCTAGGTTTTCTCTTAAAATTCCAAGAATTTCCACAATTTTTCATGTTTAAATCCACATATATTCCATGTATTTAACTCACAACGGTTGGAATCACTTACCTCACGAAGGATAAATAGAATGGCACTCCAAAATCGTCCCCAAGGCCGACTCCAATGAGAGAAATGAGGTGAAATGAGCCTAACCCACATACTTAAATCAAGCATTCTGCTTAGCGACTTTCGCACCAGCGGTCCATCAACCGCACCTGCGGCTTCGCGCCTGTGAAAAAATACATCGCAGGTGCGGTTCTCTCCAAGCCAAGGCAAATCCTCTTCTACAGACCAAATTCCGCTCCCGCGTGACCGCCTCTGCAGTCCAACCCTCGCTCCTGCGCACTTGCACATGCGAAGACCTTCCGCTTCTGCGACTCCAGCTCACCAGCTCGCATTCCGCTTCTGCGAAGCATTCTTTGCGGAAATATCTTGGTATCGACGGCATCCCAGCTCCAGTCCAAGTGTCGCTTTTGCGACCACAACGCCACACTTGCGGGGTCGCACATGCGGCCAATGTCTCGCAGGTGCGATTACACTCCACTCTCCCACATTGTCTATGTCTAGAAGGTGGTGAGGTGGCATGTCACTTGACGTTCTTCTCAGCAAAATGTCAGTCTATGTAATATGGTGTTAACGTGCATGGCGGAGAACCTTGACAAAAGAGGGTATTTTTGTACTAGTTTTATAACATTGGAGGCAATAGTGGACCGATAGTATAATGGAGGAAGTAAATATTCTTTTTATCATTGTAGAGGAGTATTTTTTTATCCTTTTCCCTTTTTAGTATGATGGAAAATCATAATTTAAAATTTATGAGTTTTAAATTTGCTATTAAATGTCTAAGTCATTTTAAAGGGTCTGAACAAAAACTACTGAATTGAACAAAAACTACCGAATTTATCCAAACTCATTGCTACTATTGTAACTCAGCCCTTGAATACGACCATTACTATATTATGTCTTGTTTTTCAAAGAATTAATTACTCATTTACTACATCATTTTTTTCTTATTATTTATTTTTTTAACCATCTAATATACGGAATTTGTTGATAATTCACTTAATGGTCTTTCTCTTTTCCAACGTAGCTCTTATTGTTTCCATCTACTTATGGGAAAATCTTGAACTTTATTGAACTTATATTTCCACTTTTGATTGCTCTTGTGTGGTCCTGTATTCCTTTTTTTTTTTCCTACTTGCTAGCTACTTAGTTTAATTCCTGTTAGGATATATACAACTCATTTTCTAGATTATGTGTTACTTTCGTTTCTCGATATTTAAAATTTTAATTATTATTTTAAAATATATATTTTTGTCATATATATTGACATAAGAAGAACATTGCTATATAATAATTTGTAAATTTTAAACTTTGTATCAGTCAACTAATCTATATTATTATAAAAGCACGAATAATTTATGTTAAATGTTGAACGATAAAAATATCCCCGAAATATTAATCGACTTTTATGACCTTCAATATTTATATAATTTAAGGATAAATCTCCTAAGGCCAGAATTCTTTTCCATTCAAACTACACATACGCTGGGCCTAAAAAGTTGATTGTATGAAATCGCTTTTGAGTCAAATTCTTTATTCTTCTTTGAACTCCTTCATTTAGAACTCTACTCCTTGTCGACTACTTCTTCTTGGTAGCCAGCTACTTGTATTTTTCTACAAATATGTTTAATTGTTTTTCTTTTTGTAGTATACAAATGATTAATATGCTTATGGTATTCCATAAACTAAAGACAACGAGGAGCAAAACTTTGTATTCCATGAAATCTGCTTATGGTATTCTATAAATTGGACTCTCCTCACCGCCTACTTCTTCTTGGTAGCCTACTCCTTCTTGGACAACAGTTTGGACTCTCCTCACCGCCTACTTCTTCTTCGACAACAATATGTTTCGTACAATAATCACCTTTTTTTAGACAACAGTGTGCTTCGTTTAGTTATTCTTCTCCAGTTGGCATGTGATTCAGACTTATTGCATGAATCCATGTAAAAAATAATAAGTCAGTTATTTCTATAAAAGACGCCATCGTTTCACATTATTCATTATTCGTATTGCTGTAGAAAAAAGCAAAGATCTCCAAAAGTATTATTAGTTCTCTTTATTGTTTCTGTTTTCGTAATTGAGTTAATACTTTGGGTTAAGGTTGCGTATATAAATTAAAGAGAAATAACGTGGTTTAGAAATTCTATAAAAAGCAATAATAGAACAATGACATCTTAACTTTTGTTGTAATTGTTTTTGTGTCTTTTTTTATTTTTGTCATAATTTTTAGTTTTGGATATAAAAGTCTTATACATTGACGTAGTATTTAAGTTTAAATTTTATATATTAAGAGATTAATGGTTTGTGCAATTTCAAAGTATTATGTTAGTATAACCATATTCATTTTCAGCATTTGAAAGATTTGTTTCATATTTTCTATGTCAATCATTTTACAGTCGCTTACTGCTAATGTTTTTGTCTGATTGAATTTCTATTAATTTAATAGTTGGAATATTAAGTCATCTTTTTGACAATATCTAATAAGTTATCTTCCTTGTCAATACATTATTTGCTATATTGAGCATTCTGATATCTTATAAATAATATATAGATTATTCGATCAAATTAGATATTTGCAAGGACCCCATGTTATAGATAATATTTGAAGTCAATATAACTAATAAAAAAATACTCTTTTGAATTAGTAATGCAATTCTATACTAATTCAAGTTGTACAATATAACGTGAAACAATAGAATCCCACTTACTCTGAGAGTTTCAAAACTATATCGATCACATGTAGACAAGAACACTATGAGACATAGTATTAAATGGATTCAAGGTATGAAACGTAATTCGTAGGGATTACACTATTTTAGGGAATAAAAACTAAATTACCGGTACGGTCGAAATAGATTTCAGCCTTGGCATGTCCGGTATGGTTCGAAGGGTGGTGTATCGAAATAAGATCCCGAAGGGGGCACGAGCTAACCTCGAACCCGGGGAGGCCGGTCCGTGTTGAGATCGATATCATAATCAAACTCGAACAAGAATCGAACTATGACGCGGGTAGATCTATCGTGCTGATAATCCAAAAATCAACCTACATTGACCTGGAATCAATTCGAGGGCTCGAACCAAGATCACAAGTTCGAGCCGAAATCAAGCTCGAACCAAAGTCGAGGATTCTAAGCAAGATCAAGCTCACAGACAAAAGCCGTTGCAATCCCACTAGAAGGAATCTTGGCAGAAATTATGGAAAAGCTGATTTATCATCCCACTGAGTATTTATTTTATTATGCTTGGAGCCGAATCCCTCCACTATAAAAGGGTTTGGTTATCATTTTTGTAGGGGACATATATTTTTTCTGAGATTTACATTATAATGAAAGTATAATATTCCTCTACAAGAAAGAGTGGCTATTCCAGTTTCTTAGACTGATTCTATTTGTTAAATCTTAAGGTTCACTGTTCTTGATTGCCTTGTCTAGATTATATTCTCTCCAATCTATATTCACATTTTATTTATCCTTATATTTTGTATTAAGTTGCACCACATATCTTTGGAACTGCGTATAAATTCAACTCTATCCGTTTTTTGAGTAAACAGTTTGTCGCCCGCCGTGGGGCCGAGAATAATAGTGGTCACTTATTTCCGAAAACATATTCAATTCAGGGTCAGCTACGAATAGCCACCGATCGAATGGCTTCACCGGCCGATTACGAAGCCGGCCTTCAAGATGAAACCAACAACTTGGCACCACCCGAAGCTCGAATCGAAGTACCCGATATTCGAGCCGAAGTACCACTGGATGTCAATTTACAAATTGCTTTGGAAGCGAACCAGTGTTCCGAATCGGAAAGAAGCATTCAGGGCGGTGCTCGATCCGTAGCCCAAGACACCCAAAGCCCAGGAGAAATCGGGGTAAGCATACGTATGATCTTCGAGATGTTGCAAGCCCAGCAAGTAGCAGTAGCGATAGCTCAACTACAGAGCCGTTTCTAATCCACTTCGAGAAATCACCCCCAGAACAGAGCCTGCCATAGTGAAATCTAACGAGCAAGAATCGGGAACTACTCCCGGAATTACTAAATTGCTCGAAGAACTCACAAAACGAGTCGAAGCCAACGACAAGAGGGTGGAAACGTACAGTGCCAGGGTCGAACAAATCCCAGGGGCTCCACCAATAATAAAAGGGCTTGATTCAAAATAAATCATACAAAAGCCTTTTCCGTCGAGTGCGGCACCGAAGCCAATCCCCAAAATATTCCGTATGCCCGAAATTCCCAAATATAACGGTACGACCGATCCTAACGAACATGTCACCTCTTACACATGTGCCATAAAAGGCAACGATTTGGAAGACGATGAGATCGAATCCGTGCTGTTGAAAAAGTTCGGGGAGACCTTCTCGAAAGGAGCTATGATCTGGTACCATAATTTACCGCCGAATTCCATCGATTCTTTTGCCATGTTAGTAGATTCGTTCGTAAAAGCACATGCTGGTGCCATAAAGGTTGCAACGAGAAAATCAGACCTCTTCAAAGTAAAGCAAAGGCAGGGAGAAATGCTGAGGGAATTCGTATCCCGATTTCAAATGGAACGCATGGAATTACCCCCAGTCACAGACGACTGGGACATACAAGCTTTCACCCATGGGTTGAACGAGCTAAGTTCGACAGCATCACATCAGCTGAAATAAAATTTGATCGAGTATCCAGCGGTAACTTGGGCAGATGTGCACAACCGATATCAATCAAAAATTAGGGTCGAGGATGATCAGTCGGGGGCCCCGTACGGACCTGTTCATCATAACAAGACAGTTATTAATCAAAAGTAGATCGACAGAGAACAAAGGTCGAACAGAGACCGATATCGACCGTACGTCGCCGATCGAGTGAACAACGGTTCAACACGCAACGCAGTTCAGAACAATCAAAGAATTGATCGGGGACAAAATTCTCGGGGGCTTATGAGTAAGGGCGGCTTCGATAAATATGCCGAGCCTGTAGAAGCACCTCGGTTATCAGAATATAACTTCAGCGTTGGTGCATCCGCCCTCGTGTCGGCCATCGGATGCATCGAAGACACTAAATGGCCTCGACCAATGCAGACTGATCATGCCCGAAGAAATCCCAATCAAACGTGCGAATATCATGGTACCCATGGCCACAGAACGGAAGATTGCAAGCAACTAAGAGAGGAAATAGCTCGCCTATTTAACAAAGGGCATCTTCGGGAGTTTCTGAGCGATAGAGCAAGAGCCATTTTAGAAGTAAGGATTTCAGCAAGCAAAACGAGCAAGAAGAACCACAGCAAGTTATCCACAACAGATGATGAAGAGCGATCTCAGACTCAAGATTACGCACCCATGGGGACTCTGTCCTTTGGTGATGAAGATGCAGAGGGGGTCATCCAACCTCATAACGATGCGCTGGTAATATCTGTACTCGTAAATAAAACTAAAATTAAGCGTGTGCTGATCGATCCAGGTAGCTCGGCCAACATCATCCGATTGAAGGTAGTAGAGCAGCTCGGCCTGCAGGATCAGATCGTACATGTAACTCTGGTCCTAAACGGGTTCAATATGGCATGCGAAACCACCAAAAGGGAGATAGTCTTACCAATAAACGTGGCCGGAACCATCCAGGAAACAAAGTTTCACGTGATCGAAGGCGATATGAGGTATAACGCCCTTTTTGGAAGGCCATGGACCCACAACATGAGAGTTGTGCCTTCGACCCTACACCAGGTCCTCAAATTTCCGATGTCGGGAGGTGTCAAAACGGTGTACGGAGAACAACCAGCCGCGAAAGAAATGTTCGTCGTCGACGAAGCTAAACCAGTGTCCTCACTTTCGCTGATAAAAGGATCGGGCTCGGAAAGAGAACGGGACACCAAATAGCAATCACAGACATCGGTTTCAACCCATTTAGACAACCAGAAAATCGAAGAGGATGGAGACCAAAGGGTCCCTCAATCTTTCATGATTCCCGAGGAGCTAGAGCAAGTCATATTCATCGAGCGCCGGCCCGAGCGAAAGGTATACTTGGGAATGGGGTTGAGCCCTGAACTCAGGAAGAAACTCGTTCAATTTCCTATCAATAACATCGATAGTTTTGCCTGGTCCCATTTAGATATAACAGGGATCCCGCCGGACATAACGACGCATCAGCTAAGTTTGGACCCCAGGTTCAGACCGGTGAAGCAAAAAAGAAGAACCCAGTCCGATAGAAAGAACGCGTTCATAAAGGACGAGGTAACCAAACTTCTCAAAGCAGGGTCCATTCAGGAGGTAAAATATCCCGAATGGTTAGCCAACGTGGTTATAGTCCCTAAAAAAGGGGACAAACTTAGAATGTGCGTGGACTATAAGGATTTGAACAGAGCATGCCCCAAAGCTTCCTTTCCGTTGCCCAACATCGATCGCATGATCGATGCCACGGCCGGCCACGAGATCCTCACTTTTCTCGATGCCTATTCCGGGTATAATCAAATACAGATGAACCCGGAGGACCAGGAAAAAACCTCATTTGTCACCAAATATGGAACGTATTGTTATAATGTGATGCCCTTCGGGCTAAAAAATGCAGGGGCCACTTACCAACGCCTAGTGAATAAAATGTTCGAAGAACAAATAGAAAAATCAATGGAAGTTTATATTGATGGCATGTTAGTCAAGTCCCTACGCGCAGAGGACCATTTAATTCATTTGTAGGAAACGTTCGAGATTCTGAGGAAATATAAAATGAAGCTCAACCCCGAAAAATATGCCTTCGGGGTCGGTTCGGGCAAGTTCCTCGGCTTCATGGTATCACATAGGGGAATAGAGATTAACCCCGATAAAATCAAGGCCGTTGAAGACATCACCGTCGTAGATAGCGTGAAGGCCGTACAAAGACTAACGGGTTGGATCGCCGCCTTAAGCCGGTTCATCTCGAGATCATCTGATCGAAGTCATAAATTTTTCTCTCTACTCAAAAAGAAGAACGATTTTTCTTGGACCCCGGAGTGCCAACAAGCATTAGAAGAACTAAAGCGATATCTATCAAGCGCACCACTGCTTCACACTCCAAAAATGGATGAGAAACTTTGTTTGTACTTGGCAGTATCGGAAGTCGCCGTAAGCTGTGTCCTAGTTCGAGAGGAGCAAGGTACGCAATTCACCGTTTATTATATGAGTCGAACCTTAGGAGAGGCAGAAACTAGATATCCGCTCCTAGAAAGGTTGGCGCTTGCACTGATAAGCGCCTCGAGGAAGTTAAGGCCATACTTCCAATGTCATCCCATATGTGTATTGTCCACTTACCCGCTTCATAATTTTTTGCACAAAACCGAGTTATCAGGACGACTGGCCAAATGGGCCGTCGAACTCAGTGGGTACGATATCGAATATTAACCCCGCACGACCATCAAGTCTCAAGTTTAAGCAGACTTTGTGGCCGATTTCACACCAGCCCTCGTACCCAAAGTCGAAAAAGAACTATTGAAATCAGGTACATCATCAGGGGTATGGATCCTTTTTATGGACGGGGCTTCGAACGTAAAGGGGTCCGGGCAGGGCATAGTTTTGAAACCAACCACGGGTGGCATTATTAGGCAATCTATTAAAACTATCAGGTTGACTAACAACGAGGCCGAGTATGAAGCCATGATTGCAGGTCTCGAGCTAGCTAGAAATTTGGGAGCAGAAATCATTGAAGCCAACTGCGACTCCTTGCTGGTGGTGAGTCAAGTAAATAAAACCTTCGAAGTTCGAGAAGGTAGAATGCAGAGGTATTTAGATAAACTGCTTATCACTTTGCGCTATTTCAAACAATGGACTTAACGGCATGTACCACGGGAACAGAATAATGAGGCCGACGCGCTGGCGAATTTGGGGTCGTCGGTCGAGGTAGATGATACGGGCTCGGGGAATGTTGTTCAACTTTCGAGATCGGTAATCGAAAAAGGTCACGCCGAAATAAATTCTATAAGCTTAACCTGGGATTGGAGAAACAAGTATATCTAATATTTGAAAAACGGAAAACTCCCATTGGACCCTAAAGATTCCAGAACCCTACGGACCAAAGTTGCTCGATTCACTCTGGCTTCAGATGGAACACTGTACCGAAGAACGTTCGATGGACCGTTGGCGGTATGCTTGGGTCCGGGGGATGTCGATTATGTCCTACGGGAAGTGCATGAGGGTACTTGTGGGAATCACTCTGGAGCCGACACATTAGTCCAAAAAATAATCATAGCAGGGTATTATTGGATCGATATGGGCAAAGATACGAAAGAATTTGTTCGTAAATGTGATAAATGTCAAAGGTTCGCACCGATGATCCACCAGCCCGGAGAACAACTCCACTCGGTCCTATCCCCGTGGCCATTTATGAAATGGGGAATGGATATCGTCGGCCCTCTGCCATCGACCCTAGGTAAAGCCAAATTCATTTTGTTTATGACTGACTATTTTTCTAAATGGGTTGAAGCGCAGGCGTTCGAGAAAATAAGAGAGAAAAAAGTTATAGACTTTATTTGGGATCATATCATATGCCGGTTCGGGATACCCGCCGAAATAGTATGTGACAATGGAAAATAATTCGTTGGCGGCAAAGTAACAAGATTCCTCGAAGACCACAAGATAAGAAGGATACTGTCGATGCCATACCACCCCAGTGGGAATGGGCAGGCCGAATCAACAAACAAAACTGTCATTCAAAACTTAAAGAAGAGGTTGAACGACGCTAAAGGGAGATGGAGAGAAATCCTGCCCGAAGTCCTTTGGGCATATCGGACAACGTCAAAATCCAGTACGGGGGCGACCCCGTTCTCCTTAGTATATGGATTCGAAGCATTGATACCAGTCGAGGTTGGTGAACCCAGTGCCAGATTTTGATTCTCGATGGAAGAATCAAATAACGAGGCTGTGAATACAAGCCTCGAACTATCGTACGAAAGGCGAGAAGCTGCCCTCGTCTGAATGGTCGCCCAAAAGCAGCGAATCGAAAGGTATTATAATCGAAGAACCAAGATCCGCCATTTCAAGCCTGGGGACTTAGTGTTGAGAAAAATTACCATCAATACCCGAAATCCGAATGAAGTGAAGCTAGGACCGAATTGGGAAGGACCATATCAGGTACTCGAGGACATCGAAAAGGGGTCGTACAGGATCAGCGTTATAAACGGCAAACAGTGATCAAGCAACTGGAATGTATCACATCTAAAACGGTACTACTGTTAAGGTACAACCTTTCCATATTCGTTTATATCTCGAAACTGACCCCTGCAGAAGTCCGAACAAGGGACGGATCTCTCGCCAGAAAGCACGCATTGCACTCTTTTTCACTTAGACCGGTTTTATCCCAAATGGGTTTTTCGGTAAGGTTTTTTAATGAGGCAACATTGGTCGTGCAGCATTTATAACAATATCTGAGGTCCCGCAAGAGAATTATTTCACAGCAACAGGGTCCCAATAGAAAACTGTAAAGAGCCAAATGGTCGAAGCGAGCCATGCTCATATAGATTGGCCCGAACCCAGGCATGTAATAACGTACGAAGAATTAAGATACAATTCGACCATTAAGCCTACGGGCTACATTAATTTGAGTTCGAATCATTCACTCGACCAAGCCTACGGGCTATTTTTTATTTCGAGTTCGAGAAAACACTCCCTCGACCATTAAGCTTATGGGCTACATTAATTCGAGTTTGAATCATTCACTCGACCAAGCCTACGAGATATTTTTTATTTCGAGTTTGAGCAAACACTCACTCGACCATTAAGCCTACGGGCTACATTAATTTGAGTTCGAATCATTCACTCGACCAAGCCTACTGGCTATTTTTTATTTCGAGTTCGAGCAAACACTCACTCGACCATTAAGCCTACGGGCTACATTAATTCGAGTTCGAATCATTCACTCGACCAAGCCTACGAGCTATTTTTTTATTTAGAGTGCCAGCAAACACTTACTCGACCATTAAGCCTACGGGCTACATTAATTCGAGTTCGAATCATTCACTCGACCAAGCCTACGAGCTATTTTTTATTTTGAGTTCGAGAAAATACTCACTCGACTATTAAGCCTACGGGCTACATTAATTCGAGTTCGAATCATTCACTCGACCAAGCCCACGGGCTATTTTTAATTTTGAGTTTGAGCAAACATCCACTCGACCATTAAGCCTACGGGCTACATTAATTCGAGTTTGAATCATTCACTCGACCAAGCCTACGGGCTATTTTTTATTTTTGAATTCGAGCAAACACTCGCTCGACCATCACGCCCACAGGCTATATTTGCTTCAAAATCGAATCGTTGACAACTAATAAGCCTAAAGGGCTACATTGCCCCAAGTTTGAATAAACGCTCGCTCGATTGCAGAGACTACGAGGTCCAAATTTGATTAAGTGGCTTAAAACACTATGAAAACATTCATAAGGCAAATAAAATCCTCGCAACATAGGAAACTAAAACAAAAGCGAGTTGGCGAAAGGGGAGATATGCCTATACACAAATTTATCTGCACGGATGATTACAACGTAAAAACTAAGAACTAAATTTTTCGACCGGGAGCGGTCTCTTCTTTATCAGGTTCCTCCCCATTTTCGGATCCGCTCTTGCTCCTATCGTCGTCGTCGTCATCATCAGAAACCAGAGCTTCAGCATCAGCATCGAGTTCTTTTGCCCTTTTTATCTCTTCCGTGAGATCGAAGCCGCGAACATGAATCTCCTCGAGAGTTTCCCTTCTAGATCGGTACTTAGCAAGTTTGGCGACCCAATGCGCTCGACCATCGGCGGATTCGACTGACTCTTTTGCCTGGACTTGGGTAGCTTCAGCATCGGCCGGATAGACGGCCACGAGCGTATCTGCATAAGCCTTTGCCTTTTCAGCATCGGATTCGGCCTTGGCGAGTACAGAGGCCAACCGAGCCTCAAGCTCCTCAGTTCTTCTTGCTTGAACCAGGCCTTTTTCCTTCATTTTCTGAAGTTGGGTTTCAGACGACGATAACTGGGCTCGAGCAGTCTCTTTTTCTGCAGTAAAACGGTCCATACCTTCTTTCCACCACAAAGATTCCATCCTTATCACGTTGACCTCCTCACGAAGCTTCCATATCATCTTATTTTTTGTTGCAGTTGTGAGACCAAAATGTTAGTTATCGTTCCGGTATCGAACCCATAGGTTTTTAAAAGAATCATTACCTGCTCAGACAAATCATTCTGATCTGGATAAGCCTTGGCCAGCTCAGCTCGGAGGTCTTTTATTTTCTCCTCTCTCTGCCCTAAGGAAAGTCTAAGAGAGTTCCTCTCATCAGTAGCGCGGTTTAGGTCAGCCGCATATCGATGCAGCTCATTCTGGGAACGAGAACATTGTTCTCGATGGACTGCCACAGCTTACAAAGAAATAAGAAGCGAAGTTAACGAAAAACGAACATAAAGGCAGTACCAACAAAAAGATTTTTAAAGGCTCACCTGATTCAAAGCCTGCCGCAAATCGTGGAAAAGATCTGATTCATCACCGGCACCGGCAACATCCTCGATACCGGTAAACAGTTCACGAAACGGATCTTCTTCATCGTGAGGCATGTATAGATCGAGGGCTCCCAGAGCTTGAGCTTCCCGAATCACCCTTGCGGAAAAAGCGGGAAAGGTAGGCGAATCCTCGATCGCTGCTGCCCCAAGTGACTCGCTTAGAGCGTTCCCCTCGGCTCGGGGGGGTTCGAGGGGCTCTTCGATTGTAACCCCTGCCGGTTGACTCCGATGAGAGGCGTCTTCGACATCCAATAGTTCAGGGACTCTACCTGAATCTCTCTCCGGTATATCTTCAGTTCGAGGCGGAGCCCCATAGAGCATCATCGATCCAGCCGGCGATGAAGCATCGGTGGCTCTCTTCGTTCGGACCGCCAGCGTGGACTCATTGTCCTCTTCTTCTTCTTCATCTTCATCCCTTAGACGCAAAACAGATTCTACGGTCAAAGGAATGACATTCTTGTTCGGCTTACGAGCCGTCCTCTTCTTCAGTTTTGGATATTCGGGCAACGAGGCTCTCTTCCTTTTATTTTCCTTCACCGGCTTTGGGACAAAGGTCGAAACATCCTCCTCATTGGACAGAGGCCTCAAGACCGCGTCTTTACCCAAACCTGCATATGGGAAACCTTATAAAACAATATTTTGAGAAACGCCTCGTTCGGATCGTCAGAGTCGGAGAAATGAGCTTACCGTGATTTTTGGCCTCCCACCGACCCCTTGACAAATCACGCCATGAGCGCTCGGCATATGTGGAGGTCGAAACAAGAGCCCGTACCCAATTCTTGAGATCGGGAACCGCTCCGGGCATCCAGGGAACCGCTACATCATAAAAAGAGGAGTGTCGATAAGAGAATAAATGAAAGAACAAAATAGAAGCAACAGCAAGATCACACTTACGTTTCATATTCCACTCCTCGGGAAAGGGCATCTTTACAGTTGGGATCAGGTCCGAAGTCCTTATTCGAACGAACCTGCTCATCCAACCCCGGTCCCTGTCCTCGTCAATACTCTAGAACAGAGACTTGGTAGCCCGACGCTGGAGTTTTATTAACCCTCCCCGAAAAATTCGGGGACGGTACAGCCGGATAAGATGATCGAAGGTGAACGACATCCCCTCGATTTTGCTCACGAAATATCGGATCAGGATAACGATCCGCCACAAAGAAGGATGGACCTGGACTAAGGTTACCTGGTATTATCGACAGAAGTCAATAACGACGGGATCGAGGGGACCCAAAGTAAAAGGGTAAGTATATACGTTCAAAAACCCTTTCACGTAAGAAGTGATATCTTCGTTAGGGATAGGTATTATTACTTCTTTTTCACCCCAATTGCAATCCTTCTTTAATAGATCGAGGTGCTTCTCGGTTATCGAACACATGTACCTCGATACCGGCTCACACCGGCCAGGGACCGATGAACCTTTATCAACCTTAAAATCTGAAGTAAGGACGCACGCCCCGGGGACACACTCCTCAGGCCGTGGTTCTACCAGTGTCTCATCGGCGACACACTGTGAAGATGAAGCCTTCTCTTTCTGAGGAATGGTTTGCGATGTTTTCGCCATTTTTTAATTCAAAATTAAGGAGTAGAAGAAAGTGATAGAGATTTAGTAGAATTGAAGAGGGGTTCTTTCGAAAAGAATCACAGCTTTTCTGATAAGTTGGATAGTATAAAGAAGAATTTGGAAAATTTTTGAAGATAGAAGATGTAAAAATGGTAAAAGATAAAGGTAAGAGTTATTTATAGGTTCAAACGATGGCGGTTCAGTATTAGCAGTGGCCGACCACCGCCTGATATGCATTAAATACCTTGAAAGACTAAACCGACGGGACAGCTACCATATGCGTCATGGTCGAACCCGATGGAAACGATAAGATATAATCTGATCGAGCTGTTGAAAATCATATCGTTTCTCGCCATATTCTTTCTGAGAAACGAGGGGACTATCTGTATATGGTCGAAATAGATTTCAGCCTTGGCATGTCCGGTATGGTTCGAAGGGTGGTGTATCGAAGTAAGATCCCAAAGGGGGCACGAGCAAACCTCGAACCCGGAGAGGCCGGTCTGTGTTGAGATCGATATTATAATTAAACTCGAATAAGAATCGAACCATGACGCGGGTAGATCTATCGTGCTGATAATCCAAAAACCAACCTACATTGACTTGGAATCAATTCGAGGGCTCGAACCAGGATCGGGCTCGAACCAAGATCACAAGTTCGAGCCGAAATCAAGCTCGAACCAAAGTCGAGGATTCTAAGCAAGATCGAGCTCGCAGACAAAAGCCGTTGCAATCCCACTAGAGGGAATCTTGGCAGAAATTATGAAAAAGCTGATTTATCAATCCCACTGAGTGTTTATTTTATTATGCTTGGAGCCGAATCCCTCCACTATAAAAGGTCTTGGTTATCATTTCTGTAGGGGACATATATTTTTTCTGAGATTTACATTATAATGAAAGTATTATATTCCTCTACAAGAAAGAGTGGCTATTCCAGTTTCTTAGACTGATTTTATTTGTTAAATCCTAAGGTTCACTGTTCTTGATTGCCTTGTCTAGATTACATTCTCTCCAATCTATATTCACATTTTATTTATCCTTATATTTTGTATTAAATTGCACCACATATCTTCGGAACTGCGTATAAATTCAACTCTATCCGTTTTTCGGGTAAACATCTTTTGAATTAGTAATGCAATTCTATACTAATTCAAGTTGTACAATATAACGTGAAACAATAGAATCCCACTTGCTCTGAGAGTTCCAAAACTATACCGATCACATGTAGACAAGAACTATGAGACATAGTATTGAATGGATTCAAGGTAAACGTAATTCGTAGGGATTACACTATTTTAGGGAATGAAAACTAAATTACCGGTAGTGCAAGAACATTGTTTGAGCTAACTACAAAAATATTTCCTCTTTTACCATTTTATGTTTACACTAAAAAATATTCAAATCTTATGAAAAATATTTTCACAAAGGAATCAAATACACAAATCTACCCAAATAATAAAATTGGCATGCGAAACCAAAATTGAAGCTTTTGAGCAATTTTTTGGTCTTTTCTTTGTTTTGAATGACCCAAATATATCAAGTGTCAATTCTACTTAGTTAGAAATTCTATCACTTAATCATGCAGTTTGGACTTAAGAAAAATTACTAAAATATGTTGTAACACTATATGTCATGATTACATATTCGTAATACTTCCGAATTTAAAATACATAAGGTCGCATTTGCTTTACAACTGAATTTGTATTATTCATATTATCCAAAAAAAACAAAAAAACGGCAAACACATTATCTACAAAGAAATATACACTACAAGAAATACGGTTAATTGTGGAGGTTTATTTGTGAGGATAATAAGAACTCCCACAATAGGATCATTTTGTGGCGTTTCTTTTAACCCCTGATATATAATTCTTTTTGTGGCGGTTTATTTGTGGAGGTTTTTTATAACCTCTGCAAATTGCATCAAATTGTGGAAGTTTGTAAAATATAACAATTCGATACACTTTGTGGCCGTTAATAACCCCCATATTTGTGGGGTCAACCAAAAGCATAAATTATGGAGAAGCACTTTAGGGCATAAGAATTTTAGGATAAGTATAAGTGCTATTGAATACATGCTCTGCTTTTAGCCAGCCTAGATGAACAAAGTTAAGGTGAGACTAGATGGAATAGCAGTACCAAAATATAAATAATTTAGATATCTATACTCGTTATTTTAAAAGAATGGAATGATCTATGAAAATGTTACTCGTATAGTAAAATTAGATGGTTGAATAGACAAGTGTTATCGGAATGTTATGTGACAAAATAGTGTCCATCAAAGAGAAGGAACATTCTTTAAAATAGTTATAATACCGACAATGGTATATGGTCATGAGTGTTGAATTGCTAAAGTCCAATATATCCACAAGATGTGTGTTGCACAAATGCGGATGCTAAGATGGATATGCAATTATTCAAGATTATATAAGATTAAAACTTAACCACATTCGCCAAAAGGTGCAAGTCGTACATATTGAGGATAAAATAGAAGGTCGCTTCATATGACTTAGTATGTCCTGCATCGACCTATAGATGTGCCGATCCATAAATACGCAAAAAAAAAATTTAATGACCCGATAAGTCATTTAGAGTTCTAACTTCTCATTTCATAATTTGAGATATTATATAAAATATTTCGGCGCTTATTATAAAAAGTTAAAAAATTAAACTTAAGAACTTTAAAATCTTTGAGTTTTGATGTGTGATTTTTAGTTTTTAATATTATTTTGATATTTTTAGCTTACGAGCAAGTTCATATGAGATTTATATACTTGTGTGGATGTATGGATGGAGTCCCAAAGGGCCTGGGTAAGTTTCAAATTGATTTCGGACCGATTTCGTAAAACTTAGAATTTGTTGGTGCTGCAATTATCGCAATTGTGATGAACTTCTCGCAAATGCGAGGTTCGTAATTGCAAAGTGGGCCTCGCATTTGTGAAGGTGGGATGGGGTGGCCAGCTTCGTAATTGCAAAGCTGGAATCGCATTTGCGACCCTCCCAATTGCGAGATTTGTGTCGGCTCAAGGATATTTTCTCATTTGCGAACACTGTTTCGCTTTTGCAAGCTGCGCAATTACTAACAAGAGTTCACAACTGCGATATATGCAGCTGGGTAAAAATAAAGAATTTAGAAATTAGTTTATTTTATTCCATTTTTAAGACCAAGACTTTGTGGGAGATGTTTTTTGAAAAGAAATATTTTCCCGTCTTCAAGGACCAGTAACTTTAACTTGTTTCTTATCAATTTTCATTACTTTTAGTAGATTTTCTTCCCTAAATATAAGATTTCGTAGAATAGAAATAGGGTTTAGAGATTTAGACCTCGAATTGAGGTCGGATCTCGAAATAAATCACATATTTGGACTTAGGGGTGAATGGATATTCAGAATTTAGTCTTGATTTCGAATTTCAACCAAGTGGATCCGAGTTGACTTTTCTAAATATATCAAATACGGACTTTTTGGATACAATGATAGTTTCTAAAGCTTATTTTGACTTATTTGAGTATTAATTTGTCATATTCGAGTAGTTTGGAGGCTTGTGCTAAAGAAAATGCAGTATTTGAGGGTTGATTTGTGCCGGAAAGAGGTAAGTGTCTTGGTTAACCTTAATTTGAGGAAATTAGAATGTAACTGCGTCTAATTGCTATGTGTTATATGTGTTGGGAGCGGCGCATACGCAAGGTGAGGGGTGTATATGCGTTTGCTATGGGTTAAGCATGCAGGTAAAACTGACTTTTATGCTTTAATTAGATTGTGAAATTCTTTGACTATTCTTATTCACATTGGTAGTCTTGTTGAGCTTGTTGTGATATTGGGTAGTAAGGCTATTGAAATGTTGATTTGGCTATTGATAATGAGTGATGACTATTTCCCTTATGGCAAGTTATGTTCAATCACTCTTCTTGATATTATTTGTTATTTTTACCTTTTTTGGTATTGGTTTACATGTTTATGCATGTTGGAAAAAGTGAATTGCACGAAAGGTATTTCTGTGCTCGTAAGGAAGAGTGATATGCACGATGGATATTTCCGTGCTTGTGAGGATGAGAGTAAAAATATGAAGGGTGATGATGTGCAATTTGATTGATATCTCTTATTCCTTACTTTTATGATATAGATTGAGAGTTTGGCTATGTTGTTTCATAGTTGCATTATCAAGTTACTTGGACTTGAATTGTGGTGAAAGGCTTGTTTGCTGTTGTTTACGTCATTATACTCCTTAGTTACTTCTTATTATTCCTCGTATTATTTATTTTGCTACTACACTTGTTATCTCACGTGTTACCTAATTGCTATCTTAGTTGCGACTTTTTTTTTGTTCTCTTAATTGCTATATCTCTCTTTATTTTCTCGTTACTTAAGTGCACGGGTTTATATGTAGGTATTTGGTCTTAGCCTCATCACTTTCTCGTCGGAGTTAAGCTTGACACTTACGGAGTACATTGGGTCGGTTGTACTCATACTACACTTCTGTACTTCTTGTGCAGACTTTGGCATCGGACTTAGTGGTACTCAAAGGACGAACTAGCTTGCTTGGTTGTAGGGACTCGAGGTAGTACTGCATTCACGTCCGCAGGTCTTGATGTCATCCAGCTTCTAGACTTTATACTATTTATTCGTATCAAACAATGTATTTGTCATTTCAGACATTGTATTTAGTAGTTTTGTAGAAGTTCATATACTTGGTGACACTAGTTCTGGGAAGATTTTAGATGGTTGTTTGATTTAGTCCTGTTAAGTATTGGTTTGCCTAGCAAGTGATGTTGGGTGCCATCACGACCCCTTGGTTGGAAATTTGGGTCGTGACAAAAAATACAAAATATTTGCACATGAATGACTTTTATTTTCATAATATTAGGAGTTGTGAATTAAGGCAAAAATATTAGCACTTTTATAATTTTGTCACATTTTATGTAATCAAGGATATTTAGAAATTTGAATTTTAAATGAATTATTTTAATGAATTTTAGTAAGTTTATATTATATTTAATTTATTATTTGTTTGGATCTTTTGTTTTTCGTTGCTTTTATTTTGTGTAGTAGTATATATCAATTAGATTTTAAGTATGTTGTATTAATAGGTTAATTTTATTTGTCAAAGTTTATTTATTTTTTAAATAATAAAAAGAAGAGAAAACTAGAAGCAAAGAAAGACGCTAAAAGACAATACTGGACACTGTCTTCATAGGTTTTAATCGGCACCTTACGGGGTAATTTGGAGATTAGACTCAAAATTTTCAGAAACTCGCGGGAAAAATTCCCTTCCTTCCCCCACCCTCCCCTTTTTTCAGGATACAATTTCCTTTCCCCAACTCACAAAATCTTTCAGGCCCAAATTTCCTCTCTTCATCACCTTTTCTACCGAGAGAAAGTCGGCACAATCAGAACAACAAAGGTTCGTACTTCGTCATACTCTTTTTATTTCCAGTTGTTCTATATCTCCTTTGTTTACTATTCGTTACAGAGTTCGTACTCGAAATTGTTTAAGATATGCTTGCGGATTTATGTATTATTACTAGTATTGTGTTATATTTTGGTTCAATTTTATGTGGGTTCCTTCGCTTGAGGTCTAATTGCAAATTTTACCCTTTTAAGAATTGTTGCGGGGGAAACCTGTGCGCGTTTAAATGGAGGCTCTCTAGTGAGAGATTGTATATTTGTATTAGGTGGTATTTGGGAGATCTTTGGTCTTTTACGGTTGATTGAAGTTTTCCCTATTTTGGCTATTGGATGGATTATGTATTTAGAATTTTGAAGTACGGGGAACAATGCAATGCACTCTTTCTTTGTCCAACGACTTTGATCACTACTAAGTTTTGGGTTTGATTTTTGAATTGTTTGTAAGTTGGTCCAGCTTGGGGATTGATGGTCTATGAATTGATTTTTTATTTTCCTTCTTGTTACAATTAAGTAGAGTTTTGATTTCGAGCCTCTTCATAATGTAGTACTCTAGTTACTGTTTAATCAAGGCTACTTTACGGGATACTAGTGTGATTTTCTGATATTAGTTAGCATTGTTTATTATTCACGAACTGCCATAATCACAGACCAACATGAGGAATTTGGTAGATGGTCTAGACTATCGGCTCTCGCCTTTGTTGACAAACTAATGTAAAATGAGAAGAATGAGGTACAATCTTCTAAGTTTGGTTTTCTGTTGTATATTTGCAACTATTGCATCCTTGTATATCAAAAATGATTAGAAGCATGAGTACAATTACATTAACTTTTGCATATGCTCAGGTGATTGTTGTAGAAAATTACTCCAATGGATCAAAGGATAATCTAAAGCAACGGATTGATCATCCAAGATTTGAGCTAATTCGTGAAGGTAAGGTACTCCTTGTGTTTGCTTCTACAAATGTGTATGGATTTCTTGTTATTCATGAGTACTTTTGATCAAATGAATAAAGCATCTAAGTAATTCCAACATGTTTGTTTAACCATGATTATCAGTGAAAATCTAGAGATTAAATTTTAGCTAGCAGTTCCGACTTTGAGTTAAGACTTATCTGAAGCATCTAGATATTTCTTATCATTATAAAAAAAAATTCAATGACTAGTCAGAATTATCTCTGTTATACTCCTTCTTGTTTCCCTTTTCATGCATGGCCTATTTGGGTGCAAACGAGCACGGTGAAGAAAATTTCTTTCACTGGTGAATATGTGGGCAAAGGTTTCAAGATTGTTGTGTTGGTATGATAGCATTGAGGGGTAAGTTATGCTTCTTAACTCATTTCTTGGCCAGGTGTTCGTTTCAGAGAAAGTTTATTTTTTGTATAACAAACTTAACGACTTATAGGAAGTTAGAATAATTGGAAGAACATTTGCAGCATTGAACACTACTTTAAGTGAAACAAAAAATGGTAGCCTCGGGAACAAGTAACACAGTTGGCTCATTGACATCTTTCTATATACGTGGCTACAGGTGGATGTAAACTTGATGTACTAGTCTAAACTCACAACACACATAAATAAGTGGTAATTTTCTCACTAGAAATCGGGTAAAAACCGACCAACGTTGGTCGGTAATGGCCAAAAACCGATCAAAACGCGATCATTTATGTGTGGACGGTATTTTTGTGGTCGGAAAGGCATATCGACCAAAGTTGGTAGGAATTTTAATTCAGAAAAAAAAATATTGCAAAAAAAACCGACCAAAGTTGGTCGGTATTTTAATTATGTAATAAAAAGATTCACTATCTGGGAATCGAACCGGGGTCTGTACTGTGGCAGGATACTATTCTACCACTAGACCATTGATATATTTTGTTTTAAGACTATCTTTTATTTGATTTATACTCTTTAATTGTATTTTCGCACGAAAATAACCGACCAAAGTTGGTCGATTTTATTAAAAAGTAAAATTACCGACCAAAGTTGGTTGGTTTTTTTAAATGACCGGCCGAATTAACCGACCAATTTTGGTCGGTTTTTTTAATATTTATTATTATTTATTTTAATTGAAAAACCGACCAAAGTTGGTCGGTTTTTTGAAACATAAATTTTGCGGGACTCAAAAATAGTTTCCCGTATTTTTGTGCCAAATAAAACCGACCAACTTTGGTCGGTCGAACTTGATCGGTTTTTGCCGAATTTCTAGTAGTGTCTATTAAATTGATTGCATTTGGATTTTTCTTATCCCTAAGACTATTGGTTACTGAAATATACAACAAGTTTCAGAAATAACAAAGGTCCCTGACACTCTTATGGTGATAGTTGATTCTGCTATCTATTTTGTCAACTCTAATTATATGAAGGGCATGTTCTAATTATTTAATTAGCTTAATGATATTGGTTTCTTATAATTTTGAAGGATACTGAGATGGTTAACTAATGAAAAGAAAATTACTAAAAGAAACTAATCAAACAAAAATTCCACAATTCGATTGTTGAGATGTCACTAAGTTATCTCCTACATTTTTAATCCTTTCAATTCTTTTCCCTTGGTACTGTATGTTATTAAGAGTAATTTGTTTCGTATTCTCTTGCAGCGTTACTGATACAGATACTAATGGAATTCATGTCTGCAAAATTTGATTAAGTCCCTTAACAAATTAGACGTTGAAGTAAGTTGGTAGTATATAAATTCTATTTTTTCTGTTCGAGTTTTGGCACTTTTTTGTTGCTTCTTTTGTTTGAAGTTAGCTCCTAAAGATTTTGACGCTGGCTTGGTTTGTTTAACTAATTATTAGTTTATGGCTCCTATTTTATCTGTTCATTTCTTCTACTTGAGTTTTCCGGGTGCTGTTAGCGACTTAGCGTTCAACTTTTCATCTTTCGTTAATCATTGGGTTGGATTATAACTTATACTTTATTTGTTGAATTCTAATGTTAGAAAAACTATAGAAGTTGACTTATACTTTAATAGTTACATAGGTGATTTTTTTATTTCATTAATATGGCCAGAATTTATGTTGCCAAGTAAGATTTGTGATGATATACGAGGAATTAACTTTGTACTTTAGCTCCTATTCATGTGATAATATCCAGCAACTTCTGTTCAATGCCTTGATTAGACCAAGTGACAGATCAATTTGTTAAAAAAAATTAGAGCTTTCATCTATTTATGTAACTGGATTTGTGCTTATGATTTGTCAAAATGCTAGTCAATTATAAGTTTTTCATCAAATATTTTTGGTTCATTATTTCAGCTTAGTGATGTGGAGAGCTAGTCTACTTCCCCTCATGGATGTAAGAGTAGCATCAAGCGATAACAATGCAAATCACCAAGCAAGTACATTGCACTTTGTATATTTATTTATTGAGGATGAGGATCTACTCTTTATTGTATAATGTTTAAGTTATCATACATTTATTTGTATAATTTTAGTTTGATATGAATTTGAAATTGTGATGTTTGTTAGTATTGATATTTTTAATAGAATTTGATTTCTGTTGTGAGAGTTATTTAGTAAAATTATTATATTGAATCCTCGAATATAAACTTTCAGATAGATATTGTGGTAGTTACAAATTGCCACTATTAATTTTTTTTATTAAATTGAGATCAAGTTGTGAGGGTTATAAATTCCCACAAATTATTTTTTTAAAACATTGAAATCATATTATGGAGGTTACAAATTGCCGCTAATTAGTTTTATAAACCGCCACAAATTAAAATTTTATTTTGTGGCGGTCACCGTGGAAGTTGTACAAAATTGCTGCAAAAAAGCTTGTGGCGAACGTAACTATGGCGTTTTTTGAAACCGCCACAATTTATTTTTGTGGGGGGTCGAAAATCGTCACTGATCAATAAAATAACCCCCACAAAATGAGTCTTTTTTTTTTTTTTGGTGATAGTAGGCAAGATATGATTACAATCTATATTTCACTACTCTACAACTACTTATAATATATAAGGAACATAACAAAATTGATCATCTTTGCATGTTCATACGAATGCCAATCATTTTGAATTAAATATTATATTATTGTGATGATACCAGCTTTCAACATTTAAAAGGTTATTGCATTTTTCTAATGCCTATTGCTATCTACATGATTCTTTCTTCTTATATACTTTTATATTTATTTTAATTTATTATTCTTTCATATAAATATTTAACTTAACTAAAAATCTAACGCACTTCCATATAAACTAGTTTATATAAAATGCGACAAAGAGGACAATTTGCAAAAAGGTAAATCTGACAGAATCTTTATAATTTGTTTTCTAATTGCCTTGTCTATGTCGATTCAAATGAAAGTGTTTAAACTGGAAAATGATTCTGTTGATAGGTGCGTGCATCTGTCAACTAATGATTACTTTTTGCAATAGTATATTTTTATATAAAATCCGTTGGTAATTATAAGAACTCATTGTTTATATATATATATATATATATATATATATATATATATATATGCGTGGACAAAAAAATTCACGAGGCTAACGCATGTATATTATCCCGTCCGGCGAGATTGGTTAGGGTATTATTGTAATGCCAAGTCCAGAGGTATAGGACTTGTAAATATATAAATATTTGGTTAGGCAATTTAAAAAATCTTATCTGTTATAAAAATATTTATAAAGCATGTATATAGTGCATATAGTAGTGTATAATATTTTCTTGTAGTGTAATTTTGAAACGTTTCATTTTATTAATGCACCATATGATTCTAAAGATTTCTCGATTATAACAAAAATAATACTACTAATAACGAACCAAATTAAAGGATCTGCTGGCACGTAGAATATTATTTGCGATTAGTCATTTTCGTACAATATTATTTGACAATGTAAGTGTGGAATATTCCAGCAGCAATGCTATATCACTTGAGCAAGCTAGAAAATACTGTACTTATTATTGTATAATAATTGTATGCTCCGAACATAATAATGTATTCAGTAGAGACATCAGACATATTTCAATGTCATGGGACCTATAGTAATTGTAGTGCGACTAGACTCGTGTGTGTGTTTAATGTTCCCCCGAAAAAGATCCTTTTGTTTAGAAAATAGTAAGTTAAATAATTTTTAGCCACAAAAAGTAGGTCATGAGAAAATGTAGTAAGTTAGGAGTAATAAATAAATAAAAAAAGTAAGTATAGGTATTTTTTCTAGTTCTTCAAAAAGTGGAAATAATTAATTTCTCATTATCTATCCAACTATTTGCATTTAATCGGACCAAAATCGCTTTCAAGACAGTTAACTCAACACATTTTTCCAACAACTAATCTAACTGCTGGTCTTATTCAAAGAATCACGATTGTTTGGGTGTGATCTCAGCGCAAATTTCTACCCAATGAGTTATATATACTCTAGATCTGCCACTCATTTATACTCAAGTTGACATCAAGCCAATATACTTAATCATGTGTAAGCAATAATGTGGTAATAATACACATAATTAGCCATAGTTGGGTGGATAAAAGAGTATGAAAAAGATAAATGTCATATTATTATTCCGAAGCTCGAGTAGAAGAAGGGGTACTTGAACATTGAGCCGCCGAAGATCGGAATTGAGTTTCTTAGATATGGTGTTTATATATACATTTATCACTTAATTTATTTTTTATTAATTTCTAACCGTTATAATTAAAATTACTTAATTGAGTGTAAACAACTCTTCCCAGAGTTACCGCCTTGCAAAGAAGGATTCTTGCATTAAATTCGGTGCATTTATAATTGATGTTGGGTGTGTGTGAATAAAGCCCCGCATGGGAAGTACGTAGAAACTAAAAATAAGTTACTTATAATGAGTTGGATACTCTTAATGGCATGAGGCTTTATAGGAAAACTGTGTAAGTTTGGCCTAAAACGGATAATATCATACCATATTAAGAGTATCTTTGGGCCGTTTTCCGTTTGGATGGACTTATTTTAAGTGACTTTTAAACATAAGCCATAAGTTAGGAATTCTAACTTTTTGCTTTTGGCTTATTTTTGTCATTTAAACTTAAAAGCAAGCTAAGTGCTTAAAAGTATTTTTTTACTTTATTCAAACACTACAAAATGGCTTAAAAGCACTTAAATTAAGCCAATCAAAATGAGTTCTTAGACCAACATTTATTGTAACGACCCAGCCAGTCGTTTTGAGAGTTGTAGCCACGTTCTCCCCATTTACTACTCAATTTGTGCTTTAAAGTTGTTATGTGACTTGCCGGAGTAATTGGTTCGGGTCCGGTGAAGTTTTGAAATGAATTGAGAAACTTAGTCTCCAAAATAAAAACTTAAGGTGAAAAGGTTAACCAGATGTCGACTTATGTGTAAACGACTCCGAAATAGAATTTTAATGATTTCAATAGTTTCGTATGATGATTTTGTACTTAGGAGCATATCCGAAAAATTATTTGAAAGTCCGTAGTTAAATTAGGATTAAAATGGCTAAAATAGAAATTTAAGTTTAGAAGTTTGACCGGAGAGTTGACTTTTTGATATCGGGGTCGGAATTCGATTCTGAAAATTTGAATAGGTCTATTATGTCATTTATGACTTGTGTGCAAAATTTGAGGTCAATCGGACTTGATTTGATAGGTTTCGGCATCGAATATAGAAGCTGAAAATTCTCAAGTTTCATTAGGCTTGAATTAAGGTATGATTCGTGTTTTCAGCGTTGTTTGATTTGATTTGAGGTTTCGACTAAATTCGTAAGATGTTTTATGACTTGTTGGTGTATTTGGTTGAGGTCCCGGGGGCCTCAGGTGAGTTTCAGATGGTTAACAGATCAAATATTGGACTTGGTATTTTGCTGAAGTTTTCTGGTGCATAGGTCTCGTTTCCTTCTACGCGATCGCGTAGGCTTAGCTAGGCAGTGGATAAATTTGTTCTTCGCGATCGCGTGAAAAAGGATGCGATCGCGTAGCTTTGGATGCCAATGCTTTGCGAACGCGTGAGGCATGTCGCGTTCGCGAAGAGGAAAGGAGGAAGAAACTGCGCGTTTTATTCTTCGTGATCGCGTGAAGGAGTTCGCGATCGCATAGGGTTATTTTTAGGCAGTGAAAATTTGTGCTTCGCGATCGCATAGAAGAAATAACTGGGCAGAGAGTTTAAGTTCTCAAAATGGGACTTCGTTCCATTTTTCATTTTTGATGAATTAGAGCTCGAGAACAGGCAATTTTCGGGAGATTTTCAAGGAAAATATCGGGGTATGTGTTCTTAACTCAATTTTGGTTAAAGTATATGAATATATGGTAGTTTTTAAAATTTAATTGGTGATTTAAGTTGGAAGATTTAGAAAACCCTCTTGGTTTAGATTGAAGATTTGAGGGTCGAGTTGATGTCGAAATTTATTAATATTGGTATGGTTGGACTCGTGGTCGAATGAGCGTTCATATTTTATACCTTTTGTCGGATTCCGAGACATGGGCTCCACGGGCATTTTTTGAGTTAAATTTTGGATTTTTGTTGGAAAATTTGTATTTTCATATGGAATAAATTCCAATAATTTGTATTGATTAAATCGAATTAATTGTGACTAGATATGAGGCTTTCGGAGGCCAATTCACGAGGCAAAGGCATAGTAGAGTAAAGAATTACACAAGTCGAGGTAAGTGACTTGTCTAACCTTGTAAGGGGAGGGGGGAATTCCCCTTAGGATTGGTATTGATATGATAATTGTGATGTGTTGAAAGTCGTGTAGGCGAGGTAACGAGTGTGTACACAGGCTAAATGTGAAAAATTTTGGTTTTAAATTGTGTAGATCTCTATTACACATTAATTAAATTATTTTATCCGGTTATATTCATTATCATTGATCTATTTTTTTATATTTTAAATTTGCCTGACATTTTTTCTGCTAATTATTTTACCTGTTTAGTTGAAACTTTGTTTCTTTTATTCTGTGCTTATTATTTGAAAGTTGAATTTCTTAATTGAATTATTATTAATATGAAGTATTGACATTTAAAAATTCGATATTGAGGCAAGATATTAAATTTGTAAAAAACTATTTTTGTCGAGTTATTCACTTCCGAATATTTTGTGAGATTTTGTATTCATTGTGATTGAGCCTTTAGCTCCTTATTGTGGAAATAATGTTGTTGATGATTTATTTTGGCAAGTTAAAATATTTGGACACTTGAGGTGCAAATTGTGATATTGATATGCATGCAATGGTATAAGGTTCGGGTGTTGAAACGCATGCGGCGAGATAAGGGCGGCTTGATACACGTGGCTAGTAGGGGAACTAATAGAAGTCATGCGGTATGATAAGGGTGGCTAAAACGCGTAATGCTATTTCGGAAAAAATATTTTCTTTAAAATTAAATGTGAAGGCTCCCGCGGTGATATAAGGAAATGAGATGTTGTGAATTTATTTATAATTTGGGACTACGAGACGGTACCTCGGGAGTGTCCTTGTTGATATTTCTTTATGATTGCACTGCTTTTGGTTATTTTTGGTATTTTTCTTAAAGTTATAAATTTCTGTTTTTCTTCTGCGATGCATTATTTGCCCTTATTTTGTGTAGTTAAATTGTGATACTTACTGGGTACCACTGTGGTGTACTCATACTACACTCTGCACATCTTTTTGTGCAGATCCAGGTACTTCCTATCAGACCAGGCATCCATGAACTAGCCGTACGCAGAAACTTCAAGGTACATCTGTCAGCGTCCGCAGACTTCGAAGTCCCCTTCTATTCTTATTATGTTATTTTTGTTATTCTCTTTAAACTCTTATGTATAGAGACACTTAAAATAAATTCTTAGAAACTTGTGACTTATTTCTACCGGGTTTTGGGCGTTGAAATTATTTGAATTGCAGTTTCATTTATTTCAGATTTTTATTATGTTATTTCGCATTGATAGACTTACCTAGTCCTAGAGACTAGGTGCCATCACGACATCCTACGGAGGAAATTTGGGGTCGTGACATTTACACACTTTTTATTTTTTAACTCGTACATACATAAAAAAAAAAAAAAAAAACAGAAAACAAATTCACTCCAACAAATTTGAATAGTAGTTCCTAATTAAGACAAAAGCCAAGCCACAAGGTCACTATGGTGATAATCAATTTCTACCATTGCTTCGTTCGTGCTGTTTTGTTGCAGCCCTGCAGTGTCATTACTATCCCACAACGGCCAAGATGAAAGATGATTATTATTTGACATGTTGTTCTCTTGCTCTGCTTCTTCACTTGCCCACAAATATTCCCAATCCCCCATAAATGTTTTTGTTTCATCACTAACAATAATTTTGTCATCTTCACTTAATAGTATTTTATTATTATTGTTATTCTCGACTATTTCAAAATTTTCTCCTTCGCCGTTCCATAAACAACTGAAAATGAAATCTTGGCCTAGCTCTTCATTCTCGTCCATTAGCACGATACCATCACGCCAGTGCATTTGATCATTATCTAGCTCTATGGCAATATTATTTCCACTTGCTATAATATTATTCCCACATTCTTGCGATGAGGTATTAGTAATATTTATGGTGCTAGATAAGGCTTCTTTCTCTATATTTGGCGTTGAGGGTATAGGAACTATAGTCTCATTTGATGAAAATTCTGACTCCGCTACTGGATGATCAGGTTTCGATAAATTTGAAGCAATAGACTTTGATGATGGACTTGTTCGCCTGCGTCTTTGCTTGTTTAGTTGTTGTGTTCCTTTTTTGGCTAATTCTACAACAGCTTGTGGCAACTTTTCATCACTTGGAATCCTTAAGCTTTCTACTTTTCTGCTCAAACGAGAATTCCAATAGTTTTTTATTTCATTGTCTGTTCTACCTGGTAAATATTCTGCTATTAGAGACCACCTGCAAAATAGATTGAACATTTTAATTAATATGTTACTGCTAAAATATACCAAAAAAATTAGCAAAGGAATTAGTTTAACTTCTAAAGTGTAAACGAATTTTTATTCTATCAAGTAAATCTTAGAAATAAGTACACAAAATTGATCATAATAACAACGACAATCTATTTATTAAAATAAAAAGTGAAACAATTTGTTAATGTAAAAGTTAATTACATAGTCGGTGTATATATAATTAAATTCATGGTTATATGTAGTCAGAGGTGGATGTAGAGTGGTAGTATCGGGTTCATCTAAACCCAGTAATTTCGACGCGGAGCATAAATTTATGTGCAAGAATTCACAAAAATTACAAAATTAGTAATTATGCGTCCAATGCTAAAGAATATTAAAGATTAAACCTATAAAATTTAAAATCCGCATGTATAAAGTGTGGCTCAATTAAATAACTACACTTGTCCTTTTCTCTTTACAGTAGCAAGCTTTCCTTTTCAGTACTATTAAGCACCGCTTTCTGCACCTACGTACGTACAAAATTAGTCTTTTTCCACTTTTAGTGGTCACTGCTGCAACCTTTTTTTTAAACCGACACGGATATTACGACTACTAAATTTTGAAATGACGATTTTAAGTTTTAATAATTAAATTATTAATTTAAGTTTAAATAATTAAATTCCACATCTAAGATGTATACATATTTAAAAAATATAATTAATATAATTTTAAGCTACCTCCAGTCTCTTATATTTTTGTCTCAAATTAATGGAGGGAAGACAAACATGAATTGTAAAAAATTAATTATCAATGACAGAACACACCTGTTACCCAAAGTTGCACGTAACTTGATAATTATAGCTTCTTCAGCAGCAGTTATGTTACCTCTCTTTAAATCAGTTTTCAAATAATTAATCCATCTCAGTCGGCAACTCTTTCCACATCTCAGTAACCCTTCAAAGAATAAAAAAGAAAATAAAACAATTAGTTAAATTAAGCGAGTGACAGAAGTTAGAAACATAATATAATTAAGTAAAATATACTTTCTAACAAGCTTAAATTTCTGAAGAAATAATCACACACTGCAACAATATGGTATCAGAAAAATAAGACGTACGTCGTGGATTTAAATTCTAGTGCTACCAAGAAAAAGAATATTTTCATGTAAAAAAAAAAGTCTGTGAATAGCGTAAAATCATTAAGTAAAGTTATGCTCTCTCTAAAAGTAGTGAAATCAATTGTATTTTCAGGTAACCCCACCAGTATCTAAGGGCTAAAAATGGTGAATTGAGAATGAAGCTAGCACTTATTTCTGGTTTCTCTCCTGGCTTTCCGATATTCTTGTGATTGAGATACCGATTCAAACCCTATCATATCTAGGCCGTCCTAAGTACAAAAGGTTAATTCAATACACTTT
Organism: Nicotiana tomentosiformis; assembly: GCF_000390325.3. NCBI lineage: Eukaryota > Viridiplantae > Streptophyta > Magnoliopsida > Solanales > Solanaceae > Nicotiana > Nicotiana tomentosiformis. Next base: position 192,377,278 of record NC_090813.1, on the reverse strand, counting down.
CTTACCCCCAAAAATAAAGTATTATGCAAATAACTTTTTGATAAGATGATCACAAGACATAATTTATACACAAAGCGAAAATGAATGTAGCTCGTAATAATATGTATTAGTTTAACAAGACATTTAACATTTAAGAAATCTACTTACGTACCAGCATTTTTGGGTAGTGATCTCCAAGATCCTTCGCCATTAGCCTGAATATATTTAGTGAGGATTTCATCTTCTTCTTCAGTCCACCTGCCTCTCTTGAGTCCCACTTTCTCACAACAAGGTGTTCTTCCCATTTTTTATATGAAAACACACTTTAATTTGCTCAGTAGGGGAACTGCCCTGGATATTTCAAATGGCATGCAAGTGGAGAGTACAGTGTAATGAGCCCCAAATATGAATGCCAATAAATAGAGCGAGAGACGACACAAGTAGCTAGGTACTAATTACCCCACCACTTAGGGTCGGGAGATAGAAGTCCATATACGAGTTCGGTTAAATTCAGTAACATTTGTTCAACCAGTATTTTGTATTAAGAAATTTATTAAATATATCCACGATAAAATTAAAATCTAATTATTAGATTTTGAAATTTTCGTTTTTAGCATAAAGTTGAAATTTTGATTTCGACGTTACGGCACCACCTACCTCAGCTTTGCCATTAACATATGTCACACATGAATTCGTCATTTATCTTAACATAACCGAGTGAGACGGGTATAACATATATAGCAATAGGTACATTTACTAATTTTTTATATGTACATTGAAGTATTAGCAAAAAGTTAAAGACAGTATTGTGAAAGCATCATCTTAAAGTCTAAATTGTTAGAAAAGTGACATATTTAATTTATTTCTTTATTTGTATTATGTTTACACACACCTAACGTGAACTCTCGTGTAAATCTTCTGATAATAATGAATAGTGGTGATATACTTGAATCTAGAAACTCTACTTGCTCCAATTGATATTATGTTAAAAGTAGGGTGGCAAACGGGCGGGTCATGTCAGATACGAGGGGGTCGAAAATAGATAATGCCAAAATGGATAAATTATTCGATCCGATCCATATTTAATACGGATAAAAAACAGGTTAATCGTCGGATAATATGAATATTCATATTATCCATGACTTCTTGAATATGATCACTTTTGAAAGAATCCCTAGTCTTCCAAATTTGAAGAACCCCAACTTCAAGTTTTACAAATATAAAAGTTAAACTCATTAGTTATTCATTATCCATTTTTTAAGTGGATAATATGGTTCTTATCTATATTTGACCAGTTTTTTTTAAAAATTTATTATACAATCCATTTTTAATGGATAATATAAGTGGATAATTATTTTCTTTTAATCAGTTTACCGTCACTATGTTAAAGTGTGCAAAGCTTATATTATTTGTGTATATAAATTAAATTCGTTTGTTTTATTATAAGTTGTTACGTTACTGTAAACTAACTTATGTATGTAACTTTAGTGTGAACCGAACGTGGCATAGGTTGACCTCAGACTTTGCATGATGTCACTCGTAGAGGCATTGTACATATTATAGTAATTCCTTTCTTTAATTTGGAAGTTCGAGGATTGACGAGGATGTGGAAAAGGTGAACTTCGTATCTTTTCTGAGATCAAACACGTGTAAGTTTTTTTTATAATGAATAGTGGTATCCTAAAATATATATTTATAATTGTTTGTAAGAAGTATAGTCGTGCAAGTTTAAAAATACAGTAAATGAAGTGTTAAAACTAGTTTATGTAACACTAGTGTGAACAGAACGTGGCAAAGGTTGACCTAAGATTCTGCATGCATGTCACTCGTATAGTTATTGTATTGTAATTCCTTTGTTTGGTAGTGTGAAGATTGACGATGAAAATGAAAAGGTACACTTCGAACTTTTATTTGCATCAGAGATTGGAGTTAAAAGGTTTAAAGTTTATAAATTCTAAATATGTTGGAACTAGTGTTGGAATTAGGACTTTCACCGAAAGAATTCAAATTATAAAGAAGGATACACGTGAATAAGTCAAGAGATCGAATTTTACATCCAGTACGGTTATATGTATAAAATATTAATTTTAACCTTGCATATGCCTAGATCTGTTAATGCCCAATAACTATAACTCGTGTTAGTTGCTAGATTCGCATTTAAATATTTATATATAATTTAATTATTTTTTTACTACAAATATAAATAATAACTACAAACAACAAAAAATCAAGTATAATCCTACAGGTATAGTATGAGAGAGTAGTGTGTACACAACCTTACCTTTACCTTTGCGAAGAAAGAGAAATTATTTCCGATAGACCCTCAACTCAAGCAAAATACAATCAAAGCAGTTATAAAAAGAAGTACAGTAGTGGATTGAGTCGAAACTAATGTAATCCTATAAGTGAGCATTTATAAAATATCGAGTCGAACCCGTACCTAATACTCAGAGGCGAACACACACTATATGTAGAGAAGTTACCGGCACCCGAAAACGTCGACAAAATTCACGTATAATTGTAAATGTCTTCAAGAAATAGTCAGATATATTAGCATAGACCCCGTACCAATCTTTATGAACATTGATAAATTTATATTGAATGTCATGTCGTTCCCGGGACCGCTGAATCTTGGATCCACCTCTACTAATACTCTAGGTACCCGATTTGTATGTATGGTGGTTGAGGATACCACGCAGTGAGTTGCTCTAAAGGTTTAAGAGAAGTCGTGGCTTGACCACCGTCGAGTTTTCTGTTCACGGGGCTCCATCTCCCACGTTGTATTGTTCCTAGTTACCACCATTTACTCTTTTTCCAATTTTTATGTCATTCAAAAAAAACATTATTAATTGCACTATACGCTCCCATACTAACAGTAGCTCTTATTATTGTTTCCATTCTACTTCTGGCCACCTCTTCAACTTTATAGAATTTAATTTTCCGCTTTTGGCTGCTTTATTTGTGGTCCTGTATTTATAATTCGCCTCTATATTTGTATAAATACACCATTTTAGTACCTAACATTTCGATTAGAATACAGGGGAAAAGGGTCAATTTTGCTCATTGTACGATTTGAGATTGAGCAATTTTTAATATATACATATATGGCCTCGTCGATAGGAAAATTTTTCGTTTATCCTTAATGGAGCTCCAATATGAGAGTAATTTAAATCATAATCAAAAGTCGAGCGATAAATAAAGGCGGGTTAAGAATTTAACGTTTATGGATTATGAACGTAATTTGCCAGCGAACTCATTTATCGTTTTGGTTATTGGGTTTGCAATAAATACTTTTTACATATTTAATAGATTTTGAATACAAATATAAGATTTACAGATCCGTAGCTAATGATTTAGCCCGCCCCTGGGGTAAATTTAGACCCCTTTTCTTGAAGATTTAGAAACGTGGAGTCCACCCATTTTTATGCGGGAATTTCGTTAGTAACGGAGGAAAGTATAATATGATTTGCTAATAGCAAATTTTTGAATTGAATTGGGCCAAAAGTGTGTTCCTATTTTGTTTCCATCTACTTATGGCTTGAACTTTATACTAATACTAGGTGAGGGCAGGCCCGTGGCACGGGCCCAATATTTGAAAGTTTTTTAAATCTATCCCCCTTAAAGATAATTCTAGTAGTATTTTAATTTTATATCTTAAATTCAATAAGTGGCAGACTTATGTTTAAAAAAAATCAAACGAACTCCAATTTACAAAACCATCATAATAAAATTAATGTTCCTCCTGAACAATATGAAAAGCTTTTAAAGCTACTTAATAAAATATGGTAAGGAAATATTTTTTATATTAACTAATTATTTTTATTGATTTATCGAATTAACAAAAGCAAATTTTAAAGCACAATTATCGAAATGCACTTAGTAAGTGCATTGACTAATGCAATTGAAAAAATTAATGGACAACTGAAATAGATACTAAGATAGGTCTTCATAAATCAAACCAATAATATCAACACAAAAATAGCATCATATGTTAGTTGACTAAGTGCAGTCTCCTTCAAAAACCGTAAGAAAATGAGTTAGATTGTGACTTTATCGGGAACTTCTCCTTTTACAGTATCATTTTTCATTCATCAAATTTTTATGCATATTTGATTTTACATTTTGCTAGGAAACGTTTGATTTTTAAATTTTTGTATAAAGACAGTTTTGACACTTTAAACTAATATTTTTAGATTGTGTTCCTCCATCGTAACGAAAAAAAGGAAGTTTAGAGAAATTTATTACTTTTCTATAACTATGAAAAAAGCGTAGGAATATGAATACTTTGAATATATATCATAATTGTGCGTCTCTCATTCTATAATTCAATGGTAATCACAAGCTGTCTAAATACTTTCTTGCACTTAATTTGACTGTTCTTAGTTAATCACAACTAACTTACTTTAAATTTGTGCTTGTTATTTTGAGTTTTAGATGGTGCATTATTGGTAAGACCAACTGAATAAACAGACAACTTTAGTTCCTTTAGAGATATCTGTTGCGTAAATATTACATGTTAGCGATTTTATAATGTTGACTTTTGTACTTCCTTTGTGTCAAATTGAAAAATTATGAAATGCTTTAATTTCACGTCAAAAGCTAACCTCAGTCTTAATGCCAAGTGACGTATCACTTGCATTGCATATCATGCCAAATTATCTATTATAGGTGTGCTGTAAAAACATTAAAGGAGAAAACTAGGAGAGCTGCAACATGCTTATTCGAAGTTACTTGCTCAATTTTAGTATAATGCTTATTTGTGACATGCCACTTGGCATAATGACCTTATTTCATTCAATGAGTTTTTTTATTTTTTTTGGAGAGAATTACACAAAGATAACCCCCTTTTATCTTCATTGAAATGTTTTTTATTTCTGCTTTCGTTTAAAAAACACATATTACTTTACATTTTTTTTACGTAAGTTCCTAACCAGATATGACCATGAAAATGACTGTAAAATAAGAAAATAGGTGCATTTCTCCTAACGGGTTGCTTTTTTGACATTTTAGTTCTCATATTTTAAATATTCTCTTTTATTATAATTTTTGTGTAACATGTATGGTATGCGTAAATTAAATTCAATTATGTTGTCATACTAACTTTGCATCGCAAGTTAAAACACAGAAAAGTCAAAAACCTCCTTAAAACTTTTTCTTTACGGTTTGAATATAGCAATATAGTATATTATTTAGAAGGCTCAACAAATCAGAAAGTTAATTTTTTTTCCATAGTCCATTAACAGATCTTGAAAAACTCTTAATCTTTGAAGTTTTTTTTTTTAAAAATCCCTCCCAAATTAGGAGGATCTATAATGTTTCCACACTTCTCCTCCAGCATGACTCGAATCCAGGACCTAACAGTCGTGGGTGGAGATACTTTTACCAACTGATCAATTTTGAAGTTCAACTTTCATTTTTAGAATTAAATTCTGATGAATTAAATCAATAGTCAATAAGGAAAAAGTACATGCAGTGGACTCCATCGTTCTTGTGGGCCCAATATAATGGCTGACATAACTTGGCAGATGGCACGTGTAGGACTCTAGCTAAAATAGCATATCAAAAGATGGGCAAAATGGTCAACACATTAAAATTTTACTGTGGAGTTACAGTAATCAATTCTTTCAGCCGATAGTATTGCTCTATTTCAATAAAATAACATAAATACCATTATGACCCGTATTGAAACCGGATGCAGCTCAAATTCCCTCTTATTAATAGTAGGAAAATGTTTCCACTTTTTGTAGCTTTTTGTGTGGTCATGCATTTTTATTTTGTTTGTATTTGCTACTTGCTAAATTTAGAATTTAATTCCTATTTTGTCTATAGTTGCTCATTTGCTAGTGTTACGATCCAAAATCTCACTACAGGCATCGTGATGGTTTAATTACCTTTTGAAGCCTTTTTTTTTTAAATCTAACAGCGAAAATAATTACAATATACAACCACCCAAGACTGGTAGTACTAAGTCACGAACTCTAACTGAATACATGGAATGATCACGAGGACCGAATATATAATACTGTTTGATTACAAATTAACAGTACAATGAAATGAAAAGACTACAAGGGACTACGACGACCAAGCAGCTCTACCTTGAATCCTTACGATCCCGCTTTAACTCTGCTCAAGTCCGATATCTTCAATACCTGGCTCTGCACAAAAATATGCAGAAGTGTAGTATGAGTACGCCACGGTCGGTATCCAGTAAGTATCAAGACTAACCTCAATGGAGTAGAGACGAGGTACAGTCAAGACACTCACTAGTCTAATAACTTGTGCAATATAATATACAAAATAATAGGAAACAAATAACAATAGAACAACATGGAACAACCAGTGATATGCACAGCAGACAACAAGAATACCGTTAATATCACTCAACAATTAATAAGCACAAGTACACCCAATTAAATCAAGTCTTTCAAATAAATATCTTTCACATATAATTCTTTCAGATAACTCTCTTTCAAATAATTTTCTCAAATAATTATTTTTCAAATATAATTCTTTCAATAAATCTTTTCAAATATAATTTTCTTAAATAAATATGTTTCAAATAAAATTCTTTCATATAATACTTTCTAAGTAAAAATTCTTCCAAATAAATATTTTGAATATAATGGCTGACATAACTTGGCAGATGGCACGTGTAGGACTCTAGCTAAAATAGCATATCAAAAGATGGGCAAAATGGTCAACACATTAAAATTTTACTGTGGAGTTACAGTAATCAATTCTTTCAGCCAATAGTATTGCTCTATTTCAATAAAATAACATAAATACCATTATGACCCGTATTGAAACCGGATGCAGCTCAAATTCCCTCTTATTAATAGTAGGAAAATGTTTCCACTTTTTGTAGCTTTTTGTGTGGTCATGCATTTTTATTTTGTTTGTATTTGCTACTTGCTAAATTTAGAATTTAATTCCTATTTTGTCTATAGTTGCTCATTTGCTAGTGTTACGATCCAAAATCTCACTACAGGCATCGTGATGGTTTAATTACCTTTTGAAGCCTTTTTTTTTTAAATCTAACAGCGAAAATAATTACAATATACAACCACCCAAGACTGGTAGTACTAAGTCACGAACTCTAACTGAATACATGGAATGATCACGAGGACCGAATATATAATACTGTTTGATTACAAATTAACAGTACAATGAAATGAAAAGACTACAAGGGACTACGACGACCAAGCAGCTCTACCTTGAATCCTTACGATCCCGCTTTAACTCTGCTCAAGTCCGATATCTTCAATACCTGGCTCTGCACAAAAATATGCAGAAGTGTAGTATGAGTACGCCACGGTCGGTATCCAGTAAGTATCAAGACTAACCTCAATGGAGTAGAGACGAGGTACAGTCAAGACACTCACTAGTCTAATAACTTGTGCAATATAATATACAAAATAATAGGAAACAAATAACAATAGAACAACATGGAACAACCAGTGATATGCACAGCAGACAACAAGAATACCGTTAATATCACTCAATAATTAATAAGCACAAGTACACCCAATTAAATCAAGTCTTTCAAATAAATATCTTTCACATATAATTCTTCCAGATAACTCTCTTTCAAATAATTTTCTCAAATAATTATTTTTCAAATATAATTCTTTCAATAAATCTTTTCAAATATAATTTTCTTAAATAAATATCTTTCAAATAAAATTCTTTCATATAATACTTTCTAAGTAAAAATTCTTCCAAATAAATATTTTAAATATAATGGCTGACATAACTTGGCAGATGGCACGTGTAGGACTCTAGCTAAAATAGCATATCAAAAGATGGGCAAAATGGTCAACACATTGAAATTTTATTGTGGAAGTTACAGTAATCAATTCTTTCAGCCAATAGTATTGCTCTATTTCAATAAAATAACATAAATACCCTTATGACCCGTATTGAAACCGGATGCAGCTCAATTATTTACCGGAGGCAGCTCAAATTCCCTTTTATTAATAGTAGGAAAATGTTTCCACTTTTGGTAGCTTTTTGTGTGGTCATGCATATTTATTTTGTTTGTATTTGCTACTTGCTAAATTTAGAATTTAATTCCTATTTTGTCTATAGTTGCTCATTTGCTAGCTAGTATAAATACACAATTTTACAGCCCACGTTTTTATTAAAAAGAAAAAGAAAAAAAAAACAGTTTCAGCAGCAGGTTGATAAGAAATGGAAATAATAATTCATGTCACTGAACGAACAATATTTCACCCTCCGGTTAATGATTATGCTTCCAATAAAAAGCATAAATAGCAAGCCACTCGAATTCGAAACCTATGTTTTAAAATGATTTTTTAGGTGAAACGCTTGTAAATCGTCACGAGGTTCATATGTGAGGCCTAGTTTTGTAAGGCTTACGCCCCAACCATCCGACTATACTCTCTAAATACGCCTAACGCTCAATGTCCGGGCTTACTTAACAATTCTTATGCAAATCATGTGTTGGGTTCCCTATTAGCACTATAGATCCTCAAATTTTTTTAACAAATGAATGATAAAAGTTTTATTCATTTAGATATATGAATATTGAGAGTAATTCAAATAGTAAGGCCTAATATTGCTAATTTAATAATTGAGAACATTATAAGAATGATATCATTTGAACATTTCTTTTGAAAATAGATAGCCGAAATTTATATTTTCACTTATTATTAGTCTCCATGTCTTAATCTTACGTCTCTCAAAATTATGAGACTGTTATTATTTTACTATTTGAAAGTAATTTTGTATTTATTCATGAAGGAGTCATGTTTTAAATTATAGCATTAATGAACTAAATTTATTGATTATCTGTTTTTAGGGAGATAAAATGTGTAGTTTGATAACATTTATTAAGAAATTATAATTTTTTTAATTGTTTGAAACTGAAGACATTATAATTTTGTATCTCAAAATAACGTTAATAATAGTACATTATTTTATACTTATAAAAATATGATAGATATTTTGTATTTTATGAGTTTATTTAAATCTTTTTTATTTTTAAATTTTTGATGTACTTTTTATATTTTTTTGTTATTATGCTATTTTATTAATTTATAAATTAAAATTTTTTAAATCCATTGAGACTTATGCCTCATGTCTTAGACTTACGCTTCATCACATATTAAGTAAAATGCTTAGCTTCACGATATCGCCTTTTAAAAGCCTTTGCTTTCGAAACAAAATAAATTTCAGAAAATTGGGCTCCCGCTTGGTTGGAGATGGTTATAACCCAACAAAGTTTCGATAAGGGATTTTTACCTTCCTATACTACATATGAAACTTTATTATCCTCCCTAATCAAGTTTTAACTTAATTACATTGTCATATGCAATTTATCAATTATATACAAATAAGTTTTAAATGAGTTATCCCTTTATATTAGGAATTGAATAAGGAATATCAGTTTTCCCATCCCTTTATACATGCCTCTCTCTCTCTCTCTCTCTCTCTCTCTCTCTCTCTCTCTCTCTCCGTCTCTCTCTCTATCTCTCTCTATCTCTTCGTCTCTCATCTCTCCTTCTCTGCTTTTTTTTCCTAATTTTTCTTTTTTTGATGTTCTCTGTTTTTTATGCTTTCTTGATGTATAGAGTTTTAATGGAATTTATCAATAGATTTCAATCGTTTTACTATAGAGTTTCAACATAGAAAATTTCTTTCATGTTGCACAATTGATGTTCGAATTAAAATTGACAATCAATAAATTTGAAGGTGTTTGATTATCCACAATTGACAACCATTAAAAAGCTTGAAGCTTTGAATTCGAATTTGGGTTTTCAAAAACTATTATTTGTTTGAATTTGGTGTTGTTGTAAACAATTGAGCATATTCATTTGAGCTTATATCTCAATTTTAAAGGTGTTTGGTTTAGACTTGATTTTGGCTGAATTTCAGATTGAAAATCGAAGAGGAAGAAGAAGAAGAAGAAGAAGAAGAAAATATGACATACAATATACTTATGAAATTGTATTAAAGTTGTATTATAATTGTATGTAAATTATATTTAAGGTGTATACATATAATATACTTACGAAATTGCATTAAAGTTGTATTATAGTTGTATGTAAATTGTATTTAAGTTGTATTATGTTGTAGTTATATATTTTTTTTATTTGAATACTGTATGAAAGTTAAAAATAGTTGTATAATGTATGAATCATTATAAGAAATTTGTATTGAAGTTATAAATACTATCTTTTTACATAAAGTTGTTGATATCAATAGCCGTCCTTATAGCTCCTATTGCCACGCTTATCGCTCCTATAGCCACCCTTATCGCTCCGCCTAGATAATATTCCAACAAACACAACAACAGTGAAATGCCGCCCTTATACCCACATAATATCAATGGTGAAATAACACCCTTATCTCCCCAAAATAATAACCTACACAACACAATAATTTACACGGAAAATTAACATGGCAACATAATAAAATCAATTCATATCACAATTTGCCCAATGGCCACAACCAAATTCCAAAGATATAACAAAAATCAATTTATTTCACAACAAATAGCCAAAGGCTCCACACAATGTATATAACACCCAAAAATAATCAATAGAGATAGAAATTACTCAGCATAAAGCAAAACCTTCATTAATACAAATTTAGATAATTATATTAACACTTATTCTTAAGCTCGCTTAAATTAATTATTTGCATAAGGAAATTCATATTGGAATTAATTTCTAAGAAATATTAAACCAACAATACTCACGAAATTTCATAAATATTTCAAGTGAAAATCACATCAAATTATCATATAAAAACAAATTCAACAATAAGGATTTAGGCATGGCAAAGAGATGATTTAATAATTTTCTATAATTTTCCAATTTACTACACAATAATGCCTAAGACTTTAATTCAGTGAATTTTGCATGTATATGCCCGAGTACGTACTCGTCACCTCGCGTACACGGCTTTTCACATTTCATAAATGGCACATAAGACTCAATGCCTAAGGGGTAATTCCCCCACTCAAGGTTAAGCAAGACACTTACCTCTTTGAAATTATGCCGATATTCCAAAATCGCCTTCTTGCTTGAATTGACCTCCGGACAGCTCAAATCTATCCAAATTAATTGTATAACTTCATTAAAATTCATCAAAAATAATTCCGGATAATAATACGTCGACTTAAAAATTTATTCCAAAAAGTCAACAAAAGTCAATGCGGGACCCCCCGGGAACCCGACATAATTTTCATAAAATCCAAACACCCATTCCGATACGAGTTCAACCATACCAATTTTATCAAATTCTAATAATAACTCGACCTCCAAATCTTAAATTTTCGTTTTTGGAAGATTTTATAAAAATCTTGATTTCTTCCATTTAAATCCAAACTAAATGATGAATATAATCATAGATTCATGAAATATAATCACTTTTGGATATAGAATACTTACCCCAACCAAGCTTGTGACAATTTCCTCCAGAATCACCCAAATCCGAGCTCCAAAAATTCCAAAACGAAATGCCAAAAATGACCAAATTCAATCCTTATGTTTCTGCCCAGTTTCGTACCTGCGGACTGATTTTTTGCACCTGCGTGCTCGCTTTTGTGAGAGAATGCACGCTTCTACGAGGTCACTGCCCAGCCACAAAGCTCGCACCTGTGGAGCAATTTCCGCTTCTGCACTGATCGCAGGTGCGCAGCATTTTCGCTTCTGCGCTGCCTCGTCGCTTCTGCGTAGCAAATATCGCACCTGCGATTGCGCATGTGCGGAAGGCTGCCCGTATCTGTTACCTTCCTCCAGCTCTGCCTAGCTCGCTTCTACGCCCAAATTTCCGCAGGTGCGAATCCAACAGCTGCTTCTATTTTCCAGCAGCTTCTTCCATGTCCGAATTGCTTCGTTAAACTTCCGAAATCCACCCAAGGTTCCCGGGACCTCAACCAATTATACCAACATGTTCCAAAATATAATATGAACGTAGTCGAGGCTTCAATCCACATCAAACAATGCCGGAACTACGAATCACACATCGAATTGAATTATAAGTTTTCAAATCTTTCAACTTTTATATTTTGTGCTGAAACGTATCAAATCAATCCGAAATGACTTCAAATTTTGCACACAAGTCATAGTTGACGTAAGGGAGCTATTCCCATTTCTGGAATCAAAATCCGACCTCGTTATCAAAAATTCACCCTTCGGTCGGACTTTTCCAAAATCTTATATTTTCCAACTTTCGCCAAAATGTGTCGAATTACCCTACGGACTTCCAAATCTAAATCCGAATATACGCCTGAGTCCGAAATCATCATACGAAGCTATTGCCATCATCGAAATTCCATTCTCTTCGTCGTTTGTTCAAAAGTCAACTCTCCGGTCAACTCTTTCCATTTAAGCTTCTAAATAAGAATTGTTCTTTTAATTAAATCCCGAATCTTCCGAAAATCAAACTCGACTACACCCATGGGTCATGATACATATTATGAAGTTTCTCGAGACCTTAAGCCACTTAACGGGGCGTTAATTCTTAAAACGATAAGTCGGGTCGTTACATTCTCCACCTCTTAAACAAACGTTCGTCCTCGAACGTTCTAAGAATTATTCTGAGGTTACCAAATTGATAATTTTACTTTTACAGATAAACTCACGGTTGATTCCACGTTACCGCATTTGACATAAGCCCGACAACATCATCTCATTTGAGATTATTTCTTTTATCTATATTTGTAAATTTTAAGATCAATTTCTTACATTCCAACATTTCAAAAGGTCTGCTTTTTTTTTTTCACAACAACGCACGGTATTAGTCTCAACTGGCTATAGCTACTCGTGCCTACGCACACATCAACTTTCTAGATAGTGTTGAAGTACTTCAAAACTTTCTCTGGGTTGCTACATTCTTCTCCCGCTTAGGATCATTCGCCCTCAAACACATAACATATTTATCTCTTCCTTTGCAATTCTCAATACTTCAAATTTTACTAACTCCCAAATTTTTCAGAAATTTCGGCAGAGTCTCCCCTGTAATTGGTCCTACCCACCTGCCAGAGTAACATCAAAACAACTCCTAACAATACATCCACAACCCAACAAAACACCACAAGGTATATATCAATAACACCAATCTCAGCATTACAAGCACTGCATTATCATAATGATATCAGGACATGAAGCACATCATATGTATGCTCATCACCACATCTCTGGTCTTAAAAGCTGTTCATAATTAGTTCCAGCATTATCAATTAATCTCATATTAATCACTACCTCATTTTGAATTTTCACAATACTGACAACAGATTGTGAGGCATGAATACCTCATGATTGCTTACTCGGATTAATGAGTCACATTTAACGCCACATGGGCACTCATCTCATAGGTTAAAACTCAATGCTTACAGCACGAAAATGGCTGAATGTGCATAGAAAAATATACAAGAAATACCAAATAAGCCTAACAGGCATAACTCCCTATTAATACTATTGTACAATTAATTTTCGCAAAGGGATAATTTTAAACTCATAAATATTTCACCACAAGGACCTCGTCCTTATATAACTTCTACCGCAGCTTGTATCCCGGTTTAAATATTTCACATCATATATAAAATGCGAGGATCTCGTCCTCAACTCCGAATCACAAGGATTTTGCACATTGTGCTAACTGAAATTTTTAATTTCCTTTCTTTCTTCTTTTCAATATATTTCATAAACAATTTTCACAACATATAATGTACCCTCATACCAGTAGGACATATAATTCATAAAAATTGGAATCAATTATTTCGAAACACATTTAACCCGCTGTAATAAATAATAAAAATTACTTTTGGGCTTATAGCCCTCAATGGTGTACCAAAAATAAAATGACATATACGGGCTCACATCTTTAAATCTCCCCACATGGATAAACATATAAGTGGATCACAAATTTACGAAGCTCACCCATAAGTGGAGTATAATATGAGAACTCACCTCAATATTCAGAACCGAATCAAATTAAGAAAAATATCCTTTTATAATAAAATCAGGATCGTATCTGTAACGACACCATCTCGTATATTAGCCTCAGCCAAAACATAGCGATTATATCAATGGGTAGGGCCTCCACCTCTTAGGTGCCCACTACCTGCCTGTCCTCCATCTCTAGCTGACTGTGCACGTGGAGTATCACTGGAATAAAGCTTGTAGCTGGAGTGTTCTGATGAAATCCGCCCCTCCCAAGTCCGGGACAATCGCTCATGATATGCCTAGTATCACCACACTCATAATAACCCCTCTGAGGTCGCGGCTGCTTGTACTGAGTCTGTGCCAAATAACTGAAATAACCACTGTAAGAATCTCGTATCGGTGGTGCACTATAAACTGGAGCACCCCGAGTAATCTGATGTGCGGACTGAGCTAATCGACTGCTCGAGCCTCCGCTATAATGGGTTCTAGCTGAAGAGTAAAATCCACTGAACCCTCCAGATCTTCGAGACCTTTTAGCCTCCTTAGACTCCATTTCCTCGCCTAAAACACCCTCAATCTTCCTTACAATCTCCACTACTTGTTGAAATGGAGCATCCGTTTGCAACTCTCGAGCCATACATATTTTAATATCATAATCGAGCCCCTCAATGAATCTGCGGACCCGTTCTCTAATTGTCAGAATTAAGATAGGTGCATGACGGGCTAACTCACTGAACCTGATAGTATATTCTGACATTGTCATAGTGCCCTGACGCAACCGTTCAAACTCTGTGCGCCACGCATCTGTGAGAGTCTGGGGAACAAACTCATTCAAGAACACTTCCGAAAATTGAGCCCAAGTTGGTGGTGTGGCATCGACTGGTCTACCTTATTCATAGATTTGCCACCACCGATACGCTGCGCCTGACAGTTGAAATGTAGTAAAGGCAACTCCGCTCACTTTCACAATACCCATGGTGCGGATAATACGATGACAATTTTTTAGAAATCCTTGGGCATCCTCTGTAGCCGTGCCACTGAAAGTAGGTGGACTATACCTCTTAAACCTTTCAAGTCTCTTTTGTTCTTCTTCTGATGCCTCTGACCTGACCTCATGCCGAACCGGAATAACAGGTTGTACCGGTACTATACTCGGAACCAAACCAACGTGAACCTGTTGCTCTAGAGTTGTGGTAGGAGTCTGAGCTACTCCCCCAATATGCAAAATGTTTGGTGCAATAGAGATCAATCCCGCCTGAGTTAATGTACCAAACATACTCAGGAACTGTGTTAAAGTCTCCTGAAGTCATGGGGTAACAACAGGTGCTTCTGGTACCTATCCCCCAACTGGAGCTATTGGTGGCTCCTCAACTATTGTTCTGACAGGTGCTCTAGTCGCAGCACGTACCCTTCCTCGACCTCTACCTCAGCCTCTATCTCGGCCCCGACCTCTTGCAGCCCTAGCAGTATGAGCGGATGCCTGCTCAGCTAACCCGGTAGCACGTGTCCTCACCATCTATGAGAGAATAGAGATACAAAGGCTCAAATTCCAAATTCAACAAATTCTGCACGACATGAATGAAAGAAATGGAAATTTCCTAACAGTTCTGTAGCCTCTCGAAGATAAGTACAGACGTCTCCGTACCGATCCTCAAGACTCTACTAGACTCGTTCGTGACTCCTAGAACCTATGAACCTAGAGCTCTGATACCAACTTGTCATGACCCAAAATCCCACCACAGGCGTCATGATGGCACCTAGTCTCTAAGACTAGGTAAGCCGATTTAGATTACCTTTTGAAGCCTTTTTTTTAAACTAATCAAAACTAACAACTGAAATAATTACGATATACAACCTCCTAAGACTGGTAGTAATGAGTCATGAACTCTAACTGAATACATGGAATGATCACGAGGACCGAATATACAATATTGTTTGATTACAAATTAACAATACAATGAAATGAAAAGATTCCAAGGGACTACGACGGCCAAACAGCTCTACCTTGAATCCCTACGATCGCGCTTTAACTCTGCTCAAGTCTGATATCTCCAATACCAGGCTCTGCACAAAAATATGCAGAAGTGTAGTATGAGTACACCACAGTCGGTACCCAATAATTATCAAGACTAACCTCAATGGAGTAGAGACGAGATACAGTCAAGACACTCACTAGTCTAATAACCTGTGCAATATAATATACAAAATAATAGAAAATAAATAATAATAAGGGCAGGATAAAATAACCAGTGATATGCACAACAAACAACAAGAATACCATTAATATCACTCAACAATTAATAAACACAATTACACCCAATTAAATCAAGTCCTTCAAATAAATGTCTTTCACATATAATTCTTCCAGATAACTCTCTTTCAAAAATATAATTTTCTCAAATAATTATTTTTCATATATAATTCTTTCGATAAATCTTTTCAAATATAATTTCCTCAAATAAATATCTTTCAAATATAATTCTTTTATATAATACTTTCTAAGTAAAAATCCTTCTGAATAAATATTTTGAATATAATTCTTTCAATTAAAAAGTCACCATGTGACACCTCATTTCATAATCATAAAAATACGGGTCTCGGTCCATTTTCATATTTTTCGTAAACACGGGTCTCAGCCCATTTTTATATTTCCACGGCACCTCGTACCTATAATTAAATCATCATATTTTCCCGGCACCTCATGCCCTCATTTCATATCACAACTGCACGGATAATTCATGTGCCAATTATCATTATCATTTCATCACAGCACCTTGTGCCCACATTTCATATCACAACTGCACGGACAATTCACGTGCCAAATATTCTCATTATTTACTCACGGTATCTCGTGCCCACATTTCATTTTATAATCCGCCTGGCAATAGCCAGAGGCTCTCAATTTCAACATAAATCAGATTGTTATCAATTTACCAACAACAAGACAAATTGCACAAGGTATAAAAATAAACACAAGAAAATCACAACATCACATGAAAATTATCAATACCACAACCCCACATCATCACATATCGTCCCTGACAATAGCCACCCTTATCGCTCCTATTGCCACCCTTATCATTCCTATAGCCACTCTTATCGCTCTGCCCAGAAAATATCAATAGCCACCTTTATCGCTCCTATTGCCACCCTTATCGCTCCTATAGCCACCCTTATCGCTCCGCCCAGACGATATTCTAACAAATACAACAACAGTGAAATGCCACCCTTATACCAACATAATATCAACGGTGAAATGCCACCCTTATCTTTCCAAAATAATAACTCACACAACATAACAATTTACACGGAAAATTAATACGGTAACATAATAAAATCAATTCATATCACAATTTGCCCAATGGTCACAACCAAATTCCAAAGATATAACAAAAATTAATTAATTTCACAATAAATAGCCCAAGGCTCCACACTATGTATATAACACCCAAAAATAATCAATAGAGATAGAAATTACTCAGCATAAAGTAAAACCTTCATTGATGCAAATTTAGATAATTATATTAACACTTATTCTTAAACTCGCTTAAATTAATTATTTGCATAAGAAAATTCATATTGGAATTAATTTCCAAAAATGTTAAACCAACAATACTCACGAAATTTCATAAATATTTCAAGTAAAAATCACATCAAATTATCATATAAAAACAAATTCAACAATAAGGATTTAGGCATGGCAAACAGATGATTTAATAATTTTTCACAATTTTTCAATTTACTACACAATAATGCATAAGACTTTAATTCAGTAAATTTTGCACGTATAAGCCCGAGTACGTACTTGTCACCTCGCGTACACGACTTTTCACATTTCACAAATAGCACATAAGACTCAATGCCTAAGGGGCAATTCCCCCACTCGAGGTTAAGCAAGACATTTACCTCTTTGAAGTTATGCCGATATTCCAAAATCACCTTCTTGCTTGAATTGACCTCCGGAAAGCTCAAATCTATCCAAATTAATTTTAAAACTTCATTAAAATTCATCGAAAATAATTCTGGATAATAATACGTCGACTTAAAAATTTATTCCAAAAATTCAACAAAAGTCAACGCGGGATCCGCCCTCGGAACCCGACATAATTTTTATTAAATCCAAACACTCATTCCGATACGAGTTCAACCATACCAATTTTATCGTCCAATAATAACCCGACCTCCAAATCTTAAATTTTCGTTTTTGGAAGATTTTGTAAAAATCTTGATTTCTTCCATTTAAATCTAAACTAAATGATGAATATAATCATAGATTCATGAAATATAATCACTTTAGTATATAGAACACTTACCCCAACCAAGCTTGTGAAAAATCCCTCCAGAATCGCCCAAATCCGAGCTCCAAAAATTCCAAAACGAAATGCCAAAAATGACCAAGTTTAATCCTTATGTTTCTGCCCAGTTTCGTACCTGCTGACTGATTTTTCGCACCTGCGTGCTCGCTTTTGCGAGAGAATGCACGCTTCTACGATGTCACTGCCCAGCCACAAAGCTCGCACCTGCAGAGCCATTTTCGCTTCTGTGCTGATCGCAGGTGCGCAGCATTTCCGCTTCTGCGTTGCCTCTTCGCTTCTACGTAGCAAACATCGCACCTGCGATTGTGCATGTGCGGAAGGCTGTCCGCATCTGCGACCTTCCTCCAGCTCTGTCCAGCTCGTTTCTGCGAGGTCGCACCTGCGCCCAAATTTCCGCAGGTGCGAATCCAACAGCTGCTGCCATTTTCCAGCAGCTTCTTCCAAGTCCGAATTGCTCCTTTAACCTTTCAAAATCCACCCGAGACCCCCGGGACCTCAATCTATACCAACATGTCCCAAAATATAATATAAACTTAGTCGAGGCTTCAAACCACATCAAACAATGCCGGAGTTACGAATCGCGCAGCGAATCGAATTGTAAGTTTTCAAATCTTTCAACTTTTATATTTTGTGCCGAAACGTATCAAATCAATCTGAAATGACTTCAAATTTTGCACACAAGTCATAATTGATGTAAGGGATCTTTTTCCATTTTCGAAATCAAAATTCGACCTCGTTATCAAAAATTCACCCCTCGGTCGGATTTTTTCAAAATCTTATATTTTTCAACTTTCGCCAAAATGTGTCGAATTGTTCTACGGACTTCCAAATCCAAATCCAAACATACGCCTAAGTCCGAAATCATCATACGAAGCTATTGCCATTATCGAAATTCCATTCCGGGGTTGTTTATTCAAAAGTCAACTCTCCGGTCAACTCTTTCCATTTAAGCTTCTAAATAAGAATTGTTCTTTTAATTAAATTTTGAATCTTCCGAAAATCAAACTCGACCACACCCACGGCTCATGATACATATTACAAAATATTTCGAGACTTTAAGCCACTGAACGGGGCATTAATTCTTAAAATGACAAGTCGAGTCGTTACAGTTGTCGTCTCTATGCTGCAAGAATTAAAGTGATTTGTTGGGCGAATAAAGTGAATTGGCCTGAATCTGCTATTCAAAACCTTGAGGTTTCAATCTGTCTTGTATTTGTATATATGATAACGATTTTTTTTTAATTGACCTTTTATGCTTATAGGAAGAGGAGATGAGAGAAAATAGGAAAAGGATATAACTAAATCTCTTCATTTAAGACACTAATAATGGATAGTACATGGAGAGAGGCGGCAGAAAATAGGGAAAGAGAAGATGAGAGAAAAAGGAAAATGGTATAATTTAATCCCCCTAATTTAAGGCACTAATATTGGATTGTATATAAATTGTAAGCAAATCTTATTTAGGGCGGGTAATTTCTAAAACTGGGACAATTTTAGTTATAAGGTTTCATATAGTGTATAGGAAAGAAAAAATCGGTTTGCGTGTACTTTGACTAATTTTACGGGTATCTGTTACCTTCCACCAGTACAAGTATCAAGTAACTCTATTGGTCAAAGCTTAAACATATGGGAAGAAATTACCTATTACTTCCCGTTTGAATTTGAACCTAAGATCTCACAATTCTTAAATAATTATATGTATATATATGAACAATACGAACAAATTTCACACTATTAAGTGATTTCACAGATAATTACATGTAAATGTCTATACTAAATACAATTTGCTAACCTAGAAGAAAATAAGTAACCAATTACCACACACTAAAATTATATATAAACTTTTTCATAATGCCTATATATATAAATTAGGCCAAATAGGTGTACGACTCCTTAAACTTGGCTCCAGTTTCAATTTTGACATTTTAACTTAGCGTTTTTTCTATTGAACACTTTAATATTATATAAAGTGGAGCTATCAAACACTTTACTCATAACTAGTAAAAATAATAAGGTGCGTGTAATTCACACATGGATGACTTAGCAAAATGACAAATAAGAGGGAGACACGTGGCATTTGGGCCCAAATAGTCAAAAGGAAGTTTTGAAAACAAAAAAGATTTATTTTATACATAAATTCCCCCAACAATTCCATCGTCTTCTCCGCATTTCTCCATCGGTTCTATTGCCTCCCACCAATAGCCGCCATGGACACTATCTTCTCCAGTTAAACCGAGAAGCAAAATGATCATACTGTTAATCTCATATTCCTAAAACTTCAATCTAAAAGAAACTATGAGCACGTGATTTTTGCCCGACTAAAAATACTCTTACAAAATTCAAAAATAGATTTTTCTAAATTATTTTTATTTTTATAAATTTTTTAGGAATTTTCTTGTTTATTGTTGTTCGCATTTAGTTGCATATTTAGTATCTTAAAATCATAGAAAATACCAAAAAAAAATGTTCAACATTTCATTGCATAGAATTTCTAGATCTTAATTGCATTTTAGGATTTAAATACATGAGTTAATTGCCTTATTAAACAAAAATCACAAAAAATGGTCATTTTTACATATTTATCTTTTAGTTTTAAAATTAGTATTTCCCTTTAAATTAGCTTTAAGTTAATTAATTATTTTAATGTTAAAAATAGATAATTAATTCAATTCTACAAATTAGATTGGATTTAGGATTTGATTTAGGTTTTTAAATAATTAGATTAAGATCTTTTTTTAAATCAAGAAAAGGAGAAAGAAAGAAAGAATGAGAATTGAACCAACTCTAGTGGCCCAAAACCCCCAATCCGCCCCAACCCAAACCAGTCTCCCGCTCCAGCTTCCCCCCAAGACCAAACGACGTCGTTTGGTTTTAATTCAACCTCAGCCGTTGATTAATCCGAGATCCGGCGGTTGGGAACTCCTCCCCCTTCCCATTTAACTGTCCAAACACCCCCCCCCCCAAACCCTAGAGATCCCTTTTATTCTTTCATCTCCCTCCTCTCTAAGCCTAACCCTAGCTGCCCCAAAATCCCCACACCCCACTGGCCTTCCAAATCCCCTAAAACTCACACCCTATACTCCTCTCTTCGTCCTCAATCCAAATCTACCTTCAATTTCCCCAAAGAACTACCCAAAGTCCTCTAATTTTAGATCTAAAAAGGGCCAGAATACCTAGCTTCGTTCTTTCTGATTTTATTTTTCCGTCAATGATCGATCGTTGTGACTTTAAAACTAACATTGATTAATTGCTCTTATCAAGAGAAATTGATTAATGTGAGTTTTAGTCCACTTCGAAGCCATCGGAGTCCGGCCAGGGCATTTCACCACCATTGCTAGCCGTTTCATTTCATTCACTATTCTTCCTCAAGGTTCAGATTAATATCTATTATTTTTTGTTTTTTATTTTATTTTTAAATTTGTTCTTTTTTGACCAAGTTGAAAACAAGGCTGCCTTAAGGGTTTCATTTCAATTACATGATCATTTGAAAACGAGTTTAGTTAATTTCTGTTTGCATGTTTGGATTGTTTATTAATTAGTAGCTTAATTTCAGGTCAATTGGTTTAATGGTGAATGAAGAGAGCTCTATTTCTGCATCCAGGCTGCTTTTCCTTTCCATTATTTACTGGTTTTACTTCATGTTGCTGGGACTTCTGATTTGAGTTTGAAGCTGTTGTGTTTTTGGTTTTCTGCTGCTGTTTTCTTACTGTTGCTTCTTCCCAGTTATCAGAGATTTATTTTCTTCTTTTGCTTTGCTGCTTCAAGGTACTAATTTCAATCTTTTTTTGATGTATCAGTTATTTAAGTGTCATAATGTCAAGAAATATGCAATCATGGGTTACTTATGTGTTTGATAAATGCTCCTTGTAGCGATTAATCACTTCTGTTCGAACCAATGCTCTTTTCTGTTCGAGTTTATGGATGAAGTTTGTGTTAATCATGTTGAATTCATATCTGAATTTACTAAATCTAGTTTGCGTGATTTTCATCTCGTTTGATTGTTTTATTCCTGATAAACGTCCTTTTTGTTACCAGTATGCCTTCTGTTAAGTGTTCAACTTGTCAGTTACTTGGTGATTAGCATCAAAGTGAGTCAAACTCTGTTGTGCCTTCATGAAAGCTGACTAGAAATTGATTTGAAATCATGTAGGAATTTTATTAGGAATTATGTTTTTTGCAGACTAGGTCATAGCTCGAGCATTTTTCAAGGTTTAAAAGATTTGTTGGAGAAGTTTGTGATAGTTCGACTTGAAATCAAAGCATAGAATCAGAAGTTTGTAATACATGTAGCACTATATTACTCATTAGTTTCAGTTTCGTTTTAATATGGAGTTTGTAATTTACTAATCACAAGTTGAGTTTCATGCTGTAAAAAACATTTAAAATAGAAAATGATGACTGACAATGTAGCTGATTTTCTAATATGGTTTTGTCGTAATCGGTTCATTATATAAATCTGGGTCTACTTGCGTTAATGTTAGAGACCCAATATGGCCATTTCTGATTTGTTTCCTTATTGAGTTTGAAATCCTGAAGTGTTGACATATGTATAAGCCTTCTATATGAGATTAGAATCAATGTTTATTATGTTTAAGCATGGTGTTAGGCTAGATGAGTAGTAACAATTATATGTGTCTGGACTTGGCTATCTTGAATCACCCCACTTTATTTTTTGGGCCTTATGTTAAATTGGCCCATCTTGAAAGCCTGCTGTAAAATTAAATGCATCAGATCTCAATTGTTGAGAACCTAAAGAGACCTGGTGGAGAATAGGTCTTACTGGACCTATCATATTGTGGCCCGGGTCTCGAAAAACTATAAAACAAAACACCACATGGTATTTGTAAATTGTTTATAGTCCAAATGTTGGTTGAAAACATATAGTCATTCAATTAGAATTTATTTAGTGTAATTCTGTACACTCTCTCATTAAGCTTAAACCCAACTGCCTTGTTAATCAATTTCATATGGTTAAGTTATTTTAAGCCATTTGTTGTCATGCCAACAAGAGTAATGCGTGAATTGATAGCAGATGTTTGTTAGAATCTAAATGAAAGAGATCGTTGGTTTAGTTATACAAAGGTCACAAATCTTCGTAAAATGCTTTAGGCGCGTTCTAAATCTACTATCGTGATTGTGTACACGTTTGCGTGACATAATTACGATTCTCAAAATAAATTAAGGTATGCGTTCGCGCGACTTTGGCCAAAAATCTTTAATAATTAATAAAGCGCGATTAGTTGTATACACATACGCGTGACATGATTTTAGCGCCCCAAATAAAACGGGTTTACACACATGTGATCCGTTCCCAAGATAAATCCATAAACGCCATAATTAAAAGCAGTAAATGCACATAGGTTCTAAAAATACTTAATTGAACAATTAATAAGCCATATATGATTAAAAGCGACCGGGCTAAAACCACGGAATGCGGGAATGCCTAAGACCTTTTCCCGGGTTAACAGAATTTCTTACCTGGTCTTCTGGTTTCGCAGACTTTAAAATAGAGTCAACTTCCTCGATTTGGGATTTTAAATAAACCGGTGACTTAGGACACCATAAATTATTCCAAGTGGCGACTTTGAATAAAATAAATATTTCTATTTCGATTATGTCACTTTAATTGGAAAAACTCCCTATCCCCCTCGGGAAAAATGAGGTGTGACAGTTCTGGCAACTCTAATGGGGATCGAACCCAGAATCTCTGGTTCAGGGTTCAGAATTCGAGCTTGTTAATGTGATTTATACTTGGCTTTCTTAATTATTGATATTATTGTATTTGTAAGCCTAATGTACTAATTGCCGCTTATTTACCGTTTTGATATTATTTGAACTGTATTAAACTGTCTTCTTACGCCTGCCTTCCGAGTCTTCTAAAAATATGGTGCACATGTACGCGTAGCCCACTTTTTTTATTAGAGGTCGTACCAAATAGAACGAGGTTGGATCAGCAACTAGGCCGGGCAGACTTTCGTGCTCCTGGTACATTGCCCCTACCTCGGCTCGAGCTGTCCGCTTGGGTAAGCCATGTCTAGAACACACCCTCAGGTTTAAACCTAGAATAACAAAGCCTCATGCCGGATCCCTAGTAGGAACGTTTGTTTGCATCACGTGCATTTAACTTTGGGGACTCAACACAGGGGTTGGGTCCGTCTAGGACAGATGTACCCGAAATAAAAAACCATCTTGATGTATCCTACGTGATATTTGTGCATTTATTTGTTTCGGCTTGCATATCGATCGGCTAGGGAAATAAAATCAAGAGAAAAACTAAGAGTGAGGGAGGAGAGAGAAATTGACCCGGTTCTGAAAATTTTGGTATTTAAAAAAGTTCCTAAACTCTGCCGAAATGTTTGGAGAAAATGAAAAAAGAGTCAATATCATGTTTTCCCGGTTGTGTCAAAACTGACCAAACTATGCGTATCTGATTCTCACTGGATGTGAGATACGTAGGCAAACCTCGTCGGTTCTGGCCCCAATTTTCGGAAAAAAAGAAAGAAAGAAAGAAAAAACCCCAAAAATAAAAATGTGTCCGTTGTTTTGGTCAGAAGAGTAAGCCGACCCAGCTTCGGTTGCGTCTTGCGCCGTTTTTGTCGGAATAGCCTTAGAATATCTTTAAATTATCAAAGGGCTATTTTCGCAAAGGACGGACATGTCTGTCAATGGAACTTCACTTTTTCCATGAATTGCTTTTTCCCTGGCCTCAAACTTTATTTGAAAGTGCGAAGGGGCCATTATTGCAAAAATAGCCATCTTTGCATAAATAGCCACCTTCCTCTGATTTGTTTTTCTCTTGGAAAATTGAAAACTTGGTTTACAAAAGAGTCCACTGGCATGTCTTTTGAACTAGAGTCGGCCCTAACCCTAACTATTCACAGGTACAAAATGAACACCGCCCAGAACCCGCCATTAACTGTTGTGGAGCAGGCTCCACTGCACCTTCAAATATGGTGGTACGATTTGGATAAAGATGGTTAGGACTGGGTAATAAAATATTTGGGTGCTCTTATGGATATTATTAAGGTCAAACCCCGGGATGATCTGATCAAAGCCTTGGTAACTTTCTTTGATCCCGTCCACAATGTCTTCCACTTATCGGATTTTGAGCTCACTCCCACCTTGGAGGAAATAGCCAGATATATTGGTTTCGGTCGGGACTTGAGAAATCAGCAACTTATATAACCAAGGCCTCCCTCTGTGAACCGATTCTTTGATATCCTGAATATCAGTAAACAAATAAGGAAGAACAACGTAAACAATGGATGTTGCTCCTTCTACTTCCTGTATTCCAGATATGGGCACTCAAATGGGTTTGAAGCACATGAAAATGGCTTGAATAACAATCAGAACAAGTAAACCTGTAAAATTCATCGTCGCTTTGCTTTCATAGTGGCGTTTCTGGGCATTATGGTCTCCCAAATGAAAAAAAAATAACTGATATCCGCATGGCCAGAATTGCACAAGTCCTCACTACCAAAGAAGATCACACGCTTGTTCCGCTTATATTATCGGACATCTATCGAGCATTGACATTGTGTAAGTTCGGGGCGACATTTTTTGAAGGGTGTAATATTCTTTTGCAAATGTGGTTAGTTGAACATCTCTGCCATCACCCAAAATTCATGAGTTACGGCCCGAGCAAGAACAACTTCATCAAGAGTTATGAGGAAAGGGTAAAAGATTACAACTCTCCAGAAAGGTATGAAGCATGGATCTCCTACCTAAGAACTCTAAAGGCGAATCAGATTGAATGGACTGTGGGATGGCTCCCGGTAAGGGAAGTCATACACATGACAGCCACAAAGATCTATTTGTTGTTGATGGACTTGAGAAGTGTCCATCTGTATGCACCGCAGAGAGTCCTAAGACAGTTGGGAAGATACCAAGTGGTGCTCGAAGATGAAGAATTGAGTGACCAAGTCATTGAGCTACACCCTGAAGCCCCACTCCCCGAGGCTTTAATCCAGAAAACTTGGAATGGTTGCCGATACTTGAAAGAGGACACCCAGGTACAAGATCTTGCGAGAGGTGAGGTAGATCCAGGTTACGCCACATGGTTCGAGAGAAGGTATTGCGTTAATAATGAGCCCGAGCCCGAAAGGCCCGCCAAAAGACCTCATATTCAGGCTTTTGATGACAAGGTCCAAGAACGGTTGGCCTGGGAGAAAAGGAGAAGAAATATCAAGCCACCATCTATGCCTTAGAGGAAAAGTTGAGAAGTCTCACATTTGACAATGACTTACAGGCACAAATGGCCAAAGGTGAAAAGAGAAGGTTGACCCGAGAGAATGAGGCACTCCGAGCACCAACTCCGGGACATGAGGATAGCTGCTGAAACGCCTGTGAGGAGTGAGAAGGATAAAAAAACTCATAAGAAAATTAAGGTTAAAGGTGCATGATTATGCGGCCGACTTGACAAAGGCCGAGAAAGACTTGTTGAAGGCTCAAGCACAGTTGGCAAAAAGTGCGGAAGAACAGACAAGGTTTGCTCACCAACTGAAGCAGAGATACGATAAAGAAGTCACAACTTTAAGGAAGAAGCTGATCATCCTTGAAAATGAAATGGTTCAGCAAACGAAGGACTTCAAAGCAGAAAGAGAGCATTTCTACATATTGATTTGCCAATTAGAAGAAGATATACGACAGTTGCAGGACCAAAATAACATGACCACGCAGGTTTTGGAGGCCCGTGCACAACAAATCGGACAATTGCTTCAAGAAAAGGGTATCATCACGATGAGAATCAAAGAAATAGTTGATTATGCTGTAATGAAGTGCCATGAATGTGAGGATATAACTAGATCCATGTTCTTTGCTTCCGTGATGACATTTGTCCTCCAGGTGATGGCTGACCTGGAGCACCTTCAAGAAGAAATTGCACGCAGGTCCGCATCGAGACCGACTGATATCCTGCGGGCCCCCGGAGTAGCATTCGAGGCTCTTATGTATTCATGATTTTCGGTTTTCAGTCTGTACTTTATTTCTTTCGAGTCTATATGTTTTTTTTAGCCATCAGTATTTCCGAGTCTTTGTAATAGAAAAATCCAAAAAGATGTCTTTTATTAATATCGAAAAACCCAAAAAGTTTCTTTTATTTCATTTCGCATTTATATCCCTGAACTACGTAATGATCTAATTCATGCGGTGTTATGATATGTAGACAGTCCCCATAGGATTCGATCATAGTCATGAAACTAATTGAGTGAAGAAAAAAAAGAAAGAAAAGAGTGGCAAAAACAAAAAAAGAAAAAGAGAGTGCAAAAATAAAGAGCGGCAGAAACAAAATAAGAAAAATCAAGAGCAATTAAAGGGAGGCAAAAGTAAGAGAAAAGAGGTGCGGAATGAAAAAAGGGTTAGTTAAGGCCGGGATGAAACATGCAACCGTTCAAACACGTGGTAGAAGCGTTTAACTGTTTAGGTGCATTGCATCCCAACGTGCGATTTCCTATATGTGAAGCGTCTCAAAACTAACAAGTTTGTTGGATGTACATTGGACCAGGTTCTGTTTAGGTGGTTAGTTTGTTGGCATTCTGGCAAGTCATCCATATAACACCAGGTCAAAACGCAAGACAACCATGACTAGCAAAGAATCAGATACAGGTGTTGTTGATTCGCCGAGGGAGATTGTAGAATCGGAGTCTGAATTAAAAGAGGAGGTCCATAGGTTGAAACATCAAATGGCGGAAATGTATCAGGCCTAGATCAGGGGATACCCTCCACCTTCATTCCTTACTAACTATACAGAAAACCATGCTTCCATTCCACCACTGTCACAAGCCCAGGTTCCCATTACCGATGATCTTTCCCCTCAACATGCACCAGGTTTTACCCCTTACCACAACTACCATGGCACCTCGTCCCAAATTTTCCATGCTCCACCAGCCAAAATAACCTCAAACCCTACTTTGACATCGGCTCATATTTTTGTAGCTCATCCACAAGCTACCCTCCACTGTTCCTCTAGTGAACCCGCGTTCCAAGCTCCAGATGCTCACTATTATGCTCCAGAACCAACCTTCAAGGTCCTGGATCCTTATCCCTACACCCGTCACTTTGAGCCACCTGTTGAAGCCGAGAAACCGTCTAAGAACGTGGAGCAAGATGAGATATTCAGGAAAGTGAAGAGTTTAGAGCAATCTTTGAAGAACATGCAAGGGATAGGAAGCCAAGTAAGTGTGGCTTACAAGGATTTATGCTTATTCCCTGATGTCCAACTGCCCGTTGGGTTCAAGATGCCCAAGTTTGGCCTGTACGATGGACATGGAGATCCCGTGGCCCATTTGAGAGGCTTTTGCAGCAAGATGAGAGGCGCCAGTGGGAAAGACAAATTATTAATGGCGTATTTCAGTCAGATTTTGAGTGGGGCGGCTCTGGAATGGTACACCCACCAAGACGCTTGCAGGTGGTACACATGGGACGACTTGGCTCAGGCCTTTGCTTGGTACTTTCAGTACAACATAGATATTGTCCCGGATCGCCTATCTTTGACCAAGGTAGAGAAGAAGCCTAATGAAAGCTTTAGGTAATATGGTTTCATATGGAGAGAGCAAGCTGCATAGGTCAATCCTCCAATGGAAGAAAATGAGATGGTCGAGTACTTTCTTCAAGCCCTAGAGCCTACTTACTTTGGCCATTTGATCTCAGCCATAGGTAAGTCCTTCAATAATGTGGTAAAGATAGGAGGAATGGTGAAAGAGGGACTCAAATCAAGCCAGATCATGAGCTACTCCGCCATAAAAGCAACCACACGGGCAATTTAAAGTGGCACCGGAAGTTTGTTAGGCAAAAAGAAGGAAGATGATGTCACTATGATTGTCTCTAGATCATGGCGTGGCCCAAGGGGTTCGCCTCACCAGTACACCCAACATTAACCCCAACCTCAAGCCTACACCCAAGCTCCATATAATCCATCCCAACATTATTTCCCATCACAAGACCCTCAATATTCAGTCAGACCACCCCAATACCATGTTCATCATGCACAGTCATATGCTCAACCCCCTCCTTACCCGTAATGGCATGCTCCAACTCCACAAAATCCTTAGCTACCCCCATAACCATACCGAAACCCTACTGGTCCAAGCTTTCGACCAAGGCCAGATTATAGAAAAGAGAGGCAGCAGTGGAAAGAAACCTTTACCCCTCTTGGAGAGTCCTATACCAGTTTGTTTCAAAGGTTGAGGCAGTTGGACGTCTTGAGGTCGATTGAGTCAAAGATGCCAAATCCACCTCCAAGGAACCTTGATTACTCCCTCAGATGCGCATATTGTTCTGATGCCCTAGAGCACGACACAGAAAAGTGTTGGCATTTGAAGAGGGCAATCCAAGAGCTTATTGATACAAATCAAATTATGGTCCAGAGCTCAGAGGCACCAAACATCAACCAAAATCCATTGACGGCCCATGCAAAGACACATATGATTGAGATAGTTCATAAGGATGGGGAGCCTAAGAATTCGTCCAAGTCTGTTATGATGATCCGTGCTAGAGAAACTAATTCAATTAAGGCTCCAGATTATGCAAAAGCAATTCCCTTGATAGTTGAAGGGGTGACGGAGAAGCTAAGTACGCTCAACGTGAAACCACTTGTATTGGTTGTAAAAGGGCCTCCAGATGATATTAGAGCGAGCCAGGAAAAGCCAAAAGTGGTCGTGCCAGGGATCAGCAAGTCTGTCATAGCCGTGGAAGGGGCTCGTATTACCTCTGTTGTTATTAAGACAGTGACCCAATTGCCAATGGTCGACACAAAGGTTGTCCCGTGGAATTACAAACAAGTGAGAGTGACATATAAAGGGAAAAAAGTAGAGGAAGAAGTCTATGAAATTGGAGGACTGACTCGTTATGGGAGATGTTTTACCCCAGAGGAACTGAGGAAGGACAAGCCATTCAAGGATGGTCAAATCCCAGTAAAGAAGCCGGTCACCGAAGAAGAGGCTGAAGAGTTCCTGAAAAAGATGAAAGTGCAAGACTATTCTATTGTGGAGCAGTTAAGGAAAACACCAGCTCAGATCTTTCTTTTGTCTTTGCTGATACATTCAGATGAACACCACAGAGCCCTGATGAAGATTTTGAATGAGGCCCACGTTCCTAATAAGATCACGGTGAACCACTTGGAATAGATTGCTAACAAGATCTTCGAAGCAAACAGGATCACCTTTTCAGATGATGAACTTCCTATGGAGGGTACTGAACAAGCCCGAGCTCTTTATCTCACGGTGAAGTGCGAGGCTTCTGTTGTCTCAAGGGTACTGATTGATAACGGTTCTAGTACAAATATTTGCCCTCTGTCCACTTTGCAAAAGTTGAATATTGGCACTGAAAGGATCCACATGAACAATGTATGTGTTCGAGGCTCTGATGGAGGAGCAAAATATTTTGTCGGTGATATAATGCTTGAATTGTCAATAGGGCCAGTTGAGTTCACTATGGAGTTCCAAGTGCTAGATATGGTTGTCTCCTACAACTTGTTGTTGGGAAGGCCCTGGATACATGCTGTCAAGGCAGTCCCATCTTCTTTGCATCAAATGGTAAAGTTCGAATGGGACAGGCAGGAAATAGTTGTGCACGGTGATGAGAACTTATGTGCTTACAATGACACGACTGTTCCATTTATTAAAGCTGAAGATGATAAAGGGCCTTGGGTCTATCAAACTTTCGAAACAGTATCTGTCGAGAAGATTCCTGAGGGAGAATACATTCCAGGTCCGAAGCTACCCTCCACGTCCGTCATGGTAGCAATGAAATGTTGAAGAATGGTTTTGTGCCGGGCAAAGGTCTGGGTTCATCTTTACAGGGTATTGTGCATCCGGTGTATCCACATGAAAGTTTCGGTACCTTTGGTTTGGGATTCACACTCACAGGGAAGGACGTGAAAAGGGCTAAAAATTTGAAACGGAAGGTATGGTCACTCCCTAAGCCTATTCCACACATCTCCAAGTTTTTTGTCAAGCCATGGGCCGCAAAGCGTCCAATATCATCAGTCCCGAAACCTGTGGTCAACTTTGATGAAAAGCTGATCACGAGGTTCCAGAGTTTGTTTGATGAGGTTAATATGGTAGAAACTAGGGAAGGTTCCAGTAACGCAGATGTGCAGCTCGTCGGGCCAAATGTGAAGCTTAGCAATTGGAAAGCTACTCATCTCCCCACCCGGAAGGAGTTTTGGTAGTTTGCTTTGTTTTCCTTTCTGTCATATGGGTTATTCCACGGTTGTAATCCAGATTTTTTTTCTTTTTTTTCCTCTTGTTTTGATGTACAAACCCTTCTATCCTTTTATTTTCAATGACATACAATTTCCCGTTTTACTTTATTCCTGATAGCGTTTCATTTTTTTTTCTTCTGTACAGTTCTTTTTATGTTGGTTTCAATGACATGACATGCATGAGGAATTTTCAGCCAAATCTTAAAAGCCAATCTAATTCTGAAATAATAATCCAAGAAGTAGAGTATGATGATGAAACAAAATATGATGAAGAAGCAGCATTTGAGAAAATCAGTAGAGATCTAAAACGCTTCGAAGGAAAACCCAAGCCTAATTTGAATGAAACTGAAGCAATCAATTTAGAAGATCAAGATAATGTCAGGGAAACCAAGATAAGTGTGCATCTGGAACCGCAAATCAAGGAAGAAATAATCAAAGCACTATTTGAATACAAAGATATCTTTGCATGGTCGTATGATGATATGCCGAGTTTGAGCACTGATTTGGTAGTTCATAAATTGCCAACTGATCCTGCATTCCCTCCTGTCAAGTAAAAATTAAGAAAGTTCAAGACTGACATAAGTGTGAAGATTAAAGAAGAAATCACAAAGCAACTTGGAAAAAATGTCATTCGGGTCACTCAATATCCCACTTGGTTAGCTAATGTGGCGACAGTACCAAAGAAGGATGGTAAGACCAGGGTATGTGTTGATTATCGTGATCTCAACAAGGCAAGTCCAAAGGATAACTTTCCATTACCAAACATCCACATTCTGATTGATAATTGTGCCAAGCATGAGATTGGGTCTTTTGTGGATTACTACGTAAGATATCACTAGATGCTGATGGATGAGGAAGATGCAGAAAAGACATCGTTCATCACGCCATGGGGGACATATTGCTACTGGGTAATGCCATTTGGATTGAAGAATGCTGGGGCAACTTACATGAGGGCAATGACTACCATATTTCATGACATGATACACAGGGAGATTGATATTTATGTAGATGACGTGATCATAAAGTCAAAGAAGCAGACCGACCATGTCGGGTATTTGAGGAAGTTCTTCCAAAGGCTCCGCATATACAACCTCAAGCTCAATCCGGCAAAATGTGCATTTGGTGTCCCGTCTGGGAAACTATTGGGATTCATAGTCAGATGACGCGGTATTGAATTGGATCCATCAAAGATCAAATCCATTCAAGAATTACCACCACCAAAGAATAAAACCGAGGTGATGAGCCTACTCAGGAGGTTAAACTACATTAGCAGTTTTATTGCTCAACTCATGACAACTTCTGAGCCCATCTTTAAGTTGCTGAAGAAGAATGATGCGGTTAAGTGGTCTGATGAGTGTCAAGAAGCATTTGATAAGATCAAGAGTTACTTGTAAAACCCACCTGTGTTGGTCCCGCCGGAGCCGGTGAGACCTTTAATTCTCTATTTGACGGTCCTGGATAATTCTTTTGGTTGTGTGTTGGGTCAACACGACATCACGAGCAAGAAAGAGCAACCCATTTATTATCTCAGCAAGAAGTTCACTCCTTATGAGGTTAAGTATACTCTTTTTGAAAGGACATGTTGCGCCCTGACTTGGGTGGCACAAAAGTTGAAGAATTATCTCTCATCCTACACTACTTACCTCATTTCTCGCATGGATCCTCTAAAGTATATCTTTCAGAAGCCTATGCCCACAGGAAGATTGGCAAAGTGGCAGATTTTACTCATAGAGTTTGACATCGTCTATGTGACTCGGACCGCGATGAAAGACCAATCCTTGGCCAATCACTTAGCTGAGAATCTAGTGGATGAAGAATATGAGCCACTGAAGACTTATTTTCCTGATGAAGAAGTGATGTATGTTGACAAGGTTGATCATAATGAAAAGTCGGGTTGGAAACTCTTTTTTGATGGAGCTGCTAACATGAAAGGTGTCGAAATAGGCGATGTACACATTTCTGAAATAGGGCGTCACTACCCTGTGACGGCCCAGCTTCAATTTTATTGCACCAACAACATGGACGAGTACGAAGCATGCATTCTGGGTTTGAGGTTAGCTATAGATATGGGAGTCCAGGAAATACTAGTTCTGGGAGATTCTGATTTGTTTGTTCACCAGATTCGGCGAGAATGGGAGACTCGGGATTTGAAGCTCATACTGTATCGATAGTGTCTGCATGATCTTTGTCAACGATTCAGGTTAGTAGAATTCAAACATATTCCTATGATTCATAATGAGATTGCTGATGCCTTGGCTACTCTGGCGTCAATGTTACACCATCTGGATAAGACTTATGTCGACCCTTTGCATATCCAGGTCCGTGATCAGCATGCCTATTGCAATGTGGTTGAAGAGGAACTTGATGGTGAGCCTTGGTTCCATGATGTCAAGGAATACATCAAGTCGGGGGTATATCCGGTACATGCCACGGGTGATGAAAAGAGAACCATTCGACGTCTGGCTAGTGGATATTTCTTGAGCGGGGAAATTTTGTACAGGAGGACTCTAGATCTGGGATTGCTAAGGTGCATAGATGCTAAACAAGCTTCGACTATCATGGCTGAAGTACATTCCGGAGTTTGCGGGCCGCATATGAGTGGGTATGTCTTAGCAAAGAAGATTCTTCGAGCATGTTACTATTGGCTCACCATGGAACGAGATTGCATCAGCTTTGTTTGCAAATGTCATCAATGCCAGGTACATGGTGATTTGATTCATTCCCCGCCATCTGAGTTGCACACAATGTCTGCACCTTGGCCCTTTGTTGCTTGGGGCATGGATGTCATTGGACAAATTGAGCTGGCAGCGTCAAACTGGCATAGGTTTATTCTGGTGGCCATTGATTACTTTACCAAGTGGGTCGAAGCTGTAACTTTCAAGTCTGTGACCAAGAAGGCGGTGGTAGATTTTATTCATTCAAATATCATTTGCCGGTTTGGAATTCCCAAGGTAATCATTACAGACAATGCTGCTAACCTCAACAGTCATTTGATGAAAGAGGTATGCCAACAGTTCAAGATTATGCATCGAAACTCCACTCCGTATCGTCCTAAGGAAAACGGAGCTGTTGAGGCTGCTAACAAGAACGTAAAGAAGATACTTCGTAAGATGGTGCAAGGTTCCAGGCAATGGCATGAAAAGTTACCTTTTGCTTTACTGGGTTATCGCACTACTACTCGCACTTCAGTAGGTGCAACTCCTTATTTGCTGGTATATGGAACTGAGGCAGTTATACCTGCGGAAGTTGAGATTCCATCCTTTCGGATCGTTGCTGAAGCTGAAATTGATGATGATGAGTAGGTCAAAACCCGGCTAGAGCAGTTGAGTTTGATTGATGAAAAAAGATTGGCAGCAGTATGTCATGGTCAATTGTATCAGAAAAAAATGGCAAGAGCATATAACAAGAAGGTGCGTCCCCGAAAATTTGAAGTGGGCCAGCTGGTATTGAAACGCATCCTTCCACATCAGGCTGAAGCTAAAGGCAAGTTCGCCCCAAACTGGCAGGGGCCGTTCATTATGACAAAGGTGTTGCCCAATAGTGCTTTGTATTTAACAGACATAGAAGGTAAATGTGCGGATATGGCTATCAATTCTGATGTAGTCAAAAGATATTATGTATGATTTCTTTGCTTATCTTCAATTGCATTTTGTACTTGGCATGTTCAAAGTTGGAATGACGAAGACATTTTATTCTGCTACCCAAAACACCTTTACTCTTTGTTACCCCTTTTGAGCCTTATTTATTTTCTTTCATATCCCTCTTTTGGAATCAGAAGTAGAGTTAGAAAATATAAAAGCGAAGAAAGGGGGAAAAAGAATATAGAAAAAAGAGAAAGAAAAACAAAAGAAAAAAGAAGGAAAAAAAGAAAAGAAAAGAAAAAAAGATTAAAAAAAGCAACAAAAACAAAACAACTCTTAAGATTGAACTACATTTGACCTGATTCCTTTTAAGGATACGTAGGCAGCCTTACTCTGAGGTTCGGTCCCATCAAAATAAAAATCTAAAATTTTCCATATTCAAAGAAACTGGGGCAGAAGTTTTAATCTTGCAAAAAGATCTGATTTCAAAAGTTGTAATTTTGAACCCTTTCATCTTAAATTATTTTGAGCCTTCGTGCCACCCTTTCTTTCTATTCCTGTCCAAAAACCTACACTACAGTCCAAAGAAAGACCTTCTGATCAATCTTTGAGGATGCCAAGTCAAGTGAGATAGAGGTATGATTTACATCATGGGTAGCATCTTATTCATGGGCATAAGGAAAAATGAATAAATGAGAGAGTCTTATTGGTGAAAACCCTCACGGGCACCGTAAGGCTATGGTGAGTCGAGAGAAAATTCAAAATGAGAGAGTCTTATTAGTGAAAACCCTTACAGGCACTGTAAGGCGACGGTGAGTTAAGATATGAGCAAATGAGAGAGGTTTGCTGGTGCAAACCCTTCGGGGAACTACAAGCCGAATGAGGTTCATGACTTTACAGAGAAATTGAATTATGAAAATCCCGGTTTTGAAGTATGAAAACATGGCATGAATTGAAATGTGATTAGTTGGATGGATTAGGCTTATCAATCTGAAATGCATGTCATGATCATTGGAGCCGACTGCTTTATTCAGATAAGTCTCTTTTCCATTCTTTTTCAAATAGTCATCTCTGTTCAAAATTTTCCTCTTTATTCCTAACTCTCGAAGTCACTTCGCTTCGTTTCTTTTGGGTCTATTTTTCTAAGTCTCTATCAAGTTAGTCTTTGTTAAGCAAGCGAAAAAGGACTTCAAATCCCATTACCAGCTTTTTAATTGTACCAAGCGAAATTCGGCCAAGCACATCACAAGTGACATGAGTCAGATTAGCAATGTGGTGGTAATTGAAGTTCAGATGGTCAAGTGATTCGTGAATTTTGAGGAAAGGTAGAGGTTCAACAATTGTCTGAATAAAAATGCCATACAACAAGTTGAGTGTAAGGGATTCGGGTTCAGAGGTTTTTTATGGTCGAGGTTCGATCAGAAGGTCAAATAATTCTTTGTTAGCCCGAAGCAACTAATCAGAATGAAGAATGGTAGTGGCAGAAGCAGACACCTTCAGCAAGGATGCCACAAACTAACCACCATATTTTCAAAACTGACAAGATTTTCTTTGATTGAAACAGGGGCAAGAAATTTTGTTTACTCTGTAGGAATCCTCCATGAGGAAAGCATGTTCCAGATATGTTCAGTTTTAAGTTTTCAGGACCCCCCTGGATAATGGGATCTAGTTTTAAATTTTCAAGACCCTCCTGGATAATGGGATTCAACTAACACTCATGAATGTTCCTGGTATAAATTGGAGTAGAAAATTTTCTTTGTTTTGTCTATGTTGTTATGATCGCAGGCGCCCACCTGGAGAACGAGGGAATTCGTTTCAAGTTTTAAGTCAGTGGCAGGCGCCCACCTGGAGAATGAGGGAATTCATTTCAAGTTTTAAGTCAGTGACAGGTGCCCACCTGGAGAACGAGGGAATTCGTTTCAAGTTTTAAGTCAGTGGCAGGCCCCCACCCGGAGAACGAGGGAATTCATTTCGAGTTTTAAATCAGTGGCAGGCGCCCACCCGGAGAACGAGGGAATTCATTTCAAGTTTTAAGTCAGTGGCAGGCGCCCACCTGGAGAACGAGGGAATTCATTTCAAGTTTTAAGTCAGTGACAGGCGCCCACCTGGAGAACGAGGGAATTCATTTCAAGTTTTAAGTCAGTGGCAGGCGCCCACCTGAAGAACAAGGGAATTTATTTCAAGTTCATGTTAGTGACAAACGCCCACCTCGAGAACGAGGGAATTCATTTCAATTTTTAAGTCAGTGGAAGGCGCCCACCTAGAGAACGAGGGAATTCATTTCAAGTTTTAAGTCAGTGGCAGGCCCCCACCTGGAGAACGAGGGAATTTATTTCAAGTTCATATTAGTGGCAGGCGCCTATCTGGAGAATGATAGAATTCATTTCAAGTTTTAAGTCAGTGGCAAGCGCCCACCTAAAGAATGAGTGAATTTATTTCAAGTTCATGTTAGTGGCAGGCGCCCACCTGGAGAACGAGGGAATTCATTTCAAGTTTTAAGTCACTGGCAGGCACCCACTTGGAGAATGAGGGAATTCTTTTCAAG
The DNA here is from genome assembly GCF_000390325.3 of Nicotiana tomentosiformis. Classification (NCBI taxonomy): domain Eukaryota; kingdom Viridiplantae; phylum Streptophyta; class Magnoliopsida; order Solanales; family Solanaceae; genus Nicotiana; species Nicotiana tomentosiformis. Next base: position 192,339,740 of record NC_090813.1, on the reverse strand, counting down.
TTTTAAGTCAGTGGCAGGCACCCACCTGAAGAACGAGGGGATTCATTTCAAGTTTTAAGTTAGTGACAGGCGCCCACCTGGAGAATGAGGGAATTCATTTCAAGTTTCAAGTTAGTAACAGGCGTCCACCTGGAGAATAAGGGAATTCATCTCAGAATCTATTTCAAATTTCAAGTCAGTAGCAGGCACCCACCTGGAGAACGAGGGAAGTCATTTCAAAATTTATTTCAAAATTTATTTCAAGTTTCAAGATAGTAGCAGGGGCCCGTTTGAAGAATAGGGTCAATTCAAGTTTAGAAGTAGCAGAAGCTCGCCTCAAGAATGTGAGTCGACAGTTAGAGATGCATAACAGAACTGTAGAAGATTCAAGATCAAGTTTCTGGAGACCTATAGATAGGAATCTTGTAACTCATAGTTGATAGACTTGCTTAGTTTCTTTTCATATTGATTTTGGTATAATAAGGAGTTCAGCAAGTAGTAGCAGCAGCAACAGCAGTGAAATCACAGCTTCTCGGTAGTCCCAGCTACCAAAACTTCCAGAACTTCACTAACCTGATTTCTTTTTAGCCAAGGATATGCAGACAACCTCCGAAGCAAGGTTCGGTCAAACTTTTCCAAAACGCTTCTCATGGAATATCCAAACGGGCAAAAATTGCTCGTATTTGCTCACTTTATCTTTGCCTGAAAACTCTTCGTGTTTCCGAGCAAAGAGGGGCAGCTGTGAGAACGTGATTTTTGCCCGACTAAAAATACTCCTACAAAATTCAAAATTAGATTTTTCTAAATTATTTTTATTTTTATAAAAAATTTAGGAATTTTCTTCTTAATTTTTGTTCGCATTTAGTTGCATATTTAGTATCTTAAAATCATAGAAATACTAAAAAAATGTTCAACATTTCATTGCATAGAATTTCTAGATCTTAATTAAATTTTAGGATTTAAATACATGAGTTAATTGCCTTAATAAATAAAAATCACAAAACAAAATGGTGATTTTTACATGTTTAGCTTTTAGTTTTAAAATTAGTATTTCCCTTTAAATTAGCTTTAAGTTAATTAATTATTTTAATATTAAAAATAGATAATTAATTCAATTCTATAAATTAGATTGGATTTAGGATTTGATTTAGGTTTTTAATTAATTAGATTAAGATTTTTTTTTAAAATCAAGAAAAGAAGAAAGAAAGAAAGAATGAGAATGAGAATTGAGCCAACTCTAGCGGTCCAAAACCCCCAATCCGCCCCAACCCAAACCAGTCACCCGGTCCAGCTTCCCCCCAAGACCAAACGACGTCGTTTGGTTTTAATTCAATCTCAGCCGTTGATTAATTCGAGATCCAGTGGTTGAGAACTCCTCCCCCTTTCCCATTTAACTGTCCAAACACCACCACCCCTCCCCCCCAACCCTAGAGATCCCTTTCATTCTTTCATCTCCCTCCTCTCTAAGCCTAACCCTAGCCGCCCCAAAATTTCCACACCCCACTAGCCGGCGGCCGGCCTCCAAACCCCCCTAAAACTCACACCCTATACTCCTCTCTTCATCCTCAATCCAAATCTACCTTCAATTTCTCCAAAGAACCACCCAAAATCCTCGAATTTTAGATCTAAAAAGGGCCAGAATATCTAGCTTTATTCTTTCTGATTTTTTTTTTTCCATCAATGATCGATCGTTGTGACTTTAAAACTGACATTGATCAATTACTCTTATCAAGAGCAATTGATTAATGTGAGTTTTAGTCCGATTCGAAGCCATCGGAGTCCGGCCGAGGCTTTTCACCACCATTGCTAGCTGTTTCGTTTCATTCACTGTTCTTCCTCGAGGTTCGGATTAATATCTCTCATTTTTTTGTTTATTTTATTTTATTTTTTTATTTGTTCTATTTTGACCAAGTTGAAAACGAGGCTGCCTTAAGGGTTTTATTTCAATTACATAATCATTTGAAAACGAGTTTAGTTAATTTTATTTTGCATGTTTGGATTGATTTATTAATTAGTAGCTTAATTTTAGGTTAATTGGTTTAATTGCATAAGTTGTCAATTTAATCAATTGTGAATTAATTAGACATCAGGGCATGTTTATTTGTCAAATGGTTGGATGTTTTTGTATTTCATTTTTTTGGTTATAAGTGTAATTCTCTTGGTGTGACTATTGGTAATAAACAGAACTTACGGGGGTCAATTGAAAAGTAAAAAAATAGGGAAATTTCAGATAAGCATACAAGAAGCTTCTAGATATTGAACAACTGTCCATTTTTAGTTTTAAAAAGATGCTGAAATTAGATAGAAAAGGATAGCTGTAGAAAATTGGTTAGAAAGATGCTCTTTTCTCCTGAATATTAGGGACGGCACATGTGAGGTGAGCTATCAGATTTTTTCCTTATAAAAGGAGCTATCTTTTTGCATTTAGGAGACAGAGAGAGAGCACCCACATAATTCACTCTTCATTTTCCATTTTACTCTCATCCCTTCATTAAGACACACACGAGAGGACCCCTGAAATTCATAAATTGATTCTCCTCATTTTCATTCTGATTTCCTTCTCTTTAAGTTTAAAGCTAAAAAAAAAAAATTGTTTTCACGCTGCTTTTCCTATCCATTTTTACTAGTTTTACTTCATGTTGCTGGGACTTCTGATTTGAGTTTGAAGCTATTGTATTTTTAGTTTTCTGCTGCTGTTTTCTTACTGCCGCTTCTTCCCAGTTATTAGAGATTTATTTTTTTCTTTTGCTTTGCTGCATCAAGGTATTAATTTCAATCTTTTTTTTATGTATCAGTTATTTAAGTATCATAATGTCAAGAAATCTGCAATCATGGGTTACTTATGTGTTTGATAAATGCTCCTTGTAGTAATTAATCACTTATGTTCGAACCAATGCTCTTTTCTGTTTGAGTTTATGGATGAAGTTTGTGTTAATCATGTTGAATTCATATCTGAATTTACTAAATCTAGTTTGCATGACTTTCATCTCGTTTGGTTGTTTTATTCCTGATAAACGTCCTTTTTATTACCAGTATGCCTTCTGTTAAGTGTTCAAGTTGTCAGTTACTTGATGATTAGCATCAAAGTGAGTCAAACTCCATTGTGCCTTCACGAAAGCTGACTAAAAACTGATTTGAAATCATGTGAGTATTTGTATTAGGAATTATGTCTTTTGCAGACTAGGTCATAGTTCGAGCATCTCTTTTCATCTAAAGAATCGCTATTTTTCAAGGTTTAAAGGATTTGTTGGAGAAGTTTGTGATAGTTCAACTTGAAATCAAAGCATAGAATCAGAAGTTTGTAACACATGTAGCACTATATTACTCATTAGTTTCAGTTTTGTTTTAATATGGAGTTTGTAATTTACTAATCACAAGTTGAGTTTCATGCTGTAAAAAATATTTGAAATAGAAAATGGTGACTGACAATGTAGCTGATTTTCGAATAAGATTTTGACGTAATGGGTTCATTATATAAATTTGGGTCTACTTGCGTTAATGTTAGAGACCCAATATGGTAATTTCTGATTTGTTTCCTTATTGAGTTTGAAATCCTGAAGTGTTGACATATGTATGAGCCTTCTATATGAGATTAGAATCAATATTTATTATGTTTAAGCATGGTGTTAGGCTAGATGAGTAGTAACAATTATATGTTTCTGGACTTGGCTATCTTGAATCGCCCCACTTTATGTTTTTGGGCCGTATATTAAATTGGCCCATCTTGAAAGCTTGCTGTAAAATCAAATGCATCAGGTCTCAATTGTTGAGAACCTAAAGAGACCTGGTGGAGAATAGGTCTTACTGGACCTATCATATTGTGGCCCAGGTCTCAAAAAGCCATAAAACAAAATACCACACGGTATTTGTAAATTGTTTATAGTCCAAATGTTGGTTGAAAATATATAGTCATTCAATTAGAATTTATTTAGTGTAATTCTGTACACCCTCTCATTAAGCTTAAACCCAACTGCCTTGTTAATCAATTTCATATGGTTAAGTTATTTTAAGCCATTTTCTGTCACGCCAACAAGAGGAGTGCGTGAATTGATAGCACATGTTTGTTAGAATCTAAATGAAAGAGATCGTTGGTTTAGTTATACAAAGGTCACAAATCTCCGTAAAATGCTTTAGGCGCATTCTAAATCCACTATCGTGATTGTGTACACGTTCGCGTGACATAATTACGATTCTCAAAATAAATCAAGGTATGCGTTCGCGCGACTTTGGCCAAAAATCTTTAATAATTAATAAAGCGTGATTAGTTGTGTACACGTACGCGTGACATGATTTTAGCGCCTCAAATAAAATGGATTTACACACATGTGATCTGTTCCTAAGGTAAATCTATAAACGCCATGATTAAAAGCAGTAAATGCACATAGGTTCTAAAAATACATAATTGAACAATTAATAAGCCATGTATGATTAAAAACGACCGTACTAAAATCACGGAATCCGAAAATGCCTAACACTTTCTCCCGGGTTAACAAAATTTTTTACCTAGTTTTCTGGTTTCGCAGACTTTAAAACAGAGTCAACTTTCTCGATTTGGGATTTAAAATAAACCGGTGACTTGGGACATTATAAATTATTCCCAAGTGGTGACTCTGAATATAATAAATAATCCCATTTCGATTATGTCACTTTAATTGAAAAAACTCCATATCCCCCTCGGGAAAAAAGAGGTGTGACAGAAACTTCCAAGCATTCAAACATGGCGTCTGAAGAATCTGAGATCCAATCTATTAAACAAATCTCAAGAGGAAGAAGACGACAATTAAGGTAAAATTTCTCCAAAAAAGAAGTCACAAAGCTCTAGCCAAAAACGCCACTGTCAAGAGGCAAATGCAGCTGTCGCTACCACTGTTATCTCTGCTATCTTGGGCTTTACGGTGCAGTTCATTTTAACTCTCTCAGCCCATCTGCTCACAATTTAATTAATGAATTTCACAGTGCAGTTTATTTTTTCATTAAATCTACTGAAATGGGCATTTAATCCGTAGCCGTCGTTGCTGAATTTCATAGTTTTTTCATGGCGTGAAGGAGTTTTCTGGTCGGTATGAGGAAATGATGGTGGGGATGGTGACTCAGAGAGGAGGAGGAAGAAGAATGTAAAACTATGCTTTTCTTAAATAAAACAAAAGAAAAAAAATATGATTTTGGTATTACTTCACGCGTCTAAAGAGAGGTGAGACACACTCTTTTTGCCACATCATCTGACGTGTTCAATAGTCATAATTTATATGATGTTGAAGTGTTTAATAGATACAAGTTTTAGTTAAGGTGTTAAAATAGAAATTGAAGTCAAATTTAAGGGGTTGTCTAGGTATTTGGCCTATAAATTAAATCTCAAACAGTTCTTGCATTTGTATTTCTACAAAAGCTTCTCTTCTACGGTTGGCATCTGGATTTGAACAGATAGCACTCAAGTACTTCAAACTTCAAAGATTCACGAGAGAGAGAAGAAAGAAAAAAATGAAATAAAAAGTGCAATTGGTAGGCTTGGGGGATATGTGCTTCCATGTCTCAAAATTTCTATACATTTAAATGCATTTTTTATCATTTAAATTTCTTTGCTTTCACACCCTAGATATCATCTAGAAAAATGTAGAGAATTCTATGTATAGCTAACCCTAGTTGTCATTTGCTTTCCACAAGAAATATTAGGAAAATCCATTTTCCCTACACTGCATAAAGGTTAACTAATAGGCTAATAAGTTAACTAATATCCCTTATGAATAAACTCAGCCTAATAGTATTTTTCAATAGGCCTACTTAAATTAAGGAGGGACAGCCATCATTTAAGTTATATTCGTATTGCACAACATTTACAAAGTGTACCCGATCGGATTTGAAGTAGTTCAGTCTCTTCAATGCAACTTCAGAAATCAAATCTGAAGTTCTTCTATCTTTCAAATACAACTTCAGAAATTCGAATCTGAAATAGTTCAATCTCTTTAATGCAACTTCAGAAATCAAACTTGAAGTTCTTCTATTTTTCAAATGCAACTTCCGAAATTCGAATCCTAACTAGTTCAATTTATTGATGAATGCAATTTTAGATTTCGAATCTTAAGTTCTCAAAGATAAACTTGTTCTTCGAATTTCAACAATCCAATACACGATTCAGTGCTCAAATCTACTTCAAATTAGCTCAAATTTGAAACATAACTTTTAAATATATAAAGAATAAATCTCAATCATCAAACCGTCAAAATAACAATAAAATTAACAAATTTATTTTGCAACTAAGAAGAAGAAGAAGAAGAAGAAGAAACTGTAAGCACAAAGAAGAAGAAAACAACGGTAGAAAAGATGAGAAAAGTGTATGTATATGAAGTTATTCAAAATTGGATATTAGTTAAACTTTTTTTAAAAGTAGGTACAAATTCAGTGGATGGGCAAAACTGGGTGTCATGTGAAATTTTACAATTAACGATATGTAAAATAATATTTCCAACCAGTCATCGTAAACCCCTGCTCTTAATTAATCTTCATTCGCCCAAATTATCTATACATTTTCCCAAAGTCATACTTTACAAAAATTATGATTTGTAAAATAACATCCCCAGCTTGTTGGGAAATAAAGGAAAAATGACATGTAAATTTATTTATTTGTGAGAGGATACACCTACACTATCCTAATAAATTTTTTCAGTAGTGTAAATTTTTTCCCGAGATTAGATAAGACTTTCTCTTATTAGAGGTAGTAGGAACAACAAAGTTTAAATAGACAAACCAACAAAGATTAAATAAATAAACCAGCAACAGAGGCAACGTTAGCATTTAAAGTTTATGGCTTCTAAATTTGTCATCAAACTCATAATTAGTTTTAATTACTGAGTTCACAATTAAATATTTTTATATATTTAACAAATACTTTAATATAGATACAAAGTCTAAATAAAAACCGCAAAGTAATAATCTACCTCCATTCCTTTCAGCAAGTCTTTGAAAATAATGGAAGTATCAATATATAATCAAAGAAAGTAGCAGCGTATGGTTTGAAGTGTTGAACTAATCGAAATAAAGAACAAGTATAATTTTGTTTCTTTAACTGATCGAAAAAAAGAGCGTTGGGTTATATGGATATTTGTAAAAGAGCATTAATTACATTTCTCTTCATTACTCATCACTGAGTTATGATTTATAGTTGCATACTTGCATTTTTTCTTTTCTTGCATGCTGCTAGCTGTGCATAACAAGTTTTGCCACTTATTAACAATAATTTCATGCATAGTTACTTGTAATTAAAATACAACTTTTTACATAAAAAAAAAACTTTTAAATATATTACAATGTTAACAACACGGTATATAGCCCAAAACAGATTTTAGTCACTACAATCCGTATAGATTACAGGTTCGGCCAAACCCAATAACGTTGGTCCAAACTTTTTATTTATCTTTAAAAATTCATTGGTATAAATTATTAATTTTGGGTGCAGTAATTTAAAAGAACGAGAATTTCGAACGCATAAACTTCAAATCATGACTTTGCCTTTGTATACATACTTTTAAATTTTGAAACTTTTTTTTATACACACGTATATAAAATAGTACGGGCTATCCAGCTTTCGGACTGGTAATTAAAAAATAGCCAGCGTCTGCAAAGTCATTGAAAAATAGCCATTATTTTGCTGCAACACGGAAAGTTCCAGCATAATATACTAGAGATTGGTGCACTTGTGTATGAACTTCCAGCATATTATGCTGGAACTCCAACACACGAAAAGTTCCAGCATAATATACTGGAGATTGGAACTATGAACTTCCAGCATATTATGCTGGCCCAGTATATTATACCGGAACTTCAGTATATTATGTTGGAAGTCTAATATATTATACTGGAAGTTCAGTATATTATACTGGAACTCCAGTATATTATGCTGGAATATTTTTCGGATTTTGAACAATATTTTCGTTCAGATTTATCTTTACATGAAAAGTGGCTAAATTTCGATGAATTTTGAAACTGTCGCTATTTTTCAATTACCACTTGTAAATCTGGCTATTTTTGAATTTCACCCCGTATATATAGGTTGTATATGGGATAAGGTTTACGCTGAACCTGTTCACTAAGCTGGGCTTGGGCTTCATGAATTGTAACTTTACACACGTAGTCAGTTAAGGATTTTTAGCATTAAATTTAGGAAATTTTAACTCCAATATAAAAAGTATACATCCTGTTTATTATAAACCAAAATTATTTTAAAATATTATTTTCTATATCTACCTTTTATATTTTACAGCAAAATAAATATTTTATGATATATACTACCATTGAGGCCTGAAATAAGGCATGAAATACGCTATTTATGTTTTTCCTCTCTCTTAGACAGCTGGACATACCTATGTTTAAGGGATTGTCGTTACTGTATTCATGAATACATGGCGCGAACGTGAATACATGTGAATACATACGTGTACAACTGTATTCATGAATACATCAACGCGAATACATGTGAATACATGCGCGTACAGGTGGACTGCCCTGATTTTAGGCGTTTTTTGCTGTTATATTCATGAACACATGGCGCGAATACATGTGAATACATGCGGGTACAGCTGGACTGCCCTGATTTTAGGTGCTTTTTATTGATGTATTCATGAGTACAACAGCGCGAATATGTGATGACCCAAAAGGGTCATCTTATGTTTTAGAACTCGAATCTGCGCTCTTAAGCCTTAAAAATCTCATTTTTACCCTTCTCGATTTACGTGCACAGTCCGGGCAGGTTTCCGAAAAACTTTTACATTGAAAACTAATAAAAATAAGAATTTTTACTTTAAAAGTTGATTTTAGTTGATTTCGGTCAATATTTTTGGTAAACGGGCCCGGATCCGTACTTTGACGGTCCTGGTAGGTCCGTATCGAATTATGGGACCTTGGACGTATGCCCGGAATCGAATTCGGAGGTCCCTAACTTGAGTTATGAATTTTTGATGAAAATTAAAAGTTTGAAAATTATTTATTTTTAAGAATTGATTGATATTTGGCATTGTTAGTATCGGGTCCGTATTTTGGTTCTGGAGCCCGATACAGGTTCATTATGATATTTAAGACCTGTCTGAGAAATTTGGTGAGAAACAGAGTTGATTTGACGTGATTCGGACGTCCAGTTGAGAAAATAGAAATTTTAAAGTGTTCTTGAGAATTTCATTTGATTTGGTGCTAAATTCGTAGTTCTAGGTGTTATTTTGGCGATTTGATCGCGCGAGCAAGTTCGTATGATATTTTTAGACTTATGTGCATGTTTGGTTTGGAGTCCTGGGGGCTTGGGTGAGTTTCGGATAGGCCACAGGATGTTTTGGACTTTGAAAATCAGGTATTTTGCTGCAGCAGGTGTTTTGGCATGTCCTTCTTCGCGTTCGCGAAGGTACTCTAGCGAACGCAAAGAGTAAACTGGGCAGCTGAAGTTTTCTTCTTCGCGAACGCGAAGGCTTTGTCGCGAACGCGAAGCGATGGGGGCGTTACCCTTCGCGAACGCGACCATCTCCTCGCGAACGCGTAGTGTTAGGCACACCTGGGGAGGGCTTGTCATTCCTTCATCGCGAACGCTAGCAATGCCTCGTGAACGCGAAGGCCAGGGGGAGTAACCATCGCGAACGCGAGCAGGATCTTGTGAACGCGAAGGCTTGGCAGCCAATACCTTTCGCGAATGCGACAGTGGCCTCGCGAACGCGATGCACACTGTCGCCCAGTACATAAAACAGAATCAAACACGGGTTTAAGCCATTTCTTCAAAAAATTTCAAGAATCAAATGGGTAGACGCGATTTTCAAGAGTCATTTTCTTCCCCAAAGTATTGGTAAGTGATTCTAAACTATTTTCTTTCAATTATCAATTATATTTCTTGAATTATCAATCTAAAATCTAGAGTTTTCATGGTAGAATTAGGGGTAAGGGTAGAAACTAGAAATTTCGAAAATTTGGGGATTTAGACCTCAATTTGAGGTCGGATTCCAAAACCAATTATATATTCGGACTCGGGGGTAAATGGGTAAATGAATTTTGGTCCGAACCTCGAGATTTGACCAAGCGGGCCCGGGGTCGATTTTTTGACTTTTTGGAGGAAAATTTAGAAAATTTAATTTATGCAATATAATTGATTCCTTTAGCAGTATTTGATATTATTGAGTCATTTTTGAATAGATACGAGTGGTTTGGAGGTAAATCCCAAAGGAAAAGCTGTGATTGAGAATTAAGTGGCCTTCGAAGCGAGGTAAGTATTGTGTCTAATCCTGACTTGAGGGAATTAGGAACCTTAGATTACTTGCTAAGTGAAATTCATATGAGCGGCGTATATGTGAGGTGATGAGTACTTATGCGTCGCCAATTTATCTGTTTTTCATGTTTCTCTGTTTTGTCTTATATTGTCTCTTTCCTATGCCAAATTGCTACGTGTTATACTAGTGTTGTTCAATTTATCGTTCTAATCATGTTTACGGATTTTTTGGTGATAATTGAGTTTTTATTTCAAAGTTGAGATTGATATTATGGAACCAAATGTTGAAGTAAGGTTTGTACTTGTTATTTATGCATTGCATTATGGTAAGGGAGAGTGTTAATGCACGAAGGGTGATGCCGTACCATATTATGAGTGTTAATGCACGAAGGGTGATTCCGTGCCATATTGTGAGTGTTAATGCACGAAGGGTGATGCTGTGCCATATTGTGAGTGTTACTGCATGAAGGGTGATGCCATGCCATGATATGAGAGTTAATGCACGAAGGGTGATGCCGTGCCATGATATGAGAGTTAATGCACGAAAGGTGATGCCGTGTCGTTTCTATTAATTTTATAGTGAGATTGAGAGTAAAAGTACGAAGGGTGATGTCGTGCATTTTTCCTTAATGTATTCACTATTCCTGATGATTCATGGTATATTGACTGCTCCGGTGATCATTCTGTTGTAGTTCTTTATCTTGTATTCCCCTCAGTATGTTCCCCTCCCGACAATTCCTGTTTAGTTCTTCATTTCTGTTATTTGTATATACACTATTAAATTGTACAGGTTTATTTGTAGGTGCCTTGCCTTAGCCTCGTCACTACTTCGTCGAGGTTAGGCTCGACACTTACCAGTACATGGAGTCGGTTGTACTGATGTTGCAATCTACACTTTTTGTGCAGATTTTGATACCGGCTCAGGTTGATCGAGATTTTGTTATTGGTCCGCTGTCCGGAGACTCAAGGTAGATCTGTCGGCGTTCACAGACCTTGAAGTCCCCGTCTATCTTTTATGCCCTACTGTTTTCTTTCATTCAGACAGTTGTATTTCTTTCAGACTATTATTTGTAGTAAATTCTAGAATGCTTGTGAATTGTGACTCCAAATCCGGATGGCAGTAATTAATACAGTTTTATGATATTCCACACTTATTATATTTCATCTTAGTTAATTATTGTTAATTACTAAATGGGAATAAGAAATTGGTTTAATGATTCTCTAACGTTGGCTTGCCTAGCAAGTGAAATGTTAGGCGCTATCACGGTCCCGTCGGTGGAAAATTTCGGGTCGTGACAATTGGTATCAGAGCACTATGTTGCCTAGGTCTCACGATTCACGAGAAAACTTAGTAGAGTCTGGAGGATCGGTACAGAGACGTTTGTGCTTATCTTCCAGAGGCTATGAAGTTTAGGAACAAGTTTCACTTATATTCTTCTCTGTCGTGCGATTTTGCTTTCTCAATACTGATTGAACTCTTTTACTCTTATTCTCTCGCAGATGGCGAGAACGCGTACCGCTTCCTCAGCTGAGCAGCAGCTAGAGCCTCCAGTGACAGCTCCTACGCGGGGCAGAGGTCGAGGCCGAGGCCGTGCCAGAGGCCGAGGTAGGGGCAGGGCTCAGCCTAGGGCCTGAGCAGCAGCCCCAATAGTGGAGCCTCAGATAGAGCTTGACGAGGAGGTTCCATCCCAGACTGTTCCTGCCGAACCAGCTCAGGTTCCGGAGGGGTTCATTGCTACCCCAGTACTTCAGGATGCTTTGGTCCGTTTGGCGGGCCTTATGGAGAGTGTGGCCCAGACTGGCACATTTCCTATGGCACCAGCAGTGTCTTAGGCTGGAGGAGGAGCCCAGACTCCCACCAGTCCCGCTGTGGAGCAGATAGCTCCCCAGTATCAGGCTCCCGTAGCTCAGCCAGTCGGATTAGTTCAGCCAGTTATTGCGGCACAGGTCGGAGATGGGCCAGTTATGTCTTCTGAGGCTTTATGGAGATTGGACAGGTTTACCGAGCTCTTTCCTGTTCACTTTAGTGGTGCTCCTTCAGAGGATCCCCAGGAGTATATTGACAGCTGTCACGAGCTTCTACGGAATATGGGTATAGTGGAGACCAATGGGGTCGATTTTGCTGCATTTCAGATGACTCGTTCTGCCAAATAATGGTGGAGAGATTACTTGTTGACCAGACCAGCAAGGTTGCCTGCTCTTACTTAGGACCAGTTCTCTCAACTCTTCATAGAGAAGTTTCTGCCTATCACATTGAGAGAGGAGTGGCGCCGTCAGTTTGAGTGTCTCCGACAGGGCAGTATGACTATTACTCAGTGTGAGACCCGTTTTGTGGATTTGTCCCGTCATGCCATTTTTCTGCTTCCCACTGAGAGAGAGGAGGGTGAGGAGGTTTATTGATGGACTTGCTCAGCCTATCAGATTACAGATGGCTAAGGAGACCGGGAGTGAGATTTTTTTCAGGCGGCTGCTAATGTCACCAGACGAGTCGAAATGGTTATTACTCAAGGAGGTCAGGGGTCTGACAAGAGACCTCATCATTCCGGTGAGCTCAGCGATGCCTCATCTAGAGGCAGGAGTACTTTTGGTAGAGGCCATCCTCCCAGGCCATTTCATTCAGCGCTCCAGGCATCCCACGGTGCCTCAGGTGGCCGTGGCCCTCAGATGTATTATTCCGACCAGCTAGCTTACAGTGTACCACCAGCTCCTATTAGTGCACCTCCACTCCAGAGTTATCAAGGTGGTTATTCAGGTCGACAGGATCAGTTTCAGGGTCAGCAGTCACAGCAGCCGAGGTTATGTTATACTTGTGGTGATCCGAGGCACATTGCTAGATTTTGCCCTCAGGCAACGGGCAGCTCACAGCATCAGAATTCTCGTGCCATGGTTCCAGCACCAGTTGCTGCACCACCTGCTCAGCCAGCCAGAGGCAGGGGTCAGGCAGCCAGAGGTAGGGGCCAGACAGTTAGAGGTGGAGGTCAGGCCGTTAGAGGTGGAGACCAGCCAGCTAGAGGCCGTCCCAGGGACGTAGTTCAGGGTGGTGGGGCCCAGCCCCAGTGTTATGCTTTCCCAGCCAGACCTGAGGCTGAGTCATCTGACGCTGTTATCACAGGTATTGTTTCAGTTTGCAGTAGAGATGCTTCAGTTCTATTTAATCCGGGATCTACTTACTCCTATGTGTCATCCTATTTTGCTTCCTATTTGGTTGTGCCCCGTGATTCTTTGAGTGCTCTTGTGTATGTGTCCACACCAGTGGGAGATGCTATTGTTGTAGATCATGTTTATCATTCGTGTGTGGTCACCATTTGGAGTCTTGAGACTCGTGTAGATCTTTTACTTCTTGACATAGTTGATTTTGATGTCATATTGGGTATGGATTGGCTGTCACCTTATCATGCTATATTAGATTGTCACGCCAAGACGGTAACCTTAGCCTTGCAGGGGTTGCCTCGATTAGCGTGGAGATGGAATCTTGGCCATTCTGCCAGCAGGGTTATCTCTTATGTGAAGGCTCGGCATATGGTCGAGAAGGGGTCTCTAGCTTATTTGGCTTATGTCCGCGATTCTAGTGTGGAGGTTCCTTCCATAGATTCAGTGCCGGTTGTTCATGAGTTTCCATAGGTGTTTCCTGCAGACCTGCCGGGGATACCACCCGACAGGGATATTGATTTCTGCATTGATTTGGCTCCGGGCACTCAGCCTATTTCCATTCCGCCATATCACATGGCCCCGCCGGAGTTGAAAGAATTGAAGGAGCAGTTGCAAGATTTGCTTGATAAGGTCTTCATTAGACCTAGCGTCTCGCCCTGGGGTACACCTGTGTTGTTTGTGAAGAAGAAAGATGGATCGATGAGGATGTGTATAGATTATCGGCAGTTGAACAAAGTCACCATCAAGAACAAATATCCATTGCCGAGGATTGATGATTTATTTGATCAGCTTCAGGGTGCCAAGATGTTTTCAAAGATTGATTTGAGATCTGGCTGCCATCAGTTGAGGATTAGGGCATCCGATGTTCCAAAGATTGCTTTTCGAACTCGGTATGGGCATTATGAGTTTCTAGTGATATCATTTGGGCTGACAAATGCCCCAGCAGCATTCATGGATTTGATGAACCGGGTGTTCAAACCCTACTTGGATTCCTTTGTGGTTGTGTTTATTGATGATATCTTGATCTACTCCCACAGTCGAGAGGAGCATGAGCAGCACATTCGGATCGTTCTTCAGACTCTGAAATACAACCAGTTATATGCTAAGTTCTCAAAATACGAGTTTTGGTTGAGTTCAGTTGCTTTCTTGGGTCACGTTGTATCAGCAGAGGGTATTCAGGTGGATCCTAAGAAGATTGAGGCAGTCCAGAACTGGCCTAGACCCACATCAGCTACAGAGATCCGTAGTTTCCTGGGTTTGGCGGGCTATTACCGTCGATTTGTGGAGGGGTTTTCATCCATAGCAGCCCCGTTTACCAGATTGACCCAGAAGGGTGCCCCGTTCAGGTGGTCAGATGAGTGTGAAGCGAGCTTTCAGAAGCTCAAGACTGCTTTGACCACGGCACCGGTATTGGTGTTACCCACAGGTTCAGGATCTTATACAGTATATTGTGACGCATCTCGTATTGGTCTGGGTGCGGTATTGATGTATGGTGGCAAGGTTATTGCATATGCTTCACGGCAGTTGAAGGTTCGCGAGAAGAATTACCCTGTTCATGATCTAGAGCTAGCAACCATTGTTCACGCGCTAAAGATTTAGAGGCACTATCTTTACGGCGTGCCATGTGAGGTATTCACTGATCATCGAAGATTGCAGTATTTATTCAAGCAGAAGGAACTCAATTTGAGGCAGAGGAGGTGGCTGGAGCTATTCAAAGACTATGATATCACCATATTGTATCATCCCGGGAAGGCCAATGTGGTGGCAGATGCTTTGAGTAGAAAGTCAGTCAGTATGGGTAGCCTTACATATATTCCAGTTGGTGAGAGACCGTTTGCATTAGATGTTCAGGCCTTGGCCAACCAGTTCGTGAGGTTAGATATTTCTGAGCCCAGTCGTGTTCTAGCTTGTACAGTTTCTCGGTCTTCTTTGTTTGAGCGCATCAGAGATCGGCAGGATGATGATCCTCATTTACTTGTCCTTAGAGACACAGTGTGGCACGGTGGGGCCACGCAGGTTACTATTGGAGATGATGGAGTTTTGAAGATGCAGGGTCGTATTTGTGTGCCTAATGTGGATGGGCTTCGTGAGTTGATCCTTGAGGAGGCTCGCAGTTCTCGGTATTATATTCACCCGGGCGCTGCCAAGATATACCAGGACATGCGACAACATTATTGGTGGAGGAGGATGAAGAGAGATATAGTTACTTACGTGTCTCGGTGCTTGAATTGTCAGCAGGTGAAATATGAGCATCAGAGACCTGGTGGTTTGCTTCAACAGATGGAGATTCCTCAGTGGAAGTGGGAGCGTATCACTATGGACTTTGTTATTGGACTCCCACGGACTCAGAGGAAGTTCGACGCCGTATGGGTTATTGAGGATAGGCTGACTAAGTCAGCGTACTTCATTCCTGTGGCAGTTACCTATTTCTCGGAGCGGTTAACAGATATTTATATTCGGGAGATCGTCCGTCTTCACGGTGTACCCATGTCTATCATTTTTGATCGAGGTACGCAGTTTGCCTCACATTTTTGGAGGGCAGTACAGCGTGAGTTGGGTATGCAGGTTGAGTTGAGCACAACATTTCATCCTCAGACGGACGGGCAATTCGAGCGTACTATTCAGATCTTGGAGGATATGCTACGTGCTTGTGTTATAGACTTCGGAGGATCGTGGGATCAGTTCTTGCCCTTTGCAGAGTTCGCCTACAATAATAGCTACCAGTCGAGCATTCAGATGGCTCCCTATAAGGCATTATATGGTAGACGGTGCAGGTCGCCAGTTGGGTGGTTTGAGTCGGGGGAGGCTCGGTTGTTGGGTACAGATTTAGTACAAGAGGCCTTGGATAAGGTCAAGATTATTCAGGATCGACTTCGCACAGCTCAGTCCAGGTAGAAGAGTTATGCCGACCGTAGAGTTCGTGATGTTGCATTCATGGTCAGAGAGAGAGTATTACTTCGGGTATCACCCATGAAGGGTGTAATGAGGTTCGGAAAGAAGGGCAAGTTGAGCCCTAGGTATATCAGACCTTTTGAGATTCTAGAGAGAGTGGGAGAGGTGGCTTACAGGCTTGCGTTGCCACCTATTTTAGCAGTTGTTCATCCGGTATTCCATGTGTCCATGCTTCGAAAGTATCACGGCGATCCGTCCCATGTGTTAGATTTCAGCTCTGTCCAATTGGACAAGGATTTGACTTACGAGGAGGAGCCGATGGCAATTCTAGCCCGGCAAGTTCGCCAGTTGAGATCAAAGAGTTACCCTTCAGTTCGAGTGCAGTGGAGCGGTCAGCCTATTGAGGCATCTACTTGGGAGTCTGAGTCTAATATGTGGAGTAGATATCCCCACCTTTTTACCAGCCCAGGTACTTTTCTATGTCCGTTCGAGCACGAACGACTCTTTCAGAGGTGGAGAATGTGATGACCCAAAAGGGTCATTTTATGTTTTAGAACTCGAATTTGTGCTCTTAAGCATTAAAAATCTCATTTTTACCCTTCTCGATTTGCGTGCACAGTCCGAGCAGTTTTTCAGAAAATTTTTATGTTGAAAATTAATGAAAATAAGAATTTTTGCCTTAAAAGTTAATTTTAGTTGACTTCGGTCAACATTTTTGGTAAACGGGCCCGGATCCGTGCTTTGACGGTCCCAGTAGGTCCATATCGAATTATGGGACTTGGGCGTATGCCCGGAATCGAATTCGGAGGTTCCTAGCTTGAGTTATGAATTTTTGATGAAAATTAAAAGTTTAAAAATTATTTGTTTTTAAAAATTGATTGATATTTGGCATTGTTAGTATCGGGCCCGTATTTTAGTTCTGGAGCCCGGTACAGGTTCATTATGATATTTAAGACATGTCTGTGAAATTTGGTGAGAAACGGAGTTGATTTGACGTGATTCGGACGTCCAGTTGAGAAAATAGAAATTTGACAGTGTTCTTGAGAATTTCATTTGATTTTGTGCTAAATTCTTAGTTCTAAGTGTTATTTTGGTTATTTGATTGCGCGAGCAAGTTCGTATGATGTTTTTAGACTTGTGTGCATGTTTGGTTTGGAGCCCCGAGGGCTCGGGCAAGTTTCTGATAGGCCACATGATATTTTGGACTTTGAAAATCTGGTATTTTGCTGCAGCACGTGTTCTGGCATGTCCTTCTTCGCGTTTGCGAAGGTACTCTCGCGAACGCGAAGAGTAAATTGGGCAGCTGAAGTTTTCTTCTTCGCGAACGCGAAGGCTTTGTCGTGAACGTGAAGCGATGGGGGCGTTACCCTTCGCGAACGCGACCAGCTCCTCGCGAACGCGTAGTGTTAGGCACACTTGGGGGAGTGTTGGTCGTTCCTTCATCGCGAACGCGAGCAATGCCTCGCGAACGCGAAGGCCAGGGGGAGTAACCATCGCGAACGCGAGCAGGATCTCGCGAATGCGAAGGCTTGGCAGCTAGTACCCTTCGCGAACGCGACAGTGGCCTCGCGAACGCGATGCACACTGTCACCCAGTGCATAAAACAGAATCAAACACGAATTTAAGCCATTTCATCAACATTTTTCAAGAATCAAACGGGTAGAGGCGATTTTCAAGAGTCATTTTCTTCCCCAAAGTATTGGTAAGTGATTCTAAATCATTTTTTTCAATTACCAATTATATTTCTTAAATTATCAACCTAAAATCTAGAGTTTTCATGGTAGAATTAGGGGTTAGGGTAGAAACTAGAAATTTCGAAAATTTGGGGATTTGGACCTCAATTTGAGGTCGGATTCCAAAACCAATTATATATTCGGGCTGGGGGTGAATGGGTAAATGGATTTTGGTCCGAACCTCTGGTTTTGACCAAGCGGGCCCGGGTCGATTTTTTGACTTTTTGGAGGAAAATTTAAAAAATTTAATTTATGCAATATAATTGATTCCTTTAGCAGTATTTGATATTATTGAGTCATTTTTGAATAGATACGAGTGGTTTGGAGGTAAATCCCAAAAGGAAAAGCTGTGATTGAGAATTAAGTGGCCTTCGAAGCGAGGTAAGTGTTGTGTCTAATCCTGACTTGAGGGAATTAGGAACCTTAGATTACTTGCTAAGTGAAATCCATGTAAGCAGCGTATATGTGAGGTGACGAGTACTTATGCGCCGCCAATTTACCTATTTTCCATGTTTCTCTATTTTTCTTATATTGTCTCTTTCCTATGCCAAATTGCTACGTGTTATACTAGTGTTGTTCAATTTATCGTTCTTATCATGTTTACGGATTTTCTGGTGATAATTGAGTTTTTATTTCAAAGTTGAGATTGATATTATGGAACCAAATGTTGAAGTAAGGTTTGTACTTGTTATTTTATCTCCCTGTTATTATTTATGTATTGCATTATGGTAAGGGAGAGTGTTAATGCACGAAGGGTGATGTCGTGCCATATTGTGAGTATTAATGCACGAAGGGTGATGCCGTGCCATATTGTGAGTGTTACTGCACGAAGGGTGATGCCGTGCCATGATATGAGAGTTAATGCACGAAGGGTGATGCCGTGCCGTTTCTATTAATTTTATGGTGAGATCGAGAATAAAAGCACGAAGGGTGATGCCGTGCATTTTTTCTTACTGTATTCACTATTCCTATTGATTCATGGTATATTGACTGCTCCGGTAATCATTCTATTGTAGTTCTTTATCTTGTATTTCCCTCAGTATGTTCCCCTCCCGACAATTCCTGTTTAGTTCTTCATTTCTGTTATTTGTATATACACTGTTAAATTGTACAGGTTGATTTGTAGGTGCCTTGCCTTAGCCTCGTCACTACTTCATCGAGGTTAGGCTCGACACTTACCAGTACATGGGGTCGGTTGTACTGATGCTGCACTCTGCACTTTTTGTGCAGATTTTGATACCGGCTCAGGTTGATCGAGATTTTATTATTGGTCCGCTATCCGGAGACTCAAGGTAGATCTGTCGGCGTTCACAGACCTTGAAGTCCCCGTCTATCTTTTATGCCCTACGGTTTTCTTTCATTCAGACAGTTGTATTTCTTTCACACTATTACTTGTAGTAAATTCTAGAATGCTTGTGAATTGTGACTCCAGATCCGGGTGGCAGTAATTAATACAGTTTTATGATATTCCGCACTTATTATATTTTATCTTAGTTAATTATTGTTAATTACTGAATGAGAATAAGGAATTGGTTTAATGATTCTTTAATGTTGGCTTGCCTAGCAAGTAAAATGTTAAGCGCCATCACGGTCCCGTCAGTGAAAAATTTCGGGTCGTGACAGAATACATGTGAATACATGCGCGTACAACTGGATTGCCCTGATTTTAGGCGCTTTATACCATTGTATTCATGAATACATGGCACGAATACTTGTGAATACACGTGCGTACAACTGGACTGCTCTGATTTTATGCATTTTTTGTCGTTATATTTATTAATACAGCAACGCGAATACATGCGAATACACTACCGTACCAACTGAATAGTAGCTATAGAAAGTAATTATATATATGATAGCTATAGAAAATTAATAACCACTAAACAATAGTGGTTTCTGAAAATTCCTCTTAAATTTACCATTGTGGCAGGACTTGAGAGTAAATTTTGAATTTCGAATATCAAAAATAAGTTTAAATTAAGTGGGTGTTGTTGAAAAATCTTGTTCTCTTCATCTAGCAACTCTTATATACTAGATTTCGTGGAGTAAATTAAAATACCATCTAAAAATCACCATTATTGCAAGCATGAAGAAATGAGCCTTGAATTTCAAATTATAAAAAAGTGAAACTTCAGACATATATGTAGTAAGTTTGTCTGCACAATCAAAATACCAAACTTCAATAAAAATATATAATTTAAATTGTGAATTTTGCAATTTCAACTGTTGTTTCTAAAGTGGCTATATTTATAAAAATCTAGGTAATGGCTTAAACAAGGTTCCCAAAACGGGTTGTCTGTGAACTAGGGATGTTCATGGTTCAGTTTGGATCGGCTTTCCCTAAAAAGAAATTAAATCAAGTAAGTCGGTTATTCAAATATTGGAATCAAACCAAATTATTTAGTGGTTTTTATCGATTCGGCTTTCGTCGGTTTTTGCCGGGTTTTCGGTTATTTATCGATTTTTTTCTTATATATGAGACATACACTACTAAACACATATTCTGGCG
This sequence comes from Nicotiana tomentosiformis, assembly GCF_000390325.3. Taxonomy (NCBI): domain Eukaryota; kingdom Viridiplantae; phylum Streptophyta; class Magnoliopsida; order Solanales; family Solanaceae; genus Nicotiana; species Nicotiana tomentosiformis. The sequence goes on along the minus strand of NC_090813.1, from coordinate 192,319,246 downwards.
ACTACAATTTCAACGTAACACTATCAAACCAATTATTTTTTGAGAAATGTATAAATCTATAATTTATCAAGATATATTGATGATAATTGAATCAAATACCAGTGATGAATAATTTAAGTAGTCAATTAAAAATCGATTATTTTTAACATGAAATAAATTCTTGTACTCAGCAAAAAAAATTACCAATCAAACTAGAATGTAAATGCAAATAATTAGATTATTATAATAATAAAAAACTAGACTAAAAATACAAACAACTAATATGTACCATAAAATTTTAAAAATTTTATATAAAAATATACACATATATAGGTATAATAATAAATTTAAATAGCTATTTGATTTTTTTGATTATTTTTTAATTAAAACCAAAATCAAACCAAATTTGATCGATTTTTAAAATTCAAAATAAAATCAAACCAACCTAAAAATTATTTGTTCGGTTTAATTCGATTTTTCGGGTTTTTATCAACTCGCGAAGCCCAAACACCGAAAGCTCAAAAAAGGTTAGACACGGTAACACGTGGCCGTTTACTATCGGGGCAAACATGTTGGAGTCGTCTCTTATTGGTTACTTAGCATTAAAACCACGTCGCAGTTTAATTCAGTCGCTAGATTTCATTTTTCAACCATCGGGCCCCAGTCCCTGGTTCAGCTCAGCAAAAATTCACTGAGACGACAGTTAATCCTGTTGAATCTCTCATAGAACAAATTGCAAACTGAAAAAAGCAAATTCCAGATTGTTCGATTTCTTCGAGCAGTAGATCTGTTTACACACCCTAGATTTTCTAGGGAATCAATCGATATGGCGCACGGAAGATCAAAATTGCTCTTTTTATTGTGCTGTTTATCATACACTTTAATTGCCATTGCGTCGTAAGCATTTTTAATTTAATTTAATTTCACTATGTATTTGTTTGTTAATTTGGTGTGCGAAATGTGCTTTGTTTTCATTCTCATGAAATTTGTTCAATCGTTACAGGAAGAGTTATTATGACATATTGCAAGTTCCGAAAGGCGCTTCGGACGAACAGATCAAACGTGCTTATAGGAAGCTTGCTTTGAAGTATCATCCTGATAAAAACCAGGGAAATGAAGAGGCTAATAAGAAATTTGCAGAAATCAGTAATGGTATATCTCTTATAACTTATTAGAAGTTGTTGATTAGAGAAATTATTGAGTATTGCAATGAGAAATTTGTATATGCGGTACCAGCTAGAAGGTAGTTCTTACTAGGAAGACTCTTAGTATATTAGAGATGATTTTAAGTTCTGTGCACCGTTAGTGTGCCATAGGTAAATTTTAGAAACAAGCATGATATGGTAACCTGGAAAGTAGAAAAGTAACCTGCTATAACCGTAAAATTAGAGTTGAATCCTCTAGAGATATAATTACTAGAGTATATTAGAGAATCCCTAGTGTTAGATTACCCTTAAGGGCATAGTATTGAAATATTATGGACCTAAATGGAGCATTTAGATAATAAGGATTTATACAACCAACCCCAACTAGCTTGTGATTGAGGTGTTGTTGTTGTTTATGCAATGAGATGTGCTGATATACAGTGGAATGAATATGTAGGGTTTACACAGCTGACCTAAACTAGTTTTAGATTGACTCATAATTGTTGTTGTTGCAATTTTTTTGATATTGAATGCTTTGTTAGATGATATTTTAACATAATTAAATGGGTCCTTATAGAGCAGAGTGGAAGTGGAGGATTCATATAGGGAAATAATTGATGGTATAGCTGTTGTTGTTGCAAGATTTTGTGATAATGGGCGCTACTAGGAACTGACTAGATGATATTTTTAGAGTAGTTTTTGAAAAGAAATAATGGGTGCCTATAGAGTGATGTGGATATAGACGATTCATATAGACCATCCCAACTAGTGGGGATTGAGGCGTTGTTATTGTTACTTATGTGGCTTGTTAGTTCTAAATTGTATAATTTTGAAAGATTAGTTTTCTGTGGTACTCATATTCTTGAGGGATTAACAGCTTATGAAGTGCTGTCGGATAGTGAAAAGAGGAATATATACGACCGGTATGGAGAAGAAGGTCTTAAACAACATGCTGCCAGCGGAGGCAGAGGTTCAGGAATGAACATGCAAGACATATTTAGCCAGTAAGTTGATACCCTTTATTCCATGCTTTCCCCAACTTCATTTGGTACTGTTTTTCTCTTTGGTCATTGTACCTGCGTAATTTAGTGCAATATACCTGGTGCGCAGCAACTCTGAGTATAGAGGATTCATATAGATTTCAAACTATTTCTGGGATTGAGGCGAAGTTGATTGATATTGATCGACTTTGTATTGAGAAACTTGTCTACTTTTACAACTTATAAGAAACAAACTATAATCTGTATTTTGCGTAAAGCTACAAGATATAAGTAGACATGAGGTGAGACTTTTAAGTTTTAACTCATTCATCAGCTTTAATTGATTAATCTCTAGCTGATTTTGGTAAAGCTATGTCAAAAAGGTATTGTTCATTTAACTACTGACTCGTTATAAGTGTAACCTTAAGATTTATGTATGCCGAACGGGTATTCATCATTTTTTTCTTTTAAATAGTATGTTTTTGGTTTAATTTACAGTTTATTATTCCACACCACCAAAGATTGGTTGGTATTCCATACCTGGTACATTATTCATACCCTGAGGTTATAGGCATCTACATAAACTTATTTCCCTCCATTTAGCTGTCCAGCGAAATCTCTGTATACAGTATAAGTTACCTCAGTTACTTGTAAGTTCATGTGAAAAATGTAGCGAAAGCCAATGAAATTTTATTTTTGATGGATATGAAAGAATGAAGTGTGAATTCGTTTACGTTCAAGCTATATTATTTATATATGGATAACAATCTTGGGTTTTAACTCATTCATCAGCTTTAATTGACTAATCTCTAGCTGATTTTGGTAAAGCTATGTCAAAAGGATATTGTTCATTTGATTACTGACTCGTTATAAGTGTAACCTTAAGATTTATGTACGGCGAACGGGTATTCATCATTTTTTCTTTTAAATAGTATGTTTTTGGTTTAATTTACAGTTTATTATTCAACACCACCAAAGATTGGTTGGTATTCCATACCTGGTACATTATTCATAACCTGAGGTTATAGGCATCTACATAAACTTATTTCCCTCCGTTTAGCTGTCCAGCGAAATCTCTGTATACAGTATAAGTTACCTCAGTTACTTGTAAGTTCATGTGAAAAATGTAGCGAAAGCCAATGAAATTTTATTTTTGATGGATATGAAAGAATGAAGTGTGAATTCGTTTACGTTCAAGCTATATGATTTATATATGGATAACAATCTTGGGATGTTGACTACCTTCTCTTTTTACTCTTCTGTGATGGAACGTACTTTTGAATTTTCTTTTTGGGGCGTTTTGGTGAAGTAGGAGCCCTAGATAGATTTATTTTCAGTTAGCATTTCCAACAAATGAGAAATGCAAAGAGAATCTGGTATAAGCAAGCAGATAAATGATATAGAGTGGAATAAGATCTGGCTTAGGAAGCAACAACAACAACGTACCCAGTATTATCCCACACCGTGGGGTCTGAGGAGGGTAGTGTGTACGCAAACCTTACCCCTACCTTGTGAGGATAGAGAGGTTGTTTCCAATAGACCCTCAACTCTGACTTAAAAAGCGTTTGAGGTTAAATGGCTTGCAGTGGAAGATGTGGCGGTTTACCTGCTAGCTAGTATAACGCTTGGGCTTAAAAAGAGTTTCTTAATGATACAGTGGCTTGAAGAAGTCATCTGGTACTGTGGAAGACATTAAACCAGATCCGAAATGTATTAAGATAGTGGAGGGAGAAGAATTTCTTGGGTTTTCATATTAGCATTCTGTAGGAACAATCCTCACTGTCCGGGCTAGTTCAAGCTTGATATTTTCTGGGAAATTTGAGTTACAAGCTGATAATTTCCTTTTATTATTCAGTTTGAGAACTAAAAGAAAACTGAATTGGAGAGTTTGCCCCTTACCGTTGGTATGAAATGGCAATATTTCTTGCTAACAAAGCAGTAATTTGCAAGGTTTTTTGGCGGAGGCTCAATGGAAGAGGAAGAGAAAATTATCAAAGGAGATGATGTGATTGTTGATTTGGATGCAACATTGGAAGATTTATACATGGGGGGTTCCTTGAAGGTAATCCTTTACTTATTTTGTATATTAATGCTGAAGCCTTCTCCTCAAGTTAGCATACAGACATTTTTCTGTTGCGGCCTTTATCACTAATCTTTAACATGCTTGGATTAGTAAAATACACCATTTATGGTTTCTGTTATAAAAAGTCATTAAAAGCTTTAGGCACATCCCCACTTCTCTGCAATTTATAAAACCTAATCTGAACTATATCATCCTTGTTTTTATTAACAGCTAATAATCAACCCGAATTTGAAAGAAGCCAGAAAATTTATTTCTCCCACATCTGGTCGAGATACGTCTTGTATATAAGTTGTTCCCTAGAAGGTGGGAAAGTACAAGTCCTTTTGGGCACAACCTTTATATTTAGAATTGTGATTTGACATAAATGGTTGAAATCCTAATGTTAGACAGTGCAAGTTCTTGCTTATTTTTGTTTTTGTGATACTGTGGGGGCGTCATGAAACGGGCTCCACTAGCTTATTCTGTTGATCAGTATACTAAATGCTAACTCCATTAAAGGAGCTTTTCAGTGACCAAATTGTATGTCTTTTTAGCCAGCTTATCTTTTCTGGTGACATTGGCTTGTAGCATTTTCATACCTATGTTTTGGTGAATAAAACAGGTGTGGAGAGAGAAAAACGTTTTAAAGCCAGCCCCTGGTAAGAGGCGTTGCAACTGCCGCAATGAGGTGTATCACCGACAAATCGGTCCGGGAATGTTCCAGCAGATGACAGAGCAGGTGTGTTTTATTGATCCTTTATGCAACAGATGTACAGCATCATCTCTTTAGTTCAATCACCTGAACTTTGTTCAGAGAAAATAAAACTTAGTTTTGTGTGGTGTTTCATCTACTTTTAAAGTACAGCATCTGAATTTTCTTAAATTCCGTAATTGTGCTCTTTAGGTCTGTGACAAATGCCCCAATGTGAAGTTTGAAAGGGAGGGCTATGAAATTACTGTAGATATCGAGAAAGGAATGCAAGACGGACAAGTAAGCTCCCGTCTTGAGTTCTTACTTATATGCTTAATTTGGTTTAGTGATACTTAATTTGTTAGCAAACGTTCCATTGCAATGAACTTTTTTTAACTCAAGCTTGTCTGTACACACTTTGACATACTTCCTTGTACCCTTTTTGCCCGCTAGTATTGTCAGGAGCTTCATTATGATATACAGTGCAATTTACTTTCTATGTTCTTCTGGTCAGCTTGACTTTTATGTTGCACTCTAGGAACTTGAGTCTTTTAGCGCTGCAACTACTAGTAAAGATTAGCCATTGCTAGATGTTGATATGAGATGCTCCTTACAGTCAACCTCGTTTCTGCAACTAATAAATAAGACTGGCGAATTTAATGTTGATCTGAAGTGCACCTCATGGTCATCCTAAAATGGCCTGGTAGCAGTACATCGGAGACCTATTTTTGCAAGGGCTTGATCAATATAGCAGAATTAAAGGAAACATTAAGTAAAAGTTGATCAATTATCCATTTCTTCTTGTCTGCATAACTATGTGCAGCAAATGTAAAAGCAACTTATTCCTTTTATTATTGTCTTCTTAGAGCTTCTCTGATCCGTCTTTCTTATGAAATTCTATTTCTCACTGTTTCAGCTTATTTTTGCTAAATTGACCTGTATACACTCTTTTTAGTATAAATCTCTAGCTATTTAACTATCAAAGGCCTTTCCAGCTATTAGGGTTCACATGTTTGGAATCATAAGCGCTTGTTTGGTGATATATGTTCTTTCATTCTAAAGAGGCTTCAACAACATAAATGTTACTGTTTCTTAATTTTCAGAAACTTGTGGGGCTTTGAGCAGCACTAACTTATTCGAAATGTTTTTTCTCTTGTCATGTCCTACTACACCAAAGCAGGAATATCAATAAACTGCTTCTGATTGTTGATTGTCTTTCTCCTCTCATAAGTCTTTGGAACATTGTTTTGAAATAATAAGAAATTTCTTTTGACAGGAAGTAGTATTTTATGAGGATGGTGAGCCTAAGATAGATGGTGAACCCGGAGACTTGAAGGTTTGACTTTATCCCATGCTACACAGAACGGACTTTGTTTTTATGTACAATTTGAGTGTGACATATATTTTTCTTTATTATTTCTTGGGACAGTTCCGCATTCGCACAGCTCCTCATGACCGCTTCAAAAGGGAAGGAAATGACCTACACACAACTGTTACTATTACTCTGGTAATATTTTCTATTCATTTACGAGAATATAAGCCCATTTATTCAACATCGTTATCAAACTATGAACGTTGTTGAAGGAGAGTTAAGGTAAGAAATTAGTATAACAAAATGCTGGGAATATTGGGTCTTAACATACATTGACCGTCTGGAAATCACAAAGATAAATGTCCTCTAATTCAAGCTTCTAAAAATTCCTGCAGAGGCACCTCACTATATCTCCAGCCTTTGTGTTTTGTCTTTGTCCACCTCACCCTCAATTGCGCATGCTTGTGCAACTCTCTGATATAATATACATATAAGAATGATTGGGCAAATTATTTAATGGTGCTGCAGCGACAGTGTGTAGATGCCTCTTTTATGTGTTGTATCAGTCTCAATGGATCAGAAGTATCTAGTTTCATGGTGACTGGCACTGATGTCGAGCTCAATTAACCCTGCAGAAAACTTTGTTCGTTAATATAAAGACTTCGCTAGATTGTAAATCCTTTCTTGGAGTTTCAATGTGTTGAGACAAAATATTGACCAAATTATATTTCTGTTGGAACAACCCTTAGTGGTGGTGGTCCATGTTTTTTTTTTTGAATAAAGTAATTTGTTTATTGATGGCATCAAGAAGATGCAGTAGTACTAAGGGTGGCATGTGGGCCGGGCCCGGTCCTAAATGGGCTTCACGGGCCCGGTCCCAAGTGGGCCGGTCCTAGGTGGGCCTGTCCTAAGTGGTCCCGGGCTTCGCGGGCTTCTTGTTGGAACCGGCCCGGGACCGAGACCACGAACTAACAGTCCCGGGTTAAGTGGGCCGGTCCCGATCCTAAGCGGGCCTAAGTGGGCCCAACTGATACTTTCTATTTTTTAAATTTTTTTTATACAAGTTAGAGAAAAAAAATGGTAATAAAAATATCTAAGGCAATTTTTAAATTATATTATAGAATTTTCACCTATATAGATGTATATATATTATATCTTAAGATGTATACTATCGAATATGGCTTATATACTATGTATATATAGTATAATATATATATATCTTAAGATGTATATATATATATATATTCGATTTATTATATATACATCTTAATATATATAAGCTATATTCGATTTATATACTATATATACATCTTAATATATATATATATATATATATATATATATATCTTAAGATGTATATAAGCTTATATATATACTATACTATATATACATCTTAAGATATATATATATATATATATTCGATTTATTATATATACATCTTAATATATATAAGCTATATTCGATTTATATACTATATGATGTATATAAGCTTATATATATACTATACTATATATACATCTTAAGATATATATATATATATATATATATACACTATATTATACTATATATACAGCTTAAGATATTTATACTATATAAAAAGACAAAAATATTCTAAAGAGATATTCAAAGCAATGCGTTATAATTTTATTATAGCATTAAAAAATCATGGCAATATCTTTCTTAGTCTTCCTCCCCCCATGGAATAAGCACAACAAGGTGCTAATACCACCATTGAGAAGAAAAAGAAACTAATCAAGATGTGCCAAAATACAAGTTACATATTAATTTACATGGTATCTCTTAAAAATTTCATAAATCCTTCAAAGTCCGGAGGAATTTCCGTTGGTAGTGGCGGAAAAGAAGCTTGGTCATCACCGCTTCCAGGCGAAGCATCATCCTCCGCAAGTTCAGCTAGCATTTCTTCGTAAGCTTCGTCTACCTCTGGTTGTGATTCAGCAAGTCCAAAATTTCTTCTTTCCGAACGGATCCAATCTCTTAAAAGTACTGATTTTTCCAAGCTCTCCCTCATAGACGCTCTATAATCACCGAGTTGAAGTCTTGCTTGACTAAAAGCGCTCTCTAATGCCACTGTTGAAGCTTGAATATTTAAAATGTCTCGGGCCATCCTTGAAAGAATCGGAAAGTGTTTTTCTTTGTCCTTCCACCATTCCAAAATATTAAAGGAGCCGTCGGGATTCACTTTCTCAATTCCCTGTGACAAGTAAACTTCAAGCTCATTTAGTTGTGAAAAATCACTAGTACTAGAACCTTGAGAACCCCCGAACCCTGCCCAAGCACCAAGTGCTCTTACTCCCGCAGTTCTTTTAGATGATAGAGAACTAGAAGAAGAAGGAGTTGGAACATTTGGTCTAGCATGATTTAATGCAACTTGAGAAGCATTATAAATTGTTTGAACATTTATTTTAATTGAGGCTATTGCGTCCGGAAGTTTAGACAACTCCTCATCTTCAAGTGCTAAACCATTATAAACAGTTTCATACCAAAATTGAGGACCTCCTAATTTCATAGTAGGATTTAACAATGCAGCAACACCGTAAATAGGGGGAATATGGAAAAAATATTTTTTAAACTTTTTTCTCATAGAATCAATAGCAAGTTGATAAATTTTCCCACCCTCTGAAAAATGATCAAATAAATTTGCAAGTTCTGCAATATAAACTAAACAGTTAGAAATAGTAGGATAATATTGCCCAGAAAATTCATTTGTAGCAATATGAAATTTTTCTAAAAAATCTACAAGCATTTTAACATTAGCCCAATCCGCATTTGTAAGGTGTTCATCATCATCACTTACATGAGCATTAAACGTTGAGTTTATGGGGTTTCTATATTCATATGCAACAACTAAACTTTCATACATGTAATTCCATCTTGTCGGACAAGGTTTAGGAACTTTTCTTTCTCTTAGGCCAAATTCATTTTATCTTTTAAAATATTCTCTAAGTCTACTTCTACGGTTTGAATAAAAAAGCTAATTAAGAGCCATTTTAACCTTTTCAATTTTAACATTTAAAATTCGCATACCATCACCCACAAGTAAATGGTAAATATGACAAATACATCTAACATGAAAAATGTTACTAAATGCAGGACTTAGTGTAGTGGTAAGCAAGGATACAACATTTGTGTTACTAGTAGCTTTATCCATTGAAACTGACATTATTTTATCACTAATGCAAAAATATCTACAAATATCCGTAACCGTGCTAGAAATAAACTGCCCTGTGTGACATGAATTAATTATTCTATAAGCAATAATGCGCTTTTGCATTATCCAATCCTCATCAATCCAATGACCGGTAACAGTAAGGTAATCACAGTCATTACCACTTCTACCAATATCAGTTGTAATAGCAACACGACAATTTATATGAGTAAATAAATAGCGCAAATATTGTTCATATTCATGTTTATATTTATAAATATCGCTCTTTACGGTTGTGCGAGGAAAACCTTTATAAGTAGGATTATAAACTTTTCTAATATAATGCACAAAGTGAGGGTTAGAAGGAAAACTATAGGGTAAGCACATAACAGTAACCATTTGTGCCAATTCTTTCCGATCTTTTTTTGGATCATAATATAAAATACCACCGGTAACAGTGTTAATTCCCGGTTGAAATTGATTTGACTCGGTACTAAGGTCAGCCTGACTAGGTGCACTTGTCCCCTCGGCCAAAGCTTTCATACGAAAATATCTAGCTTTATCTTGAGGGTGTAGCAATATGTGTCTAGTCAAACTTCCCTCCCCCCGACTTCCAACATATTTAAAAACTAACTCTTTGCCACAAGTTTTACACTTAGCCCTATTTTTTTCTTTTAGTTGAGTAAAAAATGGCCAAACAAGAGATGTTTCTGCCCGTTTAGAAGGTTGTCTAGAAAAAGTAGGGGCAGTAACAGGAGGGTCAGACGGGACATCATTTGGATTATTATTAGTTGGGTTAACTTCAGGAGTAGGACTAGTGGGTGTATCGTCATCCGGTTGCGTTTCATCAAAATCTATTTCTTCATCATCATTTTCATCAATAGTTGGATTACCATAAAGAGCATTCATATATTCATGGTTTAATTGTTCACCGGGTGCAATATTATGGCAAAATTGACTCTCGGTAAATTGTAATAAACTATTATCGCTATCAAGAATAGGAGGTGTAGGACGGGTAACAGGTTTGGGTCGGGGAGCCGGGGAAGTGGAGGAGGAACAGATTGGCCACTAGATTCACCACTCTTGGATTTTCCCTTATTTTTACTAAACATTTTTTTTAAGGAATAAGCCATCTTAATTAATCAAGCAAAGTAAATAAAACAAACAAAACTATAATATTAAAACTTAAGAGTTAGAACGAGTTTACTGAATTGACGAACAACTTGTTGAAAATTAATTATCGTTGAAAACTTGAAGACTTCAATTCACCAACTTCACAATTTTGCACAAAATGTAACAATTAAGTAAGCAATTATAGAAGAATATTAGAGAGATTGAGAGAGATTGAGAGAGATTGATGATTTTGTGAGAAAAATGAAAGAATGAGGGGGTATTTATAGTTGAAAATAGGGAAAAAGTGTAATTATAAACAAAGTTTGGGGGGTTAAATGGCTATTTTGCAAATAGCCAACGACTATTTTGGCAGACCAAACGGCTAGTTTTTAAATGGCCAAATGGTCAATTTTTTTTTATTAAAATTATCCGTTGGGCCCGGATAGGCCCGTTTAGAACCGCTTGAACCGGCCCACTTCTCAGCCGGTCCCGGTCCCAAACGGTCCCGGTTTCGCGGGTCTCCCCTATAGGACCGGCCCACTACCCAGCCCACCTCCCCACGGTCCCAGTCCTATCCGATTAGGACCGTTTAGGCCCACCGCCCATATGGGCTTGCAGTCCTGGGACGGTCTCGGTTCTAACCGGCCCACATGCCACTCTTAAGTAGTACAAAAGATAATACAGCAAAAAGAACTAAGTCAACTCTAATACAAGAAATGCTAATTTAAGACCAAGGTTCTGACAAAGTTCAGAAAGCTATCAGGAGTGTCTACAGGAGACAATTTGTGCCAACTAAAAAGAAACATTAAGCACCTAGCCTTAATAGAGTGAATTGGAGTTGATACACCATCAAAACATTTCCTATTTCTTTCTGTCCATAAACACCAAAAAATACTAGCAAGGATCATTCTCCAGATTTGCTTGATGATTTTATCAACTTTCCATGTGTTCCAGTTTCTAAAGGCTTCCTTGGTGCTCCGAGGCATGACCCAGTTGAGTCCAAAAACTGAGAGAAACATGTTCCACACATCTGCAGCTACTGGACTGTGTAGAAACAAATGGTTGTTGGTTTCTTCATTGTTCTGACACATGTAACATCTATTTGCAATCTGAAAGCTTTTTTTCCTTAGATTATCCTGAGTGAGGCATGCATCTTGTAGTGCAGTCCAACAAAAGCAGGTGACTTTTAAAGGAGCTCTTGTTCTCCAAATAAGCTTCCATGGCCAGCTTTCTACCATTTCATTTTGTGCTGTCAAAGATGTATATCCAGCCTTGACAAAATAGAGACCTTCCTTGGACTTGCCCCACTTTAGCTTGTCTACTGCATGAACATTGATTCCATTATTCTCTACCCTTGACAGTAGATTTAGCAGCTTCTCATACTCTCAGTCTTGTGTATACCTTCTAAGAAGAATGTTCCAACTGTTTTTTCCCTGTATTGAGCAATGGATGAGTCGGGATCACAAGAGATGTGATAGAGGTTTGGAAAGTCATCTTTTAGAAGACAGTTCCCTTGCCATTTATCTTTTCAGAATTTGATGAGTGTCCCACTTCCTGTAGAGAAGTAGGCATTCTGATAGAATTCATCCCAAAGTCTGTTAATGTATTTCCAAGGTCCAACTCCATATGAGGCTCGGGAGATTTTTGTACACCAATGACTTTGGGCTCCATGCTTAGCTGTGTCTACCTCTTTCCAAAGTGCTTGTTTTTCCTGAGAGTATCTCTATAACCACTTCATTAGTAAACTTTTGTTATGTGTAGCCAAATTTTTAATGTCCAGTCCATCTTGTATCTTAGGCATTGTGCATTTAGACCATTTTACAAGGTGGAATTTGTGTTCCTTACTATTCCCTTCCCACAAAAAGTTCCTCCTGATTTTGTCAAGCTGTCTCAGTACCTTGCTAGGCATAGGGAATAATGACATAGTATATGTTGGAATGTTGTCTAAAGTGTTGTTAATCAAAGTAAGTCTACCACCCATCGAGAGGTACTGCATCTGTCAGGAGGCTAGCCTTTTCTCAAATTTTTCAATCACACTGCCCCAACTGAATGTAGCTTTAAACTTAGCACCCAATGGAAGTCCCAGATATGTTGTTGGGAAGGAGCCAGTATTGCAGCACAAAATATCTGCCAACTCTGCCAGATTTGTAACCTCATTGACAGGGTATATAACACTCTTGAGCATGTTGATATGAAGTCCAGAAAAAGCTTCAAAGGTTAGTAGGGTAATATTAAGGTAAAGCACTTGTCTTGATTCAGCCCCACAAAATATTAAGGTATCATCACCATACAAAAGGTGCGAGACATTGACTGAGTTTGTTGTCATGTTGCCAACATCAAAACCATTGATCCATTGTAGTTCCTTGGCTTTATCTAACATTCTGCTAAGACCTTCCATGGCTAGAATGAAGAGAAAGGGTGATAATGGATCACCTTGCCTTAGGCCTTTCTGAGGGGAGAAGAAGCCCACTGGACTCCTATTAATCAGCACCGAGTATTTAACTGTTGTGATGCTGAACTTGACCCATCTAATCCACCTGTCTCCAAATCCCATCTTCTTTAGCATAGTAATGAGGTATGACCAATTGAGTTGATAAAATGCCTTCTCTACACCTAGTTTGCATAGGATGCCTGGTTCCCCACTTTTCATCCTCCAATCTATGACTTCATTTGCAATTAGGGTTGCATCAGTAATCTGTTTATCTTTTATGAAAGCATTCTGATGGTTAGAGACCAGCTTCCCCATGACTCTTTTTATCCTCTCTGCCAGAACTTTGGCTGCAATCTTGTATACACTGCCAATTAAACTAATTGGTCTAAAATCCTTTAGTTCAATTGCTCCCTTTTTCTTTGGGATTAGAGTTATGAAAGAAGCATTTGTGCACCTTACCATGTAGCAGTGTTGATGGAAGTGATCAAGTGCATTCATTACATCATTTTTAATGAACTCCCAAGCCTTCTGGAAGAATGACATAGTGTAGCCATCAAGACCAGGGGCCTTATCTGGAGCACATGACTTAATTACTGCTAGGACCTCTTCCTCTTGAAATGCCAGCTCAAGATCTGTTTTCTCCTCTTCTGAAATGCTTGCTAGACCTTCAAATTCAGCACAAGGTCTCCAGCTCTCCTGTTCAGTGTATAGTTTCTCATAAAATTCCAGAATTTCCCTTTTGATAGAGTCTTTGTCCTCGATAATCTCTGGTCCTACTTTGAGTTTGTCAATACAGTTGTTCCTCCTATGAGAGTTAGCCATCTTTTGAAAATATTTTGTGTTCCTGTCCCCTTCCTTCAACCGCAAACACCTGGATTTTTGCCTCCATGAGATCTCCTCAGCCTTTATCAGTTGCTGATACTCCTGTTGTAGCGCTAACATCTGTGATTTCTCTGCTGTGGAAAGTGTTCTGTTTTCAGCAATTTGTTCAAGAGAGAGATGCTCGTCTAAGATTTTGTTCTTTCTGGCCTCTAGCTTGCCAAAGACCTCTTTGTTCCAGTGTGTGATGTCCTTTTTGAGATTCTTTAGCTTCTGAACCAGTATGAAATCTGAACTACCACTAATTATATAACTTTTCCACCAAGCCTTCACTTTGTCAAGAAACCCCTCAGCCTGAAGCCACATGTTTTCAAATTAAGTATGAGGGTGTTGCCTCCCAATCACCACTCTCGAGCAAAATAGGTCTGTGATCAGAAATAACCTTTGGTAAGGCCATCTGCTTAACAATTTTGAAGCTGTCATTCCATTCTGTTGAAATCATAAATCTGTCTATCCTTGATGCTTGTATGTGATTCTCTCCCCTGGACCAAGTATACTGAGCACCATGTAGTGGCAAGTCAATGATACATAAGTCTTGGATCAATTCTGAGAAGTCTTTCATAGCTTTTGTTCTTCTCACACAGGTGAGCCTCTCACTTTCAAACCTGCATACGTTGAAATCACCCCCTAATACCCAAGGACCATCCCAGATTCCCCTTATTCCAGCAATTTCATGCCATAATTCTTCTCTCTTAGGACTGGTATGAGGGCCATATATGCCAGTGAAGCACCATTTGAAGTCCTCCTGAAGGGACTCCATCATACATGAGATGGAGAATGTACCCACCCGGATATCCATACATTGCCACTGCCTTTTGTCCCACAACACTATAATTCCCCCCTTTGTGCCACAAGACTTTAGTTCAGCCCAACCAATCCACCTGTTTCCCCATATCTGGTGCAAGAGACTAGCTGACCATTCTTCTATTTTGATTTCCTGTAGACATACTAAGTCTGCCTGCCATATGTGTAAAAGAGATTTGAGTGTACTCCTTTTATTGTTGTCATTCAGACCCCCGACATTCCAACTCAAAATTTTTACTTTCATCCTGAAAAGGATTTGTAGTACCTGCCCCTACTTCCACTTGCCTGTTTTTCTTTTCCGTCATAATTGATCCCACATATTAATCTTTTTCGTTCTACCTCCCCTTTGCTTTTGATATCTTTTCCTGACTTATGGCATGGCTTCTGCTGCTGCACTTGTTGTTGCCTTCTCTGCTCCATTCGCAAAATTATGTCTAGCAATTCATGCTCAAACCCAGTCACATTAACCCCAAAAACCTTGCATGCTTTGACCATAGTGAACTTTGACCACTTGGATTGCTCAATTAGAGTTGGAGTATGCACCAATTGCTTTGAAGAATTCTCACTGTACCAAGGAAGAGGGTGGATGATGAATACTTAAGACTTAGGTGGATGATGAAACTACACTGAGACTTTTCTAGCTCCTGGAAAAGAGATTGGAGCGTTTACTGTGATCGATAGTTTGAGGAGAAGAGCATTAGTAAATTGCTTGAATGATGTGTGAACGCCTAATTTGAAATGTGTTGTAGCCTTATCTTCAGTTTGTTAGCAATCTTTCAATCTCCATTGGAGATAGAAACACAGTTAACTTTGTCCTAGCGGAGCAGAGGTGAATATGCTCTTTTAAAGAACCTATATTTCAGATCCATTTTGCTTGTGAGACTTGTCTTCTACTTGTTCTACAAATAGTCTTATGGCCGTAAAACACCAAAAAACGAGGAACGGTCATGGTGGGGTGGTGACTATGGTTCCTCAGGTCGTTTTTGATGGCCCGAAAAAATAGGCAGTTTGTCTACTTGTATTCACAAGTTATTCTTGATGAGTCACTTGTAGGTTTCCACTTTATACTTTATGCAGAGTAATAGGTAATAACCAAATGAATATCAGTAGAATTACATGCATTATAACCTTAAAGGGGTCAAAGTTTTACTCAATTTCCATCCAATACGATTGAAAAATCTTAGTAATGCGACTTATCACTAACATCACTCATTTAATTTATTTTGATATTCGATTCACCTTTTAACTTGATCTTAAAACTTTCTTTTTCTTCCATGCAGGTGCAAGCGCTGGTTGGTTTCGAAAAGACCATTAAACATCTCGATGACCATTTAGTAGATATTGGCACAAAGGTAAATTCTTACCATGCAGTTCTAAGAGCGCTACAGTTTCATATAGGTTACCCGATAATTTTGGTGATGAATGTATTCCTCATGTTTGTTATTCCTCAGGGGATCACTAAGCCAAAGGAAGTGAGAAAGATTAAAGGTGAAGGGATGCCACTGCATTTCAGTAACAAGAAAGGCGATTTATATGTTAAATTTGAGGTTCTTTTCCCCACATCATTAACAGAGGACCAGAAGAAACAGATCAAGCAAATTCTTGTTTAGGATATACTACAGTCTGATCTTTTTTCTCCCCTGCAACGAATTCAGAAGAATCGGGGGTTGACCTTATCTCAACCCTTTACACTTTTTCTTGTTTACGAACGTTGCATTAATGTATTGGAACTTGCAGTAATCTTCCAGGCGTCCTCATCATCAAATTTTCGGGGCTCTATTGTGTCCAGGCATTTTTCCCCAAGTCATTTGAGGTGTAGTTTACAGGCCATTTGAACTGACTAACAAGGATACGATTGAGCAGATTGGCAGTGAATTTGCTGCATTGTGTTATTGACATTGTATTGGACCTTGACTATAGAGTAGATTGAAGTACGTACATTTGTTAGCACAATTTTCGGAATGTCATTTACATGTACTATATATTTGGATGAGGGACTTGCATATTAGCCGCTGCATAATTTCGAAGTCTTCTTCTCAATATGCTGTGGTGTTTATACTGAATTGCAAGACTTATGCCTTTCATATACATTTATCATTTAATCATAGCTATATGATATGTATTCTCACTTTAATTTGTAGGAGTAACTGTCAGGGTTAAGTTGCTTGGTTTGGCGTAAATAGTAAATACGGGTTAAGTTGCTTGGTTTGGCGTAAATAGTAAATACCAAGTGCGAGAAAGTTTTTACTGTTTGTTTCATTTGCAGTTATTCTCTGTTCTAATACCATATTAACTAACAACAGAACTGCATCTATCACCTTGGCATTTTCTGTTCTAATCGAAGGTAAATTTTAATCATTTTTGTTTTGCAATTCAAAGCCAAACGAAATATAAACGTTGATTGTGAAAAAATAGGGATCGTTATTTTTATTTAAATTGTGATAGCAGATTCATAATCATCAAGTTATCAATTAATATTTATCATAAAAAATTATCTGTAATTATTTTATAAGTGAATTAAGTACATAAATATTTTTTATAATGTCAGTGAATAAAATTTAAACATGTATCCGTAGATTATATTATCTTGCACTTTATCAATTTGAGCAGTTAGGATTAGATTCTTTTTGTCATCTCCCTTATTTATTACTCCATCCGTCTCATACTAATAGTTGTGGTTACCAAAAATAGTTCTCAAATTATTTCTTATTTTAGAAGTTCATGTCAAAACTAATTATTTTTTTCCTTTTTTACCCTTACTAATAATTGTTCTTGAGGATGGAGATAACACATAAATAGAATAAATATTAAATGAAGAGAGATTATATCTTAAGACATAAATAAGGGTAGAATAGTCTAATTTATTTCCTAAATAATATTTTTTAAATGACGTGTAAAAGAGAAACACGACACATGAGACGGAGTATCATATAGAATAGTCAGTACACGTCACATTTGCTAGTCATGATCAGTACACATTAAAATAAGCTTTCTCTAACATGGTACCAGCCTAATACACTTGAATTTGCAAGTAATCATACTTCAGTCTTTGTAATGTATCTGTGGCAGTTAATGTTAGGTCTACTTAAACATTCAATGCAGCTCCAAATGATTTTAAAAAAAACATAAAGTAAATGCAACCATAATTCTTCAAAATTATAGTATCTTGTAAATGTAACAATAATTTATATATATGCTTTTAGAGGAAATAATCTTCTATAATTGTTACATTTTTGAATAGAAAAAATAATTCTATAAAGATATCTTGTCCAGGAGCGAAGCTAGGAGTTCAGCCAAACCCGGTAACTTTTATTCAAACAGTATATTTGCGTTAAAAAAATTATTAAATATGAATGAATATTAAATTTAGAATCTAATTATTGTTGAGGTTTTATTTTTTAAGATGTAATATTCTTAAAATGAGGGTGAATGGGAAATGGAGGAAAAATGAAATTTTGAGTAAAATTTTAAGTTTCCCCTCTTAACAATGAGACATTGTCCCATATTGGAAGTGGAAGACATTTTTGGTGGGTATATATATAATTGCTCTTCTTGTAGCTCTTAAACAGTTAAGAAGAAAGCAAGCCTCGCGCCGTCGTCGTCGTCGCTCGCTCGGCTTCGGCTTCGGCTACGGCTACGGCTACGGCTACGGCTACGGCTACGGCTACGGCTTCGGCTTCGGCTTCGGCTTCGGCTTCGGATTCGGATTCGGATTCGGATCTTCCCACCATGAAGTGCTTGCTCCACAAACATGAAGTGCTTGCTCCACCATGAAGGGTGGACGTTTGGTCTTGCACTCCTTCTTGGCTGCTATATATATGAGCAGCAAATGTTGAAGAAAGACAACAAAAACTCAACATACAATTCGCTCAACAAATTGGCTATACATTGCACTCCTTCCTCTCAGAACTTCCATACGTTTTTCTGAGTATATACTCCTTCGTTCTGCATTGTTTTTTAACTTCAAACAAAGCAACTGTAAGTGTGATTTGCTACCGAACTTTGTGTTCGCCGAAACACTGGGGTTTGAAGTACCGCTACACCAGTGTGTTATTCGTTCTATCCTGGGAGGAAATAATCCATTACCTTGGGTACTAGGAGGGGATTAAATTCCTTAAGGAAACACTGTGAATTCAGTGGGCTCGAATTTATTATTATTGTTTCATTACGTTAACTTATATTTTGCAGAATTAATATTTACAAATACAGCAATATTGACCGGGAATAACAATCTTAAGGAATTTAATATTTATTTCTGTACTTGTGTTATTCTTATTATTCTGCAAACTAAAACCTTTGTGGTTTGTGTACTCCCGTTTTGGAGAGTTAAGCCTTCGTGGCGTTTTGTTGGATATTAAAATCTACGTGATTTTTACTCCAGTTTGAAAACGTGTATTAAACGTTTGTTTGTGTCATTCTTTTACAGAAAAGATGATGACTGAAAACGAAAACCAAGCTGTTCCGATGGCGACTGCCAACGCAACGACAAGCCGAACACCGGCGTTGGCACCGGCAGAAAAACCCGGAAAATTTTCCGGGATTGATTTCAAACGCTGGCAGCAGAAGATGTTCTTCTACTTAACTACGTTATGTCTACAGAAGTTCATCAAGGAAGATGTTCCTGATCTGCCGGATAAAACTCCAGATAATGAACGCTTTCTCGTGATTGAAGCGTGGAAGCATTCTGATTTTTTATGCAAGAATTATATTCTTAGCGGACTGGATGATAATCTGTATAATGTATACAGTAGCATGGAGACATCCAAAGAATTGTGGAATGCGCTTGAAAAGAAATATAAGACTGAAGATGCCGGGATGAAGAAATTCGTTGCCGCAAAATTTCTGGACTACAAAATGATAGATAGCAAGTCTGTTATTACTCAAGTCCAGGAATTGCAAGTGATTATTCATGATCTACTTGCTGAAGGTCTTGTAATCAACGAAGCATTCCAAGTAGCAGCAATGATTGAGAAGTTGCCTCCGTTGTGGAAGGACTTCAAAAATTATTTGAAACACAAACGAAAGGAAATGTCCCTTGAAGATCTCATTGTTCGGTTGAGAATCGAAGAGGACAATAAAGCTGCTGAAAGGAGAGGCCGTGGAAATTCAACAATAATGGGAGCAAATATTGTTGAAGCTAACAAAAAGAGGAAGAAGGCTTCTGGTCCGAAATACAACCCAAGCAAGAAGCGGTTCAGTGGAAACTGCTACAACTGTGGGAAAACCGGACACAAATCTACGGAGTGTCGTGCTCCGAAGAAAGACAAGAAAAGGGGTCAAGCAAACATGGTAGTAAACCATGATGATGTTGATAACTTGTGTGCCATGCTCTCTGAATGTAACTTGGTGGGAAATCCTAAACTGTGGTGGTTTGATTCAGGAGCCACTCGCCATGTTTGTGCAGTTAGAGAGGCTTTTGCTACCTATGCTCTTGCTGAACCCGGAGAGACAGTTTATATGGGAAATGCTTCAACAGCAAAAGTTGAAGGATATGGGAAGGTATTTCTAAAAATGACTTCTGGCAAGGTCATGACTTTGAACAATGTCCTTCATGTTCCCGAAATGAGAAAGAATTTAGTCTCTACTGGACTTCTTGTTAAGCACGGTTTTAAGTGCGTTTTTGTATCCAACAAGGTTGTAATTAGTAAGAATGAAATATTTGTGGGAAAAGGTTACCTCACCGAGGGCCTTTTCAACCTAAATGTAATGGTTGTTGAAAATAATAATAATATTTCAGCTTCTTCTTACTTACTTGAGTCAAATGATTTATGGCATGTACGTTTGGGTCATGTCAATTATAAAACCTTGCGGAAAATGATTAACTTGGAAGTACTGCCCAAGTTTGAATGCGAAAAATCAAAATGTCAAACATGTGTGGAATCTAAGTATGTTAAACATCCTTATAAGTCAGTTGAAAGGAATTCAAATCCTTTAGACTTAATTCACACAGATATTTGTGACATGAAGTCAATACCATCTCGCGGTGGAAAGAAGTATTTCATAACTTTTATTGACGATGGTACTCGATATTGCTGTGTTTACTTACTGAATAGTAAAGATGAAGCAATAGACGCATTCAGGCAATACAAAAATGAAGTTGAAACGCAACTTAACAAGAAAGTAAAAATGATAAGAAGTGATAGGGGTGGTGAATATGAATCTCCTTTTGAAGAAATATGTTTAGAATATGGAATTATTCATCAAACAACAGCCCCTTACACGCCCCAATCTAATGGGATTGCGGAAAGAAAGAATCGCACATTAAAGGAGATGATGAATGCGTTGTTGATAAGTTCTGGTTTGCCACAGAACTTGTGGGGGAAGCCATTCTTACGGCTAATCGAATATTAAATCGAGTGCCCCATAGCAAAACACAATCCATTCCATATGAACAATGGAAAGGAAGGAAGCCCAACTTGAATTATTTTAAAGTGTGGGGGTGTTTGGCAAAAGTGCAAGTTCTTAAACCCAAAAGGGTAAAGATAGGACCGAAAACCGTTGATTGTGTTTTCATAGGATATGCGACAAATAGTAAAGCATATCGATTTCTGGTTCATAAATCAGAAAATCCCGACATTCATAATAATACGGTTATAGAATCAGATAATGCTGAGTTTTTTGAAAATATATATCCGTATAAAAAGGAATGTGAGTCGTTTGGTGAAGGATCTAAACGACCTCGGGAAGAAACAAAAGAAAGTACATGTAATCAGGAGAATCCAAGACGTAGTAAACGTCAAAGAACTTCTACTTCATTTGGACCAGATTTTGTGACTTTCTTATTGGAGAATGAGCCTCAAACATTTAAAGAAGCTATGACTTCTTCGGAATCATTGTTTTGGAAAGAGGCAGTCAATAGTGAAATAGAATCCATATTGAACAACCATACATGGGAATTGGTTGATCTTCCTCCTGGAAATAAACCTTTGGGTTCTAAATGGATTTTTAAGAGAAAAATCAAAGATGATGGCACTATTGATAAATTCAAGGCAAGGCTCGTAGTCAAAGGGTATAGACAACGAGAAGGTCTAGACTACTTTGATACATACTCTCCAGTTACAAGAATTACGTCCATACGGATGTTAGTAGCATTAGCTGCAGTGTATGGTCTTGAAATTCATCAAATGGATGTTAAGACGGCCTTCTTAAATGGAGAGTTGGAGGAAGAAATTTACATGGAACAACCTGAAGGGTTTGTGGTTCCAGGTAAAGAAAAGAAGGTATGTAGACTTGTTAAGTCTCTTTACGGACTAAAACAAGCACCCAAACAATGGCATGCGAAATTTGACCAAACAATGTTGTCAAATGGTTTTAAGATAAATGAATGTGATAAATGCGTGTACATTAAAAATGTTCCAAATCACATAGTCATTGTTTGCCTATATGTGGATGATATGTTGATAATGAGTAATGACATTGCCAACATAAATGCTACTAAGCGTATGCTCAATAGCAAGTTTGATATGAAAGACTTGGGAGTTGCTGATTTAATTCTGGGAATTAAGATCAATAAGACTCCTCAAGGTCTGGCATTGTCACAATCTCATTATATTAAGACAGTACTTGAAAAATTCAAGCACTTGGGCTTTAAAGTTGCAAAGACTCCAATTGACGTGAATCTTGCATTAGCAAAGAACAAAGGCCAAAGCATATCACAATTGGATTATGCTCGTGTATTGGGATGCTTAATGTATATCATGAATTGTACACGACCAGACATAGCTTGTGCTATAAGTAAACTGAGTCGATATACGAGCAATCCAGGCCAATCTCATTGGATGGCAATGAAACGAGTTTTGGGATATTTAGAACATACCCAGAACTTTGAATTGCACTACAGTAATTTCCCTGCGGTGATTGAGGGATACTGTGATGCAAATTGGATCACCGGTTCAACTGATTCTAAGTCCACGAGTGGATATGTATTCACTATTGGTGGAGGAGCGGTATCTTGGAAGTCGTCCAAACAAACATGTATTGCCCGCTCTACAATGGAGGCTGAATTCATAGCCTTAGATAAAGCCGGTGAAGAAGCTGAATGGCTCCGGAATTTCTTGGAAGACATTCCATTTTGGCCCAAACCGTTGGCACCAATATGCATACATTGTGATAGTCAAGCGGCAATTGGAAGGGCTGGGAGCGTCATGTATAACGGTAAATCTCGTCATATACGACGAAGACATAAAACCGTTAGGCAATTACTCTCTAGAGGAATTATCACAATTGACTATGTAAAGTCAAGTGATAATGTGTCGGATCCACTTACAAAAGGCCTAACTAGAGAGGTAGTTGAGAAATCATCAAGGGGAATGGGGCTATGGCCGAGAACAAGTCATTGTGGCGGTAACTCTACCTAGAAGACTGGAGATCCCAAGATCTAGGTTCAAAGAGATCAAACAAAGTCATTAATGACGGTTCAACATTGTCAAATAAAATTTTAGTCCATTCTCGTGATGAGACAATGTTCAGTACCAAGGATAAAGCATTAAGGCTTTTTAATGATTTCTAAATTTGATACGGGGTATATCAAATAGTGTATCTACAGGATGACACGTTTAGGAATCACCTATTTAAGTGTGAAGTGTGAGCCGCTTCAAGGAGAACTTTGTAAGGCCAGTTCTCTACGCACTTATGAAACCAGGCGGTGTTCATGGCTGAAACGAACACAACAATGAGAACCAAAGACGGTTAAGGGTTGATTGTGTGACTTATGGTTGTCTAGGTATACACCAAAGATCGACGGTTCAAAGATATCAAATCTACCGATTGACCGAGTATATCCGACATAAGTTTACTACGGAAAGTTCAAAGGGAAACCTACTTATCCAGATGCAATTAATCCTTGCTTGTAAATCACACAGTTTTTTCATGCATACTTCCGTGATATAGCCATTCCCCATTCATGTGGGGGATTGTTGAGGTTTTATTTTTTAAGATGTAATATTCTTAAAATGAGGGTGAATGGGAAATGGAGGGAAAATGAAATTTTGAGTAAAATTTTAAGTTTTCCCCTCTTAACAATGAGACAATGTCCCATATTGGAAGTGGAAGACATTTTTGGTGGGTATATATATAATTGCTCTTCTTGTAGCTCTTAAAGAGTTAAGAAGAAAGCAAGCCTCGCGCCGTCGTCGTCGTCGCTCGCTAGGCTCGGCTTCGGCTTCGGCTTCGGCTTCGGCTACGGCTACGGCTTCGGCTTCGGCTTCGGCTTCGGATTCGGATTCGAATTCGGATTTGGATTTGGATTTGGTCAAATGATCGATCGATTGATTAATTTTTTGGACCAAATTTATTTGTTAATAGTAAATATTAACGTAAGATTATCCGTATTTGTAAACGGATATTTTTCAATCCGTGTATTGATAATTTGGCAGCCGGATAATGGTCTTCCCACCATGAAGTGCTTGCTCCACAAACATGAAGTGCTTGCTCCACAAACATGTAATGCTTGCTCCACCATGAAGGGTGGACGTTTGGTCTTGCACTCCTTCTTGGCTGCTATATATATGAGCAGCAACTGTTGAAGAAAGACAACAAAAACTCAACATACAATTCGCTCAACAAATTGGCTATACATTGCACTCCTTCCTCTCAGAACTTCCATACGTTTTTCTGAGTATATACTCCTTCGTTCTGCATTATTTTTTAACTTCAAACAAAGCAACTGTAAGTGTGATTTGCTACCGAACTTTGTGTTCGCCGAAACACTGGGGTTTGAAGTACCGCTACACCAGTGTGTTATTCGTTCTATCCTGGGAGGAAATAATCCATTACCTTGGGTACTAGGAGGGGATTAAATTCCTTAAGAAAACACTGTGAATTCAGTGGGCTCGAATTTATTATTATTGTTTCATTACGTTAACTTATATTTTACAGAATTAATATTTTACAAATACAGCAATACTGACCGGGAATAACAATCTTAAGAAATTTAATATTTATTTCTGTACTTGTGTTATTCTTATTATTCTGCAAACTAAAACCTTTGTGGTTTGTGTACTCCCGTTTTGGAGAGTTAAGCCTTCGTGGCGTTTTGTTGGATATTAAAATCTACGTGATTTTTACTCCAGTTTGAAAACGTGTATTAAACGTTTGTTTGTGTCATTCTTTTACAGAAAAGATGATGACTGAAAACGAAAACCAAGCTGTTCCGATGGCGACTGCCAACGCAACGACAAGCCGAACACCGGCGTTGGCACCGGCAGAAAAACCCGGAAAATTTTCCGGGATTGATTTCAAACGCTGGCAGCAGAAGATGTTCTTCTACTTAACTACGTTATGTCTACAGAAGTTCATCAAGGAAGATGTTCCTGATCTGCCGGATAAAACTCCAGATAATGAACGCTTTCTCGTGATTGAAGCGTGGAAGCATTCTGATTTTTTATGCAAGAATTATATTCTTAGCGGACTGGATGATAATCTGTATAATGTATACAGTAGCATGGAGACATCCAAAGAATTGTGGAATGCGCTTGAAAAGAAATATAAGACTGAAGATGCCGGGATGAAGAAATTCGTTGCCGCAAAATTTCTGGACTACAAAATGATAGATAGCAAGTCTGTTATTACTCAAGTCCAGGAATTGTAAGTGATTATTCATGATCTACTTGCTGAAGGTCTTGTAATCAACGAAGCATTCCAAGTAGCAGCAATGATTGAGAAGTTGCCTCCGTTGTGGAAGGACTTCAAAAATTATTTGAAACACAAACGAAAGGAAATGTCCCTTGAAGATCTCATTGTTCGGTTGAGAATCGAAGAGGACAATAAAGCTGCTGAAAGGAGAGGCCGTGGAAATTCAACAATAATGGGAGCAAATATTGTTGAAGCTAACAAAAAGAGGAAGAAGGCTTCTGGTCCGAAATACAACCCAAGCAAGAAGCGGTTCAGTGGAAACTGCTACAACTGTGGGAAAACCGGACACAAATCTACGGAGTGTCGTGCTCCGAAGAAAGACAAGAAAAGGGGTCAAGCAAACATGGTAGTAAACCATGATGATGTTGATAACTTGTGTGCCATGCTCTCTGAATGTAACTTGGTGGGAAATCCTAAACTGTGGTGGTTTGATTCAGGAGCCACTCGCCATGTTTGTGCAGTTAGAGAGGCTTTTGCTACCTATGCTCTTGCTGAACCCGGAGAGACAGTTTATATGGGAAATGCTTCAACAGCAAAAGTTGAAGGATATGGGAAGGTATTTCTAAAAATGACTTCTGGCAAGGTCATGACTTTGAACAATGTCCTTCATGTTCCCGAAATGAGAAAGAATTTAGTCTCTACTGGACTTCTTGTTAAGCACGGTTTTAAGTGCGTTTTTGTATCCAACAAGGTTGTAATTAGTAAGAATGAAATATTTGTGGGAAAAGGTTACCTCACCGAGGGCCTTTTCAACCTAAATGTAATGGTTGTTGAAAATAATAATAATATTTCAGCTTCTTCTTACTTACTTGAGTCAAATGATTTATGGCATGTACGTTTGGGTCATGTCAATTATAAAACCTTGCGGAAAATGATTAACTTGGAAGTACTGCCCAAGTTTGAATGCGAAAAATCAAAATGTCAAACATGTGTGGAATCTAAGTATGTTAAACATCCTTATAAGTCAGTTGAAAGGAATTCAAATCCTTTAGACTTAATTCACACAGATATTTGTGACATGAAGTCAATACCATCTCGCGGTGGAAAGAAGTATTTCATAACTTTTATTGACGATGGTACTCGATATTGCTATGTTTACTTACTGAATAGTAAAGATGAAGCAATAGACGCATTCAGGCAATACAAAAATGAAGTTGAAACGCAACTTAACAAGAAAGTAAAAATGATAAGAAGTGATAGGGGTGGTGAATATGAATCTCCTTTTGAAGAAATATGTTTAGAATATGGAATTATTCATCAAACAACAGCCCCTTACACGCCCCAATCTAATGGGATTGCGGAAAGAAAGAATCGCACATTAAAGGAGATGATGAATGCGTTGTTGATAAGTTCTGGTTTGCCACAGAACTTGTGGGGGGAAGCCATTCTTACGGCTAATCGAATATTAAATCGAGTGCCCCATAGCAAAACACAATCCATTCCATATGAACAATGGAAAGGAAGGAAGCCCAACTTGAATTATTTTAAAGTGTGGGGGTGTTTGGCAAAAGTGCAAGTTCCTAAACCCAAAAGGGTAAAGATAGGACCGAAAACCGTTGATTGTGTTTTCATAGGATATGCGACAAATAGTAAAGCATATCGATTTCTGGTTCATAAATCAGAAAATCCCGACATTCATAATAATACGGTTATAGAATCAGATAATGCTGAGTTTTTTGAAAATATATATCCGTATAAAAAGGAATGTGAGTCGTTTGGTGAAGGATCTAAACGACCTCGGGAAGAAACAAAAGAAAGTACATGTAATCAGGAGAATCCAAGACGTAGTAAACGTCAAAGAACGTCTACTTCATTTGGACCAGATTTTGTGACTTTCTTATTGGAGAATGAGCCTCAAACATTTAAAGAAGCTATGACTTCTTCGGAATCATTGTTTTGGAAAGAGGCAGTCAATAGTGAAATAGAATCCATATTGAACAACCATACATGGGAATTGGTTGATCTTCCTCCTGGAAATAAACCTTTGGGTTCTAAATGGATTTTTAAGAGAAAAATCAAAGATGATGGCACTATTGATAAATTCAAGGCAAGGCTCGTAGTCAAAGGGTATAGACAACGAGAAGGTCTAGACTACTTTGATACATACTCTCCAGTTACAAGAATTACGTCCATACGGATGTTAGTAGCATTAGCTGCAGTGTATGGTCTTGAAATTCATCAAATGGATGTTAAGACGGCCTTCTTAAATGGAGAGTTGGAGGAAGAAATTTACATGGAACAACCTGAAGGGTTTGTGGTTCCAGGTAAAGAAAAGAAGGTATGTAGACTTGTTAAGTCTCTTTACGGACTAAAACAAGCACCCAAACAATGGCATGCGAAATTTGACCAAACAATGTTGTCAAATGGTTTTAAGATAAATGAATGTGATAAATGCGTGTACATTAAAAATGTTCCAAATCACATAGTCATTGTTTGCCTATATGTGGATGATATGTTGATAATGAGTAATGACATTGCCAACATAAATGCTACTAAGCGTATGCTCAATAGCAAGTTTGATATGAAAGACTTGGGAGTTGCTGATTTAATTCTGGGAATTAAGATCAATAAGACTCCTCAAGGTCTGGCATTGTCACAATCTCATTATATTAAGACAGTACTTGAAAAATTCAAGCACTTGGGCTTTAAAGTTGCAAAGACTCCAATTGACGTGAATCTTGCATTAGCAAAGAACAAAGGCCAAAGCATATCACAATTGGATTATGCTCGTGTATTGGGATGCTTAATGTATATCATGAATTGTACACGACCAGACATAGCTTGTGCTATAAGTAAACTGAGTCGATATACGAGCAATCCAGGCCAATCTCATTGGATGGCAATGAAACGAGTTTTGGGATATTTAGAACATACCCAGAACTTTGAATTGCACTACAGTAATTTTCCTGCGGTGATTGAGGGATACTGTAATGCAAATTGGATCACCGGTTCAACTGATTCTAAGTCCACGAGTGGATATGTATTCACTATTGGTGGAGGAGCGGTATCTTGGAAGTCGTCCAAACAAACATGTATTGCCCGCTCTACAATGGAGGCTGAATTCATAGCCTTAGATAAAGCCGGTGAAGAAGCTGAATGGCTCCGGAATTTCTTGGAAGACATTCCATTTTGGCCCAAACCGTTGGCACCAATATGCATACATTGTGATAGTCAAGCGGCAATTGGAAGGGCTGGGAGCGTCATGTATAACGGTAAATCTCGTCATATACGACGAAGACATAAAACCGTTAGGCAATTACTCTCTAGAGGAATTATCACAATTGACTATGTAAAGTCAAGTGATAATGTGTCGGATCCACTTACAAAAGGCCTAACTAGAGAGGTAGTTGAGAAATCATCAAGGGGAATGGGGCTATGGCCGAGAACAAGTCATTGTGGCGGTAACTCTACCTAGAAGACTGGAGATCCCAAGATCTAGGTTCAAAGAGATCAAACAAAGTCATTAATGACGGTTCAACATTGTCAAATAAAATTTTAGTCCATTCTCGTGATGAGACAATGTTCAGTACCAAGGATAAAGCATTAAGGCTTTTTAATGATTTCTAAATTTGATACGGGGTATATCAAATAGTGTATCTACAGGATGACACGTTTAGGAATCACCTATTTAAGTGTGAAGTGTGAGCCGCTTCAAGGAGAACTTTGTAAGGCCAGTTCTCTACGCACTTATGAAACCAGGCGGTGTTCATGGCTGAAACGAACACAACAATGAGAACCAAAGACGGTTAAGGGTTGATTGTGTGACTTATGGTTGTCTAGGTATACACCAAAGATCGACGGTTCAAAGATATCAAATCTACCGATTGACCGAGTATATCCGACATAAGTTTACTACGGAAAGTTCAAAGGGAAACCTACTTATCCAGATGCAATTAATCCTTGCTTGTAAATCACACAGTTTTTTCATGCATACTTCCGTGATATAGCCATTCCCCATTCATGTGGGGGATTGTTGAGGTTTTATTTTTTAAGATGTAATATTCTTAAAATGAGGGTGAATGGGAAATGGAGGGAAAATGAAATTTTGAGTAAAATTTTAAGTTTCCCCCTCTTAACAATGAGACATTGTCCCATATTGGAAGTGGAAGATATTTTTGGTGGGTATATATATAATTTCTCTTCTTGTAGCTCTTAAAGAGTTAAGAAGAAAGCAAGCCTCGCGCCGTCGTCGTCGTCGCTCGCTCGGCTCGGCTTCGGCTTCGGCTTCGGCTACGGCTACGGCTTCGGCTTCGGCTTCGGCTTCGGCTTCGGCTTCGGATTCGGATTCGGATTCGGATTTGGATTTGGTCAAATGATCGATTGATTGATTAATTTTTTGGACCAAATTTATTTGTTAATAGTAAATATTAACGTAAGATTATCCGTATTTGTAAACGGATATTTTCCAATCCGTGTATTGATAATTTGGCAGCCGGATAATGGTCTTCCCACCATGAAGTGCTTGCTCCACAAACATGAAGTGCTTGCTCCACAAACATGTAATGCTTGCTCCACCATGAAGGGTGGACGTTTGGTCTTGCACTCCTTCTTGGCTGCTATATATATGAGCATCAAATGTTGAAGAAAGACAACAAAAACTCAACATACAATTCGCTCAACAAATTGGCTATACATTGCACTCCTTCCTCTCAGAACTTCCATACGTTTTTCTGAGTATATACTCCTTCGTTCTGCATTGTTTTTTAACTTCAAACAAAGCAACTGTAAGTGTGATTTGCTACCGAAATTTGTGTTCGCCGAAACACTGGGGTTTGAAGTACCGCTACACCAGTGTGTTATTCGTTCTATCCTGGGAGGAAATAATCCATTACCTTGGGTACTAGGAGAGGATTAAATTCCTTAAGGAAACACTGTGAATTCAGTGGGCTCGAATTTATTATTATTGTTTCATTACGTTAACTTATATTTTGCAGAATTAATATTTTACAAATACAGCAATACTGACCGGGAATAACAATTATTACCACATGAAGTCGTTATAAAATTAAGAACCCGTAACATTAGAATCCTGGATGCGCCTATGATTGTATTTACTGATCTTTTATTTTATTTTTTATCCAGCTCCTATAAAATGATCATATAACTAAAATGACATTTACAATAGGCCATAAAACCAATCTCCCCATGTTTTCACCACTTCATTCTTCCATTTATATAAATAGTTCTTATTACAGTCAAACCTTTCTATAACAACCTCCTTTGTTCTAATATTTTGTGGTTGACACAGTAAAGTGCTATTTATATATATATATATATATATATATATATATAGCAAACCCGAAAAGCACACGAATCATCTTTCATGCATGTTTCATTTTTTATGAGTATAAATAATATTAAACTATACTTCATTTTTTATGAGTACAAATAATATTAAACTATACCTCATATTTAAACAAGCTTGAGGTCGTTTATGAGTATAAATCAAATACAGTCATCACACCTTTCTTTTATAGTATTGCTTCAGTAAACTTGTCCCATTTGGGCACTTAAACTAAACTTTATTCCTATTGAACACCTGAAAGTTGGTGATATGTCAAAGTGAGTGTAATTCAAGCGTCAAGTTCTGTATATCTTTCTCCTTCGACCATCTCCAATTCCATAAAACTAGCTCCAACACCATTATAGTCACTATTCCCATTATTTTTCACATCCAACCAAATTGGAATCTAATAAGAACAAAGTTAAATATACCAAAAATTCATTTTTTAGGAAGATCAATAACCCAATTGGAGAATTGAAAGAAAACTATTTTGATCGATTCTTCTTCACATTTTATATATCAAGTGGCAATTTGATAATAATTGCCCCAACATTTGTAAATATAGAAGACGAGTTTGAATGGGGTGTGATCAGTGCTAGAGGGAGCATTTGTTGTTGGTGGAGGACAGAGCAGGGGTTGCAGGAGGTGGAGTTGCTAATTAGCGATAGGGTGGATGGCCTTAGGTCGCCAGTTGCGATTCGTAAAATCAATATTGTTTGATGTGATTTTTGGCCTCTGAATAGGTCTGTTATGTGTTTTCTATAGTTATTAATTATGTGAGTTGTATTTATTTTATTCCCTGAATAAGAAGAAGAAGAGCCACGTTTTCAATTTTTTTTTGCTGATGTGCCTTTTCTTAATTGGTTTTATTCCATGTGTATACTTTACGCGCATAGATTGTGAGGGGTTTAATAGATACAGTTTCTAACAAGATAAAGTGTTCAACCAAATGCCTAAATGGAAAAAAAGGCACAAGTTTAAGGGGCATTCGGCCCAAGTAGTACAATCTTGAGCAATTATCACTTTTAGCCATCCGAGAAAACTAATGATAATAGGTAGCCACAAAATACACAATACAATTTATAGCTCAAAATCAATTACAAGGGCTAGCAATTGCAACTGAAAAACCAACGGCCGCCTAATCTTTTTGTAATGTATCTCGAAAAAAATATTTACATCAGTTTGAACTTCCTTTTGTATTTGGGAGCCTTAGATTTTTTTTCAATTCCTTTTACGTCCATAAAAAAAGTTCCTTTTAGGTTTTAGATTTTTTTTTTTGTTTGTTTGTTATGACACACGGAAAATCATTAATTTTTTAAGTTTCGAACACTTTCATCTCCTTTTATGTTTCGGATTTCTTCTTTTCTTTTTTTTGGTAAAATTTGAGCACTTTCACCTCTGCAACTTTCAAACTCTTCCTATTACACATAAATTATAAAAAAATTTATTTTTTACTAAGAGCCTAAATTTTTTATTGATCTAATCTAAAATATATATGATATTGTTGTAGGCATATAAATTTTATTGGAATTAAATTCATAAAATAATTTGGACTATATTTTAAATTCAAGATATATTAGTTCAAATAAATTTATTGGGCTAATATAATTGGATTAATTGTATAAGTCTAATATAAATGGATTAAATAAATAAGTCTTAATCCATTGAGCTAGCTCATTTAATTGGGCTAAAGTGATGAGCCTACTTCGTTAGGCCCAAGATGTCATCTTCCTAGAGGCCCACTTTGGTGCCACGTGTCAAATGATGTGGCGCACCAAGTCAAACGGAAGGGTCAATAGGATCATGCCATGTGTCAAAATGACAAGGCATGTCAAGTCACATTAGAAGGCCAATGAAACCGCGCCACGTGTGCAAGTGACATATTCTGACCAATCAAATGCGGCCTTGTCATACTTCGATTTGATTGGTCGGAAAGAGTTTGTTCTTATCATAACTCTTCCCTCCCACAACTATAAATAGGGGTCTTCATAACATAGAAAAGACACCAGAAGTTATAACAAGAAGCAAGAGAGAGCTCGTGGATCAAACGCCGCAAATTTCTCTACAAGTTTCAAACTTCAAGCAATCAAGTTCAAGTTCAAGAAATCAAGTTCAAGCTCAAGAACGAAGAACAAGTCAAGATTCAAGGAGTACGAGTTCAAATCAAAGTTCGTGCTAGTTGAATTCAAGATCATCGTTCGTGGAAACAAATATAGGTTCAAGATCAAGCTCAAAGGCCCTTGAATTTATTTACTATTAGAAAGAAGAATCAGAGAATTCATAGAGATTGTACAATCAAATATTTGAAATAGAATACTACGATTGTTGCAATATTTTTTAGTCTCGATTATTTTCCTGATGCAAATTTATTATCTACAAATTATGGCACCCCCAGTGGGACAATCTCTACCTCTCATCTCAACTTTTCAATCACCAAAGTTCAAGAACATTGAAATGGCTTCAAAGAAAATCAACTCCGGTTCAACTTCCACCAGGGCTGCTAATTCCAAGTTCTATGCTGATGTGGAAAGCATCCTCGATATTACATTTGGAAGATTTGGACCAGTTACGAGGAGCAAAGCAAGCTCGTTAGGACAACAAGCACCTAAGTGTCGTCCGCATCAACCCCTGCTTTCGGATCTTCATCCTTAAAAGGAGCAAGATCTTTCACAAACGCACCCGAATGAGGAAGCGATGTTGCTGAAAAGATCAAGAAAACTCTTGCTCTGCTTGACCTCTCCGGATCCAAGCACTCTGCTATGAAGGAAGATGATGATGCTTCAAGTGATGGATCCTCCCCACTTACACCACATAGCGTGAGCCAATCAAGGATCAATCTGTGTGAAAATACATGCTACTCTCCGTCGTCCATGATTGTCATGGTGACAAACACTTCATCTGTGGAGGAGCAATTGGCAAACTTGACGGAAGCAATCACTGGCTTGACCAAGTGCATGCAAAATCAAGATGCTCGAATCGACAAGCTAACAGATAGGGTGGGAATCTTGATGGAAGAAGAATCCACCCATGCACCTAACAAACTCCCAGAAGTTCAAGAGATTGATCCTCCCCCACGACAAGTTGCATCCACTAAGGAAATTCCAGTCTCTTCGGAAGGGATGATTCCAATCAATCAACTAAAGGAGTTCATTGAAGGGACTATAAAAAACAAATATGAAGTCGCTTCCAGGTCCTCCTTTACCTATGCAAAGCCGTACACTTCAAGGATCGATATGTTGAAGATGCCTGCTGGCTATCAACCTCCAAAATTTCAACAGTTTGATGGCAAAGGCAATCCAAAGCAACATGTGACACACTTCGTTAAGACATGCAACAATGCTGAGAGTTATGGAGATTACCTTGTCAAGCAGTTTGTCTGCTCATTAAAAAGAAATGCTTTTGATTGGTACACGGACTTCGAGGCTGGATCTGGTGATAGCTAGGATCAACTAGAGCAAGAATTCCTCAATCACTTTTATAGCACGAGACGTACTGTGAGTATGATAGAACTTACAAATACTCGTCAACGAAAGGGTGAACCAGTTATCGACTTTATCAATCGTTGGAGGAATGCAAGCCTCAACTACAAATACAGGCTTAGTGAAGCTTCGGGCATAGAGTTGTGCATCCAAGGCATGCATTGGGGATTGCACTACAACTTACAAGGTATCAAGCCTAGCACATTTGAAGAACTTTCAACTCGTGCCCATAACATGGAATTGAGCATGGCCTCTGCTGGAAATGAAAGACTGCCATTCTATGAACCTCGCAAGGGGAATGACAAGCAAGAAGTCAGGAAGTGGGGCAAGTTCATACCCAAGCCTGAAAGCAAAGAAGCTATGAATGTCAACACATCACCTGTAGAGTTCACGATGAAGGTGAGCAAGAAGCAAAGTATGAAATCCACTTCTTTTCAAGTTAAGCCAAGTGGAAAGTTAACTCTAAAAGAAATGCAAGAGAAAGAGTACCCATTTCTGGATTCTGATGTGCCAACTATTTTTGAAGAACTCCTCGAGTTAAATCTCATTGAGCTTCCGGAGATGAAGCGACCAAATGAAGCTGGGAAAATAAATGACCCAAATTACTGCAAGTACCATCAACTTATGAGCCACCCTCTGGAGAAGTGCTTTATCTTCAAGGAAAGAGTTATGGACTTGGCTCGCGAAAAGAAGATCGTGCTTGAAGATGAGAAAGCAAGTGCAAACCAAGTCTCTATCACTTTTGGCTCATTCAGTCTAGATGAATTATGTGGTTTTAAAGAAAGTAAAGATGAAGAATTACTAGAGAACGACAAAGCTGAAGTCAATCAACCTGATGATGATGAAGGTTGGACGTTGGTGACTCGTCGTAGGCACCACAGAAGGGGCCCACGAAAAGAATCAGTAGAACAACCAACAAGAAAAATGATGGTAAAAAGACCAAGGAGATGGAATCCAGTTAAGCACTTAAAGAAAGCAAAAGTGGAGGTGTACCACTCTCAAAAGTCACAAAATCCAGTGACCTTGGAGGAGTTTTTACCAAGTTGGTTCCGCATGAAGATTTCCCAAGGGGTATCGATGCCTCTTGTTGCCATGCTGACGAAGGGAAAGAAAAGAGTGATGACCTACCGTTGGCAACATCTTTGGAAAAGCTCATCGAGTCCACTCCTCAAGAAGTTAATGCTTGTGAGTAAAAAGTCACGTTCACAAATGACGATCTTCTGCTAGGTGACACTCTTCATAACCGCCCATTGTATCTGGTTGGCTATATGCGTGATGAAAGGGTAAATCGAATTTCGGTTGATGGAGGATCCTTAGTGAACATTTTGCCAATTCGTACTGTGAAAGAACTTGGTATTCCCATGAACGAACTCTCAGAAAGTCGTGTGATGATCCAACGATTCAACCAAGGGGGGCAAAGAGCCATAGGCGCGATCAGGCTGGAAATCATCATTGAAGATATGCAATCAAGTGCATGGCTGCATGTGATCGATGCAAAGACTTCATACAACGTCTTGCTTGGAAGGCCTTGGATACATGAGAATAAAGTGGTCCCATCTACCTACCATCAATGTTTGAAATACTACGAAGGTAAAGTCGAGAAGAAGATAATTGCTGATGATAAGCCATTCACTAAGGCTGAGTCACACTTCGCCGATGCAAAGTTCTACTTGAAGAACCGCATTGTGAAGGAGCTAAAAGTTGATGATGTCATGAATGACAAGGATGATGAGTCCATGGATAAGAGAGATGAGGTAGTTGCTGACAAAACCAAAGCTGTTGCTGAGAAGGTACACCCCAACCCAAATAAGTCTCATAAAGGGAACATTGTGTCTCACGGTAAGAAAGTAACTCCTCTGCTCCAATACGTCCCTAAAAAGAAGAAAGATGAAGGTGAATCATCTAATCTCCAAATTAACATGCTAAAGGGGTTAGCTCTTCGGGTCAAACGAATTGAGGCAGTAAAGTCGTCCTCAATACCGCTCGCAAGGTTTGTGGCCCAAAATCATTTGCAGAATGTGGCACTCCCTACAAAGCGAACAGATGAAGGTTTTGATCCTAACACTTACAGGCTATTTGCAAAAGCTGGATACAATCCTAATGAGCCGTCAAAGTTAGGAAAGCTACCATCAGAAGCTGCGACGAGACAACCACGTGAAGGTTTGGGATACAAGCAACCGTCACCAGTGCGCATCTTAATAAGAAGGGGGAGCATCAATTATATCACTGTAGAAGATGAATTTGCCGCTTCTAACAAGTCTTCTGTCTTTGATCGACTTGGAAAATCAACTGTGAGGACTTCTGTGTTTGAGAGATTAGGTCCATTAAAGAAGGGGAACAAGTTCCAGAGAAATTTTCAAAGTATAAAAACACCCACTTCGCCCAAAATCTAGAAGATCTCTAAGGATTTCCAAAGTTTGGTTCCTTCTAGAATGAGGCGACAAACAAAACTTATAGTTTCATGTAAAGAAGTACTGAAAGTAAAGCCATATACTGTCGTCTACACTAAGGAACGTGACGAAGATGAAGAAAGTGTGGGTTCTTCGTATCATGTTACTGTACAAGGCGAGAATGGTGTTCCATCTTCAATAGAGGATAATGCAGAATTGGAGGATATTTCACCATGTTATCACATATCCTTCAACGATGGGGACCCTCAAGAAGATGAAGATGCAAAAGATGATCCGCCAAAACTTGAAGCAGGGGTGATGGCAACGATTGATGCCTTAAAAGAAGTTAACCTTGGCACTGATGAAGAACCAATACCCACCTACCTAAGTGCTTTACTAGAAGTTGATGAAGAAAGCACTTATATTGAGTTACTCAAGGAGTTTAGGATGTCTTTGCTTGGAGTTACAAAGAAATGCCTGGCTTGGACCCTAAAGTAGCAGTACATCACCTTGCAGTCAAGAATGGCGCTCGTCCTATTAAGCAAGCTCAAAGGCGCTTTAGGCCGGACTTGGTTCCCCTGATCGAAATCGAAGTTAACAAACTCATTGAAGCTGGATTTATTCGGGAAGTTAAATACCCAACATGGGTTTCAAGTATTGTCCCTGTAAGGAAGAAGAATGGCCAGATTCGAGTATGCGTTGACTTCAGGGATCTCAACAATGCGTGTCCCAAAGATGAATTCACGCTCCCTATTCCAGAGCTGATGATCGATGCTACTACTGGTTACGAGGCAATGTCTTTCATGGACGGCTCGTCGAGCTATAACCAAATTCGCATAGCAGCAAAAGATGAAGAGATTACTGCATTCCGCACCCCCAAGGGTATTTATTGCTACAAGGTAATGCCTTCTGACTTGAAGAACACTGGTGCTACTTACCAAAGGGCTATGCAGAATATTTTTGACGATCTTCTCCACAAGAATGTCGAATGCTATGTTGACGACTTGGTGGTAAAATCAAGAGAGAAGGGCGACTACTTGAAAAACTTGAGAATGGTATTTGAGTTGCTCCGGAGGTACCAACTTAGGATGAATCCATTGAAATGTGCCTTTGGAGTTACTTCTGGAAAGTTCCTTGGTTTCATTGTCCGATATCGAGGGATCGAAATTGATCAAGCCAAAGTGGATGCCATTTTGAAAATGCCTGAGCCCCGGGATATTCATGAATTGAAAAGTTTGCAAGGAAAGCTAGCATACCTTAAAAGATTCATCTTGAACCTAGCTGGGAGGTGCCAACCATTTAGTCGCCTCATGAAGAAAGGCGTTCCTTTCAAGTGGGACCAAGCTTGTAGCAATGCCTTTGAAAGTATCAAAACCCACTTGATGAAGCCTCCAGTTTTAGCAACTCCTATACCTAGAAAGCCATTGATACTATATATTGCGGCGCAAGAAAGATCTGTTGGAGCACTGTTGGCCAAAGAAAATAGTGAGGGGAAAGAAAACTCTCTTTAATACTTGAGCAGGATGATGACACCAAACGAGCTGAATTATTCGCCAATTGAAAAGTTGTGTTTGGCGCTAGTCTTCTCAATTCAAAAGTTGAAGCACTACTTTCAAGATCATGTTGTCCGTCTTATTTCTAAGGC
This sequence comes from Nicotiana tomentosiformis, assembly GCF_000390325.3. Lineage (NCBI taxonomy): Eukaryota > Viridiplantae > Streptophyta > Magnoliopsida > Solanales > Solanaceae > Nicotiana > Nicotiana tomentosiformis. The sequence goes on along the minus strand of NC_090813.1, from coordinate 192,281,254 downwards.
AAATCCTATCAAGTTCGTGATGTCAAAACCTGTTCTTAGTAATCGACTAGCGAGATGGTACCTCCCATTTCAACAATTCGAGATTTTGTACATCCCTCAAAAGTCTGTAAAAGGACAAGCATTGGCAGACTTCTTGGCAGATCATCCGATACCTGATGACTGAGAGCTAACTGACAAACTACCTGATGAGGACTCAATGGTCGTTGAAGTTCAACCTCCATGGAAGATGTACTTTGATGGTACTACGCATCGTGGATGAGCTGGTGCTGGCGTAGTATTTGTCACTTCCCAAGGTGAAGTCTTGCCCTACTCCCAAGGTGAAATGGCCGTTGATATGAAGCAATTGCAATTTCAAGTCTTTGGTGACTCCCAGTTAGTAGTCAATCAGCTTTTAGGTAGTTACGAGGTCAAGAAGCCTGAACTACGCCCATATCATGATTACGCTAAAACATTAATGGGGTGGCTCGGTGATGTGACTATTCAGCATGTGCCAAGGAAAGAAAATAATAAGCCTGATGCTTTCGCTGCCCTAGCTTAATCGTTAACCCTGCCTGATCAAGCGCAAGTTACTGTCTGCCAAAAATGGGTAGTAGCGCCGCCAAATGGGGCTAAAGGTAAAGAAAATGAACTTAAGCATCTTGTCATTGTTTCTGAAGTTGAGAAAGAAGAATGGCGACAACCCATTATTGACTACTTATGCTATGGAATACTTCCAGAAAATCCGAGGAGTAGGACTGAAATCCGTCGTCGTGCACCTCACTTTCTTTACTACAAAGATACTCTATACAGAAGGTCATTCGAGGGAATACTCTTACGATGCTTAGGGGAAGAAGAAGCACTCCAAGCTTTGCAAGAGGCACATTATGGGTTATGTGGGTCACACCAGTCTGGACCAAAGCTTCACTTCCATATAAAAAGGATAGGATATTATTGGCCAATGATGGTAAAAGATGGCTTGGACTACGCTCGAAGATGCAAGGCTTGTCAATTCCATGCGAATTTTATTCATCAACCTCCTGAAGTGTTGCACCGGACTGTTGCATCCTGGCCGTTTGACGCTTGGGGATTGGATGTTGTTGGACCACTGCAAAGTCCTTTGGCGAGCACCTATACATATTGGATGCAACTGACTACTTCTCAAAATGGGCTGAAGTTGTTGCTATTAAGGAAGTAAAGAAGGAAAATGTTGCAAGTTTCATCCGAGTAAACATTATCTATCGCTTTGGCATTCCTCGTTACATAATAACGGATAATGGCAAGTCGTTCGACAATAGGTTGATGAACAAGATTTGTGATCTCTTTGGCTTCAAGCAACGTAACTCTTCGATGTACAATGTTGCCGCCAATGGTCTAGCCGAGGCATTCAACAAGACTCTATGCAACTTGTTAAAGAAAGTCGTCTCCAAATCCAAACGGGATTGGCATGACTCTATGGAGGAAGCTCTGTGGGCATATAGGATAACTCACCGCACGCCAACACAAGCGACCCCTTATGCACTTGTTTATAGAGTTGAAGCCGTCTTGCCACTCGAGCGTCAAATACCTTCATTACGATTAGTTATTCAAGAAGGCATCACTGGTGAATAAAATACTCGACTTCGATTAGCAGAGTTGGAGGCTCTTGATGATAAAAGGTTGGAAGCTCAACAGAGTCTTAAATGTTATCAAGCTTGATTGTCTCGCGCCTTCAATAAAAGAGTTCGCCCAAGATCCTTTCAAGTAGGAGATCAAGTCATTGCCATAAGAAGACCCATTATTACTTCCCATAAACCTGTAGGGAAGTTCACTTCAAAATGGGATGGGCCATATGTCGTGCAAGAAGCTTATTCAAATGGGGCTTACAAGCTGGTTGATGCAGATGGCATGAGAATCGGCCCTATCAATGGCAAGTTTTTAAAGAAGTATTATCCTTGCAGTTGCAATGCTCCTTGACGCATGAGCCTAAACTGTATGTTCTTACACTTCTGGCCCGCATGAGTCTAAAGTGTGTACGGCCCACCCCTAAAAAATGAAAAGTCCGCTAGGTTGAAAACCTCGAAAGGGGCGGCCTAGGCAAAAGTTAGGACATAAAAAAAATAATAAAAAAAAAAGTTCGCTAGGTTGCAAACCTCAAAAGGGGTGACCTAGACAAAAGTTAGGACATAAAAAAAAAGTTCGCTAGGTTGAAAACCTCGAAAGGGGCGATCTAGGCAAAAATTAGAACATAAAAAAAAAGTCCGCTAGGTTGAAAACCTCAAAAGGGGCGGCCTAGGAAAAAGTTAGGACATAAAAAATAAAATAAAAAAAAGAAAATAAAATAAAATAAAAAATCACCAATTCTGAACTACGGTATGACTTGATCCTCTTCACTGAGGTACGTAAGCAGCTTAGAGTTTCATTCTGTGTTCAGTCGCATAAGTTCAAAAGATACATATTGCCCTAGACGTTGTCGAAATGAAGAATGATGGAAGTAATTCATTCAAACAACACTTGAAAATTAGGCTAAAATTTCATTCTACTTTAGAACTTTGGATCTCATATGACTTAGAGGGGGCAAGCCTTCATGATAAACCAGTGTCTTCAATAGGGCGATTATAGTCTTTTGGGAGGCTACCAAGTATTTGCACTGAAGTTCAGGGATTTACTATGTCTTCATGTTCACCAAATCTTTAAGTCCTCCGATCTTCAAGTTTGCTGCTCTTCAAGTTGAAATGTTTAAACCCTTCAAGTCTCCAAGTTGAAGTCTTCAAGTCCGTCGGTCTTTAAGTTGAAGTCTCCAAGTTGAAATCTTCAAGTCCGCCGATCTTCAAGTTGAAGTCTTCACGTTCGCCACTCTTTAAGTTGAAGTCTGCAAAGTCCGTCAAAACTTCAAAGTTTCCAAATATTCAAGTCAATGTCCTCAAGTCTACGAATTCTTCGAGTTGAAGCTTTATAACTTTCCAATCTTAAGGTGGGCATATAAGTCCCTTTGCACATTTAGTTGGCCTCTTCGTGGGTTTGTCCTTAAAAGAAAACTATAACTTTCCAATTTTAAGGTGGACATATAAGCCCATTTGCAACTTAAGTTGGCCTCTTTGTGGGTTTGTCCTTAAAAGGAAACTATAACTTTTCAATCTTAAGGTGGACATATAAGTCCCTTTGCATCTTAAGTTGGCCTCTTTGTGGGTTTTTTTTCCTCTTAAAAGGAAACTATAACTTTCTAATCTTAAGATGGACATATAAGTCCCTTTGCACCTTAAGTTGGCCTCTTCGTGGGTTTATCCTTAAAAGAAAACTATATTTTTCAATCTTAAGGTGGACATGTAAGTCTCTTGAGAATAATCTCTCCTATAGTCGGGGCACATTGAAGTAATCTCTCCGATAGTCGAGTCACATTGAGAGTAATCTCTCCGATAGTCGAGTCATTTTGAGAGTAATCTCTCCGATAGTCGGGTCATTTTGAGAGTAATCTCTCCGATAGTCGAGCCATATTGAGAGTAATCTCTCCGATAGTCGGGTCGTTTTGAGAGTAATCTCTCCGGTAGTCGAGCCACTTTGAGAGTAATCTCTCCGATAGTCGGGTCATTTTGAGAGTAATCTCTCCGGTAGTCGAACCACATTGAAAGTAATCTCTCCAGTAGTCGGGCCACATTGAGAGTAATCTCTCCGATAGTCGGATCATTTTGAGAGTAATCTCTCCGGTAGTTAAGCCATATTGAGAGTAATCTCTCCGATAGTCGGGTTATTTTGAGAGTAATTTCTCCGGTAGTCGGGTCACATTGAAAGTAATCTCTCCAGTAGTCGAGCCACGTTGAGAGTAATCTCTCCGATATTCAGACAAGGATGAGTAACCATCCCTTACACCCGGGATGAGTACCTATCCCTTACACCTTAAGACTGCCTTATTCATACGTGGATCGTCTTGTTAAAAAATAATATATTCTTCTCGCCTAACCTACAAAAAAACTAAAAAAAAATAAAAAACAAAATAAAAAAAAAGACGAACAAGACGCAGAAAAAGGAAAAAACATTACCTGTAAAAAGAAACAGACGTGAAAAGGCTTGAGACGATGCGTCTTAGTGTTTATAATTAATGAGCAAGGTGCTATATATAAAAGCAGATGTTGGTGTCCAAAACAGTTTATCACGATGTGGGAATCGCGACAATTAGTCTTCGAAAGGGATTTGGACTCGTGAAGGATGAGGCGGCATAAACTTTTCCTTTTCCGAGTAAAAAGAATAGATTCTTTTGATCCCTTTACGTGTCAAATTAACATGAAATTTGTTCTTAACAAGGGAGACAAGATGTATTGATTCTACAATTGACCAAACAATTGAAGTTCAATGCTCAATTCCTTATCCTAATTGTGAAGGAATTTAAATGCAAGAAACTGATATTGACGTTAATAACAAAGGAGCCATCCGATTTAGATCTATTCATGAGTTACTTCATGGGTAATAATTAATAAATTGCCACATGCTCTGAGAACATTCAAATCAAAGAGAATTAGTGTCTCTCAAGCTACCACGCGGAGGAAGTACATCTAAATAAAATCGTTCTTCAAGTCTAGTTTTTAGAATTTATATCTCGACGAGCCTTGAAGTAGGGGCATTTGTAGGCATATAAATTTTATTGAAATTAAATTCATAAAATAATTTAGATTATATTTTAAATTCAAGATATATTAGTTCAAATAAATTTATTGGGTTAATATAATTGGATTAATTGTATAAGTCCAATATAAATGGATTAAATAAATAAGTCTTAATCCATTGGGCTAGCTCATTTAATTGGACTAAAGTGATGAGCCCACTTCGTTAGGCCCAAGATGTCATCTTCCTAGAGGCCCACTTTGGTGCCACGTGTCAAATGACGTGGCGCGCCAAGTCAAACGGAAGGGCCAATAGGATCATGCCACGTGTCAAAATGACAAGGCATGTCAAGTCACATTAGAAGGCCAATGAAATCGTGCCACGTATGCAAGTGACATGTTCTGACCAATCAAATACGGCCTTGTCACACTTCGATTTGATTGGTCGGAAAGAGTTTGTTCTTATCATAACTCTTCCCTCCCACAACTATAAATATGGGTCTTCATAACCCAGAAAAGACACCAGAAGTTATAACAAGAAGCAAGAGAGAGCTCGTGGATCAAATGCCACAAATTTCTCCACAAGTTTCAAACTTCAAGCAATCAAGTTCAAGTTCAAGAAATCAAGTTCAAGCTCAAGAACGAAGAACAAGTCAAGATTCAAGGAATACGTGTTCAAATCAAAGTTCGTGCTAGTTGAATTCAAGATCATCGTTCGTGGAAACAAATATATGTTCAAGATCAAGCTCAAAGGCCCTTGAATTTATTTACTATTGGAAAGAAGAATTAGAGGATTCATAGAGATTGTACACTTAAATATTTGAAATAAAATATTACGATTGTTGCAATATTTTTCAGTCTCGATTATTTTCCTGTCGTAAATTTATTGTCTACAATTGCATAATCAAAAATACTCATGATATAATAAGAAAAAGAAGAAGGTGATGTATACGTTGTACACACAATATACACATTTTACACTAGTATAAAGTGTATATATACTTTTTATACATCATAAAATAATATATACACTTCTTATGCATTGCAGAATAATATATACACTTTTTATACATCGTAGAACAATATATATACTTTGGATACTCTAAAACGCTTAGAATACAATAAAGATATTTTAGGGGTACACCAAAAAATATAGGATACACTTTATATATAAAATTTATACAATGTATTAGTATATATACAATTTCGTCTCTTTTTTTTTTTGCTCACCAAAAATAACCCAAAGACTGAAAAACTTCTCATATTTGAAATTGTATAAAGTGTGTGTGTATATATATATATATATATATATATATATATATATATATAAACTCAAAGTGTATATAGATACATAGATTATACATAAAGATACACTAAATATATATTTATTATACATGAAATACACTAATTATACATATCTATACAAAGACCTTTAGAATCCATGAAAGAAGAAGAAGAAGAAGAAGAAGATAGCAGCAACAACCACCTGCACAAATATACTTCACCCTTTATTTCTTCCCAGAAAATGCACATAAATTCATCCCAAAAGAATCATGAAGCCCCAACCTTCAAAACATCTCACAAAACACCGACAACCCACTAACAACATTTACATTATATAAACAGTGTATATAAATTGTATAATTATATATATACACTTATTATATACCATATATACATTCGTAAGGTAGCTGCAAAGAAGTCAGAGCCATTAATATACACTAATGATACATTATGGGATACACTAAAATATAGAGGATACACTTTATATACAAAATTTATACAATGTAATAGTATATATTCAATTTTTATACATTTTATAATAATTTATATATAATTTTTATAATATACACTGAAAAATACAGGATAAACTTATATACAAAATTTATACAATATGTATATAAAATATTTAATATATATATATATATATATATATATATATATATATATTAAATTCAGACCCACCATCGATGTTCACTGTAAAAGATCTTCACTCACAAAACACTATTATGACCGAAGAAGTAGAAGAAGCTTGACTAGAAAACCCCACGACTTTTGCTGCCACTTTTGTATCATGCATCGTAATTGAGTAAATATTTTTAAGAATTGTATTAAAAATTTTGTGAATTTTTTAGGTACTCAAATACGTTTTTCTAGTGTGAAGTAAAAAACAAAGAGAAAAAATATAGATCTGAAATGGGAGATAGAGAAGGGAAGGAAAATGAAAAAAAAATAACCAAAAAAAGATAAAAGGAAGACGAAGAAGACACAGAGAAAGAGGTGAGAAAGAGGGTGAGAAAGAAAGAGGATAGGAACGAAAGTGGTAATGGGAAGAAAAGTCTATGTATTGGATAGAATGAAAGAAAGATAATAAAGCTAAGAATAAATGTTATCTTGGGAAAATAAATGCATTGGAAATAAATAATGACTACAAGTTGTAAATAAATTGGGCCGAAAATTGGGTCCGTAATAAAAACATGGACTAATAAAATCTTTTAATGGCCATATATTGTCATTTTCTCTGCAATCTTTAGGGAAAGAAAAAGAAAAAAGAGTTCAGCCCAGTAACTTTTTACCGCACTACTAACTTATGTTACTGAAAATAAAACAACTTTTTAACAATTGTACGGAGGACAATTCACCTAACTTTTTGGGATTTACCTTTCCAATCAAATAGACAAATGTGGAAATCTACCTCCATTATTTTCCAAACAAAAACAAACTCAGTGGCAAAATGGTAAATAAACCTATTCCTCAAGCCTACTTTCCAAAACCAGAGTGGTAGTTGTAACCAAAACTCCCAAAAACTTTTCGGACAAAACAAATCCGAATTTTCTAATTTCCAAACCCTGATTTCTCTCTCTCTCTCTCTTAAAATTTTAGTTGCAAATTCAGTTTTGAATTTTTTCAGAGCAAATTATTCATTGCGATTAACGTGTTAAATCCACAAATTTCGAATTGAGTAATAGCCATGTCGCTGAGGCCGAATTCGAGAACGGAGGCTCGCCGGAGCCGGTACAAAGTCGCCGTGGACGCAGAGGAAGGTCGACGAAGAAGAGAAGATAACATGGTGGAGATCCGGAAGAATAAAAGAGAAGAGAGCTTGCTGAAGAAGCGTCGTGAAGGTTTACTGCAAGCTCAATTCTCCAGTACTGCAGCCGCCGTCTCTCAATTAGATAAGAAGGTAACAATTTCTCATAATCCGATCGGATTTAACTGTTAATTGTTAAATTTGAATTGGTTGCGATTACTAGTTACTTGGTGTTCATCGTTTCGAGCTTAATTGAGTTACTTTTAATTTTTTTGTTAATTATTTGTAGCATTCCGTTTTTAGCTTAATTTATTCATAACGGATTCAGTAGTTTATTTGAATTTCAAGTGCGATCAGTACCGAAGAAGTGTTATTACTTCGAGCTTACTAGGCTACGTGTAATGTCTTACTTACTTGTATTTTTAATTAATTTTGAATTGAAATTGCGATTAATAATTACTCTGGTATTCATCGTTTCGAGCTTAATTATGTAGTTTTAATTTTTTTGTTAATATTTGTAGCATTCAGTTTTTAGCTTAATTTATTCATGTTGGATTCAATTGATTAGTTTGATTTCAAGTGCGATCAGTACCGACAAAGTGTTACCACTCCAAGCTTTACTCAGCTACTTGTATTTAAAAATTAGTAATTACTTGCTTCAATCCTTAGCTTCACATTTCGTATTATATTTATCAGTTGTTTATTTGAATTTCAATTTGCGATCAATATGATGAAGTGTTATTATTTCCAGCATACTCGGCTTGCTTAATTTAGTTCTTACCTTCGGGTATTCATATTGGATTTTCAATTGTTTATTTGAATTCAAGTGCGATCATTACTGACTCAGTATTCATGCCTTCGAGATAACGCAACGGCTTCTTATTTTTTGTTAATTAGTCTCAGCGATGGGATAATTGACTTATTTTAAATTATTAGGTATGATAAGTTGAGGAGTATAAATATATAGTCTTCTTTGTAGCTCCCTCTTCCAGAACAAATATCACTATTTGGAGAGTCAAACAATTACTCCTTCCGTCCCAATTTATGTGATGTAATTTGCTTGCTTTAAGAAACAAAGACCTGTGAAACTTGTGGTCTAAAACAAGCCATAAACATTTTTGTCATTAAGGATAAAATGGGAAGTTTAAAGTTTATTGTTTCTAAACATGAAAATTTGCCATTCTTTTTGGGACAAACTAAAACGGAAAGGACAGAAGGAGCATTTGATTTTACAAGTATATAAAGTACTTAAATTTATAGTAGTTTTTAAGTATGGATATTTATTCAAGAAAATGAAGAAATCGATGATCAAATTTACACTTAAAAGTCGATGAGCTGATCCTCAAATACTGTCATTCTTATTGGGATGGAGGTGTATTGTTTTAGCTAAAGCCAATGTCATGCAGCTCTGCTAACGAAAGTTATCTAATTTTGGTTTTATTGGTTAATAACCTTTCAGCTGGAGAATCTTCCTGATATGATTTCCGGGGTATGGTCAGATGACAGCAGCATGCAACTTGAATGTACAACACAGTTCCGGAAACTGCTTTCAATTGGTCAGCTGCTTTATATTATTTTTTGACTGTATTTCTATTTGTTCACGTTGACAAAGAATGTTTCTCCTCCTGGTATCTCTGTTGCTTAATTGGTATTGCCTTCGGTTATGGTTGTGTTGGCAGAACGCAATCCTCCTATAGAGGAAGTGATACAGTCTGGAGTAGTCCCTCGTTTTGTTGAATTTCTTGCTAGAGAGGACTATCCTCAACTGCAGGTTTGTACTGAATTTATTACTTTTTTTATCGTTTATCTTCATTTCTAGTGTTTATATCTTTTTTGGTGTCCTATGTTCTAGTTTGAGGCAGCATGGGCTCTTACAAATATTGCATCTGGTACATCAGAAAACACTAAAGTTGTGATTGATTATGGTTCTGTTCCAATTTTCGTCAGACTTCTAAGTTCACCAAGCGATGATGTTCGTGAACAGGTAAAAACTTTCAAATATAAGAGGGCTAGGGTTTCATGTTTCATGATATTATGTCAATGAAACACCAGCTTTGCCAATTTATTTCTTAGAAGTTCTTTTATGTTGATGTTTTTTCACTTTTATAGGCAGTTTGGGCTTTGGGAAATATTGCTGGTGACTCACCCAAGTATCGTGACCTTGTGCTTGGCCATGGAGCCTTAGCGCCATTGCTGGCACAATTCAATGAGCATGCAAAGCTATCTATGTTGAGAAATGCTACCTGGACGTTGTCAAACTTTTGTAGGGGCAAGCCTCAGCCGCAGTTCGAGCAGGTTGGACTCAAAATAGAAAAGAAGTTTGTTTTAAGATTTTCAGATTTTTATTATTGAAGGTTGTTCCTTTTGAAATTCATTGCTCAGACAAAAGCGGCACTCCCCACTCTTGCTCGACTTATCCACTCAAATGATGAAGAAGTCCTGACAGATGCATGCTGGGCTCTATCATATCTTTCTGATGGAACTAATGACAAAATCCAGGCTGTTATTGAAGCTGGAGTGTGTCCCCGCCTTGTTGAGCTGCTACTGTGAGTCATAGATCTTACTTTTTGGGGTTTGTTTCGGGCTTTCGTTGTGCCAAAATCATATCTTCTGATGCTATGCATTGTCTTCATCTTCGTTTTGTGTGCAGTCATTCTTCGCCATCTGTTCTCATTCCTGCCCTGCGCACTGTTGGTAATATTGTCACTGGAGACGATATCCAAACTCAGGTATTTATTATCCTCCCATGGGAAATACATATAAATTTCTCTGCTTTTGCCAATTCTTCATGTTTGAAATTTTTTAGTTTTTCCTCTTCTAGTTCTTAAGTGAGTGTCTGTGAAAACATGAATTCTCAATATCTAATCCATCATTATGTCAGATGTCTAGTTTTTTTCTTTTGGGTAAATTATTGCACAGTAGACAAAAGATATGATTGAGTCTGGCTTTGATCCATGATAATTCAATAATTCTGATAGTCAACTATGTTTCAATATCAAAGAGAAGATGATATTTAAGATTGGACTAGTCAATTGGCTGCATAACTTAGTTGTCATGCATTTTTGTGCCATGTTTAGGAGAGGTTGCTAATTCATTCATGTGCTACAGTTTTCACATTTGCCTACTTGGATAGGGGCTTTATGGAGTGTTTCTGTTATGATCATTGCTAGAATAAAGCCTCATCTGCTTCGCTGCCAACAGGAGTAGTATTGTACCACATCGTTCTGCTTTGAACCTTTTTCTCTCTCAGGAACTTCATTTGTTCACTCAAGTGATTTGTTGTAATTGAGCGTGTAGGAGGAGGAAATAGGGTAAAGATGAGAGTTTCTAAATTTTAAAACGAAAGGAGAGCGAAAATTGAGTAAACTTCTCCTGTGATCCTTTTATTCTCCTACCAAGGTGGGGAAGCTCTGAAAGGTATATTGTAAGGCAGAGGTATCTTTTATTTGCACATTGTGAAGGTTCACTGCCCTCTTTGGGTTCTGCGCCTGCTCACCTCTCATATTTGCTGCCTCTTCCATTTTCAAACGTGGTGGAAAGTGGAAAATTAAATAGACAAAAATTCAAATTTTTTTGGTTATTAAAGCAAAGGATGTCTTGCCTAATTTAAAAGTTTGATTCTTTCTCTGGGGGGACTGATGAACTCACTCTGAATTTTAGGTTATAATTGACCATCATGCTCTTCCCTGCCTTCTTAACTTGTTGACGCAAAATTACAAAAAAAGCATTAAAAAGGAAGCTTGCTGGACAATCTCGAACATTACAGCTGGTAGTCGAAATCAAATTCAGGTATGTTGTATTGGACATTTATGTGCTTCTTTTATCACTTTACAGATAAGTGAAAATAAGTGAGAGAAAGAGAACTTTTTCAATGTGATTCAGTAATGTATAATGATACCTAAAGGGGTTTAATTGAAATAGGCTGTGATTGAGGCTGGCATTATTGCCCCTCTTGTCCATCTGCTACAAAATGCTGAATTTGAGATAAAGAAAGAGGCTGCTTGGGCTATTTCAAATGCTACATCCGGTGGAAATCAAGATCAGATCAAGTATAGTTCCTTTTAACAAATTCAGTTTCATCCATAACCTTATATCTAGTTTCAAGCTCATATTTAAATTTATTTCTAGGTTCTTGGTGAGCCAAGGATGTATAAAACCATTGTGCGATCTTTTGGTTTGTCCTGACCCAAGAATAGTCACAGTCTGCTTGGAAGGGCTTGAGAATATTCTGAAGATTGGGGAAGCTGATAAGGATCTAGGTAACACAGAAGGCGTGAATGTTTATGCCCAATTGATTGACGAGGCTGAAGGTCTAGAGAAGATTGAAAACCTCCAGAGCCATGACAACACTGAAATCTATGAGAAGGCAGTGAAGATCCTCGAAACTTATTGGTTGGAAGAGGACGATGAGCAGCTTCCATCAGCTGATGCTCAACATTCTGGATTCAACTTTGGAGGGGGTGAACTACCTCTTCCATCAGGAGGATTCAACTTCAGTTGATGAGGTATATTAATGTTCCTCTTTTTATGTTTACTTCTTATCTGCTGACAACTGTTGCCCTTAAGAGTTTTGTTCTTTTGGCATCTGTATTATGGTGTAATGTAAATTATTTAGTATTAGAATGGACTGGACCTGGAAAGAGCAAAATGGATAAGAGGATTCGGTCAGCCAACCTACTGATTTGGGATGGAGCAGTAGTTGATTGATTGATCTGTATCATGGTGTAAAAATAGTAGCCTTGCCTTCGATTGAACCAACTAATGGAATTTATTGTAGTTAAAACTTGTTTTGATTGAACCAACTAATGGAATTTATTGTAGTTAAAACTTGTTTTAATATGTATCTTTGCTATGATTTTTTCCAGGTTCGGCCAGCAGGTCAGTCAGTGGTTTCAGATTGGACACAGCATCCTTTTTCATCCAGGTTAACTTATTCCTGAAGGGATGCTATCAAAACTGTTTGTTTCTCAGAGATGGCATGGAGAAACAGATGGAAAACAAGAAGGGACTGTTTGAACACCGTGTAGAGTCGTCTTGTTTTTTTTTTTTAATTTGGGTTTTGTGTGGGGGGGGGGGGGGGGGGTCGGATTTTACCATATATTTTTGCTTCTGCTTTTTGAGTGAGCTTCTGTTGTATTAGTTACCTTTCCCACCTAGATATATTGGTGGTGGTGGAATTTGCATATTTATATAGTATATGTTGTTGTCCTTGTGAATGTACAAGTCATACCCGGGATTCCCATAACGTTAGAAAATATTTCCTTTATGGACTCATTCAGGAGATGCGGGGCAGTATATTGTTTTGTAATAAATATTACATATACGAGTTTGATGTTTTAGCAAACAGCAAAAACATACTTGTTTCCATTTGCTTTCTATCCTAGTATTTGCACTATCATTTGCTTTCTGGATTTGGTTGGATTGTCCCTGCACTTGAAACTGTTTTTTTGTCAATCTGCTGGAATGTTAAATTCCTTGTGTTTGATTGAATTATCCTTGCACTTGAAAACTGTTTTTTTTTTTTTTGGTCAGTTTGCTGTAACGTTAAATTCCTTTTCTGTGTTTGGTGGAATTGTGCCTGCACTTGAAACTGGTTTTGCTCTTGTTAATCTGCTGGAATGTCAAATTTGGGATCTAATTTAGTGCCTTCGTTTTTGTCCTTGGTCAAAGGAATTTATTGGCTTGGTATATCTCTGTCTCCTGTTTTGACATTGGTTTGCCAGACCTCTAGCATATAGTGACTTTATGCAGTATTTGCATAAAAATGTGAAATATAAGACGCATGCCACGTGAAACAGAACTTACACAAATCAAAATCAAAAACGAATTTCCACACTCAAGGGACCACACCTCACACTCCAAAACCATATCACTGCCAAATTTTCCAGCTTCTACTCAGCAGTCACCACATGTTCTCTAAGTGCCCTCCAGCCAACCCAAACTGATTTCCCAGTATAGTAACTTAATTTGCCGACACAAACATTGTGGTAAGATGAACAAACATAGGTCTCTAGACGTAGACGCCTCAAGTCCGAATCTTAGAATTAAAAAAAAAAAGTTTGCACATATGAACCTTTGGCTTCACAATAAAACAGAAACAACAATATCATAAGTACATGAATATTAGAGAACTTGGTGTATATTTTGAAGAAATAACATATATATAAAAAAGGTTTTTCCATCCTTAAGTTCATTCTAGATTACATGTATACAACTAAAGAATGTGGCTCAGCAATTCCATAATATTTCTCACAGCCACTTTATTCTATCACCAACATTTGGAAAAGAAAATAGTAAAGATTACTGCTTTTTTCAGAAAAATGGCATGTCATCAATCAAGATCCTTTCTTTATGAAAGTAATTGGCACCCCAAATTATTACTCCACTACTCCTTGCTCCTCTTCTTTGTCTCTTAGCCCTTTCTTCTTGCTATCTGCACATTGTATAAACCTGAAATATAAACTTTAATTTCATAAAAGAAATTATACGACAGTTAATTAGTTCTGACTTTTTAAAGGGTCAAATTAAAGGAAAAAAAGAAAATGTAACAGCAAAAATGAGACAAGTGATAAAAGGGTGGTTCTTTAACTGAATGGATTTGGAGTTAGGTGGTGGAGGGCTGTGAAAATAAAAGGGAAAATATGGTACAATTGGATTTGGGGGTGGTGGGGTGGGGTATCCAGGATTATTGGTCGTTGGAGGATAGTTTCCTTCACCATTGCCGCCGCCACTGCCACCGCCATTGTTAGGCGGTGACACATAAGCCGGTGGCGGCGGTGGACAAATATAGCCTGAAGATGAGGGTGGAGGAAGAGACGGTGGGGGTGGGGATGGGGGTGGAAAGATTTGAGGGGGAGGGGGTGGTGGGGATAAAATTGGCTGACAAGGGTTGTCACAAGAAGAGCACATTGTGCAAGAAATTTGGTCTTTGGCCATTGCTGTAATTGTTGACATGGCTTGAGAATTTTTGTTAAGTGAAAGGAAGAGGAGAGTGAAAATGCAGAAAATGAATGGAGTATGTGAGGGAATACTCCACATTTTCAGAAAGTTGTGGACTTGGGATTTTTAGCTCAAATAAGAGAGAAGGGAGAAAGAGATAGGGATATACAGAGAAAGTAGAAGGAGAGGAGGAAGACAAGAGTAGGTTATGGCACTATAAAGTGAAGAGGTGAAGGGGTGAGCAAAAACAAATCTATACCTTAAAAGCTGTGGGGGTGCATGAGTGGTTAGAAGAGAATTCTGACTTAAAAAGGTCACGGATACATCAGTATATGTATATTGAACAAAATATTTAAAAACTTATAATCTTATACTACTAGTATATAATTTGAATTTGAGAAATTTTAGAGCCTATTTGGACAATATGTGATTGAAGTTAAAGTTATAAAGAAGTTTTTTGGAAGTTCAAATTGTTTTGGACATTAAATTTGTAAAGTTGAATCTTTTATGAGCGAACAATCAATTTTTCGATTTTATATTTTATATTCCAGGTTAAAGTTAATACAATGAACCCGGCCCCCTCAGAACTCCGTCCAATCATACAAATAAGTATTAATACATCATCCAAACCTATCCAAAAGGGAGAGAGAAAGAATACAATTGGGGCGGGGTTTATGCATCCAAAAAGAATGGCTTTTATATTTGAAAATAATTTAATTTTAAATTATTCAATTTATCTATTTTATCATTAATGAGAAGTTTTTATAGCTACACAAATTGAAAATCACACAAAAAAAATTACCCTTCAAGTTTTTAACAGTGGCGGAGCCAGAATTATTTTAAGGGGGGGGTCAAAATATAAAGAATTAAATCCACAAAGAAGTCAATGAGTGTCATATATATATATATATATATATATATATATATATATATATATAAATTACTTAGCTACACAATGTAATTTTTAACGAAGAGGTGTCAGTTGACACCCTATGAATACATGTGGCTCTGCCATTGACTTTTAAGACCACACGTTTCAAAAATATTTTTTTTTTGTTTCTTAAGTTTCATACTGAGTCGAAATACTATACATAAATTGAAACGGATAAAATAAATAATTTGTAAACTAAAAAAATATTTGCAATGTTAGCGTACAAAAATTAACCTTGTAAAATAAAATGAGGAGATTGGAAAGAGAGTAGCGAAGACAGGCCCAAAAAGGGGAGATAATGAAGACAATGGGGGATATGCATGTGTATTGATGATCGCACCATTTGTAAGAGTATTTCTATTTTCTATGCCACCTATTATCAAAGTGACAAATAATATTGCACATTACAATGTTTTTAATATAGTGAAAGGTTGGCAGTTTGTCTGGGCTGCTATCACTGAAACTTGGAGTAGTTTATGGTATTATACTATAATTATTTATGAGCAGAGATGATTAGTTCCCTCTGATCCGCCAATATTTTTGCTTTACTCTTGTCGGACAGTCAATAGTTTTGTTATTAGAATTCTCTAAAAATATCGCCCCATATGTATTGAATTCTCTAAATTATATATTTTTGGAGGATCCGATTAGAGTGTACCCGTCCATTTTCTTTTGCATATCATTATTCTACATGCAATCACTGACGGAACTAGAGGGGGGGACGGGAGTTCATTTGAATCACATTCGCCGAAAAATTATATTGTATATATAAGGCAAATTTCTTTTTATGTATACTAGTCTTAGGATACGCGCGTTGCGCGTGTGCCCCGTCTCCGTGAGTAATTCTTATTTGAAGCAATCACATAAGCGTTGCGCGTGTATCCAATATCCATGAGTATTTTTTTAAGCAATATATAATAGTATATTAAAGGTTGTGTTTGAGTTATAAATAAAAGTATAATGTTGATCCTATATAGCTAACTCAAAAAAAAAGTATGGGATTTTTACACAAATAGCCGGCCAAATTCACTATTTACTTTTTTTTAGCCGGTATATATAAATTATACATTGATTATACATGATTATGTACATATTATACATGAATTATACATATATTACACATTCGTCGGCTATTTTTTGTTTAGGCGGTCGAGTGAGCGGCTATTTGGGTTAATTCTTCAAAAAAGTAAGTTCAAAACTGTGCATTCAACTTAAACTTTGTTCCAGTTTAATAATTTCATCACTTAAGTTTCACACATTATCATATTTGTTTTCCCCAGTTTAGCAAAGAAACAGATTATAAAGATTTAAGAGCTTTTTAAAAAGAAAAAATTAGAAAGCTACTCTCAATTCTAGAAGATAGAAACAAGGTTTGCTAAATGACAAAACACAAGCTCTTTTTTCTTTGTTGCGGGCAAAATGCAAATTATTTTATTTCTTTAAGCAATAAGTGTACGATATGAATTATTTTAAATAAATTTTAAAAGAATAAGTTAGTATCGCAAAAGTTTGAATGCAACAACTTTATTTTGATTTTAAAAAACATTGGAACATACATGTGAAGAAAAAACAAAAGAAAAGCAATATATAAATCGGGATCCAAAATCTTTAGATTACTAAAATTTTAATATAGTAGATGTATATTCGTAATGATCAAAGTGTTGAAACTTTAGATTCGTTACAAATTTTAAATATTAATGTTATTAGTTTATTTCAAAAAAATTAAGTAAATTCATCAAGCCATCCTAGAAAGAATAGAGTTATTGTACTGGAATTTTAAGTAACAATATCAAAATTTATAGTAATAATTTTATAGTCAATTCTTTCGGCCCTCCTAGAAGAGATATTCTACTGGAATTCTAGTTCCACCTTCAGTTTGAGAAAGATAGACGATATATACTTTTATTTATACAAATGCTCAATATCAATTACTATTATTTATTACTTATTTTCTCACAAAAATCTTACATAAAACTTGTGCTCAACTTATTTTCTAAAAGAAAAAAGAAAAAGAAAAATGTACATGGCCTAAATAAACACCAAAATCAATGGCAAATTGAATTCGATTCTTTCAACTCTTTTAGATTCCTCACCTTCAAGAAAGTATATGTTATATGATGTTTCGTAGGCTAGATTTTATGT
The DNA here is from genome assembly GCF_000390325.3 of Nicotiana tomentosiformis. Classification (NCBI taxonomy): domain Eukaryota; kingdom Viridiplantae; phylum Streptophyta; class Magnoliopsida; order Solanales; family Solanaceae; genus Nicotiana; species Nicotiana tomentosiformis. The sequence goes on along the minus strand of NC_090813.1, from coordinate 192,263,661 downwards.
ATTACTTTTTCTTATTAATGTGCGTATAGATTTTGTTTAGATTCTTAGTCAACTTCAATATTTAAAGACCTAGGATAGATTAATTTTTATTAGTAAATATCTAATGTATGTGTAGGAAAGAAGCAATATTAATTTACACTATTAAAATAAGAAACAGATTTATGTAACCTAAATGTTAGGAGTTTATTCAAATTTCAAATAAGAAAAATTTAATAATAAATAATTTAGTTGATTTTAAAATCTTAAATATGAGGAAATTAACTTAAATTACAATATTGTCCAATATAAACTTTATTTTTGAAGGGTAAAAAAGACGAACGACATTTCGTTAAGGGTTTTCGTGCTTTTTTTAATATAGTATATATATATATATATATATATATATATATATATATATATATATATATATATATATATATATATGACTTCTCCAAATGTTTAATTTTTTATTTTATGAACCTTCTTGGCGAAAATCTTAATTCCGGCACTGCATGCAATACTTCAAATTGAATTGCTCTAAATATGGTTTTGGGTTGAAAGTTGACCCTTTTGGATTCTCCACATTTATCGCATTCGTTGGATTATTACCAGTAAAAAAAACCTTTAAAAGGGATCAGGATTCTACTTTTCAGGTTGGTCCCAACTTTCCAGCATTGACTTCCAGAGTATTATGAGTTACCTTCCGTAAAACAAAGTCTTCAATTTTGAAATAACGAAGATTCATTCTGCGATTAAAGTATCGTTCCATACTTTTCTTTTATGCCACCATCCTTACATAAGCTAAGTTCCGAAGCTCGTCAAGCAAGTCCAACTTAATCAACATTGCTTCATCATTTTCTTGCTCTTTTGCTTGGGAATACCTTATGGTCGGTTCCCCAATCTTCACCAGAATCAAAGAGTCTGCACCGTACATAATGGAAAAAGATGTTTTTCCTGTGCTCGACTTTGTCATCGTTCGATATGCCAAAAATACTCCCGGCAGCTCTTCTGGCCATCTGCCTTTAGCATTCTCTAAAAATTTTTGAGGCTTTGAATTATCACCTTATTGGTTGACTGCGCTTGACCATTACCACTTGGATGGCATGGGGAGGATGTGATCCTTTTAATCTTCAATCCCTCTAGGAACTTTGTAATCTTGGAACCTATAAATTGTGACCTATTGTCACAAGCAATTTCTTTTGGTACTCCAAACCGGCAAATGATGTGACTCCAAATGAAATCAATCACTTCTCGCTCTCCAATCCTCTTGAAAGCTCCTGCTTCAACCCACTTAGTTAAATAATCAGTCAAAACTAAAAGAAATTTTACCTGCCCGTGAGGCAAATGACCGACTATATCTATCCCCATTTCATGAATAGCCACGGTGATACCACTGAACACAAAAGTTCCCCGACTGATGCACCCATTGATCATAATGCTGACACTTATCACATTTTTGTACAAACGCCGTCGCATTTTGTTCCATCCGGGGCCAATAGTAATCGGCCCTTATCAATTTGAGCACCAATGAATCTGCATCGGAGTGATTTCTACAAACTCTTTCATGAACTTGTCTCATCACATAGTCATCCTCTGATGTTCCTGAACATTAAGCCAACGGTCCTTGGAAAGACCTTCGGTACAATGTTCCATCAACGAGACAATACCGAGCAACTTTTGTTCTTAATGGCCCGGAGGCTTTAGAATCTTTTGGTAGTTTTCGGTGTCTTAAATATTCTATAAACTCATTTTTCCTGAAAAGTTGGGACCAAGATTCTAAAGCCTAGATGATACTGAAAATATGTGTTGCACTCTTTTTCCCTTCGCCAAGTTTTTGTCCCAATTAGATTTTTCTGGTAAGGTATTTAATGAGACAGCAACGTAAAACATACTCCGAAGAGGAATCATTGATAACAATAATAACTCCAATGTTTAAATTCTCATACTTTGCATCCAAACACCGAGGGGTAACTATTGTATATCAGGGCACTAAAAGTGTCAATTAAACCGGGAACTGCTAGAACCAGAAGCTTGAACTTAAAAGTTTAAAAGTTCAGTTGTTTTAAAAGACCTCGAGTTAGGACCGGGGAATGAATGATCATCCCCGTAGAAATAAGTAGTACAAGTTAGCCACATGTATTGGTAGCTTTATTTACTTGAGCGAATGTAAAAACTTTTGCTAATGTAAATGTACTTCTGGAAATGGAAGGCATAAATTAAATTCCTTTTGCTTTTATCTTGTTTCTTATCCAAATAATACCATATAGTCTTTTTCATTTGAATGTTACTTAAACTTCAAATGCTAGTGCCAGAATGAACATGAGACGTCCTCTTCAAGAGCACCATAAACATAAGGGCCCTCTCTTATGAAACTCTCATAATTAAAAGGTAAAAAACGGAAGTATGAATTCCCGATATTAAAGTTATCGGATGTAAAAATTCTTGAACTTTATCAATGGAAAAATAAAAAGATGTCTTTTGCACAGAAGTTAAGTAAATGATGTCTTTAATTTCAAAAATTCCACTCAATAGAAGTTTATGCATAGTTATAAAAGAGAAAAAAATACATTAATTTGTTTTATCAGCAGAGTCCAGAGGACGAGAAGTCTCTGTTGCATCTTTTGAAAGTGAAGGCTGCTCAGCATCCGGTTCAGCACGTTCATCCTTATCCTTTTCTTCTTCATCTTCAACCTCCTCCTTAGTTTCTGAAGAATCAGAGCAAGTGCTCAAGGAGCTTGAGGCATTGGGCCAGGCAAGAATGTTCTCGAAGGCAGTTGTCTCCAAATCAAGGGCTTCAGCGATGCATTCATCTATATTCAAAATACCTTCTTTGCCATCCTCCCAAGTTTCCTTCTCATTTGATAGACTACATGAGTTTTCTCAAGAAAGAAAGAATCTTCTTGATCTTGGAATTTCGACTGCAACCGCTCTTTATCATCCTTCAAGATGTCATATGTCCGGGAAAGGTCAGTATTGGTTTTCGCATGTTCGCAATTTTTCTCCATAACCCTATTGAGCCTTTCCTTTATTCTTTCCCTCTTCTTCTCGCCCGCAGTAGCTTCCTCAGTGTTGGAACGTAAGCTTGTTTCCAGGTTGTTGATCTTTCCATAGAAGAAGACACTTGTTCGGCTGTCGAAATCACAACATCATGTAGCTCAGCCCATTTGGTGTTTAACTCAACAAGCTCAGCATGCAACTGAGTGGCATCTTGACTATGGGCCATTTTTTCTTGCTCAGTTTGTTCCAACCGGGCCTCAGCTTCGCCCATCTGAGCAAGCCTTGCCTATAAAGCCAGGAGGCACTCAACAAGTTGATCTCATTTAGCAGCAATTTGATCCCGCTCAGCAGCAAGTGTCTCTTTATCCAGGATCATCTTCTGTAAGCCCTAGGAGGTGAGGAGGTTGGCATGTAAAGTTAAAAGATAAGAGTTGATGAGGATATTGGTTAGAAAGTGAAGAGGAAAAAGAGAAGGATGAAATGGTACCCTAGGAGCAAAATGGATATTGTTATTGATTAAACACTCCATGAAGAGACCGTCCATATTTCTCCAGTCTTTATCCGAAGTCAATGACTTCAAGTAGTTTGAAACTCCCAACAGCTTGGAAAGCAAGTGGGACACATTCGAAACCGAAAAGGTAATACCGCATTTACCATTAGAGTTTTGGATGGGTGCCAGGAAGGCGTTTTCTATGTTACCTTGATCAGGTGATCTAGGGTAATGCACATCTCCCTCTTGTTCGATCAGGGCCGGTGGCGAGGCAGGAGCTCCCGATGCAGCGACTGAAGTTGAAGTGGAAGGTGGAGGAACATCAGAAGTGGAACCCTTCTGACTGGAGGCATTAACTGGAGCCCGAAAGCGGAATTCAACATTCTCAACCAAGTGTAACTTTGTAAAGAGTCCTTTTATGTCCTCCGGTTGATGTGCAGGAGTTTTTCTTTTTCTTTTTCTTTGAAGAGAAATTGCTTCATCGTCGTCCTCGGTTTCTTCTTTGTCAAGGACTGCTGGGGCCGGTCCTAACGGGGTTTTGTCACGAGCCAATTCCCATCAGTCCGTGATGGTGCCCAATGCTGCTGTTAGGCAAGCCAATGGTAAATCACCATACTTAATCACCGTTCATAACACTTTTATAATAAAACATCTCATTAATGGAGTGGAATTAAGTCTAGAAATCATGTTCAAATGTTTTCATTATAGCTAAACCACAAGCATGAAGTAAACATAAAGCATAATGATGATAATATTTAGTACAACTAAAGTCATCTACTAGAAATTCCCAAAACCTCGGTTTCACATAATACATGAGCATCTAGTAGAATATAAAAAAATCACTATTGTTGATATTCAATTTTGCCCTCATATTTTTAAAAATATCATATATACTCTAATAATATCATTTTGGAATCATCACCAATTTACAGGAGTCATATAAGTATTCTCTATAATTTTTCATAATTGTTTAAGGCTTTAAAAATAATTTTCTTGCATTTAAATTATTCAAATATGTATTAATCATCCCTTCAAATTATTTTTGGGTGATCTAATCATCCAAAATTATTATTTGTACCTACATGTATATTTTATAATATTTTACTTAATTTTATATAATTACATTTGTATTTTTATGCTAATTACACATTTTTGCAATAATAGCCTACACTTTGCAATTAACTGTATTTTATTATTTTATTTAGAGTAAAAACAACTTTTTATATGTTTACAACTTTTAGCTATTATTTTAAAGTACTTATTTGATTAAATAATATTTTTATACATATTTAGCTATTTTGTTAATTTATTTTTCCTTAATTTCTTTATTTTTAAAAGCTGGCCCAAAATCATGCCACATTTTGGACCAAAGCTAGCCCAAAACCATTAGCCCAATAGCTCCCAGCCCAAGACCAAATGATCCCTTCTCTATACCAGGTCGGGACCCATTTTATGACCTGTCCCATCTCTCTTTTAATCGTGGCCGTTGATCTCAAATGATCGACGACCCATAAGCCATCCCTCTCTTTAATTAACCAAACTCACCCGAAAACCCTACCCATTTTTCTTTGAGACGCCTCCCCTCCCCCCCCCCAAAAAAAGCACTTACTCTCCTCTTCTCTCTTCTGAAGAATCCTAGCCGCCTCTCCCTTGAATCCCTCTCCTAATCCCGTTGATAATAGGATTCCACCATTATTTGCTTACGATATCTATGTTTCTCCGCTACTTGTCACATGTTTATGGTATTACTTAGGTAGTTGCCCAATTTTGGCAAGTACCATCTCTATATCGGACTGGAATCGGCCTCAATCTTGGAGATTTGGACAATATTTCGTCCATATACATGAAGAAAGGTATGATTCTTCATACCAGTTGGCTGTTTTTTAAGCATCGAACCCTAACTAGGGTTTGGAGTTTGATTTCTTTCCTTTCTGGTTACTCTACTGATTGCATGTAATATTTTATTTTTCTTGTTTATGTTTGCTTGATTTCCTTCCATGTTTATTCGCCTGATTCAACACTATATAAACCCCTTTCCTTTATTCCCCTAGTAGACCTTAGTCACTGTTATTCTCGCACTCTCACTTATTCTATATTATTCTGAAACTTGAGTTCTTGGCTGGCTGAAAGCCAAGGCCACCGGAATCCTCTCTACCCCTCTAGTGCGAGCACTGCTCGGGGCTCATTCGAAGCTCATGTGAACTCTAACGCATTAGGGTTTGGAGTTCTTGCTGTTGTTCTTACTTTGCTACTGATTCTCCTCTATGTGTTGTCAAATCGACAAATTGGTAAGTGTTCAATCCCTCACAATTACCATAGAGGAGAATCAATTGGTATGTGTAATCTATTGTTACCCTGCAAATTGATCGATGATCATCCCATATTGCAACATTGTTCTAATATCTAGCCAAGCATATTTCTTTGCTATTTGTAACTCTGACGATTGTATTCCTCGACTTGTTAATTATGTACCCTCCAGTGTTGCCTAAACTTCTAGTTGAATCTCAGTAAATTTAGCTTCTTCTGTTACACATGGTCAATTGGTATAAGTCTTGAAATCTGCCTGTCTTGTTAACCTTAAATTGTTATGTTTTCCTTACTTACCCTGAGTTCTTGGATTTTGAGTCTTTGTGTATGTAAGACTATGCCCACCAGTCTGTTCGTTATATTTTTTAGGTTCTAATGATAGAAACTTGCATGTGAAATTGCTATTCTCTTAACTACAACTCTGTCTATCTTCCATGATTAAAGTTCCTAAGTCCAAAATCCCTTTGACTAATTCTAGATCATGCCTTAAGCTTGATTTCTGAAACTTGGCATTGTATGTGTTCACTCTGTTAATTAAATAGACATGCCTCTGAAGTCTTCCTAGTGTGTGACTATGTTCAGCATGTTACATCATTTCCCTTTGTTGAATAATTGCTCACTCATGAACTTATATTGTTTTCTGTGTAAAATTTGCCCTGTTGAAAATAAGCCCTACTGATTCTCCTAGTTCTCATGTTCTTGACTTAATTAATCCGGTCACTTTTTTCTCAGAAATGCCAGTGTGTTTCATGTGAATCCTACTAGCTGTCATATAATCTTGTCTCTATGAGGCATTGCTTCAGGGGTGTTTAATTGATTTCATGTGTGCTCCATTAACTTATTTGGTTAAGTGGTCAATCTGTAATTGCTGGGCTTGGTATGAGTTCATGTATGGCCTTGTGTTTAATTGATTTCTCCTAGCGCGCCCACTTGCACAACACAAGGCCATACATGAACTCATACCAAGCCCAGCAATTACAGATTGACCACTTAACCAAATAAGTTAATGGAGCACACATGAAATCAATTAAACACCCCTGAAGCAATGCCTCATAAAGACAAGATTATATGACAGCTAGTAGGATTCACATGAAACACACTGGCATTTCTGAGGCAAAAGTGACCGGATTAAATAAGTCAAGAACATGAGAACTAGGAGAATCAGTAGGGCTTATTTTCAACAGGGCAAATTTTACACAGAAAACAACATAAGTTCATGAGTGAGCAATTATTCAACAAAGGGAAATGATGTAACATGCTGAACATAGTCACACACTAGGAAGACTTGAGAGGCATGTCTATTTAATTAACAGAGTGAACACATACAATGCCAAGTTTCAGAAATCAAGCTTAAGGCATGATCTAGAATTAGTCAAAGGGATTTTGGACTTAGGAACTTTAATCATGGAAGATAGACAGAGTTGTAGTTAAGAGAATAGCAATTTCACATGCAAGTTTCTATCATTAGAACCTAAAAAATATAACGAACAGACTGGTGGGCATAGTCTTACATACACAAAGACTCAAAATCCAAGAACTCAGGGTAAGTAAGGAAAACATAACAATTTAAGGTTAACAAGACAGGCAGATTTCAAGACTTATACCAATTGACCATGTGTAACAGAAGAAGCTAAATTTACTGAGATTCAACTAGAAGTTTAGGCAACACTGGAGGGTACATAATTAACAAGTCGAGGAATACAATCGTCAGAGTTACAAATAGCAAAGAAATATGCTTGGCTAGATATTAGAACAATGTTGCAATATGGGATGATCATCGATCAATTTGCATGGTAACAATAGATTACACATACCAATTGATTCTCCTCTATGGTAATTGTGAGGGATTGAACACTTACCAATTTGTCGATTTGACAACACATAGAGGAGAATCAGTAGCAAAGTAAGAACAACAGCAACAACTCCAAACCCTAATGCGTTAGAGTTCACATGAGCTTCGAATGAGCCCCGAGCAGTGCTCGCACTAGAGGGGTAGAGAGGATTCCGGTGGCCTTGGCTTTCAGCCAGCCAAGAGCTCAAGTTTCAGAATAATATAGAATAAGTGAGAGTGCGAGAATAACAGTGACTAAGGTCTACTAGGGGAATAAAGGAAAGGGGTTTATATAGTGTTGAATCAGGCGAATAACATGGAAGAAAATCAAGCAAACATAAACAAGAAAAATAAAATATTACATGCAATCAGTAGAGTAACCAGAAAGGAAAGAAATCAAACTCCAAACCCTAGTTAGGGTTCGATGCTTAAAAAACGGCCAACTGGTATGAAGAATCAGACCTTTCTTCATGTATATGGACGAAATATTGTCCAAATCTCCAAGATTGAGGCCGATTCCAGTCCGATATAGAGATGGTACTTGCCAAAATTGGGCAACTACCTAAGTAATACCATAAACATGTGACAAGTAGCGGAGAAACATAGATATCGTAAGCAAATAATGGTGGAATCCTATTATCAACGGGATTAGGAGAGGGATTCAAGGGAGAGGCGGCTAGGATTCTTCAGAAGAGAGAAGAGGAGAGTAAGTGCTTTTTTTGGGGGGGGGGGGAGGGGAGGCGTCTCAAAGAAAAATGGGTAGGGTTTTCGGGTGAGTTTGGTTAATTAAAGAGAGGGATGGCTTATGGGTCGTCGATCATTTGAGATCAACGGCCACGATTAAAAGAGAGATGGGGCAGGTCATAAAATGGATCCCGACCTGGTATAGAGAAGGGATCATTTGGTCTTGGGCTGGGAGCTATTGGGCTAATGGTTTTGGGCTAGCTTTGGTCCAAAATGTGGCATGATTTTGGGCCAGCTTTTAAAAATAAAGAAATTAAGGAAAAATAAATTAACAAAATAGCTAAATATGTATAAAAATATTATTTAATCAAATAAGTACTTTAAAATAATAGCTAAAAGTTGTAAACATATAAAAAGTTGTTTTTACTCTAAATAAAATAATAAAATACAGTTAATTGCAAAGTGTAGGCTATTATTGCAAAAATGTGTAATTAGCATAAAAATACAAATGTAATTATATAAAATTAAGTAAAATATTATAAAATATACATGTAGGTACAAATAATAATTTTGGATGATTAGATCACCCAAAAATAATTTGAAGGGATGATTAATACATATTTGAATAATTTAAATGCAAGAAAATTATTTTTAAAGCCTTAAACAATTATGAAAAATTATAGAGAATACTTATATGACTCCTGTAAATTGGTGATGATTCCAAAATGATATTATTAGAGTATATATGATATTTTTAAAAATATGAGGGCAAAATTGAATATCAACAATAGTGATTTTTTTATATTCTACTAGATGCTAATGTATTATGTGAAACCGAGGTTTTGGGAATTTCTAGTAGATGACTTTAGTTGTACTAAATATTATCATCATTATGCTTTATGTTTACTTCATGCTTGTGGTTTAGCTATAATGAAAACATTTGAACATGATTTCTAGACTTAATTCCACTCCATTAATGAGATGTTTTATTATAAAAGTGTTATGAACAGGTTATTGAGTATGGTGATTTACCATTGGCTTGCCTAACAGTAGCATTGGGCACCATCACGGACTATGGTGGGAATTGGGTCATGACAAAACCCCGTTAGGACTGGCCCCAGCAGTCCTTGACAAAGAAGAAACCGAGGACGACGATGAAGCAATTTCTCTTCAAAGAAAAAGAAAAATAAAAACTCCCGCACATCAACCGGAGGACATAAAAGGACTCTTTACAAAGTTACACTTGGTTGAGAATGTTGAATTCCGCTTTCGGGCTCCAGTTAATGCCTCCAGTCAGAAGTGTTCCACTTCTGATGTTCCTCCACCTTCCACTTCAACTTCAGTCGCTGCATCGGGAGCTCCTGCCTCGCCACCGGCCCCGATCGAACAAGAGGGAGATGTGCATTATCCTAGATCACCTGATCAAGGGAACATAGAAAACGCCTTCCTGGCACCCATCCAAAACTCTAATGGTAAATGCGGTATTACCTTTTCGGTTTCGAATGTGTCCCACTTGCTTTCCAAGCTGTTGGGAGTTTCAAACTACTTGAAGTCATTGACTTCGGATAACGACTGGAGAAATATGGATGGTCTCTTCATGGAGTGTTTAATCAATAACAATATCCATTTTGCTCCTAGGGTACCATTTCATCCTTCTCTTTTTCCTCTTCACTTTCTAACCAATATCCTCATCAACTCTTATCTTTTAACTTTACATGCCAACCTCCTCACCTCCTAGGGATTACAGAAGATGATCCTGGATAAAGAGACACTTGCTGCTGATCGGGATCAAATTACTGCTAAATGAGATCAACTTGTTGAGTTCCTCCTGGCTTTATAGGCAAGGCTTGCTCAGATGGGTGAAGTTGAGGCCCGGTTGGAACAAACTGAGCAAGAAAAAATGGCCCATAGTCAAGATGCCACTCAGTTGCATGCTGAGCTTATTGAGTTAAAGACTAAATGGGCTGAGCTACATGATGTTGTGATTTCGACAGCCGAACAAGTGTCTTCTTCTATGGAAAGATCAACAACCTGGAAACAAGCTTACGTTCCAACACTGAGGAAGCTACTGCGGGCGAGAAGAAGAGGGAAAGAATAAAGGAAAGGCTCAATAGGGTTATGGAGAAAAATTGCGAACATGCGAAAACCAATACTGACCTTTCCCGGACATATGACATCTTGAAGGATGATAAAGAGCGGCTGCAGTCGAAATTCCAAGATCAAGAAGATTCTTTCTTTCTTGAGAAAACTCATGTAGTCTATCAAATGAGAAGGAAACTTGGGAGGATGGCAAAGAAGGTATTTTGAATATAGATGAATGCATCGCTGAAGCCCTTGATTTGGAGACAACTGCTTTCGAGAACATTCTTGCCTGGCCCAATGCCTCAAGCTCCTTGAGCACTTGCTCTGATTCTTCAGAAACTAAGGAGGAGGTTGAAGATGAAGAAGAAAAGTATAAGGATGAACGTGCTGAACCGGATGCTGAGCAGCCTTCACTTTCAAAAGATGCAACAGAGACTTCTCGTCCTCTGGACTCTGCTGATAAAACAAATTAATGTATTTTTTTCTCTTTTATAACTATGCATAAACTTCTATTGAGTGGAACTTTTGAAATTAAAGACATCATTTACTTAACTTCTGTGCAAAAGACATCTTTTTATTTTTCCATTGATAAAGTTCAAGAATTTTTACATCCGATAACTTTAATATCGGGAATTCATACTTCCGTTTTTTACCCTTTAATTATGAGAGTTTCATAAGAGAGGGCCCTTATGTTTATGGTGCTCTTGAAGAGGACGTCTCATGTTCATTCTGGCACTAGCATTTGAAGTTTAAGTAACATTCAAATGAAAAAGACTATATGGTATTATTTGGATAAGAAACAAGATAAAAGCAAAAGGAATTTAATTTATGCCTTCCATTTCCAGAAGTACATTTACATTAGCAAAAGTTTTTACATTCGCTCAAGTAAATAAAGCTACCAATACATGTGGCTAACTTGTACTACTTATTTCTACGGGGATGATCATTCATTCTCCGGTCCTAACTCGAGGTCTTTTAAAACAACTGAACTTTTAAACTTTTAAGTTCAAGCTTCTGGTTCTAGCAGTTCCCGATTTAATTGACACTTTTAGTGCCCTGATATACAATAGTTACCCCTCGGTGTTTGGATGCAAAGTATGAGAATTTAAACATTGGAGTTATTATTGTTATCAATGATCCCTCTTCGGAGTATGCTTTACGTTGCTGCCTCATTAAATACCTTACCAGAAAAATCTAATTGGGACAAAAACTTGGCGAAGGAAAAAAGAGTGCAACACATATTTTCAGTATCATCTAGGATCTTCAACAATATTATCTTTTGAGGTGAGTAACGTTCCAGGCTTCCTTATACTTTTGCCACGTACTCCAAAAGTGTTCCTCTATACAACAATAACAAAATAATTACTGCTTAATCCCAAATTGGGTTCGATAATTATAATTTTGAAGAATTCATCACAAACTAGTATATTTATTTGCTGACTATCAACCTGCAGAAATTCTTTTCTTTTACTCGAATCTGAGATTGACAATATGAATAAGTTCACACAGACAGAATCAAATGTGTTCCTCTATGTTTAAGAATTGATAATTGCAGGATAGTAGCAAAGGTAGATGTTCTTAATTGCTTTCTTCCTTTCTTTCTTTTTTGAATTTGCCTTTGTTCTCTTCATAGAAAAGACACTTGTTTTTTTAGCGCCAATGTTTTATTTTTCACCTAATATTGTTGTCATATTAAAAAGATGTTTATATACTGTCGGTAGACAATAAAATTTGCATCAAAAAAATAATCAACAACAACAACAACAAAATCAGTGTAGTCTCACAAGTGGGGTCTGAGGAGGGTTGTACGCAGACCTTACTCCTACCTTCAAGAAGGCAGAGAGGCTGTTTTCGGAAGACCCTCGGCTTAGAAAAAATAAAAGAAGGACAACAGTAAGCACACCAATTAGAAAACCGAAACCAAAATACAAAGATACAAAACTAAAATTGAGAATTGTAACCAGAAGGTCAGAACGAAAGCAACGACAAGTAAACACAGAAGTCGAGGAATATGAAAATACATAAATAATGCTAACTCATGTACTAAAGCTAATGTCACAGACAAGGACAACGCTATGCGCCCTATCCTAACCTTTCACCTTTATCTTCAACCTCCACACCTTCCTATCTATGGTCATGTCCTCAATCACCTCTCCTCAATATTTCTTCGGCCTACCTCTACCTCTCCTTATGCCCTCCAGGGCCAACCTCTCACATCTCTTCACCGGTGCATCTATGCATCTCCTCTTCACCTGCCCGAACCATCTAAGTCTCGCCTCCCACATCTTGTCCTCCGTAGGGGATACGCCCACCTTGTCCCAAATAACTTCATTTCTAATTCTATCTAGCTTATAATGCCCGCACATCAAGAAAATAATCAATATCGAAAAATATTGCAAGAATCGTAGTATTTTTGTTTCAAATAATTTGGGCGTTACAATCTCTATGATTCCTCTGATTCTTCTATTCTAATATAATTATAAATTCCGGGCTTATGAGCTTGATCTTGAATTTGTTCTTGCTTTCACAAATGATGATCTCAAATTCAATTAGCATGAACTTTTATTCGAACTCGTACTCCTTGAACCTTGATTTATTTTTCGTTCTTGAGCTTGAACTTGATTCCTTAAATTTGAACTTGATTCCTTGAAGCTTAAAACTTGTAAAGCTTGATTCCTTGAACTTGAACTTGAACTTGATTGCTTGAAGCTTGAAACTTGTGAGAAATTTATGACATTTGATCCACTAGCTCTCTCTTTCTTCTTGTAATGATTTCTGATAGTTTTTCTGAGTTATAAAGATCCATATTTATAGTTGTGGAAGAGAATAGTTGTGATGAGAGCAAACTCTTTCCGACCAATTAGATTGAAGCGTGATAAGGCCGCATTTGTTTGACCAGAACATTTCACGTGCACATGTGGCACTGTTTTATTAGCCTTTTAATTTGATTTGACATGCCTTGTCATTTTGACAAGTGATATGATCCTATTTGCTCTTCCGTTTGACTTGGCGTGCCACATCATTTGACATGTGGCACCAAATTGGGTCTCTAGGAAGATGACATCGTGGGCTCAATGAAGTGTGCTCATTGTCTGTAGCCCAACTAAATGGGTTAGCCCAATGGATTAAGACTTATCTATTTAATCTATATATATTGGACATATCTGATTAATTCAATTATATTAGCCCATAATATTTATTGGACTAGTATAATCCAAATTATTTTATTGAATTTAAACCTAATAAATTTTGCATGCCTACACTGACTATGTTCTCTTGCTTTATTTTCTTTTTATGTTTACAACAAAAAAAATCCATTATCATCCCACAAAATGGAGTTTGGAGAGAGTAAGGTATATCCAAACCTTACTCCAATCCTATAAAGATAGAGAAACTATCTCCGATAGACCTCTGACTGCAAAAAAAAAGAAAAGAAAAAAGAAAAGAAAAGAAATTACAAATGGAATAAGTCGTTTTCAAAGTAATAGCGATTCATGGTAAACTTACTTTAAGATTAATTCACTATCTAACTTAAAATTAGCCTCAGTAACTGCTAAAGCTACGGAAAGTTGTCAATCCTTATACAAAGCTGTGTATATCAATTTTTCTTTTCAAAATTTCAACTAAAAATTTTCTTGGAATTGATCATACTTAAAGTGTCACTCTACCTTTATCAGAGAGAGAATTTGTACTTGCACTCTGCAATTTTTAATTAAATTTTTGAATGAATTGCTAATCTCCACAAGTTTGATCCTTTCACCAGTATTCACTACTAGAAATTCGCTAAAAATCGACCAAAAAAACCGATCAAAGTTGGTCGGTTATGGCCAATTAACGACCAAAATGCGACCATTACGGTGTGGACGGCATTTTGATGGTCGGAATGGCTTACCGACCAAAGTTGGTCGGAAATTACCGACCAACTTTGATCGGTAGCTTAAAACGACCATCTGACAAGTTTAATTACTTACCGACCAACTTTGGTCGGAAACATATTTTATTAAGTTAATTTTACCGACCAAAGTTGGTCGGTTTAACTAAATTATATTTTTTTATTAATTATTAAAATTAAAAAAAACCGACCAACTTTGGTCGGTAATTGAAAATATATATTTTATTAAAATAATTAAAATTAAATATTACCGATCAACTATGGTCGGTAATCTCAACAGTGCAGGCAAAATACCGACCAAAGTTGATCGGTAATGTTGAATTCTGGGAATTCAATGTTCATTAACCGACCAACTTTGGTCGGTATTTTGGAATAATTTATTTTTTTATTAAAAACTGACCAACTTTGGCCGGTTTTTCTGGGTTTAATTTTAGCATAAAATGCCTGTTTTGGCAGCTATACCACCTGCTAGCATACCAATATACCTAATAACAACAACAACACAACAACAACAACACAACACAACAACAACAACACAACAACAACAACAACAACACAAACATTCAATAAATACTTTAAAACTAACAAATTAAAGTTCAATTGAACATAAAAATTCAAAACCAAGTTAAAACTAATTACAACTAGTTCAAAACTGGTTCTATTTGTCTAGTTCAAAGTATATAAAAGTCAAGGGGTATTTTCTACAACATCATCATCACCGTCTGATGAACTTTTATTTACAAGACGATATAGAGAACGGTCTTGTGGAGGACGGGAAGCACGATCACGGGGAGGACGGGAGGAACGATCACGAGCAGGACGGGAGGAACGATCACGTGGAGGTCGACCCTCTGGAGATGACTCACGAGATCGGGGCAACGGAAAAGCTCCACTAGATAGGAGAGTTCTGATCTGAGCTTGCATGCCAAGGAATTGAGCATCTCTAAGCCTTTCTCTTTCCTTGGCTGCTTCTAGCTCTGATGTGAGCTTTGTCACTGTCTCCCGCATAGAGGAGAGGCTCTCCCTATTAAGTTGCTCGCCTTGCGAGAAAGTCCCTATTCCTCGCATTCCACACTTATAGCGATGGAAGTTTTTAGTAGGAAGCCCGTATACCTTCCCACATTTTGGACCGCCAACAAACTCCAACCATATTCTTTCAGCATCCTCATCCGAAGGTTGGGTTGGCTCACCCGATTCACCAGCTGGATGACTACGGATGAATTCCTCCACGTTACTTTGGTAGAGACCCTATATTATTTTAAATTAAATCAGTATTTCAAAATTTTTATAAAAGTAAATTGTAATACTTAAAGAAAATTGAAAGCTTACATATGCAGTCGAGGCCCGATCCTCGACCCACCTATCTTGATCCCCATCTTTCTTCTTCTTCATATGTGTCTCCTTGAATAGCTCATCATGACTCATTGAACTCCTATACTTTTTTTCCTAAAAATAAATTAATTTAGTTAATAAACAGAATAGATATACTTAGAAAAGTAAAATAATTTAAGCAATTACGTACCAATCTTCTTTTTATTGTCCCTAGGCTGATCGCACCTCCAGTGTGCAAGGAGCCTCCCTTCTCAGATGCGCGAGCTTTCTTTTCTTTTTCGCTCCTCTCTAAGAACTCTGCGGTAAGCCATTGCCTTTGCAAATCATTCCACAAATTCTCAAGTAACCAGCCAGGCCTCTTGTTCTTCTTTCTAGCATCCGAGAAAACATCCGCCAATCTCTTGCGAGCTTTATGATGAAAATTTGTAGCCACTTCCGCGCTATAGCGGTCTTCCCATACACACTTGCTCTGTATTTCAAAAGTTAAATATTAGATGGAAACATCATAAATATAAATTATTAAACTGTTTAAAAGAACATTTATACCTTAAATTGATTGAAAATTTGCTCCTTCAGTAAGAATGGGCAATCAGTCCAAGTCGCATAAGGGCCATCATAAAGCTTTCTGATGGCATTGGTGATTATCCTCGTAGTCTTATTACCCGGCCTGAATCTGCAATTTAACAATAAAAATACATTAATATCTTAGTAAAAATGTTACAAATCAATAGACGCAAAAATAATGAATAACACTTACCCATCACCCTCAAGGACTATGATGATCCTGCCATATCGATCATAATGCACTACCTCGTCATCACCATCCGAAGCATGTGTATCCGAGGCATGTGAAGACGGTGTAGGCGGGTCAGAGCTACTGCCTCGCAGGCGAAGGCCTGCAATAGATGGAGTCGATGATGAAGATGGTTGCGATCCCTGTGACTGCGACACAGCTGGATGCGACCCAAGTGAATTTGATACCGATGGTTGTGACCCGAGTGGCTGTGAACCGAGTGGCTGTAACATGGATGGATGCGATCCATGTGGCTATGATATGTAGGGATGTGATCCATGTGGATGTGATGCAGATGGCTGTGAGGCAACTGGACTGTATGTCGGACGTATAGTCCTATGGCCCTGTGATGGAAGACTTGTTGTCTGAATAAAGGTGTACGGCTCGTGATGCTGTGGCAGCTCAGTATAACCGTGTGGTGGAGGATAATACATAGGCATCTCTAAAAAGGGTGGACAAGAGGGAGTATTATTTTCTACTCTCCTCTTTCCCTTCCTACTCTTTTCTCGACCCCGAGAACTAGTAGGGTCATTGTTACCTTGACCCTTGCCTGCCATCTGCATAATATAATACACATTTAGATTGAAACATATAAGAAACTAGCTATAAAACGAGAGTGCTTTAAAAAACCAACTTTTTAATCCTCATCGACGTATTGTTCCTCGTCCGAGAATTCTTCATCCTCACTTGTTTGAGCTTCATCAGTTGATTCTTCGTCCTCATTTTCTATAATTGTTACTTCATTTATATCAACTTCTTCCAATATGCGTTCAGGATGTTCCAAATCATTTTCTAACTGATCGTCCACTATTTGGTGAACATTGGAGATATCGTTTTGATATGCAACATCTAACACATTCTGGACTTCCACCCTACCTACAGGCTTAGTTTTTATTACAACCCACCAATCGGACTTATTCCGCCGCAATGGATAAGGAGCATAATACACTTGCCTAACGTTATGTGTAATTATGAAAGGATCATAGCGATCATACTCCCTCGTATGATTAACCTCAATTATGTTGTATTGGTTGTGTAATCTTGTACCTCTTGTTGGATTTGGGTAAACCACTTGCATCTAAAGAGTATCAATTTCTTATATGGCCAACCTGTATATTCTAGTTATAATATTTCTTTGACCACACCATAATAATCAATATCTCCAACTTGGTTGCCATCACTACCTTGAACCCACACCCCGCTGTTGTTGCTATTTTTATTTTTAGAGCAATCCTTTGTATGAAACTTATAACCATTCACTACGTACTTAGACATTGTTGTGACCTGAAGCCCAGGTCCCCAAGATATATCTTTCAAAAATTGATTTACACCATTATTTGGATTATTTACCTACATAGAGTTAAAAAATTTCATAAGTTAGCACAACTTATGAATTAATTTTTATACATTCACTACATATATATATATATATATATATATATATATATATATATATATATATATATATATATATATACACACACACTTACAAACTGTTTGAACCACGTATCAAATCTCGTATATACAGCATCATGGCCAAATTGATCCACGAAGTGACTGTGACATATCAAATATTTTTAGTAGTTGCATCAATATGTAGTCACACTAAATTTTACATTTTGATAACTAATAAATCAATACTTACTTGAGAAATGGTACAACTTCGGGACAATTTAGCAACACATGAAGTGTAGCTGACTTGTACTCCATATCACTCAAACTTCTCTTTCTAACATCCTTAGAACATCGGCCTGGTTGATTGAATATGGACATTGGTGGATATAATGGATCATTCACACATTCGACCGTGTGCCTATTGGGCCTATTCCTAGAACATGGCACGTTACTCTCAAAATAATAAGAACAAAAATGTGCAATGTGTGTGTGCCAAGACCCGGTATCACAAGTGCATGAGCATCTAGTAAATTATACAAAACTCCAAATACTGTCTGAAATGAAATAGATAGAATATAAATATAAGAAGAGACACTGGTAGCTGCAGAACGACTCAGAAAGGCAGCTCACCACTATGCCTCGGGATGACGTGGGTATGTGATGATAGGTCCTCCACTAGTACCTGTCTCAGATCCTGCACAAAAAGTGCAGCAAGTGTAGTATGAGTACGTAAACAACGTGTACCCAGTAAGTATCAAGCCTAATATCGAAGTGGTAGAGACGAGATGGCCGACTTTGACACTCACTATGGGTCAATAATAATAACTGAAATATAACTAGAATATTTAAATCAGCATGATTTACGGAATTTACAATAATTTATTTAATCAGCAGAGATAATCAAATTCCTTTAAATGTAACAATTCTCAATATATTAATTAAATTCCTTCAATTCAGAAAAATTCTAATTTATCAATTTAAATCTCATTTACAGGAGTAACAATTAATTTCATAAACAAGCAAGAATAATAATTCATTAAATTCCAAGGATTTTTCAATTTATTAATTAGCTTCCCAAGCTGAAATAAATTATTAAAGTATCGTGTAATTATTATTATTAAGCACGATTTCTGCCGAGGATGTACGGCCCGATCCAGAGTATCGTGTACACTGCCGAGGGACGTGCGGCGCGATCCATAGATGCCTCTATCCTGCCGAGGCGTTCGGCCCGCTCCACAAGAAAGGAAAACATTTTCTTATGTGCCTCCGGAAGGACAGTATGTTTATTATAAGATAAATTTTGGAGGAGAATAATTTCTTTTGACAATTAATTGATTTAAATAGAAATCAAGCCTATGAGATTTCCATCCTTTAATATCTTTATCAAAAAATTCATAATATATTCATATATATCAATTAATATTAATTAATCAAAGAATACAATTTATACAAGTAATACATACTTTGAGTCCTAAACTATCCGGACTTTAGCATTAATAGTAGCTACGCACGGACTCTCGTCACCTCGTGCGTACGTAGCCCCCACAATTAGCAACAATTATTTAATCTTAATCACCTATGAGGTAATTTTCCCCTCACAAGATTAGACAAGAGACTTACCTTCGTCTTGCTCCAATTTAATCCATAATTTTGCCTTTTCCACGATTATCCAACTCTGTCTGGCTCGAATCTAGCCAAAATAATTCGATACAATCACTAAAAATTATAGGAAATAAATTCTATAAGGAAATACTACATTTTTAATAAAAATCCCGAAATTAATTAAAACTTCGCCCGCGGGGCCCACAGCTCGGAATCCGGTGAAAGTTATGAAATCCGACAACTCATTCAATTACGAGTCCAACCAAACCAGTTTCACTCAATTCCGACTCCGAATCGATACCGAAATTTCAAAATTTCGTTTCTATGAGATTTCTAAACCTTTTCAAATCTCAAATCTCAAAACACTAATTAAATTGTGAAAAACAATGATACACATGTATATGTAGACCAAATCCGAGTTAGAATCACTTACCCCAATATTTTTCCCTTGAAAATTTGCCAAAAGTCGTCTCTGCTCAAGCTCAAGTTCGTCAAAAATGGCAAATGGGACGACTGCCCTCTTTTTATAAAACTGCCCAGCAGCCTTCGGAACTGGTCCTCGAACTGGGCCTCGATCGCGGCATCGAACATGTGCCCTCGATCAAGGCATCAAGCTTGGGTCTCGATCCTAGCCCTCGAGCCATACCTTCGATCATGCCCTCGAGCCTTGCCTTCGATCGCGGCTTCGATCACAGGCTCGAGCCTGAACCTCGGTCATGGCCTCGATCAGGGTATCAAGGTTGGGCCTTTGATCATAGCCTCAATCATGGCATCGAGCTTGAGCCTTCGATTGTGACCCTCGATCTTGGGTCTCGATCCTGGCCCTCGAGCCTTGCCTTCGATCATGGCCCTCGAGCTGGACCTTCGATCATGGCTTCGATACACTAACTCGAGCCTGTACCTCGTCAACATTGGGCTCGATATCTGGCTCGATTTATGGGCTCGATCACAGCCCAGAATGTCCAACAGAAGAGGAAAAATTGCAGCAGCTTTTTAACTCCAATTTTTGATCCGTTAACTATCCGAAACTCACCCGAGGCCCTCGGGACCTCAACCCAAAACACCAACAAGTCCTAAAATATCATACAAACTTATTTGAAATCTCAAATCACATCAAACAACGCTAAAATCACGAATCATGCTCCAATTCAAGCTTAGTGAAACTTAGAATTTTCAACTTCTACATTCGATGTCGGAACCTATCAAATCAACTCCGATTGACCTCAAATTTTACACACAAGTCATAAATTACATAATGGAGCTATGAAAATTTTCGGAACTGGATTTCGACTCCGGTATCAAAAAGTCAACTCCCCGGTCAAACTTTCAACTTTAAATTCCTATTTTAGCCATTTCAAGCCTAATTTCACTACGGACTTCCAAATAAAATTCCGATCACGCTCCTAAGTCCAAAATCACCATACGGAGCTGTTGGAATCATTAAAATTCTATTCCGGGGTCGTTTTGCCAAAATGTTGACCGAAGTCAAACTTAGCACTTTAAGGCCAACTTAAGGAACCAAGTGTTTCGATTTCACCTCAAACACTTCCAAATCCCGAACCAACCATCCCCGCAAGTCATAAATCATTACAAGCACCTACGGAAAGTTTTATTTTAGGGAACGGGGTTCTAAAAGTTAAAATGACCGGTTGGGTCATTACAGGTGGATATAATGGATCATTCACACATTCGACAGTGTGCCTATTAGGCCTATTCCTAGAACATGGCACGTTACTCTCAAAATAATAAGAACAAAAATATGCAGTTTCCTTTGCAAGATAGGCTTTGCATATAGATCCTTCAATCTTATTCCTCTGCTTAACAAATTGTTTGCATTGCCAATTGTCCTACATAATCTCATGTTAGCCAAGAACATTCAAATAAAATAGAATATTACATCAAACTTATAATATTACCTCTCAAAGGGATACATCCATCTGCATTGAACAGGCCCTCCAAGTCGTGCCTCGTGTACAAGGTGTATTGGAAGGTGTTCCATCACATCAAAGAAACCACATGGGAATATTTTTTCCATCTTACTAGAAATTACACGGATGTTCTGGTCCATCCGAAGTAGGTTTTCTTCCCTTAATGTGGTAGAACACAAGTCTTTGAAAAACAAACTAATCTCTGTGATGGGTTTCCAGATTCTTTCAGGCAAACCACAAAATGCAATAGGCACTAAGGTCTCCATGAAAACATGGCAGTCATGACTTTTCAAATGGCTCAACTTCCCTACCTCCATATCTACTTTTTTTCCAAGATTCGATGCATAACCCTCAGGCATCTTCAATTTTGTAACCCAATCACAAATTTGTCGTCTTTCCTCCAAAGTGAATGTGTAACTTGCTTTGGGCTTGAAAACCTTACCATTGTTTGCTGTCTGCAAGTATAATTCAGGCCGCCTGCAATATTCTTGTAAGTCCATTCTAGCCTTCGGGTTATCTTTTGTCTTACCTTTAACATCCATCACTGTGTTGAACAAATTATCAAAATAATTCTTCTCAATATGCATGACATCAAGGTTGTGTCGGAGAAGATTATCCTTCCAATAAGGCAACTCCCAAAATATACTCTGTTTCGTCCAATTATGATTAACACCATATCCGGGGAATCTATAAGGTGGAGCCTCAGTAACTTTACTGAAGTTCTGGACCCTCTCCCAAATTTCCTCACCTGAAAGTATCGGAGGTGGAGAATCATATTCCACTTTATTCTTTTTGAATGCATTTTTCATCCTTCTAAACTCATGATCATCAGGCAAGAATTGACGGTGACAATCAAACCATGATTGCTTTCGGCCATGTTTCAAAGTGAACGCTTTACTATTTTCCATGCAGTAAGGACAAGCTAGCTTCCCAGCAGTCATCCACCCAGACAACATTCCATACGCAGGAAAATCATTAATAGTCCACATTAAATTAGCATGCAAATTGAAATTCTGCTTGGTTGATATGTCATATGTTTCAACACCATCATACCACAATTGTTTTAGCTCATCAATCAAAGGTTGCAAATATACATCAATCAAACTTTTCGGATTACGTGGACCGGGGATAATACAATTTAAGAATATATATGGACTAGTCATACACAACTCAGGTGGTAGATTATAAGGTGTAAGAAAGACAGGCCAACATGAATATGGTGTCGCAGATATAGAAAAAGGCGTGAAGCCATCCGCACACAGACCTAACCGAATGTTCCTTGGTTCACTAGCAAAATCTGGATATGTCCTATCAAAGTGCTTCCAAACTTCTCCATCTGAAGGATGACACATAACACCAGGTAGTCTTCTATTTTCAAAGTGCCATCTCATATGAGGAGCAGAACTCATCGACGCATATAACCTCTTTAACCTGGGTATAAGAGGTAAATAATGCATCGCCTTGACAGCGACCATATTCCCGCTGGAAAGCCTCTTGAAACGAGGCTTTTCGCAAAATTTACAACTGTCTAAAGTTGCATCATCTTTATAATATAACATGCAACCATCTTCACAACAATCAATTCTCATTGACGAAAGTCCTAACTTAGAAACCAATCTCTTTGCCTTATAGAAATCACCAGGTAAGTTGATATTAGGGTCAACTAGTTCACTCATAAGGTCAATGAAAGAGTCCATGGCTGCTTGAGAAATATTCCAATTAGATTTGATACTTAGTAATCTAACTGCAACAGACAGCTCAGAGTGCGGACTTCCTTCACGTAGTGGACGACTAGCTTCCTCTAACTGTTCATAAAAATGTTTTGCGTCATCATTAGGAGTTTGTTCAACATTTTCATTGGGCTCACCCCTGAAGTGCATCCCAAAAGCATCCGCAACCATATCCTGAATTCTAGAATCAAGATTTGTATTCTCCACCGACCTACTACTTTCACCAACAACCATGTTATGAAATATCCCACGGCTACCATCGATCTCTCCATGATTAGTCCACACAAAGTAATTCTCTATAAACCCCTTCCTATAAAGATGAAGCTTAACTTCCTCCGATTTTTTAAACTTCATACAATCGCACCTGACACAAGGGCACCTAATTACTCCTTCACTTTGGTATGGTGGAAGTGACATTGCATGTCTAATAAAGTCATCAACCCCTTCTACAAAATCCTCCCACAATCCCCGCCGATTAGGATAATTTCTATTGTACATCCAAGTACGATGTTCCATCTATACAAATAAAACAAGAATAAATTAATTTATTCTATAATTATAAATTAATTATATCTTTTTTAGTTAATTCAAGATAATTATTTTTTCCTAATTACACCAATTTATATCCTAAAAGTTTAATTCATATCCAAAAGGTCCAATTCATATCTTAAAAGTTCAATTCATATCCTAAAAGTTCAATTCACAAGAACAAATCCTAAAAATTAAAATTTCAATTCATATCCTACGAGTTTAAACATAAACTAACTAAACTAAAGAAATTCAACACATACCCTAAAAGTTCGATTCACAAGAACAAATTAATTTATTCTACAATTATAAATTAATTATATCTTTTTTAGTTAATTCAAGATAATTATTTTTTCCTAATTACATCAATTTATATCCTAAAAGTTCAATTCATATCCAAAAGGTCCAATTCATATCTTAAAAGTTCAATTCATATCCTAAAAGTTCAATTCACAAGAACAAATCTTAAAAACTAAAATTTCAATTCATATCCTACGAGTTTAAACATAAACTAACTAAACTAAAGAAATTCAACTCATACCCTAAAAGTTTGATTCACAAGAACAAATCGTAAACCCTAGATTCTAACTAAACTATTCATGACAATACAAAGTTAATAATTCAATTCTAACTAAACTATTCAAGACAATACAAACTCAAAATTAAAACACTCATCAATTAAAACTAATTCATAACTAATTGACTAATTAACAAAACTAATTAGTTAATAAAATTAATTAACAAAACTAATTAAAACAAGACCTAAACCCTAATCCTCAATAAAATGCAATGTCCAAATAGTTGAAACACTAATCAATTGAAACTAATTCATAACTAATTAACAAAACCTAGAAATAATAAATAAATAGGTTGTAATTCAAACCTAGAATTTTTAGGAGATGGAGAAGGAGAGGGGCGGCAGTGGCAGTGGCAGCGGCGACGGCGACGACGAGGGCTGGGCGGTGGCGACGCGGGGTGGGGAATGGGATTTATGTGAGGGAAATAGAGAAGGAGAGGGGAAGGTTTTGAGTGAGGAAAATAGAGAAGAGAGGGGAAAATAAGAGAGAAATGGGGGTTTCCCCCGTTTTTCAATTCTCTAATTTCAGAATTACCGACCAAAGTTGGTCGGTAATTTTGGTCGGTACATTAAGTGTTGACCGTTTGACCAAAAACCGACCAACTTTGGTCGGTTTTAAAAAAAAAAAAATTAAATTCTTTTTTTTTGTGTGTGTGTTTTTTCTTAAAATATTATAAACTATAAAAAAAATATTATAAACTACAAGCATTTATTTTATTTAAATATGCAATTATTATAAATAATTATAAACTATAAGCATAATCTTTATAAATAATTATATTAACTATTTAATTTTAATAAATTATAATAGCATCTATCTAAGTAAATTTTCTAAGTTATAATTAAGTATGTGAGTAATTTCTCACACACACACATACACTATATTGTAATTGATGCTAATAACTTTTTTTTTCAATTCGTTCATCACTAATAATGCATGACATAGATTAATCGATATATAGGTCGAGACGTTTTGATGAATCATCGATTAATATTCATCGATACATCTAAGTAAGTTATAAGTCGATGAATCAATTTACAAATAGATATATTTGATGATAAAGTATATATACTAATTAGTATCTTCCCAAGTCTATCCCTAAAAGAACCCGACCATGTGGTCCTAGCGCTTCGTGTTCTTATATATATATATACACACACAAACACACTTCATATATATATATATATATATATATATATATATATACACACACACACACACACACACACACAAACACACTTCACTGTAATACTTTAACTATATATATAGCTTGTTATAGTATATTTTAGTGTGTATGTATATAGCTTGTTAAAGTTTGACCATGTTTGGCCTATTAATGTAACTCGTTTACTTAATACTAATAGCTTCTTTCGTTTATTTAATTTGTGATCCATATATATATGTCAAAGATGTTTAGTATTAATTCTTTTATTTTTCATTCATTCATCACTAATAATGCATGGCATAGCTAGATTAATCGATATAGGTCGAGACGTTTTGTTTTTACTATTAGTCGATATAGGTCAAACGTTTTATTTTTAATATTCATCGATGCATCTAAGTAAGTTATAAGTCGATGAATCAATTTACAAAAAGTATGTTATATATAGTATATGTTAGTGTATTCATTATTTGTATTACAAAAGTGTTAACGAATTATATTTATATTATTTAGATAGTAAATATAAAAGTAATTCAAAAGTTTGACCAATGTTGACGTAATAACCGACCAACTTTGATCGGTTATTTTGCAGAAAATAACAATTACCCGACCAAAGTTGGTCGGTAAATGCTTTCCCTACATTAACCGACCAACGTTCGGTAATTTTAAATATAAATTCTTAAATATTATAAAACATTTTAAATAATAAAATAATTATTAAAATTTTAAAAATTGGATCCAGATTACCGACCAACGTTGGTCGGTAATCCAAAATTTTCTTGTCTGACCAGCTGGGTTAATTCGTTGACCAATTTACCGACCAACGTTGGTCGGTATTTAGTTTTAAAAAATATAATTTTTTTTCCCCCAGTTTCCGTCCAACCCGGACGATTTTTGGTCGCTTTTTTTGACCGACCAACGTTGGTCGGAAATATTTGGTCGGTTTTTAGCAGATTTTTAGTAGTGATTATTACTATCATAAGCTGATAATCTAATCAAATTAAAAATAAAATTAAAAATAAAAAGATTAGAACTGAAGTTCTTGAGGTCGGTCATCTTAGTTGAATTCACTCTTTTTAAAGTTTTACTCGTTTAAGAAACTAAGCTCAAAGTAACAACATAAAACATGAAAATAGACAAGAGATATAGCGAGGAAAGAGAACTTTCATATTTCATCAAGCGTTTCCCAAGTGTTTTCAAGTGTGTACAATGTGATGCTCAAACCTTCTATTTATAGGATGATATTTGGGTAATACAAAAGGGATGTCATGAACATGGTATTAACTATTGAGATCACGAGAGAAGATCATAGAGGGGCTTATGGAGGTGTGGGAGTAACAACAATAATGGTAAGAAGTAGTGGGAGGTTATGGAGAAGAGTAGTGAGAGTAACTTCTTTAGGAGTTATAGACATCTACTACATAATATAATATTTCATAACACTCCCCCTTGGATGTCTATAGATAATGTGCATCGTTAAAACCTTACTAAGAAAAAGCCTTATGGGAACAAATCTTAATGAAGGAAAAGAGTACACATATCATGTAATACGCATTGCTTGTTGCCTCATTAAAAACTTTGCCAGGATGTAATGACCCGGCTGGTCGTTTTGAGAGTTGTAGCCCCCTTCCCCCATTTACTGCTCATTTTGTACTTTATAACTGTTATGTGACTTATCGGGTAGTTGATTCGGGTCTAGAGAGATTTCAGAACGAAATGAAACACTTAGTAATGGTTGAAAGCTTAAGTTGAAATGATTGATCGGATGTTGATCTATGAGTAAACGACTCCGGAATAGAATTTTGATATTTCCTTTAGCTCCGGTGGGTGATTTTGGACTTAGGAGCATGTCCGGATTGTGATTTGGAGATCCGTAGTGGAATTAGGCTTGAAATGGCAAAAATTAAATTTTTAGAAGGTTTTCCCGGGGGTGGACTTTTTAATATCGGGGTAGGATTCTATTTCCGAAAGTTGAAGTAGGTCCGCAATGTCAAATGTGATATGTGTGCAAAATTTGGGGTCAATCGGACGTGTTTTGATAGGTTTCGACGTCGTTTGTGGAAGTTGAATTTCCTTAGTTTCAATAGGCTTGAATTGGGGTGCGATTCATATTTTAGGCATTGTTTGATGTGATTTGAGAGCTCGAGTAAGTTCGTATGAAATTTTAGGACTTGTTGGTATGTTTGGTTGAGGTCTCGGGGGCCTCGGGTTGATTCCGGATGGTTAATAGATCAAAAGTTGAAGTTGAGTGATTGCTGAAATTGGACCTCTGTTGGTGTAACCGCACCTGCGGAGCTTTGATCGCAGGTGCGGGCTGGCTTGCGCAGGTGTGAGATTGGAGGGGAGTGTGTAAGTAGTCACAGGTGCGAGGAGTTTTTTGCACCTGCGTGACTGCAGATGCGGCGAGAGGTGCACAGAAGCGAAAGGCGCGCATGTGCGATAGGAGCAAAAGTGGGTAGATGATCTGGGACCACAAAAGCGGCTTGGATGCTCGCAGAAGCGAGTCCACAGAAGCAGAGTGAGGGACCGCAAGAGCGGAATTGTCAAGACCCGAAATTTTCACCTTCGGACCGTGATGGCGCCTAACATTTCACTTGCTAGGGAAGCCAACGTTAGAATAATATTATCCATTTTTAAAACAATTTTAAATTTATTAATAACAAAGAAACAAATGCGGAAATAAAGTTTGAAATATAGTGAATAATCCATAAAAATAACAGTGTCTAAATACCATCCCAGAATTAGTGTCACAAGTGCACGAGCTTCTAGAATAATACAAATAAAGGTCTGAATGAAATAAAGCTGTCTGAAAATAAACACACAGCTAAAGTAAAATAGACGGGTACTTCAAAACTGCGGACGCCATGCAGTTATACCTCAAGTCTCCTCCAAGTAGCTGAAATCCGAGCAAGTCTATGGCACGCCGTTGGGACCAACTCCGAAATCTGCACAAGAAGAGCAGAGTGTAGTATCAGTACAACCGACCCCATGTACTGGTAAGTGCTGAGCCTAACCTCGATGAAGTAGTGACGAGGCTAAGGCGGTTCACTTACATTAACCTGTACGCAATATTAATAACAATAACAAATAATAGAAATAAATCAGGTAACTCATTTATAATAATTGAAGCCAACTCAGTAGTTATAATCCATTATTATTTCACCCAAATCTGTTGCAGCGTGCAACCCGCTCTCACAATATATTCACATTCAATTCTGTTGCAGCGTGCAACCCGCTCTCCCAATATATTCCTTTTAATCAAGTCTGTCATATATTTATTTCATTCAAGTATATATATAGACTTTTAACTAAGTCTGTTGCGGCGTGCAATCCGATCCCCCAATATTGACTTTTAAATAAGTCTATTGCGGCGTGCAATCCGATCCCCCAATATTGACTTTTAAATAAGTCTATTGCGGCGTGCAATTCGATCTCCCAATATATATATAAATATATATACTTTCATTCCCGTTGCGGCGTGCAACCCGTTTTCCCAATATAATTTTAAACAACTCATAAATATAATAAAACTTACTCCAATAGATACCACGTCCAATGAGAAATTATTAAGCATCAAGGCACACAATAATTATAATTTATTTATGAACCAAAAAATGACAAATAACAATTTATTATGAAAATCATAGAGAAATTAGGTAGTTTAATATTTAATATGCTAAATATTAAATAACAATTAAAACACATAATTCAAATAGCATTTAACAATTAATGCATGAATTCAAAAATTAATATTTGATAAAGAATAGGAGAGAAATAATTATTATAATAATTAATTTATGATTTAAAATAATTTATGATTTTTCAAGTAAGCAGGCAAACAATTAATTTGATGACGTATAGACACTCGTCACCCCGCCTATACGTCGTTCACATGCAATTCACATAACAAATAATTTAAGGGTTCTATTCCCTCAAGTCAATGTTAACCACGACACTTACCTAGCTTTACAAATTCCAATCTATTATTCAACCACAGCTTTTCCTTTTAAATTTGTCTCTGAAAGTTTCAAATATATTTACAAATAATTCGATATATTCAATACTAATCATAGGAATTAATTCCATATGAATTTATAAATTTTTCGGATAAAAATCCGAAATTCATTTAAATATTCGACAGTGGGACCCATGTCTCAAATCCTTGAAAAACTCACAAAATCCGAACACCCGTTCCGATACGAGTTCAACCATATAAAAATTGTCCAATTCCGATATCAAATGGACCTTTAAATCTAAATTTCTCATTTTTGGAAGATTTTTAAAAAATCTGATTTTTCTTCCATAAATTCACGGATTCATGATATAAACGAGTATGGAATCATGAAATATAATCAATATAGGATAAGAAACACTTACCCCAATGTTTTTCGTGAAACTTGCCCAAATATTCGCCTTAACCGAGCTCAAAATGTCCAAAATGAGTAAACATGTCGGACTCTTCGATATATACACTGCCCAGGCATTTCCGCACCTGCGGTGCCTGGGCTCGCATATGCGAGCTCGCATCTGCGAAATGGGACTGCCAGGCGAGGCCTCGCACCTGCGGAGGAAAAATGCGCACCTGCGCTGCCTTCGCTTCTGCGATCATTTGGTCCGCTTCTGTGGACGCGCGGGTGCGTGCAGGTTTCCGCTCCTGCGGACTTTTTCCCAGCCACGCCCGGGCGCATCTGCGATTGAAGGCTCGCTTCTGCGAGCTCGCACCAGCGAGAAAAATCCGCAGGTGCGATTACAACAGAAGGAAAAATACAGATTCTTCTTAAGTCTAGTTCTTGATCCGATTTTAATCCGTATCACTCTCGGGGTACTCGGGACCCCGTACGAATATACCAACAAGTCCAATAACATAATACGGACTTACTCGAGGTCTCGTATCACGTCAAACAACGTTGATATTACAATTCACACCCCGATTCAAACTTTGAGTTTTAAACTTTTAATTTGTAAATCTCGTGCCAAAATATATTAAATGAATCCGGAATGACTTCAAATTTGGCACATAAGTCATAACTGACATAACGGAGCTGTTCAAATTTTCAGAATCGGATTCCGGCTCCGATATCAAAAAGTCAACCCCGCGGTCAAACTTGAAAATATTTAGCCTTTAAATTGCTAGTTCCGTTAAATGGTCATAACTTGAGCTAGGGACATCTAAATTAAATTCCGGGCATACGCCCAAGTCCCAAATTACGATACGGAGCTACCGGAACTGTCAAAATACTGATCCAGGTCCGTTTGCTAAAATTGTTGATCAAAGTCAACTCACTTGAGTTTTAAAGCTCTATTTCACATTTTAATTCATTTTTCACATGAAAACTTTCCGAAAAATTTTACGGACTGCGCACGTAAGTCGAGGAATGATAAATGGTGGTTTTTGAGGTCTTAGAACACAGAGTCATTTATTAAATTTAAAGATGACATTTTGGGTCATCACATTCTCCACCTCTAAAACAAACGTTCGTTCTCGAACGGAGTTAGAAAAAGTACCTGAGCTAGAGAAAAGGTGTGGATATTTACTCCGCATGTCCGACTCGGACTCCCAGGTAGATGCCTCTACCGGCTGACCTCTCCATTGCACCCGAACTGAAGGATAACTCTTAGACCTCAACTGTCGGACCTGCCGGGCTAGAATAGCCACCGGCTCTTCCTTGTAAGTCAAATCTTTGTCCTATTGGACTAAGCTGAAATCTAACACATGGGACGGATCACCATGATATTTTCGGAGCATAGACACATGGAACACTGGATGAACCGCTGATAAACTAGGTGGTAATGCAAGCCTGTAGGCTACTTCACCCACCCTTTCAAGAATTTCAAAGGGTCCGATATACCTAGGGCTCAACTTGCCCTTCTTTCCGAACCTCATTACACCTTTCATAGGTAAAACCCGGAGCAATATTCTTTCTCCAACCATGAATGCAATATCACGAACTTTACGGTCGGCATAACTCTTTTGCCTAGACTGAGCTGTGCGAAGTCAATCCTGAATAATCTTGACCTTATCCAAGGCATCCTGTACCAAATCGGTACCTAACAACCGAGCCTCTCCCGGTTCAAACCAACCAACTGGCGATCGGCATCGCCTTCCGTATAATGCCTCATATGGAGCATATCTTCCACCCGTAAGTGGCAAGAAATGATCCCAAGAACCTCCAAAGTCTATAACACAAGCGCGGAGCATATCTTCCAATATCTGAATAGTGCGCTCTGACTATCTGTCTGTCTGTGGATGAAAGGTTATGCTCAACTCCACCCGTGTGCCTAACTCACGCTGTACAGCCCTCCAGAAATGTGAGGTAAACTGCGTACCTCGATCTGAAATAATAGACACTGGCACACCGTGAAGGTGGACAATCTCACGAATGTAAATTTCAGCTAACCTCTCTGAAGAATAGGTAACTGCCACTGGAATGAAATGTGCTGACTTGGTCAACCTGTCCACAATGACCCAAACTGCGTCAAATTTTCTCTGAGTCCGTGGGAGCCCAACAACAAAATCCATAGGGATACACTCCCACTTCTACTCAAGAATTTCTAACTTCTAAAGCAAACCACCAGGTCTCTGATGCTCGTATTTAACTTGCTGATAATTCAGACACCGAGCTATATATGTAACTATATCCTTTTTCATTCTCCTCCACCAATAATGTTGCCGCAAATCTTGATATATTTTAGCGGTACCTGGATGAATAGAATACCTGGAACTGTGTGCCTCTTCAAGAATTAATTCACAAAGGCCATCCACATTAGGCACACAAATACGGCCCTGCATTCACAGAAGTCCATCTTCCCCTACAGTAACCTGTTTGGCATCACCGTGCCGTACCATGTCCTTAAGGATAAGTAAATGAGGATCATCATACTGCCTCTCTCTGATGCGCTCATATAAAGAAGACTGAGGGGTTGTGCAAGCTAGAACCCGACTGGGTTCTGAAACATCTAACCTCACGAACTGATTAGCCAAAGTCTGAACATCTGCAGCTAATGGCCTCTCACCAACCGGAATATACGCAAGACTGTCCATACTCACAGCCTTTCTACTCAAAGCATCGGCCACCACATTGGCCTTTCCGGGGTGATACAAAATGGTGATATCATAGTCTTTCAACAACTCCAACCATCTTCTCTGCCTCAAATTAAGATCCTTTTGTTTGAACAGATACTGAAGGCTACGATGATCAGTAAATACCTCACACGAGA
Source organism: Nicotiana tomentosiformis (assembly GCF_000390325.3). Taxonomy (NCBI): domain Eukaryota; kingdom Viridiplantae; phylum Streptophyta; class Magnoliopsida; order Solanales; family Solanaceae; genus Nicotiana; species Nicotiana tomentosiformis. The sequence continues at coordinate 192,231,133 of NC_090813.1, read as the reverse complement.
CACCGTAGAGATAATGCCTCCAAATCTTCAGCGCATGAACAATGGCTGCCAATTCTAAGTCATGAACAGGATAATTCTTCTCGTGAACTTTCAACTGCCGCGACACGTATTCAATTACCTTGCCATCTTGCATTAATACTGCACCAAGCCCAATGTGAGATGCGTCACAATATACCGTATACGATCCTGAACCTGTGGGTAATACCAACACTGGCGTCGTAGTCAAAGCGGTCTTGAGCTTCTGAAATCTCATCTCACACTCGTCTGACCATCTGAATGGGATACCTTTCTGGGTCAATCTATTCAATGGGCTTGCTATAGATGAAAACCCTTCCACGAACCGACGATAATAACCTGCTAAACCTAGAAAACTCTGGATCTCTGTAACTGAAGTAGGTCTAAGCCAATTCTGAACAGCCTCAATCTTCTTGGGATCCACCTTTATGCCTTCTGCCGATACAACATGCCCCAAAAAGGCAACTGAGTCTAACCAAAACTCACATTTTGAAAACTTGGCATATAACTGATTATTCTTCAAAGTGGGAAGCACACTTCGAAGATGCTGCTCATGCTCCTCTCGACTGCTGGAGTAAATTAAGATATCATAAATGAATACAACCACAAAAGAGTCCAAATAAGGCTTGAACAACCGATTCATCAAATCCATAAATGTTGTTGGGACATTTGTCAACCCAAATGACATCACTAGAAATTCGTAATGCCCATATCGAGTTCGAAAAGCTATTTTAGGGACATCAGAGGCCCTAATCTTCAACTGATGGTAACCAGACCTCAAATCGATCTTCGAAAATACCTTGGCACCCTGAAGCTGATCAAATAAGTCATCAATTCTTGGCAGCGGATATTTGTTTTTGATAGTAGCCTTGTTCAACTGCCGATAGTCTATAAACATCCGCATAGAGCCATCTTTCTTCTTTACAAATAATACTGATGCACCCCAGGGCGAGACACTGGGTCTAATGAATACCTGCTCAAGCAAGTATTGTAACTGCTCTTTCAATTCTTTCAACTCTGGTAGGGCCGTACGGTATGGTGGAATAGAAATGGGTTGAGTGCTCGGAGCCAAATCAATACAGAAATCAATATCTCTGTCGGGTGGCATCCCCTGCAGATCTGCAGGAAATACTTCTGGAAATTCACAAACAACTGGTACTGAGTCCATAGAAGGAACATCCGCACTGGGATCGCAAATATAAGCCAAATAGGCTAGACACCCTTTCTCTACCATACACCGAGCTTTCATATAAGAAATAACCCTGCTTGCAGAATGACCAGGAGTTCCTTTCCACTCTAACCGAGGTAATCCCGGCATAGCTAGGGTCACTATCTTGGCATGACAATCCAATATAACATGATAAGGGGATAGCCAATCCATACCCAAGATGACATCAAAATCTACCATATCAAGAAGTAGAAGATCCACACTAGTCTCAAGATTACCAGTAGTAACCACACACGAATAATAGACATGATCTACTACAACAGAGTCTCTCACCGGTGTAGATACACACACAGAAGCACTCAGAGAATCACAAGGCACAACCAAATATGAAGCAAAATATGAGGACGCATAAGAATAAGTAGATCCTGGATCAAATAGAACTGAAGCATCTCTATGGCAAACTGGAATAATACCTGTGATCACAGCATCAGATGACTCGGCCTCAGGCCTAGCTGAAAAAGCATAAAATCGGGGCTGGGTCCCAGCACTCTGAATCGCGTCCCTGGGATGGCCTCTGACTGGCTGGCCTCCACCTCTAACGGTCTGACCTCTACCTCTAATGGCCTGACCTCCGCCTCTAATAGCCTGACCTCCACCTCTAGCTGCCTGACCCCTACCTCTAGCTGGTTGAGTAGGTGGTGAAGCAACCAGTGCCGGTATGATGGCACGAGAATCTTGCCGAGATCTATTACTCGCCAATCTAGGGCAATACCTCCTGATGTGACCAATGTTCCCACACTCACAACACCCATCCTGATGCCGTGGCTGCTGAAGCTGAAGCTGACCCAAAAGGGCCGGATAACCGCTGTAGTAACTCTGGAGTGGTGATGCACTGATAGGAGCTGAATGTGCACTAAATGCTGGCTACCCAGAGTAAGGCATAATAGGACTGTGACTCCCTAAAGCACCGGGAGATACATGAACTGCTGAATGAAAAGGTCTGGGAGGATGACCCTTACCAAAATTACCTCTGCCTCCAGACGAGGCACCACTGAAACCACCGAACTGACGAGGCCTCTTATCGGACCTCTGCCCTCTCTCCTGTGTAAGAACCATCTCGATCCTCCTTGCGACATTAGCAGCCGCCTGAAAAGAAATCTCACTTCCGGTCTCCTTGGCCATCTGAAGTTTGATAGGGTGAGTGAGTCCCTCAATAAACCTCCTCACTCTCTCTTCCTCCGTAGGTAGTAAAAGTAGAGCATGACAGGCCAAATCCACAAAATGGGACTCATACTGAGTAACAGTCATACTACCCTGTTGTAGACGCTCAAATTGCTTGCGAAATTCCTCTCTTAGTGTGATAGGGAGGAACTTCTCTAGAAATAGCTGAGAGAACTGCTCCCAGGTAAGTGCAGGCGATCCGACTGGTCGGGTCAATGTATAATCTTTCCACCACCTCTTGGCAGAACCCGTTATCTGAAATACAGCAAAATCAACCCCATTGGTCTTAACTATACTCATGTTCCGCAGCACCTCGTGGCAGCGTTCAAGATAATCCTGTGGGTCCTCAGAAGGTGTACCACTGAAGTGAACTGGAAAGAGCTTAGTGAACTTATCCAGTCTCAATAAGGCCTCAAAAGACATGGCGGGCCTATCACCGATCTGTGCCGCAACAACTAGCTGAACTACCCCAACTGGCGGGGATGCTGGAGCCTGATTCTGGGGAGCCATCTGCTCCGGGGTAGGAGTAGTGGGAGTTTGTGCTCCTCTCACAGCCTGTGAGATGGCTAGTGCCACTAGAAATATACCATTCTGGGCTACACCCTCCATAAGACTCACCAATCGGACTAGAGCGTCCTGAAGCACTGGAGTGGCTATGAATCCTTCTGGGACCTGAACTGGTCTAACTGGTACATTCCGAACTGGGACCTCCTCCTGAAGGTCTACCTGAAGTTCTACAACAGGTGCAGCTGCTCGAGCTCTGGACTGAGCTCTACCTCGGCCTCTAGCACGACCTCGATCTCGACCTCTACCCCTGGCCATAGTTACCACCGGGGGTTCTGGTCCCTGTCCATCGGTAGAGGTATTACGTGTTCTCACCATTTGCGAGAGAATAAGAGTAGAATGGTTCAATCATCGATGATAGAATAAAATCGCACGACAGAATAAGAAATAAGTGATATTGTTCCTAAACTTCATAGCCTCTGAGAGATAAGTACAGACGTCTCCGTACCGATCCTTCAGACTCTACTAAGCTTGATCGTAACTCGTGAGACCTATGTAACCTAGTGCTCTGATACCAACTGTCACGACCCAAAATTTCCACCTTCAGACCGTGATGGCGCCTAACATTTCACTTGCTAGGCAAGCCAACGTTAGAATAATATTATCCATTTTTAAAATAATTTTAAATTTATTAATAACAAAGAAACAAATGCAGAAGAAAAGTTTGAAATATAGTGAATAATCCATAAAAATAACGTTGTCTAAATACCACCCCAGAATTGGTGTCACAAGTGCACGAGCTTCTAGAATAATACAAATAAAGGTCTGAATAAAATAAAGCTGTCTGGAAATAAACACACAGCTAAAGTAAAATAGACGGGGACTTCAGAACTGTGGACGCCATGCAGTTATACCTCAAGTCTCCTCCGAGTAGCTGAATTCCGAGCAAGTCTATGGCACGCCGCTGGGACCAACTCCGAAATCTGCACAAGAAGTGCAGAGTGTAGTATCAGTACAACCGACCCATATACTGGTAAGTGCTAAGCCTAACCTCGACGAAGTAGTGAGGAGGCTAAGGCGGTTCACTTACATTAACCTGTACGCAATATTAATAACAACAACAAATAATAGAAATAAATCAGGTAACTCATTTATAATAATTGAAGCCAACTCAGCAGTCATAATCCATTATTATTTCACCCAAGTCTGTTGCAGCGTGCAACCCGCTCTCCTAATATATTCCTTTTAATCAAGTCTCTCATATATTTATTTTATTCAAGTATATATATAGACTTTTAAATAAGTCTGTTGCGGCGTGCAATCCGATCCCCCAATATTGACTTTTAAATAAGTCTATTGCGGCGTGCAATTCGATCCCCCAATATTGACTTTTAAATAAGTCTATTGCGACGTGCAATCCGATCCCCCAAATATATATATATACTCTTTCATTCCCGTTGCGGTGTGCAACCCGTTTCCCAAATATAATTTTAAACAACTCATAAATGTAATAAAACTTACTCCAATAGATACCACGTCCAATGAGAAATTATAAAGCATCAAGGCACACAATAATTATAATTTATTTATGAACCAAACAACGACAAATAATAATTTATTATGAAAATCATAGAGAAATTAGGTAGTTTAATATTTAATATGCTAAATGTTAAATAACAATTAAAATACATAATTCAAATAGCATGTAACAATTAATGCAGGAATTTAAGAATTAATATTTGACAAAGAATAGGAGAGAAATAATTATTATAATAATTATTTTATGATTTAAAATAATTTATGATTCTTCAAGTAAGCAGACAAATAATTAATTTGACGATGTATAGACAATCGTCACCCCGCCTATACGTCGTTCACATGCAATTCACATAACAAATAATTTAAGGGTTCTATTCCCTCAAGTCAAGGTTAACCACGACACTTACCTAGCTTTACAAATTCCAATCTATTATTCAACCACAGCTTTTCCTTTTAAATTTGTCTCTGAAAGTTTCAAATATATTTACAAATAATTTGATATATTCAATACTAATCATAGGAATTAATTCCATATGAATTTATAAATTTTTCGGATAAAAATCCGAAATTCATTTAAATATTCGACAGTGGGACCCACATCTCAAATCCTTGAAAAACTCACAAAATCCGAACACCCGTTCCGATACGAGTTCAACCATATAAAAATTATCCAATTCCGATATCAAATGGACCTTTAAATCTAAATTTCTCGTTTTTGGAAGATTTTTAAAAAATCTGATTTTTCTTCCATAAATTCACGGATTCATGATATAAACGAGTATGGAATCATGAAATATAATCAATATAGGATAAGGAACACTTACCCCAATGTTTTTCGTGAAAATCGCCCAAGAATTCGCCTTAACCGAGCTCAAAACGACCAAAATGAGTAAAAATGTCGGACTCTTCGATATATACACTGCCCAGGCATTTTCGCACCTGCGGTGCCTGGGCTCGTACATGCGAGCTCGCATCTGCGAGAAAAATCTCGCATATGCAAAATGGGGCTGCCAGGCGAGGCCTCGCACCTACGGAGGAAAAATGCGCACCTGCGCTGCCTTCGCTTCTGCGAGCGGACGCGCGGGTGCGTGCAGGTTTCCGCACCTGCAAACTTTTGCCCAGCCACGCCCGGGAGAACTTTTTCTTTCTGCGAGCTCGCACCTGCGAGAAAAATCCATAGGAGCGATTACAGTAGAAGGAAAAATACAGATTTTTCTTAAGTCTAGTTCTTGATCCGATTTCAATCCGTATCACTCTCGGGGCTACTCGGGACCCCGTACGAATATACCAACAAGTCCAATAACACAATACGGACTTACTAGGGGTCTCGTATCACGTAAAACAATGCTGAAATTAAAATTCACACCCCGATTCAAACTTTGAGCTTTAAACTTTCAATTTGCAAATCTCGTGCCAAAACATATTAAATGAATCCGGAATGACTTAAAATTTGGCACATAAGTCATAAATGACATAACGGAGCTGTTCAAATTTCCAAAATCGAATTCCGGCTCCGATATTAAAAAGTCAACCCCGTGGTCAAACTTGAAAATCTTTAGCCTTTAAATTGCTAGTTCCGTTAAATGGTCATAACTTGAGCTAGGGACCTCCAAATTAAATTCTGGGCATACGCCCAAATCCCAAATCATGATACGGAGCTACCAGAACTGTCAAAATATTAATCCAGGTCCATTTGCTAAAAATATTGACCAAAGTCAACTCACTTGAGTTTTAAAGCTCTATTTCACATTTTAATTCATTTTTCACATGAAAACATTCCGGAAAATTTTACGGACTGCGCACGCAAGTCGAGGAATGATAAATGGTGCTTTTTGATGTCTTAGAACACAGAATTACTTATTAAATTTAAAGATGACATTTTGGGTCATCACAGGAATAGGCCGCAGATGCGTGGGTGATGTCGCTTCTGCGGCGCCGCAAAAGCAGTTAAGTTCCCGCAGAAGCGGAAGTGCTGGACAGATTATTAAAACAAGGGTTCGCGATTTTGGCCTCATTTCAAACATTTCAAGCACGGGTTTGGGGGATTCTTGAGAGAATTTTCGAGGAGATTCTTGAGGTAAGTCATTGTGCTAATTTTTGATCAATAATCTTGCTTCCCTATTAATTTTCCCACCTAGTTGGTGTGTATTTAAGGTGTAAATTGGGAGTTTGAGGCTAGGGGCTTAAAGAGTTTGATTTGGGGATTTGGATGATGATTTGATGTCGGATTTTGATAAATTTTGTATGGTTAGACTCGTGGTTGAATGGGCTTTCTGATTTTGTGACTTTTATCAAATTTTGAAATGTGGGCCCGAGGCCGGCTTTTGAATCGATTTTTGACTTTTGATTAATAGCTTAGCATTTTCTTATAGAGTTGATTCCATTAGCTTGTATTGATTATATCTAATTGTTTATGGCTAGATTTGAGGCATTCAGAGGCCGTTTCGCGAGGTAAGGGTATATTGGAGTAAAGATTTGCTCGAATTGAGGTAAGTAACAGTTTTAAATTTGGTTATGAGGATACAAAACCCCGTATTACGTGTCATATATTTGGTTTTGAGGTAACGCACATGCTAGATGACAGGCGTGTGGGCGTGCACCGTAGGAACTGTGACTTGGTCAAATTCCAAGGAACTGTGTAGTTGAATAATCTATTGTTACCTGTACATTCTCCATGTATTAGAGAAATTGAACCACAAATCATGTTAGAAATCATGTTTTGACTATGTGTTGGCACTGTATGGACCCACATAGATCGTGTACATATTGAATTATCTGCTAAATTGTTGTTTTGTACTCAGTCACAATTTTACTTGCATATTATATCTCAGTCTCTATTGTTCCTTGTTGATACATTATATCATTTTTTGTTTGGGATGATTTTCATGATTATTGAGAGTCCGAGAGACTGGAGAGACTGATGACTGAGTGAGGTCGAGGGCCTGATTGTGAGATATTGATACTATAGCACGTGAGTTGTCCGTGCAGCACATAGGTTGTCCGTGCGGATCCAGATATTATACTGTAGCACGTGAGTTGTCCATGCGGATTATAGAGCTTAGGCTGAAGGAGCCCCTCTGGAGTTTGTACACATCCCTAGTGAGCGCATGTGCCTACTGAGTGACGAGTGCTGAGTGAATGGGAGGGCTGAGTGGCTGTGGTCTTGAGAGGATGCAGTTGATTTCATTATTGTTGCACTTAGCTGCCATGTATCACTGTCTTGAAATTTTCTGAAAGATATTACACTTTGTTGCACTCAAACTTGTCATGAAGTAACTGTTTTGACCTAATTTATCGGACTTGAAAGCATGCCTACCTTCTTATGTTGAAATCACTGTAATTGAACTATAACTGTGAATCTCGTCATTACTTTTAGTTCCTTATTTAGTCTTGTTACTTACTGAGTTGGTTGTAATCATGCTACACCCTACACTTCGTGTGTAGATTCAGGCGTTTCCGGACACGGTGGGTGTTGATTCACTGCGCAGTTGACCCTTCGGAGATTTCGAGGTAGCTGCTCGGTGTTTTCGCAGACCTTGTTTCTATTTCCCTACCCTTCCACTTATTGTATTTAGTTTCAGACTATGATAGACAGTATTTTTCCAGACTTCTGATATTTAGATGCTTATCTACTCAGTGACACCCCGATGTTTGAAATTTTTGCATTGTGTTTTGGATTTTCTATCCTATTTATGAGGAGTTTTATTATTTAAACTGCTTTAAATCCATTTTATGTTAAAAGTGTTGGATTTATTTCATAAATGTCAGGTTGCCTAGTACCACGTTAGGCACCATCACGACAGGTTAGGATTTGGGTCGTGACACAGGAAAACCCAGTGGAATAAAACCGTAGCTAAGGAAAAAAGAGTACAACGCATATTTTCCTCCTCCTGATGAAACCATCACTTTATTTCTCAAAGAGGATCCATTCTTATTTTGTATCTCAACTTCTCAAACGGTAAGGTTGGTAATGCTTCATTGAATTGATCCACCAAATTATCAAGCAAAGGAATTTGTTGAACATCCATTTCACCATTCTGTTGAAGATTGTGTCTGATAAAGAACTTTCGTGAAATATGTTTTATTTTGTTTTCCTTCAACATATCCTTCTTTCAATTGAGATAAGTAAACAACATCATCTTCAATATTATTAGATTCTTCTCTTCAAAGAAAAATCACATGTCTGTTGTGTGTTGAGTCACTTGCTTTATCAGTTGTTTATCTTGGCATGACTTGAATAAGTATCAACAATTAACTGCCTTATAGAATAATAATATGGCGGTACCCTCACATGAAAATAGATTGTTTGAAGAACGAACTTCAGAAAAATGCCTGCATTTGCATAACCAACAAAATCTTGACAGTATTTGTTAGAATAAGAAAATCTATATCAAGGATTCTTTTTGCAATATAACACTAATCATATTTTAATATATCCACATATGAGTAAAACTATATCTCGCTAGAATATTGTTATACTTATGGTTCTAGCAAGATACATTAGTGCACCAATTGCACTAGACAAAAAATAAATCATTGTACGTCATGATTGCTCTAATCCACATAAAGATTTGCTGAAACTTTATTTAATAAATTTCCTCGGAACCTTAATATGCTCCAAAACAATGTAAATCCTTCAAGAATTTTCATTATACGCATATCAAATGTATTTTCAGACCAAAATCTGAAATGTCTGCATCCACCATAGGAGAACATGTCTCCATATAATCAATATCGTGATATTTACAAATTTTCATGTGCCACAAGTCGACTTTATGTCTATCGACTTGATTTTTCATTTAACTTTTCGCACAAGAATATATTTATACCTTTACTGGCTTTATACTTTCAGGTGTTGGGACTATCCGTCTAACTTCACATTTTTCAGGTGAAGTCAATTTTCACTGCATATTTTTCATTTGGTCAATCATTTATCTGTCCAAATTTCATGATAGATTTGAGCTCAAAATCCTCGTCTACATTAATGATATTGAGCGCTACATTATATTAACAATATCGTCGACGATCATTTTATATAGGTTCCTTCATCACACAATAAAGACATAATTTATCGAGGTCTCATTATTTTCAGGTACTTGAGCCTCTTCCGTGAGATCTTATAAAGTGTTATGTCGTGGTGCTCTTCTAGAGCACTTGTCTCATTATTATGATCATCTTGATCATTTGCTCCTCTCCTTCATCAAGGAGTTTTATCTTTGGAACCGATTAGTCTATTACGCTTTATGCATGCCATAGACTCTGTCCATCATGGACTTTATTCTATTTGGAGCATTAACAGCTGAAATATAACATTTAGCTTTGGGTCAGTAAATGCGCATGCCAATATTTTACAAATGAATTATCACTTGAACTTCAAGTTCACATTTTCTTGTACAAGAATCTAGGTGTACTCATAATAATTCATTCCATGTATTACTTTTTCAGCTGCCCATTTTCTCCCCCTAATGTTGGGATCACCAACACATATCCACAACCTTCTTTAGGGACCCATCTTTATGCATTGTGGTGGAACAATTAAATTATATAGCACATCCATATGTCTGGATGGAAATTATTTGGTTGGTGACCCTGAACCAATTGTGATAGGGAGAATTTATTATAACTTGTTGGCTAGATGCGTACAAATGCTGTTGTATATTAAATAATACACCTCATATCAAATTTCTTCTTTTTTTTTTTGGAGTTTTGTTCTCATAACCAATGGTTTAGCTTTAATTTGAGGCATACAATTTCAGCTAAACCAACTTGGATTTGAACCAGCATTATCAAGATAAATTATCATAATTTACAATCTGGAACTGCGCTGTAATAATTTGAGCAAGCAACCTTGCGAAATCCAAACTGCAAGTTGATAACAAACGCGAATGTGACCATACAATAGATACATCTATTAAAATCATATAATAGTAAATGATCCACATGGCAGGTGAATGTGCCCATATATATATCACCTTTTATTCGTTCCATAAATCAAGGAATTCTATTCCAACCTTAACTGGTATATCATGAGAATAAGCAGCACAAGAGAATTCTTGAAGAATCTTCTATTTTTTAAATATATGCCAATGTGAATTCTCAATCAATCTTTTCGCATCATACTTGAACCGGAATGGTCAACCGGTCATGCCAACTAATATTTATTTTAGTAAACCTCTAGTTTACTTGTGGCATGTGATTCCATCATCATGCTTATACATGTGCAGTACCAATAGATGAATAGTCAGGTAACCTTTCATATTTACCCAGTATGATTATAGTAATATGAAGATATTCAATCTTCCTTTCATTTATAGTCTCAAATGCAAACCACTTTGGCTAATATATTTGAAACTCAAAACGTTTCTTTTGATACTTACTACAATATCAATGTCAAGAATAATTTTATTCATCTGGATAGTAACAAATTAGTTCTTTCGGAGCTCTTAATTAATTTTGTACTACAAGATCTTTTGTCACACCATCCATATGGTGAATGTCTCCTTCACGGAGAAAATCATACCATAATAATTGTCATGGTCAAAATCATCAGAAGCAAAAAATAAATTTGCTTTAATATTTGCTTTAATAACTTTTTATAAGGCATGAAAAAATATTTTTTGGAGTACAACATATACGCGACCAATGACATATTCATGTAACCACATTATAATATTCATTATCTTTATTTCTCTCAAACCTCTCTTAGAGGTGAGTTGTTGTATTTATCCAACCATACGTAAGCACATTATTATGCATAATCTTTATCTCACACACACACACACACACACACACACACACACACACACACATATATATATATATATATATATATATATATATATATATATATACATATATATATATTATTACTATTATTATTTTACATTCACTTTCAGGAAAGAGTATGCATTTATAATGCTTATCACAAGTCACATTATTAAGGAATGAACTATAATCATGTGAGCGTGTCTCGTATTAACGAACCATATTGATACATATTTACTTCACCTTTGAATGATTAAGTTGATAACCCTTATTGTTCTTCTTTTTACAATTACCATAATGATGACTATTATTATTTTGGTCTTTGGCACGCCCATGTTCATTTGTCAACCACTTGTCTTCATTGGACTTATTATGCACTGCTATCACATTCACTTCAAGAATGGAGCAAATCAAGTGGGACAAGCTTCATGCTTTTTCATGAAAAATACATTATTTTTCTTTGGGAAAAAGGCTAAATATACCCCTCTACTTTCATATATTATCTATATTTAACCTCTGTTATACTATCGGGCCAAATTTATTCCTACTGTTATACTATTGGGCCAAATTTACCCCTACAATCAGCAAACTTTTAAAAATACCCCTTGATCTGTTAAGTAATTCAAAATCTCCCAAATTCTTTTTATTTAAATCACTTGTTGTTCTTCTTGCTCCATTATTTTCAAAAATTACTATTGATGTGAATGCTAAAGTTACTAGACTATACAAATTATTCATAATTTTTTTTTAATTACCAATGCACCAATTTCTCTTCTTATAATAAATAAAATTAGTTTAGAATTTTATTTATTTTTCAATCATATACACATTGTAGAATTCAATGGGTTTATTTATTGTGTATTATATGCAGCTGATCATCATGTATGTATATTTAAATATATTTTGCCATTGCCTGGTTAGTATAGAGTTCGATCGACTAACTTAAGGGTGTTCACGACCCAAAATCCACTAGTCGTGATGGCACCTAACCCAACCCGCTAGGTAAGCCAACTAATAACTATCCAATTTCAATAATATTTAACATGTCAAATAATCAAAGAAATTATCTGAATCTTATACATTTTCCAAGAACTGGTAGTACAAATCATGAGCTTCTAAGAATAGAGTTTACAAAGCAGAAATGAAATAAATACATAGTCTGTTTGAATAGTACATAAACAGAGTTTTACAGATCTAAAGCTACCACGAACAAGAGGCAGCTACAGCCGGGACGCAGGTACATCTTCAATCCAGCTCCAATCAAACACGTCAACATCAGCAGCCAACATCTGCACGCAAGGTGCAAAAGTGTAGTATGAGTACAACCGACCCCATGTACTCAATAAGTAACAAACCTAACCTTAGGTTGAAAGTAGTGACGAGCGTGTACCAAGGTCGGGTCCCAACTTCAATAACCAACAATAGTTCATAACAACATAAAACAAGTACTACCAGAAGTAACTCAACAATCAAATGCTCAACAAAAACATGATTTCTGAAAATAGTATTGCCTTTCAAGTACTTCAATGAAAACCCAAATCGTTTATCAAACTTACCAAAAATATGAGTAAGTTTGAAAACAATAATTTTCCCAAAATCCTTTCCATAATAAATAAGATGTTTCATTTTCTTTCCAGATAACCAGTGTAAAACAAATGCATCACTATGCCCATCTGTCAACATGTGTGAAAAATCATGAATAATGTGATACCGTACCACATGAGGAAAATACATCTCTCTGCATGTATGTCGTATGTGCATTTCAATGTAATGTATCTCAGAGATGAACTCAAGTACTCACACTCTCAGAGTACTCAATCTCACTGTCTCGCATTCTTTCTCACTATGCTCAAGGCTCACCACACTCAATCACTCAGCGCTGTATAATACCTGCTGCGGCATGCAGCCCGATCCATATATGACCATAAGGCCCGTTGCGGCGTGCAACCCGATCCACATATATATAGTCGATTGTGCTCACTGGGGGTGTGCAGACTCCGGAGGGGCTCCTTCAGCCCAAGCTCTATATTGCTGCGGCGTGCAGCCCGATCCAATATTATTGCGGCGTGCAACCCGACCCAATATTATTGCGGTGTACAACCCGATCCAATAATATATATATATATAGCCCGAAGGCTCGTTACGGCGTACAACCCGATCCATATAAAATATAATCAATATAATATGTTGTGGCGTGTAGCCCGATCCCAAAATGTCACTCTCACTCAGGCCCTCAGCCTCACTCAGTCATCAATCTGTCCAGTCTCACTCACGGGCTCACAATGTAATGAAACTAGCCCGACAATAGTGATATGATGTATCAATAAATAATATCTAAGACTAAGATATGGTATGAATGCATGAATATGACTGAGTACGAAATATCAATGAAATCAGTGAGATGACAGTAAGAAACGACCACTACGGGTCCAAACAATATCGGCATAAAACCTAAACCTGATATCTAGTATGATTGACAGCTCAATTACTTTATCACATGGTGAAAATACGGATATCAACAAAATAGGGCCACTATTCAGTGCCATGGAAACAACAGAGCCCCAATTCACATAGTGCACGCCCACACGCCTGTCACCTAGCATGTGCGTCACCTTAACACAAATCACATAACACGTATTTCGGGATTTCATACCCTCAACATTAAGATTAGAAGAGTTACTTACCTCGAACAAGCCAATTCCAACACCGAGCAAGCCAAGCGATGTTTCAAAATGCCATCCCGCGTGTTCCGACCTTTGAACGGCTCAAAAACTAACCAAAAACAACACAAATACATCAGACAAGATCAAATCTTAAGTCAAATCCCGATTGAAAAGATCAAATCTTAAGTCAAAAGCCCAAAATCAGCCAAAAGCCCAACTTGGGCCCGCACCTCGGAACCCGATAAAATTTACAAAATCCAATAATCCATTCATTTACGAGTCCAACCATACTAGGTTCACTCAAATCCGACTCCAATTCGATGTTCAAAACTCAAAAATTCATATTATGAAACTTTAGGCCAAAACCTCCAATTTCCTCCATAAAATTCACAATCCAATTACCCAAAACGAAGGTAGATTCGTGATATAAGATAAAAAATGAGTAGAGAACACTTACCCCAGTCCATAAGATAAAAATTTCTTCAAGAATCACCTCAATCTGAACTTGGAAATGTTAAAATAAAGCCAAAATCGCGAACCCTTGTATTTAACATTCTGCCCAGCACTTTCGCACCTGCGGTACATTAGCCGCTTCTACGGAGTCGCATTTGCGACCAAAAACATGCTTCTGCGGAGAAGCACTGGAGGTCTGCCTTCGCACCTGCGGTAAAATACTCGCATTTGTGCACTCGCAGGGGTGCGCCCACTTGTCGTTTCTGCGCTTGCAACCGCTTCTGCGCTCAACTCGCCGCATCTGCGCCTTCGCAGATGCGAAGCAATCTCCGCTTCTGCGGAAACCTGCTCCCAGCAATATTTCTGCTCCTGCGACCCCTTCGTCACTTCTGCAACCCTCGCACCTGCGCAAATCAGCCGCAGGTGCGGTCACACCAGAACCAGCAATCTTAGCAAAAACCCAAAAATGTAATGAAATGATCCGAACCTCGTCTGAAACTCACCCGAGCCTCTCGGGACCCCGTCTGACTATACCAACAAGTTCCATAACACTATACGGAACTATTTAAGGCCTCAAAACACACATAACAACATCAAAACGATGAATCACACCTCAAATCGAAATCTATGAACTTTGAACTTTTAAATTCAATAACTCGTGCCGAAACATAGCAAATCAATCCGGAATGACTTCAAATTTTGCGCATAAGTCCCAAATAACATAACAAAGCTATTCCAATTCCCGGAATCATAATTCGAATCCGATATCAAAAAGTCCACTCCCGGTCAAACTTTTCAAAATTTTAACTTCTGCCATTTCAAGCCAAATTTCACTACGGATCTCCAAATCACAATCCGGACGCGCTCCTAAATCTGAAATCATCCAACGGAGCTAATAGAATAATCAAAACTTCGTTCCGGGTTCAAATTCACAAAAAAGTCAAACTTGGTCAACTCTCCCAATTTAAAGCTTCAACAATGAAATCCATTCTTCCAATTCGATTCCGAATAACCTGAAAACCAAAACCGACGATTCTCACAAGTCATAATACATCATACAGAACTACTCATGCCCGTAACCTACCGAGCGAAGTGTAAATGTTCAAAACGACCGGTCGGGTCGTTATAGAGTGTAGACATTTAATTAAAGCAAAGTTGAATTAGACAATGTAAAGTCTCCGAGGAACTTCAACTTCAATCACTAATACTTGCAAAGTTTCCATACATTTGGTGCAACGAATTCATTAAAATTGAGATATTGTAAATACTTTTAGAATTAATAAAAGCTACCTAATTTAGATTTTTTAATTTACTATACTTTGTTTATTCGGTTGTATTATTTAATATTTTTTTCTCTAATTCAGAAAGCAGGTAAATGCCAGTTATTTCAAAAATAGTGGACCAAAAAGAACAACAAGTGATTTAAATAAAAGAAATTTGGGAGATTTTGGATTACTTAACAGATCAAGGGGTATTTTTAAAAGTTTACTGATTATAGGGGTAAATTTGGCCCGATAGTATAACGGAGGTTAAATATAGACAATATATGAAAGTAGAGGGGTATATTTGGCCGTTTTTCCTTTTTCTTTAGTCATCATTATATCATTAATATAGCGCATTGAGACTTGAACTCAATGCCTTACCCATACAAAAGCGTGTTAGGCTAAATATATTGGGACTCAAACCTAATTCATGACCTTATCATCGTGGTGCATCAGGACTTGAACCCGATGTCTTACCCTCATGGTATGTTGAGACTTATCCCACAGTCTTACTCCTAACCAATAGCATAATGGGCCAAAATGGACTGAAACTCACCCTTGAGCCTCTCGGGAGAAATTCAAAAATAGCCAGATTTACAAGTGGTCATTCAAAAATAGCCACAGTTTCAAAAGTAATCGAAATTTAGCCACTTTTTATGTAAAGATAAATCTGAACGAAAACACTGTTCAAAATCCGGAAAATACTCCAGCATAATATACTGAAATTCCAGTATAATATATTGGAACTCCAGTATAATCAGCAAAGTATACCGGTCCATTATATTATGCTGAAAATTCATACACAGGTGCTCAAATCTCCAGTATATTATGCTGGAACTTTTCGCGTGTTGGAATTTCAGCATAATATGCTGGAAGTTCATACACAGGTGTACCGAACTCCAGTATATTATGCTGGATCGGTCTCTGTTACAGCAAAATAGTGACTATTTTTTAATAACTTGACAAACGCTGGCTATTCCAAGAATGTCGTGCTCCAAAGAAAGAGAAGAAAAAGGGTCAAGCAAATATGGTTGAAACAAATGATGATATTGATGACTTGTGCGCTATGTTGTCTGAATGAAACTTAGTGGGAAATCCTAAGGTGTCACGACCCAAAATTTCACCCATCGTGATGGCGCCTATCTCAATACTAGGCAAGCCGAAAATCTCAACAAACCACAATTTCTCTCAAGATTGAAAATATAATATTTAAATACAATACAAACACTTCCCAAAACCTGGTGTCACTGAGTACATGAGCATCTAATATGAATACAAGTTTGAAAAATACTCATACTATAATAATCTGAGACCAAATACGGTTAACAAAGAGATAGAGAAGGAGAGACAAGGTCTGCGGAACACGGCAGCTACCTCAAAATCTCCTGAAATCAACACCCGCTATGTCCGAGAATACCTGGATCTGCACACGAAGTGCAGGGTGTAGTATGAGTACAACCAACTCAGCAAGTAACAATAATAAATAAGGAACTGAAGATAGTAACAAGCTACACAATTATGGTTCATTTCTAGTAATCCAAACAAAGAATAGACATGCTATCAAATCTGGCAGTTTAATGTCAAATCAATTATTTTTTATACAGTTCCTGTTCATATAATCCGTATATCAACAATCTTTCAGAAATTTCACAACAATGACAGATAGCAACTAAGTG
Organism: Nicotiana tomentosiformis; assembly: GCF_000390325.3. Lineage (NCBI taxonomy): Eukaryota > Viridiplantae > Streptophyta > Magnoliopsida > Solanales > Solanaceae > Nicotiana > Nicotiana tomentosiformis. Next base: position 192,213,867 of record NC_090813.1, on the reverse strand, counting down.
CAACAACAAATGGAAATCAAATACAACCTCTAAGGACAACAATCACTCACTGGGCTCCCAGCCCTCATCACTCTCTGGGCTCCCAACCCTCATCACTCACTCAATGGGTACCCGCACTCACTGGGAGTGTACAGACTCCGGAGGGGCTCCTACAGTCCAAGCGCTATAATCTGCATGGACAACTCACGTGCTGTACGGACAACTCACATGCCATAATATAAATATCTGGATCCGCACGGCCAACTCATGTGATGCACGGCCAACTCACGTGCTATAGTATAATATAAGGATCTGCACGGCCAACTCACATGCTATAGTATAATATAAGGATCCACACGGCCAACTCACGTGCTATAGTATAATATAAGGATTTGCATGGCCAACTCACGTGCTATAGTATAATATAAGGATCTGCACGGCCAACTCACGTGCTATAGTATAATATAAGGATCTGCACGGCCAACTCACGTGCTATAGTATTAATATCTCACAATCAGGCCCTCGGCCTCACTCAGTCATAAATCTCTCCAGTCTCTCGGGCTCTCAATAATCATGAAATCAGCCCAAACAACAATGATATGATGTATCAATAATAATAACAGAGACTGAGATAAAATGTGCAAGTAAAAACTGAGACTGAGTACATATAGTATTTAGCAGGAAATTCAACAAGTACGCGACCTCTGTGGGTCCCAACAGTACTATCACATAGCCTAAGCATGATTTCTAACATGATTTACAGTCAAATTTTATCAACACATAGAGAGCATATAGCTAATAACAAATTATTCAACTTTATAATTCCCCGGGACGGACCAAGTCACAATCCCTTAGGTGCACGCCCACACGCCCGTCACCTAGCATGTGTGTCACCTCCAAAATAATCACATGATACCAAAATCTAGGGTTTAATACTCTCAGGACCATATTTTAAACTATTACTTACCTCAAGCCGTGAAATTCTTTTTCCGCAATTTCCTTTCCTCGTGAATTGGTCTCCAAACACCTCGAATCTGGTCATAAATAATTCGTTTCAGTCAATAAAATTCATTGGAATTAATTCCATAAGAAAATAATGATTTTCCATAAAAATCCGAAAATTAGCTCAAACATTGCCTGTGGGGCCCATGTCTCGGAACTCGACAAAAGTTACAAAATCCGGAAGCCATTCAACCACGAATCTAACATACCAATTTTACCAAAATCCGACCCTAACTCGACCCTCAAATCTTCATTTTAAACCAAGAGGGTTTTCAAATGTTTCCAACTCAATTCACCAATTAAATGATAAAAATAACTATGGATTCGGGTAAGTTAACCAATATTGAGTTAAGAACACTCACCCCGGTGTTTTCTCTGAAAATCACCCAAAATCGCCTCAAATTTGAGCTCCAAATCATCAAAAATTGATTCAGAACTTAAACTCACTGCCTAGACATTTGCTCTACGCGATCGCGAAGATCCCCACGCGATCGCGAAGAAAAATTTCCATCGCCCAGATTTTACTCTACGCGATCGCGGACTTTCCCACGCGATCGCGATGCACAACATCACAGACATACGCAATCGCGGACTAGTCCACGCGATCACAAAGCACAAAACGCGTGACTTCTACTCCGCTCCACTTACTCTACGCGAACGCAACCTTCGTCACGCGTTCGCGAGTCACAAAATTCCAGAGCTACGCGATCGCATCCCACTTCACGCGATCGCGAAGCACAAATGCCACTGCCTCACATTAACCCTACGCGATCGCAGATATCCCCACACGATCGCGTAGAACAAAAACCCCCACTGACCAAATAAGCCTACGCGATCGCAAACGCATTCACGCGATCGTGTAGAAGGAAAACATTATCAGATATCAGAAAATTCCAGCAGCTATTCAAGTCCAAATTTTTGATGCGTTAACCATCCAAAACTCACTCAAGCCCCTCGGGACCTCGACCAAATATACCAACAAGTCCTAAAATATCATACGGACTTAGTCGAACCCTCAAATCACCTCAAACAATGCTAAAATCATGAATTACACCCCAATTCAAGCGTAATGAACTTTGAAATTTCTAATTTCTACAAACGACTCCGGAACTTATCAAATCACGTCCGATTAACCTCAAATTTTGCACACAAGTCATAAATAATATAATTCTAATTTTCAGAATCGGATTCCGACCTCGATATCAAAAAGTCAACCTCCCGGTCAAACTTCTCAAAAATTAAACTTTCGGCATTTCAAGCCTAATTCTTCTACGGACTTCCAAATAATATTCCGGACACGCTTCTAAGCCCAAAATCATCATACGGAGCTATTGGAATCATCAAAATTCAAATCCGAGGTCGTTTATATATAGGTCCATATCCGGTCTATTTTTCTAACTTAAATTTTCAATTATGAGATTAAGTGTCTTATTTCACTCCGAGTTCCTTCCGGACCCGAACCAACTAACCCGATAAGTCATAAATCAATTACAATATATAAATTGAGCAGTAAATGGGGGAACGTGGTTATAATATTCAAAATGACCGGCCGGGTCGTTACATAAGAAGTTGTGAATTGATTCCGAAGCCACCCGCCATGTTTGTGTTGTTAAAGAAGCATTTGCTTCATATGCTCCTGCTAGGCCCGGCGTGACCATTTTTATGGGAAATTTTGCAACGGCCAAAATTGAAGGTTATGGAAAGGTATTCCTGAAGATGACCTCTGGCAAGGTGGTGACTCTAAACAACGTTTGTCATGTTCCTGAAATAAGGAAGAACTTAGTTTCTACTTCATTTCTCGTCAAGAACGGGTTTAAGTGTGTTTGTTTCAGACAAAGTTGTAATAAGTAAGAATGAGATGTACTTAGGAAAAGGTTACCTTAATGAGGTCCTTTTCAAACCGAATGTAATAGTTGTTGACAATAATAAAATTTCAGCTTCTTCTTACTTACTTGAGTCAAATGATTTATGGCATATATGTTTGGGACATGTCAATTATAAAACCTTGCAGAAAATGATTAATTTGGAAGTGTTGCCTAAGTTTGAATGCGACAAATCAAAATATCAAATATGTGTGGAATCTAAGTTAAACATCATTATAAGTCAGTTAAAAGGAATTCAAATTCTTTAGACTTAATTCACACAGATATTTGCTACATGAAGTCAATACTATCTCGTGGTGGAAAGAAGTATTTCATAATTTTTATTGACGACAATACTCGATAGTGCTATGTTTACTTACTTAGTAGTAAATATGAAAACATAGATGCTTCAAGCAATATAAAAATAAAGTTGAAACGCAACTTAACAAGAAAATCAAAATGATAAGAAGTGATAGGGGTGGTGAATACGAATCTCCTTTTGAAGAAATATGTTTAGAATATGGAATTATTCATCAAACAACGACACCTTACATGCCCCAATCCAATGGGATTGCGGAAAGAAAGAATCAATTACTAAAGGAGATGATAAACACTTTGTTAATAAGTTTTGGTTTGCCATAGAACTTGTGGGGGGAAGCCATTCTTACGGCTAATCGGATACTAAATCGAGTACCCCATAGAAAAACGCAATCCATTCCATATGAAAAATGGAAAGGAAGGAAACCCAACTTGAATTACTTTAAATTGTGGTGGTGTTTGGCAAAAGTGCAAGTTCTTAAAGCCAAAAGGGTAAAGATAGGACCGAAAACCGTTGATTGTATTTTCATAGGATATGCAACAAATAGTAAATCATATCGATTTATGATTCATAAATCAGAAAATCCCGATATTTATAATAATACAGTTATAGAATCAGATAATGTTGAATTTTTCGAAAATATATATCCGTATAAAAAAATGTGAGTTGATTGGTGAAGAATTTAAACGACCTGGGGAAGAAACAAAAAAAAGTACGTATAATTAGAAGGATCCAAGACGTAGTAAACGTCAAAGAACATCTACTTCATTTGGACCAGATTTTATAATTTTCTTATTGAAAAATGAGCCTCGAACATTTAGAGATGTCTTCTTCCGAATCATTATTTTGGAAAGAGAAAATCAATAGTGAAATAGAATCCATACTGAACAACCATATATGAGAATTGGTTGATCTTCCTCCAGGCAATAAATCGTTGGGTTCTAAATGGATTTTTAAGAGGAAAATGAAAGATGATGGTACTAGTGACAAAGGGTATAGACAACGAGAAGGTCTTGATTATTTTGATACATACTCTCCAGTTATAAGAATTACATCCATATGAACGTTAATAGCATTAGTTGCGGTATATGATCTTGAAATTTATCAAATGGACGTTAAAACTGCCTTCTTAAATGGAGATTTGGAGGAAGAAATTTACATGCAACAAACCGAGGGGTTTGTGGTTCTAGGTAAAGAAAAGAAGGTATGTAGACTTGTTAAGTTACTTTACGGACTAAAACAAGCACCCAAACAATAGCATGCGAAATTTGACCAAACAATATTGTCAAATGATTTTAAGATAAATGAATGTGATAAATGTGTGTACATTATTACAAATCACATAGTCATTGTTTGCCTATATGTGGATGATATGTTGATAATGAGTAATGACACTGCCAGCATAAATACAACTAAGTGTATGCTAACTAGCAAGTTTGATATGAAAGACTTGGGAGTTGCCGATTTAATTCTGGCTATTAAGATCCATAAGACTCCTCAAGGTCTGACATTGTCGAATTCTCATTACATTAAAACAGTACTTGAAAAATTCAAGTACTTAGATTTTAAAGTTGCAAAGACTCCAATTGACGTGAATCTTGCACTTGCAAAGAACAAAGGCCAAAGCATATCACAATTGATTTATGCCCGTGTGCTGGGATGTTTAATGTATATCATGAATTGTACTCGACCCGATATAGCTTGTGCTATAAGTAAATTGAATCGATATACGAGTAATCCAAGTCAATCTCATTGGATAGCGATGAAACGAGTTTTGGGTTATTTAAAACATACCCAAGAGTTTGCTTTGCACTACAGTAATTATCTTGCGGTGATTGAGGGATATTGTGATGCATATAGGATCACCGATTTAACTGATTCTTAATCTACAAGTGGATATGTATTCACTATTGGTAGAATAGCGGTAACTTGAAAGTCATCCAAACAAACTTGTATTGCCCGCTCTACAATAGAGGCTGAGTTTATAGCCTTTGATAAAGCCAGTGAAGAAGCTGAATGGCTCCGAAATTTCTTGGAAGATATTCTATTTTGGCCAAAACCGTTGGCACCAATATGCATACATTGCGATAGTCAAACAGAAATTGGAAGGGCTGAGAGTGTTATATATAACGGTAAATCTCGTCATATACGACGAATACATAAAATCATTAGGCAGCTACTCTCTAGGGGATTCTCACAATTGACTACGTAAAGTCAAGCAATAATGTGTCGAATCCGCTTACAAAAAGCCTAACCAGAGAGGTAGTTGAAAGATCATCGAGGGGAATAGGACTATGGTTTAGGACAAGTTATTGTGGCGGTAACTCTACCTAGAAGACTAGAGTCCCAAGATCTAGGATCAAGGAGATCAAACAAAGTCATTAATGGCGGATCAACATTGTCAACAAAAAGTTTTGGTCCATTCTCATGACGAGACAATGTTCAGTACCAAGGATAAAGCATTAAGGCATTTTAATAGTTTCTAAATTTGATACGGGCTATATCAAAGAGTGTATCTACGTGATAACACGTTTAGGAATCACCTATGTAATTGTGAAGTGTTAGCCGCATCAAGGAGAATTTTTCAAGGCTAATTCTCTACGCACTTATGAAATCAGGCGGTGTTCATGGCTGAAACAAACACAACAATGAGAACCAAAGACGGTTAAGGGTTGATTGTGTGACTTATGATTGTCTAGGTATATACCAAAGTTCGACAGTTCAAAGATATTAAATCTACCGATTGATCGAGTTTATCCGACATAAGTTCCCTACGAAAAGTTCAAAGGAAAACCTACTTATCCAGATGTGATTAATCCCGTCTTGTAAATCACACAGTTTTTCATGCATATTTTCGTGATATAGCCATTTTCCATTCATGTGAGGGATTGTTGGGTTTTAAGCTTGTCAGAGCTTAAAAATATAGTGAATGGAAAATGGAGGGGAAAATAAAAATTTTGAATTTTCCTCTTTGACAAAGGGACATTGTCCCATATTGGAGGAGGAAAAGAGTTTTGATGGGTATATATACAATTGCACTTCTTCTAGCTCTTAAAAAGTTGAGAAGAAGGCAAGCCTCGCATCGTCGTCGTCGTCGCTCGCTTGCTCGGCTCTACTTCAGCTTCAGATTTGGTCAAATGATTTGATTGATTGATTAATTTTTTGGACCAAATTTATTTGTTAATATTAACGCAATATTATTTAATCCAAATTAGACCGTTTCTGTAATGGTGATTTAATTTTTCCCGTTTCAATTTTTCCGTTATAATTTGAATTTGGCGGTTTGCGTAAATGATCATTTTATAAAACAACCATTTTGAGTTGCAGCCTTACATGAAGAGTTGCAACTCTTCGGTATTACCCAACGTTTTGGCTATAAATATATGAACTCTTCCTCAGATTTTTCTTACGAAAATTCTGATTTCTCCTTCTTCCTTTTGCATTAATTTTTACAGAAAGAAAGCAGTAAGTGTGATTTGCTACTGATCTTTCAGTTCGTTGGTCACTGGGGTTTGAAGTACCGCTACACCAGTGAGGGTAATCCGTTCTATACTGGGAGGAAATAATCAAACACTGTGAATTCAGTGGGCTCAGATTAATTCTATTTTCTTCTACATTTCTGGTTTTACATTATTTCTATTTTTGAATATATTCTCGAATACAACATACTAACAATGTAACACAAAAATTGCACCAAAACTAAAATTTTAACATAAGTAAATGATACTCCCTATACCATAAGAAGCAAACTGAATATTGATATGGCAAACGAAATGCCAAGGTTTCCATTGGCTCAACCAAATTGATTAAAAGTTGTTGGCTCTTCATGAAATGAGTTATCTTCATAGTTGGTTAAAGCCTCGTGCTGATAACATGTTAAGAAATTAAGTTCAAAGTAACAATATAAAACATGAAAATAGACAAGAGATATAAAGAGGAAGGAGAGAACTTTCATATTTCATCAACTGTTTCCCAAGTGTTTTCAAGTGTGTACAGTGTGATGCTCAAACCCTCTATTTATAGGATGATATTTAGGTAATACAAAAGGGATGTCATGAACATGGTATTAACTATTGAGATCATGCGGAAGATCGTAGAGGAGATTATGGAGGTGTGAGAGTTACAACAATAATAATAAGAAGTAGTGTGAGAAGTTATGAAGAAGAATAATGAGAGTAACTTCTTTAGGAATTATAGACATCCACTGCATAATATAATATTTCATAACATACTCCTCATTTTAAGCTTTATTTATTAACTACTAAGGCCAATAAAAATTTGAGCCATTTCAACAACGTTCACTTCATTGTTAATTAAACTCCGTGAAGTGAAGGAAAATCTTGTTGTTCGGATTTTGAACCACTTGTTGTATGTAATAATGCAAAGACTCATACCTTTGGAAAGCTTCGACGTCTAGCAGGCCTTGTCTGTGGATGCTGGCGTAGGTAAAAGACGCAAGACGACGACGATCCAATGTCATTTACGATATCTCGCTTGTCCGCTAACCCCATTATTACTTGTTGTTACCACACGTTATGCTCAAAAGGATTTGTAACGCTCTGTAACTAATGTTGAGTCACATCTTATTCGGGATTGACCATTTCTTTGTTTCTATCTGTACATATGAGATTTCACGGTAAATCTTCTCGTATTAAGTCCTCACTAGAACCAATATCAATGATCCCAAGGTCAACTATTTTGGCTCAATTGACCTCGAATTCATTCTTCAAAGGACCTTCCACTCCATTGATCATCTCCGTACACGCAATTTGGCATTATTTGCCACGTGTCAATATTTAATTTGTCCACGTGGTAGGCTCAGTTTTTACCTAAATAATTAGAGATAATACATAATTACTCTATTGGGATTGTATCAAAGTTCCAGTTGCACCCCTTGAAAATACGGGTGTCCCATGACCCCCTGCATTTGTTGAAAGTGTAATAATTACCACCTTTTCAAGCCATCCCAGTTTCAAAAGAAGAAGTGTAAATCACGCGCTTGCCACATGTCAAATTCATTTTGTTTTAAATTTTTTTATTTTACCGTTTTATTTGTCCTTTTAATCTTATTTTATTCTTTTTCTTTTGCATTTTCTTTCTCTTGCTCTCTTTCTTCACCATTTCTCCCCTTCGTACCCATCACCTTCCGTCTCTCCCCCTCTGCTCCTTGTTGTCGGCCACCCTACATCACCCACTGGAAAACTCTCATCTTAAAATGTTGTCGGAGATAATAGACCAGATAAAATTTGTGAGGCCCTTTGAATAGCGTAAAAACGGTCTTCTAAATTTGTAGGAAACAAGACAATAAATGGCAGCTGAGATAAATTGGCAGAAAGATGATGTCGCTGGAATCACTATTTTTTCCGGTGAGAAACATTATAAAGAAAAAAAAGCGGGAAAAAGAAAGAAGAAAGGAAAGAAAGTAAAAAAGAAAAGAAAAATATCGAAGGGAAAAAAAAGTAAAATGAAAAGAAGAAAACATAATTGTAAAACAAAATTTGCTTCTCATCGGAATCATCAACTTATCCGGCGAAATACTACAAGGAAGAAGACAAATGTAAAAATAAAAAAAGAAACGAAAAAAAAGATAAAAGTCAAGGCATTAATAAATAAAGGATAGAAAAAAAAGTAGAAAAGAGAAAAAAGAAAAGAATAGAAAAGGGAAGAAGCTAGGGATGTGAAAATGGTGGATGGAGTTTTAAGGGAGAAGTAAACAAGAAAGAGAATAAAAGAAAAGAAGAAAGAGAAAAAAGAAAAAAAATAATATTTTAGGATTTTCACACGCAATCATCATGTGTAAACCAAAATAAGTACAGCGTCAACTCAAAATGTGGCATTAATCTCACTTCTAACAAATGCATGGGGCATAGGACACCCGTATTTTTAAGGGGTGTAATTGAAACTTTGGTACAATTCCAATAGAGTAATTATATATTATTCCAAATAATTATCTTATATCTTGTTGTCAAAACCCTTGTATACAATTAAGAAGATATGAATGTTTTAATTCAAGGTCCTAAAATATCCAAAGCCATACTAAAACTCAAGAAATTGAAATAAACAACTTTTAGATAAAATGGCTATGCGCTTCGACAACGCCGATAAGACAAATGAAAAATCATACAAAAAGGAAGCGAATTTTATGCTTCTAATCTAAACCTCACAGAATTTAATACGTTGATGACAAACTTGAAGAGTTTAATTGCACAATAAATGCTTTATCAGTTGGTAATCACATAAGTAGTTAGGAAGAGGTTCAGAAATAAATTAAAGGAATCAAAAGTAAGACCCCACATTTAATACTTTATCTATGCTTCAAGATAAGGATGTCGTTGAATATTTACTTGCACATTATTCTGATCTAGGTACTTGCAAGTGCACGGACAAAATTATACTCCCTCCCTCCCAATTTATATGAATCTATTTTCTTTTTAATCCGTGCCAAAAGTAATGATCTCTTTTCTTATTTGGAAATAATTTACCTTTATGAAACAATTTATAGCCACACAAAATATATGTGCCTCATTTTACACCACAAGTTCAAAAGTCTTCTCTCTTTTCTTAAACTCCGTGCTCAATCAAATAGGTTCACATAAATTGAAACGGAGGGAGTAATAAATAAATATATATTTTTAACTGCTCCAAAAAAAAATATAGGTAAGGTAAAGGTGGATACTTTGAATTGGAAGAAGAGGTATTGGTTTTGTGAACTCTTAGAAGATGTGCCATGCTACAACTAGTCAAACTGTATCAATGTATCTCACGCCGGTGCCAAATGCTAATCATTTTACTAAATTGTTTTAAAAATATTTGACATTTTAGAAGAAAAGACGGTATTTTTACTTTTTTTTCCACCCCTGTCCAATTAGTGAAACATTTATTAACTAAAACATTTATTAATTGTACATCGTATTAAAAATATATTTTTACTTTTATTTATCCATTTTAACAAATCTCGAGGCAAATAATTTTTATTTTATTTTATCCTTATCATTGAATATCCATTCTCCAAATTATTTTCAGACTTTTTGAAATATTATTATTATTACAGGTACTATAGTAAAATATGTACTTTATTATTTCTTAAAAGAAGTGCAACATCTATTGTGAACAAGTAAAAGTGAACGTAAAGAATAGTATACTAATATTTTGATGATTAGAACTATTAAATATTTTTTAAATAGCACATAAAGAGTCACTTGGTTTTTAGGCTATTTACAAACTAGTTTTTAGTTTTATGATATCTCTTTTTTTTTTTTTTACACATGAGAGCTTTACTTTTACACGTAAGAGATCTGTCTTTTACACATAAGAGATCTAAAAATGTCATTTTCTTAAATTCAAAATTGTAAAGGGGCATAATGTATAAATAACACATAAAAAATATTAGGTATTAGAGGTATATCACATATATTGAACTTTCTTTATCGAATTTTTTTTTCACTTCTTTCAAGTTTGGACACCGTTGCAGAAATTCAGATTTTGCCAATGATGTAAACACATTAAGAGACTAATAGAGTAATAATTTTTTATACTACCAATAAATATAATTTAAATCCATGAACCAATTATTGTAATATACCTAGGATTGATATTATGCATGGACCATAATAAACCTTTTAGTTAAAGTAGCAATCCAATTGAGCTGACAGTCATTATCTTCTCACAGTACACACAACAATAATGTCTCGTAAAAAATACGAGCTCGGAACCATAATGTGATTCTTTTGTACTCAAAAAATTAAAATATATAGGAAAAAAACTTGGGGATCATAATATGTATAGCGCGGTATTTCATCGCGCTATACCTTAACGGCACGTTTGTCCGTTAAGGTATAGCGCGGTGAAATACCGCGCTATACTTAATTATTGGGCCCACTAATAATTCTTCTGATATTAACTGACACACCAATAATTCAGTAGGGTATAACGCGGTTAAATACCACGCTATACGTAAAAGTTGGGCCCACTAATAAATCTTTTGAACTTAATTGACAGACCAATAATTCAACTGGGTATAGCGCGCATATTTAAGGCGCTATACATTAATTTTTCCTTATTTAAAGAGTTTTAGGAGGATTTTGTAAAAATTCATTCAGAATCCTTCAAGTCTTCCGAAATATTTATTCGTTAAGTTATTTTGTATTTTGTCATAATGTCTGAAGAGCGAAGAATTAGGGTTTCATTATATTGGGGGGAAGAGAGAGGTGAGGTTGTGGTGGAGAATAACTCAGTACACTATAGTTGTTCTCCACATTGTCATGTTAAGCTGCCACTTACAATGGAATACGATACATTGATATCGTTGTTATGTAAAAGAATGAGTGTGAGCAAACGTTCGGTGAATATTAAAGTAACCGGAAGATATCCGTATTCTGTTACTCCGCAAGGGGTTGCTTGTTATGCTGAGTTTAACATCGAATACGATGAAACTCTGAGAGATATTTTGAGGACGCCGGATGAACATCGGGAATATCGTGTGATAAAAATGTTGGAAATATACGTTAAGGCTGAAGACGTTCGCAATAATGAGGTTCCGCAAAGTAGGGATATCCCTCAATCATCGGGTGGTTATTTTGGAGCAGTTTTAGCCGAACAGGTTCTAGGTGAAAGAGTTTGGCCTGATCTAAACTTATCTCCACAGGCGAATGAGGAACGAGGAAATAATTTCTCCCCTAGTTTACATAATCCACAAGCCGAGTGGTAAATTTCAATTTTTCTTTGTGTTACGATATTTTTTTTTATGTAATAAATTTATATTAACACTCATATATTCCAAATGGGGTACCGGCCAGATATAAATTTTACAAGTTATGAACCAACGCCCAGTTGGAATATGCCTAGTTTTGACGTGTTGGATCATGGTGGTCCATCCGGGAGTCATCATCAACAGGATAATGTCCAAAATGGGATATCAACACATTATGATTTGTAAGTGAAGTGATAAAGCTATATGTAAAGTTAGGATCAATGTGAGAAACTCATTATTTTATGGTTGTGGAGTGAAAACGAGCAACTTGAAGGTCCTGTCCTTACTCAATTGCCCGAAGACAACATATTTAATCGGGATCTGACAGATGCGCAGAGTCAGGAAGAGAATAGTGATTATGACAACAATGCTGATGAGTCTGGAGATGACACACCCTTCCCTGATGAGGGTGATGAGGAGGAGGAATAGAATGCTGAACATGATATGACGAGGGAGCATGCTCCACCTCCCGTTAGACCAAGAGTGTACGAGTCCCACGTGCCGTTTCATTCAAGAGAGATTCCCTACCTTGATCATTTGCCAAGTATGCCGGATGTGGATGCCCTCACAAGGGATCTTGATGAAATTCGGACAGCAATGTGGGATGAATCTAGAGAAACGGTGCTGTCAAAGGTCATGCTTTTTGCTGATAAAGCGCGCCTAAGCAGGGCGGTGCGAATGTATAACATAAAAGAGTGTCGTGAGATCGTGGTTCATGAGTCATCTCCGTATGTATACAAGGTTATTTGTCGTAGATGGTTTACGGGTTATAACTGGATGCTCCGTGCAAGAAAGCTAAAAACAAATATGTGGGTTGTGGGTAAATACATTGCCATCCACAATTGTAAAATGGACACAGTCAGTGGAAATCATTTTAACTTGAATATTGACTTGATTTCTGTTGTCTTGATTTCACACATTGAAGCGTCCATAAAGTACAAGATCAAATAGTGTATAACATCTGTCCACCAGGTATATGGGTGTACCATTACCAAAAGAAAGGCATTTCTCGGGAGCAAACGTGCGTTTGAAATTGTTTATGGTAAATGGGATAAGTGGATGGCTGCAACAGATCACCAAGAGTGTAAATTCAGGAGGCGAATGGAATTGATCAGGCAGGAAGACCAAGGAGCCTATACTTGGTTGATGCGATATGAGATTGACAAGTAGACTTTGCACGCGGATGGTGGCAGAAGATGGGAAATTCTGACTACAAATGTGTTAGAGTTTTTCAACGGGTTATTGAAGTCTGCACGTGGATCGCCTGTCACTGCCATGGTGCGGATGTGAGATTGCTTTTACCTGCGTGCCCTCCAGCAAATCCAACAAATCCCTGCAATAAGGGAGATTATGTCGAGCCTCGACCTCGCATCCGTAGCCTCGCCTATCAACCCACCTCCTTGCTAAAGGGAGAAACGGTGGAGGTGGTGCATCCGGAGCGATGGGTGGTAGAGGTGGATGCAACTGCAGGAACTGCTCCCAGGCCCAAACCTAATATAAAATATGGACGTAAAATTTAAAGTATATTTTTACTATGCCTGTTATAATCATGAAAATGATTGACTATGTTTTCACCTGCAGCAGCGGCAAAAATCCGGCAATGTCTTGCTGGGAACCCATACTCGCCCAGAACATCTGCCTATACAAGTAACCTAGAATAGTTGCACCCCAGTTATAAGCAGGTAAATCATCTAGTCACTCAAGATGATGAAAAAATCTCAAGCTGACTAGGTTTCCCGAAGTGTTCGGGAACAATATCCCACCAAACATAAGCAGCAACAACAATCTCGTGTACCGGTTGATATGAAGATCCGGTGTATCATCCGTAATGTCCGCATCCATCACCTCCAGATGCAACCGAACAGACGTCAACTGAAAACGACTGGCCCCACTCAATGCAGCCTCCTCCGCTGGCTGGAACCCGATGAGCCGTTGCAACATCTTCAGGTACTGCAATCCCATATAATCTCTGAGCGCATGCGGGTAAGCTACATGATGTCCATCAACAGGCATCCCATACAGAACCTCCACGTCCTGAAGCGTGATAGTAGCCCCGCCAATGGGTAAATGAAATGTGTGCGTCTCCGGTCGCCACCGCTCTATCAAAGCCGTGATCGACGACCAGTCCAACTGCAACTGGCCGATCTCAATAATCCTATAGACACCTGTATCCTGAAGGTGTCTGACTATACGGGGATGGAATGGGTGGGCCTTAAGAAAATCTCATATATCGTCTATCCATCTAGTGCGGAATGTCTGGGCCAAACAATGCCCCTCCTATATATACGAAGACCTATGCTCGGCTTGTAGCAACAGTAACTCTAGCGATGCAGGTCCGGGATGCACATGTGGAACCTCCATGACGACTACTGTAAATTGAACAATATTAATTAAAGTATTTTTCTTTTTCATTGCTTAACATCTTTAATATATGTTATTTTATTATTTTATATCTTAGTTTATTATTTTATATGTTAGTTTATTATTTTATATGTTTGTTTGTTACTCACCTATTTTTGACTATAATAAAATTAAATAATTAATTTTCATAACTATACAAGATTTAATTATTAAATATTCATATAACAATACTTAGTTTGACAAATATTGTTGGTTTCTAATGTTATTTTCTTACGTTTGTTGACTAGAATTCGAGAGAGTTTGTGTTTGAATTGTCAACTTTTTTCAGATATTTTTGGGTTTAACAGATAATTAAATAATTAATTTCAATAACTACAAAGATACTACACTAAAGGGCACTATATTTTACTACGCTAGAAGGCACTACATTACAAATACGAGCATTACATTAAAATTACGGGCACAAGATACCACTACAGGGAACTAAAGTCACATATTCATATATGTACAACAATAACATCTAAATAAGATTAATTATTCCTAAAATAATAATTTATCTATTTTACTAATCTTTTAGCAAATAACTAATCTAAATCGGATAAAAATAATAAATTAATTTAATCACAAAACAATCACGAAAAAATATATAACAAAGTAAAAATTAACTAATTAATATTTTTTTAACAACTAATAACAATTTCTCTATTTTACTAATTTTTTTATCACACTAATAACATAATCCGGATAAAAAAATAACAAATTAATTAAATCGCAAAACAATCACGAAATAACATAGACACAATAAAAAGAACTAATAGGCAATTTTTATTCATTAGTTTTAACAAAAAGTTAAGTCGGAATACCTCGATTTTAATTTTTTGGAAAGTTGAAGATTTGGTGATTTGGAGCCGAAACGAGCAACCCACTACGAGATAACGCCTTAGATACGATGTGGGATCGAGAATCTACAATTTTTGTGGGACCGGTGGGCTCCAACTGAGTTTTTTTTTTGTTAACAATAGTGGGGGACCGCAAGAAACGGGGGGGGGGGGGGGGGTTTCTAGTTCGTGTATGTGAGGAAGGAGACTTTCACGCTTTTTTATCTAGGTATAACGCGCATATATATCGCGCTATACTATAGCGCGGTATATATGCGCACTATACTTTCCCGTCCATTTAAAGTTCAAATATAGCGCGGTATTTCACCGTGCTATACCTTAACGGACAAACGTGCCGTTAAGGTATAGCGCGGTGAAATACCGCGCTATACATATTATGGTCCCCAAGTTTTTCCCCACATATTTTGGTTCTTTTGAGAGATTTATTTTTACACGTAAGAAATCTGTCTTTTACACATAACAGATCTAAAAAGGTCATTTTTTTTGTAAAGGGGCATGATGTACAAATAGCACATAAAAGATATTATGTTAGAGATATATCACATATAATGAACATCCTTTGTCGGAAATATTTTTCCACTTCTTTCAAGTTTGAATGTCGCAAAAATTCAAGATTTTGCCAATGATGTAAACACATTAAGAGACTAATAGAGTAATAAATTTTTATACTACCAATAAATATAATTTAAATCCATGAACCAATTATTGTAATATACCTAGGATTGATATTATGCATGGACCATAATAAACCTTTTAGTTAAAATGGCAATCCAATTGAGGTGACAGTCACTATCTTCTCACAGTACACACAACAATAATGTCTCGTGAAAAATACTGGTAACGGCTAAACCATATGCCTATCCCTACAATTAAAGATTCCCCATTTTTCTCCTCACACTACCTTCCAACTCCCTTTTATTAAATACTCTTTTGCTGTACACATTTTTCTATCCCCTTTCCACAAAACCAAAACACAACAAAAAAAGAGAGAAACAAATGGAGGGATTATCAGCATCAAAAAATTTATACAGTGGATTAAAGGGCTACTGGAGGAGGAAGAAGAAAGGGTACGAGAAGCTAAATGGAGCGGGTCGGAGAAGGAAGATCCGGGTAGAATATTTATCCACGGAAAGACGTTCTAAATGTAAGAGAGGAAGGTTCTGGAAGATAAATCTGAGACCAAGGCTGAAAGTGAAGCGGTTTTCGCCGAAGAAATTGCTTGTGAATATGCGCGACGCGTACGTGAACATGATGTTAAAGATTGCTAATTCAAGGGTTATGAGCAGCGGTGGATTAACAGGTGATTATGGAGTTAGTGGATTCGGAATGAGGCAATTCAAAGAATATGATGAGAAGATGATTGTGGAGATTTATAAGTCTATGGTTATGGCATAGGGTCAATTGGTTCCTTCTACTCCTGCTGCTACAAAATTTGGCAATGAGATTATGTGCCAACCGTAATTAATCCCACCAGATAAGGCCGGGTACTTATTATCCAAAGAATCATTAAGTACTTTTTATATTATACTCCTATTGGATTATTCTCATTCAGTGTTGTGTCTGTTGTGGTTCCATTAATTCGAATTCATGTCGGAAAGAGCTACGCAACTTGGGCTCGAACAGAGACCAGAGGGTATCCTACGGTGATAGAATCAATAAATACTCACCTCACAAAGTCCACTATAAGTCAGAAATTGTTCCTCAATTTCTTCTACTAGGAATTTCTTACTGTTCAGAAATATGCGCAGCGCGCTATATGCTAGTAGTATGATTTTACAAGTTTTTATTAATCACCTCATTTTACAAGTTTTTATCCATCAAGGTGTAAATACATTATAAAGGTTACTTAAAATCAAGGGAAACTATAAGCTATGTTCATTTATAAGTAGTTTATTATAAAAATTGATCAATTTATAAAATATTGCTAATATTAACCAAATATTATTAATATTAACCAATTAGATATTCGTAGCAAAAAAGAAAAGGTCAAATTTTTGTTTTTTTTTGAATGAGTGTTATTAGAATAGATCGGATACATCTTAAGGAGCTTGAATCTCAGTTTTGGGATGATTGAGTGGAGTTTTGAGGTGGTTTGAATTGAAAATTCGAAGTAGAAGATACAACAACAACCCAGTGAGATCCCACAAGTGGGGTCTCGGGAGGGTAATGTGTATGCAGACCTTACCCCTACACTAGAGGACAGAGAGGTTGTTTCCGAAAGACTCTCGGCTCGAGAGGAAGAATATGAACAAGTAAATAACAACAACCCAATGGGATCCCACAAGTGAGGTCTGGGAGGGTAATATGTACGCGAATCTTACCCCTACCCTGGAGGGCAGATAAACTGTTTCCGAAAAACCCTTGGCTCGAGAGGAAGAATATGAACAAGTAAATAACAACAACAAGGTTAGAAAAATGATATCAACAATGTAAGGACTAGAGAAAAATAAATGGAAGAAAGCAGTAGAAATAGCAATAGCAATAGCAAAAGCAATAGTCACAAGCAGTAACACAACAGGGTATTAGAAAATTGAAGCGGAAGATAGTACTAAAACAATCCTAATACTGGCATTCTAAGAATCGAAGACAATGTACTAGTCAGCTAGCCCTAATAAACCTAGATTTGAAATAGAAGATGAACATGAAAAATAATTATATGTATGTCACACTGTATATCATTTGTGTATCATATTTGTATCATATTTGTATCAAATATGTATCACATGTATATCTATGTATACCTGTATGTGAGATACATGTTTGATACATGTGTCGCAGAAGAATTTTTTGAACTCGATTTTAATTACGAATTTTGATACCGAATATATCTGAATCACCTATAATCTTCCTCGAATTTTATATATTGACTCGTCTATATGTTGTCAACGAATTTCAACCATACTCATTGAAAATATCCTTTTTTTACTTAGATTTTTGAAATCTTGTATTTATATATTTTTTTATATTTCATCACCTTATTTGCTACCTTATCCATGAAATTTCCTTTCCGTCTTATATCTAATATTGTTGATCACGCTTAAGAATATGGAAGGAGATCTTTGTGTGTGATTCTTGGAGAGAAATATCCTTATTTATTTGGGATTTCAATTTTTATATGTGCTTGACTCGTTTTGGTAAGTTTAAGATTATTGGCTAGATATTGGTAAGTTGGGACTTATTTGGGACATTTATATAAGATTCCCTAAAATCAAAGTATCAAACTATATCCTAGAAGGGGAATAACTCGATACAATAATTGGTTACATCTGAGTATGTAAGAATTCCTTAATCAAGGCTAGAAATTCAGTCAAAACCGTCCATGGCCGACCGATCGAAATACTGAAATCGGACGATTTGTGAAAATACTTTCTATTTTAATTTTTTTCGATCGAATTTGGTCTTTTTTGCGTCAAAATGCGAAGAATTATTTTTTTGTCCCGGGAAGTTTATTTTTCAAGAAATCGGTCAACTTCGGCTAGTTTTTCATTTAAATAAGTTAAAATTAATATTAAAAAAATGACTGAAGTCGATCGGTTAATTCGTTCGGTCATATTAAAAGATCGACCAATTTCGGTCGGTTATTATTATTTTTTATAACAAAATGGACCCAAATCGGTATGTTATTTTCACACAAAAATATGATTAAAGAGCATAAATAAAATTAAAGAAAGTCTTATATCAAAAAGTATCAATGATCTAGTGATAGAATAGTATTTTGCCACAAGTACAAACCCCAATTCTATTTCTAGATGATGCATTTTTTAGTTTTTTCGGTCGTCTTTTTTCTTTTGGATCGGATGTGGAATTTAATTAACCGATCAAATCGGTCGGTTGTGACTGACCGATGGAAGGCGGTCAGTTGGTTCTACCGACCGCTGCAAATCAATCGCTTTTCGATAAGTTTTTGCCAATTATCGATCGATATTGGTCGAATTTGATCGAATTTCTAATAGTGATTACTCTATTCGTTTCAATTCTTGTGGTACTTTTTAATTGAGTACGAATTTCAAAAAGATTTAAAAAAACATTCAAACTTGTGATCTTATCTCTTAGATGTACCATGATTAAAAGTTTATTTAACATGTACTGCTTTAGTTCTCGCATAGATGGAAGATGGGCTTGCAAGAGAAAAAATGATTAAATTTCAATGTCATTTTATATATATATATATATATATATATATATATATATATATATATATATATATATATATGTAAAAATAAAACGGGCTAGCCAATTTTCGGACTGGTAATTGAAATATAGCTAGCGTTTGTAAAGTCATTGAAAAATAATCACTATTTTACTGCAACGCGGAAAGTTTCAGCATAATATATTGGAGATTGGTGCATCTGTGTATGAACTTCCAGCATATTATACTAGAACTCCAGCACACGAAAAGTTCCAGCATAATATACTGGAGATTGGAGCACCTGTGTATGAACTTTCAGCATATTATTCTGGACCAGTATATTATACCGGAAGTTCACATGTAAAATTCGAACTCTAGTATATTATGCTGGAATATTTTCCGAATTTTGAACAGTGTTTTCGTTCAGATTTATCTTTACATGAAAAGTGGCTAAATTTCGATTAATTTTGAAAATATTTTCTGAAATATTTTTCGAATTTTGAATAATTCCATTAAAATCTGGAATCTGCATTCGGCAGTCCTTTGCTAACAGTAGTATAAATCTAGGTGTTTGATTATTGGCTCAAATTATAGGCTCCAACAGAAAATTCAAAATAACCAAATCGAGTAACTCGAATCAAATTTAAAAATTTGAACCAAATCCGGAAAATCAAGTGAAATTTTCATAATCCAAACCGAACTGCCTGACGTCCACTACTATAGCCAACAATTCGGTTTTGTGAAAGGGAAATGTTCTACAAGAGATGTGACACGGAAATTCCTTCCACAAGTAGTATAGACGTATCCGGCAAGTAAAAAGTTTAAAACCTTAAATTGACATCATTTCTGTTACTTCTTCTCCATTTAAAAGAGAGTAATTTTATACAAATTCTAAACTGGCTTATAGAATGCCACAAGAAACTTAAGAGTTATTAGGGAATATCTTTTCCTTTGACCGAGGGAGCTAGGCCAAATCAGAAATTTCACTTGGAGTTTTTATGACTTCAAATAATATTTAACTTATATATGGTATAATTTTCGAGGAAAGGGTGTTCAAATAATTACATTTCGCTAGTTGTAGCTCCGCTCCTGCTTTGGAGGAGCTTAGGTTAACTAACATATAAAGATACAGGCACCCAAAGATTGAATTCAGATAATTATGAACTCCCTACTGGGAAGAATCAGATTAGGAAGCAAACATAAAAAGTTTTTCTGGCTCTTCTTTCGTCCAGTTTGAACTACTTGGAAGTTGAAACGAAAAGAAAATCAGACTCTATTAAATCAGCTTTAAAATTGAATACTTGAAATAGTGTCTTGAGTTGCCCTATAAAAGAAGACAATTGGCTTTAAAGTATCTTTAAGGTTTGCCAAACACTAAAATAAGCTGAAATATGCTAATATAAATGTTGTACAATTTCTTATTTTACAAGAGACTTTTTTTTTTCTTTCAAAAGTTCACCATTGGTGGGTGTTGAGGTTTAGGCAGTAGCCCCAATTCGTATATCATCAAAAAGAATAAGTACACGGAAGAGGACATAAACCATAACCTCCAAAACATTGTGAAGAATAATATATCTCATCCTCCGGTACAAAAGCATCAAAAGAGTCTGCCTACTTTGGGAGATTTCCTCCATTACACTTTGAAATATATGACCTTCACTAATAGGTGCTATACATATAGTTAACACTACTATACAAAAATCAGCTATATCTAAAAACATCATTAATAGCAAAATGGTTCTTCCTTGGTTTGAATCTGAAGTTTGGAAAACTGACTGGATCAAGTCTCAGTGAAGATCTCAATATGTCCAACAAAGAATTAGTGGTATCAAAGGTGATCTTAACTCTAAAACTTTCCCCCAAATTAGCAAGTTGATCAGCAACACTACTACCTTCTCTATTGTATGGACAAAAGTAAAATTACCTTTGCTAGAGATTTGAATAATCTGCTCAATAATATGATGTATCTGCCAAGAAGCCTTCATTTTGTTGTTAATCATATTAATGATCACCTGAGAATCAGACTCGATAATTACATTCAAAAAACCTTTGCTTAAACACAATTTCAACCCATGTAGCATGGCCTTTGCTGCTGCAAAATTATTGGTGCATTGGCCAATAATACTCAGCAAAAGCAACAATAAAGGATCCCTGATGATCTCTCATAACACCACTACCTCCAGCACTTCATGGGTTTCCTTTATAGCAGCCATCAATGTTCAGCTTTAGCCAGCCAAAATCAGGTTTGTACCATTTAATCAGTTGGCTACTAATTAGCCGTTTTGCATTCTCCGACGCTATGCGTATATCATTCCAATGCAAGGGGAATTGTACTCTAGGAAATTGTATGTTCAGTAGCATAATCATGGACCAGCAAATTTGCATAATTATAGCTCTTTCGGACATATGTACGTTCTCAAATCTGGCTACACATCTACTTTTTCATATTTTCCAGCATACAATGGATGTTAGACATTGTAGGATCACTGCATGGATTCCATTCTTTGCCTTAGTTAGCCACCAAGACATAATCAATTGCCTAATGTCTCCTTGTCTTATTGTAATACCACAACTCCAAGCAAAAAAAGACCATACCTGTTTTGCAATATAACTCTCACAAAATAGGTACATGATGGTCTCTTCCTTGTGACTATTACAACATAAGCACCTTGATGGTAAGATCAATCTGAATCTCTAGAGGCCTTCATCAGTTGGGATTCTATTCTGTAGCATTCTTAGCATGAAGAAAGAAATTTTGAAAGGAAGTTTCTTCTACCAAATCATGGTAGCAGTGAATGAAGTATTCCTCTATCTCCTCAATATCTTCAAAGCAGAATAGCAAGTGAAGTCTCCCTTAGATTCAACAGAAAAGGGCCAATACTGCCTCTGGAGAATCGAAATTGGTATAAAAATGCCCTCTGTCCACCTATTTGAATAAAATTGTCCCTACCATTATTTTTTTGGCTCAACATTACCCTTATTACTAACAGAAAATTATGGAAAAAAATAATTTAATTAATATCCACGTGTCACCGTTCCATTGGCCTAACTTAAACTTCAACTAAAATATAACTAAACTCACCCTTAACTCGTCCGAATATTGACACACTCCGATTTTAAAACACAACTCTCTCTCTTTGTGCCTTGTTGCTACTTGGGCGGAATTCACCGGCGGATCCGCCGAAAATAGCAGCGTACACAGTAGCCTATCTCATTTGCAAATTATGAGTAGAAAATCTTTTTTTACTAGACTTAACACAGTAATCTAATCGAGAAAATTGAATTCATGATAACAACCAAAATAAGAAAACAAATACTAGTGAAGAAATTATCTAAAAAAATTGTTAACTATTATTAGTACATCATATAAACTCAGTGTGTATGAAATATGATAATTGTACAACACCCGTTACACGGAGTAGAAAAGCTTACATATTAATTGAATAAATAGTGAAATAAATAAATAATAGAAATACACAGCACATAAACAACCAAAAAATTGAAAAAATATCCCCAAATTTTCACGGAGGAATGACAAATAATAGTGAAGAAACCCCCCCACCCCCACCCCATCCCCACAAATTTTAAATAAAGAAAAATTATATAATAAAGAACACCCATTGCATAAACAAAAAGAATCTAAACTTTTTGCATTAAGAAGAATATGATTTTCCTTCCATTTTTCATAAAAATAATTCTAATAGAGAACTCAATTTTGAGTTTGCCTCATGAATAATAGTAGACATACACTCGTAAGTAAATGCTCACTAAAATGAAATAGCGAAGAGAGAGAGAGAGAGAGAGAGAAAGAGAGAGAGTTATGTTTTAAAATTGGGGCGGGTCAATATTTGGGCGGGTTACGGTTGGGGTTTATGTTAGGCCAATGGGACGGTGACACGTGAATATTAATTAAATTTTTTTTTAATGAATTATTTGTTAGTAATAAGAGTAATGTTGAGCCAAAAAAAGTAACGGTAGGGGCATTTTTGTTCAAATAGGTGGATGAAGGGCAATTTTGTACAAATTCCAATACTTCAGGGACAATTCTGGCCCTTTTCCGTAGATTCAATCATCCATATTGGCTTATCCTCCCTTCCAATATTGATACCAATCTCCAAAATGTCATTAACAATACTGTGAGGAAGGACATTCCTAAGCTTATTGGAATTCCTCTTCCCATCCTCAAAGAAATAGTTCACCTGGAGTTTCATAGGGACATTATGGAATTGGATGAACTTGGCCAGGCTCCCTTACCAGACCAATTATCCCACCAGAAGGATATCTCACTTACCCCAATCTTCCAAAGGATATGTTTTTCAGCATCTTCTTTAATCTCCATTAACCTTTTCCAGTTGTGAGATTGACCATAGGGCCACTTTCTTGCAACAGGATGTAGCCTTTTATAGTACTTAGCACTCAAGAAATCATTCAAGAGACTCTGATCAGTTCTGAAGTTCCACCTTGCCTTAGCAGAGAAGACATTTGCGAAATCCGATAGTGATCTAAAGCCAGCCTCACCTTCAAGAATAGGGAAACAGAGATCACTCCATTTTTTCCAGTGGAATTTATTGTTGATGTCATCCTTTCCCCAGAAAAAATTAGCTATGATCTTCTCTATTTGTGAAAGAACGACTTTTTGATAAATTCGATAGTGATCTTCTCTGAAGTTCCACCATGCCTTAGCAGAGAAGATATTTGCAAAATCTGATAGTGATCTAAAGCCAGTCCCACCTTCAAGAATAGGGAAATAGAGATCACTCCATTTTTTTCAGTGAAATTTATTTTTAATGTCATCCTTTCCCCAGAAAAAATTAGTTATGATCTTCTCTATTTGTGAAAGAACAGTTTTAGAAGGATAAAGAACAGAAATCAAGTGAAGAGGAAGAGATTGCAATACTGATTTAATGAGCACTGCTTTCCCACCATAAGATAGGAGCTTCCCTTGCCATCCTTGCACTCCATTAGAAACTTTAGCTACCATGTTATTAAAGTGAACTACTTTCTTTCTCCCCAAGTATATAGGACACCCCAAGTACTGCATCGGGAACTGAAGTTGAGAAAATCCAGTAATATCCTCCACTTTATTGAGCTCAGATTGAGGAAAGTTTGTTGACACATAGAAACAAATTTACTCTTTTTGATCTTCTATCATGAGATGATTTCATATGACTGGTTGGTTTCATCCTCTAAATAAGTATTATTTTGAGCAATTTAGTAGGTAAGTATTGATAAACAGAGTAAGAATAAGTTTTCGTTAAGAGTGCCTCCACTCTTAATTAGAAATTTTTAGTTCAAGCACGCTTTCCGTTTAAATGAACCTTATACCATGTGAATCCTAATTAATCGGTCAGTTTATACTAAAACGAAATATTAAAACATAAAAGGTCAATATTAAGAGCAAAAGGTTTACAAGAAATCCACTTCTTGTGATTTTCTTTGGATTCTCCTGGACTGGCCAGCTGTAAAAATCAGCTTGTTTTGAGAAGTGTTATAAATAGAATTATATTTAAGGTGAATGTCTATATTTTAGAGAGATTTTAGGGTTTGTTACTTGGTGGCTAAGTTATATTTTTTCTATAAATAGAGGGGTTCTATTCCATTGTAGTTCATCCCAAATCAATAAGAATTCTCTCTCTCTTTCTTTGTAATATTCTTCTTTATTGTTTCATTTCACGTTATCACCACGAGACTCTACCGTCTTAAGAAACTCTTTGAGAAGACTAAGGTATAATTTCTCTCCTCTTTTAACTATGACTGATATTATGAAACGAAAGTTCGTTGCCCTTGAAATTTTGGGCAAGAACTATATGACATGGGTGTTGGATGCTGAAATCCATTTAGATGCAATGAGTTTTGGAGATGACATTAAAGATAAAAATAAAGCATCTACCCAAGACTATACTAAGGCATTGATTTTTCTTGCACCATCACCTTAATGAAGAATTGAAAATAGAATATCTCATAGTCAAAGATCCACTTGTTTTGTGGAATGACTTAAAGAAAAGATATGATAACTTAAAGTTGGTCACTCTTCCACAAGCACGATATGATTGGGCTTATTTGAGGCTCCAAGACTTTAAGTCTGTTTCTGAATATAATTCTGCGATGTTCAGAATTACTTCTAAATTGAAACTCTATGGAGATAGTATCACTGACTATGATATGCTTGAAAAAATGTTCACAGTGTTTCATGCTTCCAATATGGCCTTGCAACAGCAGTATCGAGAGAAAGGTTTCAAGAAGTACTCTGAGTTGATTTCTCTTCTCCTTGTGGCTGAACAAAACAACGACTTGCTCATAAAAAATCACAAAAATCGATTGGGACATCCTGGATCAATTATGATGAGACGGATTTTAGAAAACTCAAATGGACATCCATTAAAGAATTTAAAGATTCTTTTAAATAATGAATTTTCTTGCACTTCTTGTTATCAAGGCAAGATAATTATTAGACCATCACCAACAAAGGTTGAGATTGAGTCCCCTGCATTTTTGGAACGTATAAAAGGAGATATATGTGGACCTATCCATCCGCCTAGTGGGTCATTTAGATACTTTATGGTCTTAATAGATTCATCTTCTAGATGGTTTCATGTGTGCCTATTGTCATCTCGCAACCTGGCGTTTGTAAAATTAATGGCACAAATAATCGATTACGGACACAATTTCTCGATAATCCACTTAAATCTATTAGACTAGATAATGCTACTGAGTTTTAATCCCAAGCATTTAATGATTATTGCTTATCAATTGGGATAAAAGTGAAACATCTTGTATCTCATGTTCACACTCAAAATGGCCTTGCAGAGTCTTTGATTAAACGTTTGCAATTGATAGCAAGACCATTACTCATGAAAACGAGGTAACCCACTTCTGTTTGGGGTCATTCCATTTTTCATGCAGTAATGCCGGTTCGTCTCAGACCGATAAATTACCAGAAATATTTTCCGTTGTAATTAGTTTTGGGTCATAAACTTAATATATCCCATTTAAGAATTTTTGGATGCGCAGTATATGTGCCTGTAGCACCGCCATATCGCACCAAAACGGGTCCCCAAAGAAGGTTAGGAATATATGTCGGGTTTGAATCGCCCTCCATTATTCGCTACCTCAAAACATTAACGGGGGATTTGTTCACTGCTCGATTTGCTGATTGTCGATTCGATGAGGCATTTTCCCCAAAATTAGGGGGAGAAATTGGTGAAACCAAACAGAAAATTTTGTGAAAAAATCCATCATTATCTCATCTTGATCCACGTACCTCTATTTATGAAAAAGAGGTGCAAAAGATTATTTATTTGCAGAAAATAACAAATCAAATGCCAGATACATTTACGGATCTGAAAAGGATAACAAAATCACATATCCCTACAGAGAATGTTCCAATCCGTATTGATGTCCCTGTTGGATAATTTTCTAGTGTCATAGCTAATAAGTCAAAAGCATGCCTAAAGCGTGGCACGCCAGTGTGTTCTAAGGATCAAAATCCTAGAAAAAGAAAATTAAATGATAAATATGACACTACGAAAGAATCTCATAAAGAAACCCATGATTTAACCAATCTTGAGATTCATGAGAAAATCACTGAGTCTGAGACTCAAGAAAATAAGAAACTATCAATAAACCCAATCGATATTGAGACAAATTTGAATCGATTGGATATAGTGGTGGATTATGTCTTTGCATATAATGTTGCATCTAGCATTATGCAAAATAGTGAGTATCTTGAACCTCAATCTATTGGAGAATGTCAACAGAGACGTGATTGGACAAAATGGCAAGAAGCAATCCAATCCGAGTTAGATTCACTTGCGAAACGTAAAGTTTTTGGGCATGTGGTCCAAACACTTAATGGTGTTAAGCCTGTTGGCTATAAATTGGTCTTTGTACGTAAAAGGAATGAGAAAAATGAGTTACAAAAATATAAGGCACGCCTTGAGGTATAAGGATTTTCACAAAGGTCCGGTGTCGATTATGATGAGACATATTCACCTGTTATGAATGCAATAACATTCAGTTATCTCATTAGTTTTGTTGTTCATGAAAAGCTTGACATGCATTTAATGGATGTGGTTACAGCCTACCTTTATGGCTCAGTTGATAATGAGATATACATGAAAATTTTTGAGAGATTTAAAATACCTGACGCACATAATTCAAAGTTGCGGGAAATATTTTCAATCAAATTGCAAAGATCTTTGTATGGTCTAAAGCAATCAGGATGAATGTGGTATAACCGTCTTTGTGAGTATTTATTAAAAGAAGGTTATATAAATGATGGCATTTGCCCATGTATTTTTATAAAGAAAATAACATCGAAATTTATTGTACTTGCCGTATATGTTGATGACATAAACTTTATTGAAACTCCTATAGAACTCTAAAAAGCAATTGATTATTTAAAGAAGGAATTCGAGATGAAAGATCTCGAAAAAATAAAATTATATCTCGGTTTGCAAGTTGAACATTTGGCAAACGAGACTTTTGATCATCAATCTGCCTACATGAAAAAGGTATTGAAACGGTTTTACATGGATGTAGCATATCCATTAAGTACTCTGATGGTTGTTCGATCACTTGATGTGAATAAGGATCCGTTCCGACCTCAAGAAAAGAATAAAGAGCTACTTGGTACTGAAGTACTATATATTAGTGCAATTGGTACACTAATGTATCTTACTAATACTACAAGGCCTAACATAACTTTTTCAGTTAATGTCTTAGCAAGATATAACTCTGATCCTATAAGGAGACATTTGAATGGAATAAAACACATATTGCGGTATCTAAAGGGAACTACCGATATGGGCTTATTTTATGACAATAATTGCAGTCCCGATCTTGATGGTTATGCCGATGCAGGATATTTATCCGATCCACACAAGACTCGATCTCAAACAGGTTATGTGTTTATATGTGGAGGCACTGCCATATTTTAACGATCGACTAAGCAACCAATCATTGCTACTTCATCTAATCATGCTAAGATAATTGCTATTCATGAAGCAAGTCGAGAATGTGTATGGTTGAGGTCTATAATACATCTTATTCGAGACAAATGTGGTTTGAAGTGTGACAAACTACCCACGATTTTGTATGAAAATAATGCAGCATGCATAGCCCAATTGAAGGGAGGATTCATAAAAGGAGATAGGACAAAGCACATTTCACCAAAGTTATTTTTCACACATGATCTTCAAAATAATGGTGATATCAATGTGCAACAGATTCGTTCAAGTGATAATATGGCTGATTTGTTCATCAAATCTTTATCGACATCAACTTTCAAGAAGCTAGTGTACAAGATTGAGATGCGAAGGCTCAAGGATGTGAATTGATGCTCTCATCAGGGGGAGTTAATAAACGTTGTACTCTTTTTTCCCTTACAAGATTTTATCCCACTGGGTTTTCCTTGCAAGGTTTTTAACGAGGCAACCAAAAGACGTATTTCTAAATATGTGTACTCGTTTTCCTTCACTAGACTTTTTTTCCACTGGGTTTTATTTTAGTTAAGGATTTAACGAGACACATTATTTGTTGAGTAGACATTCAGAGGGAGTGTTATAAATAGAATTATATTTAAGGTGAATGTCTATATTTTAGAGAGATTTTAGGGTTTGTTACTTGGTGGCTAAGTCACTTTTTTTCTATAAATAGAGGGGGTTCTATTCCATTGTAATTCATCCCAAATCAAGAAGAATCCTCTCTCTCTTTCTTTGCAATATTCTTCTTTATTGTTTTATTTCAAAAAGTATTTTTTTTAAAAGTACTTTTCTCAAAAGTATTCTTGGTGAGAAGCAGTTTGTGTTTGGCTAATTAATTTGAAAAGTATTTCTGAGCAGCAATTAGTGTTTGACGAAACTTTTAAAAACTACTTCTAAGTGTTTTTCAAAAAAGTATTTTTGGAGAGAAGCTATTTTTTTCTGCTTCTCCAAAACTGATCCTCCTTCTACTCAAAAATACTTTTTTTCCTTCTAAAAGCTTAGTCAAACACTTCAACTTTGAAAAAAAATACTTTTACCGAAAAGAAAGTGCTTTTGATTTTAAAGAAGCTTGAAACAGGCTATTATTCTCGAGACCAATTTTTGATAGCACGGGACAAATAAATTAGTAAACTAACTAAATAAAGTAGTGTGCCTTTTTAAAAAAACTAATTCTCATTAATGATGATAAGTTACATATAAGTATTTTCATTATTTTTTAAAATGAAAATTATCAACTCTCGCTCTTAATACACGTGTAAACCATAGTATTTTTCCATGGGAAAGTTTCATAAATACAAGATCTATAAGAGTTAATTACATAAAATACAACTAATTTTCAAATTACAAATTGTGCAACCATATAGTGTGTATAATATTATTAAGTAGCATGTAACTGTTTAAAAACCCAAAATGGACGTCCATACGAATGTTAGTAGCATTAGTCGCAGTTTATGGTTTTGAAATTCATCAAATGGATGCTAAGACGGCCTTCTTAAATGGAGATTTGGAGGAAGAAATCTACATGGAACAACCTGAAGTGTTTGTGGTTCCAGGTAAAGAAAAGAAGGTATGTAGACTTGTTAAGTCTCTTTACGGACTAAAACAAGCACCCAAATAATGGCATGCGAAATTTGACCAAACAATATTGTCAAATGGTTTTAAGATAAATGAATGTGATAAATGTGTGCACATTAAAAATATTTCAAATCACATACTCATTGTTTGCTTATATGTGGATGATATGCTGATAATGAGTAATGACATTGCCAACATAAATGCGACTAAGCGTATGCTAACTAGCAAGTTTGATATGAAGGACTTGGGAGTTGCTGATTTAATTCTGGGGATTAAGATCAATAATACTCCTCAAGGTCTGGCATTGTCAGAATCTCATTATATTAAGACAGTACTTGAAAAATTCAAGCACTTAGGGTTAAAAGTTGCAAAGACTCCAATTGACGTGAATCTCGCATTAACAAAGAACAAAGGCCAAAGCATATCACAATTGGATTATGCTCATGCGTTGGGATGCTTAATGTATATCATGAATTGTACACGATCAGATATAGCTTGTGCTATAAGCAAATTGAGTCGATACACGAGCAATCCAGGTCAATCTCATTGGATGGCAATGAAACAAGTTTTGGGATATTTAGAACATACCCACGACTTTGCTTTGCACTACAGTAAATATCCTGCGGTGATTGAGGGATATTGTGATATAAATTGGATCATCGGTTCAACTGATTATAAGTCCACAAGTGGATATGTATTCACTATTGGTGGAGCAGCGGTATCTTGGAAGTCGTCCAAGCAAACTTGTATTGCCCGCTCTACAATGGAAGCTGAGTTCATAGCCTTAGATAAAGCCGGTGAAGAAGCTGAATGGCTCCGGAATTTCTTGGAAGACATTCCATTTTGGCCCAAACCGTTGGCACCAATATGTATACATTGCGATAGTCAAGCGACAATTGAAAGGGTTGGGAGCGTGATGTATAACGGTAAATCTCGTCATATACGACGAAGACATAAAATCGTTAGGCAATTACTGTCTAGAGGAATTATCATGATTGACTATTTAAAGTCAAGCGATAATGTATCGGATCCACTTATAAAAGGCCTAACTAAAGAGGTAGTTGAGAAATCATCGAGGGGAATGGGACTATGGCCGAGAACAAGCCATTGTGGCGGTAACTCTACTTAGAAGACTGGAGATCCCAAGATCTAGGTTCAAGGAGATCAAACAAAGTCATTAATGATGGTTCAACAATGTCAACTAAAAGTTTGGTCCATTCTCGTGATGAGACAATGTTCAGTACCAAGGATAAAGCATTAAGGCTTTTTAATAATTTCTAAATTTGATACGAGGTATATCAAATAGTGTATCTACGGGATGACACGTTTAGGAATCACCTATGTAAGTGTGAAGTGTTAGCCGCTTCAAGAAAAATTTTGTAAGGCCAATTCTCTACGCACTTATTAAATCAGGCGGTGTTCATGGCTGAAACGAACACAACAATGAGAGCCAAAGACGGTTAAGGGTTAGTTGTGTGACTTATGGTTGTCTAGGTATACACCAAAGTTCGACGGTTCAAAGATATCAAATCTACCGATTGACCGAGTATATCCGACATAAGTTCACTACGGAAAGTTCAAAGGGAAACCTACTTATCCAGATGCAATTAATCCTTGCTTGCGAATCACACAGTTTTTCATGCATATTTTCGTGATATAGCCATTCCTCATTCATGTGGGGGATTGTTGGGGTTTTAAGCTTAAATGTAGCTTAAAAATTATTGGGGTTTTAAGCTTAAATGTAGCTTAAAAGAGGGTGAATGGAAAATGGAGGGAAATTAAAAATATTTGAGTTTCCCTCCTTGACAAAGGGACATTGTCCCATATTGGAAGAGGAAAAGATTTTGATGGGTATATATACAATTGCACTTCTTCTAGCTCTTAAAGAGTTAAGAAGAAGGCAAGCCTCGCGCCGTCGTCGTCGTCGCTCGCTCGGGTCGGCTTCGGCTTCGGAAAAATGATTGATTGATTAATTTTTTGGACCAAATTTATTTGTTAATAGTAAATATTAACAGAAATATTATTAAATATTCGATTTTTTGTAAACGGAATATTAATATTAAATCCAACGTAATAGTATATGCTCTTCGCTTTTTGTAAAAGATATTTATAATATGGCCGAAACAGTTTGCTCCTCTTAGGATTTGAAGAACAGTTTGCACCTCTTTAGATTTGAAGAAACAGTTGGCACCTCTTCGGATTTGAATAGTTGCACCTATTAAGTTTTGAATAGTTGCATCTCTTCAGTTTGAGCTCAACATTGGCTATAAATACCAGTCCATTCTCTCAGATTTTCCATACGAATTTCTGACTTCTCCTCCTTTCTTCTACATTGTTTTAACTACAAACAAAGAAACAGTAAGTGTGATTTGCTACCGATCTTTGTGTTCGCTGAAACACTGGTGTTTGAAGTATCGCTACACCAGTGTGTAATTCGTTCTATCCTGAGAGGAAATAATCCACAACCTTGGGTACTAGGAGGGGATTAAATTCCTTAAGGAAACACTGTGAATTCAGTGGGCTCGGATTAAATTCTGTTTCTTTTACATTTCTGTTTATATGTTATTTTATCTTCTCCAAAATTATTTTATAAATACAGTTCAGTAACACTTTAACCCTACTACATGTCGAAAATATTATAGATATGAAATATATAAGGTATTTGATATACTATATACGTTATACCAAGATATAATATATATATATATATAATTCTACAATATTATTTGGATTTAATTACCTGGGTCTTAGTCATATTAGATAAAAAAAAACAATATCGAGTATATCACATAGAAGCACACATAATATACATCTCCTCTCCGTCTTCTTTTAATTCATTATCGTGACATAGTAAAAGAGGGACACACACAGATTGCACTCGCAGGACTCATCCATTTTGCACTATTTTTCTCCACGAGAATACAGAACTCAAAAGACACCCAAGAAGTAACACCGACCATCAACGTTGTGTCATCCCACTTTATTTTTATATTGATCTTGGTAATTAAATGGCAAGGAGAGTTGTTATACACAAGATGATGATAGGTTTATAAGTAATACAAAAAGGGCTATGGGTTTGGGTGGTGGTAATTGGTAAATGAGTTGAAATGGAATAAATTGATATGCATTCATTTGTGGGTCCACGTTTAGAAGAGTAATTTTACGATCTAGCTCCATTCAGGGTGATGTGCGTATCTAAAAGGAAATTAAAAGTCATCAACTTTTATTGTGTAATGGAAGTTAGACACAGTTGAAATTATGAACTCAAGGTGGATTAAGAAATCTTAGATAGTTTTGCTTATCATATATAATGATAGTTGTCACGATAATCCTTATTTGCAAATATTAAAATGAGAAATAGACCATTTCTTTGTTTATATCTGTACATATGAGGTGTCATGGTAAATCTTTTGGCTCAATTATAGAACCAATATCAATGATCCCAAGATCAACTATTTTGGCTCAATTGACCTCCAATTCATTTCTTCAAAGGACCTTCCACTCCATTGATCATCTAATTTGGCATTATTTGCCACGTGTCAATATTTAATTTGTCCACATTGTAGGCTCACTTTTTACGTAAATAATAATTACCTTAGATCTTGTTGTCAAAACCTTTATATGAATATTTTAATTCAAGGTCCTAAAATATCCAAAGCCATACTAAAACTCAAGAAATTGAAATAAACATCAGATGTGGGTACAAAGGCATACTAATACCGCATAAGGCCGGTCAACAATTAAAGGTGTTTAATACACTTTGATCTCTCATTTTTCACGAATGCAATACATATACAGGACTTGCGTCACCAACTACAACATTATAAGTTATAATTATTTTTTGTTATTTTTTAAAATAAAAATTATCATTTATGCTCTTTAACACGTGTAAACCACGTATTTTTCCAATTCAGCTATATTAATATCACATAAATTCGGTCAATAATTAAAGGTTATTGCTCTTCTAGTAGATAATTCTGATTTCGTAACAAGCACAAATGTCACTACGATCAAATTGAATTCAAACATTGCTAATATTTTCCTCTTTCTTTTTCAAGCTGTATGATTTATACAATTCTGTCCATATTCACGTCTCATGTTTATACAAATCATAGGATGCCCATACAAAATCAATAGCACAAGCTTTCTTCGAGTCGAACCTGACCCACGGCTTACCCGACCCGCTCCAGTGAAGCAGACTCGTTGGACCAGGGTGCGGTTTCCGGCAGCTTCCCTTCACATTATCACCGCCCAAACCGTGCTGGTTCCATCTATGGTCAACATGCGCCACGTCACCAGCAAAAACCAGTAGAAACGGCGGCAAAGATCCGAGCTCATAGATCTGATTCGTCTTCTGGATATCCATCCATTCCTCGATCAGTTTCGTGTACCCGACCCGCCTCCATTTCACTAAATCCATAACCATAACACCTGTATTAAAGTAACACGGCTTCCTTTTCCGTCCGGCGAATACGCCAGAAAATCTCATGTCCGACAAGAATCTCGCCGTGAAATACGTCGTGAAGTTAGCGTGACAATATTCCGGCGTTCCGATTGCCTTTTCCCCCAAGTTTGTGCTCCACAGCTTGAAAATATCATCAATTACAATTATATCCGAATCTAAGTATATAACTCTGTGAATCGAAGGTTCTAGAAGCTCAGCTAAGTAATTTCTCGCATAATTGAGAGGATGTTCAAGTGCTTCTCGTACGGAAGTTGAAATCAAGGTTTTTACTCTTTTCGAATCAAAGTAATATACATTGAATTTCAATTCAGGAAAAATGTACTGAATTAAGGTTTTGAGATTCGTATCTGAGACTAAGAAGTGGAAGAATACATTCTCTGGACATTTAGAATGGCGTAGAATCGAATGAACGGCTGCGATTGATCCACGTAGATACTGATTATCAAGAGTCATCGCTACATGAACAAATTTTGAATATTCAATTTTCTCAAATTTTGTTCTGTCGGTACTAGAGCTGCAATCAGGTGCACTGCGGAACACGGAAGCTTTACGGTACGAGAACTGAGATGATTGAAATGGTGAAAAGATGATGATTAACATTGCAACAGCGAAAATGCATGAAAATCTCATAATCCGTACTATTTTCACTGGGTAAATTTCTTTCCTCTGCTTATTCCTCTTCATTTTCTTTTTCAATGTTGAAAAATGCGTAAAAATCTACTCCATAATTGTTTGAGTTACATAACTGAACTAGAAGAGGGAGAATTTGTAGGCAAATAGTAATGTATGAAGTATTTCGTGTTTAATACTATAAATTAACTTTCTGTGTAATTTATTCGAATTCCAGTTAGCTTAAATTCAGTTTTAATAGCAGTGAATGGTCAGTTGAGTAGTTATGGGCGGTTACAGACTTCGTTAGGAAATTAGTTACTTGAGCTGAAGTTAGAGCAGTTGCATTGTTTTTCAGCTATATTAGCTCAAGAGCAATCAACTGTATTTGTATAAAACTATGTAAGCAAATATACCCATCGGTGGAGCTAGAAGCTCGGAAACGGATTCGGCCGAACCCAATAACTTTTGTTCAAATAGTATATTTTTACCAAAAAAATCATTAAATATGTACGTATATTAAAATTAGAACCCAGTTACTAGCACTTAAAATTATCGTTAAAATCTAGAACTCATAAAATTGAAATCCTGGTCGCGCCTCTGAATATATCGATTTGGCTCTCAGCAAGAGTATCATAGTCGCTTATTCTCTAGAATCATCGTTAATTTGGAGGGAAAGGATGGATTGTTAGTAAGAACAATTTCGAAGAACAAAAAATCTCAGTATTATGCTTTGAAGAGGATTCGAACATTCACGTTCTTTAGCACGAGATTTTGAGTCCAGCATATCTACCATATATACCGCCATTTTGAATCACTTGATGAGCAATTAGCTTTGACAAATCTTGCGGCACATTCACAGCTGCTTATATATATATATATATATATGTTAAGTCGTCTTCTGTAAGGGAAAGATACTATTTCAAGTATATTTCAATTTTAAAGCTCATTAAGACTTGGCAACTGACACTCTCCAAAACTCCAAATTGAACTAGTGAAATAATCATTATAGTAATTCTGAGCTTTGACAAATATTTTGTGAGTACTTATATAGTTGTACTATATTGTCATGCTGTGACTCCACTCTACTAGAAGAGAAATATTCTCAGTAAACAGATAGGAAGCATGCAGCTAGCACCATTGGTGTTGATTTACCAGTACATGATGGAATAATAATCCCAGTATCAAAATCACATGTAATCTAGACAGCTAGTATAAACGGGATTTCACGGGTTACCTCTTGAAGCGTGAACAAAGCTCCTCTATCATGTGGGCCTCTAATTCCACCACAACTCAATGAAATCTCTACGATTCCCGAACGTTCCACGGCCTTCTACGTTCCACGACCTTCTACTGAACACAGGTACAATCTAAATGGACATCCTCATCAAGTCAAATTCATACAGCAATACCGTTAGACCTTCTCAATAATTGGCTCTGACTTTTTTGGTTCATTCATGTCTATAGTTTCTGTGCTAAGTGTCTGAGATCCGCTGCTGATAATTGCGGAGGACGATGCCCGAAATGCAGGCGCTTTATCAGGTATCTTTAGGATTAGAGATCTTATTATGAGGTGAAAGGATTAGACATTCTACTTCAAGTTGAGTTATGTGAATTGCCTCATCAAAAATTTTAAGTTTTCAGAAAAGGTTTTTATTTGGGGCTTGCAAAATTTTGAAAATTTTCAAAGAATTGATTTGATCATCCTGCGCTTGATTTTGCAGCAACGAGAGATCGTGCACTGTAAACACAAGTCCTTTGGAATACAATTCAACTACTATTTCCTAAAGAAGTAGAAGCAAGAAAAGCAGCACAAGCTTTTAACTGGTGGAGTAGCAGAGCATCCAAGTCCAGTAACAATTGCTAGTCATTCTGATATTTCAAGAAGCAGAGCAGAATCTGGCGCTTGAAGTCCACAAAAAAGGAATTCTCACTCTTCGAGAAGATGAAGTGCCAAGCCTTTTAGCGCATATTGTTATTTTGAAAATGTAAAAAAATATATATATGGATGAAGTAACCGGGTTGTGGTTACAGTTCAATAATCGAAGCTAGGGCAACAATGGCATAGCTTGTGAGTGCTTCAAAGTAAATTAAACAGATACTAGCTACTGTTAAATTCGTTCTTTAGTAATAATGAATAGCTATGGTAGCAGAATAGGGCAGACATAATAAACTTAACTTGGCCCAAATATTGTTATTATTCTGTATTGCTGTAATAAATAATTAAACTTTTTGAAAAAAAACAAAACAGAAAGTTAGTAATACTTGTTTAACGAAATAGATTCTGGAAAACAAAAAACAGTATAGGAATAAATCGAGTCCACTGAATACACAGTGTGTCCTTAAGGAAATCATTCCCCTCAAGTACCCGAGGTGCTGGAATATATCCTCCCATGATAGAACAATTTAACTCACCAGTGTATTGGTACCAAAAATTCTGATGAACTGCGAACCACTCAATGGTCGTAAAACACACTGAAAAATATTGTGAAGAAGAAGAAGCTCAGAAAATTTCGTAAGGAAAGATTCTGGGATTCAAACTCTATTTATAGAGTTGCTAGCATTGTTTCTGAAAAGGTTTGCAACCTTTCAGAAACAGCCATGGCTGTTGGAAAATGGGTGTTTGAAATATTGCTGACCGAACCGGGTCGCGGGTCATGGGTTATTCCGGATTGAATTTTTCGTTAATTATTTAATTAATTAATTAAATAATTGAAAGGAATTTTGTCCAAAAAGATTAATCAATCAATCGTTGACCAAATCCAAATCCAAATCCGAAGCCGAAGCCGAGCGAGCGACGACGACGACGGCGCGAGGCTTGCCTTTTTCTTAACTCTTTAAGAGCTAGAAGAAGAGCAATTATATATATACCCATCAAAAGTCTTTTCTTCCTCCGATATGGGACAATGTCCCTTTCCCAAGGGAAATTCAAATATTTCATTTTTCCTCCATTTCTCATTCACCCTCTTTAAGCTACACAAGCTTAAAATCCCAACAATCCCCCACATGAATGGGGAATGGCTATAAAATAAAGGAATGCACGGACGCGTGTGTGTTTTACATGCAAGAATTAATTGCATTTGGATAAGTAAGTTTCCCTTTGAACTTTCCATAGTGAACTTATATCGGATATACTCGGTCAATCGGTAGATTTGATATCTTTGAACCGTCGAGCTTTGTTGTATACCTAGACAACATAAGTCACATAATCAATGCTTAACCATCTATGGTTCTCACGGTTGTGTTCGTTTCAGCCATGAACACCGCCTGGTTTCATGAGTGCTTAGAGAATGGGCCTTTACTTTCATTCCCCTTGAAGCGGCTTACACTTCACACTCACATAGGTGATTTCTAAACGTGTAATCCTATAGACACACTATCTGGTCATATCCTGCCAGACTTAGCAAATCATTAAAAAACCTTTTAGCTTTGTTGACTCATCAAAAAGCCTTAATGCTTTACCTTGATTTCTGAACATTGTCTTCATCGCGAGAATGGGTTGAGTTATTTGACAATGTTGAACCGTCATTCATAACTTTGTTTGATCTCTTTGAACCTAGCTCGTGGGATCTCCAGTCTTCTAGGTAGAGTTACCGTCATGATGACTTGTCCTAGACCTTAACCTCATTCCCTTTGATGATCTTTCAACTGCCTCTCTAGATATGCCTTTTGTAAGTGGATCCGACACGTTATCTCTTGAATTTATGTAGTCAATTGTGATAACACCACTAGAGAGTAGTTGTCTAACGGTATTGTGTCTCCATCGTATATGACGAGATTTTCTGTTATACATAACGCTCCCTGCCCTGCCTATTGCCGCTTGACTATCACAATGTATACAAATAGGTGCCAAAGGTTTGGGCCAAAATGGAATATCTTCTAAGAAATTCCGGAGTCATTCAGCTTCTTCACCGGCCTTATCTAAAGCTATGAATTCAGATTCCATTGTAAAACGGGTGATGCACGTTTGTTTGGATGATTTCCAAGACACTGCTCCACCCCCAATTGTGAAAACATATCCACTCGTGGATTTAACTTCAGATGATCCAGTGATCTAATTTGCATCACTATATCCCTTGATCACGGAGGGATATTTGTTATAATGCAAAGCGTAATTTTGGGTATGTTTGAGATACCCCAAAACTCGTTTCATTGCCATCCAATGTATGTGATTGGGATTACTTGTAAACCGACTCAGTTTACTAATAGCACATGCTATATCTGATCGTGTACAATTCATGATATATATCAAACTTCCCAATACTCTTACATAATCCAATTGTGAGTCACTTTCACCTTCATTCTTTTGAAGTGCATAACTCACATCAATTGGAGTCTTGGCAATTTTGAAATCCAAATACTTGAACTTGTCAAGTACCTTTTCAATGTAGTGAGACTGTGATAATGCTAGACCTTGTGGAGTCTTGTGAATTCTGATTCCTAAGATCACATCAGCAACTCCTAAGTCTTTCATATCGAATTTGCTAGCCAACATGCGCTTAGTAGCATTTATATCTGCCATATTTTTGCTCATTATCAACATGTCATCAACATATAAACAAATAATGACTTCATGACCTGGAGTATTTTTAATGTAAATACATCTGTTGCACTCGTTGATTTTAAACCCACTTGCCAATATTGTTTGGTCAAATTTGGCATGCCATTGTTTGGGTGCTTGTTTAAGTCTATAAAGTGACTTAAAAAGTTTGCACACTTTCTTTTCTTTACCAGTTACCACAAAACTCTCAGGTTGTTCTATGTAAATCTCTTCCTCTAATTCTCCATTTAAGAAAGTTGTTTTAACATCCATTTGATGGATTTCAAGACCATACACGGCCGCTAGTGCCACTAACACCCTAATAGATGTTATCCTCGTTACTGGCGAGTAAGTGTCAAAGTAATCAAGGCCTTCTTTTTGTCTATAACCTTTGACAACAAGTCTTGCCTTATATTTGTCAATAGTGCCATCAGCTTTCACTTTCCGTTTAAAGATCCATTTCGAACCTAAAGGCTTATTTCCTGGAGGAAGATCTACCAATTCCCATGTATGGTTATCCAAAATTGATTGAATCTCACTATTGACTGCCTCTTTCCAAAACGCTGAATCAGAAGATGACATAGCTGCTTTAAAAGTTTGAGGCTCATTTTCAAGCAAGAATGTCACAAAATCTAGTCCAAAGGAAGTAGATTTTCTTTGACGTTTGCTACGCCTTGGATCTTCTATACTTGGAGTATTTTCCTTTGGTTCTTCCCGAGGTCATTTAGGTCTTTCACTTAACGACTCACATTCAGTTTTATATGGATAGATGCTTTCAAAGAATTCAGCATTATCTAATTTCATTACCGTATTAATGTGAATTTCGGGATTATCGGATTTATGAACCAAAAACCGACATACTTTACTGTTTGTAGCATATCCAATAAAAACGCAATCAACAGTTTTTGGTCCGATTTTAACCCTTTTAGGTAAAGGAACTTGTACCTTTGCTAGACACCCCCACACTTTGAAATATTTCAAGTTGGGTTTTCTTCCTTTCCATTTTTCATATGGAATAGATTGCGTTTTGTTGTGGAGTACTCTGTTGAGTATTCGGTTAGCTATAAGGATAGCTTCGCCCCACAAACTCTGCGGTAATCTGGAACTTATTAATAAAGAATTCATCATTTCCTTTAATGTCCGATTTTTTTTCCCCGTAATTCCATTGGATTGAAGTGTGTAAGGTACAGTAGTTTGATGGATAATTCCATATTCCGAACATATTTCTGCAAATGAAAATTTATATTCTCCACCCCTATCACTTCTAATCATTTTGATCTTTTTATTCAATTGATTCTCCACTTCATTCTTGTATTGCTTAAATGCTTCAATTGCTTCATCCTTACTATTAAGCAAATAAACATAACAATATCGAGTGCAATCGTCAATAAAAGTAATAAAATACTTTTTCCACCTCGAGATGGTGTCGACTTCATATCACAAATGTCAGTATGAATTAAGTCTAAAGGATTTGAATTCCTTTCAATAGACTTATAAGGATGTTTTACAAACTTAGACTCAACACATATTTGACATTTTGATTTATTACACTCGAATTTAGGCAACACTTCTAAATTAATTAACTTCCGCAAGGTTTTGTAATTGACATTTCCTAAACGAATATGCCATAAATCATTTGACTCCAATAAATAAGAAGAAGCTGCAATTTTATTCATACTGTCAACAACCATTACATTTAGTTTGAAGAGGCCCTCTGTGAGGTAGCCCTTTCCAACATACACTTCATTCTTGCTTACAACAACTTTATCAGAAACAAATACACATTTGAATCCGTTCTTAACAAGCAAAGAAGTAGAAAATAAATTCTTCTTAATAGTAGGAACATGAAGAACGTTGTTGAGCGTTAACACCTTGCCGGAAGTCATCTTCAGGAATATCTTCCCATAACCTTCAATCTTGGCTATTGCAGTATTTCCCATGGAAAGCTCTTCTTCGGGACCAGCAGTAGAGTAAGTCGCAAATGCTTCCTTGACAGCACAAACATGTCGAGTAGCTCCAGAGTCAATCCACCACTCCTTCGAATTTCCAACTAGGTTGCATTCCGAAAGCATTGCACACAGATCATCAATGTCATAATTCTTCTCCACTATGTTGGCCTGTCCCTTCTTCTTATACTTTTTCGGGAGACGACAATCAGGGGCTTTGTGACCGGTTTTTCCACAATTGTAGCAGCTGCCCTTGAATTTCTTTTTGTTCTGCTCCTTAGTCTGTCCAGAAGACCTCTTTCTCTTCTTACTTTTTGGAGCAGTCTCCTCAATGATATTAGCTCCCATGATCGTTGAATTTCCACGAGACTTCTTCTCGGCTGTTTTGTTGTCTTCCTCAATCTTGAGATGAATCACAAGATCTTCCAACTTCATTTCTTTTCGCTTGTGCTTAAGATAGTTCTTGAAATCTCTCCACGAAGGAGGTAATTTTTCAATCATTGCAGCCACTTGAAATGCTTCATTCACGACCATACCTTCAGCAATAAGGTCATGAAAAATAAGTTGAAGCTCCTGAACTTGGGTTCCAACAGTTTTACTGTCTATCATTTTATAGTCTAGAAACTTGGCAACCACGAACTTCTTCAAGCATGCATCTTCAGTCTTGTACTTCTTCTCAAGTGCGTCCCATAATTCTTTCGAAGTATTCATCGCATTGTGCACATTGTACAAGTCATCCTCTAAAGCGCTTAAGATATAGCCTTTGCAAAGAAAATCTGCTTGTTTCCACACCTCAACAATCATGAATTTCTTATTGTCCGGCATGTCCGCAGCAGAACCTCCAGTGTCCGCAGCAGGCACTGGAGGTTCTTCACTAGTGAATTTCTGCATACCAAGTGTGGTAAGCCAGAAGAACACCCTTTGCTGCCATCCTTTGAAGTTGGCTCCGAAAAATTTTCCCGGTTTCTCTGCCGGTGGAACAGCAGTCCGGCTTGACGAGGCTATCGCCGTTGCCGCAATAGTCGCAGAAGAATTTCCGTTATCAATTGCCATTTCTCACTGTAAACAACAGAAGAGTTCAATTAATGACAAAATCAGAACAGGAAACAATACTGTTATTAACAAAAACAGTATGTATAATAAATAAAACTGAAATTTTTATATACTGTTTCACAGAAAAACGATGAAATTTTTATGTTCTTCAAATCGTTTTACGAATTTCAATACTCTGATGAAGTTTTTATATCTTCAAATCAGAATAGTAAAATTCAGAA
The DNA here is from genome assembly GCF_000390325.3 of Nicotiana tomentosiformis. Taxonomy (NCBI): domain Eukaryota; kingdom Viridiplantae; phylum Streptophyta; class Magnoliopsida; order Solanales; family Solanaceae; genus Nicotiana; species Nicotiana tomentosiformis. The sequence continues at coordinate 192,171,174 of NC_090813.1, read as the reverse complement.
GGAGTAGAAAACCACACAGGTTTTAATCTCCACAAACAAAATACAGAATATAAAAAAAATAATTTCCTTAAGAATGTTATTATTCTATATTGCTGTAATAAATAATTAAACTTTCTGAAAAAAACAAAACAGAAAGTTAGTAATACTTGTTTAACGAAATAGATTCTGGAAAATAAAAAATAGTATAGGAATAAATCGAGCCCACTGAATACACAGTGTGTCTTTAAGGAAATTATTTCCCTCAAGTACCCGAGGTGCTGGAATATATCCTCCTAGGATAGAACAATTTAACTCACCAGTGTATTGGTACCAAAAACTCTGATGAACTGCGAACCACTCAATGGTCCTAAAACACACTGGAAAATATTATGCAGAAGAAGAAGAAGAAGAAGAAGCTCAGAAAATTTCGTAAGGAAAGATTCTGGGATTCAAACTCTATTTATAGAGTTGCTGGCATTGTTTCTGAAAAGGTTTACAACCTTTCAGAAACAGCCATGGCTGTTGGAAAAGGGGTGTTTGAAATATTTCGGGAAAAATATATTTAAAATAATCCGGGAAATAAAATGGGCCTGACCGAACCGGGTCGCGGGTCATGGGTTATTCCGGATTGAATTTTTCGTTAATTATTTAATTAATTAATTAAATAATTAAAAGGAATTTTGTCCAAAAATATTAATCAATCAATCGTTGACCAAATCCGAAGCCGAAGCCGAAGCCGAGCGAGCGACGACGACGCGAGGCTTGCCTTTTTCTTAACTCTTTAAGAGCTAGAAGAAGAGCAATTATATATATACCCATCAAAAAAAATTTCTTCCTCTGATATGGGACAATGTCCCTTTCCCAAGGGAAACTCAAATATTTCATTTTCCCTCCATTTCTCATTCACCCTCTTTAAGCTACACAAGCTTAAAATCCCAACAAATATTTCATAAAGAATTACAGTTTAGAGCCTAATTATCATACGTAACTATAGTTTGCCTAATTATTATTTGTAGCTACCGTTCAATTGTTACCAACTTGTACCACTTGTATTCAGACGCACAACGAATACAACATGTATCAACTGTATTCGTTTGCGCGACGAATACAACCAAGACGAAATACATGGGTTTATATAAAGGATGTAATCTGTATCGACTGTATTCGTTCGCGCAGCGAATACAAGCAAGGCAAAATACAGAATTACAAGATTGAGAGTCGAACGCAATACTTCAGCTTACTAAGCGAACGCTCTAACCAACTAGAGCTACGAGAACTTGTTGCTCTCTTGTTTCAGTTTAAAATAATTGATCTCTTATTTCAATACTATAAGTGTATAGCTACGACTGATAATTTTCTGAAAGTATAGCTATGAATGATAAATATAGTGTATATATTTGGTGTGTCGTGTAATTTTTCCAATAAAATTTGAGCTCATCTTTACTCCACTTGAAATAAAATTCGTTACTCCACAATGATTTCGAAAAGCTTGCAGATAAAGTTTCACGAAGTTGGTTATAGCTGATGTGAGAAGTTAAATGGATTTTTACCTTCCTATAATATATATGAAACTTATTTACCCTTCCTAATCAAGTATTAATTTAATTATATGAGTATATAGAATTTACCAATTATATATAAATAAGTTTTAATGAGTATCCCTTTATATTAGGAATTGAATAGGAAATTAGTTATTTCTCCATTCTTGCGCTCTCTCTCTCTCTCTCTCTCTCTCTCTCTCTCTCTCTCTCTCTCTCTCTCTCTCTCTGTCTCCGTTTCTCTCTCTACATCTCTTTCTCTTTCTCTCCTTCGCTGTTCTTTCTCCAATTTTTCTTCCTTCATTTCTATGTTTTTTATCCTCTTTTTATCAATGAATTCAATTATTTTAATATAGAATTTTAACTTAGCAATTTCCTTTCATGTTGCACAATTGGTGTTCGGATTGAAATTGTCAATCAATAAATTTTGAAGGTATTTGATTCTCCACCATTGACAGCCATTAAAAAGCTTCAAAGCTTTGAATTCGAATTTGGGTTTTCAAAAACTATTGTTTGTTTGGATTGAGTGTTGTTGCAAATAATTGAAAATATTTTTTGGAGTTTATATCTCAATTTTAAAGGTGTTTGGTGAAGATTAGACTTGATTTTGGCTGAACTTCAGATTGAAACTCAAAGAAGAAGAAGAAGAAGAAGAAGAACACATGACATACAATATACTTACGAAATTGTATTAAAGTTATATTATGTTGTAATTATATATGTTTTTTATTTAAATATTGTATGAAAATTGAAAATAGTTGTATAATGTATGAATCGTTGTATGAAATTTGTATTTAGGTTATAAATACTATCTTTTTATATAAAGTTATTGATATGTATCAAAATTGTTTTAAGAAAGAAAGTTTTAGAGAAAGAAGAACATATCACTTACAAAATATATACAAATCATATACAAAATATATACTAAAGACATATTGTACAAAATCTGTATGAAAATTATATTTAAATTGTATGATATTGTAGTTGTATTTAACTGGATAGAAATGATGTATGAAAGTTATATTATATAATTAGTTATATAAAATTTATTTTTAGTTTACATGTTAGTGCTGGGTATCCTTATCTTTCCTTTTCTTTGAAAACCTGAAAAAGTCTTTTTATCTGGCTTGTTTTCTATATTTGTCTATTGGTTTGGCCGGAAGGAGGGATTTGCAAATGCGGAATGCATGTAGAGTCTATAATCACAGTAGAGAAACACTATCAACGACCTGAAGCTAAGGGCCAAATTAGCGCTATAAAAGTAGTAATATTTGAGCAACAATCTCCGTAGGCTGTAAATAGTTCCAATAACCAAAATGGAGACCGAACAAACCTGGAATGCAGGGCCAGCTTCAGCAAATATGTTCCAATCCCATTCTAGATTCTAGAATCCCCTAATTTAAGGTACTAATAATGAATTGTATATAATTTATAATTAAACCTTGTTTAGGGCGGGTAATATACAAAATTTAGATAATTTTGGTAAATAAATTTCAAATATTATATAGGAAGAAAAAAATTTCGATGTTAAAGTACAAAAATTAAGGAAAAAATAAAATAATGCACATAACCAAAAAAAAGTCCATAAGAATAATCAACTCTTTCAATTCTGGTCGGGCAAAAGAATTAAACTAAACACACAGTTCAAAAGTTAACATTAAACTGAGCCTGTACTTATAGCATGTATAAAAAAAAGAAGGTAAATATAAAAGTCGATTGTATTTTGTCGGAACAGATAATTCAAAGAATTAATTTTTAAATATGTCTTACGTCAAAACTTTTTTTTATCTTAAATATAGATTATACAATGGATAGGGTTACACGTGCACAACGAGCAATGTATATAAAAAGTGAATACTTTTGATCCTAAAATCTAAAAGTTACACATTTTTGGCAATGAATAGTATCAAATATTTGAATTTTGTTATAAAATAAAGACTGTTAAGTAAAGACAAGTATAAAGAGAAACTGATATATTATTCAACTTTCAAACTTATGTACATAATGAACTGAAAACTCCTCTATTTATAGAAGAAAGGAAGCTGATGTGTAAGTTGTTATTGCAAGTTGATGTGTAAGCTGTTATTGCAAGTTGCTGTGTAAGCTGCTTGTAAGTTGCTTGTAAGCTGCTACTGTACCAGATATAAATAATCTTCTACCGAGGGTAATGTTTATCCATAACGGAGTACCAAAATGATAAGCTTCTTCAGGAGGCTTATTTCCAACGGAGTGCTAAATGAACATCCATAATATAATATATTTATAACACTCCCCCTTGGATGTTCATTAAAAGATAATGTGCCTCATTAAAATATTACTAGGAAAAACCCTGTGGGAAAAAATCCTAGTGAAGGAAAAAGAGTACACATATTTAGTAATACGCATTGCTAGCTGCCTCATTAAAAACCTTATAAGGAAAACACTGTGGAAAAAAATCTTAGTAAGGAAAAAAAGAGTACATCGCGTATTTTACTCCCCCTCATGAAAACCTTATTTCAAATATTTGAGTCTCTGCATTCCAATCTTGTATACCATCTTCTCAAAAGTTGAAGTTGGCAAAGATTTAGTGAATTAATCTGTCGGATTGTCACTTGAACGGATTTGTTGCACATCAATGTCACCATTTTTCTGAAGATCGTGTGTGTAGAATATTTTTGGTGAAATGTGCTTCGTTCTACCTCCTTTTATAAATCCTTCCTTCAATTGGGTTATGCATGCAACATTGTCTTCGTATAAAATTGTGGATCTTTTATCACATTCCAAACCATATTTTTCTTGAATAAAATGAATCACTGATCTCAATCATACGCATTCCTTACTTGCTTCATGAATAGTTATTATCTCAGCATGATTTGAAGAAATAGCAACAATTGATTGCTTTGTGGAGCGCCATGATATGACAGTACCTACACATATAAACATGTACCCGATTTGAGATCGAGATTTATAGGGATCAGATAAATAACCTGCATCTGTATAACCAACAAGATCTGCACTACCTTTGTTAGCATAAAACAAACCCATATCAAGAGTTCCCTTTAAATATCGCAAAATATGCTTAATCCCATTCCAATGTCTCCGTGTAGGAGAAGAGCTATATCTTGCTAGTAAATTAACAGAAAATGCTATGTGAAGCCTTGTAGCATTAGCAAGATACATAAGTGCACCAATTGCACTGAGATAGGGTATTTCAGGACCAAGGAGTTCCTCATCCTCTTCTGGAGGTCAGAACGGGTCCTTATTCACTTCAAGTGATCGAACAACCATTGGTGTACTCAATGGGTGCGCTTTATCCATATAAAAGTGTTTTAAGACCCTTTCTGTATAGGCATATTGATGCATAAAGATCTCGTCTGCTAACTATTCAATTTGCAGTCCAAGATAAAGTTTTGTCTTTCCAAGATCTTTCATCTCAAATTCTTTCTTAAGATATTCAATTGCTTTTTGGAGCTCTTCTGGAGTTCCAACAAGATTTATGTCATCAACATAAACAGCAAGTATAATAAATTATGATGCCATTTTCTTTATAAAAATATATGGACAAATAACATCATTTATGTAACTCTCTTTCAACAAATATTCACTAAGGCGATTATACCACATGCACCCAGATTGCTTTAAACCATACAAAGATCTTTGTAATCTGATTGAATACATTTCCCGAGATTTTGAATTTGCTTCAGGCATTTTAAATCCTTTAGGGATTTTCATGTAAATCTCATTATCAAGTGACCCATACAGATAAACTATAACGACATCCATCATATATATTTCAAACCTTTCATGTAAGGCTAAACTGATGAGATATCGAAATGTTATGGCATCCATAACGGGTGAATATGTTTCTTCATAATCGACTTCAGGTCGTTGTGAGAATCCTTGTGCGACAAGGCGAGTCTTGTATCTTTCAACTTTATTTTTGTCATTCCTTTTTCGCACAAAAACCCATTTATGACCAACTGGTTTTATACCAGCAGGTGTTTGGACTACTGGTCCAAAGACCTCTCTTTTAGCAAGTGCGTTCAATTCTGATTGAATTGTCCCTTGCCATTTTGGCCAATCAGATCTTTATCGACATTCTTCGACAGATCGGGGTTCAAAATCCTCATTATCTTGCATAATGTTAAGTGCAACATTATAAGCAAAAATATTATCCACCACTATTTTAGATCGATTTAAATTAATCCCATCACCAGTAGAACTTATTAAAAGTTCCTCGTTCACTTGAGTCTCAGGTTCAGTGATTTCTTCAGGAATCTCAGAACTAATCAGATCTTGGGTCTCTTCAGGAGATCCCTTTATAGTATCGTTTTGATCATTTGTCGATTTTCTTTTTCGAGAATTTTGATCCTTAGAACCCAAAGGCCTACCATGCTTCAGGCGTGCTTTAGGTTCATTAGTTCTCATGCTAGTAGATGATCCTGCTGGGACATCAATTCGTATAGGCACATTCTCTGCAGGGATATGTGACTTAGTTATCCTTTTCAAATCAGTAAATGCGTCTGGCATTTGATTTGCTATATTTTATAAATGGATGATCTTCTGGACCTCCTGATTACATATAGGGGTACGTGGATCAAAATGAGATAACGATGAAAATTTTCACACAATTTCTTTTTTTGATTTCCTTTTTCTCTCCCCCTAATTGTGGAAAATTTGTTTCATCAAACCGACAATCTGCAAATCGAGCAGTAAATAAATCTTCCGTCAATGATTCAAGATAGCGAATAATAGAGGGTGATTCAAATCCAACATGTATTCTTAACCTTCTCTGCGGGCCCATCTTACTGCGATGTGGTGGTGCTATTGGCACATATACTACACGTCCAAAAATTTATAGATGGGCAATATTTGGTTTATGACCAAAAACTTATTGTGACGGAGAATATTTATTATAATGTGTCTGTCTGAGACGGATAAGTGATGCTGCATGCAAGATAGCATGTCCCCAAACAGTAGTGGGCAATTTTGTTTTCATAAGTAGTGGTCTTGCTATCAATTGCAGGCGTTTAATAAATGACTCTGCAAGGCCATTTTGAGTATAAACATAAGATACAGGATGTTCAACTTTTATCCCAACTGATAGACAGTAATCATCAAAAGCTTGAGATGAGACTTCTCCAGCATTATCAAGGCGAATAGCCTTTATAGGATAATCTAGAAATTATTCCCTTAATCGAATTATTTGGGCTAAACAACAAGATGATAGTAGGCACACATGAGATCATCTTGAAGATGCATCTATTAGGACCATAAAATATCTAAACAGCCCACTTGGTGGGTGAATAGGTCCATATATATCCCCATGTTTACGTTCTAAAAAGGCAGGGATATAATGCCAACCTTCATTGGTGATGGTCTAGTGATCATTTTGCCTTGATAATAAGCATCACAAGAAAATTCATTATTTGTAAGAATCTTCAGGTTCTTAAATTGATGCCAACTCGAATTTTCAGTAATTCGTCTCATTATTATTGATCCAGGATAGACCAAACGGCCATGCCAAAGCACGAAAATATTTGAATCGGTAAACTTCTGGTTTACGATAGAGTGTGCTTCAACTGTACTAATCTTTGAATAGTATAGGCCAGAAGATAAAGTTGGTAACTTTTCTACAATGCACTTCTGGCCGGAAATATTCTTTGTAATACAAAAATATTCCATATTCATTTCATCTATCGTCTCAACATGATACCCATTTCGGCGGATATCTATAAAACTCAACAAGTTTCTTCGGGACTTGGAGGAGAATAATGCATTGTCTATTATAAGTTTCGTTCCCTTAGACAGAAATATAGTGGCTCTTCCGGAGTCTTCAATTAAACTTATATTACCAGAAATTATTAAAATATTTGCTTTTTCCTTATGCAAATAAGAAAAATATTTCTGATCTTTGAATATGGCATGAGTTGTTCCACTATCAATTACACAAATATCTTCATGATTGGTCTTTGATCCAAACATAATTTGAGGATTATCCATATTCTTCAAAATGACATAAACAAAATAAATATGATAGTAAACATCATTATCAAAGCATAACTTTTATTTATGTACAACAATTACATAACCATATTATCTACTACAAACAATAAAAATTAAAATATTTACATCTCTACAGATTCATCACCGATCACATGACTTGTTTCTCCTTCCGGGAGTGCAAAGTAATCAGCTACATCCAAATGCATGAAGTCTAAATTATCTTCAGAAATATAATTTGCTTCAGCATTTTTCTCTGTCTTCTTCAGTGAGGCTTGATAAAGCTCAACTAGGTACTTTGGCGTACGACAGGTTGACCCGTGCCCTTTTCCTCCACATCTATAGCATGCATTTTCTGGCTTTGCTGCTTGCACCGCTTCATGCTTTTTTTCCTTCCTTTTCCACTGCTGGTGGCGAGGAGGGTTCTTTGGTGCATTATTATTACCATGATTAGAGTTTCTTCTTCGACCACGGCCATGACCACGACTGGGGCCATATCCTCTTCCACGTTTAGCTTGGTGGAAGTTCGTCTCATTTACTTTAGGGAATGGACAAGAACTAGTAGGTCGGCTTTCATGATTTTTTATTAATAGCCCATTATGTTGCTCGGCTACAAGAAGATGTGAGATAAGTTCAGAATACTTTTTGATTCCCATCTCTCGATATTGCTACTACAGGAGCATATTCGATGCATGAAAAGTGGTGAAAGTTTTCTCCAACATATCATGATCAGTAATATTATCACCACATAGTTTCAATTGAGAAATAATTCTGAACATAGCAGAATTATACTCACTGATAGATTTAAAGTCTTGTAGCCTTAGATGAGTCCAATCATAACGTGCCTGTGGAAGAACGGCCATCTTCAGGTGGTCATATTTATCTTTCAAATTATTCCACAGTATGACTGGATCTTTAAAAGTGAGATATTCCATTTTCAAGCCTTTATCAAGGTGATGTCATATGAATATCATTGCTTTGGCACGGTCTTGGTTTGATGCTTGATTTTTATCCTTGATGGTGTCTGCCAGACCCATCGCATCAAGATGAATTTCAGCATCAAGCACCCAAGACATGTAACTTTTGCCCGATATATCCAGGGCTACAAATTCAAGTTTAGAAAGATTTGACATTATTTAGAAAAAGAAAGTTCGTACCTCTAATACTTTCAAAGTATTTGCTCGAGATGACAGAGTCTCGTGCTGATAACGTATTATAAAATAAAGACTGTTAAGTAAAGACAAGTATAGAGAGAAACTAATATATTATTCAACTTTCAAACTTATGTACATATGAACTGAAAACTCCTCTATTTATAGAAGAAAAGAAGCTGCTGTATAAGCTGCTATTGCAAGCTGTCGTGTAAGCTACTACTGCAAGCTGCTATGTAAGCTGCTTGTAAGTTGCTTGTAAGCTGCTACTGTACCAAATATAGATAATCTTCTACCATGGATAATATTTATCCATAACGAAGTACCAAAATGATAAGCTTCTTCAGAAGGCTTATTTCCAACGGAATATTAAATGAACATCCATAATATAGTATATTTATAACAAATTTCTTTATTAAAATATCCCTTTTAACCTTTTTTAAAGATACTTTTTTAATTACCTTAGAAGAGGAGAATGAGAAAGAGGAAGAAAATGTTGAGTTTAAATTCTCCACAATTGTCTAACCAACGCGATTTCATATTAAGAGCTCGAATCCGAGACCTCAACTCCCTAACAAATATATTTGGTAGGCGTTTTTACATAAATTTTTTAATTTTTGAAAAAAAAAATAGCATTTGGAGTTAGGTTGAAAAATAATATTTGGAATTTTAAATTATGTTTGGATATGCATTTCACTTGAAAAAATATTGCAATTTTGTGAGTGGAAAAACAAAATTTTCTGAAATTTTTTGTTTTTGGTTTTTTAAAAACTCATTTTCGAATTTTTTCAAAACTTGCATAATTTCATGGATAAACATGTTCTTTAAAAAAATTTCGAAAAAAGGAAAAACTATCTATGGATAAATGGGTTTCATACTCACGGTTCAAACCAAAAACTTCTAGTTAAGAATAGGGCTGTACATAATTTGGTAAATACCGAATTACCGTACCGAAATCAAAAATTTTGGTATTTGGTATTCAGTATTTTGGTATTTGTATGGTATTTGGTTTAAGTTTAAAAAAAAATTGGTATTAGATTTGGTATTTTAAAATAAAATACCGAAATACCGATATCGTACCGAAATATATATTATATTACACAAAACACATATTATCAATTATAACATAAATATAAAAAAACTAAAATTTTACTTTCCTTTATTCTCTAAGTTCATCAATTAACTCTAAGCAAGTAACAGGATATTTCTAATGATCAAATTTATTCTTTTATGTACAGTTTTCTCTCAATGGGTCGATATTTGCTGGTTTTAGATAATTTTTTTGTCAAAACATTTTTATTTTTGTATTTTTGAGTACTTTAATTAAGAATATTTGAGTTTATGGCTCTATGCACTAGTTAGTATTCAAACCGAATAAAACGAAGTTATCGAACCGAATAAACCGAAAGGAGAAAAATTGAATCATACCGAATTTAATGAGGTACGGTATTGGTATAGGATTTTAAGAAATCGAATACCGAAAATATCGAACCGAAATGTCTAAATACCGTACCATACCGGCCGATAAACACCCTAGTTAAGAATGATCATTTCACACATATGCAAACACCAAACGACACAAATTCAATTTTTTTAGGCGGACTCCTATCCTGTTTGGCCAAGCTGGAAAAATCAGCTTATTTTGAGAAGTGCTTTTTCAAAAGTGCTTTTCAAAAAAGTTCTTTTGGAGAAAAACAGTTTGTGTTTGGCTAATCAATTTGAAAAACACTTTGAACAACAATTTGTGTTTGGCCAAGCTTTTCAAAAAGTGCTTTTATGTGTCAAATTACAAATAAGGACATGAAAAGATTTATTTAATAGTTAATATTATATAAGTAGATAAATAATTATAATTTTTTATTATTAAAGATAATAATTAAGTTTTTTATTTTATTTAAGTAAAATATAAAAATAAAATTAAAAAGTACTTTATTCTTTCAAGATAATTTAAATATATCAAAAATCATCCAATAAATATGAAAGTTCATCCCAAAAGTCATTTTATATTACTTAATAATTTAAATTAAGTAAGGTTATTTTGGTATATATAATATTTTACAAATGGTATTTTTTGTAGGAAGAAAAGTCAAAATTGCTTCTATTTCTGGAGAGAAGTTACTTTTTTCTGCTTCTTCAAAAGTAATTTTGCTTCTAGCCAAAAGCACTTTATTTTCAAAAAAAAAAAACTTGACCAAACAACTCAAATTGGGGAAAAAAAACTTTTAAAAAAAAAAACCACTTTTGGCGAACCCTGGCCAAACAGGCTATCCATCTCCCCGGTACCAAGGCCACAACAGTCCAACCACTGTACATAAGACCATTTCTTCTATTTTCATATTCTCCCTTTTCTCTACTCTCTGTTGTTTTCCCCTTTTCTATTTCTTTCTCTGTTTCAATTCCACTGCGATGACCGACTTCCCGAGTCTAGTAGCAGTAGTGAGCTGCCATATCCATACGCTTATCACTATTCCGATGGCCTTCTCAGCTTCGTCAAGTTCAGTGATGGTTCTGTTCAAACACCATATGCTTATCATTATGATATTAACACTCTAGGCCCCTATTATGTCGAGTTGAAAGATGGGTCTGTTTTGTCAGCAACTGTGTGGTCACCATACATCCTGCTAAAACGTAGCTTTGAATCCGTTGAACAGATTATAAAAAATGCCATTAATAGTAATTTCAACTGTTTTCAGTTCACTTCCTCATCAGAGGTGTCATTTGGTTGTTATAATTGGGAAGATGATTTTCATGAAGATGGAGTTTGTTTCAACTGGGACGAGGATTTTCCCGAACTTGGAGGAGTTTGTTTCAGCTGGGACGAGGATTTTCCGGATTTTAAAGTTAGTGAATACGCAAGAAACGATAATGTGATTCAAGTGTTTGATGAAAGTCCTCAAAGAGCTACTCATACTTGTCAAGGTAATAAATACCACAAGTTTAATTTTGTGCTCATCAAAATCCAATATTGGCTTTAAAAAAGGTCTTTTCTTTGTCTCTATCTCTTGCCTGTTTGGTAAAGCTTGAATCTTGTTGCTATGTCCTGGATTTATTTGTTTGTAATTTCTTCAAAATTGGATCTTTTATCATGGTATTTTGTTGATTCCTCGAATTGATGGCGGGTGATTTGCACAAATAGGATTATTTAGTATTACTATTTTAATTTTGACTCCGGTAAAAAAGTCTTAAAAAAACTTTTCGGTCATAATTTTGAAGAACCTTGGTTAGAATTTCTTGGCAAGTCTTACGGTGAATAATCAGAATTTTAGAATTTCTTGGCAAGTCTTATGGTGAATAATCAGAATTCTAACGGTTACCATAATTTTGTAGATTATGGTGATCGTCACAAAATTCTGAAGGTTGTCATATTTTTGCCAAAATTTTTGAATTGAGATTGAAAATATGGTGATTGTCAGGATTTCTAGTGCTTCAAAATTTTTGACCAGTGTGTTAAAATTCTGACAAGGCTATTTAAAAAAAAAATCTTAACGAGGTCATAATAGGTATTACATAATTTAAATTATGTAAATAGAGGAGGAAATTGAAAATTCAAGGGCAAAAAAGGTATTATGTAGGATAAGGAGGGAAGAATGACTATTGTTCAAAGTTGAGAGGGAGTTTGATTTTTAACACAAAGTTTGAGAGTGTAAATGATTTTCACCCGTGTTTAAATGGTCATCTAAAAAATTGTCCAACTTAAAAAAGCAAAGTTTGAGGGGCTAAACTTAGTGGGCGTTTGGACATAAGAATTGTAAAATTCTAAAATAGGAGAATATTTTTTCCAGGTAAAAATGATATTTGAAATTTAGAGTTGTGTTTGGACATGAATATAATTTTGGATTGTTTTTGAAGTTTTGTAAGTGATTTGAGTTAAAATTTTGAAAAATAACTTTTTGAAGTTTTTCAAATTTTCGAAAATTTTCAAAATATATTTGTAGACATATAAATTTTATTAAAATTAAATTCATGAAATAATTTAAACTATATTTTAAATTCAAGATATCTTGGTCCAAATAAATATATGGGCTAATATAATTGAATTAATTGTATAAGTCCAATATAAATAGATTAAATAAATAAGTCTTAATCCATTGGGCTAAAGTGATGAGCCAACTTCATTAGGCCCAAGATGTCATCTTCCTAGAGGTCCACTTTGGTGCCACGTGTCAAATGACGTGGCGCGCCAAGTCAAACGGAGGAGCCAATAGGATCATGCCACGTGTCAAAATGACAAGGCATGTCAAGTCACATTAGAAGGCCAATGAAATCGCGCCACGTGTGCAAGTGACATGTTCTAGCCAATCAAATGCGGCCATGTCACACTTCAATTTGATTGGTCCGAAAGAGTTTGTTCTTATCACAATTCCTCATTCTACAACTATAAATAGGGGTCTTCATAACTTAGAAAAGGGACCAGAAGTTATAACAAGAAACAAGAGGGAGCTCGTGGATCAAACACTGCGGATTTCTCTAAAAGCTACAAGCATTCAAGTGTTCTAAGGATTAAAAGATCAAGACGAAGATTCAAGAACAAGCTGCAAGCCTTTGAATTAAAAATACGTCAAGATCAAGATCAAGCTTCAAGTGCTTGGATTAAAATAAAATAAAATTCAAGATTAAGCTCGGAGGCTCTTTTATTTACTGTTGAAAAGAAGAATTAGAGGATTCATAGAGATTGTACACTCAAATTACTTGAAATCAAATATTACGATTGTTGCAATATTTTTCGGTCTTAATTTTATTTTCTCGATGCAATTTATTGTCTACAAATTCTGGCACGCCCAGTGGGACAATCTCTACCTCTCATCTCAACTTTTCAATCACCAAAGTTCAAGAACATTAAAATGGCTTCAAAGAAAATCAACTCCAGTTCAACTTCCACCAAGGCTGCTAATTTCAGGTTCTATGCTGATGTGGAAAGCATCCTCGATGTTACTTTTGGAAGCTTTGGACCAGTTACGAGGAGCAAAGCAAATTCTGTAGGACAACAAGCACTCCAAGTGCCGTCTGCATCAACCCCTGTTTTCGGATCTTCATCCTCAAAAGGAGCAAGATCTTCCACAAACGCACCCGAAGGAGGAAGCGATGTTGCTGAAAAGATCAAGAAAACTCTTGCTCTACTTGACATCTCCGGATCCAAGAACTCTGCTGTGAAGGAAGATGATGATGCTTCAAGTTATGGATCCTCCCCGCTTACACCGCATAGCGTGAGCCAATCGAGGATCAATCTGTATGACAATCCATGCTACTCTCCATCGTCCACGACAATCATGCAAGCCATGGTGACAAACATTTACAATCTGTGGAGGAGCAGTTGGCAAACTTGACGGAAGCAATCGATGGCTTGACCAAGTGCATGCAAAATCAAGATGCTAGAATTGACAAGCTAACAGACAGGGTGAGAATCTTGATGGAAGAAGAATCCACCCATGCACCTGGCAAGCTCCCAGAAGTTCCAGAGATTGATTCTTCCCCGATACAAGTAGCATCCGCTAAGGCTATCCCTGTCTCATCTGAAGGGATGATTCCCATCGATCAACTGAAGGAGTTCATTGAAAGAACTATTAAGAATAAATATGAAGTTGTTGCCAAGTCCTCCCTTACATACGCAAAGCCGTACACTGCAAGGATCGATATGTTGAAGATGCCTGCTGGCTATCAACCTCCAAAGTTTCAACAGTTTGATGGTAAAGGCAATCCAAAGCAATATGTGGCGCACTTCATTGAGACATGCAACAACGCTGGGACTTATGGAGATTACCTTGTCAAACAGTTTGTCCGCTCCCTAAAAGGAAATGCTTTTGATTGGTATACAGACCTCGAGGCGGGATCTATTGATAGCTGGGATCAACTAGAGCAAGAGTTCCTCAATCGCTTTTATAGCACAAGGCGCACTGTGAGCATGGTGGAGCTCACAAATACTCGTCAACGGAAGGGTGAACCAGTTATCGACTTTATCAATCGTTGGAGGAACGCAAGCCTCAACTGTAAAGACGGGCTTAATGAAGCTTCTGGCATAGAGATGTGCATCCAAGGCATGCATTGGGGATTGTGCTACATCTTGCAAGGTATCAAGCCTAGCACATTTGAAGAACTTGCGACTCGTGCATATGACATAGAATTGAGCATGGCCTCCGCTGGAAATAAAAGACTGCCCATCTATGAACCTCGCAAAGGGAACGACAAGCAAGAAGTCAGAAAATGGAGCAAGTTTGTACCAAGATTTGAAAAAGAAGAAGCTATGAATGTCAACACATCACTTGTGAAGTTCACGCCGAAGGTGAGCAAGAAGCAGAGTATGAAATCCACTTCGTTTCAAGATAAGCCAAGTGAAAAGGTGACTCTAAAAGAAATGCAAGAGAAATAGTACCCATTTCTGGATTCTGATGTGCCAGCCATTTTCGAAGAACTCATCGAGTTAAATCTCATTGAGCTTCCGGATATGAAGCGGCCACATGAAGCTGGGAAAACTGATGACCCAAATTACTGCAAATATCATCGACTTGTGAGCCACCCTCTGGAGAAGTGTTTTGTCTTCAAGGACAAAGTTATGGACTTGGTTCGTGAAAAGAAGATCGTGCTTGAAGATGAGAAAGCAAGCGCAAACCAAGTCTCTATCACATTTGGCTCATTCAGTCCAGACGAACTATGTAGTTTTAAAGAAAGTAAAGATGAAGAATTACTGGAGAACAACAAAGTTGAAGACGATCAACCTGAGGATGATGAAGGTTGGACGTTGGTGACTCGTCGTAGGCACCACAGAAGAAGCCCACGAAAAGAATCAGTAGAACAACCAACAAGGAAAATGATGGTAAAAAGACCAAGGAGATGGAATCCAGTTAAGCACTTAAAGAAAGCAAAAGTGGAGGTGCACCACCCTCAAAAGCCACGACGTCCAGTGACCTTGGAGGAGTTTTTACCAAGTTGGTTTCGCACGAAGATTTCCCGTGGGGGTATTGATGCCTCCTGTTGCCATGCTGACGAAGGGGAAGAAAAAAGTAATGACCTACCATTGGCATCATCTTCGGAAAAGCTCATCGAGTCCACTCCTCAAGAAGTTAATGCTTGTCAGAAAAAAGTCACGTTCACAAATGACGATCTTCTGCTAGGTGACACTTTTCATAACCGCCCATTGTACCTGGTTGGCTATATGTGTGATCAAAAGGTAAATCGAATTTTGGTTGATGGAGGATCCTCAGTGAACATTTTGCCAATTCGCACTGTGAAAGAACTTGGTATTCCCATGAACGAATTCTTAGAAAGTCGTGTGATGATCCAAGGATTCAACCAAGGGGGCAAAGAGCCATAGGTGCAATCAGGTTGGGAATCACCATTGAAGATATGCAATCAAGTGCATGGCTGCATGTGATCGATGCAAAGACTTCATACAACGTCTTGCTCGGAAGGCCTTGGATGGATACATGAGAATAAAGTGGTTCTATCTACCTACCATCAATGTTTGAAGTACTACGAGGGTGAAGTCGAGAAGAAGATAGTTGCTGATGATGAGCCATTCGCCGAGGCTGAGTCACACTTCACCGATGCAAAGTTTTACTTGAAGAACCGCATTGTGAAGGAGCTAAAAGCTGATGATGGCATAAAAAGCAAGAATGACGAGCCCACAACTAAAAGAGCTGAGGTGATTGCTGGTAGAGCCAAAGCTGTTATTGATGAGGTAAACCCAACGCGAATAAATCTCATAGAGGGGATATTGCGTCTTATGGCAAGAAAGTAAGTCATGCACTCCAATATGTCCCTAAAAGAAAGAAAGATGAAGGCGAATCATCTAATCCCCAAACTAACATGCTAAAGGAGTTAACTCTTCCGGTAAAACGAACTGAGGCAGTAAAGTTGTCCTCAAAGCCACTTGTAGGGTTTGTAGCCCAAAATCGTTTGCAGAATGTGGCACTCCCTACAAAGCGAACAGATGAAGGTTTTGATCCTAATGCTTACATGCTATTTGCAAAAAGCTGGATACAATCCCAATGAGCCGTCAAAGTTAGGGAAGCTCCCATCAGAAGATGCGACGAGGCAACCACGTGAAGGTTTGGGATACAAGCAATCGTCACCAGTGCCCATCTCCATAAGAAGGGAGAGCAACAATTATATCACTGTAGAAGACGAATCTGCCGCTTCTAACAGGCCTTCTGTCTTTGCACTTTAATTAAGTTTGAGCTTTAATCGCTAGTGTTCAACACTAATTGTGTATTTTATGCCTTGTAGGAGAATTTTGAGCTATGTAAATATTATGGATGTAATTTGAGCTATTTGGATCTTTGAAGTCTAAGTAAAAGCCCAAGGGATTAAGCCGGGATCGCGTTCGAGGGTCGAATACCACGTTTGGATGTCAAAATCGAAGCAAAACGTTAGACTTGGAGAAAAGTGTACACCCGCGGCATGTGGGGCGGCGCGTGGAGCGCCGCGCTTGTACATTATCCGGCCGCCTAACAGATTTTAACTCTCTGAACTTTCCCATAAATCCCCACGTGGCGTGTTGGCCCATGCGGCGTGCCTGTGTTGTTTTTACAGAGTATTTTCCAAATTCGTGTAGGAAAAGGTATTTTCGTCCGGGCCCGACCCTACTTAGTATAAATACATGGAAAAATATTATTTTTGGGACTTTTGACACATCTAAGACCTAAGGAGGCTAGAGAGAAGGCGGAGAAGCAAAAGCACAAGGGATTCATCATTCAATCCTCACTCAAGACAAGAGTTTGGATCGTTTTATGTTTTTCTTTATATTTGTGAAGAATTACTCCATCTATATGGAGTAGTTCTCTTTATGGTTGATGGATTTGATGTCTTGATACTTGTTTGTGGATAAGTAACTCTAGTTTTTATGTATTGAATCGTTTTGGATGTTTTAACTGTTGCATCTATATTCACTTGTTCGTGTAATCGAGAGAGGCATAACTTGTGATACTGTTGCATTATATTTTTTTGGTTGAAGTCATTAATTCTTCTTAGTAATCGGAAGAGGCTACATGAATTGTTGATTAAACTTAGTTAGGAGGATAATTGAGAGAGGTTCTCCTAAAGACCAATCCACTACGAATTCTTGCATATCTTCACGTGCTTAAAATTGGTTCATCTAGTGAGGTTGAGACTTAATCGAGAAAGGAGTTTCTACTAATCAATTGAATTAATAACCAAGTGAATTCGAGAGACTTACTTGAACATTAGAAGTGAATTATCTAGAGTTAAATCCCAAATATTTGTCTTGCACCTATCCTATCAACCCTATTTTCTCCCATTGATATCTTCCTTGCTTACTTTTGTTTCAATTGTCATTTGTCAATTAGCTTTAGATTCTTAGTTAATTTTAGCTTGAAATAACATAATTCTAAACTGTTGATTACCTTGGATAGCAATTTAGCTACAAACTACGATAATACTGTTTAACTCCAATCCCTATGGATACAATATTATAATATACTATATTCGACTAGTGAGCATATTTAAGTGTGTGTTTTGTGCTCGTCAAATTTTGGCGCCCGTCGCCGGGATTGGCAATCAATAGTGTTTGAAATAGTTTGTAATGCTAATTCAGGATTTTTTCTTTTTCTTTTATTTTGTTTTTACCTTTTTACGTTTGGTGTTCTTTGACTGTGCGCATGCTATAGGTTAGATTGGTGCATGACTCGGTCTTCTAGTATGAAATTGCAACCATATGAACCAGAAATCAAGAAACAACTGTGACATTTGAGGAAGGAAAGAAATTTTGCCGAGAAATTAGAGAAGATTGGGCAATCCTCAACCAAGGAAGGCATGGCTGGAGATGATGATAATGTTGATTTGGCTGCGAGAGAGGCAGCCAAACTCAGAGAGAAAGCTGCAAGGGATGCTGAAGAAGCAACACTTAGAAATGCACAAATTGCTTATGAGGAGGAGAAGGCTTGGAGAATTATTTAGAGTCAACCTTTGGGTGCTGGGAGACCACTTCGTGATTATGCTAGACCGGTATACAGCCAAGGCTTATCAAGTGTGAGACCACCTCCAGTTGCAGCGAACAATTTTGAATTTGAGGACTTCCGTGTTTGAGAGATTGGGTCCATTAAAGAAGGGGAACAAGTTCCAGAGAAATTTTCAAAGCATAAGAACACCCGCTTCGCCCAAAATCTAGAAGATCTCTAAGGATTTCCAAAGTTTGGTTCCTTCTAGAATGAGGCGATAAACAAAACTTGTGGTTTCATGCAAAGAAGTACTGAAGGTAAAGCCATATATTGCGGTCTACACTAAGGAACGTGACAAAGATAAAGAAAGTGTGGTTTCTTCGTATCATGTTACTGTACAAGGCGAGAATGGTGTTCCATATTCAATAGAGGATAATGTAGAATTGGACGATGTTTTACCGTGTTATCACATATCTTTCAACGATGGGGACTCTCAAGAAGATAAAGATGCAGAAGATGCTCCACCTGAACTTGAAGCACCGGTGAAGGCAACGATTGATGCCTTAAAAGAAGTTAACCTTGGCACTAATGAAGAACCAAGACCCACCTACCTAAGTGCTTTACTAGAAGTTGATGAAGAAAGCACTTATATTGAGTTACTCAAGGAGTTTAGGGATGTCTTTGCTTGGAGTTACAAAGAAACGCCTGGCTTATACCCTAAAGTAGCAGTCCATCACCTTGCAGTCAAGAATGGCGCTCGTCCTGTTAAGCAAGCTCAAAGGCGCTTTAGGCCGGACTTGGTTCCCCTGATCGAAACCGAAGTTAACAAACTCATTGAAGCTGGATTTATTCGGAAAGTTAAATACCCAACATGGGTTTCAAGTATTGTCCCTGTAAGGAAGAAGAATGGCCAGATTCGAGTATGCGTTGACTTCAGGGATCTCAACAATGCATGTCCCAAAGATGAATTCCCGCTCCCTATTCCAGAACTGACGATCGATGCTACTACTGGTTACAGGGCAATGTCTTTCATGGACGGTTCGTCGGGCTATAACCAAATTCGCATGGCACCAAAAGATGAAGAGCTTACTGCATTCCGTACCCACGAGGGCATTTATTGCTACAAGGTAATGCCTTTTGGCTTGAAGAACGCTGGTGATACTTACCAAAGGGCTATGCAGAATATTTTTGATGATTTTCTCCACAAGAATGTCGAATGCTATGTTGACGACTTAGTGGTAAAATCAAGAGAGAAGAGCAACCACTTGAAAGATTTGAGAATGGTGTTCGAGTTGCTCCGGAGGTACCAACTTAGGATGAATCCATTGAAATGTGCCTTTGGAGTTACTTCTGGAAAGTTCCTTGGTTTCATTGTCCGACATAGAGGGATCGAAATTGATCAAGCCAAAGTGGATGCCATTTTGAAAATGCCTGAGCCTCAGGATATTCACGAATTGAAAAGTCTGCAAGGAAAGTTAGCGTACCTTAGGAGATTCATCTCAAACCTAGCTGGGAGGTGCCAATCATTCAGTCGCCTTATGAAGAAAGGTGTCCCTTTCAAATGGGACCAAGCGTGTAGCAATGCCTTTGAGAGCATTAAATCCTACTTGATGAAGCCTCCAGTTTTGGCAGCCCCTACACTTGGAAAGCCGCTGATACTATACATTTCAGCACAAGAAAGGTTTGTTGGAGCACTGTTGGCCCAAGAAAATAGTGAAGGGAAAGAAAACTCCCTTTACTACTTGAGCAGAATGATGACATCAAATAAGCTGAATTATTCGCCAATCCAAAAGTTATGTTTGGCGCTAGTCTTCTCAATCCTAAAGTTGAAGCACTACTTTCAAGCTCATGCCGTTCGTTTGGTTTCTAGAGCAAATCCCATCAAGTTCGTGATGTCAAAACCTGTCCTTAGTGATCGACTAGCAAGGTGGTACCTCCAGTTTCAACAATTTGAAATCGTGTACATCCCTCAAAATGCTATAAAAGGACAAGCGTTAGCGGACTTCTTGGCAGATCACCCTATACCTAATGATTGGGAGCTAACTGACGAACTACCTGATAAAAACGCAATGGTTATTGAAGTTCATCCTCCATGGAAGATGTACTTTGATGGTGCTGCACATCGTGGAAGAGCTGGTGCTGGTGTAGTATTTGTCACTTCTCAAGGTGAAGTTCTGCCCTACTCTTTTACGTTGACGCAACTCTGCTCTAACAACGTTACTGAGTATCAAGCACTAATACTTAGGCTCGAAATGGCTGTCGAAATGAAGTGGTTGCAATTGCAAGTCTTTGGTAACTCTTAGTTAGTGGTCAATCAGCTTCTAGGTAGTTACGAGGTCAAGAAGCCTGAACTACGCCCATATCATGATTACGCTAAAAAATTAATGGGGTGGCTTGGTGATGTGACTATTCAGCATGTGCCAAGGAAAGAAAATAAGAAGGCTAATGCTTTAGCTGCCCTAGCTTCGTCGTTAACCCTGCCTGATCAAGCGCAAATTACTGTCTGTCAAAAATGGGTAGTACCGCTGCCAAATGAGGCTGAAGGTGAAGAAAATGAACTCAAGCATCTTGTCGCTGTTTCTGAAGTTGAGAAAGAAGAATGGCGACAACCCATTATCGACTACTTATGCTATGGGATACTTCCAAAAAATCCGAGGAGAAGGACTGAAATTCGTCGTCGTGCATCTCACTTCCTTTACTACAACGATACTCTATATAGAAGGTCATTCGAGGGAGTACTCTTGCGATGCTTAGGGGAAGAAGAAGCACTCCAAGCTTTGCAAGAGGCACATTCTGGGATATGTGGGTCACACCAGTCTGG
Source organism: Nicotiana tomentosiformis (assembly GCF_000390325.3). Lineage (NCBI taxonomy): Eukaryota > Viridiplantae > Streptophyta > Magnoliopsida > Solanales > Solanaceae > Nicotiana > Nicotiana tomentosiformis. The sequence goes on along the minus strand of NC_090813.1, from coordinate 192,149,813 downwards.
ACCAAAGCTCCACTTCCATATAAAAAGGATGAGATATTATTGGCCAACGATGGTAAAAGATTGCTTGGACTACGCTCGAAGATGTGAGGCTTGTCAATTCCATGCGAATTTTATTCATCAACCTCCTGAAGTGTTGCACCCGACTATGACATCCTAGCCGTTTGATGCTTGGGGATTGGATGTTGTTGGACCACTGCCAAAGTCCTCTGGTGGGCACCTATTCATCTTGGCTGCAACTGACTACTTCTCAAAATGGGCTAAAGCTGTTGCTCTTAAGGAGGTAAAGAAGGAAAATATTGCAAGTTTCATTCGAGTAAACATAATCTATCGCTTTGGCATTCCTCGTTACATAATAACGGATAATGGAAAGCCATTTGATAATAGGTTGATAAACAAGATTTGTGATCTCTTTTGCTTCAAGCAATGCAACTCTTCGATGCACAATGCTGCCGCCAATGGTCTAGCTGAGGCATTCAACAAAATTCTATGCAACTTGTTAAAGAAAGTCGTCTCCAAATCCAAACGATATTGGAATGACCGTATGGAAGAAGCTCTATGGTCATATAGGACGACTCACCGCACGCCAGCACAAGCGTGCTCCTTATTCACTTGTTTATGGAGTCGAAACCGTCTTGCCACTCGAGCGTCAAATACCTTCATTATGACTGGCTATTCAAGAAGGGATCACTGATGAAGAAAATGCTCGACTTCGATTGGCAGAGTTGGAGGCTCTTGATGAGAAGAGGTTGGAAGTTCAACAGAGTCTTGAATGTTATTAAGCTCGATTGTCTCGCGCCTTCAATAAAAGAGTTCGCCCGAGATCCTTTCAAGTAGGAGATCAAGTCCTTGCCGTACGAAGACCCATAATTACTTCCCATAAACCTGTAGGGAAGTTCACTTCAAAATGGGATGGGCCATATGTCGTACACGAAGTTTATTCAAGTGGTGCTTACAAGCTAGTTGATGCAGATGGCATGGGAATCGGCCCTATTAATGGCAAGTTTTTGAAGAAGTATTATCCTTGAAGTTGCAACGCTCCTTGACGCATGAGTCTAAACTGCATGTTCCTGCACTCCTGGCCCGCATGAGTCTAAACTGTGTACAGCCCACCAAAAAAACAAGAATCCGCTAGGTTGAAAACCTCGAAAGAGGCGGCCTAGGCAAAAGTTAGGACATATATATATAAAATAAAAAAAAGAGTCCGCTAGGTTGAAACCTCGAAAGAGACGGCCTAGGCAAAAGTTAGGACATAAAAAAAAAGAATCACCCATTCTGAACTATGGTATGACTTGATCCTCTTCACCGAGGTACGTAGGCAGCTTAGAGTTTCATCCTGAGTTCAGTCGCATGAGTTCAAAAGATACATAGTATCCCAATCGTTGTTCGAATGAAGTAAGATGAAATGTAATCCATTCAACCACCACTTGAAAATCGAGTTGAGATATCATTTTTCTATTAAACTTTGGGTCCCATTTGATTTAAAGGGGGCAAGCTGCTATGGTAAAATACTGTCTTCACTGAAATGATGACAATATTTGCATCAAAGTCTGGGGATTCGCTATGTCTTCATGTTCGCATAACATTCAAGTTTGTTGGACTTCATATTCGCTCATTGCAAAAAAAAAAGGGGATGTCTGTGTCGGACTTTTTTTAAAGGTTTTCGTTGCGAACTTTTAAAGGTGTTCATCTCGAACTTTTAAAGGCATTCGAATTTTTAAAGGTTTTCGTTGCGAACTTCTAAAAGTGTTCGTCTCGAACTTTTAAAGGCATTCGGATTTTTAAGATTTTCGTTCCGAATTTTTAAAAGACGTATGTTTCGTACTTTTAAAGGTGCTCGTCTTAAACCTTTACATATGTTTATAGCGAACTTTTTAAGGGTCCTCACTGCCGACTTTTAAAGATTTCTACTGCGAATTTTTAAAGGCTTTCACCGCAAACTTTTAAAGATCTTGACCACGAGCTTTTAAGGATCTTTACGTAAACTTTTATGGATCTTCGTCACGAATTTTAAAGGTCTTCATCGCGAACTTTTAAAGGTCTTCACCGTGAGCTTTTAGAGGTCTTGACCACGAGTTTTTAAGGATTTTTACGTAAACTTTTATGGATCTTCGCCACGAATTTTAAAAGTCTTCATCACTAACTTTTATGGGTTTTCGCCACAAATTTTAAAAATCTTTATCGTGAACTTTTAAAAGTCTAGGTTTCGAACTTATAAAGTACTTCGTAGTTTTACGAAGTTATTTCTAAAAAAAAAAAAAAAGACAACAGAGAAATAATGAAGAAAGTACAAGAAAAGAAGAAGAAATTACCTTCACATTAATACTTCCAAGACCACAAAAATAGACTCAGTGGAGAGCACGCATCCTTATATAGATTTCTCAAAGCAGCTGGACGGAAATCGATTTCGATGTGGGAAGACTTCTGCCGCCTTTTGGATGGCACAATTGGTTTTCTAGTGGGATCTGGTTTAGTGTGCGTGTGGAGCTTCTGTCCAAAGGCAAAGATTTTGCCTAAGTTAAAGGTAAATATCAAGTATAAAGAAAGGACAAATCCTACGTGGTAGCTATATAGGAGCCTCTTCGTCAATTAAATGTAGTAAAAGTGAATATGTGACTATGACAAAGTTAAAAGCAAGACAATTGCATGTGCCGACTTTATTTTGGATTTGTTATCAACAAGGACTTGGTAGCATGATCATCTCCTAAAGGGATTGGCATATCATACAACATGGCATATATTCTTGGTTTTCTATGTCAACCTTTAACCATGTTAATGTTGGGGATTAAGTAATTTCCAACTAACTTTATTATGTGCGAAAGTGCTACATGCAATAGCGAAATGCAACATTTAAGTGCAAGCTCAATATTTATTAATGGAAAGAGTAATTTTCTTACCAAGCAGAAGTGCACGTTTTCTTTGAAAAAAAAAAGTTCAAAACATTTCCAGCACATTTTAAATCCATATAAAAGATTTATATGTGTTCTATGTGTGTGCTATTGTCCCGAGATACTTCAAGCCTAGTCTCGGACATTTGATGACCTCATACTCCGATAAATTTTGAAGTAGGGGATATTTGTAGGCATATAAATTTTATTAAAATTAAATCCATGAAATAATTTGGACTATATTTTAAATTCAAGATATGTTGGTCCAAATAAATATATGGGCTAATATAATTGAATTAGTTGTATAAGTCCAATATAAATGGATTAAATAAATAAGTCTTAATCCATTGGGCTAGCCATTTAATTGGGCTACAGTGATGAGCCCACTTCATTAGGCCAATATGTTATCTACCTAGAGGCCCACTTTGGTGCCACGTGTCAAATGACGTAGCGCGCCAAAGTCAAACGGAAGAGCCAATAGGATCATGCCACATGTCAAAATGAAAAGGCATGTCAAGTCACATTAGAAGGCCAATGAAACCGCGCCACGTGTGCAAGTGACATGTTCTAACCTATCAAATGCGGTCATGCCACACTTTAATTTTGATTGGTCGGAAAGAATTTTTTCTTATCACTACTTCTCCTTTCACAACTATAAATAGGGGTCTTCATAACTTAGAAAAGGGACTAGAAGTTATAACAAGAAGCAAGAGGGAGCTCGTTGATCAAACTTTAAAAACTACAAGCATTCAAGTGTTCTAAGGATTAAAAGATCATGACGAAAATTCAAGAACAAGCTGCAAGCCTTTGGATTAAAAATACGTCAAGATCAAGATCAAGTTTCAAGCACTTGGATTAAAATAAAATAAAATTCAAGATTAAGCTCGAAATCTCTTTTATTTACTGTTGAAAAGAAGAATCAGAAGATTCATAGAGATTGTACACTCAAATTACTTGAAATCAAATACTACGATTGTTGCAATATTTTTCGATCTTGATTTTATTTTCTCGACGCAATTTATTATCTACAAATTTTTCAAGCGAAAATTTAAAATTTTAATTTTATGAACAAACGTTAATTTAAATAAAAAAACTAAATTCTTTTGGAAAAAAGTGAAAAATTTATTATGTAGGCTCTTACATTCCTGAAAAGGCGGACCAGTCTCCCTCGTATCAAGACTACAACAGTCCAGCCCCCGTACATAAGACCATTTCTTCTATCCTCCTTATTTTCCTTTTCTCTACTCTCTGCTATTCCCCTTTACTGTTCTATACTCTCTGCTATTCCCCTTTTCTATTTCTCTTTCTGCTTCCATTCCGCTGCCATGGCCGACTTGCTCGAATCTAGCAGCAGTAGTGAGCCGCCATATCCATATGCTTATCACTATGTTAATGATATTCTCAGTTTCGTCGAGTTCAGTGACAGTTCTTATCAGGCTCCATATGCTTATCATTATGATTTTACCAAAATCGGTCGCTATTTAATTGAATTCGAAGATGGGTCTATATTATCAGCGAGTGTGCATCCACCATACGACCTGTCAAAACCTACCGAAGAAAACTACTTTGAAAATCCTGTTCAATTTACTTTCTCACCGGTGTATTACTACAACTGGTACAAACGTGGAGGAGTTTGTTTCAATTGGGACATCGATTTTCCTGAACTTGGAGCTGTTTTTAATTGGGACGAGGATTTTCCGGAACTTAAAGTTGGACGTGCCGAGGAAAACGCAGAAGAAAACAATAATGTGGTTCAAGTGTTTGATGAAAGTCCTGAAAGAGCTTCTGATACTTCTAAAGGTAAAAAATACCACAAAGTTTGAATTTGTTCTCATAAAATTTCAATCTTGGCTAAAAAATATAAGGACATTTCTTATCTCTATCTCTTGTCTGTTTGGTAAAGCTTGTATCTTGTTGCTTTGCCCCCAGAAAAAGTAAACCCTAGATTTAATTTTTGTGTGGGGTAGAAGTCCTCAAAGAGCTACTCATACTAGTCAAGGTAATAAAAACACAAAGTTTAATATCGTGCTAATAAAAATCCAACCTTGGCTCAAAAAAGGTCTTTTTGAAATAAAACAATAAGGAAAAGAATAATATTGCAAGGAAAAGAGAGGTAATTCTTATTGAATTTTAGATGATTTACAGTGGGGTAAAGTCCCTCTATTTATAGGGGGAAAAATTACTTAGCCACAAAGTAACAAACTCTCTAAAAGATACACTTTCACTCCAAGTACAATTCCAAAAATGCGGGGGACTCAATTCCAACCTTTGTTGGTGATAGTCTAATAATTAACTTGCCTTGATAACAAGAAGTGTAAGAAAATTCATTAAAAGAATCTTTAAATTCTTTAATGGATGCCCATTTGAGTTTTCTACAATTCGTCTCATCATAATTGATCCAGTATGCCCCAATCGATCATGCCAAAGTACAAAAGTATTGGAATCAGTAACCTTTTGGTTTACGGTAGAATGTGCCTCAATTGCACTAATTCTTGTCCAATTCAGGCCACAAGATAAAGATAGGAACTTCTCAATAACCCTTTTCTGGCCAGAGACATTCTTGGTAACGATGAGATATTCAAGATTATTCTCATCTATTGTCTCAATATGATATCCATTTCGGCGTATATCTTTAAAACTCAACAAGTTCCTATTGGACTTGGAGGAGAACATTGCATTATCCATGATAAACATTGTTCCCCTAGGCAGAGTTATAGTAGCTCTTCCAGAGCCTTCAATTAGATTACTACTACCAGAAATTGTAGTAACATCTGCCTTACACATACTTAAATGAGAGAAATATTTCTTCTCTTTGTGTCGTACATGAATCAATTAAACAAAATATTTCTGTAATTGAACTTTGATCCAAGTTTGCTTTGTGAGATATCCATATTTGCTTCTCATAATTTTGACATACAAAAGAAATATACGAACGAATAAACATTAGTATTTTCAGAGAAAAGGGAAAAGAAACAAAGTTAAATCAATGATTCAATAATGACCTTTTAATGCAATTTCGAGCAAACTCTGATTATGATACAAACAATTACCTTTTTCTTTTTGAGGTCGTTAACTCTAAATACATCCATAGAACATATACCACGAAGATGGAAGATGTAAAATTGGTAACCAATTGGTTAGTGCTTAATTACTAGTCCAATTCTGTTGTCTGCCGTAAAATTGATTCCTAGTAGCTCTTAACATTTTCTATAGCAACATTAAATTCAAAAGCCATTTGGGTCTAAGATATGCAAATCTCCGAAGGAAAAGAATTTATGTTAACCTCATATACATGTATTGTTAACGAGATCAGAAATCGAGGATACCAATGCAAGTAATGCAACTAAGCACCTTCATGGTAAAAGAACGAAAGCATACCAAATATACAACATTTCAAATTAATATGAAATTGTTTTAGTTATCAAGGTCTCAATAAGAAACATTGGGTGAATATGCAAGATCTTGTAAACTAATAGTCAACTCGCATGACGAAGAAGGCAAACTGAAACATTGTTTGAAACGTTGTGAACGTTTTTTCAAGCATATCATAGTCAGTGATACTATCTCCACAGAAACTGAAACATTGTTTGAAACGTTGTGAACGTTTTTTCAAGCATATCATAGTCAGTGATACTATCTCCACAGAGTTTCAATTTAGAAGTAATTATAAACATCGCAGAATTATATTCAGAAACAGACTTAAAGTCTTAGAGCCTCAGATGAGCCCAATCATATCGTGCTTGTGGCAGAGTGACCAACTTTAAGTTGTCATATCTTTCCTTTAAGCCATTCCACAAAACAAGTGGATCTTTGACTGTGAGATATTCTATTTTCAACCCTTCATCAAGGTGATGGCACAAAAAAATTAAGGCCTTAGCACAGTCTTGGATAGATGCTTTATTTTTATCTTTAATGGCGTCTCCAAGACTCATTGCATCTAAATGGATTTCAGCATCCAACACCATATGGGATATAGTTCTTGCCCGAAATTTCAAGGGTAACGAACTTTCTTTTCATAATATCAGTCATAATTAAAAGAGGAGAAAAGTTATACCTTAATCTTCTCAAAGAGCTTTTTGAGACGGTAGAGTCTCGTGCTGATAACGTGAAATAAAACAATAAGAAAAAGAGAGGTAATTCTTATTGAATTTCAGATGATTTACAATGGGGTAAAGTCCCTCTATTTATAGGGGGAAAATGACTTAGCCACAAAGTAACAAACTCTTTAAAAGATAAACATTCGCTCTAAGTACAATTCTATTCATAACACTTTTTTTATTTTTGTCTCGTGTCTGTTCGGTAAAGCTTGTATCTGGTTGCTTTGCACCAAAGAAAATGTAAATCCTAGATTTAAGTTGTGTGTTTAATACAAGTCCTCAAAGAGCTATTCATACTTGTCAAGTTAAAAATACTACAAATTTTAAATTTGTCCTCATAAAAATCCAGTCTTAGCTCAGAAAGTCCTTTTTAACTCTACCTCTTGTTTGTTTGGTAAAGCTTGTGTCTTGTCGCTTTGCCCGGGACTATGCAAATAATAAAGTTAGCAACTCCAATGCGTAACAGTTACTAGTAGTAAATACTACAACAACTACTCTTCAATCCCAAATTAGTTGAGTCCATCATATGAATTTTTAATATCCTTTCTGTTTGATTTGGACCTATTCACATTCTGATATTCAATAATCTGAGACAAATTATTTAGGGTTCTCTAACATTAAAGGTTCTCTTGATTTTCTACGTGAAGGTATACACCTCTGCACCTAATGTTAAGTGTACCAATAAGACAAGTTTAATCTCAACATCTTACTATATTAAATAATTTCTGTTTCACCATCTAGCAGAAACAAAGCCAAAATCCACTGGAAAAGGAGATAAGGAAGGAGTTGAAGTGTCAGAAGAACAGGGCTCTTTTGTTTCATCTTCTAGTTCAGCCAGTCTGTGCATGGATCGACTTCGTGAAGAGCTTTCTTGTGCTGTAAGAGTCTCAGCTCATTCTTGGAACTTAAATCACCTTTTTCTCTCTCAGTAAAGGGATCTTTTTTTATGCTGGTTCCAATTTCATATTAGAGTTGTTCATTTGTATTTGCAGATTTGTTTGGAGATTTGTTATGAACCCAGTACCACTTCTTGTGGACACAGGTACAATCTAAATGGACATCCTCATTAACTCAAATTCATAAAGCAAATACCATTTAGAGCTTCTCAATAATTGGTTATTTTACTTATTTGGTTCAATCATGTCTATAGTTTCTGTGAGAAGTGTCTGAGATCTGCTGCTGATATATGCGGGACACGATGCCCCAAGTGCAGGCAGCTTATCAGGTATCTTTAGGATTTCTAAAAATTTTACCAAAGCTGGAGTAGAGATAGTATTATTAAGAAGGGAAAGGATTACACTTTGTACTTCTAGTTGAGTTGGGTGAATTGCCTCATCGAAAATTTTAAGTTTTTTAGAAAAGGTTTTTATTTGAGGCTTGATCATCCTGCGCTTGATTTTGCAGCAACGGAAATTCTTGCACTGTAAACACAGGCCTTTGGAATACAATTCAACTACTGTTTCCTAAAGAAGTAGAAGCAAGAAAAGCAGCAGGAGTTTTAGATGGTGGAGAAGCTGAGCATCAAAGTTCAGTAACAATTGCTAGTTATTCTAATATTTCAAGAAGCGGAACAGCATACAGCGCTCGAAGTCTACGAAGAAGGAATTTTCTTTCTTTGAGAAGACAAAGTTCAGTAAGTTTCAGGACAAGGAGAGAGTTACCAAGCCAGGATGACGATGCTGCATTGGCATGGCGACTGCAGAGAGAGGAGCATGTAGAACTTTAGGACAGAGAAAATTTGTGGGTCATGGCTCTTGAGGTTTCTAAATTTTCTTATACTTCAAATGAAATGAACCTTAGAGTCGTGTGACCAGTCCAGGAGAATCCAAAGAAGCAGTGGATTTCTTGTGAAACTTTTCCCCTTAATTTTACTCCTCATCTCTGTTGCTTGCGGTTTTAGGTGGCGATCCCTTCCTTCTGTCTTTTTATTTGGGATTTTGTGAATGGATATTACTAGTAAAAAGATATTATCAAAACTAAGTCTCTTCTTGCTTAGTTTGATCAACGCTTTCCTGCTAAACTGCTCTAAACAATTATTTAGAGGATGATCTGATACCAGCAAGAAGTTTCTTGTACTAGTAATAAGTCTTGATACAAGAGTTGGTGGAGGAAGGAGCATTCTTTGAAGGGATCTCGTCATTCATTCTTGGGCGATGCTCGAGCTATATAGGCTGCTAACACCAATGAACATTTATGGTTTTACTTAGCTGTTTTTTTTTTTAATTATTATTTGTGAATATTACTGCACAGAATAGAAGGGATCTCTTGTCATTCATTCTTGGGCGATGCTCGAGCTATATAGGCTGCTAACACCAATGAACATTTATGGTTTTACTTAGCTGTTTTTTTTTTTAAATTATTATTTGTGAATATTACTGCACAGATTGAATATTGGAGAAACTCTTCTAGCCATTTTCATATTTTTATTTTACAGATTTTGACATAACACAGAATTCACATGCATGTTGCCTCTATATGAAAAAGTTCTAGTCCAAACATGTCGACAAATAGCTAATGCAAGGTGCAGTTTTTGACTAAAATTGCCGCTCCGTGATTTCGTTCCATTCGTCCGAACCATAAGTCGTGCTGATGGAATAGTTGAGTAGCATGAAAGTTTGCCCAAGCACAACAATTATTAAAAGAAAAATGCAGTTTATTTTAGTAAGATCTTGACCTCTTTCACCGGGCCATGAAAATAATAAAATCAAGACACACCCAATACCAATCCGAGAAGAATTACAATACACTGTATAAGAACTCGACGCTGAAGGTAAAACTAGAACTGGAGATGTGGTCAAGGCACTCTTGACCTTCTGAAAGCTCTCCTCACACTTATCCCACCACCTGAATGGAGCACCCTTATGGGTCAACCTGGTCAAAGGCGCTGCAATAGACGAGAAACCCTTCACGAAGCGACGATAATATCCGGCCAAGCCGAGAAAGCTCCGAATCTCAGTAGCTGAAAATGGCCTGGGCCAACTCTGAACCGCCTTTATCTTCTTTAATTCCACCTTAATCCCCTCGCTGGACACCACGTGCCCCAAGAATGCCCACCGAACTGAGCCAAAACTCATACTTGGAGAACTTGGCATAAAGCTTCTCCTCCCTCAACCTCTGTAGTACAATCCTCAAATGATGTGCATGCTCCTCCTGGCTACATGAGTACACCAGGATATCATCAATAAATACTATGACAAACGAATTAAGATATGGCTGGAATACATTGTTCATCAGATGCATGAATGTTGCTGGGGTGTTGGTTAGCCCAAAAGACATCACAAGGAACTCATAATGACCATAGCGGGTCCTGAATGCCGTCTTCAGAACATCCGAGTCCCGAATCTTCAACTGGTGATACCCAGACCTCAAATCAATCTTAGAGAATACTCTAGCTCCCTGAAGCTGGTCAAATAAATTATCAATGCGCGGCAAAGGATACTTGTTCTTAATTGTAACTTTGTTCAACTGCCTATAGTCGATGTACATCCGCATAGTACAGCCTTGAAGCACCACTTCTTCAGCCACAAACGTCCCCAATAATCGCAGCTTATACTAGCTGTGAAACCTGCCACCAACCATCCCATAACCCACCCCCAAAACACCCCTATTTCAGCTCTAAAACCTCACATTTTTGCACATGAAACCAGCCACCAAACAGTCCTGAATCAACTCCAAAACGCAGCTGAAATCTCTGTCCAAAACAGCTCCAAAACTCAGTCGTAAAGTCATCCCGAAACCACCGAAAATCAGCAGCAAATCTCTGCTCTTTTCCGCCCAGTTCCACCACCAAAATCCAACCAAAAGCACCTCAAAATCAGACCCAAACCCAGATTAAAATCACCTCAAAACAGTCCATCGAACACCACCTAAAACCCCAGCAAAGATCAACGCCAAACACCTTCGTGTTCCTTCGACAAACAGTCGCAAATAGCTCATCTTTCAGCTTCTCCGCTGCATAGTTTCGAGTTTATCAGCGAGTTTTTCCGGTTGAGGTTTCCGATTGGCTGCTTGAGTCTTTGGTCCTTGGTTCGAAAGTCCCTCAAGTTGGTTCGTATTGTCGTTGAGGAGTCGAAATCGAGGTTCTTTTCCTCCCTTTTTGTGTTCTTAAGTTTTTGTAAATATTCATGCCAATTGGTTTTTGATGAGTTTAATGCAATTTTGACGTCTTTGCCTTATATGATTGATCCCTGGATTCTTTACTATGACTCACTCGCTAAGACCCTTTCTAATCTTGAATATCCCTTGAAAAAATTAGTTGTTTCGTATTATTTTGAGGCCCGGCGACTAATGAGTGAATTTGATGTAAAAGGCTAAGTTGGACGAGGTGCTATGTTATTCTACTTCTAGTTTTATCTTGTTATCTTTGTTTATTTATAAATTACTTTTGTCTCGTTTTTGTTAGTCATGAGTATTACATAATTTGATCTCAATTTTGAAGTGTTGATCGGTAGTGTTAGAAACGCAAAGTTTGGATCCTCAAGTTATTTAGGACATTGGTTGTTGTTGGACACTTAAAGAATGAAATGAAACTTGGGTCTAAGGTTGAAAAAATGAATTCAGACTCGATTTTGGGGTTTAAAATGATTTGCACTCTCTGAGCCCTTTAGAAAATACTTCTGATCCATACTTTATATTCTTATCCTTACCAAGATAATCCACATAAAGAGTCATTAAATAATGTGGTTAAGCTATACCATGTCCTTCAATAATTTCATATCCATACCTCATGGCCTTGCAATAATCCTAAACTTAGGAAATAAGTAATTCACATCGTTAGTATGCTTCTAGGTATGCTCTTAATCAAATTATCGTGATTATGTATACGTTCGCGTGACAAAATTGTGATTTCCAAAATATATCAAGGTGCGCGTTCGCGCGACTTTGGCCAAACAACCTTAATAATAATGAAGTGTTATGATTTGTGTATACGTACGCGTGACATTATTCTTGACGCGCCAAACAAAAAGAGTACACGTACGCGTGACTCGTTTCAAGATAATTCCATAATCATGAATAATCAAGCAATTAAAAGCGATAAAAGGTAAAACGCACATATGTTCTAAAAATACGTAATAAAACAAATAATTAAGCCAGGTATATGATTGTAAAGCGACCGTGCTAAAATCACGGAATCCGGGAGTGCCTCGCACCTTCTCCCGGGTTAACAGAATTCCTTATCCGGTCTTCTGATTTTGCAGACTTTAGAACATAGTCAAATTTCCTTGATTTGGGATTTAAAATAAACCTGTGACTTGGGACACCATAAATTATTCCAAGTGGCGACTCTGAAATTGAATAAATTATCCCATTTCGATTAATGTCACTTTAATTGGAAAAACTCCCCTATCCCCTCGGGAAAAAAGAGGGGTGACAAATCCTTGTCCAACTAGACTGGGAGGATCGCCGTGAAACTTCTGGAGCATAGAAACATAGAATACTGGATGAACTCCTGCTAGACTGGGAGGCAAGGCAAGCTCATAAGCAACCTCCCCAACACGTCGCAATACCTTAAATGGACCGATAAACCTCAGGCTCAGCTTGACCTTCTTTCTGAACCTCATAACACCCTTCATGGGTGACACCCGAAGCAAGATGCGCTCTCCAACCATGAATGCAACATCGCGAACTTTCCAATCCGCATAACTCTTTTGTCTGGACTGTGCTGTGCGTAGTCTATCCCGAATCACCCTAACCTTCTCCAGAGCATCCTGAACCAAGTCTGTACCCAATAATCTAGCCTTGCCCTGCTCGAACCAACCCACTAGAGACCTGCACCGCCTACCATACAGAGCCTCATATAGTGCCATTTGGATGCTCGACTGATAACTATTATTGTAGGCAAACTCCGCTAGCGGCAAGAACTGATCCCACGAACCCCCAAACTTCATCACACGCACAAAGTATATCCTCTAATATCTGAATAGTGCACTCGGACTGTTCGCCCATCTGAGGGTAAAATGTTGTGCTCAACTCCACTCGAGTACCCAACTCATGTTGTACGACCCTCTAGAACTGTGATGTAAACTGCGTGCCCCGGTCAGAAATGATAGATACCGGTACGCCATAAAGCCTGACGATCTCGCGGATATACACTCGAGCCAACTGCTCGGAAGAATAGGTAGTCATCACAGGAATGAAATGAGCTGACTTGATTAGCCGGTCCACAATCACCCAAACTGCATCAAACTTTTGCTGAGTCCGTGGAAGCCCAACAACGAAATCCATAGTGATCTGCTCCTATTTCCACTCTGGAATCTCTAACTTCTGAAGCAACCCACCTGGTCGCTGATGCTCATACTTCACCTGCTGGCAGTTTAGGCACCGAGCTACATACTCCACTATGTCCTTCTTCATTCTCCTCCACCAGTAATGTTGTATCAAGTCTTGATACATCTTCGCAACACCCGGATGAATAGAATACCGCGAACTGTGAGCCTCTTGGAGAATCAACTCACGCAAACCATCTACATTGGGCACACATAGCATGCCCCGCATCCTCAATGCACCATCATCCCCAATAGTGACCTCTTTAGCATCACCGTGTTGGACCGTGTCCTTAAGGACAAGCAGATGGGGGTCATCATACTGACGCTCCCTGATACGATCATAAAGAGAAGACTGAGAGACCATACAAGCTAATACTCGACTCGTCTCAGAAACATCTAATCTAACAAACTGGGTAGCTAAGGCCTGAACACCCAATGCCAATGGTCTCTTTGCTGCTGGAAGATATGCTAAGCTTCCCAAACTCTCCGCCCGGCGACTCAAGGCATCAACCACCACATTGGCCTTCTCGGGATGGTACAAAATGGTGATATCATAGTCCTTAAGAAGCTCCAACCACCTCCGCTGATGCAAGTTAAGATCCTTCTGTTTCAGCAGATGCTGTAAACTCCGATGATTAGTGTAAATCTCACAACGGACCCCGTACAAATAGTGTCGCCAAATCTTCAAGGCGTGAACAATAGCTGCTAACTCAAGGTCGTGGACAGGATAGTTCTTCTCATGGGAATTCAACTGGTGCGAAGCATAAGCAATCACTCTAACCTCCTGCATCAAAACACACCTAATGCCGATCCGCGAGAGATCACAATACACTGTGTAAGAACCAGAAGCTGATGGTAGAACTGGAACTGGAGCCGTGGTCAAAGCAGTCTTGAGCTTCTGAAAGCTCCCCTCGCACTCCTCCGACCACCTGAAAGGATCACCTTTTTGGGCTAATTTAGTTAAGGGCGATGCAATGGATGAGAAGCCCTCCACAAAACGACGGTAATAACCAGCCAAACCGAGAAAACTCTGAATCTCTGTGGCTGAGGATGGTTTGGGCCAACTCTGAACTGCCTCTATCTTCTTCGGGTCTACCTTAATACCCTCACTGGACACCATGTGCCCCAAGAACGCCACAGAACTGAGCCAAAACTCACACTTGGAGAACTTTGCCTAAAGTTTCTCCTCCCTCAACCGCTGTAACATAATCCTCAGATGCTGGACATGCACCTCCTGGCTACGAGAGTACACCAGGATGTCATCAATGAATACACTAACGAACGAGTCAAGATAAGGCTGAAACACATTGTTCATCAGATGCATGAACTTTGCTGGGGCGTTGGTCAGTCCAAAAGACATCACAAGGAACTCATAATGGTCATATCGGGTCCTGAAAGTTGTCTTAAGAATATCTGAGTCCCGAATCTTCAGCTGGTGATACCCTGACCTCAAGTCAATCTTGTAGAACACCATCACTCCCTGAAGCTGGTCAAACAAATCATCAATACGCATCAAAGGATACTTATTCTTGATTGTGACCTTTCAACTGTCTGTAATCAATGCACATTCTCACAGTACCATCCTTATTCTTCACAAATATAATTGGTGCACCCCAAGGTGACACGTTAGGCCGAATAAACCCCTTATTAAGGAGTTCCTGAAGTTGCTCCTTCAACTCCGTCGGTGCCATATGGTACGGTGGAATAGAAATGGGCTGAGTGTCCAGCACCAAATCAATACCGAAATCAATATCCCTGTCGGGCGGCATGCCCGACAGGTCTGCAGGAAATATATCCGGGAAATCTCGCACCACCGGAACAGAATCAATAGTAGGGGTCTCTGCACTAACATCCCTCACAAAGGCCAGATAAGATAGACAACCCTTCTCAACCATCTGTTGAGCTTTCAAGTATGAAATCACTCTACTGGAAACATAGTCTATGGAGCCGCTCCACTCAACCCTCGGCAACCCCGGCATCGCCAACGTCACGGTCTTAGTGTGATAATCTAGAACAACATGACATGGAGACAACCAATCCATACCCAAAATCATGTCAAAATCAACCATACTAAGTAACAAGAGATCCACTCTTGTCTCCAGACTCCCAATAGTCACCACACATGACCGATATACATGGTCCACAATGATAGTATCGCCTACTAAAGTGGATACGTAAACAGATGCAACTAGAGACTCACGGGGCATAACCAGATAATGAGCGAAATACGAGGACACATATGAATAAGTGGAACCAGGGTCAAATACTACAGAGGCATCTCTATGGAAAACTAAGATAATACTTGTAATCACAACATCCAAAGCAATGACATCTGGTCTGGCAGGAAGAGCATAGAAACAGGCCTGGCCGCCCCCTGATCGGCTTCCCCCTCTCGGGTGACCCCTAGATGACAAGGCTCCACCCCGAGCTGGCTGAGCGGGTGGTGAAGAAACTAGTGTTGATGTCATAGACTGGCTCTTCTGCTGAGCCGGACCTCCCGTAAGGCGGGGACAATGTCTCCTGATGTGGCCAAACTCTCCACACTCATAGCAACTCCCCGGTGCTGGTGCTGGGAACTGAAGGGAGCCCTGAGCACCGGGATAACTGGTAGAAGGACCTGGCATAGACGAGCCCTGGCCCGATGGAGCACGGGATGAACTCTGAGCTGGGAGGGCACTGAGAGATGAATGGCCCTGCTGATAACTGTGTGAACCATGGTCAGATGATGCACCACGGTGAACTGGGCGAGCCGTCTGAGCATGTCTGAAAGGACGACCCCTACCGTGGTGGAACTGCCCCCAGAAGAAACACCGCTAAAATCAACCCTGTCCACGAGGCCTCTTGGCCTCTCTCTCAACCCGCTCCAGGCTACGAACCATCTCAATCTGACAAGAAATGTTGACAACCTCATCAAAAATAGCACCAGATACTCTCTCTCTCTAGTCATAAGCAATCACAGTTGAAAAGTGAGGCCATCTATGAACCTCTTGATCCTCTCTCTGTCTGTGGGAACCAACAAGATAGCATGACGGGCCAACTCAGAAAATCTCATCTCATACTGCATCACGGACATATCACCTTCACGAAGCTGCTCGAACTGCCTGCGCAGCTCTTCTCTAAGGGACTGAGGCACGAACTTCTCAAAGAAAAGAACAGAGAACTGCTGACATGTAAGGGGTGTTGCACCGACCGGCCTACGCCTCTCGTAAGCCTCCCACCAACTGAAGGCAGCCCCAGAGAATTGAAAAGTAGTAAATGAGACCCCACTGGTCTTCAGAATACCTGCCATACGGAGTATCCTCTGACACTTATCCAAGAAACCATGTGCATCATCTCCCTCTGCACCACTGAAAGATGAAGGCTGGAGCCTTCCAAACCTCTCCAATCTACGTTGCTCATCCTCAGGCATAGCACAAACCACATAATCCTGAGCAGCGGCAATCGGATGGGCTGGTGGTACCCCCGGTGTCTGGATTCTCTGTATCACCTGCTCTGGTGTGTGGGCAGCGGGAGTTTGAGTGCCTCCCCCGGCCTGAGAAGTGGATGCTGCGGCCGGAACAGAGATCGCCTGAGCAAGACTAGAACACGCGGCCAGAATCTGAGCTAAGGCTTCCTGAAGGCCTGGAATCACAAAAGGCACAGGTGGTGTCTGAGCTGGTCCCACATGCTCGTCCACAACTGTTGCCTGCTCCTGAACTGGGGCAACTGGTAGGTCTGCAGGTACTGCCCCAGCTGCTGTGCGGACTGCACCTCTGCCCCTACCGCAGCCTCTACCACGACCTCGGCCTCTCGCGGCCCTGGCTGGAGGTACTGGTGGATGTCCGTCCTGCGCCATAGTACAAGTCTTCACCATCTGTGAGAGAATGAAACAACAAAAGTTTAGTCACCGGAATCAATAGAGTCGCACCACAAGAATTCAAGAATGTGAAGTTTTTTTTTCCTAAGGTTTCTGCAGCCTCTTGAAGATAAGTACAGACGTCTCCGTACCGATCCGCAAGACTCTACTAACCATGCTCATGACTCGTGAGACCTATGTAACCTAGGCTCTGATACCAACTTGTCACGACCCAAAACCTAACCCATCGTGATAGTGCCTAACGTGATACTAGGTAAGCCGACATCTCCAAAACATTTTCAACATTTAACAGAAATGTATTAATATATTTAAAATGACCTGAGTCTTTCATAAAAACGGGGTAAAACCCAAAGCATAAGTGCGAAAAAATAGCCCGACATCTGGGTTTCACTTAGTCATGAGCATCTAGATATCCAGTCTAATACAAATTGTGTCTAAGTATCAATACAGAAAAGAAAGAAAACATAGAAGGAGAGACAAGGTCTGCGGACGCCGGCAGCTACCTTGTAGTCTCCGGTACTCGATCACGCACGAACTCAACGACCTCCGTGATCAAACAAACCTGGCTATGCACATGAAGTACATGGTGTAGCATGAGTACAACCAACTCAGCAAGTAACAGAAATAAATAAGGAATTGAGAAGGTAGTGACGAGCTATACAAATACAGTTCATTTTCAATAATTCCAGCAAAGAATAGACATGCTTTCAAATCCGGCAGTTCAAGTCAAATCAGTTTATACAGTTATAGTGCAGGTAATCCAGATATAGAATCTTTCAGAAACGTCACAACAATGACAGATAGCAACTAAGTGCATCGACAAATAAAAAACAAGTGCAGTCTCTCAGGGCAACAGACACTCAACTCATCACAACAGCTCAATCACTCTGCTCTCAGCCCTCAGTACTCACACTCAATAGGTACATGCGCTCACTAGGGGTGTGTAGACTCTGGAGGGGCTCTTTCAGCCCAAGCGTTATATCGTTGCGGCGTGTAGCCCGATCCCATATAAATAGCCATAAGGCTCGTTGCAGCGTGCAACTCGATCCATATATTTATACAGCCCTGAGGCTCGTTGCGGCGTGCAACCCGATCTATATATACAGCCCTAAGGATCATTACGACGTGCAACCCGATCCATATACACACATATAAATCACAGCTCGGAACTCAAGCCTTAACTCAGTCACCAACCTTTCTAGTCTCTCGGGCTCTCAGAAATCATAAAAATCAGCCCAAACAAAAATAACATAGTGTATCAATAAGAATCAAGAAGATACTGAGATGTGATACGCAAGTAAAATCATAACTGAGTACAAGACAACAATTAGCAAATAATTGAATAAGTACGCGACCTTTGCGGGTCCCAACAGTACCATCACATAGCCTAAGCATGATTTCTAACATGATTTGCAGTCAAATTTTTATAACACAGAGAGAACAGGTAATTAACAATAGGCTATTCGACTTTACAACCTCACGAGACGGACCAAATCACAATACCTCACGGTGCACGCCCACATGCCCATCACCTAGCATGTGCGTCACCTCCAAAATAGTCACATCATACCAAAAATCTGGGGTTTCATACCCTCAGGACCAGATTTAAAATTGTTACTTACCTCAACCCGCACAAAAATCCTACTCAGCAATGCCTTTACCCCTCGAATCAATCTCCAAACTCCCCGAATCTAGCCACAAGCAGTACGATATAATTAATATAGGCTAAAAGAATCAATTCCACAAGAAAAATACGAAACTATAAGCCAAAATTCGAAATAGGCTCAAATCGGGCCCCGGGCCCACGTCTCGAAATCCTAGAAAAGTCACAAAATATGAACACACATCCAATCACGAGTCCAATCATACAAGAATTACTCGAATCCAACCTCAAATAACCTTCCAAAACTCAAAATTTTAGCCTATGAAGTTTCTACCATTTTTTCCCAAATTTACAACTCAAATCCCTAATTAGATAATGAAAATAGCAATAGATTCATGAAATATAGTCCAATCCGAGTTAGAATCACTTACCCCAATAATCTTCTTGAAGAAACCTCAAAAAATCGCCTCACACCGAGCTCTCAAAATCCCAAAATCGAAATGGAAATCAAACCCTCGAAATCCCATTTTCTGCCCAGTTCTTCCGCATCCGCGGACACACTGTCGCACCTGCGACGCCGCTCCTGTGGAATTTCCCTCTCAGGTGCGGAAATGACTTAGAGGGTTGGGTCCGCATCTGCGATGAAGGGGTCGCACATGCGTGTGCGTGCCTGCAGACAATGGTCCGCTTCTGCGTTCACCCCTCTAGCTCACTCTCTGCATCTGTGGAACTTCAAGCACATATGCGGGTTCGTAGATGCGGAAATCCCCTCGCACATGCGACCCCTGACTATCTCCTCAACCCCCACTTCTGCGCTTGGCCTAACGCACGTGCGTGTCCGCATCTGCAGTTCCCCACTCACAGGTGCGAAACACCAGAGCACCAGAAACTCAGCAATTGCACAAGTCCAAATTTCGATCCGTTAAGCATCCGAAATACACCCGAGGCCCCCGGGACCTCAACCAAATATACCAACAAGTCCTAAAACACCATACAAACTTAGTCGAGCCCTCAAAATACGTCAGACAACAACACAAACACGAATCACACCCGGATTCAAGCCTAATGAACTTCTAAACTTTCAAATTTCACAAATGACGCTGCAACCTACCAAACTACGTCCGATTGACCTCAAATTTTGTACACATGTCATATTCAACATTACGGACCTACTCCAACTTCCGAAATTAGAATTTGACCCTGATATCAAAAAGTTAACTCCCCGGTCAAACTTTTCAAGAATTCGACTTTCGCTTATTTCAAGCCTAAATTAGATATAGACCTCAAATTCACAGTCCAGACACGCTCATATGTCCAAAATCACCCAACGGAGCTAATGAAATCAGCGAAACTCTATTCCGGAGTCGTCTTCACATAAGTCCCACTACAATCAAAATTCTAAGACTTAAGCTTCCGTTTTAGGGACTAAGTGTCCCAAATCACTCCGAAACCAAAAGCAAGACCTCCCGGCAATTCACATATGCAGAAACAGATACGGAAAAAATAGTAAATAGGGGATCGGGGCTAATACACTCAAAACGATCGTCTGAGTCATTACCGCTTGGGATAAGCCTAATATTCTCTCGCTTGCGATCTCGCATAAGCTTGATCCCAAGGATATGTGTCGCTTGTCCTAAATCTTTCATATCAAAATGCGAGGACAATCATTCCTTTACTGAATTCAACATGCTCACATTATTTCCTATGAGCAAGATATCATCTACGTACAAAACCAAAAATGTAACTTTATATCCATCCCACTTCTTATAAACACAATACTTGTTTTCACATTGATCAAAACCAAAAGTTTTAATCGATGTGCAAAAACAAGTATTCCATGATCTAGAAGCCTGTTTTAATCCATGAATTGATTTCTTTAATTTACACAACATGTTCTTATTGCCACTTTTTATGAAACCAACTGTTGTGTCATATAGATGCACTCATCAAGACTTCCATTAAGGAAAGTCGTCTTGACATCCATTTTCCAAATCTCATAATCGTAATGAGCAGGAATGGATAAGAGAATCCTAATGGATTTAATCATGGCTACTGGCGAAAAGGTTTCCTCATAATCGATCCCTTCTTTTTGGGTAAACCCTTTTGCAACAAGCTTAGCTTTGAAAGTTTGCACTTTTCCATCCAATCCTCTCTTTTTCTTATAGATCCATCTACAACCAATGGGTTTGACTCCAGTAGGTAGTTCTACAAGGTCCCAGACTTGATTGGAGTACATGGACTCTATTTCAGATTTCATAGCAACAACCTATTTATCAGTGTCTGTATCTTGTAGTAATTCATCGTAATTAAGAGGTTCTGTATTAGGCTCTTCAGGGATTCTATCATATGATTCTCCTAAGAGAGCAAGCCGGGGAGGTTTTCTAATAATTCTCCCTCTACGACTAGTCACTACGGGTGCAGTTTGATTTTATTGTTGAACTGTTATATCATTTCCCGGAACTGAAGCCTCAATGTTATCCTCCACACCTTGCGGTGCTGGGATATCATTAACTTCTTCCTGAAGTGCAGGCTACACAACAATTTCAGGTTGCTCAACAATCTGAGGTTGCTCAACATTACTCCTGCTACCTTGGATAGTGAGATGTCAGACAATTATTCTTATGCGTTCTGTTGCCTATTGATATTTCTCCCACTATGATAATGCAGTGGTATGTCAATACGGGCTTCCGGGATATGTTTCAGAGATGAGTCATTAGTTACTCCATTGCTTAATTCCTGTAAAATTAGTTTACTTCTATGAATATGGTTCATTAAATAATCCTCTTCAAAAAATTTGGCATTTGTCGCAACACTTACCTTCGTTTCTTTGGGATAATAAAATAAACCTCCTTTCGTTCCCTTTGGATATCTAATAAAAATGCACACTTCTGTCCGTGATTCTAATTTATCCGTTTTTCCTTTCAGCACATGTGTTGGACAACCCCAAATCCAAATGTGCCACAAACTGGGCTTGCGCCCAGTCCACAATTCTGCTGGGGTTGAAGGTACTGACTTTGAAGGAACCAAATTCAGAATATAATTTGTTGTTTCTAAAGCATATCCCCAAAAAGAAGAAGGCAACTCGGAATAACTTAACATTGATCTAACCATTTCCCTAAGGGTCTTATTTCTTCTTTCTGCCACACCATTTTATTTTGATGTTCTAGGGGCAGATAATTGAGATGTAATTCCACAATCTGATAAGTATTTAATGAATTTCACAGAAAGGTATTCACCACCACGATCATATCGCAATGATTTGATATGTCTATCATGTCGTTTTTCCGTTTCCGTCTTAAATTCTTTGAATTTCTCAAAGCATTCAGACTTACGGCGTAACAGATAAATGTATCCATATTTTGAGTGATCATCTGTGAAAGTCACAAAATGCTCAAAACTACCTTTTACTTGTATATTCATAGGGCTACACAAATCAGAGTGAATTAATTCTAACTTATCGCTAATCTTTATTTCCTTTTGAGGAAAACTGTCTCTTGGTCATTTTACCTTCTAAACAGGATTCGCATGTTGGCAGTGCCTCCACTTTCAATGAATTCAAAGGTCCATCTTAAACTAATCTTGAAATCCTATTTTGATTTATATGACCTAGATATAAGTGCCACAAATAAATTTGGCTCAATTTAGAAATATATTTTCTTTTATGTGGCTGATTAATGTTATTTAATTCTTTTGATTGTAGTACACGAGGATATATATCAAGAATAAAAAGGTCATGTACTCTAGCAGCAGTGTAGATAAAATGTTTATTAAACTTAATAACAACAGAGTTATTAGCAAAATAAACATTATAACCAGCATTCATTATTTTCGAAACCGAAATTAAATTCCTTCTAATAGAAGGTATATAGAGAACATCTTTTAAAACTAAAACTCTATCACTACTAAACAAAACTCTAATATTATTTAATGCTAAAGCTGGTGATGGCTCGCCATTGGCTTGAAAAATGCAAAGTTCATTCTCACTTAGCCGCCGCGTTTCCTGAAACCCCTGCAAAGTAGTGCAGATATGATTAGTGGCTCCTGAATCTACACACCAAAACATGGTAGAGACAGCTTTACCAGATAGGCAGGGCATTACTTTTTGTGATGCCTAGGTTGCTTGCAATGATATCACTTTCCTTTGGTCTTTTTCATACTAGTAGTCGCACCTCCAGGTGCCAAAACCTTGTGAGCCTTAGTCTTTTCTTATTGCCTATCGGCTTAGAAACCGAAGCTTTCTCAACATTCAGTGCCACAACAGGAGCTTGCTGTTTGATAATAGATTCTACCGCTTGCAGCTCATTCAACAATTTCACTAGTAACAAAACCATTTTGTTCATATTATAGTTCAAGCGAAATTGTTGAAAACTGTCAGTAAGGGTCTACAGGACCATCTCAACTTGAGATTCCTTATCAATCACAGCTCCAAGGACCTCCAGTTCATTCAGAAGACCCATCATCTTTAGAACATGGTCCCTATCCGATGATCCGTCAGCCATCTTGGTATTCAAAAGGCCTTTCATGGCTATCTGCTTAGCCGCACGATTATCTCTTTGAGACTTTCGAGCATGTCATAAGCAAACCCCATAGACTAATGTTGATATTGCAAAACATTCGTCAAAGAGGTAAGAATGTAACATCGCTCCATCTCATCATCCTTGACCCATTTATCATAGGCCTTAACCAGATCATCAGTAGCATCTTCATCAGGGTTTTTTGGGCACTCCTTAGTGATTACAAATTTGTAACCTTCAGAAGTTAGTACAATATCAAGGTTCCTTTTTCAGTCAACATAATTCGGTCCTTCTAACTTGTTTTAGTTCAAAATTGAGGTAAGTGGGTTGAATGAAGACATGGTTAATATGAGAGATATTTACATTAAATAGATCATTAGTTATGCAATTAGAGTAATAAAATTTATAATAACACATTACGCATATAGCCATGCTCACTGAACAATTAGATTCGATAGAGAAACTTAACTATTCATGTAAAATATATGAGTTATGTAAGATATTTATCCCATAAATTAAAACAGGATCAACTCAGATAAAGAGTAAACTGTCAATTTAAGATAGGTAAATATCACTTTTATAAACCTTAGTTTTATTGAATCAACATGTAACTCAGTTTGAGAGTTAATACAAGTTATCAAACAACTAAAGGCAAAACTATAGTAATCAACTATAATAAATTTATCTGATGTGGAAGAAGACCTATGTCAACATATAAATTCATTATATTACTGTAAAACATGAATGGAAACCATAGGGATTGAACCCTACCACCACCGTTTTCTTATAAAAATATTTAATAAAACAAATTTCCAAAAAATAGAAAAATGGCCAAAAACCCATCTAAACGATCTCGAATGCCTACTGAGTCGTTTCTGATGAACCTACCATATTTGAGGTCAATCGGAGTTTGACAGAATTTCAGAATTCCAAATTCATGACCTATTTGCAAAATCTATTTTTTGGCGTTTTTTTAGGGTACTGTTTATTTTGACTCAGTCATACCACATATCATACTTATGTATGTTATCCATGATTTCAAAACTCAAAATATTATTATAACAGTCTCATTTTTATAAAAGAAATATCACTGTTATCATGGGAAAACCGCAACAAACATGTGAAAAACAACATTATTTTCATGAAATAGAACACCACTGCTCATACTTATGTATTTTAATCCATGATTTCAGAACTAAAATACTACTTAAAATATTCACGTTTTTATAAATAAAAAAAACACCACCGTTTTTATAGAATAACCACATCAAACATGTATAAGTTAACAACATGTTTTAATGTTACTCTATTCATGTTGTATTACATTATCTAGTTAGATGTAAGATGACGTCTGATACCAATTATTAGAACATGCGCAGCGGAAACAAGCATATAACTGTCACACCTCCTTTTTACCGGGGGATGGTGCCAAAGGAGTTTTTTCAATTTAAGTGACATTATTTGAAAAGGGATTAATTTATTTTATTTTAAAGAGTCGCCACTTAAAAAAAATATTTACGGTGTCCCAAGTCACCATTTATTTTAAAATCCCAATTCAAGAAAAATGACTATGTTTAAGTCTGCGAAACACAGAAGACCGGGTAAGAAATTCTGTTAACCCGAGAGAAGGTGTGGGGCACTCCCGAGTTCCGTGGTTCTAGCATGGTCGCTTTAATAATTATACCTGACTTAACCAGTTCTGGATATTTTAGGTTCTAGGGAACTTTATGCACTTTTGTCTTAAATCACTTTTAATTGCTTGATTATTTGTAATTATGGAATTATCTTGAAATGAATCACGCGTACGTGTATTCGTTTTATTTGGTGTGTCAGGAATCATGTCACGCGTACGTGTACACAATTAATAACACTTTAATATTTTTAAGATTGTTTCGCCCAAAGTTGCGCGAACGCATACCTTAGTTTTAATTTTGGGAATCGTAATTATGTCATGCGAACGTATACATAATCACGATGATTCAATTAATTAAGAGCGCGCCTAAAAGCATACTAACGTATTCATTGAGTTATTGTCCTAAGCTAGTTTGAGATTATTGTAAAGCCTGCATTATGGAAAGAATATTATTATGGAAGAAATGTGTGATTTAACTATTAGGATTTACAAGTTATCAACACTTATAAAGCCAATTATAACGTAATTTGTCCTAACAATTAAAACTTGCTGCCAGCCAAATGTCGTGGCTAACTTGAACTTTCGAGGCCTGAATTATCCAATTCAACTAAGTGATTAATGGCCTTATAATGATGAAAAATCCAATAAGTAATTACATCCCCGTCAAATTCATACTTAACTATAAAGAAAATTCAGGAAGTAAAGATACAAATATAAATCAAAAATTCACGTTTAAAGCGAATACATTTAAAGCTAAATAAACAGAATGTTAATGAAAGAAATATTCTCCCAAAAGCATGATTGATTATTACTAGACTACCTTAGCAGGAACTAGAAGAGTAAAATAATATTAAATTTAAAAAAAGCCTACTCAACATTAGAATGAATCAGATTGACGAACCTTCATTTTAGACCCAAGCTAAACCTCATATGGTCCTACTCTCTTCATATTCATCCATTATACATCAAAAGATTTATTTTACTAACAAAAGAGAAAAATCACGGACATGGTATTACACATAAATTAATTTTATGACTTATATTCCTAGTTAAACTAAGCAAGACAGTGAATTCAAAAGATAAAGTTATACATATAAAGAAATATTATCGTAACTCTCACAAACAGACATAAAACTACTCCAATTTCAAAGATCTAAACTAAAGAAATGACTAAACTTAATAGCTGATACTTTATTTTAAATTCAATAAGGATAAACACCAACGAGAGAAAGACATGAAAAAACTTTAATCCTAACACAAAGAAGACAGAGAATCTGTTAAACTAAAATAGACTAAAATTATACTTTCAATCATACATAGTTATGAAGAGTAAATAACTCAAGCATTCAAAAATTAAAACTAATTTAAGAAATGGACCTTTAGGCGAAAATTTCCTTGTAAATTAATCCAGCAAAAATATAAAAATCAGCTACAGTAGAAACAATACTGGAACTTCAACAGAGAATCACAACCGGAACTTCGAACGGCAAAAAAGTGACGATTTGGGTCTGAATACCTCAACTGAGCTCCATTGCTTTGCTATGTATTGTCCTTTTTGAAAGATAAAAGTGAAGGAAAAGCAACTCTAATATTTTGTATGTTTTTTTTTTGTTTTTTTTGTAAAAGCTTAAACCTTTAAGATTTAGAGAAAGAAGATCCAAGAAAATTTCTATCCAAACTCTAAAATCACCCCATGATCGGCAGACTTCAAAACATCTTCCTCCCTTAAAATCTCCAAAGGATGATGTTTATGTGCATGTGATATTTTTCTTTTTGGTTAGATTGCCGAGTATTTTGTGGCTAAGTGTTGTATCTCTTTCTTTGCTCAGTATATGTATTTACTCGAAAAACGGATAGCAATTGAATTTATATATAGTTTTAAGGATACGTGGTATAACTTTGTACAAATTGGGAAAGATAAGTAAATGAATATCGAAATTAGCTATAAAAGAGATGAATGCAAATCAAATGAATTAGTTAGCCTGAGCCTTCAAGTTTTATCACCTTCAAATTGAATGGAGAGTGATTGATAGAAGAACAATATGACTAAATATCAAAGCCCAAAAAGGATAATATTTGCTTGATGTTCTATAAATCTTAATGAATCTGACCTGCTTTCTACAAATGATAACAACCCTTAATATAGTGGGGAAATCTTATTTTGGATATAATTAAAAATACATAGTGGGGATCCCATGATATATTAATTAATTAATCTCTCCTTGATTTGCGTCGTGATTTCCGCCGAGATTCTCCCCCAATTGCGGCTATAACGGCTTTTTTGTTTCTTGGCTCGATCTCGATCTTGGCCAATCTCAATCTTGATCGGTCTCTGGGTCTCGAGCTCGGTCTTCGCCGATCTCGATATTGATCGGTCTTTGGGTCTCGAGCTCGGTCTTGGCCGATCTCGATATTGATCGGTCTCTGGGTCTCGAACTAGGTCTTGGCCGATCTCGATATTGATCGGTCTTTAGGGCTCGAGCTCGACAACCTAACTTTGCATCATGGCTCGATATTACAATGATGAACCTCAGACCATCTTCTTTCCATCTCGATTAGTCATACGAAGAGCAAACTCGATTTTGACCATATACAGATAGTCCCCTCATTTCTCGGAAAGAAGATGACGAGAAACGATATGAATTTCCGAATTCCGACTTGGTGGATGATGATGTCAGCGACGAGCCAGATTATGACGTATGTAACAAATATCCCGTCGGTCCAGTTATCAAGGCATTAAATGCCTGTCAGTCGTTGGTCGGCCACTACCGGTTCTGAACCTTCATTACCAAGCTATAAATATTCAAACTTTCATCCTCATCCAAACTTTTTACTCAAAAGCTTCTTCTCTACTCTTGCATCTTCTTTAGAAAATCCCTTTGCTTCATACATTTTACATTGCATACAACCCTAATTCTCTTTTTCTTTGTTCATCAATGGCGAAAACCTCCAAAATGGTGTCGCAAAAAGAGGCCGCTTCTTCATCATGACCCGTCGGCGGCGAGGATGAACGAGGATGCGGCAGAGCCCCGCCCCGAAGAATTTTTTCTGGTAGGGTGCTCAACTGTCATCAATTTTAAGGTTGAAAAACCTTCTTCGGTACTGGGCCGATGTGAGCCGATCTCGAGGTAACAATGTACAATCACCGAGAAAATTCTTCACAAAGTAAAACAGGAATGCAACTGGGGCGACAAACACGTGGTAGTCCCATTGCATGAGGAATCAATTACTACCCACGTGGAAGGGTTCTTAAGCATTTATACTTATCCTTTCACGTTGGGTCCATTAGACCCTTTCATCGTCGCCTTTTGCAAAAGATTTGATGTGACCTTTGGCCAGATCCACTCTTATTTCTGGAGAATAGTGATTCTTCTCTGATTCTTCTCAAGCAAAATCTAGGGGTGTCTTTTCACCCTCGATCACCTTATGCGCCTTTATAGTCCCCGACTCTATCGAGGAGGGCTAATCAAGCTTGCTCGCTGAGCTACCAAAGTGCCGTTCTCGAGTATAGACGAGACTCGTGATCGAGGTTGGATGGGCCGATCAGTTCGAGTCAAAACCTCGGACCTGATCCCTGCTGATGACATGCCATTTCCTGAGAAATGGAATATGAATCGTGAGTACTATTTCCCTTCGAGCGTTTAATTTGTGACTCTACCTTTCATTTTCTTGATCAATTTTTTCTTTCTTGTTACAGCTGTGGCTCGGATGTCGGAACCGATTCCGAAACTTAAATAATAGGTTGAAGGTCTGGTGCTACAGAGACCGTACTCCGAGCGCGCTTGGATGGAACTATCAAAGGGTCGATGGGAGTCCCGCAGTCATGGTAAGTCTCTTTCTTAGTTTGATTATCGTTTGATCTTCTTCACTTGCTTACCCCATTTTTTCCTTTGTAGGACTTGGGAATGACGTTGCTATGAGGCGCTCATCTGGTGATGAAGAGGTCCCTGCCCCAAAGTAGGTTAAAGAGAAGAAGAGAAAAGATGCTCCGAGTTCCCCGGTCTCGGAAAAGAAAAAACCGGCGAAGAAATCTCACAAGCCCAAGGCAGGCTCCCGTATCATGCCCCCGGACTCGATCCGACGATTAAGGGATGAGCCCGAAGAAGGAAAAGAGGAATTAGCCTGTGTACGGGCTAATGTTGTGATACAACAATCCTCAGAATCGGCAGAGGTAGATAAGGGAGCCCTGGCCATAATTCCTGAACAAGGAAAAGCCGAGACTATTCCGTCTTGAGCTGAGATGGTTGAAGGAGAGACCTAGGGCAAGACTTCTCGGGCAGCAGAAGATATTTCGAGGGACGAGCTTGGGATAATCGATATTACTGGATCCCCTCAGTTTTTGGATGTTATGATCCGTGAGGCCAATATGTTGGAAGGTCGATCTTACGAGGGTATTCAGGAGTCGACTGATATCCATGGATTTTTGGATGGGCTCGAGTCCGCTACTTCGGAGGATATTACCAGGTTCGGTGGATTACCGGTATCGAAAAAAACATCATGGTCGGGTGCTGTTGGATCTTCATCGGGCCCAAAATTGGTGGACCGATTTTCGGCCCCGAGTGTTAATCCCGATCGTAGGTAGAAAATAGTACTCTCCGTTCCGGAGGATGCCCGAGTTTTCTCTCCCCCCCCCTCCCCCATGGGGATTGCTAGTTACCTTCGGTCCTTGGTGACCGAAGAGGATAGCCGTGATGAATGCGGTAGGACCCACTTGCCTTTTCAACGAGGCCCAACATGCTCTGAATCGGGTAACTTCGATGGTATCTCTGCCGTTTATTTTACACTTAGAGTTGTAGACAATTCTAACATCTTTTCCCATGTTTGTAGGCTTCGGTGCTGCATCACGAGGCTTTCCTCCGAATCCGGGAGGAGCATGAGGCTGAAGTTCGGAACCTCACTGAGAAGAGTGACTCCTACAAACTTCTTAGTGAGAAGCTTTGGGCAGATTTGGAAACGGCTCGGGAAGAACACGACGAGATGGCTGAGCAGGTATTCCGAATTCTTTATGATAGTAAAGATGAATTGGAGATAACCACTAACGATCCGATTCTACAGGTTCGGCAGAGGCTCGAACAGATCGGACGACTCAATTCGCAGGTAGATGAGCTACTGTCCGAGGCAAAAAAATTCAAAAAGAATATGGACATCCTCGCCTTGAAAAAGGAGGCCGTTCAAGCGCAATTGGAGTTGGCTGAGGCCTAACTTCTGGCTTCAAAAGAAAATTCCTTGGTGTAGATCGAGAAGATTAAGGAGCTTCAGCATTGGTTGGATTTCGCCACTTTTGATAAGGAAAGCATGGCCGATGAACTCGAAGTGGCCAGATCCAAGGTGGCCATAGCCAGATCTGAAGTGGTGGTAGCCAGATCTGAAGTGGCAGAGGCTAATAAAAGAGCTGATGCTAAAGTGGCCCAGTTCAGGATCGATGTTGAGGCCAACCAGGCAGAGGCCAAGAGCATAGTCGAACATGCTAAATGGCAGACATGGAGGGAAGCTCTCGAGGGGGTCAGTGCTCATGGCTTTGATGTTGTGGCCAAAATTGAAAATGCCAAGGCGGAGGAAGCCAGGGCCCAAAGGCTGGCCTTCCCTGAGGAAGACTCCGAGAGCTCGAGCGAATCTGAAGACGGAGAAAATCCCGAGGACGCAGCCTCCGATGAAGACCAAGCCACTTAGGACATTAAGTTTCTTGTTTTTCTTTTGTATTTTTTTGGGGGCCGATTCGACCTTTTGTAAAAACATTTGAATATAAATATAAGGCTTTTCTTGCCCTTTTGGTTCTAGTATTTTTCCTTTGCTTTTCTGTATTTTACAAAGGTCGAAAATGCCTTAGCATAAAATTGTGTTCGAGGGTGCGAACAAACCTTGCCTTTATTTCCTCTCTGCCTTATAAAATTATGAAGTTGTATTCTAAGTCCGAGGTTTAGACAATTTGATTGAAACCGAACTAGTATAGCCCTTAGGCTTTACGATCGAGTGAGTGCTTGCTCGAACTCAAAGTAAGGTAACCCTTAGGATTTTTATTTAAGTGAGGATAGTCTCTCGAACTCAAAGCAAAAAACATCCCTTAGGCTTTTGTAAAAATATTGTTTATGACTTTCTCCCCTTTTCGGCTTAAAAAAGTTTTTTATCATTTGTATTTGCAAAACTTGTAATGCCTTAGCATAAAATAAGAAATTGTTCGAGAGTTCGAACAATTTTGTACTCATTAGAGTTTTCGAGTCTTGATATTATCGAAGCCTTTTATGATTTTGCCGGGGGTAGCCTTTTTAACCGGTTTATGAAAGGATTCGAAGGCCTGTTTTGTTACGGAATTCGGACGTCTCCGACCCGTGTTAATTCGGCTGTAGCTTCTTTAGTTCGGGATTTTCCCCTTGGGCTTATTTTTCCGTTTTACTTCGAGCTTGCCTGAAGTGTCAGTCCCCTAGTGGGGTGGTCGTGGCCTATAAAAATCGAGGATTGCCTAAAAGGTCTTATGATCTCAGAGTTTTGATAATTCGATCTCGTTTATTTTTCGGACGGAAGTCCCCGAGCGTGGGGGTAATCATCCAAACTCTGGTCATGGTCGGCCCTTAAGCATGTTTACATAATAGATCGAGAGTATGAAATTGTAAAGTAGAAAAAACTTTCTAAGGCACGAGATATCGGTAAAGAAATATACTTCTCTTTATAAATGATTATACATGCATACATGTTCTGTGCCAGGGCTCGAGCAAACTACGCGGGCATAGTTCGTTTGACCGTTTGGCCCTTACAATTTTTTCCTATCGAGACCCTGCTGCCATGAAGTAACTTCCTCGCATCAAAGTTGACATTCGAGGGCAATGCCCCCAAGTATTCGAGGTTGATTGTAAAGAAGCCTCGGATACTGTTGAATTATTCCAAGTTAGCATGATCAATGGTTGCCTCATTAAAAATCTCGTCGGAAAACCTATTTGGGACAAAACCGGTCTAAGGAAAAAAAAGTGCAACGCATGCTTTCAGACCTAAAGGCTTCGTATCGAAGAATCCATCGTTGTTTCTGGTCGAACATCTGCAAGGGTTAGTTTAAAATATAAATAAAAATGGGAGGGGCCGTACCTTAGCAGTAGTATCGTTTTAGGTGCGATACGTTCCAATTGCTCGGCAGTTGTTTGTTGTTTATCATGCCGAGCTTGTAGGATTCTTTTTCGATGATTTCGAGAACCTGGTACGGTCCTTCTCAGTTTGGACCTAGTTTCCCTTCATTTGGATTTCGGGTGTTGAGGGTGACTTTTCTTAGCACCAAGTCACCGATGTTAAACTATCGAAGATTGGCTCTTCGATTGTAGTACCTTTCGATCCATTGTTTTTGGGCGGCCAATCAGACGAGAGCGGCTTCGCATCTTTCGTCCAACAATTCTAGGCTCGTATTCATGGTCTCATTATTCGACCCCTCTGTTGCATATTGAAACATGATGCTAGGTTCTCCGGCCTCGACCGGGATTAGATCTTCGGCGCCATAACTAACGAGAATGGTGTTGCTCCGATACTGGATTTCGATATTGTGCGGTATGCCCATAGAACCTCGGGTAGTATTTCTCTCCACTTTCCTTTGGCGTCGGTCAATATCTTCTTAAGATTTTGGATGATGGTTTTGTTGGTCGATTCAGCTTGTCCGTTCCCGTTGGGATGATAAGGTATTGATAGGATCCGTTTGATCTTGTGATCCTCGAGAAATTTAGTTACTTTGCTGCCGATGAATTGTTTTCCATTATCATATACAATCTCGGAGGGCATCCCGAATTGACATATGATGTGGTCCCAAATGAAGTCTATGACTTCCTTTTCTCTAACTTTCCCGAAAGCCTGTGCTTCAACCCATTTAGAGAAATAATCAGTCATAAATAAAATAAACTGAACCTTACCTGGGGCCGATGGGAGAGGGCCAACGATGTACATTCCCCATTTTATGAAGGGCCATGGGGACAAGACCGAGTGGAGTAGTTCCCCAGGTTGATGAATCATGGGCGCATGCCTTTGGCATTTGTCGTATTTTCGAATGAACTCCCTTGCATCCTTGCCCATATCAGTCCAATAGTACCCTGCTTTGATTACTTTTTGGACCAACGAATCGGTACCGGAATGATTTTCACAAGTGCCCTCATGAATTTCCCGTAGGATATAGTCGGTATCTCCCGGTCCCAAACATATTGCAAATGGTCCATCGAACATCCTTCTAAATAATGTTCTGTCTTCAGACAAAGTGAACCATGCTGCCTTTGTGCGCAGAGCTCTCGACGCCTTTGGATCTGATGGAAGCTTCCCGTTCTTTAAGTATTCTATGTATTTGTTTCTCGAATCCCAGGTTAAACTTGTGGAGTTTATCTCGGCGTGATCTTCTTCAATTATCGATCTCATGAGTTCGACGGTCCATGAGTTGAGTTGATGAACCTAAGTCTGCAAGAGCGTCGGCCTCGATGTTCTGTTCCCGAACAACATGTTACAAGGTCCATTCTTTAAATCGATGTAGAGTCACCTGTAGTTTATCCAAGTACCTCGGCATTCGGTCTTCTCGAACTTCAAAAGTCCCGTTAACTTGGTTTACCACGAGGAGGGAATCACACTTAGCCTCTATGATCTCCGCTCCCAAGCTTCTAGCTAGTTTGAGACCTGCAATCATTGCCTCATACTCGGCCTCATTGCTAGTCAATTTTGTAGTTCTGATAGACTGTCTAACTACATTACCTGTAGGTGATTTTAGTACGATGCCTAGTCCGTACCCCTTCGCGTTCGAAGCACCGTTCGTAAAGAGGGTCCAGACTCCTGAAGATGTACCCGATTTTATTAGTAGTTCTTTTTCAATCTCGGGTACGAAGGCCGGCGTAAAGTCAGCCACGAAGTCCGCCAAGATTTGAGACTTGATGGCAGTTCAGGGTCGATACTCAATATCATACCCACTAATTTCTACGGCCCATTTGGCCAATCGACCCGAAAGCTCGGGTTTGTGCAAAATATTTCGAAGAGGATAAGTTGTTACAACACATATTGGATGACATTGGAAATATAGTTTTAGTTTCCTAGAGGCGCTTATAAAAGCAAGCGATAATTTTTCTAAGTGTGGATATCTAGTTTTGGCCATTTACCGATATCTCTGAGACTGCCAAGTACAGTAAAGTTGTTCGTCCACTTTTGGGGTGTGAAGCAGCGGCAGGCTCGATAAATACCGCTTTATTCCTCCAAGGCCTGCTGGCATTCAATAGTCCATGCAAAATTGCTCTTCTTCTTAAGCAGTGAGAAAACTCGGTGGCTCCTATCTGAGGATCTCGAAATGAATCATCCTAGGGCGGCTATCCGTCCCATCAGCCTCTGCACGGCCTTTACATTATCCACTACCATGACATCCTTGATAGCTTTGATTTTATCGGAGTTGATCTCAATTCCCCGATTGGACACCATGAAACCAAGAAACTAGCCCGAGCCAACCCCGAATGCACACTTTTCGGGGTTGAGCTTCATATTATACTCCCTCAGTATATCGAAAGTCTCCTGCAAATGCTTTAAATGGTCCTCACCTCGCAGGGAATTGACTAACATGTCATCAATATAAACTTCCATTGATTTTCCTATTTGTTCGTCGAACATTCGGTTTACTAGGCGTTGATAAGTTGCACCAGCATTTTTTAGACCGAATGGCATTATATTATAACAGTAGGTACCATACTTAGTGATAAACTAGGTCTTTTCCTGATCCTCTGGGTTCATCTGTATCTGGTTGTACCCGGAGTAGGCATCGAGAAAACTGAGAGTCTCGTGGCCAGCCGTGGCATCGATCATGCTATCAATATTAGAAAAAGGAAAAGAATTCTTGGGGCATGCTTAATTCAGGTCTTTATAATGTATACACATTCTAAGTTTGTTTCCCTTCTTAGGGACTACCACCATGTTTGCTAACCATTCGGGGTACTTTACTTCCCGAATGGATCCTATTTTGAGAAGTTTGGTTATCTCGTCCTTGATGAAGGCATGTTTGACCTCGGACTGGGGCCTTCTTTTTTGCTTCACCGGATGGAATTTTGGATCCAAGCTTAGTCTATGAGTGGTGATTTCCGGTAGGATCCATGTCATGTTAAGATGGGACCAAGCGAAACAATCCATGTAAGCTATAAGAAATTGAATAAACTTTTTCCTGATCTCGGGATTTAACCCTGTGCCCAGGTATACCTTTCATTTGGGCAGATGTTCGATTAGTGTAATTTGCTCCAGTTCTTCGACTGTTGATTTGGTAGCGTCGGAATCATCGGGGACCATGAAGGATCGAGGGATCCCATAATCATCATCTTCGTCAGTCTCCTGCTTCTCTAGTTGGGTCAAGGCTGGTGTTTGTGATTGCTATTTGGTATCCTAATTTTCCTTTGAATTTGACCCCTTTGTCTATGAGAGTGATGATATCGGAATCACTTCGTCGACGGCAAATATTTCCTTTGTGGCTGGTTGCTCCCCGTAGATTGTTTTGATTCCCTCTGGTGGTGGGAATTTTAGAACCTGGTGAAGGGTCGAGGTTACTGCTCTCATGTTGTGGATCCACGTTCTCCCGAACAGGGCGTTATAATTCATGTCACCCTCGATCACGTGGAACTTTGTTTCTTGGATAGTCCCGGTCACGTTTACAAGCAGAGTTATCTTGCCCTTAGTAGTTTCACATTCCATGTTGAATCTATTTAGTACCAGGGCCACGGGCACGACCTGGTCCTGTAGAACGAGTTGCTCTACGACCTTCGATCGAATGATATTGGCCGAACTACCTGGATCAATTAACATACGCTTAACTTAAGTTTTATTCATGAGTACAGATATTACCAGTGCATCGTTATGGGGCTGCATAATTCCTTCTGCGTCTTCGTCGTTAAAGGACAAGCTTCCTTTTGGTATGTAATCCTGAGCTCGAGATCGCTTCTTTCTTACAATCGACACCTTAATGTGTTTAAACACTGGCTCTTGGGGGATATCGATCCCTCGGATAATCATGTAGATAATATGTTGCGGCTCTTCTTGTACATTTTGTCTATTGAACTCTCTATTTTTGAAGTGATTCTTGGCCCGATCACTTAAAAACTCTCAAAGGTACCCTTTATTGAATAACCGGGCTACCTATTCTCTCAACTGCCTGCAATTTTCCGTTCTGTGGCCATGGGTGCCATGATACTTGCACATTTGATTAGGATTTCTCTGGGCTGGATCGGTCTGCAGAGGTCGAGGCCATTTAGTATCTTTGATGTGTCCGATAGCCGATACGATGGCGGATGCATCAATGTTGAAGTTATACTCTGACAATCGCGGTGCTTCCTTAGGTCCGGTATGCCTGTCGAAACCATTCTTGCTCATCATCCCTAGAGACCCTTAGCCTCGATCACTTCTCATTTCACCTCATACGGAGTTGTTCCCTGGTCCGCTACCCTTACGATCTCTAATATACGGCTGTTATCGGTCCCTGTTCAACCTCGGTTCTCAGTCGATGTCCCTTTTGGTAACGAATCCAAAACGGGGGGACCAACTGGTCGTCTTTGACTCTAATTTTCAATTGATATTGATTATGTACATCAACCCAGGTAATAGCCGGGTACTCAATCAAGTTCTGCTTCAACTGCTGTGAAGCCACTAAGCTTCGTTCGTTTAGTCCTTGGGTGAAAGCTTGAACGGCCCAATCGTCTGTGACCGGTGGTAGATCCATTCCTTAAATTTGGAATTGAGATACAAACTCTCTTAGCATCTCGTTAGCTTTTTGCCTTACCTTAAAAAGGTCCGACTTCCTGTTCGACCTTTATGGCTCTGGCATGTGCTTTTACAAAAGAATCTGCAAGCATGGCAAAAGAATCGATAGAGTTAGGTGGTAAATTATGATACTATATCATTTCTCCCTTTGATAGGGTTTCCCCAAATTTCTTTAATAATACGGATTCGATCTCGTCGTCCTCTAGATCGTTCCCTTTAATGGCACACGTGTAAGAGATGACATGTTCATTGGGGTTGGTCGTTCCATTATGTTTAGGAATCTCGGGCATGCAGAACTTCTTGGGGATCAGTTTGGGAGTTGCGCTCGGGGGGAGGCTTTTGTACGAACTTTTGGAATCCAAACCCTTCAATATTGGTGGTGCCCCCGGGATTTGATCAACCCTGGAGTTATAAGTTTCTACTTTCTTGTCGTTTGCTTCAATCCTCTATTCTCCTGACTCTATCCGTTTTGTCAGTTCCTCGAGAATCTTTATAATTTTGGTGTTAGTCCCCGATTCTTGTTCATTTAACCTTACTACAGTTGGCCCCGTTCTGTGGGTCACTTTTTAGGGTGGATCGGGCTCAGGCCTGCTTGGTGCCTGGGTTTGGCTCTGCAACTGAGCTATTGCTACCTGTTGAGATTGCTACATTTCAAAAATCATACACAGGTTGATCCCGTCTTCCTAAATATTTTGGGTATTTCGAACTGCAGATCGAGTTCTACCATGAATGTTATTTTCGGGGCCGGAATGTTGGTTCGGTCCAATGGCCACATGCGAATTAACGTCAATTGGATCCACGGTTAGAGTCCCAACAAGGTCAATGGGTGGCCTTTCATCCCCGGATGTCACGTTGTTATTCTCACCTTGATGGCCACATTTGTTGTCGATAGGTAGGGCCACTAATTGAGAATTCGTCATTTTTAGCCTGAAATCAAAGATACTTCCAAGAGCAAGTGTAAAATAGTGTGTTTACAGAGATTCGTATCAAATAACCACTGTTATCCTTAGCCCCATGGTGGGCGCCAAACTGTTTACCCGAAAAACGGATAGCAATTGAATTTATACGTAGTTTTAAGGATACGTGGTATAACTTGGTACAAATTGGGAAAGATAAGTAAATGAATATCGAAATTAGCTATAAAAGAAATGAATGCAAACCAAATGAATTAGTTAGCCTGAGCTTTCAAGTTTTATTACCTTCAAATTGAATGGAGAGTGATTAATAGAAGAACAATATGACTAAATATCAAAGCCCAAAAAAGGATAGTATTTGTTTGATGTTCTATAAATCTTAATGAATCTGACCTTCTTTCTACAAATGATAACAACCCTTAATATAGTGAGGAAATCTTATTTTGGATATAATTAAAAATACATAGTGGGAATCCCATGATAGATTAATTAATTAGTCTTTCCTTGATTTGCGCCGTGATTTCCTCCGAGATTCTCCCCCCAATTGCGAATATAACGACTTTTTTTGTTTCTTGGCTCGATATCGATCTTGGTCGATCTCAATCTTAATCGGTCTCTAGGTCTCGAGCACGGTCTTGGCCGATCTCGATATTGATCGGTCTCTCGGTCTCGAGTTCGGTCTTGGCCGATCTCGATATTGATCGGTCCCTGGGGATCGAGCTCGACAAACTAACTTCGCATCATGGCTAGATATTACAATGATGAACCTCAGACCATCATGTTCCAATCTCGATTAGTCATATGAAGGGCAAACTCGATTTTGACCGTATATAATATTTTATCTCTTTATAGAGAAGAATATTCGTAGTTTTTTGCTCCTCGAATTTGGAATGGGAGAACGTGGGTTTTTGAAGTGAAGTTGAGGAATTGGGTTTGTGTGCTAGTGTGGAGTCCGTGAAAGACGTGAACAGTGGGGGAAAGTTAGGGAGTTAGGGAAATGAGGGATTGGGGTGAGCAGATCATGGGTGATTACTTAGGATAATATTTTTTGTATCTTTCAAGATTTACCCCTTTTTTTGTATTGTTTTCGTTAGTGTTTTTAGTATTTTTTTTTTAACTTTTTAATCACTCCTTTTATTAAATAAAAATGAAGGTAAAATACATACATATATATATATATATATATATATATATTAACCAACTTACTTTTAGACTTAAAGAAAACTATATAAGTAAGATAACTCAATATTTATACTATAGTTTAAATTACACTAAAAAAAATACCATAGCTTATTTATTAAAATTCCAATTAAAAGAAATCATATATTTTTTTTAAAATTTTATTTTCTCTTTACAAATAAAATATGTTCTATAGGTATTTATATATATCTAATTTTTCTCAAATGAAACCTATTAAAAGTAAGATAAAAGTTTAAAATATTAAGATTAGATCTTAAAGAAATATTTATACTAAAATAGTATAAAATTTCGATGTGGTCAAAAATTAATTATTCACATAACCCAGGTATCACAAACATGTAAACTGGATAATGATTAGATACGGAGATTAGAAGCACTAACCTCTCAAAACGTTGCATAGGTCCTCTACAGAGCAAGAATCCAGGGTTGCAGTCTTCTGTTGTGCTCCTTGTAAGACCTTGGACGAAATTTATTTGAGTGGGCAAATAATATAACTCTAAAGAGTGGGTTATTAGGTGAAACTGGTCTTTCTTTTGTAAACCCGAAATTAAGCCTAAAAAGGGGCTAAAAACATGTAGGATTCTGCTATGTGCAAGTAGAATCCTACTCTAACTCAACAGGATAACTTTTCTCCCAAGTCACTTTTCACCCAAGTCTGTCCAGATTTTTATTAGGTATAGCAGGGACAACATAATTAATAAGAGGCTACCAATTATATCATTAATTCAAAATTCGGATGAATTAAATCCTACTATAATTAATCGCAGTTTATTCCACTAAAATATTGCAATTGAACTCCTCAATATGAATTTCGAAATTCACTAACACTTATTTTAACTCCCCATGTTAAGATTACAAATACAAGTTAATTAAACTAAATCACTGATAATTTAATTTAATCAACTAATTAAATCATTTACAATTCTCCTTAAACCATTTTATGTGACGGTCGGGTTTTCACATAAAAACTTATAAGCTTACAAAAAGGGGTATCATCAAACTCAAAATCGAGTCACGGATTCTATCAACTAATTATTATTTCACAAATGTTATTCATTATTTGTAAGGCCACGTAAAACTTTTACCTAAAATTCGGGGTTTCGTGGTGCCGAAGTGGACTTATGTGTTGATCGGTTCAGATTTTTTGGGCTGAACAGTACGTTGGGGAGTTGAAGAAAATTTTTGGAAGTACAGAACGTTTCTGCGGTCGCAGAACTGATCTGCGGACCGCATATCTGCAGCAGACTGAAGCAGAAATTTGGGCAAAATTTTTGGACCATTATGCGGTCTATTATGTGGCCGCATAATCATTTTGCGGGCCGCATAACCTCTCGCAGATCCAGCACAAAAACAATTTCGGAGGGAAGTTCTGCGGCGCATTATGCGACCGCAGAATAGGTTTGCGGACCACAGACCGGTTGCAGAGTGAGGCAGGAGTGCCCAGTTCTGGAGGGCCATTATGCGGTCCATTTTGCGGACCGCAGATCTGCATCGGGGGTTCATTTTTTCTAATTTTTGACCCGATCCTATTTCGATATATTAAGGCAAAGGGCCACTTTTGAAGAAAAAATCTGATATTTCTAGAGAGGAGGATTGCCATAGAGTGAGAGGGGAAGTTTCTAAGCTTATTGATCATTAACTCTTGCTCCAAGTTGAAGAATTCACAAGAAAATTCACTAGGTGTTCATCCTAGAGGTAAGATTCTACTCCCTAGCCCTCAATTTCGTGATTTTACTGAAAATAGGTAATGAGAAAAGCGATTCTTGGGTGTGAGAGTTGTCCATTATGCATGCATGTACTATCAAGGGTTGGGGAAAGAATGTTGAGCTAAATTGGGTAGACTTTGGGTAGTGGAATGGAGGAACCCACCATAGGAGGACCTTGAAATCATAATACCCACCTAGTATTTGATAAAATGCTCAAATGAGCTGGAACCATAAACTCTCTCCTAATTTGTGTTCAATTTTGATATATTTCTAAATAGATCGAAGAGGCTAAGAATTCCAGAATATTATAGTAATTTTAAAAGCTCGATGCGAGGTATGTTGGCTAAACTCATCTGTTAGAATTGAACCCCACAATATCCTTGTAAGTTCCGAGTTGTTCATTATGAATTGATTATTCTGAATAAGCCTTGTGTTGAAATATATATGTTCAATATGTATTCCAATGTTCTTGTTATGTTATATTCTATTTGAAAATGTGCTCGAAGCATGGGTTGCATATCCAAATGTTATATCTTTAAGTCTTGATTCAAATGACGGCTATTATGCCAAATTATGTAAAAAATCTCAATGTGTTTAACATTCTTATTTGCTCAATATGTGGAGTTAAAGTTTTGAATAGAAATGCTCTGTTGTTGATGATATGTGATAATGTTTGAAAGTGAAAGAGATGAATATGAACTATGAAGTATGAAATACGTCCAACGTGGCAAGAGTGACATCGTGTTATGGCCATTGGTGCCAATGAAACGAATGGTATATAAACGATAATGAAATGAATTGTCAATCCTTTAAATAAATAAACACCCTGGGAATATCGTTAGTCACCGAGGAAGGGTAGGTTGAAATAACCTAAACCCGAAACTATACGTATCAGTGTATGAGCGAAGTATGATTGTATACGGGGATCAGATTGATATGATAAAAATATTCCCCTTTATTGGGATGAGATG
Source organism: Nicotiana tomentosiformis (assembly GCF_000390325.3). NCBI lineage: Eukaryota > Viridiplantae > Streptophyta > Magnoliopsida > Solanales > Solanaceae > Nicotiana > Nicotiana tomentosiformis. The sequence continues at coordinate 192,108,444 of NC_090813.1, read as the reverse complement.
ATTGCTATAAAAGGGTGATGTCGATCCACATGGCATTGTGGTAAGACGGCCTAGCCGGTCGGGTCGTGATCGGATGCCATGCCACACACATGGTGGTGATTGTGCTTGAGATTACGATTAAAACAATGATTGAGATTGATATAATGATTGTGATTGTGGTTGATGTCTTTGGGTGAGACGACCTAGCCGACCGGGCCGTGATCGGACTCCGTGCTCAAGATCATGGTGGTATATCGGTACTAAGATCTCCCAAACTTAAAATATAAAAATTTACTTGAAAACTTGTCTTGCTCCTAATTTGATGTTTTAGTATTGTTTGAGGCTCCCATTGATTTTATGATTGTCCTTCCTTGTGTTATCATTCGTTCTATTGAGAGAGTGTTTAGTCATTCATACTAGTACTATTCCATATGTACTAATGTCCCTTTGCCGGGGGTGCTGCATCTTCAATGGGGGAGGAGGGGGGCTGCATCTTTATGGATGCAGGTGGTTCCGCAACAGGTGGCATTGATCATTGATAGCAGTACACCCTCTTCTCAGCAGATTTGGTGAGCCCCACTTCATTAGGGGTCGTGTATCTTTCGTCCCACGTGTATTATATTTTGAGGTATAGCTGGGGCCTTGTTGTCGGCATTATCTTAGTATTTTGTATCCGTAGAAGCTCCGTAGACATAGTGTGGGTTGTATATGGGTGTTGGAAAAGTCAAACTAGCCTTGTTGTATTTGAATCACTTGTGCACTTTAACTATGATTATGTATGTATTTTGAGACTATAAAATGAAGCGACTAATGGTAATGGAATTGGCATTGTTCACGGAATTCACTTAATGTTTAATTAATGATATAAATGTATCTTCTCTTTATTCATGGGCGAGTTGGGTAGAAGGCATTGTAAAGGCTTGGTTGACCGGGGTATCTTGGTTGAGTGCCGGTCGCGCTCCCTAAGGTCAGGGCGTGACATTATTTTCCAATCTATTAAGCATACACTAACTCTGAATAGAGTTGTACCTTTTGATAAATCAAAATAATAAGCAAATCACATTGATCATAATAACTATATCAAGATTAGGAGTATAATCTCATATAATAAATCAGAGAAAATATTTTATATATATTCAGTACAAAAATATCTTTTTTCTACTTGGTCCGTTCAATATACACTAAGTATACTAGCACAAGAAGTTGGAGTAAAACTACTCCCATAATCAAGATAAATTCTACTTAAATTTTGTACTACAATTATTAAGATATTTTGTCCAACATAGTTTCTTAATTATGAGAACCGATAATTTAATCTTATATGCATGAGCTAAGACTCCATACACTAAATTGTCTACTGCATAGCTAAAGGGTAAACATGTAACAAATGATCTATTTAAAATAATATTTTATTGAATTGAATAAATCAAATAAATAATTATTTCATAAAGAATAAAACACAATACTATAACTAAACCGCATGGTTAATAGTATATCCCAACAAAATAATGTTGTTCTACGCTTGTCTCATGGGCAACACTTTTAATATTTTACCTTGAAATTTTCTGCTCATTGTTTAAGATTTGCACCCATTTAAATAAGTTTTACAAAAAATAACTTGCGCATCAGAAAATACAAGCGCGAGTCAAAAGTTAAAGACCGCCTCGAAAAATATCATATTTAAGTAATTTTTTGTTCGTTTTTCTTCTTCGCATTTGGCCCACTATTGACCTATATAGGCCCAAAAATAAATGGGTATGGGATTGGACATATAAAACTTGGCCATTAACATATTGAGAAAATGATGATTAATATGCGTCCTCTAATTTCCTCAACTAATCCTTAACAAAGATTATTAACTTTAGCTTTTAACATATCATCGTGATTTAAAAGCACAAAAATTATTTTTCCAAGCTTCAAGAGGCCAAGGTCATGGGGATGAGTATTGATGGATGTTAAATTTTTCTACAACAATATTGCAAATAATTTGACCAGAAAAAAAAAAAGAACAGTATACATAACAACTAAAACAAACTTAATTAAATTCCACGAGTGAGGTATGGGGAGGGTAGTGTATACGCAGACCTTATCCCTGCATTGGGGAGATAGAGAGACTATTTCCGAGAGACCATCGGCTTGAGAGAAAGAATAGAAACAAGTGAATATCAACAATAAAGGCCAGAAAAATGATATCAACAATGTATGATACGAAAAAATAAATGGAAGAAAGTAATAGCAATAGCGATAGCAATAGTAACAAGCAGTAACAACGATAATGTACTAGAAAATCGAAGCGGAAGATAGTACGAAAATAACCATAATACAAGCAATCTAAGAACAACGACAAGATACAAACACATTAGCCCTAATAAACCCGGATCGGGTCAGAAAAGCACACAACTACCTACTACCCTTCTACACTAATTCTCAACCTCCATACCCTCCTATCAAGGTCATGTCCTCGATAAGCTGAAGTCGCGTCATGTCCTGCCTGATCACCTCTACCTAATACTTCTTAGGCCGCCATTTACCTCTTCTAATACCCGCCAAAGCTAACTCATTTACACATTCTTATAGGGGCATCCAAGTTTTTCCTTCTCACATGCCTGAACCATCTATATTATTGGTTTAAAAGCAGTATAGAACATTTTATATTATGAGGTTACTCATCAATCAACTACATGTAGTTGTCTATTATTATTTAAATTACTAGATAGGAAACATGTAATGATATAACCTGTTAAAGCTAGTTAAATTTACTGATAATTAAAATTCTTCACATCATAAATATGTAAAAATTAAATTCATTTAAATTTTAGAATAGGTTGATTGAATAATTCAAGAGTAAATTTTTGCTTAACCCTGTTAACCTCTTGAATTTGAAAAACTTTATTCCTACAATAAGATAATTATTTTCAAAATTTCAAAAGTTTAATAGTATACCACGGTTATACGATTATAACCGTTAAAATGGAATTTATTTTGTAACGACCCGACCGGTCGTTTTGAGTACTACAACCTCATTTCCCCATTTACTGCTCAAATTGGGCTTTACAGTTGTTGTGTAACTTGCCGGGGCAATTGGTTCGGGTCCGGTGAGGTTTTAGAATAAATTGGAACACTTAGTTCCAAGGTTTAAAGCTTAAGTTAAAATAGTATCCGGATGTCGACTTATATGTAAACGACCTCAGAATTTAATTTTGATGATTCTAATAGCTCCGTATGGTGATTTTTGACTTAGAAGCGTATCCGAAAAATTATTTGGAGGTCCGTAGTAGAATTAGGCTTGAAATGTTAAAAGTTGAAGTTTTGGGAAGTTTGACCAGGGGTTGACTTTTTGATATCGGGGTCGGAATCTAATTCTGAAAATTTGAATACCTCCATTATGTCATTTATGATTTGTATGCAAAATTTGAGGTCAATCAGACGTGAATTGATAGGTTCCGGAGTCGTTTGTAGAAACTAGAAATTGCAAAGTTCATTAGACTTGAATAGGGGTGTAATTCATGATTTTAGTATTGTTTGAGGAGACTTGAGGGTACAACTAAGTCCTTATGATATTTTAGGACTTGTCAGTATATTTAGTTGAGGTCCCGAGGGGCTCGGGTGAGTTCCGGGGGTGGGGGGTTAACGAATAATTTTTGGCCTTGGTGAGATTGCTGATATCTGTTGCTGCATTTTTCTGATTTTCTCTCTCGCGTTCGCGAAGAGTGTTTTCTGAGTGTGAGGTTTTGTTCTTCGCGTTCGAGAAGGGGAGGACGCAAACGCGAAAGTATGGTCTGTGTGTGCATCGCGAATGCATAAGAGGTGTCACGTTCGCGAAGATGGCGATTGGGGACCCCGGGTTCTTGTTATATGCGTTCGCGAGGTGGCAGTCGTGTTCGCGAAGGTCCGAGCCGGTAAAGCTTCGCATTCGCGAAGCCGTGGTCGCGTTTGCGTTCGCGAAGGGTAATATTTGCAAAGCTTCGCGTTCGCGAAGCCACGGTCGCGTTCGCGAAGAGTTAAATTTATGGGCAGTCGAGTTGTGCTTCGCGAACGCGGCGTACCTGTCACATTCGCGAAGAAGAGAGGCCTGGATAGAAAGTTTAAGTTCAGAAAATTCTATTTTTAATGATTTGGAGCTCGGATTGAGGCGATTTTTGGGCGATTTTCAGAGGAAACAACAGGGTAAGTGTTCTTAACTCAATATTGGTTAAATTACCCGAATCCATGATTATTTTTATCATTTAATTGGTGAATGAAGTTGGAAAAGTTTGAAAACCCTCTTAGTTTAAATTGAGGATTTGAAGGCCGAGTTATGGTCGGATTTGAGTAATTTTGGTATGGTTGGACTTGTGATTAAATGGGGGTTCAAATTTTGTGATTTTTACCGGATTGCGAGACATGGGCCCCACGGGTAATTTTTGGGGCGCAATTTCGAATTTTTGGAAAATATTAGTATTTTGATATGGAATTAATTCCTATAATTTTTGTGAGCTGAATCAAATTATTTTGACTAGATTCAAGTCGTTTGGAAGTTGATACGCGCATAATGGGATTTCTGGAGCATTGTTTAGCTTGCTCGGCATTGGATTTGGCTTGTTCGAGGTAAGTAACGCTTCTAATCTTGGAGTTGAGGGTATGAACCCTGAATATATATATTTTGTGAATTGTTGGGAAGTGACGTACATGCTAGGTGACGGGCGTGTGGGCATGCACTATAGAAATTGTGACATAATTGTTTCTGTGAAATTTTGTAGTTAAATGATCTTGGCATTTTCCAAGTGATTTTATGAATTAAAGAAATTGAGCTGAAAAGCATATTAAAAATCATGTTGAGGCTATGTGCCAGTATTATTGGGACCCACAGAGGTCATATTGTTGTGAAATATTTATTTTAAATTGACAATTCATACCCAGTCATATTCATTTCATTGCATATCATATCTTAATCTCTTTTGTTATTTATTGATACATCATATCATTATTTTGGGCTATTTTCATTGCATTGTGAGCCCATGAAAGAGAGACTAGAGAGATTGATGTCTGAGGGAGGACGAGAGCCTTGTTGTGAGGATATTTTTTGGGATCGGGCTGCACACCGTAGCAGGCCATGTTGGCATTATATATATTATACTATTGCACGTGAGTTGGCCGTACAGATCTATATATTATACTATTACACGTGAGTTGGCCGTGCGGATCTATATATTATGCTATTGCACGTGAGTTGGCCGTGCGGATCCAGATATTATTATAGCACGTGAGTTGGCCGTACGGATCCAGATATTATTATAGCACGTGAGTTGGCCGTGCGGATCCAGATATTATTATAGCACGTGAGTTATCCGTGCAGCACGTGAGTTATCCGTGCTTATAGCGCTTGGGCTGTAGGAGCCCCTCATGAGTCTGTACACCCCCAGTGAGTGCAGTCGACTATAAATAGGGATCGAGCTGCACGCCGTAACAGGTATTGTATAGCGCTGAGTGATTGAGTGTGCTGAGCACAGTGAGAGAGAATGTGAGACAATGAGATTGAGTACTCTGAGAGCGTGAGTACATGAGTGCAATCTCTGAGATACATTGCATTGACATGCACACATGACATATATGCATAGAGATGTGTTTTCCTCATGCTGTACGGTATCACATTATTCATGATTTCTCTCACATGTTGACAGATGGGCATAGTGATGCATTTGTTTTACACTGGTTATCTGGGAAAGAAAATGAGATATTTTATTTATTATTGAAAGGATTTTGGAAAAATTTCTGTTTTCAAACTTATTCATATTTTTGGTAACTTCGGTATACGTTTCGGGTTTTCATTAATGTACTTGAAAGGCAGAACTATTTTCAGAAGTCATGATTTAGCTGAGCATTTATTCTTGAGTTACTTCTGGTATTACTTATTTAATATTGTTATGAACTATTGTTGGTTATGGAAGTTGGACTCTGACCTTGGTAGAATCTCGTCACTACTTTCAACCTACGGCTAGGTTTGTTACTTACTCAGTACATGGGGTCGGTTGTACTGATACTACACTTCTGCACATTACGTGCAGATGTTGGCTGTTGTTGTTGATGTGCTCGATGGTTGCGGGACTTGAAGATGTACCTGCGTTCCTGTTGTAGCTGCCTCTTCTTCAGGGTAGCCTTAGATTCATAAAATCTCTGTTTATGTATTATTCAAACAGACTATGTATTTATTTCATTTCTGCTTTGTATACTCTATTCTTAGAAGCTCATGATTTGTACTACCAGTTCTTGGAGAATGTATAAGATTAAGATGTTTATTCACTTAAATTACTTTAATAATTATTATTGGAATTGGATAATTAAAGTTGGCTTACCTAACGGGTTGGGTTAGGTGCCATCACGACTAGTTAGATTTTGGGTCATGACAAGGTGGTATCAGAACTCTAGGTTCATAGGTTCTACAAGTCATAAGCAAGTGTCTAGTAGAATCTTGCGGATCGGTATGATGACGTCCATACTTATCTTCGAGAGGCTATAGGGCATTTAGGATATATACTTCCCATTTTCTTTCCTTATCGTGCGGGATTGATTCAGCTTGGGACATAACTCTTTGAATTCCTTCCACGTATTCGTATGCGCACATGAGCGCTCGGTATCAGTTGTGTATCGTCGGGTAGTGATTTCAGGGATGATGTGTGAGATGTTAATTCTATGTTTTGGTGATGGGCCAGTTTGGAGGACTTGAGTCCATGGTTAGACCGCAGTTTAAGCTCGGTAGCTTCTGTTATAACTTGTACAATTGGACTCATGTGTCCGGTAATGACCCTACAGTGAAATTTGTGGCTCGATGAGCGGTGGAATGGCAGTATGATGGGTATGATGTGACCGCGGGATGTGTTAAGATGATTTGAATGTGACGAGAAGTGTTTCCCTGAAATGTAAAGAAATGGCCATTGGATGCTTGATTTTCGTTTTAATGTGACGTACAGTCTCGAGTATGAATATTTTGAAGGATCTTTCATATTGTTAAATTTTGGGGTAAATTAAATTCTCATGTCTGGGTAATGAGTTTGGACTCAGATTGACTAAGTGATTGCATAGAAATTATGACTGCGAAAAGATATAACAAGATGCCAATTTGAGGCTAGGGAGGTGGGTTATCTCCTGGGGAGTAATCTACGTAGGTGTGTTCCTTATATGTGAGCGGAGGGTTATGTTTCCGCCAGCAGGGCATATATGTGGAGATTTGAATTTGAATCTGGCTGAGAAAGTCGACTTGAGTGTCAAGAGAATGATTGCGAGCTTAGCAGATGATTTGGGGTACTTTTATGGTTAGCGTTGTATGAGCTTGGGAAGATTTGTTCGTTGAACTGACGGAAGTATTAGGGCAGTAGTAGAATATGGATATTGTGAGTTATGGAGTGTTTAAATTTATGGCTTTGAGCCAAGTGGGGGAGCCTGCTGCAGACGGCTTAATTTCATGGTTATATATTAAATTTTAGTTTTGGTCTGAGGCATACTTATGGATTAGTTATAACTTGCAGAGATGGAGTTTGAGAATGACTTGAGTAAACGAATTCTTGGATACGGGTTATATTGTACTTTATGAGTATGTGAAAATCATGGGATCAGTGAGTTGTTATTTTCAAAATACGTAGTACGCATGGAGTATGAATTTGATTGGGGATATTAAAATAGAGTTACTTCTTTGAGTATTTTTGTACTAATGGGGCACGTGTCTTTTGACCCATTTGGGCGGTGCAAATAGATTTGAGCAAAGTGGTGACTCCTGAGAAAATTCTAGTGGGTTTGAGAATTTTATATAGCAATTGAGAATTTCTCTAGACTTGTGTACGGATAAAACCTAGGATTTGTATTTGATGGTGCCTGGACTTACGAAAGTTCTGTATGACTAGGAATTCTACATTTTAGTATAAGGAAGGTAAGAAGAACAATTTCAAATTCACATAAGGTATTCTCAGAGTGAGTGTTATAGTTGTGGTATTTTTGAAGGTGCTTAAGAAAAATACAGTTGCTTATGGGCCGTAGGGCATTGTGGTTCTATGCTAAGGTTTGTAGGGTGAGTTGTGGTTAAAGATCATGGTATTTTAGCTAGAAGAAGTATCAATTTGAAGACAAATTCGTAAGGGACTCGGAGAAAATAGGACAACTGGGTAATAGGTTGGATCAATATGGTAATGAATATGATCAGTTCTTTGGGGTGCTTATGATGTGGGGGTTTTCTACATGTGCTTTGTGGAAATATACCTGGACTTGGAGACCTACGTGGCTTGGTCGAGTTAGAGGAATTTAGTTTTAAGGGCTTGATTATGTACAAATGGATTCCAAAGTATTCTTGATGGTTTCTACCGGTGTGGAGAACGTGTTGTGTATTGTGATTTCCTCCTGAAAAGAAGCAAGAGAAAGGTTTCTAACTAAATGGTATGTAAATTATTGGTGACTCAAAGTTGATAATAAGATTCTTGTGCTTTTCACATGATGGCAAGATAGATGTTATGTGTTGTACGAAAGCTAGATTTTCATGTACAAGGTGGCAGTACAGTCTTGAAGAGAAGGTAACGAATGTTGGACAACATGGATGGTTTCAAATAACTAGATGAATACTATTATTACTTTATGCTGTATGAGAAAGGGGCGGACTCCAGAAGATGCATTGTATTTTGACTTACGGATGTATAAGTTAATATTGCGGTACTCACATGGTTGATAGACTGCTCATATTCAAATTTTGTCAAGTGGCACGGAAGAACTTTTAAAGTATTTCTCGTGGGATGATCGTGTATGAGAGAGGTATTAGGCATTCGGGCGGTGGAGATGGAATCAAATATGGTGATTCGCGTGTTCTATAGGTTTGGAGATTGGGAGTTCCCAGGAGCAGATTGTTTCATGGTTGTGGACTGTAAAGTTGTGGCCGGAGCTAGCCAGATGATAAATTGTGTTATGATTTAGTCATTATGGATTTTTGGAGGGATATTTTTATCTATTTATGGGTAACCCGAGTTGATTTGGGGGTCCATAGGTAGGCCCAATTAAGATGTGTATTCTACACCGAGCCGGAATGGTTGGCTCCATACTGCAATTATTGAGGGATGTGTCATTCAGATGATGTTGAACATATTCGTGTTCTCAATGATCTGTGAGTTACTCCTTTATGCCACGAGGAGTTGTGATCCATTGGTTATGTGCACAGATGATGTGTTTCTATTTGAGCTTTATAGCGGAATTTGAGCGTGATGAGTATTTGGGTATTGCATGATCGATAGCGTAATGGTTATGTCCTTTCAGGTTTTGTGTGGTATTTTTGTCATTTGCCTCTCCGTCGTTATTAATTTGGAGTAGGGTGGCTCGGAGTAATTGGGGTGTAATTTATGATTTTAGCATTGTTTGAGGTGACTTGACGGTTCGACTAAGTCCTTATGATATTTTAGGACTTGTCAGTATATTTAGTTGAGGTCCCGAGGGGCTCGGGTGAGTTCCGGGGGTGGGGGGTTAACTAACGGATCATTTTTGGCCTTGGTAAGATTGCTGATATCTGTTGATGCATTTTTTTGATTTTCTCTTTCGCGTTCGCGAGTGGGCCCTCGCGTTCGTGAAGAGTGTTTTCTGAGTGTGAGGTTTTGTTCTACGCGTTCGCGAAGGGGAGGACACGAACACGAAGGTATGGTCTGTGTGTGCATCACGAACACGTGAGAGATGTCGCGTTCGCGAAGATGAGTGAGGCGATTGGGAACCCCGGGTTCTTGTGGTTCTTGTTCTACATGTTCGCGAGGTGGCAGTCGTATTCGCGAAGGTCTGAGCTGGTAAAGTTTCGCGTTCACGAAGCCGTGGTCGTGTTCGCGAAGGGTAATATTTGCAAAGCTTCACGTTCGCGAAGCCACGGTCGCATTCACGAAGAGTTAAATTTGGGCAGTCGAGTTGTGCTTCGCGAACGCGAGGGACTTGTCACGTTCGCGAAGAAGAGAGGCATGGACAGAAAGTTTAAGTTCAGAAAATGGGACTTTTCCATTTTTAACGATTTGGAGCTCGTATTGAGGTGATTTTTGGGCGATTTCAGAGGAAACAACGGGGTAAGTGTTCTTAACTCAATATTGGTTAAATTACCCGAATCCATGATTATTTTTATCATTTAATTGGTATTAAGTTGGAAAAGTTTAAAAACCCTCTTAGTTTAAATTGAGGATTTGAAGGCCGAGTTGTGGTTGGATTTGAGTAATTTTTGCATGGTTGGACTTATGGTTGAATGGGGGTTCGGATTTTGTGATTTTTATCAGATTCCGAGACGTGGACCCCACAGGTGATTCTTGGGGCGCAATTTTGAATTTTTGGAAAATATTAGTATTTTGATATGAAATTAATTCCTATAATTTTTGTAGGCTGAATCAAATTATTTTGACTAGATTCGAGCCGTTTGGAAGTTGATACGCGCATAATGGGATTTCTAGAGCATTGTTTAGCTTGCTCGGCATTGGATTTGGCTTGTTCGAGGTAAGTAACTCTTCTAATCTTGGAGTTGAGGGTATGAACCCTGAATATATATATTTCGTGAATTGTTGGGAAGTGACGTACATGTTAGGTGACGGGCGTGTGGGCGTGCACTATAGAAATTGTAATATAATTGTTTCTGTGGAATTTTATAGTTAAATGATCTTGGCATTTTCCATGCGATTTTATGAGTTAAAGAAATTGAGCTGAAAAGCATATTAAAAATCATGTTGAGGCTATGTGCCAGTATTATTGGGACCCACAGAGGTCATATTGTTCTGAAATATATATTTTAAATTGACAATTCATACTCAGTCATATTCATTTCATTGCATATCATATCCCAGTCTCTGTTGTTATTTATTGAAACATCATATCATTATTTTGGGCTATTCTTATGACATTGTGAGCCCATGAAAGAGAGACTAGAGAGATTGATGACTGAGGGAGGCCGGGGGCCTGGTTGTGAGGATATTTTTTGGGATCGGGTTGCACGCCGCAACAGGCCATGTTGGCTTTATATATATTATACTATTGCACGTGAGTTGGATGTGTGGATCTATATATTATACTATTACACGTGAGTTGGTCGTGCGGATCCAGATATTATTATAGCACGTGAGTTGGGCATGCAGATCCAGATATTATTATAGCACGTGAGTTGGCCGTGCAGATCCAGATATAATTATAGCACGTGAATTATCCGTGCAACACGTGAGTTGTCCGTGCTTATAGCGCTTGGGCTGTAGGAGCCCCTCATGAGTCTTTACACCCCCAGAGAGCGCAGTCGATTATAAACAGAGATCGGGCTGCACGCCACAGCAGGTATTGTATAGTGCTGAGTGATTGAGTGTGCTGAGCACAGTGAGAGAGAATGCGAGACAATGAGATTGAGTACTCTGAGAGTGTGAGTACATGAGTGCAATCTCTGAGATACATTGCATTGACATGCACACATGACATATATGCATAGAGATGTGTTTTCCTCATGCTGTACGGTATCACATTATTCATGATTTCTCTCACATGTTGACAGATGGGCATAGTGACGCATTTGTTTTACACTGGTTATCTGAGAAAGAAAATGAGATATTTATTTATTATTGAAAGGATTTTGGAAAAATTTCTATTTTCAAACTTATTCATATTTTTGGTAACTTCGGTATACGATTCGGGTTTTCATTGATGTACTTGAAAGGCAAAACTATTTTCAGAAGTCATGATTTAGCTGAGCATTTATTCTTGAGTTACTTCTGGTATTACTTGTTTAATATTGTTATGAACTATAGTTGGTCATGGAAGTTGGACTCTGACCTTGGTAGAAGCTCGTCACTACTTTCAACCTACGGCTAGGTTTGTTACTTACTCAGTATATGGGGTCGGTTATACTGATACTATACTTCTGCACATTGCGTGCAGATGTTGGTTGTTGTTATTGTTGTGCTCGATAGTTGCGGGACTTGAAGATGTACTTGCGTTCCTGTTGTAGCTGCCTCTTCTTCAGGGTAGCCTTATATTCATAAAATCTCTGTTTATGTATTATTCAAACATACTATGTATTTATTTCATTTCCGCTTTGTATACTCTATTCTTTGAAGCTCATGATTTGTACTACCAGTTCTTGGGGAATGTATAAGATTAAGATGTTTATTCACTTAAATTACTTTAATAATTATTATTAGAATTGGATAATTGAAAGTTGGCTTACCTAACGGGTTGTGTTCGGTGCCATCACTACTAGTTAGATTCTGGGTCGTGACAAGGTGGTATCACAGCTCTAGGTTCATAGGTTCTACAAGTCATGAGCAAGTGTCTAGTAGAGTCTTGCGGATCGGTATGATGACGTCCATACTTATCTTCGAGAGGCTATAGGGCATTTAGGATATATACTTCCCATCTTTCTTTCCTTATCGTGCGGGATTGATTCAGCTTGGGACAAAACTCTTTGAATTCCTTCCACGTATTCGTATGGGCACATGAGCACTCGGTATCAGTTGTGTATCGCCGGGTAATGATTTCAGGGATGATGTGCGAGATGTGAATTCTATGTTTTGGTGATGGGCCAGTTTGGAGGACTTGAGTCCATGGTTAGACCGCAGTTTAAGCTCGGTAGCTTCTGTTATAACTTGTACAATTGGACTCATGTGTCCAGTAATGACCCGACAGTGAAATTTGTGGCTCGATGAGCGGTGGAATGGCGGTATGATGGGTATGATGTGACCGCGGGATGTGTTAAGACAATTTGAATGTGACGAGAAGTGTTTCCCTGAAATGTAAAGAAATGGCCATTGGGTGCTTGATTTTCGTTTTAATGTGACGTACAGTCTCGAGTATGAATATTTTGAAGGATCTTTCATATTGTTAAATTTTGGGGTAAAGTAAATTCTCATGTCTGGGTAATGAGTTTAGACTCAGATTGACTAAGTGATTGCATAGTAATTATGGCTGCGAAAAGATATAACAAGATGCCAATTTGAGGCTAGGGAGGTGGGTTATCTCCTGGGGAGTAATCTACGTAGGTGTGTTCCTTATATGTGAGTGGAGGGTTACTTTTCCGCCAGCACGGCATATGTGTGGAGATTTGAATTTTAATCTAGCTGAGAAAGTTGACTTGAGTGTCAAGAGAATGATTGCGAGCTTAGCAGATAATTTAGGGTACTTTTATGGTTGGCGTTGTATGAGCTTGGGAAGATTTTTTCGTTGAACTGACGGAAGTATTAGGGCAGTAGTAGAATATGGATATTATGAGTTATGGAGTGTTTAAATTTATGGCTTTGAGCCAAGTGGGGGAGCCTGCTGCAGACGGCTTAATTTCATGGTTATATATTAAATTTTAGTTTTGGTCTGAGGCATACTTGTGGATTAGTTATAACTTGCAGAGATGGAGTTTGAGAATGACTTGAGTAAACGAATTCTTGGATACGGGTTATATTGTACTTTATGAGTATGTGAAAATCATGGGATCAGTGAGTTGTTATTTTCAAAATACGTAGTACGCATGGAGTATGTATTTGATTGGGGTATTAAAGTAGAGTTACTTCTTTGAGTGTTGTTGTACTAATGGGGCACGTGTCTTTTGACCCATTTGGGCGGTGCAATTAGATTTTAGTAAAGTGGGTGACTCCCGAGAAAATTCTAGTGGGTTTGAGAATTTTATATAGCAATTGAGAATTTCTCCAGACTTGTGTATGAATAAAACCTGGGATTTGTATTTGATGGTGCCTGGACTTACGAAAGTTCTGTATGACTAGGAATTCTACATTTTAGTATAAGGAAGGTAAGAAGAAGAATTTCAAATTCACATAAGGTATTCTCAGAGTGAGTGTTATAGTTGTGGTATTTTTGAAGGTGCTTAAGAAAAATACAGTTGCTTATGGGCCGTAGGGCATTGTGGTTCTATGCTAAGGTTTGTAGGGTGAGTTGTGGTTAAAGATCATGGTATTTTAACTAGAAGAAGTATCAATCTGAAGACAAATTCGTAAGGGACTCGGAGAAAATAGGACAACTGGGTAGTAGGTTGGATCAATATGGTAATGAATATGATCAGTTCTTTGGGGAGCTTATGATGTGGGGGTTTTCTACAGGTGCTTTGTGGCAATACACCTGGACTTGGCGACCTGTGTGGCTTGGTCGAGTTAGAGGAATTTAGTTTTAAGGGCTTGATTATGTGCAAATGGATTCCAAAGTATTCTTGATGGTTTCTACCGGTGTGGAGAACGTGTTGTGTATTGTGATTTTCTCCTGAAAAGAAGCAAGAGAAAGGTTTCTAACTGAATGGTATGTAAATTATTGGTGACTCAAAGTTGATAATAAGATTCTTGTGCTTTTCACATGATGGCAAGATAGATGTTATGTGTTGTACAAAAGCTAGATTTTCATGTACAAGGTGGCAGTACAGTCTTGAAGAGAAGGTAACGAATGTTAGACAACATGGACGGTTTCAAATAACTAGATGAATACTATTATTACTTGGTGTTGTATGAGAAAGGGGTGGACTCTAGAAGACGCATTGTATTTTGACTTACGGATGTATAAGTTAGTATTGCGGTACTCACATGATTGATAGACTGCTGATATTCAAATTTTGTCAAGTGGCACGGAAGAACTTTTAAAGTATTCCTCGTGAGATAATCGTGTATGAGAGAGGTGTTAGGCATTCGGGCGGTGGAGATGGAATCAAATATGGTGATTCACGTGTTCTATGGATTTGGAGATTGGGAGTTCCCAGGAGCAGATTGTTTCATGGTTGTGGACTGTGAAGTTGTGGCCGGAGCTAGCCAGATGATAAAATGTGTTATGATTCAGTCATTATGGATTTTCAGAGGGATTTTTTTATCTATTTGTGGGTAACCCGAGTTGATTTGGGGGTCCATAGGTAGGCCCAATTAAGATGTGTATTCTACACCGAGCCGGAATGGTTGGCTCCATACTGCTATTATTGAGGGATGTGTCATTCGGTTGATGTTGAACTTATTCTTGTTCTCAATGATCTGTGAGTTACTCTTTTATGCCACGAGGAGTTGTGATTCATTAGTTATGTGCATAGATGGTGCATTTCTATTTGAGCTTTATAGCGGAATTTGAGTGTGATGAGTATTTGGGTATTGCAAGATCGATAGCGTAATGGTTATGTCCTTTCAGGTTTTGTGTGGTATTTTTATCATTTGCCTCTCCGTCGTTATTAATTTGGAGCAGGGTGGCTCGGAGTATATAATATGAACCTCGTGTTAGAATCGGGTGATAGTTCTACGGTGTATGATGAATTTTCAGCGTTTCGTTGTGGCGGTACTTGTTAATCTGGTGGGGCAGTTCTCTCATTTGAGTCATTTCCATGACTGTGTACATTTGAATGTTGTGTATTGGTGCATGGATGGCACAAGTTATGGCTCCGAGTTATATTGGTGCGGTATGTCTATGGAATAGTTATGTTTAGTAATACAAGGTCATTGGACCTGGAATGGGTACTATCAGGTGTAATTTTGGTATATTCGGGAGTATAATATTGAAAGTCGACTCAGAAAGTGATTATGGTTCTGGTTGGGGCGAGAGAGCTCCATGACTCTTTGATTTGATAAGGGAATCTGAGATTTCTGCGTGTTTCGTTTATTATCAACAGTGTACGAAGGTTTTGGGATGAAGTTTGGTTCGATATGGGGTTTAATACTAGTACTTGGTTGGTTTTGGAGTAGTTACTGTGATCAGGAATAGTGCTACGAGCATGCGAGTTATGTAATATGCTGGGTGATTATATCTGTGGTTATAGTTATAGCTCAATGCAGCTTGTTCGGACTTATACAGTGTATAGATGTGAGATTCAGGTCTTGAAAAAAAAAATTTAGATGTTAGAAATTTTGCTCCATGGTTTTTGGGCTAAGTTAAATTAACGATTTTCAGTTATATTGTGTGGTCAGGCCTATATAGAATAGAGTGACTGTGAGATCACCCCGAGTACATGTGTGGTAAGATGGAACCGTGATTTGATGGCTTGGAAACAACTCTTGGCACGTTCGAGGACGAACGTATGTTTAAGTAGGGGAGAATATAACGACCCGACCGGTCATTTTGAGTACTACAACCTTGTTTCTACAGTTGTTGTGTGACTTGCCGTGGCAATTGGTTCTGGTCCGGTGAGGTTTTGGAATGAATTGGAACACTTAGTTCCAAGGTTTAAAGGTTAAGTTAAAATAGTGATCGGATGTCGACTTATATGTAAACTACCTCGGAATTTAATTCTGATGATTCTAATAGCTCCGTATGGTGATTTTGGACTTAGAACCGTATCCGAAAAATTATTTAGAGGTCCGTAGTGGAATTAGGCTTGAAATGTTGAAAGTTGAATTTTTGGGAAGTTTGACCGGGGGGTTGACTTTTTGATATCGGGGTCGGAATCTAATTCTAAAAATTTGAATACCTCCGTTATGTTATTTATGACTTGTGTGCAAAATTTGAGGTCATTCGGACGTGAATTGATAGGTTCCGGAGTCGTTTGTAGAAACTAGATATTGCAAAGTTCATTAGGCTTGAATTGGGGTGTAATTCAGGGTTTTAGCATTGTTTGAGGTGATTTGAGGGTTCGACTAAGTCCTTATGATGTTTTAGGACTTGTCGATATATTTAGTTGAGGTCCCGAGGGGCTGGGTGAGTTCCGGGGGGGGGGGGGGGTTAACGGATCATTTTTTGCCTTAGTGAGATTGCTGATATTTGTTGCTGCATTTTTCTGATTTTCTCTTTCGCGTTCGTGAAGAGTGTTTTCTGAGTGTGAAGTTTGGTTCTTCGCATTCGCGAAGGGGAGGATGCGAACACGAAGGTATGGTCTGTGTGTGCATCACGAATGCGTGAGAGGTGTCGCGTTCGCGAAGATGAGTGAGGCGATTGGGGACCCCGGGTTCTTATTCTACGCGTTCGCGAGGTGGCGGTCGCGTTCGCGAATGTCTGAACTGGTAAAGCTTCGCATTCGCGACGCCATGGTCGCATTCGTGAAGGGTAATATTTGAAAAGCTTCACGTTCGCGAAGCCACGGTCGCGTTCGCGAAGAGTTAAATTTGTGGGCAGTCGTTTTAACGATTTGGAGCTCGAATTGAGGTGATATTTGGGCGATTTTCAGAGAAAACAATGGGGTAAGTGTTCTTAACTTAATATTGGTTAAATTACCCGAATCCATGGTTTTTTTTTTTTATTTAATTGGTGAATTAAGTTGGAAAAGTTTGAAAACCCTCTTAGTTTAAATTGAGGATTTGAAGGCCGAGTTATGCTCGGATTTGAGTAATTTTGGTATGGTTTGACTTGTGGTTAAATGGGGGTTCGGATTTTGTGATTTTTACCGGATTCCGAGATGTGGACCCCACGGGTAATTTTTGGGGCGCAATTTCGAATTTTTAGAAAATATTAGTATTTTGATATGGAATTAATTCTTATAAATTTTGTAGGCTGAATCAAATTATTTCAACTAGATTCGAGCAGTTTGAAAGTTGATACGCGCATAATGGTATTTCTGGAGCATTGTTTAGCTTGCTCGGCATTGGATTTGGCTTGTTCGAGGTAAGTAACTCTTCTAATCTTGGTGTTGAGGGTATGAACCCTGAATATATGTATTTCGTGAATTGTTGGGAGGTGACGTACATACTAGGTGACGGGCGTGTGAGCGTGCACTATAGAAATTGTGACATAATTATTTCTGTGAAATTTTATAGTTAAATGATCTTGGCATTTTCCATGCAATTTTATGAGTTAAAGAAATTGAGCTGAAAAGCATATTAAAAATCATGTTGAGGTTATGTGCCAGTATTATTGGGACCCACACAGGTCATATTATTGTGAAATATTTATTTTAAACTGACAATTCATACTCAGTCATATTCATTTCATTGCATATCATATCTCAGTCTTTGTTGTTATTTATTGATACATCATATCATCATTTTGGGCTATTCTCATGACATTGTGAGCCCATGAAAGAGAGACTAGAGAGATTGGTGATTGAGGGAGGCCGAGGGCCTAGTTGTGAGGATATGTTTTAGGATCGGGTTGCATGCCGCAGCAGGCCATGTTGGCTTTATATATATTATACTATTGCACGTGAGTTGGCCGTGCGGATCTATATATTATACTATTGCACGTGAGTTGGCCGTGCAGCACGTGAGTTGGCCATGCGGATCTAGATATTATTATAGCATGTGAGTTGGCCGTGCGGATCCAGATATTATTATAGCACGTAAGTTGTCCGTGCGGATCCAGATATTATTATAGCACGTGAGTTGGTCGTACGAATCCAGATATTATTATAGCATGTGAGTTGTCCGTGCATCACGTGAGTTGTTATTGAAGCAAGTGAGTTGTCCGTGCTTATAGCACTTGGGCTGTACGAGCCCCTCATGAGTCTGTACACCCCCAGTGAGCGCAGTCGACTATAAATAGGGATCGGGCTGCACACCGCAGCAGGTATTGTATAGCGCTGAGTGATTGAGTGTGCTGAGCACAGTAAGAGAGAATGCGAGATAATGAGATTGAGTACTCTGAGAGTGTGAGTATATGAGTGCAATCTCTGAGATACATTACATTGACATGCACACATGACATATATGCATAGAGATGTGTTTTCCTCATACTGTACGGTATCACATTATTCATGATTTCTCTCACATGTTGACATATGGGCATAATGATGCATTTGTTTTACACTGGTTATCTGGGAAAGAAAATGAGATATTTTATTTATTTTTGAAAGGATTTTGGAAAAATTTCTGTTTTCAAACTTATTCATATTTTTGGTAACTTCGGTATATGATTCGGGTTTTAATTGATGTACTTGAAAGGCTGAACTATTTTCAAAAGTCATGATTTAGCTGAGCATTTATTCTTGAGTTACTTCTGGTATTACTTGTTTAATATTGTTATGAACTATTGTTGGTCATGGAAGTTGGACTCTGACCTTGGTAGAAGCTCGTCACTACTTTCAACCTACGGCTAGGTTTGTTACTTACTCAGTACATGGGGTCGGTTGTACTGATACTATACTTCTGCACATTGCGTGCAGATGTTGGTTGTTGTTGTTGCTGTGCTCGATGGTTGCGGGACTTGAAGATGTACATGCATTTCTGTTGTAGCTGCCACTTCTTCAGGGTAGCCTTAGATTCATAAAATCTCTGTTTATGTATTATTCAAACAGACTATGTATTTATTTTATTTCCGCTTTGTATACTCTATTCTTAGAAGCCCATGATTTGTACTACCAGTTCTTGGAAAATGTATAAGATTAAGATGTTTATTCACTTAAATTACTTTAATAATTGTTATTAAAATTGGATAATTGAAAGTTGGCTTACCTAACAGGTTGGGTTAGGTGCCATCACAACTAGTTGAATTTTGGGTCGTGACATATTTCTGATTATAAATCTCACAATTATAATTCTGAAATATCTCGATTTTGAACCAAGCGATTCCTTAGTACACGAAAGAGTGAAGTGGCCAAAATATATACTATTATACTCCCTCCGTTTCAATTTATATGAACCTATTTCTATTTTAGTTTGCGCCAAAAAGAATGACTACTTTCCATATTTGGATACAATTTACCTTTATGCAATGATTTATAGCTACAGAAAATAAATGTGTCTCATCTTACACCAAAAGTTCAAAAGTTTCTCTCTTTTCTTAAACTCTGTGCCCAATCAAATGGGTTTACATAAATTAAAACAGATGGAGTATTTGTTTTGAAGCAAACTGGGGCACATGAAGGACTTAGTGCCGGCTCTAGGGGGACGCCACAAAAGCAATTGCTTTAGGCCCCGTAGAATTGAGGGCCCCAAAAATTTTAAATTGTATACTACGTATTACATATTACAAAATTATTAATAAAAGATACTAGCTAGATTTTATACTTTTTTGTTTGGGATGTGATAGAGGTTATTCAAATGAATAACTTGAGTTAATGAATATGTAATATATGAAAATAAATAATTTGATGACGACTTTGATAATTAAAGAACGAATTCTTTTATAGTATCTTTTAGAGTTAATTATTTCTTATAAAGAATGGATTAGGCATTTGTTTTTTCGAAATAGACTTGAACTATTTTAAATATATGAAATTATATTGGCCTCTATCTAGTGGTATAAAATTAAGATTATTAGATTACAAGAATTTATAAAATATTATCTTAATCGTCATTATATGTTTCTTATAAAATATTATGTTAGTCTTAGTGAGTAGAATTACCAAATATTTACAATGAAAATAAATAAATGATCAATTTACGTACAAGATGATGGGTATACCATTTGTTTGCAATAATTTTTTGTAGAAAAATAAAACTGCAATCACAAACAACAATAAAGAAAAAAAGAATTTTATTGATAAACATTGCGGGTTACAACTCTATTTATCCCTTGATTCTTGCCTCTGATTTATTCTACGTGATTCGAGGGCCTTAGCAGTGTATTTCTCGAACGTAGGACTTTGAGCAAGACATATTTGATATGTCTTTGGTTTCTTAATGAATATTCCAAGAGTTTCATGGAAGTTCGAAGATCTCTTATTTGATCTCTTTGTGCATATTCCGAGAGTTTATAGAATTACTGAGATCGTCTTTGAAGGACATATGTAGGCTTATTTATAGGCATGAATTAGGGTTTGGGTGGAGTGGCCACCAAATAACCCTAATAGACTCCTAATATTTCAAAGTCGTCTTAAATTTATGATTTATCTTGACCTGTTAAAATTTCAACATCTATAAATGCCCCCCTACTTCAAGGTTTGTCGAAGTTAGGCTTACTAAAACTTGAAGACGAGACTTGAAGTATCCGAACATCACAACAGATAATCTTGAAACTTGTAATTTTCGATTTGCAGGAGGAAGAGATGAAGGGCAGAACTTGTCACACTGTGCGTGCCAATTTATTTGCAATAATTTTTTGTAGAAAAATAAAACTGCAATCACAAACAAAAATAATGAAAAAAAGATTTTATTGATAAACATTGCGGGTTACAACTCTGTTTATCCCTTGATTCTTCCCTCCGATTTATTCTACGTGATTCGAGGGACTTAGTAGCGTATTTCTCGAACGTAGGACTTAGTTGAACAAGACATATTTGACATGTCCTTAGTCTCTTAATGAATATTCCAAGAGTTTCATGAAATTTCGGAGATCGCTTATTTGATTTCTTTGTGCATATTCCGAGAATTTATCGAATTGCTGAGATCATCTTTGAAGGACATATGTAGCCTTATTTATAGACATGAATTAGGGTTTGGGTGGAGTAACCACCAAGTAACCCTAATAGCTTCTTAATATTTCAAGAGTCGTCTTGAGTTTAGGATTTATCTTGACCTGTTAAAATTTCAGTGTCTACAAATACCCCATGCTTCAAGGTTTGTCGAAGTGTAGGCTTGATGAAACTTGAAGACGAGACTTGAAATACTCGAATATCACAACAGATAATCTTGAAACTTGTAGTTTTCGATGTGGAGGAGGAAGAGATGAAGGGCAGAACTGGTCCCACTGGGAGTGCCAATTTATTTACAATAAATTTTTGTAGAAAAATAAAACTGCAATCACATACAACAATAAAGAAAAAAGGATTTTATTGATAAATATTGCGGGTTACAACTCTGTTTATCCCTTGATTCTTCCCTCCGATTTGTTCTACGTGATTCGAGGGCCTTAGCAGCGTATTTCTCGAACGTAGGACTTAGTTAAACAAGACATATTTGACATGTCCTTGGTCTCTTAATGAATATTTCAAGAGTTTCATGGAATTTCGGAGATCTCTTATTTGATCTCTTTGTGCATATTCCGAGAATTTATGAAATTGCTGAGATCGTCTTTGAAGGATATATGTAACCTTATTTATAGGCATGAATTAAGGTTTGGGTGGAGTAGCCACCAAATAACCCTAATAGACTCCTAATATTTGAAGAGTCGTATTGAATTTAGATTTATCTTGACATGTTAAAATTTCAGTGTCTACACCATCATTACAAAAAATAAAAATAAAATAATATATTAAATTTTACTCCTTCTGTTTCAATTTATGTGAACATATTTTCTTTTTAGTCCGTGCCAAAAAGAATGACCTAATTCCCTATTTGAAAACAATTTACCTTTATGCAATGATTTATAGCCATACAAAATATATGTGTCTCATTTTACATCATATATTTAAAAGTTCTCTCTTTTTTTAAATTACATACCCAGTTAAATGAGTTCAAATAAATTAAAATTGAGGGAGTATTATATAAATTTAGGACCTTTAATTGAGGTTTTACTTTAGACCACCGATTTCATTGAGCGGCGCCATAAGAGACTTGCTCCAATTATACGATTGCAACGTGCAAAAGATACACAATATAAGAAAATGCCTACTTGTAGATCAACTTTTATCCAGCGACGTGGTCACTACATGAAGAAGATTTATTGTTCTTTTTTGTTTGTTTATAAATTACTACTAGGACATTTTATATTAGACTATTCCAGATTGATTGTGAAACACTATTAATATTATTTAATCGGTTACTAGCAAAGTTATTACTTTATTTTCTAGGTTAGTATATCAGATTCGTTATGAAAAGTTTCTTGTTATCTTAAGTCAATTTAATATACGATAGTATAAAAATTTATATACTATCATTGCATAAAACTTAAGCTCATATATATATATATATATATATATATATATATATATATATATATATATATATATATATTTTATTTTTATTTTTTTCTTGCACACATATGGTCCGGTGTAAAGCAGTATATTTGATGGTAAAAATAATTTTGCCTTTGAAATTTCTTTTACATGAGATCCAAGGGAAAAAAAATAGAAGAAAAAAAGCTCTGTCAACTATTTTCTTTTAATTTGCTTCTAGGTCTTTGGCTCTTTGCGTAAGTCGTCACAGTTGAGAACTTTGAGATCCACAATTTGTGATTTAGCATATTATTATCACTTTATATCTTTGGACGTAGTGAATGACATATTTGGGCAAGTTAGGCGTTTGACTTATCGGTCAAAAATAATTATATTCATTAGTCAATATTCAAAAAATATATATTTAATATATATAAATTATGTATACTATGCATACTAGATATTAATATAATATAATAATATATATATTGCCGACTGTTATTCTTAAAAACAATTATACGGTATAGCTTTTCCGACATCTTTTTGTGATATATGGCCATGCGTAATATTCTTCGTAATATCCTGGAAATTTGCTGGCCCACTGACCACCTACTCCTAATAATTTATACGAACGCAAAATTATTGACTTTGTACGCTTTGCTTAACCAAAGTTTATTTAATACTCTCTGCGTGTGAAAGGCTTAGAAAAGTCTTTGCAAATTGAACACAACTTCTCTTTTTCTTTTTCTTCTTCAACTATCTTGTATTTAAGTTTGAAAGTGAAATGGATGATATCTCTTTATTCTTAAACATGAATCCGAATTAATTATGTCAATAAATTTCAAATACTAAATAATTATACTAAAAAAAAAGTAACTTAATTAGTCTGAACCAGTCGACCAGTAAATTCTAAGTACTAAAGTACTTATACCAGAAAACTTGACCTAATTAATTTGATCTCTACCAAAAAAATCTTTATTTTCAAAATACGAATTTGAAGTCTCTATTCAAATTAATTGAATCAGTAAATTTTGAATATCAAATAACTATATCAAAAAAATTGGTCAAGTTAATTAAATATCTATCGATTTATTATTTTATTTTAATAAGTGTACTATTCCTCTAATGCATAATTTCTCATAAAAAAAAAGTAATAAGTGTACTATCTCACCACACTTGTCGGGAAAATACAACTTTCAACTACCACTACTTTCCAATAGGTCATTCTAGAAGGAGGAAATAAACTCTATATATACAACACACACACATGCCTTCTACTCACCATTCTCTTTCTAAAACAAAGTTTTCCCCACTATTATTTTTTCTCACTATTCTCTTTCTTTATCAATTAGCAATAACAAATTAACAATGGCAATCAAAGTTCATGGCCCTGTTATGTCACCTGCTGTAATGAGAGTCGTTGCTACCCTCAAAGAAAAGGAGCTTGATTTTGAGCTTCTTCCAGTTAATATGCAAACTGGTGATCACAAAAAAGAACCTTTTATTTCTCTCAATGTAAGTGTAAATCTTAATTATTAGCCTTGTATTTTCATGTCTTTTTTATTTTAATTCAGAGACAATTACTGTCAAATTTCACTATAACAATCAATCATGTCTCTATAATAACACTTTCTCAAAGTAAATATCTTTTTTGGGACCTATCTTTCACATCATGTTATAATATATGTTCCAAACTTCTAGTGGCCTAAAAATGTCAGGAAGAAACGAGGCTGTTACATAGGTTCGACTATTGTGGGTTTAGAGTAGATCTAAGGATGGATTTAGAATTTTAAGTTCATGAGTTCTGGATACCAGAAAAGTTTGGTTATTGGTTCTGGATAATTATTTATGCATGTGAATTTTATAACACAAACACAAAAAATTTAGCCGAAGCTACGGGGTTTTGTCGAACTCATAGCTAAAAGCAGAAATATCCAATGGAAAAAGCCTGTGCAGATAACCTAAATCTGCTCTAATTAAGAGTACCTATACTTAATTTATTTTTTTTATTCATGCAGCCATTTGGTCAAGTTCCAGCTTTTGAAGATGGAGATCTCAAGCTTTTTGGTAAGTAACAATTGCACGTTTGATCCCTCAGTTTTTTATGGTTTTTAATTTTGGTCCTTTTGATATTTCATCAAGTATACTTAACTTTGAATTTAATTTAATTATATGTTATTGGTCCCTCTACGTAGAAAATATGCTATTTTTATATCATTTTCAGAACTATATATCCCTCAAATATATAGCAATAGTGCAACTTTAACATTGACAGATGAGTAATTTAGATAGTTTAGCCGATAATAATTCGTTAAATTTGTGAAGACTCACAAGTAAAAGGATCAAAAGGGTTCATATTAATTAATTGAAGGTTGAATATGTTTAACCGATATCATGAGGATCAAAAATCACAATGTATTAATATTTCAAGGACTAAAAGTGCAAATTCTTCTTTTGATAATATAGCTTTCCTTTGCCACAATAGCACTACATTATCTTCTTATATTAATTTGTCATGTTGATATACCCAACATGATTTACTTAGAAATTTCATTGATATTTCACATATGTATTTATGTTTTGCGTCGAAAATATATTGGATTCATTAGAACCCATTCAACATGATCAAACGCCTCTGAAATAGACTAATTCAAATTTGCTATCGCACAGAGCCTAGTAACGAAAAATTGCTCCACCATCTTCTTTCTTGTTTTGTCATGTTCATGATATATGAAATATTGCTAATTATTCAGAGTCGAGCAATTACCCAATACAAAGCACACACATTATTTGTACTGTGTATATTGATGAGAAGAAAAAAATTATTATGTAAATTTATTAAGTTGTTGAATCCCTTGAACTCATAGAGAGTTTCTTTTATAAAAAAAAAAGAATTTGATGAAATTTCTGCCTCCGCCACTACACACTAAAGAGGAAGTGATCCAATCATTTATTTCCTGACTTATATATTGATATATGAAATATTGCTAATTATGCAGAGTCAAGAGCCATTACCCAATACATAGCACACACATATGCAGACAAAGGAAACCAACTATTAGCCAATGAGACCAAAAAAATGGCAATAATGTCAGTATGGATGGAAGTAGAATCAACAAAATTTGACCCTATTGCTTCAAAGTTAAGCTTTGAGTTAGTTGTTAAGCCAATGTTGGGAATGGTAACAGATGATGCAGCAGTTACAGAGAATGAAGAAAAATTGGGCAAAATTCTTGATGTGTATGAATCAAGACTTAAAGATTCAAAATATTTGGGTGGTGAGAGTTTTACACTTGCAGATTTGCACCATGCCCCTGTTGTGCATTATTTAATGGGGACTAAAGTTAAGAGTTTGTTTGATGCTAGACCTCATGTGAAGGATTGGTGTGCTGATATTTTGGCTAGGCCTGCTTGGTCTAAGGCACTTGAGTTGCACAAACAGTAAAACTGATTCCAGACTCGTTTGGGATTGAGGCGTAATAGTTGTTATGGCCAATGAATCACCAGGTTAATAAAATTGGAACTGATCCTAACATGTTGTTTGGGAATGAGACGTAATAGTAGTTGTTGTTGTTGGAAAACTCTTGTTATTGTGTTTGGTTTGAGTGTTATTGTACTGTAAACGTTTCGTTTTTTGAAGAAGAAATCTCCCATTTCATCTGTTGTTTTTTGTTACAGTTATGACTGTTGAATTACATGAAATGACGACGTATTTTTTTTTAACTAGTGTTTTGTACTAAAAATGATTTTTTCTTTTAACTTGTTCGTTTTATTAAATCATTAGAGATTTATTATTTTCTTTCAATTTTAAGTTTTGTTCCATTGAGTTGTTGGCCGACTACAGATTTTGAAAAACCAAATTTCTAAATAATCTTTTCCAATTTCAACCACTCGTTTTTCTGTCAACGTCAGCAAATATTGCCCAAATCTCAAAAAGTGAAAAGCTTTATAAAATTAAAAAGTAGATAGCAGTATAGCACTGGGGGACTGAACCTTTAGAAATTAAATGTCTCATTCGTTAAATTTAAACTTACTCCCTCATTTCCACTTTAATTAACTTTTAGTAATTTTTATACATATTAAAAAATTTATCTTTTAATATTAATTAATAATAAAATTGATCATATTAATCTTTTTTATCACTTTAATTTGTTCACTAAAAATATAACAAATACTCCGAGACTCTTACCCCAAAAGACAACTTTAGTAAAAAAAAAAAAAAAAAGTTTGATTTCTTTTTAATATCTAGAATAAAAAAATATCAAAAAATTAATTAAAGTGGAGCAAAAGAGTATAAAAATCCTAGTTGTGACTTGTTTATTCTATAGTAAAGTAGCCACTTGCTATTGTTTTAGAAAGTTACATGAATTTGTTCGCTCTCATCATTAACTCCTATTTTAGATTAGATGCATAATTTTGGTACTTATTCGTCAAAAATATAAAGGAAAGGTCTGAAATTTTGATAGAACTTGTTGAAGTCTATTACCAACCTCATATATAAAATTTAGCAAATGAAGGTAATTGTCTCAACCTTATTGAGGAAGTTAGAGATTAACATCATATCGTGTTCATTCAATTATTTTGACAAAATAAACAATTCTTAAAGAAAGAATCAATACATTATGTTGGCCCCAATCAACATTTGCACCACTCAATAACATGACATGAACCTTTCTTAGCTTACTTTTTCCCTTTATAATTTTTTTTATACACGTATTATACTCCAATAAAATAGCCAAACAATTTCTCAATGGTCAATATTAGTAACAGCAGGTGAGAAGCTCCTGTAAAGTTTAACTAAAACATTAAATGACGCTTAACTGATGAGTAGGGGCGGCAAATGGACGGTTCAGGTCGGATATGGGTGGATCGAAAACGGGTAATGCAAAAAACGAATAAATTATCTGATCCGATCCATATTTAATGCTGATAGAAAATGGGTTAGCCGGCGGATAATATGGATATTCATATTATTCAGGATTTCTTGAATATGATCGCTTTTTGGAGAATTTCTAATCTCTCAAACTTGAGCAATTCCCAATTTGAGTCTTTACAAATGTAAAAGCTATACCCATCAATTATCCATTGGTTATTTATTTTTTAAGTGGATAGTATGAATCTTATCCATATTCGACCTATTTCTAAAAAGTTTATTATTCAATCCATTTTGCCACCAATGAAGTGTAAACTAGCAACCTAAATGGACAAATCCATTTGTAGCCAAAAAAAAAACACCAACCATCTATTTAGTGGAGTTTTGAGGACTATACTAATCCAGTTGCAAAGTAAAATTGTTTAAATATACTTCCTTAAGTGGCCAAAACAGACAATTCATGCGCATCCGGGGAATCGAACCCCGGTCAGTACCGTGGGAGGGTACTATGATACCACTACACCAGATGCGCTACTTGATAGTGATTGCGTATAAGAAAACGTATTCCAAACGTCCTCATTCTTTAGCTAGTCCAATTAATAGTAACTACTTATTCGACTTACTGGGTCCCCACTTTTGGAATTTTCATTATCAGTAACAGCAAAACAGAAAGGAAAAATATGTAAGATGCACCCGTACTTGTTCAGGAAAATCAATTTCACACTCAATTTTTACGGGTGTCTTAATACCTCCCTATCCTTATTCAAACTGAATTTAATACCACTTTCACGTTATAAGTGCATTACACGCGCATGCCACATCAGCACCACGTTAGCATCATGTGTTTTTAACTTCTTCTTTTTTCTTTTTTTATTCACACATTTTTTTTGTCTTCTTCCACACCCACCACCAAACCTCCATTATCACCAATAACACCACCATCAAAAACCCAATCACCACCAATTTTACTAGTCACCACCAAATCTACACCACCGATTTCACTATCAAATTCATCATCATCAACTCCATCAACCATCATCAAACTCGTTAAATTGTATATTAAATTGACGAATTTCTGTTGCAAGTTAACGATATGCTCAAAATCGATTTCAAACGAACCCATTTACATCAAACACCACAAACCCATTATACTGTATGTCAAATTGACCAATAGATGGTGGTGGATTTCCAAATCACCACCAATTTCATAAATATATTACACTTCAAGAGATTATATATTAAACAGAATCTTTATTTCTCTTTTATCACTTCTATTAAAATGATTAATATTTTTTTCTTTTGTTGTTGCAGGTTCTTTAAGGAGAATAATATTTTGAGGTGAGTCAAAATAAAAAAAATAGGTAATTGAAGAAGAAATAAGTGTGCAGTGAAGACAAAGGTTAAAGGGGAAGAGACAAGGAAATCTGGATTATAGGTGTGAAAATGGAGAAGAGATAGGGCGTTAAGGAGAAGAGGGGTTTGGGGACGTGAAAGACGAAAAGGGGCAAGAAAATCTGTCTTTTGTATAAAAAAGAAAAAGAAAAAGAAAAAGAAAAATTTGTGATTTAATTTTAGTAATACACGCCCATTTTTTATTTATTTGTTATTATTTTGCCACATCAGCTTTTTGGTGGTATTAAATTCAATTTGAATAAGAATAAAAAGGTAATAGAACGCCAGTAAAGGTTGAGGGTGAAACGGATTTTCTTGCACAAGTATAGGATGCATCTTAGGTATTTTCCCAAATGGAAATGTAAAGAATAAGCCAAAATCATGAAAGATTTTAAGCCTCAAAGTCCTAGATTCTACGAAGCAAAGTAGGCATCTTTTCGATTGAAAATCCAGACTATTTTATTCACAAAAGTAACGTCACCAAAGATGAACATAAAATATCATCGTTATAAAATGTTGCGACCTTTCTATACTTATTCTTTTGGTAAGTAGCAAGTACTATACTTTTTAGGCAGATTGTACCTTTGGCATCAAAGTGCCTGCATTAAGATTTGTATACCTCTGGCTATCTGTACAAGAAATACTCTTTTTCCCACTACCACAAAATGTGTAAAAAAGGAGCTTTATTTGTTTAGATTATTTTCTATACAGAGTTAATTACATCTATGGCGATATACTGTTTTCTATTCTTCCAATCCCACATTTTAAACAGACCAAACACCATTTCAGTAACTTCAGCAATTAGTACAAGCCCCACAACTCAAGCACAGAAACATAGTTCCTGACTCAAGTGGATAAAAATTATATATGTCCGCTCACGTGAAACTTTAATGCTCAATAACCCTATCTACTTTTAGAAAACCGAAAGTACAAACTTATAATAGTGCAAATATTTAGGCTAACAGATAATTGCAATTAGCACTACTTATGCACTCATGAGCTAGGCGTTGCTTCTGCTTTTCCCTCTGCAGCTTCACCTCCTACCTTACTGTTTTGTTCTTTAGGTTCTCCCTCCGCCGTCTCTGAAGGCTTTGTGACTTCTTCCTCTGATAAAAGAGAAAAGATCATATTATAAGCACAATGAAGAAGGAACTCTCAAAACTAGGATGAGCAATCCTTTTCTCTATTGCAGGACAAGGCAGGGAAAAGCAAGGCAGAGTCTTCTGGTTCTCACATTTCAACAACTTTAGGAAAAACAAATATCACCTTTAGTTACTGAATAATATACTTAATCGATGACTGTAACTCTAATATCATAATTTTTTTTCTTTTTTTTTTTGGTGGGGTTGGAGTGGTGTGTCATTACCTAAACAGGTGAACAAACAATTTGGTTTAAGGACTCTAAGCCTAGTGGAAAATAATAAGCGGTTGCATATCATTATGGCATTGTAAGATCAACCAAGTATTCCCCATTGAACTAAAGCATATCCACAAGCAAGAGGAGGACGATCATCATTATTTTCGCATAATAAAATAGTAAAGTATAGAAATTCTTATAAAATCATATCAAAGGTGGTAAAAAGATTTCTTAAAGTTATATCTTTGTGACAAATCCAATAACTTCAGGCAAGGCAGTGGTGCACTACCATCCAAAGCAAAATTGCAAGTGTAAGCATTGGCTGTCATTCTTGGTACGAGGATTATTCATGCAAAACATGAAAATTCCTGCAAGTGTTTCTACATTTTTAAACATTGATAAACTTAAAGCTACATGCTTGAATAGGTTTACAATCTAAATCCACCCACCCCACATTCTAAAAGGGGCAAGGAACAAAAATTGGAAGAAACGGGAATAGAGAAGGAAAAAAGAAACGGTGCAAATAATCTATACTTTGAGAAAGAGTTATCAGCGATTCAATGAAAAAAGCCTAAAATTTAATCACTGTGCATGAAAACATACAGAGTCTATCCATGCCAAAGAGATGCCATGAAATTGATTACCTTCATCATCACTGTCATCGAGATCATCCCCCATTGCATCATCTCCAAGTCCCATGCCACCCATGTCCCCGAATTTCTACAAATTATCAAAGTGGAATCCTCAGAAGACATCAAATTAAATGCAGAACAGCAGATTATAACTGAGCAGGTTCTTACCGAGAAATCCATCGAATTCATGTCGAAATCACCAGGAGCAGCTTAAAAAGTACGAGGCAACAACAATGTTAGATTTCTTCTTCAGTGTATGTTGCTAAGACTCTTCAATAATGTTGCCAGTGCGTGTCTTATCCTCCAAAAATAGTGCAGTTTTGGAGGACCCGACATGGGCGGCGGCATTTTTGGAGAGTTCGAGCAACATAAATAAATATGGTTGAGGAGGGATTTAGAAAAAACATGAGATAAGTTGTACCAGTGTCATTGTCATCATCTTCGTCCACCCACTTATCCCAATCTACTTTCACGTAATGTGGTGCTTTCTCATCTCCACGCAACAATTTATTCCACCATTTCTTCTCTGATTTTTCCAAAACGCAGAAGATATTTCTCACGCCAATATTTATTTTGCTCTCCTTCAATATAAAATTGCAAATTACAAAGCAATGCTAAATAATACGGGAGAACAGCATAGCAATTATACTAAGAAAACGCGCAAAACTAGTAAGTAAATCCTCCCACTTCCTACATGTTACTCTCTTAATCACAACTAAATTGTCTAAACTGTTGTTTTGGTTGGTTATATTTTTCTTTTCATTCGACTTCTATTAGTACAAATCAAATATCACTTTCCATGAGTTATCCTTTTGATCCAACTTCACCATCAAGATTACTCGAGAAACTGCCTTATCCAAAAGAAACCATTTTTTTTGAAAGTACGAGGACACTCAGTCCTTTGATCAATAAAGAGGGACATCAGGAAAACTTTACAGGCAACACGTCTCACAAATAAATCAGTCCATGAAATTGTTTTGACAAAGGAGTTCAAACAGGCAAGAAGTAAGGGTTGCTCTTTGGTAAGAGAGCTCAACCAAGACATTAGGACTCAAGTCACGCCAAGGGAGCAAAGTGGGAAAGGGCTACTGTTGACCCCTGGGGTAAGGAAATTCAGGGGGTAGGATTCGCCATATTAAAAAAAGGCACTCAATCCAGCTTTGACTATCTACAGATTACAGAACTCAAACCACGCAAATACACTTCTCTTTTTACCTCTGTTATATTGATGTGTAGGCAGGCACAGGTTTCAAGATATTTTGGATATGCGGAATACCTTTTTAACATTGCAACTAATGATCATATTTTTATGGGTGGAATTTTGCTTTGTAAAGCATCAACAGCAGGCTCTCACTTTATCTCAGATTTCAATCTACCAATCTCTTTAACCAAGAAAATAATAACAGAATGAACATCATTATGCAGTTCAGCTTATCAAGCCTCCAGACTAACTTTGATTTGCTTAATAAGTAAGCAATAAACTCATTAGCCGTTGAAATTTCTTCTGCTTCTTTGAGCTAATTTTTGCAGTTAATACTTCGTCTATCCATTTTGGTACTTTCATGGGTTGAGCACTGAAGAATGGGTGACACACAAAAAAGCCCAATCCCAACTATCTAATAGATTAGATGCAACTACGGAACTAATGGAACCTAAGTTATAAATCCTCTTTGTTGGAAATTTAGGTTCAAGAAACTAATGTACACCAGTTTCACTAGATAAACTCACACTAAACATGATTTGCTACATTTCTGTCATAAAATTATCTAAACATGCCTCATTTCAAAAAAATATCATGCATAAGTAAGGTGTCCGTAAAATTCAAACCACAGTAATATATAACATCCAGCAGCCATATCGAAAAAAATCTCTTACCTCAACGTTAATTTTATCAAAAAGCTCAAGTTTCAACTCGTATGCATGGCTTTCCGGCCCAGCTGTAGCAGAGAAGGTAAAAATTCCTTCAGGGTCCAGATTTACCTTTGAACTTTTAGCATCAGGTAATTGCACAGTGAGATACACCACATCTGGTCTCTGGGCCCACTTCACTTGTGGATGGCGGCTATGAATTCATAAAGAAGAGGGGAAAAGAAGAAGCAATTTTTAGCCAATAGCTCATCCCAAAAGTGAAAAAAAATGTGAAACAAAATTGTCTGCTGTGTCAATGAATGTCCCTTCCAAGAGGTAGTGTTTAGATGCACTCAACAAGCCTATTGATTGAACAATGATATAAATGAGCAGATACAAAAATGCAAAGGCATTTGTGCACATTATAAAATTAACAAAATATTTCCTATCGAGCAGAGGTTACAAGGAAAATAAAGATGCAGAAAAGTAGCATCACCGAAGTCATGCGAGTATTACGAGGGAACCCTTATGGGATTTTTGCATTCGTCAAAGGGATTTTTTTCCTAACATTGTATATACCAAAATAACCTTACTTAGTTTAAACTATTAAGTAATATATAATGACTTTCGAGGTGAACTTTCATATTTGTTGAATGATTTTGTGATATATTTAAATCATCTTGAAAGAATAAAGTACTTTCGAATTTTATCTTTATATTTTACTTAAATAAAAGAGTTAATACCCTAAAAAACCCTTAAACTATCACATTTTTGTCAGTTTTCTACTTAAACTATTCGGTGTCCCCAACCCCCCTCCCTCCCCTCCCCCGAACTATATTGCCGCTCGTATTAAAAAACCCTCGTCGCTGACCTGGCATAACATATGTAGATACTCGCTTGGGAGCGCGTGATAGTTGAAAAAAGCCATCAAAATGGCCCACCTAACAGAAAATAATGGCTAATTAGCCTAATCCTCTTTCAAATGTATTTTTTAAAATAAATATTCTCCTTATTTCAATTATATCCATTTTTCTTCATCATTTTTTCACCATTCTTTCTTATGTTTTCACCTTTCTTCTTCATTTTTTAACCTTTTTTCTTCCGTTCTCCATATGGGTTTCCTCTGGAAAAATTTCTCCCTCTATTGTTTCCTCTGAAATTATTTATTCTCTTTCTTGTTTTAGTCTTCTTTCATGTCTTACAC
This sequence comes from Nicotiana tomentosiformis, assembly GCF_000390325.3. Taxonomy (NCBI): domain Eukaryota; kingdom Viridiplantae; phylum Streptophyta; class Magnoliopsida; order Solanales; family Solanaceae; genus Nicotiana; species Nicotiana tomentosiformis. The sequence continues at coordinate 192,074,574 of NC_090813.1, read as the reverse complement.
ATATTGTTGCAAGAATACCAATTTAAATCTTCTTATTAATCTCAACACCTTGTAAAGAATAAAGTTGAATCTCTTGAATCTTCTTTATGTAATCTGGAATTAGAGAATGTAATTGCTGGGCAATTGATTTTTTATTTGCGAAATTTTATTTTGTGTAATCTTTTTTATGTAATACAAGATGACTTTTAAGAAATACAACAATATATGCCTTTATTTATATTTTAACTGTGCTACAAAGTGAATATAAATAAGGACTTATCAATTGGAGTCTAGCATAAAGCACAATCACAATTAAACCTAAAATTAACACAGTATTTAGATATTATTTTGGCCAAAACTCCTAGAATTAATCAATCATTCGAGAGTAATACATCATGAGTAAACTATATAAAAATAATTGTATAAACCATAAGTTTATATAGTTAGACAGACGTACCTTTAAAAGTCCATACATGGGGTTTTAATATATAGGGGAATATAGTTCGGGGGGGGGGGGGGGGGGGGTTTTGGGACACCAGATAGTTTAAGTAGGTAAATGATAAAAAAGTGATAGTTTAGTCGGGTTTTAGGCTGAGTTAAATAGCCACGTGTAGTGCTAGATGGCACGTTTTTTAGACAATTAGGAGCGTGTACTAGATGCACCTCTAAGAATGCAATGATGGGGTTTTAATATGAAAGGCAATATAGTTCAGGGGGATTTTGGGGATACCGAATAGTTCAAGTAGGAAACTGAAAAAAACTTGATAGTTTAGGGGGATTTTAGGGTATTAACTCTAAATAAAATAAAAATCTTGATTTTGTCCTTCATAATAAATATTGGTAAATATTTATATACTTATATAATATTAACTATTAATTAAATCCCTTTATGTCCTTACTCATATTTTGATACTTGAAAACACTTTTTGAAAAACTTGGCCAAACACAAATTATTGCTCAAAAGTACTTTTCAAATTGATAAGCCAAACACAAACTAATTTTCTCCGACAGTACTTTTTTTGAAAGCACTTTTGGAAAAAACACTTCTCAAAAAAAAGCTAATCTTTTCAGTTTGGCCAAGCAGGATATAAGGCAGATGGAAATAAACTTGCCAAACTCCTAATTTAATTTTTTATTATGAACGGACAAGGCAACTCTACTGACCAAGAGTTATAAAGCATATGTCAAAAAACAGTCCAAACTCCTAATATTTCATCTGTAACAGATCATTTTTGAGTATTATTCAAAATAAAAATTTACATGAATCAAAATTCTCATCAAAGAAACAAAAACACTTAATGAATTAATAATCAGACCTCCGAAGGAAATATCAATCAATTACAACTTAAATCTCAAACTAGTTAGAATATTCTAGCCCCGGTATCACCGTTATTGAAAAGGAAAAAAAAAAAAAAAAAAAAACTATACGAACACTCTGTATTAAATCAAATATGCATTTTGAAATGGTATAATAAAATGCAGTAAAGTACATATTACCTCATCGTTGTAGTTTAAGCGCTGAAGAAGGAGAAGTGAAAAACCTAGAAAGGCAGAAACTGTAGAGGCACAGCTGGTAGTAATTTGCAAAAGTGATGAGTACCTACCAACTGTACCAAAGTATTCTAGTTTTTTCTTAAACATCCGAGGTTTTGCTTGCGTGTGAGACTCGAATAACAGTACGATGGGCTTCGAGGTTCGGCCCAGTAGTATTTGGGCCCTTAGCAGACTGATGGATCAGTTTTCTCGTCTAGCCCAAGAGGTTTGTGTTAATAGTAGTAATGACACCAGGTAGCCACTTTAAGCACCTTTATTTAAAATATATCCAATCCTTAAAAATTATTTATGTAATGAGGTTGGTGTTAATGGTATAATTCAGGCACTTCTTTGGTTTTTTATAAGGACACATTTTCATGAATTTTTATATATGTAATGAGGGCGTTTTAACATATTATTTATAGTTAGTTTAGGATTTAATGAACATCTACCGTCAATGTAATTTATTTTTAGACTATTAGTAAATTTTAACTTGTTACATTTGTGTAATGTAGGGATCTTTACACAAATAGTAGGCTCGATTTACTGTATATTTTTCCTAGTCCGTATACATAGATTATACACTTATTATATATATATATATATATATATATATTTAATTAAAGTGATTGGGTGGGAGGCAAAGTACTTAATGGAGTATGCATGTTGTTGATATACACATCAAAGTAACAGTTTCTGTCCTTTTCTGGCATCTTATTCCAGCGAATTCTATTCTCTATAATCTTTTAACTATCTAACCAGACATTGAATTGGATTCCACTACGATAAGAATAAAACAAGATTGCCAAACCTTTATCTTTCGTGTTGATCAAATAACCATTTGCTTTGCCTTTTTCATTAAATATCTTTTCAGTTTATTCAGAAGGGAAGAAAATATTATTATTATCAACAAAAAAAAACAGAGATTTTTTTTTAATTTATTGAATTCAAGAATGACAACAACAGAGGAGAAATCAGTTATGGTTGTGGGAATAGAAGACAATCAACACAGTTTTTATGCATTGGAATGGACTTTGGATCATTTTTTTGGAACTTCACCTTCTCTTTTCAAACTTGTCATTGTTCATGCCAAGCCTTCTCCTGCTTCTGTCATCGGCCTCACTGGTCTAGGTGCGTATTGTTAAATTTCCTCCGTTCTATTTTATACGACGATGTTTGACTAGACAAAAAGAAAAATTCTCGACACGCATCAAAAATATTCTTAGAACTAGTAGTTTATAGATGTCCTGACACCTTTATGTTTATAAGAGTATGTCAAACTTGACACCTTTATGTTAAGAGCAAAGTAAAATGTTTTTTAATTGAAGAGTTTTTTGACGATCTAGAAAGATGTCATATTTTATCAAACTAAAAGAAAGTGCCATGTAAAATGAAATGGATTGAGTATTTTTTACATGATGAAGTTTGATTGGATCGTTGGAGGCATTAATTTGACTGCTGAATTTTATGGTTGAATTATAATAAGCCAGATAATTCTGTGTTCTCTCTAACAACAGTTTAATCTTTTAAAATATAAAAGTTTTACGTGCTTGATCCATGTGCCCGCGTGTGAGGGACATTTGAGACATGTGATCAAAATTCAAAAGTATAATCTTTCCTGGGGCATATCTATAGCCAATAATATGGGGCACGTGAACTCATGGTCCATCCGTCAAATTAGGTATTTTATGTACGTATTTTTTAAAATTTGTCTAGTATTATGTATTGACATTCATGCTCCATAAAGGTTGAATGATGCACTTGATTCAATACTAATTATTTCTCCTCCTTTTTTAGTGGTGCACTCATGTTCTCGAAATCCTAGATCCGCCTCTGAATCTATCTAACCGTTATTCAGATGAGATTGTCATACAATTCAATTTTACTGATAATAGAAGAAAATATTATGATGATGGTTGAAAAGTTAGTTAGATTTTGAATAAATAAAGTAATTAGTTTTGAAGTTCCGAAATTAGTACTATATGATAATTAATGTTACTACTGAAATAGTGTCAAACAGGAAAAGTTTCATATATACTAAAAAAACATAGGGAAAATATATATATATATATTATTTAGACTATCTGCAGCATCTAAGTTGGCAGTATCTATGTTGGTGTTCGTCGCTTTCTAGACACCTCAGAAGAGGTTCAAAAGAGAATAGAGAGATCGAGTGGCTGATTTGGTCAAATAATAGGGTTTGGTTATTCCTCAGCTTGTTATTCATATTTGGACCGGGTTTTGATTTTGAACTGTGGAGAAGATCTGGGCCTCACTTGTGTTGGGCTGCCTTATTTACTTTGGGCTAAAATAATTAAGGCAGCCCAAAGCCAGCTGTTCTGGAAGATCAAATTTACACCCTGTAATTAACATTTTATATTCTCTGTATTTATCTGACAGTTAGTTATAGGGTAGGAATTTTTCAGTTATAGTATAGCCATTAGGAGCATGCCACTTGGCATTTCTGTTTTACCCTAGATTCCTTTTTTTCTTGTATTTATACCTTAGCCTTGTACAGCAGAAAATATACAGAAAAAGGAAAATTTCATACGTTTGTCTTCTTCATTTCCACAATCTATTGGTCCGACCATATAGTAGTCATCATCAGCTCGGAATTTTTAAAGAACTTCTAGTGCTAGTGAGGCGGATGTAGCATAAAAGCGGCAGGGTCATCTGAATTCATACTTTTGACGCAAAGTATAAATTTATATGTATATATTCGCTAAAATTGCAACAAGTAATAGATATGAACCCATAATTTTAAAATATAATGGTTCAACGTTAAAAACTTTAAAAGTTGAACTTATTAAGATTAAATCCAGGATCCGCCTATGGTGAGGAATATTGACTAGAAATTGGGCGTCTCGTGATGTCTTGATTTCTTTTTGATGAATTGTAGGCAGTGTGGAAATCTTGCCGTCGTTAGAAACGGATTTGAAGAAGATTGCTGCAAGGGTTGTGGAGAAAGCTAAGGAGATCTGCACTGCAAAATCCGTAATTGGACTCTTCCTTCCTTTTATTTAAAGACTTTAAGTTATATATATTTTCATCATCTATCTGTTGAAAAATATATTTTTATACGTCCCTTATAATCCACTAATAGTGGTTGTATTATTAATTTTTTGCAGGTGAATGATGTTATAGTTGAGGTCGAGGAAGGTGATGCCAGGAATGTCCTATGTGAAGCTGTAGAGAAGCATCATGCCTCTATTTTAGTTGTTGGTAGTCATGGTTATGGAGTTTTAAGGAGGTAAATATTCTTCATGATCTTTACACAAATAGCCTCCCGGGTTCACTATTTACTTCTTTTTGTCGGTATACATAAATTATATATTAATTATATACGGTTGGGCAGCTATTTAGGTTAATTCTTCCTATTTTCTTTTCTCTAATAAAATGAAACGAAGAACGATTTTCTCTGTTTCCTTAGGATGGATAACAATTGAACAAGGACTTAAGTTAATATACAAGGATAGTATAAAAATATTTTACCAACCAATATGTATGTCAGGCAAAGCACGAAAAATGATTGATCAAATTCGTGGATGTTACTACGACGAAACGATTAGAGCTCATGCCTTTTCCAGCATGTTATCCCATTTAAAAATTGGTGTATTATGCAGTAGCAAATATTAGTTACATATATATATATATATATATATATATATTTACTTTATACGTGATCCGATTATAAATATATATTTGCCACGGTTACTGCGTAGAACTTAAAATCCTTGTGCAATTAATTGTGCAGGACTGTTTTGGGCAGTGTAAGTGACTACTGCGCTCATCATGCCCACTGCAGTGTTATGATTGTGAAGAAGCCAAAGCATAAATCCTAAGGTATTTCTACTTAGTATCCGATTCTATTTGAGTGAACAAGTTTTAAAGGTTACAAACATGTCATCATTTTCTCCAATTTGTGGAGGAGAACTCAGTTCACTGTGTGTATTTATCCAATTACTTGACTCTCAATTTCAATATTTAGCTATTTTAAGGTTGTAGTTGTTGTGTAACATACTGGTGGCAAAAATTCGTACTCTGTAATAATTCACAATGTTATGTATGAAATAAGAGACAGTATATGAAGCCAACTTTAATAGTGAGTGTGCTGTAACATTTAAACTCATCTAAATCTGATATTTTATAAAATAAAAAGAAAAAAAAACACTAAATGTTCTATATATTTTTTATCAGTATATAAATTTCCAATATGATTAAAAGACTCTTTAGGAACGTTGGATTAAATTGTTAGATATGAAACAACTAAGATTAAGGGAAAAATGATTTACTGCTAAATTTAAATAAAATAGAAGATTGCAAATAAATTGAATAGAAGATTACCAAAAAAAAAAAAAAAAGTCAATACACTTGAATACTCAAAAATAAATCTTATATTCAACATTATTTACACCATAAAGCAATTCTAGTACTATTCCACTCAGAAAGATTTGACACCTTTATCACCAAATGCCTTTACAAAACCAATACTGATATATGAATGTATTGAGAAAATATGAATGAAGGAGATCTAAAAAGGTAATGATATACAGACCGCACTTTACAAGAATAATTCAAGATCTCTGGCAATTCAGTACATTTAATGCGCAAATAATCATAAGCAACGTGTTAATAATCCGTTTGCAACATGTGGCCAACATTTTCGATCACCTTTAGCTCGACAAAAGCAGAATATTCTTAACAGATACCAACTATATGAACCATCGATGTGACAAAGATATAACCAAGATACGCAAACAATTAGACATACAGTGGATCTTTTTTATTATGCAAACTGTATAGGATCCGAGTTTAATGGTAAAGGCAAAATGCAATTTGGATGACTGGAAAAGGAAACTGGATGTTATTCGTAGAAGCAACAAATCATGGTTCTTCACCTTCAGGACCTACAAATAGCATCCATTTTCCTTCTTAAGTCATCTTCCAGTTTAGGGATTACATTCCGCCTTTACCGTTAAATCCTATCCAATATAGTTTGCATAACAAAAAATATTTACTATCTCACTTTGTTGTTCGTGTACTTTGGGTGTATCTTTTTCGCATCTATGATTCATGTTATGCAGCAGACGGGATAAAAAATAGTGACATCGAGATTTACGTGGCTCAATCAATATGTTTGCTAGTAGAAGGAATAGCTTCACTATATAAAGTATATAGAGAACGAAATTAGAGATCTCGCTCTAGTTTACAAAGAAAAATCAAAAGAAAGTTTCTCACAAATTCACTCAAGAAAAAACTTTATACAAATAATGTTTCTCACACTCACTTCTCTAATAATATCTCACAACTCTCATTTCTCCCAATATTTTTCTTACAGCACTCAAGAAGAATTGATAAAAGATTGATAGAAAAATGAGAAGAAGTTGCCTCTATTTATAGGTAAATTTTCCAACATAATCAAAACATTTTCCAATTGGGTCCACTTGAAATAAATTAGTTGCCAAGTTGAAAATGGACAGTTTTCGGGAGTTGACTCTAAACCAAATATGTTTTAATTTAACTCCAACCCTTCCCCCTGACCACCACCCTTGGTGCTACTATTTCTAAAGGTCTATTTTGCCCCTACATTTATGCCGTTATTACTCCACTTGTCCTCTTATGTTCAAGAAAATAATGCTATTCTAAAGCCTTAGTTGAAATGCATTAGATCCTTCTAAATGTTGTGTGCTTGCCACTTTTTGCTAGTATATTTCTGCCTATTGATTAATCCTTTATTACTTTAGTTGTTCAATACATTTTGTAAATATGACAAACTTTAAGTGCTTTGCTAATAACTAAAATAATGATCTTGATGACGTCAGAGGAGTAAAGATGCACACAACTATTTCTTTTGTGTTACCTAATGTGAAAGTTTTAGGTCGTAATGTGATTGTGATTTACTACTTTCGCAAAATGAGAATTTAAGCTATCATTAATATTAGACATCAAATTATCATTACTACTAGATTTCAAAGTTTGTACAAGCATGTTTCATGTTTAGTTTGTGTTTGTTACATGACCAAATTCAACTAACCTTTGTGTAATTTTGACTTAACAAAAAGTGGAGATCCTATTTGCGGAAATAGCATGATGAGAAAAAAAGTATATTTGAAGTTATGCTTTGAAGTGTTATACATTGCGCATATATGGTTGAATAATCTTTTTAATTTAACGCTAAACAAAATACTTGAATTTACTTCTAACCACACCCATGGTACCACAATGAAGGGTAAGTATCATTCACGATACCAATTACCATTGATTGTCCCTTGCACCATACTTCATAGTTCATACTCTCTTTTTCTTTTCTTTTTCAAAGGTACTCAAGACTTGTCTTAAAGGGTAAATAATAAAATTAAATGGTAAGATATGATGTCACTTAGAATAAGGAAAAGATTGATAGAGTAAATTGAATATAGTAATGACTATAATGTGTTACTAAAAAAATCACCCATAAGAATATTTTAATAGATAATATGTTTGTCAATTTTTTATATTTTTACTGAAGGAATACGTTAATCTAAACATATTAGATTTAGCGCGTAAATCGTAAAAAGAGAACTTACTTGTTCTTATAGCGGAAGCGGAAGGAACGGACGAACTACCGCCGAAATTACTAGTCGGCGGTGGTTATCACAGTGTATTGGATCAACCCCTAAGCCACAGTCTTGTCACGACCCCAAATTCATTAGTCGTGATGGCACCTAACACAACCTGCTAGGTAAGCCAACTAGTAACTATTTAATTCCAATAATATTAATAAGATAATTAAACAAAAGGAATTATCTGAATCTTATACATTTCCCAAGGACTGGTAGTATAAATCACGAACTTCTAAGAATAGAGTTTACAAAGCTTAAATGAAGTAAATACATCATCTGTTTGAAAAAAATACATTAATAGAGTTTTATAGATCTAAGGCTACCATGAACAAGAGGCAGTTACAACCGGAACGCAGGTTCATCTTTAATTTCGGCTCCCGTCAATCACAGCACCGTCAGCAGTCAATATCTGCACGCAAGGTGCAGAAATGTAGTATGAGTACAACCAACCCCATGTACTCAATAAGTAACAAACCTAACCTTAGGTTGAAAGTAGTGACGAGCTAACACAAAGGTCGGGTCCAATACCAATATTCCACAGTACAACATAGTACACGTAACAAAAGAGGTATATCAGAAATAAAATGTTCAGTTCAGTCACAGTTCCAGAAAAATAGGCATTACTTTTTAAGTATCTCAGTGAAAACCCAAATCTTTTACCGAAAATGCCAGAATACGAGTAAGTTTGAAAACAGGAATTTTTTCCAAAACTCCTTTCAATAATAAGTAAGATGTTTCATTTTCAGATAGCATGAGAAAAGTACGTCTCTATGCCTACATGTCAAGATACAGGTAAAATCATAAAATGTCACCAAAATCGGGTAGCAGAAAGGAAATGCATCTCTATGCATGTATCTCAAGTACGCATGTCAAATGCAATGCATCTCAATGATGAGTTCATGTACTCACACTCCCAGAGTACTCAATCTCACTGTCTCGCATTCCCTCTCACTATGTTCAATGCTCAGCACACTCAATCACTCAGGTGAAATATCCGCTTCTGTGACATCGCAGGTCCCACCATCCGCACCTGCAAAATACCTCGCTCTTGCGCTCCATCACTTCGCACCTACGCATCCGCATATGCACTCAAATCTCTGCTTCTGCGGTCTTCCTTACCCAGCACTCACCTCGCCTCTGCGACGCCTTTGTCGCTTCTGCAGCCATCGCACCTGCGCAAAACCAGCCGCAGGTGCGATCACACCAGAACCAGCAGCCTTCAGCAATGCACTATGCAACAAAAGTGATCTGAACCTCGTCCGAAACTCATTTGAGCCACTCGGGACCCCATCCGAATATACCTAGGGGTGTTCAAAACCGAACCGAAATCGAAAACCGAACCGAAATCGAAACTTAATAGATTATTGGTATCGGGTTAACGGTTTAACGGACGGGGAACGGATTGAAATTTTTCTATTAACGGCTTATCGGTTTGGGGGCGGATTATTCAATTTTCTTAATGGATAATCCGTTAACCCGTTAAGAATATATATATATATATATATATATATATATATATATATATATATATATATATATATATATATATATATATATATATATATATATCCATATTACTGCTCTGTATAATTGTACGAAGTGCAAGGTGAATTGTACTGATTTATTTTTATCCATAAATATGAATTGATATTCTTGGATGTTGTTTCTTCTAAGTAGCGGGTTAATTAGTTATCTGGGCAGAAGTGTTGTCCAAACAAGTTTTTAATTATTACTCCCAACTTGTATGTATAGCACTTTTAACTTTGGCCCAAACAAGCTTGTTCACTAGAATGAGTTTCATATATTGAAGAAAGAACTCAAATGTGCTGCTGATGTCAGAACTCGTGCAGATATGAAATGTTATCTTTCCGTATCTTATATTTTTACTTTGATTTATTACACGATTTACTAATTAAAAAAGCACAATCTAAACCGATAACCGCCCTATAATAGCTAAACCGATACCAACTTGCCCGATATCTTATCGGGGGGCTAGCGGATTAATATATTTAAAAGCTGATAATCGATAAACCGAACCGTTAAGAGTAAATAACCGCCTGATCTGCCCAATAAGCAGCCCTAAATATACCAACAAGTCCAATAACATAACACGTGCCTACTCGAGGCCTCAAATCACGCATAACAACATCGAAATGACGAATCGCACCTCAAATCAAAATATAAGAACTTTGAACTTTCAAATTCAATAACTCGTGCCGAAACATAGCAGATCAATCCGGAATGACTTTAAATTTTGCACACAAGTCATAAATGACATAACGGAGCTATTTCAATTTCCAGAATCGTATTCCAACCCCGATATCAAAAAGTCAACCCCCCGGTCAAACTTTTCAAAAATACAACTTTCTCCATTTCAAGCATAATTTCACTACGGACCTAACAAAATCTTTCGGACACGCTCCTAAGTCCGAAATCACCATACAGAGCTATTGGAATTATCAAAATTCCGTTCCAAGTTCAAATTTACAAAAATCAAACTTGGCCAACTCTCCCAATTTAAAGCTTCAACTATGTAATCCATTCTTCTAATTCGATTCCGAATAACCTTAAAACCAAAACTGACGATTCACATAAGTTATAATACATCATACGAAGCTACGCATACCCATAAACTACCGAGCAAAATACAAATGTTCAGAACGATCGGTCGGGTCGTTACATCCTCCCCCACTTAAACATATGTTCGTCCTCGAACGTGCCAAGAGTTGTTCCCAAAACCATCAAACCGACATATAACCTTACCATGCACATACCCGAAGGTGATCCCACGTCACCCTATCCCATACAAGTCCGATAACACAACATAACTGAAATTTCTCAATTCAACCTAGCCCACAAGCCTAAGAATCCAATTTCCAACATCCGAAATTTCTTATAATATCTGAATCGCGCAACCTACACATTGTATAAGTCTGAACAAGTTGTACCAAGCCGCAACCATAACCCAAGATACAATCGCATGATATATCATATAACACAAATACTCGTAGCAATGATTCCTAATCACAGTAGCTGCTCGAAACAACCCAATGCCGGTAATAACCTCATATCAAATAAGACCCCATTCTAAAACCTTTGTTCACTGCCAATGATGAAAGAAACATGCAAAACTCATAACCATTCATCAGATCAACAAGTCATAGAGCTCCCTCTCCTTCGACAAGAATAATAGCAAATTTCAAAGCCGACTTTCGATATTATCCTTCAAACCATGCCGTAATCAATTCCGATAGTACCCGTTCTAGGTCCAATGACCTCATCTCATCCAACATGACCACTCTAGTGATATGACACACCCATACAATCTAAAGCCATAACCCGTGCAATCCGTGCACCAATAAGCAACATTCTAAATGTACTCAATCATGGAAGAAAAATGACTCAGACGAGAGAACTGCCCCGCAAGCTTAACAAGTACCGCCATAACGAAATGCTGAAAATCCATCACACACACCGTAGAACCATAACACACGAATCTAACACAAGGGATCATATCTCAACATAACTCCGGTGTAATACGTGACCCCATCCAAACACTGATCCATATGAAATACCTCAGTCACCATGCTCAAAATCAATAACCACGCGCAATCCGACATCAAGTACTCAAAGTGCATTACCATAACCATGGAGAAGCAGATGACACAATGCCACACAAAACCCGAAAGAGCATAACACATACGCCATCAACCATGCAATACCCAATTACTCATATCGCTCAAATTTCGCTATAGATCCCAAATAGAACCGCACCAGGTGTGCTTATAACCAACGAATCAAAACTCCCCGTAGCATAGAAGAGTAACTCACAGATCATTTCAGAACACGAATAAGCTCAACAACAACCGAATAGCACATCCCTCAATAATAGCAGTATGGAGCCAACCAATCCGACCCGGTGTAGAATATATATCCTTATTAGGCCTACCAATGGATTCCAAATCAATTCTGGTCACCCACAAATAGATAAATAATCCTTCAAAAGTCCACAACGACTGAGTCGTAACACATTCTATCATCTAGCTAGCTTCGGCCATGACTTCACAGCCCACAACCATGAAACAACCTGCTCTTGAAAACTCCCAATCTCCAAATCCATAGAATACATGAATCATCATATCCGATCCCAACTCCACCGCCAGAATGTCTAACACATCTCTCATACACGATCACGCCACGAGGAATACTTCTAAAATTCTTTCGTGCCACATAGAAAAATTTGAATATCAACAGTCGATCAACCAGGAGAGTGTCGCAGTACCAGTGAAATATCCATAAATCAAAACACATTGCCCCTTCTGTAATGTATACTCTCATCAAGCCATACTGATTAGTAATATCATTTACCTAGTCATCTGAATCCGTCCATGCTGCCTACGAATTTATGCCCTTCCCTTCAAAATTGACATGTGACCTTGCACATGCAAATCTCAATCCCACACAACACATCGCATCTACCATACCATCCTCTGAAGAGTACAAGAATCTCATAATCAACTCTGAGTCACAAGCAGAATACATACCCGATCAGTCAGAAACCTTCCATTTGATCTCATCCTGGAGAAAATCCCAATACACAACATATTCCTCACGCCGATAGGAAATATACTCCTCGAACCGTGGTAAAAACCATTGAGAACTATTCGAAACCCATTTGCACATAACCAAGCTATCAGAACCGAATCTCTCTAACTCAACCCAGCCACAAAGGTCGCCAAAACCCAAGAGCATTGCCACAAAACACCTGTGGAGACTAGCCACATAATAAGTACCCAAAGAACCGATTATATCCATTAATGTGCTGATCCAACTTACTACCACGCTATCCTATTTCTCCAAGTCCCTTCCAAATTACCTTCAAATTGATACTTCTCCTTGTTGGAACACCACGATCCTTAACCAAAATTCACCACACAAGAGACCTTAGTATAAAACCACAACCGCGACACCCACTCTAAAGAGACCTTATGTGAACCTAATATTGTTTCCTTCACCTTCTTGATGTTGAATGCATAATCCACAATGGTATAAAAATGCCACAAGTCTCGACACCATCCAATGTAACTCTCTGTTTCTAGCCATATAAATATCTTGAAAATTCCAAATCGCTACATATAAATCTTGAATCCATTAGAACCATTCTCGAGAGTCATCCACTCTACTCAAATCTTAATTAAATCGACCAAATAGACCGAACGACCAGTGCCCCATTAGCACACCAACACCCAAGGGAGTAACCCACACTCCTAAGCAACCGAGCAAATTCCTACTCCACGTACACTACATCCTTCGTGAATAACCACTCAATTATTTTATGATTTCCATATACCCATAAAGAGTAATACAACCTGTATCCAGAAAATCCTTTACCCGAGTCATCATCGATCTCGACCTCTGCAAGTCATAACTGAATCACCAGTATACCCCGAACCGAAACCAATACAACATATAACTGTGCAATCAACCCGTCGATAGCAGACTCCCCCACATGGCTCAAAGCCATGGAGTAAAACATCTGATTACTTACAATAACCATACCCAATTAGTACCATAATACCACAGTGAGATTCCACTAATCCTTCATAAGCTCATGTAACACAAACCATCTAATACTTCAAATTATCCGCAAATCTCGCGTTCATCCTCGTGATGGTTAAGCCAACTTCCACAAGCGATCCAAACTCAAATTGCAACATATATCATTCATTGGTAAAAGAGAACTCTCTACAAAATATCATAGGGATCACACAACCTCAGGACACCTCGCAGGAGATAACCCACCTGTTTTGCCTCAAACTCACATCTCTATATACCCTTCCATAGTCACGACTACTACGTAATCACTTAATCTTCTCGATTATGAACTCATCAACAAGACATGAGAATCTACTTCACTCCACAACTAAACAACATGAGAGACCCCTCAATACACCCATAATTCGAGACCATACGCCAAATCAAGACATAAATCAGACACCCCATAATCCTTGCTACATCTCAAGTAATCTCTTCTCGTCACATTTGAATAATCCGAATACATCTCGCAGTCTCATCATACTCACCACATAGTCATCCAATCAAAAATTCCACTAATAGGGACACCAACGAACCTATAAGTCCCAAAAGCTTGTGCTTACACAATCGAAATCTCCGTGCTCAAGCTATCGTCAAAACCCGACCTCAAGTCCTCCAGACTGGCCCATCATCAGCATGCCAAAATCACATCTCGCACCTCAACCATGGAATCCCAAGTCGTCGGTGCATAGCCTATTCCGAGTGCCCATGTGCGCATACAAATGTGTGAAAGGAATTCAAAGAGTTACGCTTCAAGCCGAATCAATGCTGCACGATAAGGAAAGAAAGATGGGAAGTATATCTTAAATGTCCTGTAGCCTCTCGAAGATAGGTATAGATGTCATCATACCGATCCACAACTCTGCTAGACACTTACTTATGACTTGTAGAACCTATGAACCTAGAGCTCTGATACCAACTTGTCACGACCCCAAATCCACTAGTCGTGATGGTATCTAACCCAACCCGCTGGGTAAGACAACTAGTAACTATCCAATTCCAATAATATTAATAAGATAATTAAACAAAAGAAATTATCTGAATCTTATAAATTTTCCAAGGACTGGTAGTACAAATCATGAGCTTCTAAGAATAGAGTTTACAAAGCTGAAATGAAGTAAATACATCATCTGTTTGAAAAAAATACATTAATAGAGTTTTATAGATCTAAGGCTACCATGAATAAGAGGCAGTTATAACCGGAACGCAGGTTCATCTTTAATTTCGGCTCCCGTTGATCACAGTACCGTCAGCAGTCAATATTTGCACGCAAGGTGCAGAAGTGTAGTATGAGTACAACCGACCCCATGTACTCAATAAGTAACAAACCTAACCTTAGGTTGAAAGTAGTGACGAGCTAACACAAAGGTCGGGTCCTACACAAATATTCCACAACACAACATAGTACAAGTAACAAAAGAGGTATCTCAGAAATAAAATATTCAGTTCGTTCACAGTTCCCGAAAAATAGGCATTACTTTTCAAGTATCTCAATGAAAACCCAAATCTTTTACCGAAAATGCCAGAATACGAGTAAGTTTGAAAATAATAATTTTTCCCAAAACTCCTTTCAATAATAAGTAAGATGTTTTATTTTCAGATAGCATGAGGAAAGTACGTCTCTATGCCTACATGTCAAGATACAAGTAAAACCATAAATATCACCAAAATCGGGTAGCAGAAAGAAAATGCATCTCTATGCATGTATGTGAAGTACGCATGTCAAATGCAATGCATCTCAATGATGAGCTCATGTACTCACACTATTAGAGTACTCAATCCCACTGTCTCGCTTTCTCTCTCACTATGCTCAATGCTCAGCACACTCAATCACTCAGCAATGTACAATACCTGCGGCGGCGTGCATCCCGATCCACATATGACCATAAGGCCCGTTGCGGCGTGCAACCCGATCTACATATAAATAATCGACAACGCTCACTGGGGGTGTGCAGACTCCGGAGGGGCTCCTTCAGCCCAAGCACTATATCACTGCGGTGTGCAGCCCGATCCCATAAAATATAATCAATATAACATATTGTGGCGAGCAACCTGATCCCAAAATATGTAATCAATATAACATGATGCGGCGTGCAACCCGATCCCAAAATATCACTCTCACTCAGGCCCTCGGCCTCACTCAGTCATCAATCTCTCTAGTCTCACTCACGGGCTCACAATGCCATGAAGCTAGCCCGACAACAATGATATGATATATCAATAAATAATATCTGAGACTGAGATATGGTATGAATGTATGGATATGACCGAGTACGAAATATCAATGAAATCAGTGAGATGACAGTAAGAAACGACCACTATGGGTCCAAACAGTATAGGCATAATGCCTAAACATGATATCTACCGAGATTAACAGCTCAATTACTTTATCACATGGTGAAAACATGGACATCAACAAATTCGGACCACTATACAGTGCCATAGAAACAACAGAATCTCAATTCATATGGTGCACGCCCACACGCCCATCATCTAGCATGTGCGTCACCTCAATACCAATCATATAACACGTATTTTGGGGTTTCATACCCTCAGCTCCAAGATTAGAAAAGTTACTTACCTCGAACAAGTTAATACCAATGCCGAGCAAGACAAGCGATACTCCAAAGATTCCATCACGCACGTAGCGACCTCCGAATGACTCAAAACTAGCCAAAAGCAACTTAATTACATCAAATAAAGCCCAACGAAACAATTCCAAATGATAAAGATCGAGTCCTTAATCAAACCCCGAAATCGGCCAAAAAAACACCCGGGCCCACGCCTCGTAACCCAACAAAACTTACAAAATCCGACAACCGAATCAATTACAAGTCCAACCATACTAGTTTCACTCAAATCCAACTCCAATTCGATGTTCCAAACTCAAAAATTCATATTATGAAACTTTAGACCAAAACCTCCCAATTTCCTCTTTAAAATTCACATACCAATTACCAAAAACGGAGGTAGATTCGTGATATAAAATAAAAAATGAGTAGAGAACACTTACCCCAGTCCAAAAGATGAAAATTGCTTCAAGAATCGCCTCAATCCGAGCATCAGCTGAGAACTCGACCCTCGCACCTGTGGACAAAATATCCGCTTCTGCGACATCGTAGGTGCGAGCCACCATTCGCACCTGTGAAGTACCTCGCTCCTGCGTTCCATCACTTCGCACCTGCGCATCCGCATATGCGCCCAAATCTCCGCTTATGCGGTCTTTCTCATCCAGCACTCACCTCACCTCTGCGACGCATTTGTCGCTTCTGCGGCCATCGCACTGCGCAAAACCAGCCGCATGTGCGATCATACCAGAACCAGCAGCCTTCAGCAATGCACTATGCAACGAAAGTGATCTGAACCTCGTCCGAAATGCATCCGAGCCACTTAGGACCCTGTCTGAATATACCAACAAGTCCAATAACATAATACGGACCTACTCGAGTCTCAAATCATGCATAACAACATCGAAACGATGAATCATACCTCAAATCAAAATCTAAGAACTTTGAACTTTCAAATTTAATAACTCGTGCCGAAACATAGCAAATCAATCCGGAATGACTTCAAATTTTTCACACAAGTCATAAATGACATAACGGAGCTATTGAAATTTCCAGAATCAGATTCCGACCTCGATATCAAAAAGTCAACCTCCCGGTCAAACTTTCCAAAAATACAACTTTCGTCATTTCAAGCCTAATTCAACTACGGACCTCAAAAATATCTTCCGGACATGCTCCTAAGTCCAAAATCACCATACGGAGCTATCGGAATCATCAAAATTCTGTTCCGGGTTCAAATTCATAAAAAGTCAAACATGGTCAAGTCTCATAATTTAAAGCTTCAACCATGAAATCTATTCTTCCAATTCGATTCCGAATAACATGAAAACCAAAACCGACGATTCACATAAGTCATAATACATCATACGAAGCTACTCATACCCATAAACTACCGAGAAAAGTGCAAATATTCAAAATGACCGGTTAGGTCGTTACAAGTCTAAACCCTAGTATAATTGTAGGGATAGCTAGGGTTATAGTAATTACTAAAATTATTGTATTTTTCCCTAGTGGGCCCTAAGAGCACCCCTTATGGGTGGACTCTATTTCCTACATATCCCACTCACACATAATGGGAGTGCTCATCTTATCTAAGAAACATATTCTCTTCTCATCTCCTCAATCATTCATACAGGGAAGCAGACTGTGCGACCAGCATACTATGAGAGCTAAGTGCTATACATTTGTTAGGAGTATATAGCCTCTCGTCGAGTACAAACCTACAAGTAGATCATAAAGTATGCAGTACCCTAGATCATATGAATCACATTTTATATACTCTCAAAATCTCATTTATCATTATTTCTTGTATTCACAATCATAACTCATAAGTTATAATTAGTGCACCAGTGAATACAAACAAATGAGATTCCATCAATGATCTTCCTCTTCTCACGATCCCATTAACTTTAGTATGACTGTTTTTCTAGATATGCTCCTCTAGACTGAATATGTGTACATGGTCTTTTGGAAATACACTAAGATAGTTAACATTACACTAAGTATCAAGTATCTGATTAGAGTCTCTGAGGGTACAAAATATTGAGCCATCATAAAGGCTCTGGGTCACACACTACAATAAGTTGAGAATGGACTTATGTTAACCCAATTGGTCAACAATAGCACACATGGTATGAAATACGTGTTACAACATTTTCTCCTTTTTCTCAAGGAGCGTATGTCTTTATCTCATAAAGGATGTTGTACAGATGATATATAGACACCATAAGTATCTAAATTTAAGTTTTTTGGTCTACAAAATCATATTTAACCTACATTTGGCTCACAAAGTAGACTAGGTGAACAATTTTCACCCTAATGACTTTATGTTATTGTTTAAACGACATTCTGATTTTAAGCGAATAGCTCTCAAATTATCCTTATGATAATTTTGCTTAAAAACATGTCTCGTCTCATCACATCACTAAGATAAGGAGGCGGTTGCCTGTATGAGAAGGCCAACCTCTTGTCTACCCGACATACTTATCAAAAAGAATAAAGAATGCACATAACATTCAACAATAAAAATATATATGTATGTAAATCAACTTTATTGATAATCAAAGAACATAAGTTTTGTGAATACGGGATAATAAATAACAAAATAAAGTATCTCAGAGTCTACGCAAGCCTTGAGACCTAGTGTGTCTCACAAATACATCTCTAGACAAAGACTTAGTCAATGGATCTACTAACATATCTTTTGTAGACACATACTTCACATTCACTACCTTGCGCCTAACCATGTCTCTCGCATAGTTATACTTGATATCTATATGTTTGGTTTTACAATGAAACTTAGGGTCCTTGGTGGAGGATATTGCAGCCTCACCGTCACAGTAGACTTATAGTGATTCAGTATTTTCAGCGATATCCAACAAGTATTCCAAGAACCTTTTCAACCAAAACAATTTCTTGTGCTGCTGATGTGAGAGCGACGTATTCGACTTCCATCGTAGATAGTGATACACATGATTGTTTCTTACTACTCCATGATATGGTGCCATCCCTGAGTAAGAAAATATATCCTGAGGTAGTGTAATGATCCGGCCGATCGTTTCGAGTATTACAACCCTGTCTCCCCATTTATTGCTCAAATTATGCTTTACGTTTATTATTTGACTTTCTGGGGTAATTGGTTCGGAACTGGTGAGATTTTGGAATGATTTGGAACACTTAGTTCCAAGGTTTATAACTTAAGTTGAAAAGGTTGACCGGATGTTGACTTATGTGTAACGACCCAGAAAATTTTTGCTAAGGAAATTAAGGTTTCGTGGTGCCGAACTAGGCTTACGTGTTTGAGCAAAATACATTTCTACGGCGCACTATGCGACCGTATAATCACTCTACGGACCGCATAATGGCCGCAAAGTGAAGTAGGTTAGGCAAGTTTGGAGATCAGGTTTGCGGTGCATTATGTGACCGCAGAACAGGTCTGTGGGCCACATAATGACAACAGACTAAGTCAGTTTTGCCCAGTTCTGGAGGGAAAATATCCGGCCTATTCTGTGGACTGCAGAAGCATTATGCGGTCGCATATGCAACCGCAGACCTGTGTCGGGGCAGTTTTTTTTCTAATTTTTGTAACCCCACCCTATTTTGATAAATAACCTTTGGAGGTCATTTTGAAGGGTTTCATATGATACTTTAGAGAGAGGTGAGAGAATATTATAGAGATAAAGTGAAGACCTAGTCATTTGTCTATCAATTCTTGTTCAAGGTTTAAAGATTTCACAAGGATCTTGCTAGGGCTTCAAAGAGGTAAGAATTTCTAACCCTAGTCTTCAATTTAGAGTTTGGGTAAAGATGGGTAATTGGGACTTAAGAGTATGATTCTTGGGGATGAGAGTATTATTTATACATACACATACCAATAAGGTTTGTGGAAAGATTGTTGAGGACAAATGGGAAGATTGGGTTGAAAATGGTAGAAATCTTCAAAGACTTTAATTGAATATTTGAGGGTCGAGTTGATGTCGGAATTTGGTAAAATTTATATGGTTGGGCTCGTGGTTGTATGGGAGTTCATAGTTTATAATTTTTGTCGGGTTCTGAGACGTGGGCCCCATGAGCGATTTTTGAGTGCAATTTCGGATTTTGCTAGAAAATTAGTATTTTCATATGGAATTAATTGCTATAATTTGTTTGGACTTAATCAAATTATTTGTGGCTAGATTCGAGGAGTTTGGAGACCGATTCGCGAGGAAAAGGCATTGCAGAATAAAGAATTAGACGGTTTGAGATAAGTAACAGTTCTAAATTTGGTCCTGAGGGTATGAAACCCCAGATTTTTATGATATGTGATTGGTTTTGAGGTGACGCACATGCTAGATGACGGGCATATGGGCGTGCACTATAGGAATTGTGACTTGATCAATTCCATGGAACTATGTAGTTGAATAATCTATTGATATCCGTACATTTTCCACGTATTAGAGAATTTGAACTATAAATCATGTTTAAACCATGTATTTACACTGTTGGGACCCACAGAGGTCATGTACATGTTGAATTATCCGCTAAATTATTGTTTCACACTCAGTCACGATTTTACTACATATTACATCTCAGTCTCTATTGTTTATTATTGATGCATCATATCATTTCTATTTGGGCTGCTTATCATGATTTCTGAGAGCCCGAAAGACTGGAGAGATTGATGACTGAGTGAGGCCGAGAGCCTGATTGTGAGGATATTTATGGTATCGGGCTGCACGTCATAGCATATTTCATTATTATATTCCATGATTGGCTTGTTATAATGTTTGGGCTGAAAATGGCCCTCCGGAGTCTGTACATACCCCCAGTGAGTGCAGGTTCCTACTGAGTGCGAGTGTCGAGTGATTGAGAGGAATGAGTGACTGTGAGGTTGGAGTGAATGGGAGGACTGAGTGACTGTTGCTCTGAGAGGATGCATTGATTTCATTGTTGTTACACTTCAACTGTCATATATCACTATTTGTTTTTGGAAATTTCTAAAAGATTTTATCTTCTTTTTCAGTCGAACTTGATATGAAATTACTGTTGAGTTTTAAATGTTGAATATGAAAGCATGCCTATCTTCTTGTGTTAGAAATTACTGTAATTGGACTTAGCCGTGAAGCTCGTCACTATCTTCAGCTCTTTATTTAGTATTGTTACTTGCTGAGTTGGTTGTACTCATACTACACCTTGCACCTCGTGTGCAGATCCAGGTATGTCCGAACACGACGTTTGCTAGTTTTTCAAAGCTTTATCCGTTGGAGACTATCGAGGTAGTATCTTGACGTCCGCAGACCTTGACTCTCTTTCCTTTTAGTTTTTGTGTTGTTCTATATTTTCAGACAATGTTTTATCAGTCAGACATTGTTATCGTTTAGATGCTCATGTACTCAGTGACACCAGATTTTGGGAGTATTTGTATCGGTATATGCGAGATTTTTTTGTTGTATTTAAATATTATGTTTTCAAACTTAAAGGAAATCGTGATTTATTGAGGTTGTCGGCTTGCCTAGTATTGAGATAGGCTTCATCACGACAGGTTAGGATTTTTAGGTCGTGACAGGCAAACTTCCTTTCGTCTAGATCTCCTCCATGATCAGCATCACTTTATCCAATAAATCGCAGGTCCTTGCTGCCTTGGTAACAAAGGGCATAATCAGCAGTTCCCTTCAGATATCTCATGATCCTCTTTACTGCTTGTCAATGTGCTAAACCTGGGTCGATTTGATATCTACTTACCAACAAAATATATAGTTTACCCATCGACACTGTTACAAACCTTTCGTTCACGAAAAACCTTTTACACACTCAATCTTTTAAAAGTATGCGTAAGACACACCACTTTTTGGCTTGACCAATTTTTCAGATAACGTGAAAGTCACGCTCTAATAGGATCGTGACACGTGTCATTGACTTTAAAAAGGAAAAAATATATTAGAAATTACAATTAATACCCATCTTCTTCATCTTCTCATTTTCTATCTTAAACATCATTGTTGCTGCCACCATGGTTGTTTGTGAGAAAGTTTTAAACAACACCAAAATTCAACTATACTATCTAAACAACTAGCCGAAAATAATCGAGCAACAAATTGAGTTCAATAACCCAATAATCAACAAGACCCAGTTAAATTTTCAAGCTTTTTTCATACCCCAACAATGATGGATTCTAGATTTTTTCACCAAACCTTCAATACTACTGTTAAACCTTTTAAATATATCACAAATAAATAATTTTCACAATATTTTGACAATAAACCAACAAAAACTGCTCAATTTTAGATCTAAAATTTTATGTTCTTTCAAAAATTCTATTTACTTAACAGATATCAGGTCTAGTGCATACCATAGCATACATTAGACTTCTGACTGCACTCCTATAAGGAACTCGACTCATTCTTTCTGTCTCTTCAAGAGTCTTAGGACACATCTGACTTCCCAAGGTATGGCCTTTACTGATAGGAGTTTCAACTGGGCTACTATTTTGCATATTGAATCGTTCAAGAACTTTTTTAATGTAATTCTCTTGTGAGAGATACAATAGTTTCTTTGGACGATCTATTGAAATCTTAACTCCAAGAATATATGCAGCTTCACCCATATCTTTCATCTCAAATTGAGATGACAACCATGACTTTATCTCGGTGATAAACTCCTTATCATTTCCGGCTATTAGTATGTTATCTACATACAATGTTAAAATCACAAGCTTGTTTCTTGATCTCTTGGTATAAACGCAATGGTATTCATCCATCATGGTAAAACCATTGGATACAAGAACATTCTGAAAGCGTATATACCACTGCCTTGAAGATTGTTTGAGGCCATAAATAGACTTCAAAAGTATACAAACCTTTTGTTTGTGGACCTTTTCAATGAAACACTCATATTGTTCCATATAGATTTCTTCATCTAGTTCTCTATTGAGAAATGCAGCATTTACATCCATCTTATGTAACTCAAGATCCAAGCTTGCAACAATAGCTAGAACCAAGCGAATTGAGGTAAATCATACAGCAGGCGAGAAAGTTTCTTCGTAGTCTATTCCTTTATGCTGTGCATACCCTTTCGCCACCAGTTGAGCCTTATATCTCTCAACTGTGCCATCAGCCTTGAGCTTAATTTTGAGAACCCATTTGCTCCCAATTGCTTTGTGTCCTTCAAGGAGGTCAACTAGTTCCCAAACTTTGTTGACTCTCATAGACTCTAATTCATCTGCCATTGCTTTTGTCCATTTATACTTAGAAGGGCATGAGAGAGCCTTTTTATAAATTTTAGGCTTATTTTCTTCTTATAGGAACATCATAAATAGTTCGCCGCCTTCAACATCAAATCATCGACGGGGAATCTTTTTATGACAACCACGTCTTATTATGATTCATCATTGTTCCCATTTGGATCAATGTTGCTCCCATTCTGATCAAGATCATTCATCCTGCTCCCACTTGGAACAAGATATGTGACCATCTCGCGCCCACTTGGAACAAGATCTATTTGGTCACTTCCACTAAATGTAGAAGGATTACTTTCATTCATATATGATGATGAAGGATGTCTTTGATGAGAAACTAATTCATCATCTGCTAAAATTCTCCCACTAGAATAAAGTGATCCTTGTACTTCTTGATTCATTACCTCAAATAAGGTTAGGTCTTGACCTACCTCTCCCTTCTTAGGGAACTCATCCTCTAAGAATGTGACATCTCGTGATTCAAACTCAGTTACATTCCCATTGTCTTGCTGACCTATAAACACATAACCCTTTGAGGTTTCAGAGTATCTTATAAAGATACTTTTCTTTCCTATCGAGCCCAATTTTCCATATTTGTGAGAGGAATCATCTGTATAGGCAACATAACCCTAAGGTCTTAATATACTCAGGTCGGGTTGTCTTCCAGTCCTTAACTCATATGGAGTAGTAGTAACTGATTTTGTAGGCACTCGGTTAAGCACAAAGGTGGAAGTAAGCAACGTATCACCCCAGTAACTAATTGGGAGGTTAGCTTGTGCCATCATTGACCTAACCATTTCTAGGAGCGTTTTATTTCTTCTCTCCGCAACACCATTTTGTTGTAGAATATTTGGGATTGTCAACTGATGAACTATTCCCTTTTCATAACATAAATTATTAAATTGGGTTGATAAGTATTCACAACCACGGTCAGTTCGAAGAGCTTTTATCTTCTTGTCTAATTGATTTTCCACTAAGTTCATATAGCATTTAAAGGAACTTATTGCTTCTAATTTATGGGAAATTAAATAGACATAACTGAAACGGGTAAAGTCATCAATAAATGTAATAAAATCACTTGCTCCATGACTAGCCCTAACATTCATAGGCCCACATATGTCCGGATGGACTAATTGCAAAGGATAATCGGCTTTAGTCGCCTGACCAAAAGGTTTTCTTGAAGATTCTCCAGCTAAAAAATTTCACAAGTGGACAATTCCACATGTTCAATGCTGGAAAGCAAACCTTGTTTTGCTAACCTTTGCATTCTTTGTTGACCAATATAACCAAGTCTAGCATGCCATATGTTTACATCACTACCATATTTATGTGAAGAAACAAACATAGAAAAAATAGCACTATTATTAAATGAATCATAATCCAAATCCATAATAATTAAACCTCCGGTCACATCACCAAAACCAAATAAAATTGGACCAAAAGTCTACTTGGTAGAATTGCCATGACAAAATAAGTCAAATCCTAGCTTAAGCAAAACTGAAATTGAAATAACATTTCGGTGAATTGTTGGTACAAAGAGAACATCATGTAGTATTAGGTCTCAACCACCACGCAGTACTAACTTGTATGTACTGATCCCTTCAACATCAACTTTATTGTTGTTGCCTACATATATCCACTTTGCTCCATGTGGAACTCGCCGAAATTCAACAAAGGTAGTGCGTTCCCAGGCTATGTGGTCCATTGCTCTTGAGTCTACAATCCACAAAGGATTAGATTCAGTTAGAAAAATAGAACTAGAAACATAAAGTTAACTAATTCGAGCATCTTGAAATACCTTTCTAGGAGGCTCAGAGCAATCTCTGGCATAGTGACCCTTTTTGTCACAATTATAGCATTTCACTTTAGCAACTTTGACACGTTTGGTATGTCTGTTCTTGCCTTTTTCAGTCTTTGCCCTTTTAGCAGGCTGAGCTTGCTGAGCTTGAGGTGGCCCTCTCTTCTTTCCCCAATTCCTTTTCTTTGAATCACTCTTGGTTTTGGAGGTTGCTGTCATGTTCAACTCAGCTATTGGCTTTGCAGCCTCGAGTCGTTCCTCCTCTAACTCAAGATGCCTACGGACATCTTCTAGAGTTGTGATTCGCTCATTATGGGTCAAATACATTTTCATATGATCCCAAGAACTAGGTAAAGAGTATATGACGGCTTGGATTTATTTTTCATTAGTCAACACATGACTAGTATCTTTCAACTCCCCGATCATATTTGTCATTTACCTCAGATGTGTTTTCATTGAATGTTCTGGCATTTCTTATATGAATCAAATTTGATCATTAAGGATCGCAGCCTTGCAGTGGAACATGTACCAAACCTTTTCCTCAAAGCATTCCAAATATCCATAGCTCTTTGATGATCCTTAAACTCCCTTAGGATGTCATCATCCAAGGTGCTCAATAACGTAATGCGAGCAATGGAGTTCTTTTTCTTCCAATTGTCATAGGCTTCATGCTCACGCCTATGCTGAGCAGTGTTGCCTTCCTCAGGCTCATTCATGACATTGTTAATGGCCTCCAGAGCCTCTTGCTCCTCTAGCACATACTAGACTTTCAAGCTCCAAGTTTCATAGTTGTTACCATTGAGTTTCAACTCTTTGTTGAGCTCAGTAACAATATTTTTCCAAGTAATAATCATTCTTTAACAAAATAAAAATATTATTGTCACGAACCAAAATCCACTAGTGGTCGTGATGGCACCTAACACTGCTGTCAGGCGAGCCAATAGTGATTAGTCAATTTAATTACTCATTCTAGTACCTTAAAATCATAATTTTTATTAATGAAATGGTGTGAAATATAATTTACACGAACTACAATAGTGAACAACCTGTAGGAACCCCCAAAATCATGTGTCATAAGTGCATGAGCATCAACTAGGAAATATAATAAAATACAATATCTGTTTGGAATATACGTTAGACAGAAAAATATAAATAACTCTAATGGAGACTCTACAGACTGTGGATCATAACATGAAATACAGCTCACGGTAAAGTCTCTGAAATGGCTGCGCCTCTACGCCCAAAGACCATCGGGCATATGTGTACCTGTATAAAAAGTGCAACAAGTGTAATTTGAGTACGTAAATCAACGCGTACCCAATAAGTATCTAGCCTAACCCCAGAGAAGTAGTGACGAGGGGTCGACATCGACACTTACTAGTGGTCCAATAAGACAAATAGAGTAGAAATGGCATACGTAAATCAGAGAAAGTAAACGAAGTAACAAGTATAATATGTGGTACAATCCTCATCTCAGCAATAACTTAAACTCTCATCTAGTAGCTACCTCCTCAATCGGAGTATATATAATGGACGTTACCAGATAGGTCGTCACAGTTCAATCAGAAAAAGCTCACAGATATAATGGTTTCTTGCTAATTATTACGCACAATTTCATAAGAGTATTTTTTTGAAATGCCAAGGCGTACGGCCCGATCCATCATAACATTCCCAAACCATAGATATATCTATTTTATTATCGGGGCGAACGGCCCGCTCCCATGAGAGTGTGGTACATAAATCCTGCCGAAGCGTATGGGCCGATCCATCATAGTGTGCGCACTGCCGAGAGTCGAACGGTACGAACCATAGGTGTATCTATCCTGCCAAAGCGAACGGCTCGATCCCATTAGAGTAGGAAGCTTTAACGGGTCCTTGACCCCACTCACGAATAGACATGTGAGTTATAAATTTTTAAGGGAAACCTTTCGGTGAGAACGCATAACGTGGGAGAAATTCGTAAGAGGAGTACAATTATCTCGCGGCTAATCATGAAGCCCGTCGAATCTCTACAACAGCAAGTCTATCACTCTACACAAGTCCAGTCTCAAGTCGCAATGTAATATGAAGGGATTTAATAGGCAAGAGACAACTCAAATAGTACAGTTATAGCATGGCGAAAACCTAAGTCTACCCGAACATAACATGAATCTAGCTACGCACAGACTCTCGTCACCCGATGCGTACATAGCACCTACAACAAGTAACATATAACAAATACATTACCTAGGGGTAGTTTCCCCCTCACAGAATTAGACAGGAGACTTACCTCGATCCGAAGTTCCATAACCAGCTCCAACACCCCTCAAACGCCTCAAACCAAAGCTCGTCAATCCAAAACTATTCAAACAATGTGCAAACCAATCAAAAGATAATCTAATACCCATAATTAATCAATTTAAACAAATTCCCAACTCCGCTCGAAAAGTCTATAAAATCAACTCTCGGACCCACGTGCCCGGATTCCAAAACTTTTTGAAGGTAAACTTTACCCATAACACCACAAACTAAAATATATAACTTATTCCAAATTCTATGTCCAATTTCGTGATCAAATTTCAAAAATATAAATTCTAGGTTATCTACCAAAAACCCCATAATTTCTACTAATTTCCATGTTTAAATCCTTATACAAATCATGTATTTAACTTGTAATAGGTGGGAATCACTTACCTTGTGGTGCTTGATGAAAATCTCCCCTTGAAGCTCTCCAAAATCTTCCCAACCAAGTGAGAAAATGAGGTAAATGAGCAAAACCCCGATTTAAAACAATCTGCCCAACCGACTTTCCGCACATGCGGAACACCAGCCGCACATGTGACATCGCATGTGCGGTTCTAACTTAGTCCAGGCACGTCCGCATCTGCAGAACCAAATGCGTATCTGCGCTTCCGCTTCTGCAGCCCAGGAGCACTTCTGCGCACGTGCTCTTGCGAACCATGTCCGCTTCTGTGATCAACAGGCCTCCCAGGCCTTTTCGCTACTGCGGTCTTCGCGTCGCACTTGCGACCACAGGCCACCTTCTCCAAGTTCGATTCTGTGCCCAAATGCTTGCTTCTGCGAGCTCGCACCTGCAGTCAATCTTGCGCAGGTGCGATTACATCAGAGATGGTGCACTTTAGCCACTCACACAAGTCCAAATTGATCCGAAAATCACATGAGGCCCCCCGGACCTCGACCAAATATACCAACCAGTCCTAAAATATCATACGAACTTAGTTGAGCCTTTAAATCATATCAAACAATGCTAAAAACACGAATCGCGCATCGATTCAGGCCTAATGATCTTTCAAAACTTCACACTTCTACATCTGACGTTGAAACCTATCAAATCAAGTCCGATTAACCTCAAATTTTACACACAAGTCCTAATTGATATTACAGACATATTTCAACTTTCGGAATCGGAATACGACCCCGATATCAAAAAGTTCACTCCCGGTCAAACTTCCCAAAAATCATCCAATTTTCAACTTCCGCCATTTGACGCCGAAACAACCTACGGACCTCCAAACCAATATCCGGATACGCTCATAAGACCAAAATCATCATACGAACCCATTGAAACCTTCAAATCCCGATTCCGAGATCGTTTACTCATAAGTCAAACCTTAGGCAATTCTTCCAACTTAAAACTTTCGAAATTAGAATTTTCTTTCCAAATCAATCCCGAAATTTTCGAAATTCAATTCCGACCACACATACAAGTCATAAAAACTGAAGTGAAACTACTTAAGGCCTCAAACCGCCGAACGACGCGCTAGAGCTCAAAATGACCGGTCGGGTCGTTACAATTATGAGGATAAAAAAAATAACGCAAGGCACTGTGTTCACAATCATCGTCCAAAAATTAAAATATTATGAAAATTATATTCAATTATTTAGCTAAGCGTCTTAATCATGTTTAAGATAACATAATTATCTTCCATGATTTTATAATCCCATGTGGATCATAAGTTAACAAATAACTTATATTAGCATGCAAATAAAATTAATGTCAAACTAATTAACATTTATTACATGTTATTCATATTCACATAAAATTTATTTTAATGTTAAACTAATTAACATATTAAACATGTTAAACAAATTAACAAGTATTGCTAATATTAAACTAATTAATATTTATATCATACTCAACAAATTAACTTAAAGCATGTGTTAAACTAATTAACAGAAGTAATGTTAAAAATAATTAACATTCTAAGCATGTTAAATAAATTAACAAATAAATATAATGTTAAACAAATTAACATTTTAAAGCATGTTAAACAAATTAACAAATAAATTCAATGTTAAACAAATTAACATTTCAAGCATGTTAAACAAATTAATAAATAAATTTAATGTTAAACAAATTAACATATAAATTTAATATTAAACAAATTAACATTTCAAGCATGTTAAACAAATTAACAAACAAGTTTAATGTTAAACTAATTAATATTTCAAGCAAATCGGATAATAAAACAATTATAGTTTTCATGAAAGAATATAAATACTAAATTTATATTCTGAAAATTAAGTCCATATGACTATTTTAATAATCTGTAATTTATTAATAAAAATAAAATTCTCTTGGTAGTATTTAATTAGGCCATTAGCCCGTAGTAAAAGCTAAAGAGATTATATACAATGGGCCTTTAGCCCAAGGTTATAAATCTGCAACTTTTTAAAGAAAGAAGCACATCAGCTCCAAGCCCAATTAAAGGTTAATTCTTTATTTTTAGCCAACTCTAAGTGGGCCTTTAGCCCATCAAGAAAAAGGAAGCCCTAGCTTCTGTAGATGGCAGCCACCAAAAAAATATTTTTATTTTTATTTTTATTATTAAATCAGATTTTATGGAGAGAGAAACCCTAAGTTTCTTTTTCACTTTTTCTCCAACTCCTTTGGCCGCCACCCTCCATTGAAGCACCAAGTTTCAACTCTTTTTTTTGTTGTTTATTTTCAGAGAAGGGGGAAGCCATAGCCTCTCTAACCTTCTTCTTAGTGGCTAAAAAACAACAAAAAAAATGGATATCCACCAGCGGCGGCGGTGGTATTCCGGCGACGGCAGTGTTCCGGCGGCTACAAGGCGGCGAGAAATCGAGACAACCCAAAAAAATCGATTTCTTTGTTTTTTTAAAAAAAAAAAATCGAATAAATTCCAGATTGTTTTCAAACATATCAAATATAATTTTGTCAATAAAAGTATCTACAAAGTTGTTACAAATTACAGCAATTAATGTAGTGATACAAGTTTGTGAGTGTACAAATAGCCATTGGAATCCACACGATCAGTTTTGAAAAGTAATTTTAAAAAAAACTATTATTATCCATCAGTTTTGAACACCAATTCAAAAAATTTATCGGATAAAAAAAAGAGTTAAACTCATTAACTGTTCTCAATGGCATAGAGAAATATTCAAAAAATATATATACACGTAGTTCTAGATTTACACGGAGTAATAGAACTATTCTAATATTATATTTTTCGGACCAAAAAACCAGTTTATGGCTCTGATACCAATGAAGAACACCTTAATCTAAACATATTAGATTTACCGCGTAAATCGTAAAACGAGAACTTACTTGTTCTTGTAGCGGAAGGAACAGACAAATCGCAACTAGAATTACTGGTCGGCGGTGGTTGTCACAGTATATTGGATCAACCCCTAAGTCACAGTCTAAACTCTAGTATAATTGTAGGAGAAGACTAAGCGTCGTAAAAATACTGTGTATTCTGTATTTTAGAAGTACACCATATGTGTACTTATATAGGGATAGCTAGGGTTATAGTAATTACTAAAATTATTGTGTTTTGCCCTAGTGGGCCCTAAGAGCACCCCTTATGGGTGGACTCTATTTTCTACATTTACTAAACATATATTTACTTACCAAAACTTTAACAAAGTAAGATTGAAATAATATTTAAGTAATAAAAAACCCGAAAAACCAGATAAAACCGAACCAATCCAAACCGATAGAGTTGGTTTGATTTGAGTTTTATCAAAATCAAACCAACTCGGTCCATGTACACCCCTAGTGTGTGAGCTAGCCTTATGACAAATACATCACGTTTGTGTTATTTTTATTTCCTAAACTAGCACGGAAAAGAAAGTTTGACTCTAAAGTGTTCGAGAATTCTAAGTTTCTCGATCCTTTAATATACAATTAGTCAATTCTTTTTGCAACGGGGCGTGAAAGAGATATAACTGGACGGCCTATCGAAAAAGTGATATAACTCAACATTAAGAGAAATCCATGGGTTTCATTCCTTTTCAACTTTGAGAATACCAGAGAGAAACTCTCCCCCTCTCTAAGAATACCTACACGGACATAATCACACCACTGCTAATTATACCACCGGAACCATCGGACAAAAATAATCAAATATCTGGAAGAAATAACAACACACTCGTACAATAAAATGTTACTTGAAAAGCAGGCAGTAAGCCAAACAGAGTATTACGATGAAATCCCCCCCCCCCCCCCTCCAAATCATCAAAGATGATAAAGGAAAAAGTATTGAAGGCTCAATTGCCCTCTCACAAGAAGACAAAAAAACCATGGCGCTTCTCAGTAATCATAAAGGTCTTTGGTCGTAGAATGTCTCACCATTACCTTCGATCTAAATTGATTGACCTACGGAAACCATCAAAACAGTTAATCTTGATTGACT
Organism: Nicotiana tomentosiformis; assembly: GCF_000390325.3. Taxonomy (NCBI): domain Eukaryota; kingdom Viridiplantae; phylum Streptophyta; class Magnoliopsida; order Solanales; family Solanaceae; genus Nicotiana; species Nicotiana tomentosiformis. The sequence continues at coordinate 192,042,625 of NC_090813.1, read as the reverse complement.
TAGGATAGGACTTCTTCATTGTCAAATTTGGTCTAGAGGAAAATATGGCTAAGACACTACATCTAGGGCCATGGTTTGTCTCTGAAAATTTTCTACCAGTGCGCAAATGGGAACCAAAATTCATCCCGCAAGAAGCTACACTATCTTTCACAACCATCTGGATTCGCCTACCCCAACTACCAATAGAATTCTATGATAAAGAAATACTGAAAAAAGTTAGTAGGAAACTTGGTAAACTACTCAAAATTGACTCATGCACATATTCCATATTGAGAGGAAGGTATGCACGCATCTATACCCAAGTCCCGCTTGAAACCCCAGTGGAAACATCAGTCATCATAGGTGATCACAAGCAAGTAGTGATTTATGAAGGTGAAGGTACTTTATGTACAACATATGAAAGAATTGGCCACACGACAAAAAATTGTAAATTCAAAAAAAAATCAACCATCACAAGAAACCCCTGAAAATTCGGAAATACACACCAAAGAGGGTGAGGATGATGGATGGAAGACATTCACTTTCCCTAGACAAAAGAAACCCAGCCAACAACCTATGGAGGGAAGGAATAACGGAAGCGAAAGCGATCAACATCATGCACAAAAAAGACAAAAAATCCAGTAAAGATGTTCGATCCAAACTCTGGTAAGTTTTCGGAAATCAAAACTTTTCAATATAATTCAAAATTCGGTAAAATGCAATCCAAGAATCACAAATAGGCCCAGTGGCCCTATGAATAAACAAACTCCCACATCCCACTCCGCAGCAGCCCAACCCACGAGGCCCCAGCCCAAGCAAAGTGCCACACGTAAGGCGGGAACGGGGCCTGATGGAGCTAATATCGAAAAAACAGTTGGGCCTCTTAATGATGCCTATTAGTAGGCCCCGGTCACTAGCCCAACCACAGACCTATACCCAACTAGGGATGTGGTCTTGGACCCCCACATCACTACCCAATCACCCAATGGGGTCCATACCCAATTTGATCCACCTAGCCAAAATAATTATCCCTGCCCAAATACCTACGTGCCCCCTACTCCCCTCCTAGCGGAGTACTCTGATGGGGAAAAATCACCACACTCCATGGACACTCAAGGTACTCACGTGAGAATTCACCCAATCTCAGGTGACATGACACCTTCCGTCCACTCCAACAGATATCACATTAATTATATATTCAATTTACCATATGCAATAACTGATGACCTTTCCACTAATCAAGATTTGACCCCAAATGACACCATTATGAGTCGTCTCATTAACATAACCCCTACCCTCAGCCAAAGAGTAAAAATAAAAAAACAAAAAAATAGAGAAAACCCAACAACCACCCACTATTGTGACGTCTCTTCCACTGTCGCCGGACCACTCACGGGCACTATGGCTGGAAGTGGCACTTCAAGGCCAATGCCTAGCCTATAATTTCACCCTGGGAAATCAACCAGTCACCCTGATTGTTCAAAACCTTGCTCATCTGGTGAGGGTAACAGTGGAGGCCCCTAAACAGGGCCTTGGCAGCCTTTGGCCCAAACATGTGGCAGGAGATCACAAGCAACAGTAACATGAAACCCAATCTAGACCCACCAATGATCAACAATGTCATCTCCCAAGCTTTTCAATCAATCCCCTTCTTCCCAGACACGGAAGCGGAGGACCCAACAGCGTCTCCAGTGTTTGTGACTATCGAGCCTCAATCCCATCAAACTACATCACCTTCTGCTCCAATAGAGAAGAACCAGCCATCACCACTAGGAAATGTTACAAGGATGATCAACAAAGCCCTAAAGCTTCTGAAAAGTAGAAGCCCTATGGAAATTGAGGGAACAGCCTACGGCCTTCTATGCACAGACTCTCTCCTACTGGACCAAGTTAGAGCAATCGAGTTCAGTGTGGAGAGCAGCGAGGTTCTTGTGCTTCTCTGTCCCAAGGCCCTGACCAAGTGTGGTCTGAGCCTGGTCTCTCACCACAGTCAAGGTGTGACCAAACCACTCCTCAATCTGACCCCAGTACTGAGCATGAAGAACAGGAACCAAAAGAAATCAATGACGTCTCCCCATAGGATAGAGAAGGCTCACAGAAACCAGTTCCCCAACTGCCAATCACCCCTGATGAGTTACATCATATGGAATGATAGGGGTGAAAATAGTGTGGAATTCAAGAGACACTTCCTTGAGATGGTGCAGCTCCACAAACCAGCATTGTTGGTTCTATTAGAATATAAGATGGCTGACCATAAGAAACTGACTGAGGAACTGTATTTCGATATGCTTATCCAGTCTCCGGCAGTGGGGTTATCAGGTAGAAATGTTATGATATGGAAATAGGACTACGTCACTGTTGATGAGGTATCTACTACCCCTCAGGGCATCCATGCCATGGTGAAGGTACTCACATCCCATACTCCTTGGTTATTTTCAGCCATTTATGTTAGCACCATATTAGCTGATAGGAAATTGTTATGGGATAGTCTTGTACTATCTCTAAAATCAATACTGGGAATTGGTTTATAGGTGAAGACTTCAATGAAGTCTTAAAATCTAGGGATAAGTTTGGGGGTAACCCCATTAACGCAAGCCACAACAACCTCTTTTGGAACTTCCTCAATGAATGCAGGCGAGTTGACTTAGGATACAAAGGCAGTAAGTACACCTGGACTAACAAAAGATACAAAAATAGGAGTAGTCTAACCTTAGAAAGTATAGATAGGTGCTTTACTAATGATTACTGGATTTCTCAGTATCCTGAGGCTAGTGTTAACCATCTTTCTAGGGCCCACTCAGACCACTGTCCTGTTCAAATAATGCTAAAAGGGGATACTATCAATAACTCTAACATGCCCTTCAGGTTTGAAACAATGTAGACTAGCCACCCCTCATTTCCTAGTATCATCAATTAGGTCTTCACCAATAACTCCCCCCTAATCAAATCAACAAACACCTTCAAAAACTTTGTGACCCAGTGGAACAGACATACCTTTGGTAATATCTTCCACAAAAAGAGAAGGATCGTGGCCAGAATTGTTGGGACAGAAATCTCCCCGTTACCAATTTAGCAATTATCTGTTGAATCTGGAAAGTAACCTGACTAGAGAACTTGACTTTATCCTCAAGAATGAGGATGACTTCTAGAAACTCAAGTCAAGGGTCAGTTGGATAACTGAAGGTGAATCCAACACCAGGTTTTTCCACACCTCCACCCTTAATAGGAGAATAGGAACTGGCTCTATGATCAAGGGAACATTAAGGCATCTATAATGCACTTCTTCAAGAGCCTTTACATTTTCTCCCACACTCAAGCACCCATTTCCACTACCAGTCATCTGTGCATGACCCATATTCTCTCAAACTGTTAAAGAGACAGCTTGGATAGGCCCCTAGAGGATAGAGAAATCAAAATGGCCATATTCTCCTTTAAACCTTTCAAGACTCCTGGACCTGATGGGCTTTATCCATTCTTTTACCAAAGGTACTGGAGCATTGTGTGGAATTCAGTAGTTGACTTCTATAAGTTATGTTTTGACACACACTCCATGGATGAGACCATGAACCATAATCTCATTTGTCTCATCCCCAAGTGTCCCCAATCCACTATGCTCAAAAACTTCATACCAGTAGGGATTTGAAACACCATCTACAAGACCATCACTAAGATCATTATCAATAGGATCAATCCCCTTCTCCCCAATTGAAGGGACTCAAACAATGCCATCATTGTCCAAGAATACATCACCCATTTTGAGAAAATGAAAGGGAACCAGGCTCATATGATTCTCAAAATTGACTTAGAGAAAGCTTTTGACAGGCTGGAGTGGTCCTTCATTAGAGACACACTGCATGACTTCAACTTCTCACCTGGCTAACTAAGTTAACCTTATCCTGTATTAGCTCATCAAACATCTCTATCCTAGTGAATGGTGACAAAATTGATACATTCAAGCCTTCTAGGGGTATCAGGCAAGGGGACCCAATCTCCTCGTACATGTTCATTATGTGCATGGAAAGGCTCTCCAGGTCAATTGATAAAGTTGTTCAGGATAAACAATGGCTTCCTATCAGTATCAATAGGTCTGGCCCAGAGATTTCTCATCTCTTCTTTGATGATGACATTACATTGTTTGCAAAAGCAAACATTAGGAACTGCAACACTATCTACTCTATCATGCAGTCCTTCAATGAGGCTTCTAGGCAAAAACTAAATCTCACAAGTCCAGGGTTCTCTTTTCCTCTAACACAAAGCCTGACAAAATGGAAAGCCTCACAAATACCCATTCAATCCAAGCTACTACATCCTTTGGTAAGTACCTCAGATTCCTTATGTTCCAAGGAGACCCACCAATAGTGACTTCTAATTCATACTAGACAATATGCAATCCAAACTAGCTGGCTGGAAAACAAATTATCTAAATATGACTGGAAGAATCATCCTTGCCAAATCCTTCCTCGATAGCATCCAAAGCCATGTTATGCAATACATCAAATTGCCCACCAAAACTACCAACCAAATTGATAGAATCCAAGAGAATTTTATCTAGGGCACCACTCCAAATAAGAAAAAAAATGCACCTGGTTAGCTGGGACAAAGTTACTAGGCAGAAGTCTCATGGTGGGGTGGGTTTGTAGAAAGCTGGGTATAAGAATAAAGCCTCCCGTGCTGGGCTGGCCTGGAGGATTTACCATAACACCTCCAATCTATGGGCTAGAGTCTCAGTCTCAAAGCACTGTAACTGGAACCATACCCCCAAGAAGTCCAAATCTCCAACCTGGCAATGCATTCTCAAAGGTTGGGATACATGCAACAAGGCCAGTAGATGGGTTGTCCCCAAGGGAAACAGGGTGAGCTTCATCAAAGATGCCTGGATCCCAAACCAACTATCAATTAGGGACATGATTGAGGGTCTTTTAACCCCAAATGACATGGCTACCAAAGTAGATACTATCTACAATTTAGGGAACTGGATACCTCATCCATCTCCACAGACATCCCTGAGAACATTACTAACTTAATCAAATCAACCTGCATCCCTACTAACTCTGTCAAGGAAGACATGCTAATATGGGGTTGACTCCAAAGGGATCTTTTATCACCAAATCAGCATATACCTTCCTTAGCAATAATAATGAGAATCTGTTGAATGAGGAGGAAGGTAAACTCAGTTGAATTTGGAGGTTAAAAGTTCCTAACAAAATAAAAAACTTCATCTGACTGCTTGCACAGGATAGGCTACCCACTGGAGCTTTCCTACACAAAATTGGGGTTAATTGCAACCTTGAATGTTTTTTTGCTCCACAATGCCTGAAACCAGTGATCACATATTCTTTGAATGCCCCAATGCAACCCAATTCTGACATGAACTAATAGTCAAGGTAACTGCTGAAAGCCAATAATTGAATCCCATCTTCTCAACACAACTTTGGCCAATCACCTGGAATAAGCTAAAGAAGTTGTCCTTTAACAATGTTATCCCCTAGGAAACCATCCTTCCCTTTTGCTTTTGGCATATCTGGCTAGCAAGAAACCACAACCTTTTCAATAATAAGAACGATAACATCTCTGCTAAAAATACTATCACCAAATCAACTGAGTACTATATTGTCACGACCCAAACCGATAGGTTGTGACGAGTGCCCGAGTTCTACCTACCGAATACCCCTAAGCATACGTCTAAGATATAAACATGAAATAAGTGTAGGTCATGCATAATATCTACCCCTAAAACTACTGAATCGTGTAAATAACATACGTGAGGAGACACATATATATATATGTGAGGAGACATACTCAAAAGACATATATATATATACATGCGGAATACAGTAGGGCGAGCCGACAAGGCCACATACTATCCAACTATACATGACTGTCTACAGACCTCTAATAGAGTGTAAAACGGTATAAAGGATGGGACTGGACCCCGTCATACCCTTATACGTATACAAAAGTATCGTACCAAAATCCAATAGCAGCTCCGGATCAAATGGAGCACACCAACTCTCACTGAGCTAGGATCCTAAGGAGGGGGACCATCAGCCTGTCTACCTGCACCTGCGGGAACGCACACCCCCAGGAAATAGGGGCGTCAGTAAGAATAATGTACCGAGTATGTAAGGCATAAAAATCAATATATAAAAGGCATGAAAGAAACATAGAGTAAAGAACTCAACCTGTAAGTCTGAATAGCTCTATGAATCATGAAAATATTTATAATGTCATGTGTATGCGTATAAATGTCATATCATGCATAGTTATATGTGTACGTAACATCATCAAATATTTGAGGGAATCATATCAGATCATCTCAGCCTCTGTGGGCGAAATCATAAATGTATACCAGCTGATCAGGTGGTGGTGCGTATATAACGCCATAACCTTTCCCCCATACCCCATATACATATACTATACGCGTATATAATGCCATCTATTCATGGGTCAGTATACATGTCTAAATGAATGCAGTGCATAATAAAATAAGTCAATAAGATCTCTCGGAATATCATAAGACCTATGAACAGACGATATGATAGTAGTACATATGGGGAATCAAGAACATAGGTAACCCTAGTACTTCTAGGAATAGAATCATTCCTGAAAGTAGCGTGCTGGCTCGTTTCGTTGTATCATATGGATCATGCCAAAAGAAAAGAAGGGATAGCCTTAACATACCTATATGATCTATTCCTTATTACTCAACCAAGCTCAACACAACTTCTTGCATCTACAACAAGTGAAATGATATTGTCGTTAACATATAATATCGCACCATCGTATTTGGCGAGTCGTATGACTTAAGGAAAATCGAGCAGAGACTCCCCTATTTTTAATACATCCCAAAGACAACTAAGGGTCATCAACAGCCCAACAACAATAACTATAACCAACAATATCAACAACAACAATATAATCCAATATGAGTTTCTCCGATTATCTTAACAATCATATTGAGCGGCAAGCTCGTTTTTACTCATAACAAGATATAAATTGAATCCAACTCTTATTCTATAAATTATTTTACAACCTTCAGAACATCATACTTATATGTACTATATTATTTCTAGTTCAAAACATCCACAAAATGCCTTCCAAAACAGCCTCATACTTCTAGCACCTTAATTTTTATCGTCAATCACTTGTTTTTCATCTTTTCTTCTTCAATCAACTTAATTAACACCTAAAAAAGATTAACAACAGCAGACACAAGATTATCAAATTATTTCTCACAATTTCCAGCCAACACAAACCATATATTTAGCCACAAAACAGTCCAACCAAAAAGACAACTATATCCCATGTTCTTTCAAGTGCTATCTTATGGTTTTATACTCAAACAACACAACCAACACAAGATTAACCTTAGGTACAATCAAGAAGATGTTATACATACCTTGGACAGCATCTAAAACTCAAAACCCTATCTCAACTTAGCTCACAATATCCCTCAATCACACCACAACATCATAGAAGCATTCTCTTGTAGTCTTTAACACCTTTGATGGTGATTTGAGTTGATTTCCCTTGAATTTGGTTCTTGGGATCATGGTATATGTTAGGGAGGGTTTTGGAGTGCTTTTGGACGAAATTTGGGTGAGAAATGACCCTAAATGAGGCTGAAATATCTTTTAAAAGACGTAAGGTCGATGGCCATCTCAAGTGGGTCCCAACCAAGCTGCTTGCGCAGTCTCGCAAAAATGCGGATATCTCTCTACTCTGATGTCGTATCGATAAACGATTTAATACATTTGAAACTAGACTCGTAGATATTCCATTTGGTATATAATATGTTCCAAAATACCCCATATAGAATACGAAATTTATTGCTCAAAAATCTCCATTACAAGGCAAATCCTTAGTCAGTTTTTCCGCAACTTTAATCCGATTTTTTCCAAACTTTATATTTTCATCCAAACATCATATATAGAAATATTATGACTTTAAACTCTTTTAAATCATTATTAACAAGTCTCATATTCATTATGTCACCTTGGGACGCATAGGGTGTAACAATCTTCCCCCATTAGAAACATTCGTCCTCGAATGTTAAACTCCCAGAAATTTATAGAAATTTTGGCAAAGTCTCCTCTGTAACGGTACTACTACCAACCTGTCACACAGCAAACCAAAAAATACAAAGCCACACATGGCCACAATCATTAATAACACTAATGGCCTCACACGACCAATAACAATAACTAGCATAAGAATCAAGTATCATATACGTACCTAAAGGCTGTGATGTCTCAGTCTGATCCTCCTCCGGAAGCGGAAACAAGTGAGGATACCTAGTATTCATTTCTTCTTCAGTTTCCCAAGTCATCTCCTCCACATTATTGTTTCTCCAAAGTACTTTAACCAAAGCTACATCCTTAGTTTTCAATCTCCGATCTTGTCTATCAGTATAGCAATGGGATCTTCCTCATATGATAGCTGCTCTGTAACCTGAACATCGTCAACTGGAATGACTTTAGAGGGATCTCCAATACACTTACGGAGCATAGACACATGAAAGACTGGATGTACAGACTCCAAGTTAGAAGGCAAGTCTAACTCGTATGCTACTTGGCCTACTCTGCGTATAATCTTATATGGTCCAATGTACCGAGGGCTAAGCTTTCCTTTCTTACCGAATCTCATAACGCCCTTCATCGGTGATACCTTTAGGAATACCCAGTCGGCTACTTGAAACTCTAAATCTCGTCGTCGATTATCTGCATAGGACTTCTGACGACTCTGAGCTGCTAATAGCCTTTCCCTTATAAGCTTAATCTTCTCAACTGCATGTTGTACCAAATCTAGTCCTACTAACTTAGTTTCCCCAATCTCAAACCATCCGATATGAGACCTACACTTCCATTCGTATGGAGCCATCTGAATGTTGGAATGATAACTATTATTATATGCGAACTCAATAAGTGGAAGATGATTATCTCAGCTACTCCTGAAGTCCATCACACAAGCCCTTAGAATATCCTCGAGTGTCTGAATAGTACGCTCCGTCTGACCGTCTGTCTGGGGATGAAATATTGTACTAAGACTTACTTGAGTCCCCAGTCCTTTTTGGAAGGACCTCCAGAAATAAGCTGTAAACTGAGCACCTCTATCTGAGATAATAGATATAGGGACACCATGAAGTCGTACTATCTCCTTAATGTAAAGCCTTTCATAATCCTCTGTTGAATACGTAGTCCTGATAAGCAGAAAATGGGCTGAATTTGTAAGTCTATCAACAATAACCCATATAGAATCGAACTTACGATGGGTATGAGGTAAGCCTATGATGAAATCCATATTAATCACTTCCCATTTCCAAGTTAGAATCTCTATAGCCTGCAATAATCCACCGGGTTTCTGATGCTCAATCTTAACCTGTTGACAATTAGGGCAGTGAGAAACAAACTCTGCTATATCCTTCTTCATTCCGTCCCACCAGTATATTCCCCTGATATCATGATACATCTCCGTCACTCCTAGATGAATAGAATAACGAGAATAGTGATCTTCTCCCATAACCTGCTGGCGCAACCTTGTGACATTAAGAACACATAATCGACCTCGATATCGGAGGACTCCATCTCCTGTAATCTCAAATGGTGTCTTCTCCTTTTGAGGGGTTGTATCGGTGTAGTGAGCTAGCACATGATCTTCATACTGGTGTTCCTTCACTTCAGTTACTAGAGATGATGTTGTCGTGTCCTGAATAGTAACTCTGGTACCACCTGAATCTAGCAATCGAACTCCAAGATTAGCTAGCTGATGAATCTCACGAGCTATCTCACTCTTCTCTGGCTGTAAATATGATAGGCTATCCATAGATCTACGGCTGATGGCGTCGGCTACTACATTCGCCTTCCCTGGATGGTATAAAATATCAACATCATAGTCTTTCAGTAGCTCCAACCATCGCCTCTGATGTAAATTCAATTCCTTTTACTTGAATATATACTTAAGGCTCTTATGGTCCGTATAGATATCAACATGAATGCCATACAAATAGTGCCTCCACATCTTTAGTGCATGAATCACAGCGGCTAATTCTAAATTGTGGGTCGGGTAATTCTTCTCGTGGTTTCTTAGTTGTCTAGAAGCATAAGCGACAACCTTACCATGTTTCATCAATACACCACCCAATCCAACGCCCGAAGCGTTACAATAGATAACATAACTATTGGTCCCTTCTGGAAGTGTCAGAACCGGTGCTGAAGTCAATATGTCTTTCAATGCCTGGAAACTCCACTCACAAGCATTAGTACACTGAAACTTAGTTGCCTTCTAATTCAACTTTGTCAATGGTGCTGAAAGAGAAGAAAAACCCTCTACAAATCTCCTGTAATAATATGCCAAACCCAGGAAGCTACGAACCTTCATCGGTGTCGTGGGTCTAGGCCAAGTCTTCATTGCCTCAATCTTATGTGTATCAACCCGGATACCCTCACCTGAAATAATATGACCAAGGAAGGCTACAGAATTCAACCAGCATTCACATTTAGAGAATTTTGCATACAACTTCCTTTTTTGTAGAACTCTAAATACAATACGTAAATGATCTGCATGCTCAGCCTCTGAACGGGAGTAAACCAAAATATCATCTATAAATACAATCACGAACTGGTCTAGAAAGGGTCTGAACACACGGTTCATCAAGTCCATGAATATTGTTGGGGCATTGGTCAACCCGAACGACATAACTCGAAACTCAAAGTGCTCCTCACGGTGATGTACTAGGTCTGATAAAGCCTTTTTCAAGCAAATCCCTCAGTTGTTCTTTTAACTCTCTCAGCTCTGCAGGTACCATTCTATACAGAGGAATAGATATCGGATGGCTATATGGTAATGTGTCAATAGCAAACTCAATGTCCCGCTCTAGCAGAAGGCCTGGAAGTTCATCGGAAAAAACATCGACAAACTCATTAACCATCGGGATAGACTGAAGGCTCGGTGACTCTGCTTTCACATCTTGTACCCAAACTAAGTGATAAATATAGCCCTTTCTGATCATCTTCCTTGCCTTGAGATAGGAAATAAACCTACCTCTAGGCGATGCAGTATTACCTTTCCACTCCAGAATTGGCTCCCCTGAAAACTGGAACCGAACCATCTTTGATCTACAATCAATGTTAGCATAACAAGAAACTAACTAATTCATACCCATTATAACATCAAATACCATCATATCTAACTTAATCAGGTCTGCTACTATAGAACGACTATGAACTACTACTAATATAGTCTTTATATACCTGTCTAGCTATCACTGGATTCCCAACAGGTGTAGACACCTAAAAAGGTTCAATCAACTCAGGTTCTATCCCAAACTTACTAGCAACCAACGAAGTGACGTAAGATAAGGTGGAACCTGGATCAATCAATGCATATACATCATATGAGGAGACTGATAATATACCTGTAACAACATCAGGTGATGACTCGTAATCATGTCGATCCGCTAATGCATAAATACGGTTTTGAGGACCACTCGAGCTAGATGCTCCACTTCTGCCTCTACCACGACCAACTGGTGCCTGTGAACCTTGCCCGGGGGCGTACTGATGATGACGAACTGGCTACAGATCTCGTTGGCTGAACTATACCTGCACCACCTCTCATCTGACAATCTCTCATAACATGGCCTAGATAACCACAAGTATAACAAACACCCGACCATACAAGGCACTGTCCGACATGATACTTACCACATTGAGCACATCGTGGCAAAAGTGGCCCCATCTGATTTGCCTCACCCCTATAATGAGAACTAGAGGCCCTGGAACTCTGACTGGGCCTTGAATATGTGGAACAATCAAATCTCCTACTAGCAAGCTGAGGGGGTGCACTAGCCGATGGCTGGGCTGGATACCTCGGGTACTGCTATCACTGACCACCTTGAAACTCACTAGAAGGACCTGAAGATCTCGCTCTCTTACTCTGGACCCTATCATGCTCATGATCGGCCCTCTTCTTCTTACGCTCCTCTACACCCTGAGCGTACCCCTGAATATGAGAAATATCTATGTCTGGCTGAAGTGAGACTGACATACAGTCATTAAGCAGGTGCGGCTCCAACCCCATCACGAACCGGTGAACCCGATCCTCCATCTTTGCTACAATAGTGGGAGCATACCTAGCCAAAGAATCAAACTGAAGGTTGTACTCCTGAACACTCATATTACCCTGCCGAAGGGTCAAGAACCTATCAACTCTGGCCAGTCTAAGCTCTAGTGGCAAATAATGACGAAGAAAAGCCTCTGTAAACTCTTGTCATACTGCTGGAGGGGCATCCTCACCTCTGGACAACTCCCAAGACTCGTACCAATTAACTACAATATCCCGAAGTTTATAGGAAGCTAGCTCAACTGACTCAGTCGTAGTAGCCTTCATTACCCTCAAAGTTCTCTGCATTCTATCAAAAAATACCTGAGGGTCCTCATTTGGATCTGCTCTAGTGAATATGGGAGGGTCCAAATTAATGAAGTAGCGAACCCTCGCATTGATGGCCCTATCTGCATGACCGATACCTACCTCTTGGCGTCGAGCATATGCGGATACTAGTCAAGTCAATAGCTGAATAGCATCTCTCATCTCCAGATCATATGCATCTGGCTGAGGAACTGGGGGTACTGGGGTTGGCGCTGGAGCTGGTGCCCCTCGGATCTCCTCCGGAGAGGGTAGGGTATGTGAAGTCTGAGATGGATTCTCACGATGTGACTCTCCCCGAGCCCTGGTAACTCGTGGCGCTTGACTTGTAGTCTCATCATCCACAGAATTACCCTTCTGGGCGGTTGTAGCCTTCTTGGGCATCACTGAAAACATAACATATCATTAGGAAAATGAATTCTTATATCGCATGATATAAGATAAGAAGGGAGGGAAACATCATATATGTCCTGCAGCCTCCTGTTTATAAGTGTGGTGCACAACACACTCATAAACAAGACTCTACTAGACACAGTCTGTAGACAACCCTAGGATGGAAATGCTCTGATACCACTTTTGTCGCGACCCAAACCGATGAGCTGTAACGAGTGCTCGAGTTCTACCTACTGAACACCCTTAAGCATACGTCTAAGATATAAATATTAAATAAGTGTAGGTCATGCATAACATCTGCCCCCTAAACTGCTGAATAGTGTGAATAACATACGTGAGGAGACATACTCAAAAGACATATATACATATACATGCGGAATACAGTAGGGCAAGCCGACAAGGCCACATATTATCCAACTATACATGACTGTCTACAGACCTCTAATAGAATGTAAAACTGTATAAAGAATGGGACTGGGCCCCGTCGTACCCTTATATGTATACAAAAGTATCGTACCAAAATCCAATATCAGCTCCGGATCAAATAGAGCATACCAACTCTTGCGGAGCTAGGATCCTAAGGAGGGAGACCGTCAGCCTGTCTACCTGCACCTGCGGGCATGAAATGCATGCCCCAAGCAATAGGGGCGTCAGTACGAATAATGTACCGAGCATGTAAGGTATAAAAATCAATATATAAAAGGCATGAAAGAAACATGGAGTAAAGAACTCAACCTGTAAGTCTGAATAGCTTTGTGAATCATGAAAATATTTATAATGTCATACGTATACGTATAAATGTCATATTATGCATAGTTACATACGTACATAACATCATCAAGCCTCTGAGGGTATCCCATCATATCATATCAGCCTTTGTGGCCGAATTCATAAATGTATACTAGCTTATCAGGTAGTGGTGTGTATATAATGCCATAACCTTTCCCTTATACTCAACATACATATACTATACGCGTATATAATGCCATCTAGTCATGGGTCAATATACAAATATAAATGAATGCAGTGCATAATGAAATAAGTCAATAAGATCTCTCCGAATATCATGAGACCCATGAACAGACGATATGATAGTAGGACATATGGGGAATCAAGAACATAGGTAATCCTAGTACTTCTATTTCTAAGAATAGAATCATTCGTGAAAGTGGCGTGCTTGCTCGTTTCGTTGTATCATATGGATCATGCTAAAAGGAAAGAAGGTATAGTCTTAACATACCTGTATGATCTCTTCCTTATTACTCAACCAAGCTCAACACAACTTCTTGCATCTACAAGTGAAATGATATTGTCGTTAACATATAACGTCGTACCATCGTATTTGGCTAGTCGTATGGCTTAAGGAAAATCGGGCAGCAACTCCCCTATTTTTAATACATCCCAAAGACCACTAAGGTTCATAAACAACCCAACAATAACAAATATAACCAACAATAGCAACAACAACAACAACAAAAATAAAATCCAATATGAGTTTCTTCGATTATCTTAACAATCATATTGAGCGGCAAGCTCATTTTTACTCATAACAAGATATAAATTGAATCCAACTCTTATTCCATAAATTAGTTTACAACCTTAGAACATCATACTTATATGTACTATATTATTTCTGGTTTAAAACATCCACAAAATGCCTTCCAAAACAGCCTCATACGTCTAGCACCTTAATTTTTATCGTCAATCACTTATTTTTTATCTTTTCTTCTTCAATCAACTTAGTTAACACCTAGAAAATCTTAACAACAGCAACCACAATATTATCAAATTATTTCTCATAATTTTCAGCCACCACAAACCATATATTTAGCCACAAGACAGTCCAACCAAAAAGACAACCATATCCCATGTTCTTTCAAGTGTTATCTTATGGTTTTTCACTCAAACAACACAACCAACACAAAATTAACCTTAAGCACAATCAAGAAGATATTATGCATACCTTGGACAGCAGCTACAACTCAAAAACCTGTCTCAACTTAGCTCACAATAGCCCTCAATCACACCACAACATCATAAAAGCATTCTCTTGTAGTCTTTAACACCTTTAATGATGATTTGAGTTGATTTCCCTTGAGTTTGGTTCTTGGGATCTTGGGATATGTTAGGGAGGGTTTTGGAGAGTTTTTGGACGAAATTTGGGTGAGAAATGACCCTAAATGAGGCTGAAACATCTTTTAAAAGACGTAAGGTCGGTGACCATCTCAAGTGGGTCCCAACCGAGCTGCTTGCGCAGTCTCGTAAAAATGCGAATATCTCTCTACTCTGACGTCGTATCGACGAACGATTTAATGCATTTGAAACTAGACTCGTAGATATTCCATTTGGTATATAATATATCCCAAAAAGACCCCATATAGCACATGAAATTTATCCTTAGTCGGTTTTTCCGCAACGTTAATCCGATTTTTTCCAAACTTTATATTTTCATCCAAACATCATATATAGCCATATTATGACTTTAAACTCATTTAATTCATGATTAACAGGTCTCATATTCATTACGTCACCTTGGGACGCACAGGATGTAACATATATGTTGGCGCAAAAAGGTGTTACCATGTAGTCTTTCCATACCAGAGTTAAATGGGAGCCCCCCATGAGGGGACACTATAAACTCAGCACGGATGGGGAAGCCAAGGGCAACCCAGGCATTGGGGGAATTGTTAGGGTATTCCAGAATCATAATACGGATTGAATTATGGGGTATATGGAAAACATACCACACACCATCAACACTATGGCAGAGCTGAAACCACTGCTAAAGGGTCTCCAAATATTAGAACAAAATGGATGGGTTCCTTTAGACATAGCTACAAATTCGCTGAAGTAATAAAAGTGCTACTCACATGCAATATAACTTATGTTCTTATGGTTTGTGAATGCAGGTTATTGATGCAAAGGATGGACAGGGTGGTGGTAAGACACGTCTATAGGGAGCAGAATAGAGTGGCTGACGCACTGGCAAAGGAAACAGCAAATTCATTTTTTTTGGGAAGAACTACCATGCTAGCAGTTCCTCCGATGTTTGCAAATGATGTATTTTGAGCAGACATCTTAAGAACTGAAGTAGTTAGGAATTTTTTTAGCATGTAATATTGATACAACTGAACAAAACATGATCGTTTTAGGGGAACCGTAGTACCCTAGTTAGCCAGTAATCTGCAATGTAGCTTCTATTTATATATATATAATTTTCTCTTCGATCAAAAAAGAAAAAAGAAATCCACAAATAGGAGAGAGCAATTTCACATCAAAGGGGTGGTATGGGCAAATTAGACGCCTCAATTTTTTTTAGAATTTCTACTGTAGGTCGCCTGTCAAATCAGCAGGTGCGACCTGCTTTAAAATATTTTCTTACAAGTGTGCCAGTTGTAATTTAAAAATCAAGTGAAATCCACAACTAGGAGACAGCAATTCCACATCAGAGGAGTTGTATGGGAAAATTAGACGCCTCAATATTTTTATTAATATTGCAGAGTTTTTTTAACAATAGTCGCCTATACAACCGGCGACCTGCTTTATACGGAGTAGTATTTTCTCATAATTGAAATTGGTACCTGAATCTCGTCAAGCGAACAAGTTTCAGAGGTTACAAATATTTGATAAATTTCTCCAATTCCAAATGGAGGAAACTCAGTTGATTGTGTGTGTTTATTTGATTTCTATATATATATATATATAAAGGAGAGGCAGAAGCACCATATCACGACAAGTGGCTTAATCACAAAAAGCCAAGTGGCATATTTAAGATAAAACAAACCAACTTTCTAACTAAAAAATCTTCTAAATTTTAATTTTTTAATTTAATTATCTATAAATTAATAAAATAAAATATTTTATCATAAAAAAGAAAAATTAAAAAAAAAACTATCCATTCAAATTGAACAGTAGTTTCAAGTTGGAGTTTTTAAATTATTTTAAAATAAAAATTTATATATTATTAAAAGAAGAGAAAAAAGCCATCTCCTTAAGCCAAGTGGCAGTCTAGAAAAAAGTCACATGGCATAAGTAGTTAATAATTAGTTATTTAGTTAATAATTAGTTATTGGTTATTATTTTTTAATTTAAATATCTATAAATTAATAAAATAAAATATTTTATAATAAAAAACAAAATCTATATACTATTAAAAAGAGAGAAAAAAGCCCTCTCCTTAAGCCAAGTGGCAGCCTAGAAAAAAGCCACATGGCATAACTAGTTAATAATTACTTATTTAGTTAATAATTAGTTATTGGTTATTATTTTTTAATTTAACTATCTACAAATTAATAAAATAAAATATTTTATAATAATAAACGAAAATTAAGAAAAAAATTATCCAGTCAAATTGGACAGTAGTTTCAAGTTGGATATTTAAATTATTTTAAAATAATATCTATATCTATATATTATTAAAAGGAAAGGAAAAAAAGCCATCTCCTTAAGTCAAGTGGCAGCCTAGAAAAAAGCCACATGGCATAAGTAGTTAATAATTAGTTATTTAGTTAATAATTAGTTATTAGTTATTATTTTTGAATTTAAATATCTATAAATAATAAAATAAAATATTTTATAATAAAAAACAAAAATTAAAAAAACTTGTGCATTCAAGTTGGAGAGTAATTTCAAATTTGAGCTTTTAAATTATTTTAAAATAGAAAACTAAAATTACAAAAAATTAAAAAACTGCCAATTCAAAATTTCTGTGTTTTTTTAATAATTTTCGTTTTTATTTTTAAAAATAAAAATTTTATTTCTTCAGAAAATATTATTGAGAATAATAGAATAAAATATAAAATATAAAAATAAAAATCTTCTATTATATTATAAAAAAGAAAATAGCATACAAAAACTTAAATAAAGTAATATGCTAATAAAAGTTTCTATTAACAATGCACTAATACTAAATATTGAATAATATAATAAATAAAAATACAAAACAAAAAAGTTATTCGATGCCTATATAAGTCTCTTTAATTTAGTACAGATTTTATTCATTAAAATTCAGATAATATTATTGAGAACAATAGGATAAAATTTAAAATAAAAAAATATTTCAAGAGTAATAACATATATATCTTCTCTTATATTATCAAAAGAAAGTAGTAGACAAAAATATTAAATAAAGTAATATGCTAATAAAAGTTTCTATTAGCAGTGCAATAATACTAAATATTGAATAATATAATAAAGATAAATACATAACAAAAAAGTTATTCAATGACTATACAACTCTCTTTAATTTAATAGAGATTTTATTCATTAAAATTGAGATAATATTATTGAGAACAATAGGATAAAATTTAAAATAAAAAAATATTTCAAGAGTTAAAAAATATATATCTTATATTATATTACAAAAAGAAAGTAGTAGACAATAATATTAAATAAAGTAATATGCTAATAAAAATTTCTATTAACAGTGTAAAAATACTAAATATTGGATAAGTATAATAAAAAAAAATATAGACCTATATAAGTCTCGTTAATTTAATAGAGATTTTATTCATTAAAATTCAGATAATATTATTGAGAAAAATATGATAAAATTTAAAATAAAAAAATATTTTAAGAGTAATAAAATATATATCTTCAATTATATTATAAAAAGAAAGTAGTAGACAAAAATATTTAATAAAGTAATATGCTAATAAAAGTTTCTATTAATAGTGCAATGATACTAAATATTGGATAATATAATAAAGAAAAATACATAACAGAAAAGTTATTCAATGACTATACAACTCTCTTTAATTTAATAGAGATTTTATTCATTAAAATTCAGATAAATTATTGAGAACAATAGGGTAAAATTTAAAATAAAAATATATTTTAAGAGTAATAAAATATATATCTTTTATTATATTTCGAAAAGAAAGTAGTAGACAATAATATTAAATAAAGTAATATGTTAATAAAATTTTCTATTAACAATGTAAAAATATTAAATATTGGATAAGTATAATAAAGAAAAATATAGAACAAAAAATTTATTTAATAACTCTACAAGTCTCTAAAATTTAATAGAGATTTAATTCATTAAATTCAGACAATATTATTGAGAATTTTAGAATAAAATTTAAATTAAAAAATATTTCAAGATTAATAAAATATATACCTTCTCTTATATTAGAAAAAGAAAGCGAAAAGACAAAAATATTAAATAAAATAATTTGCTAATAAAATTTTCTATTAACAATGTAAAAATACTAAACATTGGATAATAGAATAAAGAAAAATATAGAACAAAAAGTTATTCAATGATTAAATAAGTCACTTTAATTTAATAGAGATTTTATTATTGGTTATATCATATTGACAAATAAGATGACAATTGAAATTTATTAAAGGAATACGATTTAATATGTTCAAACAAGCCTGATCATAATTTAATTTAATTAATATTGACCGTGCATCGCGCGGGTACGACTACTAGTATTATTAAAAGAAGAGGAAAAAATCATCTCCTTAAACCTAGTGGCAACCTACAAAAAAGCCGCATGACATAAGTAGTTAATAATTAATTATTTAGTTAATAATTAGTTATTGGTTATTATTTTTTTAATTTAACTATCTATAAATTAATAAAATAAAATATTTTATAATAAAAAACGAAAATTAAAAAAAATATCCATTCAAATTGGACAGTAGTTTCAAGTTGGAGTTTTTAAATTATTTTAAAATAAAAATTTATATATTATTAAAAGGAGAGTAAAAAACCCTCTCCTTAAGCCAAGTGACAGTCTAGAAAAAACCCGCATGGCATAAATAGTTAATAAATAGTTATTTAATTAATAATTAATTATTGGTTATTATTTTTTAATTTAAATATTTATAAATTAATAAAATAAAATATTTTATAATAAAAAATAAAATCTCAAAATATTAAGCCAATTGACAAATTAATAAAAAGTCACATTAGTAAATGTATAGTATTAACTACTTGCTAATTTGACAATAAGAATAAATAATGAACAAACAATTTATTTGTTACTATATGATGTGTATCCTTTGAGTTTGTATAGATTTTGTTATATTTCTGCACACTATATTAAATAATAAAATATAACTAATATTTATTAAAATAGTCTAATATATTAGATCATAATTTTATAAGATTAATATTCTATCAAATTTTTCGCGCATCGCGCGGGTTCTAACACTAGTATTATTAAAAGGAGAGGAAAAATCAATCTCCTTAAGCCAAGTGGCAGCCTAGAAAAAAGCCACATGGCATAACTAGTTAATAATTATTTATTTAGTTAATAATTAGTTATTGGTTATTATTTTATAATTTAACTATCTATAAATTCATAAAATAAAATATTTTATAATAAAAAACAAAAATTAAAAAAAATTGTCCATTCGAATTGGACAGTAGTTTCAAGTTGGAGTTTTTAAATTATTTTAAAATAAAAATCTATAGCTACCTAATATATATATATATATATATATATATATATATATATATATATATATATATATATATATTAAAAGGAGAGGAAAAAGCTCTCTCCTTAAGCCAAGTGGCACCCTAGAAAAAAGCCACATGGCATAAGTAGTTTAAAAAAATTAAAAATAATAAAATACTATATATTAGTTAATGTAATAGAAATAATTAAAAATTTAAAAACATTTAAAATTAGAAATAGAAGGGAAAGATGATTTGAACCTGAGATTAGATTAAAATTATGGTAAAAACGCTCAAACTATGGATAGGACCGCAAAATTAAGGTTTTACTAAATAAAGAAAAATAATAATAGGATAACAAATTAAAATATTAAGAATACAAAATAAATGTCTCATGATAATTTAGTAACGAAAATAAAAGTTAAACTTTTATCCTGAAACTAAAAGGTTAATTACACGTGATATAAACTAATTATAAGAAAATACAATAGATTTAAAATTTGCTAATTAAAAAAACGTATGTATTCAGTATCCATATTTAGCTCTTATAAGGTTGTAGTTGTTGTGGAATAATTCACAATGTTATGTACGAAACAAGAGAGCCTTATGACAAATATTTTTATGTGTCCACGAAACATCATTTTCATTTCCTAAAATAGCACAAAAGAAAGTCCAAAGATGAGAATATACTAAATCAGAATATAAACATCCTTCAATCCCAAAGATTGGATTCTTCATTAGATAAGAACCTAATCCTATGCATTATGTATGTTTAAGCTCTGAATCATATTTAGAACACGTGTGAAAAAACATAGCTCTAATTTCTTTCATTTTTTTTATGGTAGTCCATCGGCGACCTGCTTAACACACCTTTTAAAGTCGCCTATGCAATGCTTTTCCTTCTCCTTTTTTCAATTGTAGAAACTGACTAGTATTTGTTTCTGCACTGTGATTTGCAGACACAGTTTTTGGGTTTTTTAATTCATTCACATATGGTCCTTGTAACCGTATTGTCAACTTGTCCAGTTCATCAACTCGAACCTTATTCTTAATTCTGTTGGTGATGTTATGGATTAGTCTCTCTTCTCGCCAGTGACTTTTCTCAGCATTTTTCATCAATTGTCGGCATGTTCAGCTGACCTCAGAGGATTTCCATCACCTAGCAAACATAGTGTCATTATAAAGAGCACTCACTGTTCCTGAACCAACTGATTTTGAACATATGCTTTCATGCATTGGAACATCATTTTAAAAATACTACATACTGTTTTCTAGAAATATATTGTTGCAGAATCAAGTTCATAGTAACGAGCTCCGAAATCTCTGACAGAAGAGCCAATGCCACCAGCCAACAGAAAGAAATCTTGCCAAAAAGTCATAAAGTGCTAAATAACAATGTCATTACATAAAATCTGCAAAAATTCCAAGACATAATTTTCGATTCTTACCAATCATACATGCTGCAAAGGTTTTTAAATACTAAAATACTGCAATCTTCCCAAGTCAGAAGCAAAAGTTTACAATTTAGTTCTAGTTTCTCATGGACCAAGATATTCAGAAGCCATTTCATGTGACCTCTTTGCAGGAAAAAATGACCCCCAACACCTCATGCTGATCTTTTCAGGCACAACAGCACTCTCAATCACAGCAACTGGAGATCAGTTTATTCCACAATGCAAACTTACCTGCAAAATTGTAATCCAAATTCAACAAGATTTTATGGTGGTTACAAAGACAAGCCGACAGGAGATGACTTCGATATGAAAAGAAAGAGTCAACAAACAGTTATAGTGGTTATGCATCAAGCGACCCAATGACTGTCCACGAAGCCATTTTTCTAACCAATTGAAAAATGACCAGCAATTGATATGATCTACAAAAAACAGACACATGAGGAAAGAGAACCTTGACAAACTCCCACTGCGGCTGCGGCTGCGGCTCTGGCTTCTCCTGGAACTGCGTGGTTTTGGGCTTTTACTCATGCTCTGGCTTCTCCTGGAATTGCGTGGTTTTGGGCTTTTACTCACACTCCGGCTTTTCCTGGAATTGTGGGGGGTTGGGCTTTTACTCGCATGTTTTGGACGCTGTGGCCAATCGAGTCAAATATAAAATGCCAACAAACAGAGGATTCCAAGTAAAAAGAGAGAAAGTAATCAAATAACTTAATACTACATAGTAGACAAAATGGTTCGTCTGCCAGATTCAATATTTCCAGGTCTCCATGTTATTTTAGAAGAGAGATTTAACTTACAGATGGTACTGGAGATCTGGATCTTGATGGAGATCTGCAAAATGTCCACAAACAACTCAATTTAATATCCAACCTTCCGCTTAACAACTTTCATCCAACTGCCTTGATCCACTTCCACGTCAGAGTGACCATAAGCAAAGTAGATATGCAGAAACCCGTAATCATTTCACCATCCCAAAGAGAAAACAATGACATGTATGAACCCATGCAAGTTACCTAGTTAAGGAAGAGTTCTAGTCAATAATTTAAGTTTGTGCTGTTTGAAAGACCAATTAACAGGAAGCGAAAGAACCAATTAGTGTCTTTATTAGCTTGGCAGATGGTGATCCCAAATTCAAATTGAAGTTGGTATGCCAATCCAGCTTGACCATCAAAATCCATGATCTTCTTGTTCCCAATCTAGCACCGACTGACATTTCATGATGCTCATTAGAAGAGAGACACCATAAAAAGATTCCGAAGTTGCCATCTAGAAAGCACCATACCTCCACAACAAAAATTGTTGTAGGCAAGATCCTATCCACTCAAGATCCTAATATGCAATCCAAGATCCTCGCATATATCCAACATCTAGAAAAACCAACAATGTGACTTCTCATGTTTACAAAGGAAACAATAAATGAATATACCTTGACAACACAGTATATTTTCCCAATACGACATTTCCAAAATGCAAAAGTAACAAAAAGCATAGGAACAACCAACTTCTAAATCTAACACCCCACAACTGTTTTCTTTCTAATGGATTCAACTGGAAAGCAGTACCAAGACATCCATTCTTAACTGAATGGCCACGTTTAATAGCAGAACTTGCAATGAATGTTAGAAATTCTGGACAGCAAGGTTAAAAAATAAACAACAATCCCGTGCACAAATTGGTTAAAAGATGAACAGGAATCTTATAAAAGAGCAGAAGTATAATGTTCCTTAACTTGTTTGGTCTATCAAATGGTTTGACATTACTGTCAAGTTCAAACCTTTAAGCAGAATGAAGATAACATCTAGATATCTCTCTCCCTCCCAAAAAGGCAGACGCAGTTTTTTTACCTTACCATAACACATGGCCTCTTGAAAATCCAGTATGAGCAGGATATTTGCTAATGATAGCTTCCCATTCACCCGCTAAGCCACCACAACTTTCCAGATCTATTGCAGATAATATACAACTCAAAGGCAAGTTCTATAGAGCGGTGGTTAGACCGGCCATGTTGTATGGGGCTGAGTGTTGGGCAGCCAAGAATTCCCATACCCAGAAGATGCAAGTGGCAGAAATGAGGATGTTGAAATAGATGTGCGGGCACACTAGGCTGGATAAGATTAGGAATGTAGATATTCGGGAGAAGGTGGGCGTGGCTCCCATGGATGACAAGATGCGAGAAGCGAGGCTTAAATGGTTCGGGCACGTGCGGAGGAGAAGCATAGATGCCCCGGTTAGGAGGTGTGAGACGTTAGCATTGGCAGGTACGAGGAGAGGTAGAAGACGACCTAAGAAGTATTGGGGTGAGGTGATCAAGCAAGACATGGCAAGACTTCAGATCTCCGAGGACATGGCTCTAGATAGGAAGGGGTGGAGGTCGAGCATTAGGGCTGTAGGTTAGGGTTGTTCCGGGGGCGGGGCGGGGTTGGCCTGTTGTTGTTTCGTTGTGGGTTGTTAGTGGTTTGTGTAGTTTCCTCACTATTTTCTATGGTAGTATTGTTGTTTATAGTTATTGCTTTTACATCTATTTTTCTATTTCTTACGATGTTGTTAATATTTTTTATCTTCTATTGTTGTCACTGACCTATTGTCTATTGTTTATTTTTCTTCTTCTCGAGCCTAGGGTCTTTCGGAAACAGCCTCTCTAGCCCTCTGTGGGTAGGGGTAAGATCTGCATACTCTCTACCCTCCCCAGACCCCACTTGTAGGATTATACTGGGTTGTTGTTGTTGTATACAACTAAATAAAGCATAATAATGCATCACGAAGTAAGGGGGAACAATTAGAACATATTTTAGATGAGCTTTGCAATGTGAACTTGTCAATTTTACATGCAGAGATATGTGAACGCGAAATGAGTCACATTGCAAGAGAACTTTTGCTTCAAGGCCATCTTACTTCAACAACAATACAAGTTTAGTCCAGGGTTCAGGGTGTTGAGAAACAAGGTGCTCAGCTGCTTGCCCACTAAATGAATGAAGTCCAGTTAGGATGCAACAACTAATTCACAGGTACCTCTCACAATGAGAAGATTAAAATGATTCAAATCGATAAGTACAAGGACTCAGATAAAAACATATATTAACGTTATACTAGATGCATCTTTTACATACCCAGCCCTAACAACAGAAATGGGTTAGCATATAACCAGTAAGGAAGATTACCTTGACACAGAGCGTCCTTTTAAACCAGAATGGGGCTGAGACGACACTGATCGAGAACGAGATCTTGTACGCTTTGAAGATTTAGCTTTAGGAGATTTGCTGCTAGGAAAGAGAATATCAATAAGATCCATCATAGCATTAAAAGGTGAAGTCACTAGTTAACTAGATATAATATTTGCAAACTACGTTATCCAAACCTTCTGCTCCGGCTACGACTTGGACTGCGGCTACGACTACCGCTCTTTCTTCCCGAGTAAGAACGGCTGCGGCTGCGGCTTCTAGAATTATGTTCCTTCACCTACATATGATGGAGAGTTATGGTATAGAATTAAAAATAAAAAAAAAAAAAAGGCATTAAGCATGCTATAACTGAAGTATTTTAAACATGTCCCCATCATACTCGAATCGTCGAACGAGAAAAAGCATTCCGGAACTCAGATTCATCAAGTTTTTTGATCTATATACAAAGAACATTAATTGCATTTGTTAGTTGAGCAAAAAAGTATTTCAAATATCTTTGAAACAAAATTCAGGCTAATATACGGAATAAGAAAAGAGATAACTTACAGCATATTTCATGTCATTGTAGTTAGTATAATCCACAATCCCAGTGGTCCCTGAAGAGCAAAACTAATTGTTACCACACCATCCGCAATCATAAAATAGTTAAGGAGACCAGATGCTTCACACGATGAAAATTGAGTAGAAGCACACAAAAATTATGTCAAAGATAAGGCTTCACATATTTGAAACACAAATAAGAAAAATCTGAAGCACAATACTTTGGACAGGCCCTTAAACTGCTTGGTTAGACCTTTGCACCATTTTTAGTCACAAAACCACTACCTTGAACCATCCAACAAGTCTCAGCTGAAGAGTGAAGCAAACCCTTAAGTCAGACAAAACATATCTTGCAGAAGGCTATACAGTGATGCAACAGATGCTTTATCAGTCAAAACAGTTGTAGAACTGGAAGACACTTATTCCTACATTGCTATCATATGTGGCAGATATGAACTTCATTCTTGAATCTTTTTGGAGTACAATGGGTATGGGTAGTGCCTGTCCCATTGAAGGAGACAATCAGCTGGCAACAAAGGAAGGTAACTGAGGAAGGGAAATCACTCTGGAGAACAACTCCTTTGTGCAGACAGTTTGCAAAGTGTTAAGTGTCCCACATTGGTTGAAGGAATGGATGGTTTAACTCCTTGCATGGTCTTCGACAGGCCTCACCTCATGAGGTAACTTTTGGAGTTGAGGTAACTTTTGCTATACAGTGATGCAACAGATGCTTTATCAGTCAAAACAATTGTAGAACTGGAAGACACTTATTCCTACATTGCTATCATATGTGGCAGATATGAACTTCATTCTTGAATCTTTTTGGAGTACAATGGGTATGGGTAGTGCCTGTCCCATTGAAGGAGACAATCAGCTGGCAACAAAGGAAGGTAACTGAGGAAGGGAAATCACTCTGGAGAACAACTCCTTTGTGCAGACAGTTTGCAAAGTGTTAAGTGTCCCACATTGGTTGAAGGAATGGATGGTTTAACTCCTTGCATGGTCTTCGACAAGCCTCACCTCAGGAGGTAACTTTTGGAGTTGAGTTAAACCCGACGCCCATTTTCTAAACATGGTATCAGAGACACACACATCCCTATTCTTGGATTATCCAATGCTGAATCCCATGTTATACTATCCACACACCAGCTGTCCCGTCTTGGGCAGTGGGGATGTTAAGTGTTCCATAGTGGTCCAGAAAATGAGTTGTTGTCTCCTTATGGCTTATATGGTCTTGGACAATCGTTACTTAATGAGCTAACCTTTGAATTGAGTTAGTCCATGGTCTCTTTTAAAGGTGCTTCAGAGATGCTTTGAAGTTACAATAGAGGCATATACGACATAAAAAGATGTTTATGAAATTTCGGTTTTTGGTGTAAAGTGCATGATATAGATGATTTTAATCCTCTTATGGACTTTATAGAATCTTTTGCATAGTTGTAAGAAAATATTAGAAAAAAAAGGGGGCTTGTTACAAACTTGCAATTAAGAATAATATAAGTGCCTCATCGGGTTTCCATAGATAGTTTAAGGGTCTTTATTATCATTTTCCCCAGTAATGCAATATAACACAAGTGTAATTGAAATAGTTAAGAAAGAAAAGAATCACTACAGAACATATTCATTTTTGAGAAACTAATAACACAATTTAAAAATAAGAAAACATCACTCTCCCAACAACACCACATGGACTTCAACCATTAGATGTATTTACGACAAGTGATGGTAGTTTCTTTTGAGTGCATCCATGAGGTACCGGCTTGTATTGGGTGACTTATAGAGAACCATGTTTTGATGTAGGTTTCTCTACTCTGTGGTGTACTGCTTATATACCCAAACATCGATAAAATTACTTACCTAGTAAAAAAGCCAAATGAGGACAATTTTATGTCTAGAAAAAGAATTCTTAAATACCTAAGACAAAGCTAGCTCCTGGTAAATTGTTCAAACTCATCAAAAAGACCTACCAAGGCTATTTTCCCAACGAAATGTTGGAAATGATAGCATTGCATAGACTTTTTAGCTAAAATTGTTCCTTATATGTAGGAGTAGCTCTGTTTTTCTCCTTTAAATATACCCTGCAGCATCTTTAATCCCTTAAGTTTGCTAAAGTGGAGCACTTTTGGTCTAAATAACGGAACAGGGTTAAAACTAACGATGACACTGTTAAAACACCAAAACCTAGCGGTAAAAACCTAAACCTAACGCTTTCCTCCAATTCCTTAATCACCAATGAAGAAAAGACGTGAGAGGCACATATGCTTCTAAATCCCTTTGCTCTGAGATTTCTGCTCTCTATGTCATAAGGGATATAAAGCATAGCTCTTTCAAATATCTCAGCACTGATCTGGAAATCTTTTGATCGGAAGTGCTCGTCTGCAGTCTGCACTATGGAAGAATCAATAATAGATGTTAAATGATTCATAGAAAGCTTTTCCACTTTTATATACATTACCAACAACGTGAAAAAACAGAAACAAGGTTTTGCTTTCTTTATTCTTTTTTATATATGTCCATCCTCCATTAACCTTTGGAATTTATGGCCGATACAGTAAAGATTGAAATCTTTCAGAAAGGATATCCATTTCACATATTACCAATAAGAAATACTTAATTATGATAGGCTGCTAGTAACTGCCAGAGGCTAGCTCTTATTAATACAATAATTATGCATCAATCCCAATTAGTTTAGGCGAATTCTTAGTAACCATTCTACTACATTAGGATCCTCGTTAATAATGATACATTAATTAATTCGACAAAACAACTTTTTTTGTTATTTGCTAGAATTCATTAACCATCAAATTACATAGCAAAATGTGAGACTTTAGAACAAATCAGATACGACAACTTCAAAAATAGAGTTGAGTTTAGTTATTGCCTTTCTCCTTAATCGCAACTTTTTTTCATAGAGCTAGAGTTCATGAATTGTGATTGAGGAATTGGGGGAAAGTGTTGGGTTTAGTTTTTTACAGCTGGATTTTGGTGTTTAAATAGTGTCACCTTAGTTCTATCCCCATTCAGTTAGTTAGACCAAAGGTACTACACTTTAGCAAACTTAAGGAATTAAAAATGCTCAAGGGTATATTTAGAGGTCAAATACAAACCTGCTCCCATAGATAAGGGACAATTTTGGCTAAAAACTCGCATTACATGTATGAACTAAATCTTACTTCGCCCTCTAATTAATCATACTTCCAATGAAAATGTAAACCCCTTATTGAACAGCAGGTTATATTACATGACTAACAACACTTCATTCAAAAGATTCTAAAAGCTCAGCCCAATCAAACAAAGAAATAAACAAAAAACAAACATCGCAAAAGAGAAGATAAATTGCTTATCTAGTTAAATGTGAAAGATCTCAGGGGTCACTTACTGAATTGGATTAGCCTCTTTATAACATTTATCATGCTTATTCAAGATTGGTGGCAAGCAATAAATTAGATAGCAGTACTATCTGGTTTTGGATGACAATCTTATCACCAAGGGAGAAACAGTCCAGGCACCAGTTCAAGATAGGTACCAACATTTATTCAAAGCATAAAGGAGGCGAATGCAAAGGTAAGCACAAAATGTCCTTCAACACGAAAATGGGAAAAAAATAAGCTCTCCTTTTTCCTTCTATCTTCTCCTTTCAGTCGACCGGAGCTCCCACGAACCTATCCAATGATACCCCCAAAACGACTAATCTCCTCCGCCAGACCACCTGGGGTGAATCATATTGCATGTCCTCAACCCCACCAAGGAACATTTCTTTTAAATTTTCCTCCTTTCTCCCTTTTTCTGCTGTCGTTTTGCCTGTTATTTATTATACTTTATGCCTTCTTCCTCCAATCTTTTCTGTATCTTTTTTTAGCTTTTCATTTACTTTTTCCTGCAGTAATATTCTTTTAACTTTCTGTTATTCTTTCGTGTTATTATAATAGTATGTCACCAAAAGAAACTTTTATAATTGTTTGTCTTGAGTGGATGTAGTTATGTTTTGAATGACCATGTACAACTATAAACTTCAGCCAGGTATTGTAGGACCAAATATTTTAAACCAACCCTAAGCCAGATACCCGATTATATGATGTAGCTGACTGAATCTAATATATCAACCCTGGCCAGGATAGAAATCTCACCCATAATCCCATCCAAACTGAGGGATGATATCACTTTTTCCAAGGCAAGCAGGCTAAACTTCATAGTACAAACTAAGCCACAAATCACTAAATCTATACTTAATCCAAGTTACTGCAGCATTCAGCATTATGTACACTCAATAAACCCAAAAGATTCTACTACTCATGTGTTGCTATCAGCAGCTATTCTCAGGCCATAGAACACAATTTGGTTTTGATCCAGTCTAAAAAGACAATATTAGATGCTATAATGGGGAAAAAGACACTTGAAGACCCAATGATTAACCTACAGCTACATTCTACACAAGGTTTTAAGAAAGGCTTCTACTTTAAGAAAGCGCTTCTACTTCACTACAGAGGATGATCAGCTAAACCAAGACCAGAAGTTCTACAACAACCAAAACAGTTGAGATTCAAGTTGTTCAGCAAATAAATTGCTATTTTCAAAACAACAGATTACAAATCCTTCTTCTCCCACCCCTTCTCAGAAGAAGAAAACTTAAAAGAAAAAGTGAAAGGGTAGCTTCAGAGACTTAACTCTTCGTTTATCAAAATATAGGTTCTTGATGTAGACAAGCTTTTTGTGGTGTAGCATAAAACAAACCTTTATATAACCCAAGAGATAAAAGATAGGAGCATAAAACTAGTTTCTGTGGTCTATCATCTTACCACCACCCTCACGGAAAACTTGTGAGAAACAAACATCCCCAGCTCGACGCATGTGATCCTATATATAAGAAACATAGAATACAAATATTCAGCGGCTAGAAGATAAATATTGGAAAAAGAGGATAACTTTTTCCCTTGAATTTATGATTTACCACTCAGACATCACTCACCTTAAGATCCTGCCAGGATGCTGAATGGGGCAATCCGGTAACTAATACTGAAAATAAACAAGTGAATAATAAGATCAAAAAATATAAAAATGCAATAAAGCATACCGCGCAAGCACATTTACAATAAACGTGCCTCGATACTCGGTACGTTTGGGCGCTCCAAATTTGTGATTACGACCACTACTATTGCCACTATAACGATCATTTGCAGATGAGTTACCACGCCCACCATGTGCAAGTTCAACCTGTGTAAATATAAAAAATATGTACAATTTTAAAAGGAGTAAGCATCTAAAAAAGAAAGCTATTGAGCATTTAAGTGTGATATGTGTATACGATATGTTAATTTGCCTAAAAGACAGACTAGCAGCAAGATGAAACAGACCTGAATAAAGTGGAAGGGTAATATAACTGATCCCAACTAATATGGGACAAGCATTTAAAAGAAAACCTAATGGTTTAGGTGAAACCTTAAGGTCATCGGAAATGTAATCAAGACATACGAATTGGAAACCCTGATTCAGTAAAATACAATTGACACATACTTATTAAAGCAAACCAATGATATGGTTGATTGATATGTGCGTACACAATATGCTGTTAAGACTTTACTAACCCTCAAGCGATGCCCATCAAAATCATAGCCATCACGCCCACGAATAGCATCATCAGCATCGCGAGCCTCTTCAAACTGTTAATTTTTCCAACAAAATGATGTCAAATAG
This sequence comes from Nicotiana tomentosiformis, assembly GCF_000390325.3. NCBI lineage: Eukaryota > Viridiplantae > Streptophyta > Magnoliopsida > Solanales > Solanaceae > Nicotiana > Nicotiana tomentosiformis. Next base: position 192,011,552 of record NC_090813.1, on the reverse strand, counting down.
CTTAAAATTCCAGAGGGGTGTATATCCAATGAAATTCCTTTTAGCCAGTGCACCTAAAACTCACCTCAACAAAAGCATAACCGGGGGGTCTTGGTGGAACTTTCAGATCAATATGAGCTATCGGGCCATACTACAATTATACACCACACACATTTAAGCTTCAGACTCAAAATAATTGGAAATTAGTAAAAGACATCCAACTAAAGTATGAAGCAAAGTGTACTACAAGTACCTTGTAGAACAGATCCTCCACTTCTCGCTCACGAATATCACCAGGAAGATTACCAACATAAATTGTCCTACTTGAACGACTCATTATTCCTATAAAAAGTCAAAAGAACTTACAATTAAACCCCACCTGGGAAACAAAATTTAGATAAAAAACAAAATGTCACAGACACACAGGGATGGAGCCATGATTTCAAACAAGGGGATTCAAAAAATACAAAAATGTCACACTTAGAAATTCCACTTGTAACCTAGCAACTTTTGAAACCCCTTTTACAACTGCACCATAATTTTATTTATGCAAAGGGGTTTCAACAATTTATATATAAGCAAAAAACAGAAACCATTTTTGCCCTAGTTACCTAGTATAATTTTAGGACAAAGGGAATTCAATTGAACCCCCTTTCACTCCCGAGCTCCACCCCTGCATACATACAGACATACACGCATACAATGGTGGAACCACCTTAGGTTTAGCCCTTTTGCCGAAAAATTACATTGTGTAGCTAGGTCAATTTTATTATTAGGTATATATATACTATATATTGAATCTCCTTAGCTTTAGCTTCTTGTATCTCTATTTTTTATATTTTGACATTCCTTATTGAAATTACTGGCTCCACCACCGCATATATAACATACATACATACATGGGTGCACAGTTACATACATACATGGCTGCACAGTTACATATATACATCCATAGATTTTGTACATTATTTACTTTGATAAATTATTTTGCTAGTGTATAGACTACTTCTATGCTGGATCTATCTCTGACGGAAGTTTTAACTCAATTGAAAAACAAATTTTACCGGACAAAAATGTAAGAAATAAAAATTGAAAATAGATCTTTATAAAGGGAACGACCATGAATGGAGACTGGAGAATCGTACCTCAGAAGATTTGATGACGGATGAAAACAGAAAGCTGAGAAAGGAGAAAATTTTGGGAAGGTTAGGGTTTTAAAGATTAAAGGGTTGAGGATGCTGCTATAAATATCTTGTTCTCAAACCTGCTGTCTACGTCTTTAATATTTTTCTTTAGTTACATCACAAATTGTGAAAATTATGTTTTCCGACAAAATTTACTCTTTACTAAATGAAAAAAAAAAATGATAAAATCTTTTCTTTCAAACTAGTCAATAGGTACTGTATCTCAATGAGTATAACTTTTTTTAACAAATTACATATATATTATATGAAAATTTATGTTTGAATAATAAAAGAAAAATATATATTAAAAATAAATATTGATCTTATATAACTAACTCAATACAAAAAATTATCATATAGAAGTCTCTAATCATACGTTGGTGTTCAACTTAGAATTTGTTTCGATTTTATAATTTTTTCGCTTTAATTTCACAAGTTATTATGCTTCCTTTTCAATTTCAACAAAAATACATCATCCTTGAAGATTTCAGATGGAATAAATTTAAAGTGTGTTTTGAAGTATTAGCTTAGAAGAAACTTGCATGAGAATCTGATTACCAAAAAAAAAAGGGATTATTAGTCTAAAATAAATATTTACTATTCAAGAAACTTATTTACCATCACAGTTTAAAATAACAAGAAGGATTAAAAGAGATGTTTAAAGTGAAATAAAACAAATATGTTAGTCTCACACCTTTTTTTTCTCCCAAGATATGTGTGTTATGGATTATGGGGAATTAAAGAGATTTTCCGATTAAAGTGACAAACTTGAATATTAATTATTTTATTTACAGAGTCGCCACTTGAAATTGAGTTTTTAGGTGATCCAAGTCACCTTTTATTTGAATCCCTAGTCAAAGGAAGGTTTGACTCTATTATTATTGGTGTGCGAAAATAAAGTCTGGGTAAGGAATTTTGTTGACTGGGGAGAAGCTGTAAGACATTCCCCGAGTCTCGTGGTTCTAGCACGGTTGCTTTATTTACTATATTTGGTTTATATTATTTTTGGATAAACTGTATTTTATTGGATTTTTATGTTTTATCTATCCGCTTTTAATTATTTTAAAATAATTATGGAATTTATTTAAGCAAGTCGCAGTGTCGCGCACTTGTTATTTTGTACACATCGCAAATCACGCCACATGAAATGTACCCGTGATTCGCAACATATTTATTTTAATTATTTTGAAGTTGTGGTCAAGTCGTGTGAACGCGCACTTGAATCGGGATTTACGTATCATAACTATGCCACAGGAACCGTACTCATAGTCGCGAATATTTATTATTAATCGCGCCTAGTGTAAGCTACGAATGTTCAAAGATGTTCATCCTAAACTAATTTGAGATTATTATAAGGTCAAGGAGTTATGAATATAAAATTATCTTTGGAACAAGTGTATGATTTTAGCTATTTGGGGTATTGATAAATTATCTAAATTTAGAAATATTTACAACTATTCTATTTAGTTGAGTTACTTTTTTTTGGGGGGGGGGGGGGGAGGGGGAGGTAACTTTTAACTACTCTCATAGACCTGATGACCGAAAGACAATAGGCTCAGTGGTATTAAATGGCCTAAATTACTTTTTCTCCTATTAACCAAAATCCAAAATACTCTTTACATTATAATATTCTAAAATCCAAACTTCTCTACCCAACGAAGCCTTTCAATATATCATAATCTCAACCAAGCAATTACAAATTCTCAAACATAAGTCAAGCTAAACGGTATTTAAAAAATAGCAATTTAAGAAGCAACGTTATGTTTTCTAACTAATACTTCAAAAACCTATCCTATATACACATATTTAGACATGGCTCGCACGTGAATAAAATAGATAAGCAAAGCAGGTTCAGTCACTAAATAAGAAAAGAAGTTTGAAATGAGATCAAACACATGATAAAGACACCTGCCATTCCAATAATAAACCAGCACTACTATCGTAAGATCCAAAAGCAGTGAAAGCAAAGAAATAAGATAGAGATGGACCTTCAATAGCCATAACTTCAATTCAATTAATAGACTTTCCAGCTTGGTTTACAAAGCGAGCAAATGGTTATTCCGAAAATACTAAGAGGTCGAGATCGCTACCGGAGCTCGAACAGTAAACCGACAGCACCAAAACTCGAACGCGACCTCAAGTTTCAACCTTTTATACCTTTTATAACTCGACCAAAATGAGAAAACAAAATCGGAATCTTACTGGTTTTTAAGGCTGATTTACGGGTTATTTTGATGTGGATTTTCAACTGATTTTGGGTGGTGTTTTGAAGTGGTTTTGGAGCTGAATTTGCTGCATTGTTTTTAGATGATTTCAGCAGGTTTTTGGCTCATTTTGGGGGTGGATTCGAGCTTGTTTTTCGTTAATTTGGGGCTGTTTTGAGGTGGAAAAGAGCTGATCCTTAGCTGAGCTCTCAACTGGTTTTCGGGCTAAGGGAGGTCGTTTTTTCCAGGAAAAGATAAGCAGGAGTTGCTGCATTTTTTGGCTCTTTTAATGGCCGAAAATTGCTGCCCGTTTTTTGAGCTTTTCTTGGCTAAAATTTTTGATCGGAAGTGGCCAGCTTTTCATGAGCTTTAAAGACTGATTTTTTAGGGTGCAAGATGATTCCTTCCTCCTCTTTTCACGCCCCTTTTCCCTCGTTGTCCCCCTCCTTCCTCCTCCCTTTTTAACTTTTTGTTGTATGTGTAAGAGAGAGTGGGAGTGTGAGTTGTAAAGAGTAAGAGTGGGGGAAGTGGGAAGTTAGGTATTGGGGAGATGAGTGCAGAAAATTCAAGTATGGTCAAAAATTAAGTGCTCACAGTTAGTTTTTCTATCTTAATATTCTCCTTGAATATAGATCAATTCATATTAAGTTTGATTTAATAAAATATAAAGATAATACTTTATCATACATTTTAATAAAAACTTGTGCTATCAACAGATATCACTGTGTCTTTTGTATCACTATCATATTGAGTTTAAGTTATACGCATTGGTTTTAAAAGTATTTACACAATCATATAACGTATTAGATAATTACAGATAATCTCGTTATAAATAGAGTAATTATATTTAAAATAGTACTTGACAACTATTATGGATTACAATTCATTGATATTATTAAAAAAATGAATATTATACAACTTAAATCCATATCACGATCACCAATATATTTAATCTTTTTAAATGTGCTTTTCTAACTTAAGTATGATTATTAATTTGTGTACGAATAGGAATATGATACTCAAATTTAACTGCTTAAATGGCATAAAACTAACGGATAATTAGTATGTGGTAAGTTTTATATATATTTATTTGTTACAAATTTATTAAGTTTTAACTAATGAATTTATTGATAATCTAATTAAGTTAGCTTAAAATGAATAAATTAACCATAACAAAGTAAGAAAAAGGAAAACAACAAACTTGGGTAGAAGCAACAATTTCATTACAATTCGTTCAGCAAATTAAAGTTACCTATAAGGAAATAAAGCTCTTTATATTAAACTTCAGTAATTTAATAAGTGATTTTTTAAAAAAAATTTATATATTAGGAGAATAATTAAATGACAATGTTGTCCAGTGTGAATGTAATGCCCCATTTTGCTAGCTTTTAAATATATATATATATATATATATGACTTAATAATAACAAGTAGCAACTACAATAATAAAAAAGAAAAAGAGACTTAGTGGGACCGAAGCCTAACACAATTAGAGGGGTAAAAGTTTTTTTTTCGTGAGAAGGATTGGTAAAGGTCTTTGTCTGAAAAAGTAAAGAGGGGAAAATGAGGTTTTAGCAAGAAAACCAAAGCAATTTATTTGCTTTAGGAGTTAAGCAACACAGAGAACGTAGAAAGCCATAAAAAAATTTAAGGTTTTGCATATTGCCATTCTCGAAACCCATGTATTCAATTCTTTCAAATTTCCTAAGGTTATTATCGCTCGGTGAAAATTTAGTCAAAACCCTTAAGTTCTCATTCCATGAAATTATTTTTATGCATAAGTTTAAGTATTCATTGAAACAAATTGATAGAGCTTTTGAGGTTCATATTTTCTAGTCATAGCGGATAAATTTTCTTTTAATGCCCATATGATAAAAATTTATCTTTTAGTTAGTGCCAAAGTTAAGTGAGAGATTTTTTCATATCTATTATTTAATTGTAGAATGCATAATTGATGTTAGGGGTCTAGAACCAAGGATTTATAATGAGGTCACTTTATCTTTTTGTAAAATCAGTTTACTTGAATTCATGGCCTCATCATCTATATACCTTTCTGGAAGAATGAAAATATCTAGTTGAAAACTTTACTTGAACCAGTGAGGTGAGAGTTTCTAGATTTATAGCTAAGTAACAACAAGTAAGACTTAATAACTTATGAATTGACATGGTTAAGCCCATTATTACAGATTTTGCGTTGTTGAATACTTGAAAAACTTGAAGAGACGAATTGCAGCTAAAATTTTAAGGTGAGTTAAGGTTTACTTTCCTAATAGGGAATTCCATTATAATCATTGTGCTCCATATGTTAGCTAAAGCTAAGTCATATCTTCTCGTGATCCAATGCTCAGTTCACTTATTCTTATTCAGTACGACATTATATGTGACATGAATACATGCTTATGCGTATTACCAATTGTTATGTGCCTTTAATTGTGATATTCACATTCAGTAGGGAGAAGTGGCCAACTTCCCCCACCGCGAGTGCCATGATGTTAGGGTTACATACCCCACGCTCGCAAGTGCCAACTGTTCATTGGGGAGATAGGCTGACACTCCCCCGTACGTGTTCCCAGATGCTCACGTACGCAGGGCCATTATGCGTAACAATTAACTTTGCAAAGTTATATCTTAAAATATATATAACTCAGTTTCTATTTCAGATATCAGTTATGGGCTCAATTTCTACGTTATATATATATTACTTGGTTGTAAAATTTTATATGATTTATATGATTTTTCGTATATCCCTTGTCTTTCTTATATTTTTCAGAAGCTCTCGCTCCGCCTTTTTAGGAGGTAGCCTATGAGACTTACTGGGTATCCTTTGGTGGTACTTAGCTCGTTTGGGCCTGCTACGTCGTGTGGCATGTATTGAGGACGCAAGTAACGAGGCATGTAGCTAGAAGGGATATTCTAGATTCAGTTTACAGATTCATCCCAGCGGTAGCGGACCCTTTTCAGACTATTATTTATAACTTTTTTTTACGTTTATTTTATTTTTGGGGGATGCCCCCGTCGGCTATGTATTTTAAATTTTATTTTTAGATTCTAGAGGCTCGTGACTTGTTAGTGGGTCAGTATTAAAATATTTTGGGATTTATCCTTTATTTATTATATTTTATCAGTCAGCTTAAGAACTGCAATTTGATTAGAATTAATATTTAAGCATGTTAGTTTCTTTGCTATTGAACTTGAAGTTTGATAAAAATAGTACAGGGTTCACTCAACGAGTGGTAAGAGTTGAGTGCCAATCACGCCCCACTTCAGTTTGGGGGCATGGTAGTGAATTCTATTTTTTAAGGGTAAAAAAAACAAACGATATTTCGCTAAAGGTTTTCGTACTTTTAATATAGGATAGATATACATATAGATATAGCTTATTAGCTATTTAAATATTTGAAAATATTCGGTTAATGCATTAACTTTCAAAGTTGGTCATAAATATTACTTGCTTTATCTTTTGTGAATCTTTCGACTCACAACTCACGAGTATCGTTAATGCATTATTCTATGTTCTTATAATTCGATGAGAAATTATCACTTGAAATCTAACACGAATAAGAATAATTTTGAATCTGACTTCCTAAGATAAAATAATTTTAACAAGAATAGTTTTCATTTAATACACTTTTCTTCTAATCCATAGCTATTCAATTTACTATTACCGCACATAATATAATTTTGTACTGGTAATTATGGGTGTTTATGGTTCAGTAAAAAAACTATCCAAATCCGAAATTGAATCAAACCGATCACATAAGTTAATATTTTTTGGGGTTTGATTTTGTTTGGTTTTATATTTAAAAGCGGATAATAGTTGGTGTAGTTTGATGTTATTAAAAAATCAAAGGAATACCCGAATCAAATCGACATATTATAACACAATATTTATAATTATATATAAAAATATATATTTTTATGAATAATTTAAATATCTTATATATCTTTCTTTCCTTCTTCGTTAAGATTTAGGAATTTTTGAGATTGAAAACTTGACTTTATTAATTATGTTGTGAAACATCTAAACTTTTTGCAGTAAGATGACGTATTAGAAGACTCGAGCTTTAATTGGCTTCAAATCGTGTATGCTTTAACATTAATTTAGTAAGAGTTAACGATAATTTCTAATCTTTCTTTTATATTAATGGGTCCAGAATAAGTTTGTAATTGACATCATATATAAATGGTCCATAACATTGGAATATGGTACAATACCTCAACAAAACTATTTAGGTTTGAACCCATGTGGTGTAGGCGTGTAGCCATCCCTCTCTCACCAATATTGTTCAACAGACTTACGAGAGTAGTTGTAGCCTCTCACCAATATTGTTCAACAGACTTACGAGAGTAGTTGTAGCCTTCAGGAGTGGACCTCTAAGTTCCAATCTCAAGTCACTATCATATGTGTGATTGCTTCAATGACTTAGAAATATATGGCTTTGGTTAGGTGGATCAAGACACCACCGCTTTTTGTCAAGCTTAATAGTGATGGTAGTTGTAAAGATGGTATTTGTGAAAATGGTGGTGTTGTTAGAGATAGTTTGGGTGCTCTTATTGTGGCTTGCTCCATTCCATTGGGTGCTGGAACCAGCAACTGGGCAGAAGCAAAGGCCATACTTTTTGGCCTTAAATGGTATATTGGAAGAAGGTACAGGTTGGTGATAGGGGAGACTAATCCCTTATTGTTGTCAATACTTGGAATAGAGTAGTTTTTGGCAACATCTTCCACAAAAAGAAGCATATTTTGGCTAGGCCAGGAGGCATCAAAAAATCTAGAGCCTACCATTTTAGCCCCTTTCTCCAAAACTTAGAGGGCCAGCTCCTAGAAGAATACTCATCTATTCTGATACGTGAGGAGGAATTCTTGAAAACCAAATCCAGAATCAATTGTCTTATGAAAGGTGATGCTAATACTAGATTCTTTCATACATCCACCCTTAATAGGAGAAGAAGAAACATGATCCTGGGCCTATAAGATGAGACATGTAACTGGATTGAGGACTAAAAGGAAATTAATGATGCCATCTACAAGTTCTATTCAGCTCTCTACGCCACTAACCACCATTCATCACCCACATGCTGGCAGAGCACAACTCATAATACACATACTCTTTCCCTTAGGGAGCAGGCTAACCTGAAAGCCCCCTCAAGGACTAGTGGAATCAAGAATGCCATGTTCTCCTTCAAACCTACAAAAGCTCCTGGCCCTGATGGCATACACCCATTGTTCTACCAAAAATACTGGAATGTCCTAGAAGGTAAGCTCATCAACTATTGTAATCAGTTTTTTCGTACTCTTGAAATGAATCATGCAGTCAACACAACCTACATGTGCCTGATCCCTAAAGGTGCAAATGCCACAATCCTAAAGAACTCCATACCAATAGGCCTCTGTAATACAATGTACAAGTTGATTACCAAAATTATTGTCAGCAGAATCAAGCTTGTTTTTCCTTCTATTATAGGCCCTAGCCAAGCTAGCTTTCTGTCGAGCAAAAAGGGCTAGTGACAATGCCATCATTGTGCAGGATTACATCAACCATTTTAATAAAATGAGAGGGAAAATGCCAACATGATCCTCAAAATTGATCTAAAAAAAGTTTTTGATAGATTGGAATGATCTTTCATTAGTGAACACCAGTGTCATTTGGTTTCCCTAACAACATTACCAAATTGATAATGCTAACAATGTCGGGATAAACTCCCACAATAGAGTCAAACCAACTGTAGCATTCCTAATTTTTTGACTAGCCAGGATCATTGGGGTTATACCCTTAGCAGGGTAAACCAACAGAGATTTAGCACTCTCCTAAAATGGGGACATTTGCTTCCTTTCTGTCGATGGAAAATTTGGCTCAACAGGAATAGTAATTGTTTCAATAACAAGAGAGAGCATGCCCACTATAACAATGCTATAGCTAGAACACTAGAGTTCATACACTTGTATGAGGATGCCAAGGAAAAGAAACAAACTCATGTAATAAGTGTAAAATGGCATCAACCAAGGAGGGGGCTTACTGTAGCAACTCAACCGGTCGTTTTAAGTATTACAATCTCGTTCCCCCCATTTACTAAATATCTTATGCTTATTTGTGATTATGTGATTTGTCGGGAAAGTTTAGGAATGAATTGGGATACTTCGTTCCAAGATTTAAGCTTAAGTTGAAATAGTTGACTGAATATTGACTTATATGTAAACGACTCCAGAATAGAGTTTTGATAATTAAAATAGCTCTGTATGGTGATTATGGACTTAGGAGTGTGTTAGAATATTTATTTTGAAGTCCGTAGAATAAATTGAAGCTTTTTGACGAAAGTTAGAACTTAGCATTCAGAAGTTTGATCGGGAGTTGACTTTATTGATATAGAACTCGAATTTTGATTCCGAAAATTGAAATAGCATCGTTATGTCATTTTATGACTTGTGTGAAAAATTTGAAGTCATTCCGGATTGATTTGATACGCTTCGGCGCAAATTATAAAATTTGGAAATTTCATAATTCGATTCGAGACGCGATTCGTAGTTTCGGCATTGTTTGATGTGATTCGAGGCATCGACTAAGTTCGTACCATTTTTTGGGACTTGTTGGTATGATTCGACAGGGTCCCTAGGGGCTTGGGTGTATTTTTGGATCATTGGTTGAGAGACTAGTAAAGTTAAGAAATTTGGAGTTTGACCATTGTCAATATCGGGTCAAGGCGACCTTCTTTTAGTGTTTTGAGTGCGCGAGCAGGTCCGTCGCGTGTTTTATGATTGAAATTCTTATATGGTTTGTGTCATGGAGGTTCCGGATGAGTTTCAGGGTGGTTTCAGATTATTTCAGAGAAGTTTAGGTTTGCTGGTTTCTGTGGTGGCACTCTTCATTCGCAATTGCAAATAATTATTTTGGAGTTTACTGTTCATTCGCAAATGCGAAGTTTTTGTCCGCAAATGCGAACCTGGGCAGAAGACGTAAGGATCGAAAATTGGTCGTTTTCTTCATTTCGTTTTGGGGTTTGAAGCCTCGGTTTTGGGCAATTTTGGAGGAGTTTTTTACGAGTTTGAATTGGTTAAGTATTACTCAACCAAAATTGATTATATTTCACGATTCTATGGTTATTTTCATCATTTATTAGTGAATCAAATGGAAGAAATTGAAAAATTTGTAAAATCTTTCAAAAACGAAAAATGAAGATTTGGAGGTCGATTTGTTATTGGAATTTGATAAAATTAATTGTGACTAGATACGAGGCGTTCGGAGATCAATTCGCGAGGCAAGGGCTTATTAGAATAGAGAATTTGCATGGTTTGAGGTAAGTAACACTTTTAAACTTGATTTTAAGGGTATGAATCCGTGAATTACGAGTTATATGAATTGTTTGGAGGTGACGCACATGCTAGGTGACGGGCGTGTGGGCGTGCACCATAGAAATTACAACTTAATTGATTTCATGGAGTTGCATAATCAAATAATGATGTCATTATCCACACATTCTCTACGTGTTAGAGAAATTGAGCTGAGACTCGTATTAAAGATCATGTTCAGGCTACGTGCCGATATTTTGGGACCCACATGGGTCATATTCCTGTTGAATCAATTATTTTAAAAATGTAAATTTCATACTCAGTCATGTTCATCCAGTTGTGGGGATATTTATGGGATCGAGCTGCACGCCGCAGCAGACCTTATAGGCTTTATTATTATATAGATCAGGGTTGCACGCCGCAACAGGCCTAAATGGCTTATTATTATAGCACTAGGGATGAAAGAGCCCCTCCGGAGTCTGCACCCTCCCTACAGTGAGCGCAGTTGATATTATATTGAGAGATGGATCTTCCCTAGGCTGGATTTGCGTACAGTACTGAGTGATAAATACTCTGAGAGTGTGAGTACGTGAGATTCTCGTTATGTTGTATCACATATGACATGTACAATTTCATGTAGACATAGATATGTCATATTCCTCATATCATTCAGATTTGATCTATTTTTATTCTATTGAGTTTAACTGTTGAACTTGAAAGCATGCCTACATTTATGTACTATTATTTTCTATGATTGAACTATAATTGTTGAGCTCGTCACTACTTTCAACCCAAAGGTTAGTCTTGTTACTTATTAAGTATATTTGGTCGGTCGTACTAATACTACACTCTGCACTTTGTGTGCAGATCTAGGTACTTCCGAATACGGCAGTTGCTAGATTTTGGAGATTTATCTGTTGGAGACTATCGAGGTAGTTGCTTTGGCGTTCACAGACCTTGACTCTCTTTCCTTTCAGTTATTTGTATTGTTCTATATTTTTCAGACAATATTTTTATCAGTCAGGTTGTGTTGTCATTTAGATGCTCATGCACTTAGTGACACCGGTTTTGGAATGTGTTGTATAAAGACAGTATTTTGTATCAGAAATTATGGGATTTTACTCTTAAATTTATTTATGGTGTTTTCAAACTTAAAGGAATTAGTGGTTTATTGAGGTTGTCGGCTTGCCTAGTATTAAGATATGCGCCATCACGACAGGTAAGATTTTGGAACGTGACAAGTTGGTATTAGAGTCTCACAAGTCATGAGCAATTTTAGTATATTCCTGCGGATCAGTATAGAGACGTATGTACTTATATTCGAGAGGTTGTCACTTTCTTGTATTCTTGTCGTGCGAATTTGTTGATTCTCAAAAACTAAACTTGTGTTATTATATTGTCTCACACATGGTGGGAACATGTGCTACGACATCGGACGACCAACCACTATTACCACCAGTTAGGGCCACGAGAGGTCAGAGCTGTGGTAGAGGACGGGGCCGCAGTAGAGGCCAAGGTGCAGCTATTACAGCAGCTAGAGCAGCACTTATAGACCCATCAATTGCTCCAGCTGATGAGCAGGTTCCATATATAGTTTAGACGGTAGGACTAGCTGTGCCTATTGTGATACTAGGCCTTTAAGAGGCTTTGGCCCAGATATTGAATGTAAGCACCGGCATTACTCAGGTGGTTTCGGCTCAGGCCGGGGGAGGTACTCATACTCCAGTCGCCCGTACTCCATAGTAGGTAGTGTAGGGACTTCAGAAATCGGAGGCACTACCAGTCTAGTCGGTTGGAGTTGCTCAGGCCCGGGTGGGTCCTATTATGAATGACAAGGAGCAGAAGAGACTAGAGAAATTTGGGAGACTCCATCCTCCATAATTCAGTGGAGCTGAATCAGAGGATGCTCAGGATTTCTTGGACAGATGTCAGCAGATACTTTGTATAGCGGGTATTCTGGAGACTAGTGGGGTCTCATTTACTACTTTTCAGCTGACCGGGGCAACCTTCAAACAGTGGGAGACTTATGAGAGAAGCAGACCAGTTGATGCAGCACCACTTTCATGGCATGTGTTCTTTGTATTATTTTTGGAGAAGTTTGTGCCACAGACACGCAGGGAAGAGCTGCGCAGGCAGTTCAAGCAGCTACGTCAAGAGGACCTGTCTGTGACCCAGTATGAGATGAGGTTTTTAGAATTGGCTCGTCATGTAGTTTGGTTGGTTCCCACTGAGAGGGAGAAGATCAGGAGGTTCATTAATGGCCTCAACCAGCAGTTCCGTTTTGTTATGACTTTGGGGAATGTAGCAGGTGCTAAATTCGACGAGGTGGGTGATAGTGCCCGGTGGCTAGAGATGGTCCGTATTCAGGAGCGTGAGGAGAAGGAGGCCAAGAGGCCTCGTAGTCCGGGTAATTCCAAGAGTGTTCCTTCTGGGGGACAACCCTATCACAACAAGGGTCGTCCTTATAGGCCCGCTCAGATAGCTCGTCCAGTTCATCGTAGCGCATCAGCTAGTCATGGTTCATACAGTGCTCGATGTGGTCAGTCTTCTCTTAGTGCACTTCCAGCTCAGAGTTCATCCTGTGCACCATCAATTCATGGTTCATCTATACTGGGTTCTTCTGGTAGTTATTCTGCTTCTCGAGGTCTGCCTCAGAACTTGCCACTATTTTTCGAGAGGGATTGCTATGAGTGTGGAGAGCTGGGTCATGAGAGGAAATATTGTCCCCACTTTTCGCGAGGTCCAGTTTAGCAGGGGAGTCAGGCTATGACTCCTGCACCAGCTGCTACACCACCCACCCAGCTAGCTCGGGGTGGGGCTCAGGCACCCAGAGGTCGCCCTAGAGGGGGATGTCGATTAGGTGGCGGTCAGGCTCAATTCTATGCTATTCCTGCCAGGCCAGATGTTGTTGCTTTAGACATAGTGATCACAGGTATTATCTTAGTATTCCACAGGGAATCTTCTATATTATTTGACCCTGGTTCCACATATTCGTATGTATCATTATATTTTGCTCGTTATCTGGATATGCCCCCGTGAGTCCTTAGTTTTACTTGTTCATGTATCTACGCCGGTGGGCGATACTATTATTGTGGACCGCGTGTATCAATCGTGTGTGGTGACTATCGGGGGCTGGAGACTGGAGTTGATATCTTATTGCTTAGTGTGAACACCTGATTTTTGCCCCACATATGAAATTACTCCTAAAAAATAATCCAAAAATAATTTTAATTATTTTATGAACTTTAGCATTTTTTTCTTTATTTGTTTTGCATTTATTTGCATTGTTTATGCATGTTAGGAATATTGTAAATCATAAAAATCATAAAAATATTCAAATCTTAATTTCATAGCATTTTAGTTTTTAAATTGTATTTTTAGGATTTAATTATATTGTTAAATGCATTATTTAAATATCTTAAAACCAAAAATAATGCATTCTTAGGCTAGTTAATTAATTAGGTCATTAGTCAATTAGTAAACGAAATATATAAATAGTTTAGCCACACAAATTAATTTTAATTAAAATCTGAGTTCATAGTGACTAATTTTGCAGAAAAAAAAAGTCTAATAAAGAAAGATGAGAAAGAAAGAAAGGGTTGTTGGTGCACATCTTTTCGAATTGGGCCAAACAAATTCGGTGGCCCAGTTGCTCCACAAGCTTGCCCTAAATTCCCTTTTAATTACTCAATTCTTTTCTCATTTTTGAGAGAGGACAAATGATGAGAGAGAACACACGGACAAAGCCCCCTCCCTCTTTGACAAAAAAATAAAAAATAAAAAACCTAGCAGCCCCATCTCTCACCTCACTCTCAACAGAGGGACCGAAAATACACACTCAGACATTCTCATTCTCATTCTTATTCTCATCTCTCTCACCCGGATACACACAGAATTCTCACCCGTCATTCACGGCAATAGAGAGAGACATACCCTTACCCTCATCTTCATACACCACACGTTCAAAGCTTGGACTAGCAGATGAAAACGGAATTTTGAAATTGAAAAGGGAGATTCAGATCTGAAATTTTCGAAAACAAATGCACACGAAATAACTGAGAAAGAATTCTGAAGTTCAAAAAAAAAATCAAAGTCAGATGTGGGAACAAAAACTTTCGAAAAAACCAAATTGAAATAAGGATTTCAAGGGGAGGGGAATTAGCTGAAATTTTGCTATTTGCTGTTGATTGTTGCTCAAATGAACTCAGTGCGTTAGAAATCATTGTTGTTTGTTGCTGTATCTTCTGATTTCTGCTTGTGTCGAGCTCCGTTTCATTCTCTTAGCCTTTACATGGCATCTTAAGCAATCTGTGACTTCTAGGTGCGTTTCTTCAGCTTTGTATTTTAATTTCGAAAAGCAATGAAGCTTCGAGTTTTCTGTTATGTTGTTTTGTTTGATTTAGTCTCCGATCTTAGTAATTGGTTGTGGACTGAATTACTTGAAGTATTTGATATAATGATTGGATGAACATTTAAAGCATGCTTTGAATTTAATGCTAATTTTGAAGACCGGTGGCCCGCACTTTTAATTGAGTTGTTCCACTAATTAATTTGGTATAATGCTCTATTTATTAATTCATTTTTGAAGCAACTCACCGCGCTATTGGGATGATTTATAAATCAGCAATTAACTCTTATTGAATGTTCAAACTGTTAATGGGTTGAAAAGGGCTGCACAATCTTGATTCACGAATCTCAATTCGTTTTCTAATTTAATGTCGGCATCTCGTTATGTAGCAGCATAATCTAACTTTGGTAAATAGGAAATTCAATCCACATGTCTTCAGAAATTAGTATCTATGAGATCACGCTTCACGGCAAATCTTAAATGTAGAAGTAGTACACTTATAAGGCGCGATTAATAAATCATCGTGGTCATAGTACGGTTCTTATGACATGGTCACAATACGTAAATTTCAATTCGAGTGTACGTTTTACGTGACTTTACCATAACTTCAAATAATAATAAAAATTAACATGTTATAAATCGCGAGTGCGTTTCACGTGGCGCGATTCACAATGTGTACAAAAACAAACAAGTGCGCGACATCGCGACTTGTTCAAACAAATTCCATAAATGCTAAACGCGATTTAAAAGTAAAGAATGCACAATAGGTTTCAAATATGTATTAAATCAGATAATTTGGCCAATTATTAATAGTTGAGCGACCGTGCTAAAACCACGGAACTCGGGAGTGCCTCACACCTTCTTCCGAGTTAACAAAATTTCTTACCCGGTCTTCTGTGTTCGCGGATCATAAATAAGAGTCAAATTTCCTCGATTTGGAATTTAAAATAAACCGGTGACTTGGGACACCATAAATTATTCTAAGTGGCGACTCTGAACTAAATAAATAATCCCATTTCGAATAATGTCGCTTAAATTAGAAAAACTCCATATCCCTTCGGGAAAAAGGAGGTGTGACACTTAGTATGGTTGATTTCGATGTAATCTTGGGTATGGATTGGTTGTATCCATATCATGCTGTTCTGGACTGTAACGCTAAAATCGTGACGTTGTCGATGTCGGGGTTGCCGAGGATCGAGTGGAGATGTTCTCTAGATTATGTTCCCAGCAGGGTAATTTCTTATTTGAAGGCCCAACTGATGGTTGGGAAGGGGGTGTTTGTCATATTTGGCCTTTGTGAGAGATGTTGATGCATACACTCCTACTATTGATTCTTTACCGGTAGTACGATATTTTCCGAATGTATTTCCTGCAGACCTGCCGTTATGTCACCCGACAGAGATATTGAATTTGGTATTGACTTGGTGTCGGTCACTCAACCCATTTCTATTCCTCCATATTGTATGGCACTGGCTGAATTGAAAGAATTGAAAGAGCAACTCCGGGAACTCTTGATAAGGGGTTTATTAGGCCTAGTGTGTCACCTTGGGGTGCACCGGTTATGTTTGTGAAAAAGAAAGATGGTACTATGCGGATGTACATCGACTACAAGCAGTTGAAAGAAGTTACAATCAAGAACAAGTATCCTTTACCATGCATTGATGATTTATTTGACTAACTTCAGGGAGCGAGGGTATTCTCCAAAATTGATTGGAGGTTTGGGTATCACCGGTTGAAGATTCGAGACTCAGATATAGATGACATTCAGGACCCGCTATGGTCACTGTGAATTTCTCGTGATGTCTTTTGTGCTGACCAACACCCCAACAACATTCATACACTTGATGAACAATGTATTTCAGCCATATCTTGATTCATTTGTCGTAGTATTTATTGGTGATATCCAGGTGTACTCACGTAGCATAAGGAGCATGCACAACACTTGAGTATTGTATTACAGAGGTTGAGGGAGGAGAAACTTTATGCCAAATTCTCCAAGTGTGAGTTATGGCTTATTTCAGTGGCGCTCTTGGGGCACGTGGTGTCTAGCGAGGGTATTTGTGTGGATCCAAGGAAGATAGTGGCAGTTCAGAATTGGCCCAGGTCATTTTCAGCTACTGAAATTCGGAGTTTTCTTGGTTTGGCCGGGTATTATAGTCTCTTTGTAGAGGGTTTCTCGTCTATTGCAGCGCCTATGACTAAATTGACCCAGAAAGGTGCTACATTCAAGTGGTCGAATGAGTGTGAAGAGAGTTTTTAGAAGCTCAAGACTACTTTGACCACAACTCCAGTTCTAGTTTTGCCTTCAGCGTCATGCTCTTATATAGTGTATTGTGATGATTCTCGTATTGGTATTGGGTGTGTCTTAATTCAGGATAGTAGAGTGATTGCTTATGCTTCGATCCAGTTGAAGCCACATGAAAAGAATTACCTTGTTCATGATTTAGAGTTGGCAGCCATTGTTTATGCATTAAATATTTGGAGACACTATCTATACGATGTGTCTTGTGAAGTATTTATGTATCATCAAAGTCTTCAGCACTTATTCAAACAGAATGATCTAAATTTGAGCCAATTTAGATGATTGGAGCTATTAAAGGACTATGATATTACTATTTTGTATTATCTCGGGAATGCCAATGTGGTGCCCGGTGCCTTGAGTAGAAAGGTAGTGAGTATGGGTAGTCTTGCTTTTATTCCTGTTAGTGAGAGGCCACTTGCATCAGATGTTCAAGCCTTAGCCAATCAATTCGTGATATTAGATGTTTCGGAGCCCAGTGGGGTTCTAGCTTGTGTGGTATCTCGGTATTCCTTATATGACCGCATCAGAGAGTTCCAATATAATGATCCCCATTTTCTTTTCCTTAAGGACACGGTTCAACACGATGATGCTAAAGATGTTACAATTGGAGATGATGGGGTGTTGAGGATGCAGGGTCGGATCTGTGTACCAAATATAGATGGAATGCGTGAGTTGATTCTTGAGGAGGCCCACATTTCGCGGTATTCCATTCATTCGGGGTGCCGCAAAAATGTATCAGGACTTTAGGCAATATTATTGGTGGAGGAGGATGAAGAAAGATATAGCCGGGTTTGTAGCTCGGTGTTTAAATTGTCAGCAGGTGAAGTACGAGTATCAGAATCCGGGCGGATTGCTTCAAAAACTTGAAATTCCGGAGTGTAAATGGGAGCGTATTACCATGGACTTTGTAGTTAGACTCCTACGGACTTCGAGAAAGTTTGATGCTATTTGGGTGATTGTGGATCGGTTGGCCAAGTCCGTGTATTTTATTCCAATTGGAACTACTTATTATTCAGAGCGCTTGACTGAGATTTATATTCGCGAGATTATTTGCCTTCACGGTGTTCCAGTGTCCATCATTTCAGACTGGGGCATGCATTTCATATCACAGTTTTGGAGAGCAGTGCAACGAGAGTTAGGCACACATGTTCAGCTGAGTACATCATTTCACACTCAGACAGACGGGCAGCCCGTGCACACTATTCAAAAATTGGAAGATATGTTACGCACTTGTGTTATAGATTTCGGGGGTTCTTGGGATCAGTTTCTGCCGCTTGTAGAGTTTGCCTATAACAATAGCTACCAATCGAGCATTCAGATGACTCCGTATGAGGCTTTGTATGGGAGACCGTGTCGGTCTCCGGTGGGTTGGTTTGAGCCGGGTGAGGCTAGGCTATTGGGTAATGATTTAGTTCAGGATGCTTTGGAAAATGTTAAATTGATTCAGGATCGACTTCGCACGGCGCAATCTAGACATAATAGTTATGCCGACCAGAAGGTTCGTGATGTTGCTTACATGGTGGGAGAGAAGGTACTACTCCGACTTTCGCCTATGAAAGGTGTTATGAGGTTCGAGAATAAGGGAAAGTTGAGCCATCGGTATATTGGCCCTTTTGAAGTACTTAAGAGGATTGGAGAGGTGGCCTATGAACTTGCATTGCCGCCTAGTCTATCGGGTATTCATCCAGTGTTTCATGTATCCATGCTCCATAAGTATGTCGGAGATTCGTCTCATGTTTTGGATTTCAGTACGATCCAGTTGGATGGTGATTTGACTTATGATGTGGAGCCGGTGGCCATTTTGGACCGGCAGGTTCGAAAGTTGAGATTAAAAAACATAACTTATGTGAAAGTGCAGTTGAGAGGCCAGCCAATCGGAGAAGCTACATGGGAGATTGAGCGGGAGATGCGGAGCAAATATCCACGCCTATTTGAGACTCCATGTATGATTCTAAATTCGTTCGAGGACGAACGTTTGTTTAAGATGAGGAGAATGTAACGACCCGGCCGGTCGTTTTAAGTATTACTACCATGTTCACCCATTTACTGAATAATTTATGCTCAATTGTGATAATGTGATTTGTCGGGGAAGTTTCGGAATGAATTTGGACACTTAGTTCCAAGATTTAAGCTTAAGTTGAAATAATTGACCGAATGTTGACTTATGTTTAAATGACATCAGAATTGAGTTTGATAATTTCAATAGCTCAGTATGGTGATTTTGGACTTAGGAGTGTGTCATAATATTTATTTTGAAGTCCGTAGAATAAATTGAAGCTTTTTGGTGAAAGTTAGAAATTGAAATTCGAAAATTTGACCGGGAGTTGATTTTATTAATATCGAGCTCAGATTTCGATTCCCGAAATTAGAATAACTTTGTTATGTCATTTATGACTTGTGTGCAAAATTTGAAGTCATTCCGGATGATTTAATATGCTTCGGTGCAAATTATAGAATTTGAAAATTTCATAACTCATAATTCGATTCGAGGCGCGATTCATAGTTTTGGCGTTGTTTAATGTGATTCGAGGCCTCGACTAAGTTTGTATCATTTTTTGGGATTTGTTGGTATGATTTGACGAGGTCCCGAGGGGCTTGAGTGTATTTTTGGATCCTTAGTTGAGAGACTAGTAAAGTTAGAAAATTTGGAGTTTGACCATGGTCAATATCAGGTCAATACGACCTATTTTCATTGTTTTGAGTGCGCGAGTAGGTCCGTAGTGTATTTTATGATTGAAATTTATATATGGTTTGTGTCCGGAAGGTTTCTGATGAGTTTCGGGGTAGTTTTGTATCATTTCGGAGAAGTTTGGATTTGTTGGTTTCTGATGTGGCACTGTTCATTTGCATTTGCAGATGCCAAGTTTTTGTACGCAAATGTGAACCTGGGCAGAAGACTTAAGTATCGAAAATTGATCATTTTATTCATTTCGTTTTGGGGTTTGAAGCCTCGGTTTTGGGCGATTTTGGAGGAGTTTTTCTCGAGTTTGAATTGGGTAAGTATTCCTCAACCGAAATTGGTTATATTTCATGATTCTATGGTAATTTTAATCATTTATTAGTGAATCAAATGGAAGAAATTGAGAAATTTGTAAAATCTTTCAAAAACGAAAAATGAAGATTTGGAGGTCGAATTATTATTGGAATTTGATAAAATTGGTGTGGCTGGACTCGTGGTTGAATGAGTATTCATATTTTATAACTTTTGTCGGGTTCCAATACGTGGCCCCCAATGTTGACTTTTGGTTGACTTTTCGAATTTAATTAGAAAATTTAGTATTTTCATATGGAATTGATTCCTATAACTTGTGTTGAGTGTATCAAATAAATTGTGACTAAATTCGAGGCATTCAGAGGCCAATTCGCGAGGAAAGGGCTTATTGGAATAGAAAATTTGCACGGTTTAAGGTAAGTAATATTTCTAAACTTGGTTCTGAGGGTATGAATCCCTGAATTACGTGTTATATGAATTGTTTGGAGGTGACGCATATGCTAGGTGACAGACGTGTGGACATGCACCATAGAAATTGCGTCTTAATTGATTCTGTGGAGTTGCATAATCAAATAATGATGTCATTATCCACATATCCTCTATGTGTTAGAGAAATTGAGTTGTGACTCGTATTAAAGATCATGTTTAGGCTACGTGCCGATATTTTGGGACCCACATGGCTCATATTGCTGTTAAATTAATCGTTTTAAAAATATAAATTTCATACTTAGTCATGTCCATCCAGTTGTGGGGATATTTATGGGATCGAGTTGCACGCCGCAGTAGGCCATATATATAATTTATAGATCGAGGCTATATGTCGCAGGAGGCTTTACAGGCCTTATTATTATATGGATCGGGGCTGCACGCCGCAGCAGACCTTATAGGCTTTATTGTTATGGGATCGAGTTTCACGCCGCAGCAGGCCTAAATGACTTATTATTATAGCGCTTGGGCTAAAGGAACCCCTCCGGAGTCTACACCCCCCACAATGAGCGCAATTGATATTATATTGAGGGATGGATCTTCCCTGGGCTGGATTTGCCTCGTACAATACTGAGTGATTGAGTACTCTGAGAGTGTGAGTACGCGAGATTTTCATTATGTTGTATCACATATGACATGTACATTTGCATGTAGATATAAAGATGTCATATTCCTCATATCATTCAGATTTGATCTATTTTTCTTGTATTGAGTTTAACTGTCGAACTTGAAAGGATGTCTACATTTTTATACTATTATATTCTATGATTAGACTGTAATTGTTGAGCTCGTCACTACTTTCAGCCCAAATGTTAGTCTTGTTACTTATTGAGTACATTGGGTCGGTCGTACTCATACTACACATTGCACTTTATGTGCACATCCAGGTACTTCCGAATACGGCGGTTGCTAGATTTTGGAGATTTATTTGCTGGAGACTATAGAGGTAGCTGCTTTGGCGTCCGCAAACTTTGACTCTCTTTCCTTTCAGTTATTTATACTGTTCTATATTTTTCAGACAATGATTTTATCAGTCAGGTTGTGTTGTCATTTAGATGCTCATGCACTTAGTGACACCGGTTTTGGAATGTGTTGTATAAAGACAATATTTTGTATTAGAAATTGTGGGATTTTACTCTTAAATTTATTTATGGTGTTTTCAAACTTAAAGGAATTGGTAGTTTATTGAGGTTGTCGGCTTACCTAGTATTAAAATAAGCGTCATCACGACATGTGAGATTTTACATCGTGACACATACAAGGTAAACACTAATGGTGCGGCATACCAAAAAGAAAGAGCATAAGGTATATGAGGAGTTATTAGAAACAACAATGGGGACTGAATAATGGGGTTCATGCGAAAGATACATTGCACTAATACACTCCACTCAAGAGTTAACAACTTTCATGCAGGAGCTAAAAAGGCAGCATCAAACAATCTCCTACCCTTGGAGATTAACTTAGACTCAGTAGAGGTAATCCAATTCATTAACAAAGGTCATCTGATTTATGACACTATGGTATATGAATGCAGGTCACTCCTAGCAGCACTGGGGCATCCACCAGTAAACCATATCTTTGTTTGTGGATGCGGGCAATGTACCACAACAACCCACAGTAATGAACAACTAACTAGTATTTATATAATACCCAGTTGATCCCCCCAAAAAGCATTTGCCCAAGTGTCGAGACTATTTATAATAAAGCATGTTTGGTTTGGGACCCAAACTAAAACACTAAAAAATAAATTTCAACAATTATCTAGGACTTTATTAACATAAGAGGGGTCGCACAATCCGAGGTAGCCAAAGCCTCCCAGATAAGTTATTTTTGGAAGATTATTTCATGTAAATATGTGCTCCTAGTTTTGAGAAGATCAAACATTTTTGAAAATTTTATTTATAACTCGAGACAATTGTGTAGGTTGTCAAGCTTTATCTATATTTTTCAATTAGATATTTAAGCTTTTACACATTGTATTCTCTACTAGAATATTCAAGATGGCTCTCTAAATGTCTTATCATATCTTGAAGGCCTGAAACTCTTTAGCGTGTGAATTCGTGTATGCTATTGGATAACACAAGTCAACGAATCTTTTAATTATTGTTTTCGATCTTTTGGAATCTTCTACATGACATATAGATATTGAAGCTAGTAACATGATTTAAAAGATGTGAAAGCTATAGGAAAAAAAGATATAAACTTATACACGATACTAGTTATAACTATACAAATCATTATTGATGTGATTTTTATCGCACTGAATACGTTTCTCATCTTCGACTTCATTTTCGTTACGATAAAGTTAATTCATCTGAAAATAATTTAATAAAAGTAATTTATCTGAAAAGTTAATATAAGAGTTAACATGAAAAGAAGTTGAGTATATCATTAGCATTTTTTAAATTTTTTTTTTTTAACACAAACATGAGAAAAATAATTTTTACAATGACACAGGTTTTCACATTGACGCATGCCAACAATTGGAGCGATGCAAGTAGAACCATAAATCTAGGTTTGGCCCGTTGTGCCGGCCCAACTTAACTCGTAATTTGGTATGGCTATGCTTTAAATTTTTGGAGCCCGTATATGAACAAGCCTTTTTAAGCCCAACCAGTAAGTCTACAAACCATGAACTTGAATGAGGTTGTGCTCAGCTAGGCTGGGCCCGTGGGCCATGTAATTTTTTTTAATTAAAATATAAAAAATAAAAGAAAATAGGGAACTAAAAATAGTTTGGCATGTCAAAGTGAGTTCTTTCATGTGCGTTGTTCTGCTCATATTTGAATTTGATTATTCAAGAGGTTTTAAAAGCAGCTAGTGATTCCTTATTTGCAATTAGGAAAAGTGTTAAAGAATATGAGAGGATCTGATGGAAGAATGCAAAAGTTTGAGTAATGTTTTTAGGCAAGTTGGAATTCATATTAATCTTGGTTTACATTTAGATGTATAAACTAGATGGAACTCAACAAATTTGATGTTTGAAAATGCTCTCCCGTATTAAAAAGGTTTTTGCTAGTCTACATTTGCATGACCTAAGTTATGTTTGTCGTACTACATCTAATCAATGGAGAAACACAAAAAAGATTGTGAAGTCCTTAGCTTTTTCATGAGATAACTGACTTGATTTCTAGTTCAAGTTACTCAAACTTTAACTTGTATTTAATGCAAGTTCGAAGTTTCATTGTAATCTATTGAACAATGTTAAAAGTTTTTAAGTTTTGCAGAAATTTTCTATCCCACACAATATTTTTTGACCCGTAAATACTTATTTTTTATATTTTAGGTTAGAACTTAAATTTTTAAAAATATAAAAAATATTTTTAAAAATGATAGGCAAGCTCATGGGAAATGGTACCTCACGTAGGGCTGGGTTGAACTGATCATTTTAAGACCCATCAAAATATTAGTCCAACTCCCGTTAAATCCATCAAATACCACCGCGGGAGCTGGGCTAGGCTGGGCCAGCCAACCCATATTTGTTTTTTTTGGTTAACCTAATATAATATATAAAACCCATATTAACAACTCCAGGCGCAAGCAAAAAATGATGGTAGCAGGCCAACTATCTTAAAATAGGAATAAATTAAATGCATAAACCTTCCCCCAAATTTCAACATTTTCATTAGAACGAGGTGCAATTATAGACTATATAGGCCAACAAAGATAATTGAACGAGATAATTCTATCTATGAAGGTTTAAATAAAAACATTCTAGCATTTTTTATTTATACTGAAATTTGAACAATAATCATTAAGATTTATACCCATTTAGGCCTCATTTGTTTTTTTATAAGATTAATACGTCTGTATCTGAATACACATCTGAAAATTAAGATGTGCATTAAGATTAAGACATCTGAATCTGATTACATATCTGAATATTACGATGTGTATTAAGATCTGAATACTAAATGATTAAGACCTTTTATTTTTAACATCTAAATGTATAAAATTTATCTTTATTTGAGAATTAATTGTAACGATCTGACCGGTAGTTTTGAGTATTTACGCTCCTTTCAACTATTTGAAGTCTTGAATAGCTTCATATGGCGTATTATGACCAGTGTGCATTGTCGGAATTGGTTTTCAGGTGTTTCGGGATTAGTTTGGATGAATGA
The DNA here is from genome assembly GCF_000390325.3 of Nicotiana tomentosiformis. Taxonomy (NCBI): domain Eukaryota; kingdom Viridiplantae; phylum Streptophyta; class Magnoliopsida; order Solanales; family Solanaceae; genus Nicotiana; species Nicotiana tomentosiformis. Next base: position 191,986,651 of record NC_090813.1, on the reverse strand, counting down.
AATTCATGTTGGAAGCTTAAATGAAAAGGGGTGGACCGAAGTTTGACTTTTGTGCAAACGACTCCAAAATTGAGTTTTGATGATTCCAATAGCCTCGTATGGTGATTTTAGACTTCGGGGTGTATCTGAAAAATTATTTGGAAATTTGTAGTTAAATTAGGCTTGAAATGGCAAAAATAGGAAATTGAAAGTTTGAAAGTTTGACCGGGAGTTGACTTTTTGATATTGGGGTCAAAATTCAATTCTGGTAATTTGAATAGGTCTATTATGTCATTTATGACTTGTATGTAAAATTTGAGGTCAATCAGACTTGATTTGATATGTTTCGGTACGAGTTTTGGAAGTTGGAAGATTCAAAGTTCATTAAGTTCGATTTAAGGAGCGATTCGTGATTTCGACGTTGTTTGATGTGATTTGATCCGTAAAATATTTTAGGACTTGTTGCTATATTTGGTTGGGGTCTCGGGGGCCTCGGGTGAGTTTCGGATGGTTAACGGATCAAATTTGGACTTAAGGAAAAATCTAAAAATTTTGGCATTCTGGTGCAATCGCACCTGCGGAATTTTGCTCGCAGGTGTGAGCTCGCAGAAGCGAGATAAGCATCTCAGAAGCGACATGGCGAGGGACTGGGCAGTGTGCGCAGGTGCAGAGTTTTTGCCGCATCTGCGAAGTCGAAGAGATGTTTGCTGATCGCAGAAGCGAGTCCGCATGAGCGGATAGGCGATCGCAGAAGCGGAGGCAAGGCAGCCTGGGCAAAACGAAAGAACCGGTAGATTTTCCGTAAAACTGGAACCACATATGCGGTTATGAGTCCGCAAGTGCGAAAGCACTGGACATATTACAAAACAGAGGGGTTCCGACGTTTTTGTCATTTTGGACATTTCCAACACGGGTTTGGGCAATTTTTTAGAGGAAATTCACGGGGAAACTTGAGGTAAGTCACTTAGAATCATTGTTAGTCAATAATATTGAATTATCATTGAGTATTTCGACTAGATTACGTGTTGTTGAGGTGAAATTCAAAAATTTGGACCTAGGGATTTGAAAATAAGATTTGGGAATTTAAAGGTCGAGTTGATGTCGGAATTTAGTAAATTTGGTATGTTGGACTCGGGGTTGAATGGGCGTTCACATTTTGTAACTTTTATCGGGTTCCGAGACGTGGGCCCCATTGCCGATTTTTCGAGCGGAGTTGAGAATTTTTATGAATTGTTAAATTGTAAGCATTGGAGTATATTTTGATTAATTTGCACTATGTTTGATTAGTTTCGAATCGTCTGGCTTGGAATTAAGAAGGCATGAAGGCGTTCGGAGGTTGATATGCGCGGAATAGAATTTCTGGAGTATTATTTATCGTGCTCGATATTGGATTCAGCTTGTTCGAGGTAAGTAACACTTCTAAACTTAGTGCTGAGGGTATGAAACCCCGAATTCCGTGTTATGTGTTTGTTGTTGAGGTGACGCACATGCTAGGTGACGGGCGTGTGGGCGTGCACCGTGTGAATTATAATTCTGTTATTTCTGTGGTGTTGTGTAGTTACCTGAATTTATCTGTAAACGTGAAATCTCTACGTATTAGGGTTATTTATATGTGATCCATGTTAGAAACCATATCTAGACTATATGCTTATTCTGTTAGGACCCACTGAGGTCATTACTGTTGTTTAGTTATTTGCTTACATTGCAATTTCATACTCAGTCATGTTCATTCATTTTGTATCATATATCAGACTTTGTTGATATATATTGACACATCATATCATCATTTTGGGTTAGTTTCATGGCATTGTGGCCCCGAGAGTGTAACGACGCGACTTGTCATTTCTAATTAATGCTCCGTTCAGTGGCTTAAGGTCTCGAACAGCTTCGCAATATATATTATGACCCGCGGGTGTGGTCGAGTATGATTTACTAAAGATTCGGAATTAAATTAAAAGAGCAATTCTTATTTAGAAGCTTAAAATGGAAAGAGTGATCGGAGAGTTAATTTTTGAGCAAACGACCCCGGAATAGAATTTCGATGATAGTAATAGTTTTGTATGATGATTTCAGACTTAGACGTATGTTCGGATTTGGATTTAGAAGTCCATAGGACAATTCAACACATTTTGGCAAAAGTTGGAAAATAGAAGATTTTGGAAAGTTCGGTCGAAGGTGGAATTTTTTATAAAGAGGTCGGATTTCGATTCCGGAAATGGGAATAGCTCCATTACGTCAATTATGACTTGTGTGCAAAATTTGAAGTTATTCCGGATTGATTTGATATGTTTCGGCGCAAAATATGAAAGTTGATAGATTTGAAAACTCAAAATTTGATTTGATGCATGATTCGTAATTTCGGCGTTGTTTGACGTGTTTTGAAGCCTCGACTATATTCGTATTGTATTTTGGGACGCATTTATATAATTGGTTAAGGTCCCGGGGGCCTCGGGCGAGTTTCGGATGGTTAAATGGACCAAAATTTGTGCTTGAAGGGATTTTGGAATTTTTCCAGTTCTGGTGCAATCGCACCTGTGATGGAAATGGTCGCAGGTGTGCGACCGCAAAAGCTACAAAAATGGTTGCAGATGTGGCCTGGGCTGGAATAGGCAGAGGTCGCATGTGCGATGTACTTTTCCGCACCTGAGAGACCGCAGAAGTGGAACTCTTCCGCAGGTGCGAGAGGGCAGTGGTCAGTGGACATCGCAGAAGCAAGAATTTGCTTGCAAAAGCGAGCTCGCAGGTGCGACCAAAATGTCCGCAGGTGCGAAACTGGGCAGAAACATAAGGATGAAACTTGGTCATTTTTGACATTTTGTTTTGGAATTTTTGGAGCTCGGATTTGGGCGATTCTGGAGGGATTCTTCACAAGCTTGGTTGGGGTAAGTGTTTTATATCCTAAAGTGATTATATTTCATGAATATATGATTGTATTCATCGTTTAACCCGGATTTAAATGGAAGAAAATCAAGATTTTTGTAAAATCTTCCAAAACGAAAATTTAAGATTTGGAGGTCGATTTTTTTATTGGAATTTGATAAAATTGGTATGGTTGAACTCGTATCGGAATGGGTGTTTGGATTTCATGAAAATTTTATCGGGTTCCGAGAGGCGAGTCCCTCGTTGACTTTTTGTTGACATTTTAAAATAAATTTTTAAGTCGTCGCATTATTATCCGAAATTATTTCTGATGAATTTTAATGAAGTTATACAATAAATTTGGATAGATTTGAGCTGTCCGGAGGTCAATTCAAGCAAGAAGGCTATTTTGAAATATCGGCCTAACTTCAAAAAGGTAAGTGTCTTGCTTAACCTCGAGTAAGAGACTTATCCCTTAGGCATTGAATCTTATATGAAAATTGTGTGATTAAAAATCATGTACACGAGGTGACGAGTACGTACTTGGTTTATATATGCAAATTATATCGGTTTAAATTCGTAGACACGCTTATGTATTAAATTGGAAATTATTGGCACTTATTAAATCCTCTATTTATCATGCCTAGATTCTTGTTTGTTGAAATTATTTTTATATGATAATTTGGTGTGATTGACACCTTAAATTTATGTGAAATATTATTTTGTTGAGTTGTTCACTCCCGGATATTTTTGTTAAGATTTTGTGCACATTATGGTCGAGCCATGGGCTCCTTTTTATGAAAATTTATGTATTATTGAATTTTGTGAAAAATTATAATAATTGAGCACTTGTGCAAATCTGTGATATGTTGTAATATTTGAGCACTTGAGGTGCAGTTTATGAGATGTGATATTGGCACGTTATTTTGTTTGGGTGTTTGCACGATGTTTCTGTCGTGCTATTGTTACTATTGATATTTGCACATGCGGCGTGACAAGGCGGTATATATATATATATATATGGGTTGCACATGTGGCGAGACAAGGTGGGAACATTATTGTGCGCATGTGGCGAGACAAGGCGGGCATTCACTTTACTATTGCACACGTGGCGAGACAAGGTGAGCTATGTCGGGGATTGATTTGTGATGGCCTGGGGGCATTGTTGTTGTTGTTGCATATTTACTTTGGGGATTACGAGGCGGTACCTCGGGAGTGCCCTTTTTGTTAATATTTTTTATGGTTACACTTGCCTTTGGTTATTTTATTTTTCCGTGATATGTAAATCCTTGTGTTCTTCCGTGATGTATTATTTGATTTTATTGTGTATTTATATTCCTTGTTGTAATGTGTTGGCTTTGGCTCTTGTACGAGACTCTAGGATTTGTGTTTCTAGTTTTTACTAATTTTTAAGGTTAAGTTGTTTTGAATAAAAGAAATTGTTGTATGCTTTAATTCTTATAAGTTTTACATCCAAATCAGCAACTATCGGGTGTTTCATTTTAATTGAAATGTTATTTACTCCATCCAAATGATTTCTAAAATAAATTCATTATTTTGTTGATTTCCTACTTGATTTTAAAAAATTTAAACATACTTTATTGGAAATAAATTGATCGTGTGGATCTCATATACATTGATATTATTGGCACGTGAATTGTCCGTGCAGTTGTGATATAAAATGTGGGCACGAGGTGCCGTGATTGAGTGATAATAATATTGTCACGTGAACTGTCCGTGCAGTTGTAATATGAAAAGTGGGCATGAGGTGCCGGAAAAATATGAAAATGGGCTGAGACCCGTATTTATGAAAAATATGAAAATTGGTTGAGACCCGTATTTCTTATGATTATGAAATGAGGTGTCATATGATGACTTTTTTTAAATTGAAGAATTATATTTTAAAAGATATTTATTTGAAAGAGTTTTATATTCGAAGGATACTTATTTGAAGAAATATATATTTGAAGGGTTCTTATGTGAAAGACTTGTTTAATTAGTTGTACTCATAGTAATAATTGTGGTGTTCTTGCTGCCTTACTGTTTATATCACTGCTATTTGTTCTCGATTATTTTAGTATAGCACAGGTTATTTGACTAGTGAGTGTCTTGACTGTACCTCGCCACTACTCCACTGAGTAATAATTATGGTGTTCTTGCTGCCTTACTGTTTATATCACTCCTATTTGTTCTCGATTATTTTAGTATGGCACAGGTTATTTGACTAGTGAGTGTCTTGACTGTACCTCGCCACTACTCCACTGAGGTTAGTCTTGATACTTACTGGGCACCGCTGTGGTGTGCTCATTCTACACTTTTGCACATTTTTGTGTAGATCCAGGTATTGTTCGTTAGTAGCTGTGCGAGTCGTTGCTGTGGAGACTCAAGGTAAACCTGCTGCTGCGTTCGCAGGCTTCAGAGTCACCTTCAAGTTTTTATTTTGCACTGTTTATTCTTATTTTTGGACAGTTGTATTTAGAAGCTTTCTAGCAAATACTCTGTAGAGCTTATGACTTGTACTACCGGATTTTGGGAATTGTAAATTTTAATAGATTTCTATTTCAAATTGTTAGATGTTATTTAAATAATGTTGTTTCAATTAATGTTAAGCTTACCTAGGCCCTAAGACTAGGTGCTATCACGATACTCAAACGGAGGGAAAATTGGGTCGTGACAGAGAGATTGGAGAGATTGATGACTGAGTGAGGCCGATGGCCTGATTATGAGGTTATTGATACTATAGCACGTGAGTTGTCTGTGCAACACGTGAGTTGTCCGTGCGAATCCAGATATTGATAATATAACACGTGAGTTATCCGTGCAACACGTGAGTTGTCCGTGCAGATCCAGATATTGATACCATAGCATGTGAGTTATCCATGCAATGCGTGAATCGTCCGTGCGGATCCAGATATTGATATTATAGCACGTGAGTTGTCCGTGCGGATTATAGCGTTTGGGCTGAAGGAGCCCCTCCGGAGTCTACACACACAACCAATGAGCGCATGTACCTATTTAGTGTGAGTGCGGGTGCCGAGTGATTGGGAGAACTTAGTGGATTGATACTCTGGAGTATGCATATGGTTGTTTACCATGTTGTACTGCATTGACATGCACACTTGACACACAAGCATAGAGACGCGTTTTTCTCATGTTTTACGGTATCACGTCATTCATGACTTCTTATACACATTGACATATGGGCATAGAGATGTACTTTTTCTCATGCCATTTGATAATGAAACATCTACCTGTTGAAAAGTTTTGGAAGGAAAATCACGATTTTACAAACTTACTCATATTTTAGTAATTTCGGTAAAAGATTTGGGATTTTTACTCTTATACTTGAAAAGCATGTCTATTTTCTGGAACTCTGAACGAGCTGAACATTTCATTTTTGAGTTATTTCATGTACCACTTTTTGTTATATTGTTATGAGTTGTTGTTGGCTATTGGCGTTTGACATTGACTTGTGATCCGGCTCGTTACTACTTTCAACCTAAGGTTAGGTTTGTTACTTATTGAGTACATGGGGTCGGTTTTACTCATACTACACTTCTGCACCTTGCGTGCAGATATTGGATGCTGATATTGCTGTGATCGACGGGTGTGGGATTTCAAGACGTACCTGCATTCCGGTTGTAGCTGTCTCTTGTTCATGGTAGCCTTAAATTTATAAAAATCTATTTATGTATATTTCGAACAAATGATGTATTTATTTTATACCAGCTTTGTAAATTCTAATCTTAGAAGCTCATGATTTGTACTACCAGTCCTTGAGAATTCTTGTATAAAAGTAGTTTTATTATCCTTTTTTTTTCTTAATAAATCTCATCTAAATTGGATAGTTGTTAATTGGCTTACCTGACGGGTTGGGTTAGGTGTCTTCACGACCAGGTTGATTTTGTGTCGTGACAAGGTGGTATCAGAGCTCTAGGTTCATAGGTTCTACAAGTCATAAGCAAGTGTCTAGTAGAGTCTTACGGATTGGTATGATGACGTCTATACTTATCTTCGAGAGGTTACAAGGCATTTAAGATAAATTTTCCATCTTTCATTCTTTATCGTGCGGCATTGGTTCAGCTTGGAGTGTAATTCTTTGAATTCCTTCCATGCATTCGTATGCGCATGTGAGCGCTTAGTATCAGCTGTGCATTGCCGGCTTATGATTCCATGGATGAGGTGTGAGATGTAATTTCGGTGTGATGATGATGGGCCAGCCTGGAGGACTTGAGGCCGGGGTTTGACTATAGCTTGAGCACGAAGTTTTCAGTTGTGTGTGAGTATGTTCTTTTGGACTTATATGTCCGGTAGTGTCCCTATTAGGATCGATGAGTGGCTGGATGGAGATATGATGAGTATGATGTGACTACGGGATATGTTCCGATGGTTTGATTGTGACGAGAATAGTTTGCTTGAGATGTAAAAGGGACTATTGTGTGTTTGATTTCTAACCTAATATATTGTATAGTCTCGAGTTATGATCGTAATGCGGAATCCTTCATGTTGTTTAATTATGGGACGAAGTAGATTTTATGTCTTGTTGTGAGTTCAGACTCAGGAAGATTAAGTGATGACGTAGTAATCGTGGCTGTGAAAGGGCAGCAAGATGCCAAATTGAGGCTAAACAGGTGGGTTATCTCCTGCGGAGTAATCTACGGAGGTGTGATCCTTATAAAATTATGTGGAGAGTTTTGTTTTCTACTAGCGGGGTATATGTGTTAAGATTCGAATTTGAATTTGGTTGAGAAAGTTGACTTGATCATCATGTGGATGTCTGCAAGTTTAGTAGATGAATTGAGGTAATATATGGGTTGTGTTATGTAAGCGTAGGAAGGATTTAGTTGAACTTCGGTGCGGGATTATGGTAGTAGTAGAGTATGGGTATTATGAGTTATCGAGTGTTTTGTTATATGGCTTTGAGCCAAGTGGGGGAGTATGTTATCGATGATTTGATTGCGTGGTTATGTGTTATACTGGTTTCGGTTTGAGGCATACTTGTGGATCGGATATGACTTGTAGAGGTTAAGATCGAGGGTGATTCGAGCAAAGAAATTTTTGGATACGGGTTATATTATATTGTATGGATATATGGAAATTATGGAAATTATGGAGTTGTTATGTGTGAAGGATGTAGTGTGCATGGAGTATGAATTTAATCGGCTGTGTTAAGACAAGGTTACTTCCTTGGGTGTTGTTGTGCTAATGGGGCACATGTCGTTTGGCCCGTTTGGGCGGCACAATTGAGATTTGAGCATAATGGATAACTCTCGAAAAGGTTCTAATGGGTTCAAGATTTATATATGCAGCAACTGAGAATTTTTCGGATCGGTATATGGAGAAATAAGACAGTTTTATAGTAAGTTGTATCAGCACAATAATAGATATGATCGGTTCTTTAGGTACTTATGACGCGGTGAGGCTCTACATGTGTTTTGGTGTCAATACTCTTGGGTTTGACAACCTGCGTTGATTGGTTGAGTTGGAGAGACTCAGTCCTGATGGTTTGGTTATGGACAGATGGATTTCAAAGTGTTCTCAATAGTTTCTACTACAGTTCGAGGTGTATATTTCCTGCTGGTGTGGGGAGCGTGTTGCGTATTGTGATTTTTTCCTCGATAAGATTCTCGTACTTTACATATGATGGCATGATAGATGTGGTGTATTTGTGCGGGATTGAGATTTACATGTACAAGGTGGCAGTTCAGTCTTTCAAGAGAAAATTCTTCTTAAATTTGAAGTATTAAGAATGTGCCTCTTAGGATTTTCTCTGGTTGTAGCTGCCTCTTGTTCATGGTAGACTTAAATTTATAAAAATCTGTTTATGTACATTTCGAACAGATGGTGTATTTATTTCATACCAGCTTTGTAAATTCTAATCTTAGAAACTCGTGATTTGTACTATCAATCATTGGGAATTCTTGTATAAAAGCAGTTTTATTATCCTTTTTTTTTTCTTAATAAATCTCATCTAAATTGGATAGTTGTTAATTAACTCATCTGATGGGTTGGGTTAGGTGCCTTCACGACCAGGTAAATTTTGGGTCATGACATTAATAAACATAAAATTTAAATAAATACTTATATATATATATATATATATATATATATATATATATATATATATATATATATATATATATATATATTGTCACGACTCAATTTAGGATCATGACTGGCACTTAGGATCAAGTGCCCTCAAGTAAGCCTCATCGGTATTTTACAGAAAATGGGACATAATTTTCCCTATTTAAGGACTATCTAAAAGTTTTCATGTCTCATAAAAAAATAATAACCGACCAATATTCACCTAAACCAGTCACAGTCTTCATCAACTAACCAGCCTTATCGGCATATAATACTAAACCTATAAAAAAATATGGGAAGAAGTGCAATACTAGTAACTAGTCCAATAAAACGAATGAATACTCATTACACTACTAAAAATGATTATGGAGCGACTCTAAGAGTTCATAAGGAAAGACGATAACAAATAAATAAACTCTTCACACACGCGAACAAGTGCGGGGCTTACCATGAACTATCAACTCATGTACTCTAATTAACAAAATCCTTGCTCGCGTCAACTGTTGTATCTGTAAAAAAAATGGGGAGTGAGTCGCTAGCTCATTGAGTAATGATACTTAACCACAACCATTTTTTTTATAATTGGGAACAAGTCATAAAACATGCTTGCATAATAATAATTAGAAACTATCATAAAAATAAAATGCCCTCTAAAAAACGGTAACAATAATCAGTCTCATCATGTGTTTCATATAATAGAAATCAATTTAAAAATTCGATAATAAACTCGGTAAGCACTGTATCATATCAAATCTTTATGTTTGGGAGATTTTCAAGAAGAGATCATGTAATCTGTATCACTATGTGGACTCCTTCGTAAAAGGAGTCAAATATAATTGTAGGTCCCTACTCGAGGGAAAACTTTAACTGTATGCTAGTTCTACCTTCCCACTAGTGAGGGCTATAACTGTACTCGATAATCTGCAAATACAAGGTGCACCAGGTCTAACGAACCCGCCGTTAGCTATGGGATCATTCAAAGTCTCCTCCCATTAATATTCTTTCTTGTAATCAGTCAATACTCGTATGGAAGCATTTTCAAAATAATAAAGGGCATATCATTTCTTATCAAATCATGTAATTTTATTTTGATAACGGTAAAAATATCTAGTAATAAAGAGTTTAAAACAACAATAATTACCTCAAATAACTATTTCGGTATCATATCGTATAAAAAACTTGTCCCACGTACACTTTCAAAATAATCGGTAACATATTCATATTAGAACTCATATGCAAATCATGCAAGTTGTGAAAATACAAATTGCGGTAGGATTACTACTCACCTTTTGATGTCAACTAACCAAAGCTTAACTTCTAGTCAGATCCGAATCGCTCGGCTGCTCGCGTATGAATCTATAAATCAATCTATAGCTTAGTGTTACCATTCACTAGTTCTGTAATTTATAATTAAGGTGATAACGAATCACTATTTTGATTACCCACGTCTTGATTTCACTTAAATTAGCAACGGTTAGGCTGCTATTCCTTTAAAATAATTCTCTGTAATCCTCCTTTCCTGACTTATATCTCCTTTAATGAACTACTCTATTTTATTATGAAAATTCCTACTTAGTACCGCCATTACAGTTAAACATCGAAATAAAATCTTAGAATCCCAATTTCACTTAGCCTGGCCAAGAATCTAAAGAGACTAGTTTAAATAAAAAATGTATTGCTATCTCTCTTTTTTTCGTTTTCTTAAATCCCAATTTGATTCCCAACTCTTAATCAAATTACAACCACATATTTATTCAAACTTTAAAAACAATACTACTTCAAATAGGAGGAGACAAATATGTAGTTATCTGAAATTCTACTGTTGAGGGTCAAGATATATATTTAATTCTTCAAGTAGAACATGATATTGGATGGAGCACCAGAAACCCTTCTGCTTTGATGCCTACGATGACTGGTTTTTTTTTTTTTTTTTTTTCCCAAATCCCTTTTCCCTCCTTTCTATCTCACGCCACTTTGGACCAAATGGGTTGTCGATTATGGTTGAGAATGGTGGGTGGTGGTGGTGGTGGTTATAATTGTGACTGAGAAAGATGGTGGTAGTTTATAACGGTGGGCAATGCCGACTATACTTGTTGATGATGATGGGGTGGTTAGTTGTGGTAGTTGAGTATGTGTTTGTGATTGAGAATGATAGTGGTGGGTCTGTGTGGTGGTTGTCGATAATGGTGACGGCTATGATTGAGGAGGAGGAGGTGATGGTGGCGGGTGACATGGTAGTAGTTGATAATAATAGGAGGTAGTGGCAATTAATAATGAATGTAATGATAGGATCTTAATGTAATTAAGTCTTTGTTATGCATCTTAATCATACAGACTTATTAAGACCTATTAAGTGGTTGTTAAGTTAAAAAAAATAAACAAACTTAATGATTAATATCTGAATAATTAAGATTCAAATTTTTAAAACAAACTTACTTAATGTCTGAGATCTGGATGATTAGGATTCAGACCTCCATTAAGTGCAAACAATTGAGGCCTTAGTTGAACACAATGATATGCCACTAAGTGCTTAAGTTTTTTAATGCCACGAAATAATTACCTTTCTTTAATTAAGGATAATTTACTTTAATGTCACATGCCATTAAATGAATGACATATTTGGAAATGATAGATAATCAATGAGGAGACACATAAAAAGAATAAATTTGAATTTTGAACCTTATAGTCATATTGTTTTATCATAACAAAGGTTCTATATTTAACATGTCATAAATCTTGTGAAATCTTATTGAATATTTGAAGATATATTCTGTACTTTGTTAAAAGATTGATTCTTGTTTACCAATCACATATTATTTAACTAAATTTAATTCTCTCTCGTTGCCAAATTTAGGGGCTTTTACCTATTTACTGTGTATTTTTCTCTTTTACAATTGAAAATATTTGATAATTTTTTTTCTTACAATGATGATGACCGACTTATTTGCGTATTATCTATTTCATTGATTACTAAACCATGTTCTTACTACTTATACTAACGTTATGCAATAAAATCAAATGAAAATTACTTTAATTTCATAGACCATTAAATGAACGAAATGTTTGGAAGTAACAGAATGGATTACTAGGATTTACTGATTTAGGACAAACATAAAATTTTTCCCAATTTGAAGAAAAAAACAAAGAAAAACCATTGACCGTAATTTAGGGGGCACGCTCAAAGTCACGTACTCAGCGCGCGTGAAATCACCGTAACATCACTGCGAACAGAACTATAGTATAAATTTCCCATGCTCCCCCTCCAGTCAAGCAAAAAGCTGAACACTCTGTTTACGGTTATTCACCAATCACAGTTTCGTCACTGTTTGCAAGTTTTTTTAGGGCTTTGATTTTTCCGGCAATGGCGTCTTCTTCGGCTTCGCCGTCATCGGCGTCATCGACAGCACCTGAGTTTCCACTTCTACCAGTTATGGGAATGAAGAGTAAAATCGTTGAGAAAATTCAAGAGAATCGTGTCACTCTTCTTGTTGGTGAAACTGGTTGCGGTACTCCTCATTTTTCTATTTTTCCTTAATTGGTCTGTTATTCTTTCTGAAAATTATGTTTACAGTCAGTTTGTAGAGGATGATTCAACATATAAGCAAGTAGTTACACATGTATACAAATTTTTGACTATATTTATATATGTGTACGGTCATACATATCTATAAAAGTCAATCCTCTATAACAACATTTTCATAGAGAGATTCATCATCTACAATATATATATATATAAAATTGACCTTGTGTATACAGTGTGATTTCCGCCCCTCTAGCTTAAACCATGCCTATAACAAACATGCTTTTTGGAATTGATTTTTTTTATTTTATATATATATATATATGACGATGGTCTATCGGAAACAGTAAGTTATGCGTACACACTGTACTCCCAAGACCCACTTGTGGGATTATAGTGGGTATGTTATTGTTGTTGTTGTTGTATATTCTACATTTTATAACTAAAACAACATTCTACTTGTAACAACATCTATTATTATACCGGTGAACTCTTTGTATAGTTACCACTCTATAACAGCCTTACTCAAATATCTATATATATGTTAGGATTTGTAATAACCAAAAAGCAATCTATTTAATAAGTAATAACAAAATTTTCATAATTTTTGTAAGTTTCAACAAGGAATCTGGAACGTTAAAAACTCTTGTTAGCTTAGAACAAGAGAAATTAAAAGATGAAGTTGGAATTTTTTTTTATTCTGCCATATTCCCACATTTTCCACCTATTAAAATTGTATATTAGTTTTTTTTAATTCTTGATAAATGATACAAATTATCATTTGACATCTTAAAAGTAAATAGTTTTATTAGCTGTTATAACACAAATAAATTGAAAACACAAACCAATCAAAAAACATAAATAAATTTAAAAAAATGAGTTATAGAGTATTTTTATCCATAACAGCCATAAAAGATCTAAATGTCAAATGCTGTTATAGGTGTATAACAAATTAATCACTATACAAGGCAGCAAAAAGTCCGTACAAATGAGGTTGTTATAGAGATGTTTGACTATATATATATTAAGAGGTCCATTATCCCTCGGACTCGAACTTTATATATGTACATTAAAAATTAGAGAAATTTTAAAGTATATAACTTAGAGCTGTGTACACATTATCTTGAATTCAGTCTATATATATCTTCAAAAAAGTGTAAAATAAGTGTATTTATTCAGAGGTGCATCTACTGTCTCGGGCTTGTGACTTATTTTATGTATGTGGGAAATATATATGTGTGTGTATGTATAAAGAGGTGCAACTACTGTCTTTAAATTGGCATGTCAATAAAAGACTAACTAACAAAACTTAAGTTGTAGTTTTATTGGTTAGTTCTGATGATCTTATACCAAAAATAGTAGATTGAGTCACTGGAATATGGAGAGCGGCATTTTTAAGGTTCATGGAAGTAGAATAACATATATATGACTTGGTAATCTATATATGTTGGTATGGATTCATCGGATGAAATTTTCTTGTTACAAATGCAAATGTTTGCCCCTTTTTAGAATTTCCATTAGGTTTCATTTTGTCACATTTGCTTTTAGCTGCATGATTATTGCAAAAGGAAAAAGATTAAAAAAATCAAATGCAAAATGGTGGTGCAAGGTGGTGGTGCTTACTTTCACCTAGCCGACAACACTGGTGCCTACTATAAATTTTGTGCCTTCTTAATTATGTATTTGCTTTATATGCTCTAGAGTTGATATTGTATTCATGAATTTATTAGGAAAGAGACCTACAACATAAATTTTCCAAATATGAAACATTTCTACGCTGCATTGTGTAACTTAGCCATGGATGCTTGTTATTATGGCTTTACTAATTTTTATAACACGTGTCACTTAACGCTCATATCCAAATCTTGGTCAGAACATAGGGCCTCCTAGTTAGTGGGGAATTACTCCTAGATGAACATTCAATGTGTTATTATCTTATTACGAGTGGCTATTAGATTCTTCTATGGTGAAATTCTACCATTCGATTGTTTGAACTTGAGTGTACTTACTAGCTTTATAGTTTTTTGTTAAAAGTGCACAGCTTTTGCTTAATGTCATGCTACTGTTTTAGAATTTGTCAATTTGTTAGTTTTATTAAGTAACTTGTTCCTTGGTAATTAAGGAAAAAGCTCGCAAGTCCCTCAGTTTTTACTTGAAGGAAACATGGAACCCATACTTTGTACACAACCAAGGAGATTTGCTGTGGTAGCAGTTGCTAGAATGGTGGCGAAGGCTCGAAAATGTGAAGTAGGTGAAGAAGTTGGATACCATATAGGGCACTCTAGGGTCTACTCGGAAAGGTAGTCTTTTGTTAGTGTTTTTCTCAGATGTACTCGTCATCCATCGTTGCTTGAGTTTTGCCTTTCACTCATATTGTTTGAATTGGTTGCTATTCTTCTCCTGATCTGAAGTTTGAGTGAGCATTAAATTCTAACAAAGCTACATATACTACATTTCAGACAACAACAGCAAAAACATTTACATAGTGCTATTACTTATAAGTAATATAAAACCTGTTGGTGTCCGTTAATTACATGGGTTGTTCATGGCATGTTTGTATAATTGGTTAATACTGTCTTTACTCTTGCCAAGGGTTCACTTACGTGAAAACGTATTATTTGACGATGATCCGGTAGTTTATACACACATTCTGCGTGCACGTTCTTTTTAAATAAGAGTCTTAGCTAGCGTTTGGCCATAGATTCCCAAATTTATTCTGAAAAATCTGGTTTGGGTGAAGTTTGGTTTGAAGATGAAAATGTGTTTGGACATCTGTTTTGGGTGAAGTTTGGTTTGGAAAAACATGAAACATGACTTATACCCACAAGTTATAAAAGCTATCACAAATACCCAACAGTACCATTATCAATAACATTCGTTATATTATTGCTAACCATGGTCCTGAACATAAATAAATTTGATACAAAATTATCATTTTTATAATGAACTACATGATACACTATCAGATGATCGAGAAGACGAAGCAACATCGTTACAAAATAATAAATGGTGGGCTCTTTTATAAAACACAAAAGTTTGGGGCAATTTTTAAAAAATATAATAGTGATATTTTGGCCCAAAACCAGCTATTGAGCTTGGTTTGGAATTTGGGATTTGACCAAAATGTAGGCAAAATCTATGGCCAAACATGTGTTTGCCAAATAAAACCCAAGTTTATTTTGGCAAAATCTATGGCCAAACGGGTCCTTAGTGTGTGTTACAACAACTGTGCCTTAATCCCAAGCGTGGGGTCTGCATATAAAGTCTCACTATTCATTTTACCCTAGTCGGTATACTGTTTTTATACAGGGGCTTTCTCCATCATTAATATAAAAAGTTTACTTTTTAAAAGAAATCCAATGATCTACGATTCTCCAACACTAGAGGATATCTACATCTTCTACTGACATGCAAATTTCTAAATAGACTAGAAAATACTCATAATGACGCTAGCCCTAATGTAAGAATAACATCATGACTACGTCTTAATCCCAGTTAGCCAATGTCGCCTATATGGAACTTTTGCTTCCATTGCATATGTCTATGTTGATAGATAAAAAGAGGAAAGGTTAAGTGGACTTTTATTTTTTGTTTTCATGACATGCTGAAATGAACTGAGATATGGTCAACTTAGGCTGGAGAAATTTGCCGATGCAGGATATCATGTAAAGCTTTGACGAATTTTATATGGCCTTGTCGGATGAGTTTTAATGACAAAATACAAGGACACCTTCCACTTTACATCTTCAGATGCTTAATTATCGTCACTGTCCTTTCTTGCTTTTTTATTTTAATTTCTTTTGGTTCTGTTTTTTTTTTTTGGTTTCTTGTTGTTATTGTTTTTTCATGTGAAGTAATAAGCAGAGAAGCAGAAATATGTACATCTCCTTTTATTTTCTTTCACTAATTTCTTAGCTAATGTATAAGATATAAAGAAAAATTTAAGGTTATTTCTGCACTTAATATTTTGAAATTTATCAATTTGATAAATGTCCAAAATTAATGGTGTTTGGCACTGGTGGACCTTCAAGAGAAAGTGGAATATACCGCTAGTGTAAAGCTCATTTCAGTTGTCTTGTGACTTTGACATCATTTGATCTTCTATCTCCAATGAAATGTGCCAGCTCGCAATGATTTAAACAACTAATAAGAGGGAATTTTTAAATTAGTGCTACTGGGACCTCCAAGCAATATTCGGAATAACTGCATATGAAGCTCATTTGAGTCTTCTTATTTCTTTGACGTCATTTAATATTCTCTCTCCAATTAAATGTACCAGCTTGAATGATTTAAGCAACTAATAAGAGGGAATCCCAAATTAGTGCTACTGGCAAGTGATACATTTACCGAAAGAAATAAAAGCCAATTTATTGTCTTGTTTTTATGTCTCAATGCAGTTTTGTGGGAATATATGCGCATCATGATTCACTGTATTGTCACGTTTATAGTTTAAGTTAGTGAGCACATGACCTCAGTGTCCAACTGATGTATTATTAGTCAGTCCGTATAGCCATTCTCGAAAAAGCAAACTACAACAACAACAAACCCAGTGAAAAAAAAGCAATCATGTTGTATATTTATCTTTCTCCATATCAGAGCTTGGCACCCATCTATCATGTTGTACAGTCTTGGTGATCATTTTCGTCAGTCATTCCTCTTTTCACTGGTTGTTGCAAGGGAAGCCATCTTTGGCACCTTAAGCATGATTTATCGAGATGCAGTTTGCCTGGAATGCCATGGAAGTTATATGTTGGAACTAAGATGTTATGGTAAAAAGGAAGTATAACAATCTTTACCTTTTCCTTGTTAATGTCCCTCTCTTTTTGGGGAACAGTTTTAAGGAACGTCATTCTCCTCCTGTAGTGGATTTATCAATGTTTTTGTGTTTCAATTACATCCAGCAAAATTTTCAACTACTCATTATCACTTTTTTCTCTGTGATGTATCTTCTTTATTTAACTTATCAAGTCAACATCGTACCACAGATCTAAGATTGTGTTTAAAACTGCTGGAGTTCTGTTGGAAGAAATGCTAGAGAAGGGCTTGAATGCGCTAAAGTATAAAGTTATCATTCTCGACGAAGTGCATGAAAGATCTGTAGAGTCAGATCTTGTCCTTGTTTGCATCAAGCAGTTTTTGCTTAAAAAGAGTGACCTGAGGTAACATTCTCTTTCTTCTTCTTTTCTTCTTTTCTTCTTCTGTATTTTCTATTTATTTGTCTATCTTGATATGAACTGTTTGCCATCTCTCTGCTTTGTACTCAATCTTCTACCATTAACACTTGGAGAACTTGGTCTACTATGTCGCATGCATTACAAACTCATTGGTGATAATGTGCTTTGTGTATCTAATTGGTTCAACTCTATAGGGTGGTGTTAATGTCTGCTACTGCTGATATTGCAAGATACCGTGAATACTTTAAGGATCTCGGTAGAGGTGAAAGGGTAGAGTTGTTGGCAATCCCTAGTTCTGGACAAGACACCATATATCAGCGAAAAGTTTCATACATTGAGCAGGTATAATTCATCTATCTTAGAGAAGAGAATCCATTTCATTTCCTTTATCAGAAAAGGAAAATGAAGAAAATTCGTTTAACAGCATGTTTCTTATATTGAAAGTTACCATGCACCGATGGTCTTAAAGCAAATTCCATCAATAACAGTTAGCATCTATAACTTTGGCATTTCCCTCTCTCCAGATTAAATTCGTTTAATTATGTTTAAATTCATGGTTTACTTTTCATAATGGTAGTTTCAAGTGCACTGAGTCAACCTAACTTGGCTTTGTCCTACTGCCTTGGGTGGATATGTGAATCCATTTTTGTTCATGTAACCCTACCTATTGAAATGTCTCTTTTGATGTTCTATCACAATTGTCAGTTCTCGTGTTCTATTATTTTATCCCTCTTTTATCTTTTCTTAGTTATTTGGGCTCGTAATTGGCTGTAAAGATGTTTGCTAGAAATGAAGCAGTTGCATTGAATTCCATAATTGGTATTGCCTTTTCGAGTTATGCTTTTAAACATAAGCTTGAAGGTTGCTCCAATGAAACCACTATGTGGAACTTGTTAACCTTTGTTACTTTTGCTTTCATGTAGACTAATATAAGGAATAAGAATCCTTCATTTCTAAAGTAAAATATTGATGGAAAGTCATCTTTTGCAATGGCTATTTCTTGAGATATTTAATATATTTGTGTTCTTACTTTTTGCAAGTCAGCATTAATATGTAAAACGATATAAAAGTTGCAATACATATGATTATTAAATAACTATTTATGATCACATTATCTGAAACCATTAATATTATTTAGACCAACTAGGCATAAATAGGTAGATACATTATCTTTTTGTGTAGGTAATTATGGTTTGTAAGAAGTGAATATTTAGAATTTAATTATTCAACATCTTGTTAAGAGACTCTATTGGCGGATGATCCAGATTATACTCTCTTCATCCTAAAATAGATGACTCTCTTTGACTAGTTTATTCATTACAATAATAAATTTTGGTTAATTTTTTTAAACCAAAATTAGGTTTAGATATGTTACATAACAATATTTGCTGAAATCTAGAATGTATGAGTAACCTTACCATACATGAGGTTTACAACCCTATATGAAATATAAATTCAAATTTAACGAAGTTATCCATTTAAGGGGAGAATGTGCAAGCTTTCAAATGGTGAAGGTTCCTTACTTATAGAGAGAATAGATGCAAGACTCCAATTTTACGTACCTCTGACTTTTGAGCTCAGGTAAGGCCTCCTCTCCGTTTAAAATAACAAGCGAAATGTGTAAATATGAGGTATATGCTATAAGGATGTCACATGAAGGCTAAAGTGATATTAATTTAGAATACATATTGTATGTTACTCCGTATTTTTATGGGATGGAGAGCTTTTGGGGTTGGGAAAGGGGTCAAGTAATTTTTAGCATATTAAAAAGGAAAGCGGGCCAATTTTTTTCTGAAGGAGGTAGTATTTCATGTTGAACTTGATGTTCTCAAATTAGTCTAGTCTCTAATTACTAATATCACAACTTTCAATACAGTAATCAAATGACCCCTTATTCCACTTACAAACTGTTTAGTATCTAAAAGAGGACTTATCTCTTATTGCCTACACATATTGTGGTCTTCCACTTAATTAATTTTCCCTTTTCCTATTCGACTTCTATGATGTATGATTACTGAGAAAATGCTTTGTTTAAATCTATGCATTTCTGGTTACTGCATGGTATGTTTTTATATTCATATGCTGCAAGAAATATATACAAGCTAATATTTCTGCTGTGCCTGCCAGACTAGAGAATATTTTAACTTTATCAAATAAGGAAAAAAATTCATGAACATCTTAACCTGATCAAAAAGGGGAAAAGATTATACATAATTAAAGTGTAATAACAGTACAGCAAGTGTTCTGTTAAGAGGATATGTAATATTGCTTCCTATAGATTACTGATGTTTTCCATTTAATCAAAATTGTAATCTGCAATGATATTATTTGCTTAACAGGTAGCTGAGCTCCTTGAAATGGAATCAGAAGAGACGGCTCTGAAATGCTGTTCTGGTCCAAGCCCATTGACAGCTGATGCTGATATCAAGCCTGAAATGTATCAGCTTATACACAATCTTATTATACACATTCATAAAAATGAAAGGGACATTGAAAAAGGAATTCTGGTCTTCCTTCCAACATACTATGCACTTGAGCAGCAGTGGCTCTTGTTGAAGCCTTTCAGTGTATCTTTTAAGGTTCACATATTACACAGTAGTATCGACACTGAACAAGCTCTCAAGGCCATGAAAATCTGTAAGTCGCATCGTAAGGTAGGGTTTCTTTCCTCCCTTTGTTCAACATCCATCATTGTCTAAAAAATCTGGGGAGACAGTCCTAAAAGCAGGCAGAGTGCTTATATCCCTCTCCCCTCCCCCCCCCCCCAAGCAATGCCCCCCAGCAATGCCCAAAAGATAAGAGAAAGAGTGCTTACAGCGAAAGGTCATTTTTGTTAATAACATCTAAACATTTCTGTTTTCTCTTAACCCTGATTCCTGATTTTATTTCAGTGGTTAGCTGCTATAAGTATTCAGTAAAATGAATATGGTAACTGCATTCATGTCTCTACAGTACTGATGCCTCTCTCTGAAACCTAAACTTATCTGCAGGTGATTTTGGCCACAAATATTGCAGAATCTTCGGTTACAATACCAATGGTGGGCTATGTCATTGATTCTTGCCGTTCTTTACAAGTTTTCTGGGATAATAATAGGAAAACAGATTCTGCAGAGCTTGTGTGGGTTTCCAAATCACAGGTACTAAATGAGTCATGTTTGCACATTCCAATCTCTCTTCATGAGATTGCTGCTCCTAATTTTTTGAGATGCAGGCAGACCAAAGGAGAGGGAGAACTGGACGGACTTGTGACGGCCATGTATATCGATTGGTAAAAAGATCATTTTACACTCAACTAGAGGATTACGAGCCTCCTGCAATACTGAGGTTATCGTTGAGGCAGCAAGTACTTCTCCTTTGCTGTGCTGAATCTAAAGCCATCAATGATCCCAAAGGTATTCAGCTACTATGCTTTTTTAGCTGGATATTCAGCATTACAGTTTCTTCTCTGTTTGTTTTCTTTCTCCTTTTCCTTTTACATGATTACTTTCATGAAATTGCTTGCTGCTTCATCTTGAGTTGAATTGTGAAAATTTTCTGTAATTTGATGAAGAAAATGAAGAAAGCATGCTTAGGGATGGAAGAGATGTATAATTGGCTTGTTTATTTCTCCTCCTGTTTTCTTCGTACATCTTTAGTCGTTCTGCTATGGATTTGTTTTATTGGAATGAGTCTTATGACAATTATTATGGAAAATGTTTTGTTTTGCTGACTTCTCTATGCTTCCTGATTCTACCATTTTGTTGAGGACGAGGTTTTAACTTTTAACTTTTTAAGGGTGGTTATGAAATAACATATGTAGAAAATAAACATTGCGCCTAACTCAACTCAAAGCTAACTCATGAGCTGAGGATTGACCAAGAGCCCAAGACCATATAAGGAGATAACAGCCATCCCTTCAAACAATATGGAGACTTAACACCCCCCCTACTCCCAGGACGGGACATCTTGTGCGTGGAAAATATAATACGAAGGCTCAACTGGGTAAACCAAAAACAAGATGGGTCTATCTTTGATACCGTGTTAGGAAAATGGTCCTAGGGCCTAATTCAACCCTAAAAGCTAACTCATGAACTTAGGATTGTCCAAGACTATCTAAGGAGCTAATCAACCAAAGTGAGACTCTAACACCTCCCTTCCCTTGCACGCCCAAGACTAGACATCCAGAGCGCGGACACCATGACATGGGGCCTAACATTGGGTAAACTAAGAATTATGATGGGTCTTGCTTTGATATTGAAAATGGACCTTTGGTCTTGCTTGGTTGTCAATGCAAAATGTGTTCATAAATAATTAGTACATGTTATCAACTGAGAATTGAAATGTCTGATACACTAAGGAGTTAATGCATATAGAATCCTCTATATTTATGATTTGTTTCTGAAATGCGAAGACTTTCTTCCCACACCTACAAGCAAATGGAAAAAAAATGCATGAGATAAATTTGGTGCAGTATTACTAGCAAGTTTGTCCAATCTAAGTCAGATCCATACGGGGCCCTCTACAGCGTGGGCTGGTTAGACCAAGAACTCGAACCAACCTGCTCAGTTGTCACCCATAGTTTAAGCACAAAGCAGGACTAATCAATTTATATATGGGCTAAAAAATATGTCATTTATCCAAATTAGCATGGTCTTGAGTGTTATTATCATCAATTTGGGTAAGTTTGCTGTCTATGTTCAATAATTCTCTTTTCCTTTTTCTAGTCTACTGCTGTTTATAGATGTGAGATACTAAAATTTAACTTATGGATCTTTCAATTAGTTCTGCTACGGAAGGCTTTAGACACTCCAGATCCTGAAGTCGTTGAGGATGCATTGAGTTTGCTTGTTGACCTCCATGCACTACAAAAAACACCTCCAAGGAGCCGTTATGAGCCTACTTTTTATGGAAGATTGCTTGCCAGCTTTTCTCTTTCATTTGATGCTTCTATACTAATACTCAAGTTTGGAGCCATAGGAATGCTACGAGAAGGCATTGTTCTTGGTATAATGATGGATATGCAGCCACTCCCCATTCTTCGTCCTTTCGGCCACGAAAGCTTGGTACTATCCTATACTTTTTAATTTGAGAATGTCACATTTCTTTAATGGTTTAGATTAATGTTGATCAATAAATTTGATTTTGCAGTTCATGAAGTACATTGACAACTTTTTCAGTGGAGATTCTAAGACCACTGGTTTATCTGGTAGAAAAGAGGTAATCTGTATGGCAAATTCGTGCGCATTTCAGTTCTGGCAACGTGCTTTCAAGGTAAACCCGCAGTTCATTCTTGACTATAGGAAATCTCTCTCTTTCATTCTCTCTCTCTCTCTCTCTCCTCCCTGTTTTTTTTGGTTTATTTTTTTGGATGCTAGCATTCTATTTACGTATATTGTTTCCAAATGAAGGACAAATACCGCCTTCAACTATTAAGACAACTCTTCAAGTTGGATAACACAAAAGACAGAGAAATAGTGCTTTCAAAAATTGAGGAAGAGTGGTGCTCATACCATAATCTTTTGCGATCGGCACTCAAGCAAGTTGCTGAATCATGTATGTCTTATCTTGAGTTTTACCAGTTTAGATCCTTTGGTTTTTTATACTAAGCCTGTGTTGTTGCAGATGATGAGGTTCTGGACTCTTTGCATCGATATAGACCCCAATTTCTTGCTACATCAGTTGGCATACCATCTTATTATAATCCAAATGAATATCAGCACAAGTGCCATCTCGACTGTGATCAGTATTTAGATGCTGGTACGTTAGATATGGATTATCAGCTACTTGAACTAGGTGGTGAAATAAGGAAATGCATTTCTATTCCATTTTTGGGCCACAATGAATCATTAGCACATAAGGTGGCTCAAAATTTGGCTAGTGTAGTCAAAGAGGTACTGTATTCTGCTATCACTTTGCTGTTATATTTGATGTCAAGATTTTGATATCATCTTCCTTTTCGATGTTCGATAGATGAGAAGTCAGTCTTCTGCGGATGTCTCTGGAAATCCTGACATGTTGGTGTATGGTAATGGTGTTTCCACAGGGGAGGCTTCTTTTTGTAAATTTTTTCTCAGTGGTCAGTGCAACAGAGGTTCCCAATGTTCCTTTTCTCATTCTTTACAAGCAAAGAGGCCCACTTGCAAATTTTTCTTCTCTTTACAGGTATCAGTAGTTTTATGGCTTATTGTATTTGTCAAATAACAGTGTCCCTGATCGATAATCCCCCATTGGAAACATTGGTGATTGAAAAATGAGGAAGTGAATACTAGGGAAAAAGAGTTAATGAAGGTCCTCCTCTTTTTACTTTTGGTTGATTTGAGATAGAGGAATAAAAGAATATTGAAGGGGTTGAGAGTCCATTCCGTAGAGTAAAGAGTTCCGTTTTTGCTTCATTTGGTGTAATAAAGACATCCCTTACTGTATTGGTCATTCCAGGAAAAAATGCAGTTATCATTCTTAATAGGCTGACTATGATCAAATTAGAATCTGATTCTTCTGTCAATTTTTTCTTCCTTGGTTCATCAGTCATCACAAAGACATGTTACTTGTTACATCTTTCCTTTGAAGAGGAAGAAGAGCTTGCATTAGTGGAAGGAGGAGGAGAAAGAATGGGGAAGATTTAAGGGTGTGCTATATATATATATATGGAGGGGAAAATAGTCATTTGTTGGCACTGCCTTATCCATAGGTTATCCATGTAGTATTAAATGGTGCATATCCTTGGCTTCTTTAAATTTCTTCTTACAAATTTTTTCTCAAGGGTCTCGATACTCCTATCTGACATATTCTGAATTTACATTTATATAGGGATGCCGGAATGGAGATTCATGTTTCTTTTCTCACGATTCAGTTTCATCTGCTTATTCTGGTGTTCTGTCAAGTTTATGCCGTCCGGAGAATGAAGATGCTGATATGTTGTCACTTCTGCGATGGTTTCCTGCACCTCATCATGGACGCATCCTCATACTTGATGACAATGATTTATATTTTTCGTCACATATTGCACGTCACTATGCTCCGTCTTCTATAATTTCCACAACGCCCCTTCCAGATGAATCCACACTTGACCAATTACCAACTGATGTCAGAATTCTCTGGGGCCATTCCAATCCATACAACACGATAGTATCCAACACTGCAGGAAGTCCAGTTCTGTGGAGTGAAGTTAAATGTGTCCTATGGTTTCCTAAATTTGAAACAGGACATAGAGAAGGGCAGAAGAGTGTGATGCAAACCTTTTTTGAGTATTTAGCCATCCGGATGCTTGGATATGCCTTATATGATGTTAAAGTTATTGTCACTATGAATAATATGCGTTTCTCCTACCTACAGGTAATTTACTCCTCGTATTTTTTTTTTTCCTTTTCCTATCTTTATGACAGTTCTGTTCTGAAGTGCTCTATTTGTGGGTAGTACTTGGGGGGGGGGGGGGGGGGATTAATACAAAATCTATATCTAAAAGTTAGTAACAACTGAGCTTTTGAAAGTTGACATGAAAGTATGCTTTGTATTTGTGGAGCTGCTTGATGTTTTAAGCATCTGCAATGAGAAATGAATGGAATGGTATTACGTTTATGTCTACTGATAAATAAAATAGGACTTGCTGTGAAGCTATATGATATTTTGTCGCTTGGCGTGCATTTACGCTATATAAACACATACTAATATGTTGTTGCTTTATCATACTGTAGGTTGTCGAAGAGAATGTTTGAGAATCACTTTTGAAAAAAATAAAAATGTTTTCTGCTCTTTTCTATTGGCTGAGGCTCTTGACTTTGTTAGAACTTTTTCTTTGATGAAAACTGCCTATCAGGCAGACATGCACCTTGACAGCTTCCATGCTCTAAAAATGTTTAACAACTTATGTAATATTATCTCCTTATACATTTTAATCCCCTTCCCTATTTCTTTTAATGCTGCAAATAGTTCTCTCCTTCATTTCGTCCGAGTCCTAAATCCCACCTGTTGCTAACATAAATGCTTTGCTGATTCAGATTATTTTCCCCTTTATTTCATTGAATTGAACATTTGAGACTGTTGCTTCAGGTAGAAAAGCTGGCAAGGGAATGCTGTTTTTTTCTCAGGGAGTCATTCCTATTTGATGAACAGAACTTGGGAGAATTGTTTGATGAGATTAATGCCAGAAAGCCAATGCTGCAGTCGAAGCCTGTCTCGTATGTTTTCTCGCTGCATCCGCCTGTAGATGTCCAGTCTCGTGATTTTGCAACACTCCTTAGCCAAAATAAAAATAAGGTTATTTAGATACAAGATTAGCTCCAGAATGACGTGCAGTGCGGGGAGTTAAATTATATGCAAATTCGCGTAGAACAGTGTGAAGAGAAGGTTCCTTTTGACATCCAAAAATGCTTAAGTTGCAGAGAATTCCTTCATCTTGATCAGGTTTTACTGTTATATTAGGCATCTCTGTGTGTGTGTGTTTGGCCGGGGGGAGATGGATGAAGTGCACTAGTAATCCTTGAACGTGAGAAAAGCAGATTAGCCATCTAATTATTTGTGGGGATAAAAGATGACTTTGGTTAAACTCCTGCAACGGTTTGCTTATTGGCTAATGAAGTATTTTAAATTGTTAAATCAAATTATATTTCTTTAATTATTGTTATCTTTTGTTATGACAATTAACCGTGAACTTGATTTTAGTGCTTATGATAAGTTACCCTCCTGAGTCTTGGCTTGGTCATCTTTTTTCTTTAACTTAGTAGACAAATGTTACCAGAATTACTGTTTGAAATTAGCCAAATTTTTACTTTCTCTATTTCAAAAGGATTTATTCTATTTCCTTATTAGTCTGTTTAAAAAAGATTAGCACATTTCACTATTTTCTTAATAAGAAGTATTTATAGCCACACAAATGCTAAGGCAAATTTCAGACAACAAAAGTTTTAGTCACACAAATGCTATGATTTATTTAAGATCACATATCTCAAAAGTCTTCCCCTCTTTATTATAGTTTGTGCCAAGTCAAACTAAGACAATTTTTTTTAAACGGAGGGAGCACTATTGTGTGTGATTTTCTATGCAATGTACTTTATTTTTACTTGCTCTTTATGTGTCTAAAATATTTTGCCATTTTTCATAGAGAAGAGATCGAAAAGAGAAAACGCCAAAAATTAGTATTGCTAAACATTAAATACCAGTATAAACAATTATTCAAATAATAACCTGGTAATAGTTAATATTTTACTTTCTTTGCGTTATTTCTGTTGTTTTGAAATGATTAGTTGTATATTTTCCACGTAATTTATATAAGGGGAAAATCCTAAGTAGACAGCAAAGATCTAAAACAAAAAATTAGTGTAATTTTAGATTATCACACTAACAGTAAGGTTCAAATGGCAATTTGTAAACTATCTCACCTAAGATAATAATTTGTCTTTTCCGTTTTTTTTTTCGTCTTTTTTGTTTTGACATCAATAATTATTGATCACTGGAGGGGTGCGGCAGAAAAAGTTAGAATTTCTTTACTTTTATTTAAAAAAATTAAACTCGAGCAAGAAAATTTAAAATCTTTTAACACAAAACACTTTACAATTTCATATTTACCATATTATACAAAAATCTGAATTAATCAAACTTAATGAACTTCAGATACAATATACACGAAAAATAGATAAAACAACATATTGCCATGTGTCTTGTCTCCTACTTGAGTAGAAAACTACTGGCTGACATAACGAATTAGCTACCATATTACTACTAGTATTACTTCATAATATTTGTTATAAAAATTAACTTGAAATTATTTTATACGCGATTTAATTATGTAAAGATTATTTACACGGTGTACATTCAAATTAAAAACTACAACAAGTAAAATATTGCCACGTGTCATGTCTCCTACTAGTAGACTAGAAAACTAGTGGCTGAAACTGAAATAAAAAAGCGGGGATCTTTTCGTGATTTTGATTGTGCGAATATAATAAAGACAACAGACCAATTATCCATAGATGCTTCTGGAAAATTGATACCAAATTGTCTACTCCACAAATATCCACTCCTCTTTGTTCTTCAACAATCCATATTCAATTATTTCCTATTCATTTATTTAGCTGCTGTACATGATTTATGCGAGTTATATAAATTATTGTGTGCATAGGGAGTTATATAAATTATTGTTCATTAGCCGACTCGAACCGTACATTTATAAAGAAAGTGTGAATAAACAAACTACACATAGCCTGTAGTGTGTGTTATGTGTGTAGTGTGTGTGTTCCTGAAGCTGCAATGTCACCAAAAACCCTAGATTCACGTCACACCATTGAATCCTGTACGTATCATCTCCATTCATGGAAGCCCTTTCAGCTCCCAAACCCTAATCCCAAAACCCTAGATTCCTCCGATTCACCAAAACCTTACTCTGCACTACACACTAAGCGCCAATGTAGAGCGGATCGAGCTACTTCGATCCCGATTGAAACCCTAGACATGTCGAAGTTGAGCTTATTTGATGATGATCGTCCTTTATCGGCTAACAAACGGGAGAAAAATAAAAATAATCTCCGTTTGATAGCCGGTAAAAGGAGGCGGCGTGGGTCCCGCTCTGTTTCCGGGAGGAGCAGTGATCGGAGCGGGACCCATCGCCCACGCCGTTGTTGCTCTGTTGGAGCATCAGCGGCTTATGGGACTTGTTCTGATTTTCCTGTAGCTGTTGGGACTGATTCTAGTGGAGAGTTGTTTGTAAATGGGGATATGAATTGGACATTGGATGTTAGTGAGGTTACTAGGAATTTGAAGAGAGAGAAAGAAAGTGGTGGGGTTAGTGAGAGAGAGAATAATTTGAATGGTTTGTTCGGGGGACAAATTGGGAGTTTTGAGGGATTGGGGAATGAATCAGGGTATGGGAGTGAACCGGGTTATAGAGGGGATGCGGAGTTTGGATATGGGGATGAGTTTGATGAAGAAGAAGATGATCAGCAGCGGTTCTCATTATGGGGCGACGAATTTGAAGGTATATGTATACTCTGCAATCTGCATTTGTAGTTCCATTGTCTTGGATTATGCAATTAAGACTTAATGTTGGGGTCAGCTATATGAATCCTCTATCTAGATTTTGCACCATTTCGGATCCGTTTCATTTCAATACTAAATAATTTGTCGTTTAAAATAAGCATTTAAGCAGTCAATGTGCAAGAAAAAAAAGGAAAGTAACTAACCCCACCTTCTGGGGCGACGAATTTGGAGGTATATCCTGTAATCTGCATTTGGCGGTTCATGTTCTTCAAATACGCAATAAGTGTTGATTCATATCTATTTAGCTTCATTTAGGCCTGTTGCATTGACTATTGAATTGTACATAGATTTCCTTAAAGTATTTGCCTTTTGAGACAAACATTTAAATGGTCAATTTGGGAAAAGAAAATGAGAAAGAAAAGAGAGGTTGAAGTGCTCAATGTGATTTAGTCTAGTCAATGTAAAGCCAATGCAAGTTAATTTTTCATTGAAATGTCAAGCTTTGGCTCAAATGGATGTTGTCATGATTGGTGGAATCTTCTGTCTATCAAGATGGACTTTACATAGAATGATGTAGTTTAAAGAGTTAGTGGTAAAATATTCTGCCGGACAAGTCAGTTTCATCCTGTCCCAAATCTTAGACGGCTGCCTTATAGCCTCAGAAAAAGAAAATGCAAATACCTCCTATTTTTGGGGAGCAATGAACTCCTATAAGATAATATTACAGGATTTTTTTTATTTTTTATTTTTAAAATTCATAACCATTCTTTACGTGTGCAATACATATAGTTTCTCTGTGGAAGATTTATATATCATGATTCTACTCACCAACAGAAGCTATACCCTGCCTATAGAACACTACTACAGTACTGCAAGTTGGAATGAAAGAAGTAGTCTGTCAAACTTGTGCCAGAACTATTGATCTTAATTCATTCACGTTTTCATTCATCTTGGGGCTGATATATTGTTTTATCGGTGACGGTATTTGAAAGAACATTGAGAGAGGAGAGGGTGTGGAAGTCAGTAAACATAAACTGAGGGGAAATTTGGATATGTAAATGATGGACTTCTAATGGCTGATAGATGAAACTACGACTTATAAATGTACATGGCACTTATCCAAAGATTGGGACGGAGGATTAAACTTGGTTTTAGGAGTTGAGATAGAAGTATGTCGTGGAATTGTCTCTAGTTTCACTTAATTTTCTGATTAAGTAAAGTATGGGCAAACTGTAGAGATTTGCTTGTGTATGTCTTAAAGCTCAAGGTTGCTTTACTTACAACGTTGGTTTTCTTCTACCTGTCTGTGATTTCCAACTTAATTTTTGTTTAATATAGTCTGAGGACAGTCTGCTCTTCCTATTCTTGCTTTCCTGAAAAGTGGTCTTATTTCTGTATGGTGACAAGCAGGAAGACTATTTTCTAATTGATAGGAATTCCATTTGTAAATGTTATAGTCTTTCACTTACTTCCTATTAACAAATTTGTTCCAAATCGTGTGTGTAAACTATCCTATATATTCACTTTCCGTGTGACATAATTACCCACATGCTCTATTTTACTGGTGGCTCTTACTTATATATACTCATTAACCTTGACTCTTGAGTAGGGGGGTGGAAAGGGGAAAAAATGATAGTGAAGCATAAGGAGGTATTGTGTCGTTCATTGCGGAAGGAAGTAAAGTTGACGCCTTTCAATTCCTTTGATTTCTCAAAGATTATAGGTGGAGTTATATCACAGAAAATCTAATTGGTGATGGGTGGTCCTTCACTGAGTTCTGGGGCTTAATCCTGTCCTCGTGATTACTAAATCTAACATAATCAGCATCTGGCTTTCTCTCTCTCTCTCTCGTTACTTCTTTTCCTTTTGTACTCCCCCCTTTGGCTGGCCTTTGAACCAAATTCTTTCAGTTTCTTCTGGTAGAAGGAACCAGATATAACGTCGTGTGATCTCCTTTTCCTTTTATATTGTTGATGCAAAATTATCTTACTGGTTCTAGGTAATGATTTGTCTGTATTTCTCGGCACAAACGCTGGTGATCATGGTGTACTCCCTCTTGTTACCTACTTGGTACTATTTCCGTTATTAAATTTACCTTATTAAAAAGTAAAAGTTAAATGCTGGTAATCATGGTGAAAGAAAATTGAAAGAATGGTGCGGGGTGTGGTAGGGGGTTTGTAGCTTGTGAAGGCACAGTGTTACCATTTTGTTGTATGCTCAAGGATGCCTTTACTAAATGTAGTATGACCATGTAAACAAGCTGGATCTTTACCAGTTTCTCCATTTTTCCTATAAGCAGACTCTTTTTGTTGAAATCTCAACAGATGGGATGGCTACTTGGACTAGAATCAGTTAACCACTATTTGCCAGCCTAATTTGTTAGACAAGCTTCTGAAAGGATTCTTAAGCAGTCTTGCTAATGTCATGCTTATGTTTGTAATCATGGCTAATTGAGTATAAGCCCACTTCTTTCTAAAGAAAAAAAGAGAGTATAAAAGTTCTCCTATTCTGTTTACTTTACTGCTAACTTGTTCCTTTTCTCTCTTGTACTAACAGCACTTTCTAAGATGGAGAAGGTTGGGGAGAACACATTACAGAAGGTGCACCACAGATGTCGGCGGAGGAAACAAGACTGTAAAATGGTGATCGCCTGAGGTTGCTGATGCTGATGAATAATATTTATAGTTGACTGTATTGTTGTAGCTGATTCAAAGATTTGCCAGTGACATGTATGAACGCATAATGCATGACACCGCCTTTCGGCTATACAGATTTTTTGCTGTGTACAAATAGAATCAGTAATTTATAGGCCATGAGGAAATATATCAATATTGGTTAAAGCATCGCGCACCTTATACGTATTTGGGGTGCAAGAATCATTAATATATTCGAAAAAGTTTCTGTTCTTTCTTGCCCCTGCTGTTGTTAGTTTTAACTGGTAAAAGGTTGTCTACTGTTTGTCTGTTCCCTGGATATTTGCACACAATTCTCTTGGCTAATCTGTGTCATGACCCCCCAATTTTCCTCCGTAGGATGTCACGATGGCATTTAGTCTTAGAGACTAGGTAAGGTTAACACTTATTGAATTAATGACAAAAACTGTTAAATATGAAATAGAAATCTCTATACAAAACTTACAATCTTAAAACTGGTAGTACAAGTCATAAGCTCTACTGAGTTTACTAGAAAATCTTCTAAGTACAACTGTTTCGGAATAGAAATAAATAGTACAAGTACAATATCAGAAGGTGATTCCGAGGCCTGCGAACGCGACAACAGGTTTATCTAGAGTCTCCACAGCAAAGCCTGAACAACTAGCTAGTGATCAACCAACTTCGAAATACCTGAGTCTGCACAAAAATGTGCAAAAGCGTAACATGAGTATACTACAGCAGTACCCAGTAAGTATCAAGACTAATCTCTGTGGATAGTGACGAGGGACAGTCAAGGCACCTACTGGACTAAACAACCTGAACAAGTATGAAGGTGAACTAACGAAAAAACAATATTAATATAAAGCTAAGCATGGTAAGGAAGACAAAACAATACTCGCAATGAAACACTAGAAACAACAATTAGCAACAAGAAGCAAACAAGTAATAATGTTGCTGGGTAAGCTGAACACAGTCTAAGTTCGGTGAAACCAAATAAAGGAAAAACAAGTAACAACTCATTAAGAACAACCGCGCTTTTACACTAGATTTATTCAAGAAATTCCATGAGGTACCAGGCCTCCTAATCACAAATCACGGGTCCCAATTCATGAACCCTAATCACTTGGCATCTTGTGCCCACAATACAATTCATAATCGCATGGACGACTTACGTGCCAAGAGAGTGACAATATTTAATATCCGCACGGACCACTCACGTGCCAACGATAATAACGACTCGTGACAGTACAGTCAATTCACGTGCCAACAGGATAACTCTCACACAGAAGACAAGTACACGGGAGCACATGTAAATGGTCAAATACATCAGGATTCATCTTCTTAAATCGATATGGGTGATTTGTTTACGCGTATGCTTGTGCAAGTGTTCTACCACAATTCAAGTCAACAAGCAAGAGTAGAGACAATGAATGACACATAAGAAACAATCACCCCAAAATGTACACGATACAACTCACACAAGGTAGGCACACAATTACACAAATATCAACAATAGCAATGCCCCCAGGCCATCATAAGTCATCACAAATTATTCCCCGACATAGCCCACTTTGTTTCGCCACGTGCGCAACAATAAAGTAAATGCCCGCCTTGTCTCGCCACACGCGCATAATAATATTCCCACCTTATCTCGCCACATGTGCAAACCCACTTATATAGCCTGCCTTGTCACACCGCATGTGCAAATATCAATATAACAACGGCACGAACAACTCACGTGCGAACACCCCGACAATCCTCACAACAATAACATGTGTGCCAAAACATAACAACACAATAAAATGACTTTCAAAACATGTGCTCATATGCCACAACATTTTCAAAAACAGTTTTAATACCACAACCACGCATAGACCTCGGCTCAACAACACTAAGTACAACAGAAACAACAACAATAGCACGAAAATTGTAACACCCCGAAAAATTTTGAAGTACTTAAGTATAAGGCCTGGTAAAATTTGTAAAGAAAATAATATTTTATGGTGCCGGACTAGGCTTACGTGTTTGAGGATTATAGAAATTCTTAACTCGAACTTTTTGGGTTGAACAATGCACGGAAAAGTAAAAGAAAATTTTTGCCGAAAATATGCATTTATGCGGTCCATTATGCGACCGCATAATCACTCTGCGGGCCGCATAATGGCCGCAGAAGTGAGCAGGTGAGGGCTATTCTGGAAGCAGTTATGCGGTCGACTATACGACCGCATAACTGTTATGCGGACCGCATATATAGACAGATTTTTGATCATTTTTGTCAGTAATTATGCGACCGATATGCGGTCGCATATGCGACCGCAGAACCTGTTCCGGAGCTTCATTTTTTGGTTTTTAAAATCCGATCCTATTTCGTTAAATACACTCTTTGGGTCATTTTTGAGCTATTATCTAATATTTTAGAGTGAGAGAAGGTGCCCTAGAGTGAGAAGGTGTTCTCCAATAATTGTTCTTCAATTCTTGCCCAAGTTTTGGAAGATTGAGAAGGGAAATTCACTAGGTCTTCATCCTAGAGGTAAGATTCTACACCCTAACCCTTAATTTCAAATTTTGTGTAGAAATGGATAATAAGCAAGATAATTTCTGGGTAAGAGGGTTGGTTATTTTACATGCATGTGTTATCAAAGGGTGTAGAAAGATTGTTGAGCTAAAAATGGTAAATGTTGAATTGTGGGATGATGGAATCCTCCATGAAAGGACCTTGAAACCTTAATGCACATCTAGTGTTTGATAAAATGCTCAAATGAACTAGAACCATGATCATCTTCCTAATTTTGGTTCAATTTGTTATATTTCTAAAATAGATTGAAGTTGCTAAGAATTTCGAAATATTTAAAGTGTAAGGAAGCTCAAGTGAGGTATGTTGGCTAAACTCTTCTCTTAGAATTGAATTCCACAATATTCATGTAAATTATGTAAGTCCCGAGTGATTCATTATGAGACTGGCTATTCCGAGTAAGATTGGATTGAAAGATATATATTCAACAAGCATTCTAAATGCTTTATTCATGTTATGTTACCAATTGAGGATGTGTTAAAATACGGGTTGTGCATTAATAATATTTCGACTTTAAGTCAAGTTCAAATGAAGGCTATTATGCCAAAATTTTGTGAAATATCTCTATGTGCCTTAGACTCTAAATTGCTCACATGTGTACTACACACCTTGATTTGAGTTGTATTTATTGTTGCTGATGATAATGGTATTTGAAATTGATAAGGTGAGCATGAAATACTGAACATGGCCAACGTGCCAAGAATGACCTTAAAATTATGGCCATTAGTGCCAATGAAATGATAAGATGTGAAAGTATTATGAAATGCGATGATTGATATAAAAATGTTGATGTCTCAAATAAGATGGCCTAGACGGTCGGGTCGTGATCGGACACCAAGCCGCACACATGGTGGTGATTGCGCTGGAAATTGTAATTGAAATGGTAATTGTGGTTGATGTCCCTAATGGATAGCCTAGCCGATCGGGTCGTGATCGGACTCCGTGTTAAAGACAGTGGTATTGATATTGAGAGAAATTGTGGTTGATGTCTCTATTGAGATGGCCTAGCCGATCGGGTCGTGATCGGACTCCGTGCTAAGAGTACGGTGGTACCGGTATTGTGAATAATGATATTGTGGACAATGGTATATCGATACTAAAAATCTCCCAATGTGAGATATGGAAATTAATTTGAACACTGTCTTGATCCTAAATTGAGGTTTGATGTTGATTAAGACTTTCATTGATATTATGATAATCTTATTTGTATTATTTGTCATTCTATTGAGAGGGTGTTTAGTTATACATACTAGTACTATTCGACAGTACTAATGTCCCTTTTGCCGGGGGCGCTACATCTTTCAATGGATGCAGGTGGTTCCACAACAGGAGATATTGGTCAGTGATAGTAGTGCACCTTCTTCCCAGCTGACTTGGTAGCCCCACTTCATTCCGGGGTCATGGATCTTTTGTACTTTGTGTATTCTATTTGAGGTATAGCCGGGGCCTTGTTGTCGGCATTATCATTGTACTCTTCTTTATCTATAGAGGCCTCGTAGACATAATGTGGGTTGTGTATTGGTGCTGGGGAAAGACAAACTATGTTATGTTGTGGACGTATTACTTGTCCATTTGAGACTTTAAAAATGATGAAACTATTGGAAATGAATTGGTATTGTAGACATGAACACATTTTCGTCTAATTAATGATAATATGTATTATCTTTATTCATGGATGAGTTTGGGTAGAATAAAATCTAACGGGCTTGCTCGGTCGGGTTCACTCGATTGAGCGCCGGTCGCGCTCCTCGATTTTGGAGTGTGACAAGAATACAACAAGTAAATCAACACAAGAACTTCAGAACACAAAGAAACGGAAGAAGGAGCTCACAAAGAAAGACACAACATGGAATAATGGTCTCAACAAGAATAGCTCAACAATAAAGAGATAATGTGTAACAGTGATTCCAAATAAGGATGAGTCAACAATGAAAAGGGATAACAAAACTTCATTTAGGGTTGAGCAACTACGAAAGAGATAACAACAAATTCAATTAAGGATAAGCAATTACAGAAAAGATAATAATAACTTCAATTAAGGATAAATAACTACGAAAAAGATAATAATAACTTCAATTAAGAATAAACACTTACGAAAAAGATAATAATAACTTCAATTAAGGACAAGCAATTACGGAAAAGATAGTATGGCAATAAAAGAGGCAATAACTTCACTTAAGGCACATAAGAGTTCAATCGGCAAAAAGGGTAAAACATGAATCAATTAATTCCAAATAAGACATGTAAGGGTAAATTTAGTAAATGGAGGATATAACATGATAAAACAGCTTCATAACTAATGAACATAAGAACCTAAGGGTCCTAAACGGTCAAATTTCCACAATTAAGCCCGAGTACGTACTCGTCACCTCGTAAGGGGTATTTTCCCCACACAAAGTTAGGCAAGATACTTACCTCAAAGAAGGTAGACCGACACTCTAAATTAGCCTTCTCGTGTGAAACAACTTCCAGACGACTCAAATCCCAAACAAACACGTGAAGAACCCTTCAAATATCGCCCACTCTTGGACTAGTTTTAAAAAAAATGAAGAAAAGAAGCTGAAATGCATTTTTAAGCTGCTCCAGGCAACTTATTTCCAGGCAGGTCGCATTTTAAAGAGGCGACCTGCTTCAGCAGTTTTCCAAGCAGAAATTACAGTACCAATTTTTAGTAAATCGACCATAACTTTCTATACAAATATCCAAATGATGAATGATTTAACTTTCTAAAAACTAGACTCAAAGGGATACAACTTACATTTTTGGATCATCTCCAAATTCCTTATAGATTAAAATATATAAGCTTCCGAAATCAGACTAGCAAGTGTGCAGATTCGAGGTTCTGCGGCCCAAAGTGCCGAATTGCTCAAACTTATTCAAAACTCGCCCGAACCTCTCGGGACCTCAACCAAACATACACACAGGTCCTAAAAGATGATACGAACTCGCTCGCGCAATCAAAATACCAAAATAACACCTGAAATTTAGAATTGAATACCAAAAGGCATGGATTTTAAAAGAAATTTCAAGAACTTCCAAATTTTCAATCAAGCGTCTGAATCCTATCAAATCAACTCCGAATCGCGCCAAATTTTGCAGACAAATTTCAAATAGCAAAATGGTCTTGTACAAACTTTCAAAACCAAATTTTAGGCCTGTTACCATAAAGTCAAACTCAGGCCAAACTTTAGAAATTCAAGCTTTTTAAAATCAAAACTTTTAATTTTTCAAAAACTAACGGAAAACATGCCTACGCATCTCGGAATAACTTCAAATTTTGCACACAAGTCATAAATATTATTATAAAACTGTTCGAACTTTCGGAATCTATATTGGGACCCGATGTCAACAAAAATCTAATTATGGCCAAATTTAAGAATTCTTTAAACCCTTAAAAATCTACTTTTCGACAAATGGCGTTAAATCAAGCTAGGAAATTCCGAATTTGATTGCGGGCATACACCCAAGTTCCAAATCATGATACGGACCCACCATAACCTTCAAAACACTGATCCGGGTCCATTTAAATAAAACATTGATCGAAATCAACTCAAATGAGTTTTTAAGGCACGATTTCACATTTTCATCAATTTTCTCATAAGAACCTTCCAGAAAAAGATACGAACTGTGCACGCAAATCAAAAAAGGCTGAATGGAGCTATTCGAGGTCTTGAAACACAGAAATGAAGGTTACAATTAAAGATGACCTATCGGGTCATCACAATCTGTAGGTAATCATTGGTTTAGTCTGCTTTGTAACCCCGATAAACATAAAGTGCTCTTAAATGCCACATAATATTAGGTGTTTCACTAGCACCCATGGATTCGGCCTAGTGGTAAATGAAGTGAATGCAAATCTTGGAGACTCATGTTCAAATCCCGCTAAATCTTCTCTGCCAGTTAAATATGCAATGTATCTTATATAATAAAAACTACTTTATATACCATATCTTCATACTTGTGCAATGGGGGAATATTTACACTGATAATGGAGTGCATGCATTAATAATCTATGATGATTTTAGTAACCAGGCAGTAGCATATCGACAAATATGAATATTTGTTATGTTGACTACCAGGTTGTGAGTCTGCTGCTGGGGATATTTTCTATTTATATCTCCGTCAAATCCTGAATAGAGCACCAAATATGTAGATGATAAATGGCCCCTATTTTCATCTTTATATTCGGCAACAATTTCCTACCTCTACCATGGTTAAATTAGATCAGCACACTCTCAAATAGACCGTAGAGTATGGAAAATATACTAGTTATATATTCCCCCGGTCCACAATAAGTGACCAATTTACTTTTTTATTTTGGTCTAAAATAAGTGTCCATTTATATAATCAAGAAAAAATTCAATTTGTTTTTCCAAAATTACCCTTACGTACGTATCCCTAAAAAGTCTTTTACTCCTCACATTAACTATGCCGCAATATTTAATTAAGGGTAGTTTAGTCACACTAACTATTTTTGTCTAGAATTTAGTATTTTCTTAATGGGTGTGCCCAAAATAAATTTATCACTTATTGTGAATCGGAGGGAGTATGAAATAAGAACATGCGTATAAGCAATATAGGATGAGAATATCTAAAGATAAAAATTATATCTTTAAACCAAAGTTTGAACCGAAGTTATTAGAACCGTTTTTCTGAGGGTTCGGCGAGGGCAGCAAAGTTAGCCTGACTGCTACTTAGCTTCAGCCCTTAGACAATAAATAGCACAATCGTGCTAAAGCGATGGCAATCACACGAAACAAGCAAGAAAGCTATGAAATAAAATGACTCGAATTTGGGAGGCAAGTGCCAATTTTCTGTTGTGTTATTCAATATTTGATGCCTTACAAAGAATGAGTACAAAGCCTATTTATAGAACTAAAATGCCTATACAAAGGGGTAGTTGGCAGGGCTGGAAATGCTGTTGCAGCAGCCTGGTGCATTCCAGCCTGGAAAGCTGCCTGGATTTCAACATGGAAAGCTGCCTGGATTCCAGCATGGGAAGCTGCCTGGATTCCTGCATGAAAAGCTGGAAAGGCAGACTTTGTGGGATATGATGTCAACCATGGCCCACTGATGGCAGTCCGAGAGTTGAGCTCGGACAAGGCTCGTTATCGCTGGTTTTGCCGAAAATTAATAGGTGCGATGGCGGGGCGATGCACGCTCTCCCACTTGAAATGGCGACGACCCCGACGCCACACAACTGAAGATAATTGTGGACTTGTTCCCTGAACTGCCACAAATCTTCAAACTTCTCCCATGATGCCTCCTCTAGTGAAGTTCCTTTCCAATGAACAAGGAACTGTGCGCTTGAATTGCCCCATCCTTTTCCACGGACCAACTGATGGTCTATGATGGCTTCCAATTGCTTGTCTGTTGCCGGCGGAGTAGCAAAAATTTGGCTTCGGCTGGACTGCGCCCGATCCTTGTCTTCCATGTCTTCGAAATATGGTTTTAATTGGCTAGCATGGAAGACTGGATAGATTTTCAGATGACGCGGCATGTCCAGTTGATATGATATTATCCCCACTTTGGCAACAATTTCGAATGGACCCTCATATCGGCGAATCAGACTATGATGTACGCCTTGCAGTGATTTGAACTGCCGTGGATTTAATTTCACTATGACCCTGTCTCCAATCTTGTAGTTGACTGGACGACGCTTCCTATCCGCAAATTTCTTCATTTTGCGGGCTTCCTTGTCAAGATATGACCTGGCTAGA
The DNA here is from genome assembly GCF_000390325.3 of Nicotiana tomentosiformis. Classification (NCBI taxonomy): domain Eukaryota; kingdom Viridiplantae; phylum Streptophyta; class Magnoliopsida; order Solanales; family Solanaceae; genus Nicotiana; species Nicotiana tomentosiformis. The sequence goes on along the minus strand of NC_090813.1, from coordinate 191,947,139 downwards.
TCGGCTTGTTCCTCCCAAAACTTGGCCATGTGAAAAGCCCCCGGATTCTTCAATCCGACGTTGGTGGGCAATGATTGAGGAGTGTTGGGTTGTTGCCCAGTTGCAATCTCAAAGGGACTCTTCCCAGTCGCCTCGCTGCGTTGCAAATTGTAAGAGAATTGAGCTATGTCCAGTAGCTTAGCCCAGTCTCTTTGATTGGCGCTGACATAATGCCTTAGATAGCATTCAAGCAAGGCATTAATCCTTTCCGTTTGTCCATCTGTTTGCGGATGGAAACTTGTTGAGAAGTGCAGTTGAGTTCCCAACAAGCTGAACAATTCTTTCCAGAATGCGCCGGTGAAACGAGGGTCTAGATCGCTTATGATGTGCTTAGGCACGCCCCAATATTTCATGATGTCCCTCAAGAATATACGTGCTGCCTCTTTAGCTTTGCAACCGATAGTGGTGGCCGAAAATGTTGCATACTTGGTGAACCTATCGACAACCACCATAATGGTGCCAAATCCCTCCGAATTTGGCAAACACGTGATGACGTCCATGGTTATGCTGTCCCATGGCTTCGCCGCAACTATCAGCGGCTCAAGTAAACCCCCAGGAAGCTTGGATTCCACCTTGTCTTGTTGACAAACTAGACAAGTGCGTACATATACCTCGATGTCGTCCCGCATCCAAGGCCAATAATAAGAAGACTCAATTAGGGCCATTGTGCGTTTTTGCCCTGGATGACCTACCCAGGCAGAGTCATGACCTTCTTTCAGCAGAGTACGCCGGAGATTTGCCCATTTGGGCACGTAAACTCTTTTGCCAGTGGTGTACAAGAGACCATCTTCTTCCCAAAATCGCTGAGTTTTGCCTTGACTGGCCAAGGCAAGAAGCTGTTTTGCCACGGGATCATGTTGTATACCCTCTTTGATGGTCTTGATGATGCCACTGCTTGCTGAGCTAACCATGTTTGCCAATATTGTCTTGCGACTCAAAGCATCGACAACTACGTTAGCTTTCCCCGGTTTATATTCCAGGGTGTAGTCGAATTCGGCCAAGAAATCTTGCCAACGAGCCTGCTTGGCAGATAACTTCTTCTGTGTTTGGAAGTAGCTTGTTGCAACGTTGTCAGTCTTGACAACAAAATGTGCCCCTAACAAGTAATGACGCCAAGTCCTTAGGCAGTGGACTACATCAGTCATTTCTTTCTCTTGGACCGTGTAACGCCTTTCAACGTCGTTCAACTTTCGACTCTCAAAGGCTATAGGATGGCCTTCTTGCATCAGTACGCCTCCTATAGCAAAGTCAGACGCATCCGTCTGGACTTCAAATACTTTCGAGAAATCAGGCAGGGCCAATACGGGTTCCTTGGTAATTACTGCCTTGAGTTTCTTGAATGCCTTCTAGCATATGTCGCTCCATTCCCACTCTCTGTCCTTCTTCAGCAAGTCAGTGAGGGGGGATGCAATAGCCGAGTAACTGAAGATGAATCTCCGATAATAGTTGGCTAAGCCGAGAAAGGACCGAAGTTCTGGTACCTTTGTTGGAGCTTCCCAGTCCTGGATAGCTTCCACCTTGTCCCTATCCATCCGAATTTCCCCATGGCTGATTGTATGCCCGAGGAATTGTACTATGGGCTGTGCGAAGCTGCATTTCTCACGTTTGACGCACAGATCATTTTCCCTTAGTACCTTGAATACCTTACGAAGGTGTTCCGCATGGTCTTCCATATCGTTGCTATAAACCACGATATCATCTAGATAGATGACAACGAACTGATCCAAGAAAGGATGGAATAGTTTGTTCATCAAAGTGCAGAAGGTTGCTGGAGCGTTGGTCAAACCGAATGGCACTACCAACCATTCAAAAGCCCCATATCGTGTAACACAGGTTGTCTTGGGCTCGTCTCCGTCGGCAATCCGCACTTGGTAGTAACCTTTCCTCAGATCTATCTTGGTGAACACCTTGGCCTGCCCCAAGCGATCAAATAAATCAGCAATGAGAGGGATAGGGTACTTGTTCTTCACTGTGACCTTGTTAAGGGCCCTATAATCAATACATAACCGCATGGTACCCTCCTTCTTCTTCTGAAATAAGACAGGAGCTCCGTAAGGTGCCTTGGATGGTCGTATGTGGCCAGCCTCTAGCAACTCCTTGAGTTGCTTCCTCAATTCCTCCAATTCCGGGGGCGCCATGCGATAAGGCGACATGGCAGGTGGCTTTGCCCCTGGAACCAGCTCGATCTGATGATCAACTTCCCTTCGTGGTGGCAAATGTTTGGGAAGTTCTTCCAGCATCACGTCCTTATTATCCTCAAGGACTTGCTCAATGCGGGGAGGCAATGCTACTGCCTCAAGGGAATGCTCAACGATTCCCGTCAAGGTTGCAAGAAATATTGGTTCTCCTTTCTTGAAACCTTTCACAAGTTGCATCGCTGACAGATGCACTCCAGTTTATGGTACCCGAATAAGGGGCACAATACACGAACCTCCAGGATCGCTTATGTGAAGCTGGTTGATACGGGGTGCAATAAGTGCGTTGACCTCGTACCAAAAGTCCAATCCCAGAATGATGTCAAAGACATCCATGGGAGCAACGGTGAAGTCCGTCAATCCCTGCCATCCTCCTAAAGCAATTTGTACGTTAGGAGCAAAGCCATGAACGGTAGTGGGAAGGGCATTGACAGTCTTCATTATCGTGTCGCTGGATATAAAGACAAGTCCAAGCTCCCTAGCTCGTTCCTCTGTCACAAAATTATGAGTCGCACCTGTATCCACCATGATGCGTACGTCTTTGCCGTTTAACTTGGCATCGACGAATAAAGATTCACGGGGCCTCACACGAGGCGGTTGGGCAGCAATAGCGGTAATGGTCATATGGTTTATCAAGGCCATATGATTGAACAAGCCTACGACCTTGTTCTTCCCTTGTCCTGCACCATCAGCTGGTGCTCTTCGTTCCTCAGGTTGCCTGTCAGTAGGCGCATCAGTTTGTCCTTGCTGCTGGTGTGCTGCTACAATTGCTCCTAATTTGTTCAGAGTAGGACAATTTCGAGCAGCATGAGAATGGTCTCCGCAAAGATAGCAAACATCTCGCTGGGCAGCCTTCGGTGCTCCTCCTTTCCTCTTCTCATCGTAATCCTTGCGATAATTAGAAGAGTGGTTGCGGTTACCTCGATTATCATTGTTCCGATTGGGAACAAATCTGCCTTTGCCTCGGTGGGTGTCCATCTTTGGAGAAGCAGCAACTTGGCTCCGATTGTTATTTCCCTTAGACGCTTCGGTCCGAAAATCTGCCAATGATTCGGCTACTATAATAGCCTCATCGACGTTGTCGATTTGTCGCCTTTGCAATTCTTGTTTGCCCCAAAACTGCAAGCCATCCAAGAAATGAAATAATAGATCCTCACCGGTTAAGTTGGGGATCTGAAGGGTGAGTTTTGTAAAATCCTTTACGTACTCACGGATGGAGGATGTTTGCCTAAGCTCCCTCAACTGTCGGCGAGCTTTGTGCACAACGTTTTGAGGATAAAACTACCGTTTTAGCTCCTCTTTGAACTGCTTCCAAGTATCAATGGAGCACGTTCCTTTCTCCATATCTGCCTTCTTTCTGCGCCACCAAAGTATGGCGGTTTCTGATAAATACATGGCTGCCGTTCGGATTTTGGCAGCATCGTTGGCAATGCTTACATGTTCGAAATAAGCATCCAGCCGCCACAAGAAGTTTTCCACGTCTTGAGCGCTTCTTTCACCCCGAAATTCTTTGGGTTTAGGAGCTTCAATACATGTTTCCCGGACAGTGATGGGACCTCGCCCGGTGGTTCCTGCTGTCTCCTCTAGACGCAGTTTTAAAGCTTCAACTTCTGCCTGTAAGGAAGACAAAGCCTCAGTGAGCTTGAGTTCAAGGTTGTTTAGCCCGTCATCTTGCTCCTGAACGTTCCCTTTGACTTCTTGAAGTCCATCAAGGGCAACTGACTCAAGTGAACAAATATTGATTTCTGCAGCGGAAATACGACGATGTGCGACCTCTAAACCCTTTTCTATCATACAAACTCTCTCATCGAGAGATATAGCTTGAGAAGTTTCGGGTGCAGTATAGGGAAGCAACTCGCTTTCAGGTGGAGATGCATCCCTGGCCCTACTTTTGTCGCGCTTTCGACCCATGCCTCTTTGTTGTTCTGGGTTCTCTTCAATGTTGGTTTCTTCAATGTTACGCTGTGAGTTCTTAGCCATGCAAGAACCTAGGCTCTGGTACCAATTGTCGCGGAACCGTTTTTCTGAGGGTTCGGCGAGGGCAGCAAAGTTAGCCTTACTGCTACTTAGCTTCAGCCCTTAGATAATAAATAGCACAATCGTGCTAAAGCGATGGCAATCACACGAAACAAGCAAGAAAGCTATGAAATAAAGAGACTCGAATTTGGGAGGCAAGTGCCAATTTTCTGTTGTGTTATTCAATATTTGATGCCTTACAAAGAATGAGTACAAAGCCTATTTATAGAACTAAAATGGCTAAACAAAGGGGTAGTTGGCAGGGCTGGAAAGGCTGTTGCAGCAGCCTGGTGCATTCCAGCCTGGAAAGCTGCCTGGATTTTAGCATGGAAAGCTGCCTGGATTCCTGCATGGGAAGCTGCCTGGATTCCTGCATGAAAAGCCGGAAAGGCAGACTTTGTGGGGTATGATGTCAACCATGGCCCACTGATGACAGTCCGAGAGTTGAGCTCGGACAAGGCTCGCTATCGCTGGTTTTGCCGAAAATTAATAGGTGCGATGGCGGGGCGGTGACTCTATCATACCCGTAACTCTAATGCTAGCTCCAACTAGTTAACAAACGAAAGTTGATGAAACCAATACACAACTGCTCGGATTACAAAAAGACAACCAAGGAAACTAACGAGAAATGTCAATAATGGAGCATCCAAAAGTTCGCGAGCTTTCCTGTATAAGTTCAACGGATCAAATATTAGTAAAGATTAAAAGATAGAATCAATCAAATTTAAATGGTGGATCCGTCATATAAGTTATATGTACCGACGATTTAGAAAATTTATACATAACATAATTTACATTTATAACATATTACGTATTACCTATTTATTCTAGGTTACTAGTCAATATTTATTAAATAGTGCAATGGACTTTAACTCAATCAATGAGTATGTTACAATCATATCGAATAGTTAGCTGTTGATAAAACTACCATAAAAGTCTAAACTCTAAAGAAGTTGCTTTAATCAAATCAGATTTTGGTTATATTGATGTAGATCTTGTCTATCTCGTGTTTCACGTTACCTACTTATATTATTATTCGCCGTTCACGTCTTTTTCTTGTATATATTCCCACCACATTTCTGTAATTGTGCATACACACACTTCTCATATTTTTAGTTAAGACCCCATTTTTATCCCTTTTTTTCAATAATAAAACGGTCCAAAATGGATATTGAGGATTTATACAGTAAGTTCCCAGCGACCCATTTGCAAATCTTGGTAAGATATATTGTAGATTAATCTTTTCTTTTCCTTTTATTATATACTGTGTTTTTCTCTAGCTCTTTTTGTTTCCAACAATCTTGGAATTACTCCAGAGTGCTTCTTCAGCTGTTTATGTTTTTCTTTTCTTCCTTTCTGTGTTTTTGAAATTAGAAAGCTGAATACAAAGATCATTGAACAAAGCTAAAACTTAGAGGACTATTTCAAACCTTTTCCCCTATGAATTCAATACGCAGTTGTTTTGATTTGGAACATCAATATATAAGTGAAAAATTACAAAATTATATTCTGCTATTTATTATTGAACCCATCAAATTTCAAATGGTGAAATTACATTGGATGTACTTATTTAAAATCAATGTTTATATTTTCACCCAATTAAAAAAAGTTTTGAAAAATAGCCCTGCGTCAGAATTCTAAAGTATGATGGTCAGAATTTTAAAGAATGCTGGTAAGAATTTTAAAACACCAGGAATGCTGGTCAGAATTATAAAATGCAATAGCCGGTCAAAATTTTGTGGCAAATTGCAAAAAAAAAAAAGGCCGTCAGAATTCTGTCGAATCATCATAAGACTTGCTCATAAAATTCTAACCAGCATACTTCAAAATTCTATTCGAAAATTATTTTTTCAAGACTTTTCGTATCGAGATCAAAATTTAGACCGTGTCACCAAATGATCCTATTTGTGCAAATCACCCATAATTTACTCAAGAGTATGTTATATTAAATTTACCAACTACAATCAATGTATAACTAGTTGTTAATAAAACTACCATAAAATAGAAGTCTAGAGTGGATTTTATTACATTGACGTAGATATGTCTTTGGCGTGTTTCACATGACCCCTACTTATGTTGAACACTCCTACATTTTTGAACACAGATATCAAGCTACTATTGGTTTGGACCTTCGAAACAACAGGGGAAAATCAGGTCACCGTTCATTCCATGCACGTCTTTTTCTCGTATATAATTGGGATAATACATAATTACGGGGATTGTTTTACTTTGCACCCTTAAATTTTGCGAGGGTCCTATGACCCCTTGTATTTGTTTAAAGTGTAATAAATTCAATAATAGCGTGTGAGAAGTAAATAATTGCCCCAATTATGTTTATTTCTCTATTTTTCTATTTTTTCCTTTCCTTTTTCTTTTTCCTTTGCACCCACGTTCTGCTTTCATTTTTTGTTTTCTTCTTCTTAGAAGGCTATACCTCCATTAGTCTTTGTTTGAGATTATTATCAAGTTATTGTTCAATATCCTTGATTATGAAAAGGATTGAAGGTGAGGAACGAAAATTTAGTTGCTCGGTTTTGAAGAACTGAACATAAATTATCGAAAGAGATTGTGATACCTATTTTTAAAGTTCGAAACTGAAAATTCGTCTGCCATCTCTCTGGTGACTTTTGTAAAGCTTTTCTAATTAGAAATATGGATGAATTATTCAAAAATTGGTACATTAAATCACGTGAAACTCGTCTTATGGGAAGCGATTTGAAAAGATTTATTAAATGCATACATAAACATACGCAAAACCAGATAATACATAGAAAATAATATGACACCACTTGAAATAAAATAGCTTGTTGCTCAACTGGTTAAGTATTTATTAAAGAAGAATTAAAATATATTATGTATTAGTGAGGCTTGAACCACTGACCTCTAACAAAATTAAGCAACAACAAAAGTCACTTGAGCAAGAATTTATTTGTTAGTCAAGTTGACAATAAATATACTCAAATCATTCTTGAAAAAAGACATACTTGGTACAAGTATTTCTAATGAGACTATCATACTCAAATCATTCTTGAAAAAAGACATACTTGGTACTAGTATTTCTAATGAGACTATCATTAATAGATTTAAGAAAATAAAAACTTATTACAGAGATTTATAGTAATGTTTTGAATTTTATTTTTTTTAATAATAAATATGATGTCATTATAGTTATTCATTTGTTCATTTATTACAAAATGTGACACCACTTATAAAAATTTTTGTGTTCGCCACTACGCGTGTAAGAAATTTAAAGGAAAAATTGAGTATAAGCGACTTGGAGGGGTGAAGGTGAGAAAAGAAAATGGCTTGCTGTGGCAATGTGACGAAAAAGAAGGAAAAAAAAAGATGAAAAAAAGAGATAATTTTAAAATAAATAATGAATAAAAAGAAAATATAAATAGTTTAAATAAGAAAAATACGTGTCAAAATATGATTGGTGCGTGTAATATATTATTTTGGTGAAAGTGGTGCGCAATTGGTATTTATTACGGTTCAAACAAACACAAGTGGTCATAGACTCGTGTAAAGTTTAGGGTGCAATTGGGTAAAGTGAGACAACCTCAATGGTTTTTTTATGTATTATCCCTGTATAATTGACACCACATTTGTCTACACCTCTTTTTGAGTCCCTAATTACTCCTTCGTTATCAAGACCCCAATTAAGAGACGGTCCAAAATGGAGCAAAATGCCATTTATATACAGTAAGTTTCCCAGCAACCCATTTGCAAATCTTTGTAAGATCTATTGTAGATTCAGATTTTTTGTTTTTCTCTTACCCTTTTTGTTTTCTTGTGTTCCAACAATCTTGGAATTACTGCTGAGTGCTTATTTTGCTGTTTATTTGTTTTTCTTTCCCTTTTTTGTGCTTTTGAAATTAGAATCTTGAGTACAAAAATTGCTTCTTTTTTAGCTATATGACTTCCCAAATGTGTATTGAAGCTGAATTTATCTTAGGATGTCTATTAATCATTGAAGTAATTAAGCTTTGGCCAATGGTTAATAGCTCAAGTCTACCTAATTCTTGATAATTGCAATTTCTGATATAAAGAAAGTACTTTTTCCCCCCTGTTTGGTGACCACGCTCTTGTTTATTACAGTCCATATAAATGAATTCCCATTCTGGTGTGTCATAATTTTTTTTAATTTTTTATTTATTCTGTGTAAAGACTCAATTTTTATTCAATGTGGAAGAAGTTTATAGTAATTTGGCATATATGTGGATAGGAGAGAGTATAATTGGAGTGATTAGTGAACAAAGTTAACAACATAGTTCTTGCAGCACTTTAGTTTTGTATTGCATTAGCCGCAATAGTCGAGTTGGATCCAAGATTTGAACACTATGGTTCAAGTTTGGAATTCTACCACAACCCATTTGATTTACTGGGTTCGAAATCTATTTCCTGTACTTTTTAGTGATTTTTTAACACATATACAGAGTTGAGTGAGTAACTTTAGCTCAGACCCAGTGTAGTTGCAAATTGGGATTGTCTAATTTCTTAGTGTTTAATTACTAGCAAGTTTTCTGTAGAATTAGGAAGGATAATGCATAGCAGAATTTTTTTGTTGATAGAAAAATTAAAGGCGAGATTATGGGGATGAAGTACAAATGATAAATGGCGCTGATTAAATGTCATGGTTTTCTTTTCTCCTCCTTCGGATCATCTCTAACTCCTTTTATTGGAGTGTTTTGCTTCACTAAAGTTATTTGCATGTCACTTGCATTCCTAATGGTTCCTACAAATAGCAGGGGTTAGAGAATAGAACTGAGAATGCGTGTGCAAAGTGTGTGCATCTAGTAGAGAGAGAGAGATATTTATGATGATACCCTAATTCTTGTACTATATGTACTCTTACTCGACAACCAGTATCTTAGGAGTAATAGTTAAGGCTAATCTTGGCACTCTACTTCACTTTTTGGGTTAGAAGAATAGAAACTTTCATCAGTAAATGCTAAAGTTATGCCATGTGATCCTGTAATCAAATCGCTCGAGATCAGCCCATATCTAAACTCGCAAGCTTCTCCTCAGAAAAAGCTACTAGTGTAATTTGTCTCAAAACCCCTTCTAAGATTCAAATTCTATCTCGTGCTTCTTTCCTTCACAGCTTTTCTTGAGCCGAGGGTCTATCGGAAACAACCTCTCTATCTTCACGAGGTAGGGGTAAGGTCTGCGTACACACTACCCTCCCCATACCCCACTTGTGGGATTTCACTGTGTATGTTGTAGTTGTTGTTACTTCTTTCCTTCACAATATCTAATTTCATCATACACTTGAATTGGCTAGTAAAATGCCAAGGAAGGCAATCTCATGCTTGTCTCTGTTGGTGCCAAAGTATTTACTCTTATACAATTAACTTGGAAATTGATCTGCATGGTCTGATGACTTCCTTCTTCCGTACTTGCACATGCTTTATTTCATATTATTAATATTTAATGATGCAAATATTTGGGCTACATCTCTCCCCTTGTGTACTGACTTTCTGTGCACAGGTTTCTGTCGCCTGACGTGCTAAAGAAACTCTCGGGAATCTTTTTGTATATGAGAACTGTTTTAGGACTGTCTCTTGACTTTAATAGCTTATCAACAATTGTTGCATAAATGACAGGTCTCTTGCATCCGCTGGGCAGAATAATTCTTCTGGCGCTTGAACTGTGAATAGAAAATATTTGTCGAGATGCCGTCGCTGGGTAACTACACCACCGACAGCACAAATGGACATTCAAATATATTTGGGCATGAAAAATGTGATGCCTATTTACTTTTCCATTTAGAAACTTTTTTAGGCAAAGGCTTTCGGGCTTTCTTGTACTTTTTGGGTCTTGCCTATTGTTTTGTCGGATTGTCAGCTATAACTGCTCGGTTTTTCCGGTCAATGGAAAGTGTTGTTAAGCATAGTCGAACTGTAGAGACGCTAGACCCTCGCAGAGGCACGAAAATCGTCAAAGATGAAAAGGTGTGGAATTACACAATTGCAGACATCACTCTACTGGCATTTGGGACTAGCTTTCCACAGATATCTTTAGCTACAATTGATGCAATACGAAATATTGGAAATTTATATGCTGGAGGTTTGTTCTGGATTTCCTATTCTGCATTCAGAATACTTAGTTTGTGTTATAATTTTTCTCTTATTCATAATACGGACGTAGGAAAGCATGGCATCAAACTTTCACATTCCTCTCTTACTCATAGTATTTATATTATTAGATATGTATAAATATTTAATTGCAAACCTAGTAACTAGGACGAGTTAGGTGTTCGGTGGCACTTCAGAACCCATAAAGTTTAAATCGTGCCTCCACCTCTGCTTAAGACATGCTGAGATGTTAATTATGAAATCAAGAGTTAATCGGTTAATATTCATTTAAAAAATGTTAATAGGTCAATATACTTTGTGCTATGGCCAATATTATATATAGTTTCGTGCTATATCGTTTCCTTTTTTTCTTTTCTCTATTGAGAAGATAGAATGTGAGAATCTGACTTCCGTTGGAAAAGCTTGTTCATAGCTTGAATAGTTTAAAACTGTTAAAGTACTAAATTTCATGTTTTATTGTTGTTGAAGCATTTACATATAGTGTATCACTTCTACTAGCTAACCAGAAAATTGACTTAATCTTGGGCATCAGTTGCCTTGCTAATACACAATTTGACTTGGCCAGGTTTAGGTCCGGGAACACTTGTCGGCTCTGCTGCGTTTGATCTATTTCCGATACATGCCGTTTGCGTGGTGGTTCCTAAAGCTGGAGAATTGAAGAAGATATCAGATATTGGAGTCTGGCTTGTAGAGCTCTTTTGGTCTTTTTGGGCCTATATCTGGCTGTATATAATTTTAGAGGTATCTGCTAAAAATTTTCCATATCGTTAAAATTCACCAGTAGTTTATGTGAAGTTCAGAGATTTTGTAACTTTATGGGAAGTCTATTTTCCAGTGTTTTAATTTGAGCTATCAGATTTATCTTATTGATGAAATGTGCATGGTGCAAAAATGTAAATGTAAATGTCTTAGTCCTCTTTCATTTATTCACATCAATACAAGGATTCCGTTAACGCCGTCCTGTTCATGAATATAATTTGATTTTGTAGGTCTGGAGTCCAAATGTTATAACTTTGTGGGAGTCTATCTTAACAGTGTTGCAATTTGGGCTATTGCTGATTCATGCGTATGCACAGGACAAGCGTTGGCCCTATTTATCCCTTCCTATGTATGTCTATGTTTATTATCATAAATTTTGTATTGTGCCAATTCTCTAATTGATTTTTGTTTCAGCTTGTTTTTATTTTCTCATATGGGAAAATGACCTAAATTTGTGCGTTGTGTATACTTTCAACTATTTAGAGAAAGAGCCGAGAGGCCAGAGGAGTGGGTGCCTGCGGAGGCTGCTAAATATAGGCCTCTTGACAAGGTTCATGATCCACACTCTGAAGTATCTCAAGTTGGTGAAGAAGAAAGTAGCGGAATTGTTGATATTTTTTCCATTCATTCAGGAGAAGGGACAGGTAATTTCAAGAAAGAGATGCTTTGTTTTACCTTGGATATCCGATTCTTCCCGGTTATGTGATACAATTTGACTTATAATAGATACTCCCTCTGTCCCGAATTATGAGGCACTCTTTTCTTTTTAGTCTGTCCCAAAAAGAATTTCACCTTTCTATTTTTAGAAATAATTTAATTTTAAAGTTCCAATTTTACCCTTAATAAGATGATTTATAGCCGTACAAATGTTTAAGGCTTGTTCTAGACCACAAGTTTTAAAAGTCTTCTTTTTTTTTTCTTAAACTCCGTGCCCAGTCAAACGGTGCCACATAAATTAGGACGGAGGGAGTACTAAAAGTTCTGGGTATTTACACAACACATGCAGGTATAAGAGTATTGATGGTAATGAATTTGAAACACTGAGAGAAGTTATATGATCTTTTTGTAGTTAATTTTGTTCTGACAATTCTTCTGTAACAACAGCTCATTTTTATCAAAACTTAGCTGGTGAAGATGTCACTGAATCGTCCACGCCCCGTAATGGCAATATCATTCCTGAAGAATCTGATCTCCTCTCAATTTGGAAGCATCAATTTGTGGATGCTCTCATGGTACTGTTTTCTTATACTGTCTTATTATGTTTCTTTATTTGATGTCGCAGTGGCTGAAATACTATTCTGACACAAACAGTCATGTGTATGTGTTACAGTATAAACAATTGTCGCTTTCTATAGTTACCGACACTCTTTTGCTAAATGTGGAGTGGATAATTACTCCATTTTACTGTACTATGTGCATGTCCTAGTTTAACCAGTTTCCTGAGCAGAGTTACCCGGTACCTCTACTAGTAGGAGGTAACAGGTACCTATTGGAACAGTCGAGGTGTGCGGAACCTATCCCGAACACCATTATTATTAAAAAGAAAAAGGAAAAAAGAAAAAAAAATTAAACCGCTTTGAGAGACCGTAATTATGTCGCTGCATTATAAGCAAAATCTTTAATTGAATCTCAAATAACTGGTACATGTGGCCTCCAAAACTGAATCCAGGCCTAAAACTCCATGCATATGAAGAAGATGCAAAAATTAAGGATTTATTACGCCATACTATGTGTTCCCTACCCCAGCTGAGGTTTCTTTCCTTCTCTTTTTTCTTTTCTTTTTCTTTCTTTCTTTTGTTTGGGGGCTTCTATGTTATTTTTATCCCCGTCCCTATTTTAGGAAAAATGAGGTGAATGGTAGGTTAATGGGCTTGTTTAAAAATCTTTACAGTTGGAAAGTGTGGAATCCAGAAAATTGAATAATATATACCTACGTCTCGCAAGAATTTTCTGGCAGTCACTTCTTCTACCGTGGAAGCTTCTTTTTGCGTTTGTGCCACCATATCATATTGCCCACGGGTGGATTGCTTTCATATGCTCGTTGATATTCATCAGCGGAATAGCTTATGTCGTGACAAAGCTCACTGATTTGATAAGCTGTGTTACAGGTTTCACCCTTCCTTTAGATTAAGTGCTTTTTCAATGATCATAAATGTTCTTCTGCCTATATGCTTTGCTCTGACCTAAGAATATATATTGTACACAATGTAACTGCAGGAATAAATCCGTACGTCATTGCATTCACAGCTTTGGCAGGTGGAACCTCATGGCCTGATCTCGTGGCCAGCAAAATTGCTGCAGAACGGCAGCTTACAGCCGACTCTGCCATTGCTAACATTACCTGCAGGTTTCTTCGTCAGCTAATTATGCCCTTTACCTGTTACGTACTTAAATTAACTAGAAGGCATGCCACCCATAGAGATTTGGCAAATTGCTTTCTTTGTTTTCCAATTTTATTTTTCCCTTTTAGGTGGTTTAGAATTTCATCAATTTTAATTTTGCCCCTGTTAGCTAGGTAAAAGACTAAAGGGTCTTTTTGGTTGGAGGGATTTGGAAAATAATTCCAGCATAAAATTTCGCATAAAATAAATGCAATTTTTGGTTGGAGGGATTAGAAAAAAATAATCTCCCTATAGCTAATGCAACGTTTGGTTGGCCGTATAAGAAAATATAATTCTGGCATAACTTTATGTAGTGTCAGGTAGGCGGGCATTAAACGATGCCTGCATTAAGTTATGTGATAATCTATATATATTATTTTATGCAGAATGAAATATGGAATAAAGAATACGTGTATTAGCTATTCGGGGATAAAAGCATTTAAAGACAAAAATGACCTTGGAGTAAGTAATCCCTACATAAATATCATGTATTATTATTCACTTCATAACAATCCTTGAATTATTATTCCCCATATAACTATCCAGTATTATTATTCACCGCATAAAGATAAACAACCCCTGCATTAGTATTCCACCACATAAACAATCACTGCATCATAATCCTGTCTTAACTAACATGTGCACCAAACGACTCCTAAACGTAGTAGTTAGCCAAAACATTGTTATTCATTTAAGATGCACTTTTGTGATTAACTTAGTTTAATCTCTCATAATTTATAGAAAATGTGAATTTGACATTGTCATTCCTTGAAACTAGATATCCTGGTGTCTGACTTACGTTCATACGTTCTTCCTTGTAGCAATTCGGTGAACATCTATATAGGCATCGGTGTACCCTGGTTCATCGACACATTGTACAACTACATTGCATACAAGGAGCCACTACGAATAGAGAATGCAGAAGGACTAAGTTTCTCTTTGCTTGTTTTCTTCTCCACTTCCGTAGCATGTATCGGTGTTTTGGTGTTTAGGCGGCTTACTCTCGGTGCTGAGCTTGGCGGGCCAAAAGTTTGGGCATGGGTAACTTGCATATTTTTCATGTTTTTATGGCTCATATTTGTTGTGCTATCATCTCTCAGAGTTTCCGGGATCATATAGCAAACTTAGTCCAAATCAAGGTTTTGCTAAATATCGCTGGTTCGTTCCTAGCGAGGTCCGCCCTCATGGTTATGTACACTTGCATAATGCAATACAATTGTGCACGCAATTTTCTTTAGTCATTGTAATGATCAATGATATATAAAGATGTGACTTATTGAATTTCTTGCAAGAGGAGAGTTACAAATGTGTTAAATGTCAGGACCAAGAATTATGCAACTCATGGGATCTGATGATACACAAGTGTGTTGTATCAGGTTACTAAGGTATGGCCAATCATACTAAAAGTTCCAAAGTTAGATTACCATTTTACCCCTACACTAAATTAAAATCTAATTAATTAAATAGGACTACTAAGTCTAAAGTTGAAATATGAAAATGTCCATCAAATTTACATTTCACTATATAATAAATGTATAGTACGTATATTAAATATAAAATGTGAACAGATTGTTTTGATTTTAAAAATTGACAAATATGTTTTTAAAGTTAATGTCATTTATTGTAATCTATTAAATTTAGAATAACTTTTATCTTCCACTATCGATTAATATCAGTCTTTAAAATGTGCATTGAATAATTAACTCTTTCACCTTCTAACAGTAATTACAAATTCATGAATATCAGCTTTTCCACTCCTCAATTTACTTATTTATCAGTTTTTCTAACATACCATCTACAATCTGGCTTCGACTATGAACGTTGGGCTTCATTCCAATCGATTCCTACTCGGTAACTTTACCTTTTTGTCTCTCTTTCTCTTTGGTCTATAGTTGAAAAGTTACATTAAATCTCAATTATAGACCAGGTTCATATGCAAAGTAAAATGCGTAGTATTTGAACAGTCATTCCTACGACTATTTAGGACCTAACGCTGATAATGCACTGAAGTCAAAGAGATTTGTTATGAGTTAGTTGGCAAAAGTTGGGTTCATTTTTTTCTCTTTATTCCTAATCCTTGACCCATCTATTTCACTTTATATGTTATTTTCCCTCTTTTTTATAGTGTTGATTCTCATATTAATGCCTTAATAGCGTTATTTTATGTGTGTGATATATGTTTTTGTGCAGTGAGTACTGTATATCCACCTTCCTAATAAGGGGCTGAAGTGTTGTATAAACCGATGGCCTCATGGTATTTTTATGCACACGGACTTTGTTTGTCCGATTATTTACCTCGATAAAAGATCAAAATATTTGTTGAAAAAATAACTTAAATTAATTTTTATTTATTTTATGGATAAAATTCATCTCTGTAACAAGATCCAAGCTCTTGATAGCATCTCTTGGAAAGTAAGATCATGATATTTAAAAAGTCACACTTATTGGCTACATGTTAACCCCTTCAGTTGTTGTACAATTAACTGAACTATATGTATATGTAATAAAAATATTGAGCAAGATCTAAATAGGATAATATTCTTAAATTTGTACTCCATTACCTCACTATTCACATATCTCATACATGCACGTTTTAAGACATTAGAACACGAAAATTCTTAAGTACTCCTATGATTTATTTAGAATGCAAATATTTGATTTCTTGTTGGAACAGTTCTGTGGTGTTCTTGAATAGTTTTTTTATACTATATTTTTTTGTACTTTTTAATATTCCCAAGTATCAAAGAAGCATGAACAGTTTGACGGAGTGTGTAGTTGAGGAGTGAGGACTATGTCATGTATATTAATTTTATTGAGTTTCTGGTGTATACTTAACAAAGAATCTGATGATCTGATGAAGTGCATAAGCTTGCGTTTTTCATGTATGATTATTTATTATCCTTTTGAATATTTCTTTCGTTATAAATAGCATATATACGAAGAGCATGTTGTTTGAAATTATTGCCTTTCACGACAAGCAAGAAGCCAAGGAAGCTAATATTTTCATAACTTAAATAATTTCTTTTTAGAATAATTAAGTTTTTTATTTTCCATATAATATTTTTTTTTCGGAGCACACGTGTCAAATCAATTATACAATAACATATACGTCTAAATAGTTTAGTTCTTCATATTCATACGAACTAATGGCATCCAATCATTTTTAACCTCAACTACTAAATCACTAATCAAGGATCATATTATATGATTTTTATAATGTGAATTTATATATTATTCTTTAGTTTTTATTTTATTGCTCAAAAACATATTTTAATAATCTTATATGATGGTTTTTTAAAAAAACATTGTACTAAATGACTCATGGTTTTCTTAAAGTTTTGTACTAAATTACTCACGTGTTTTTAAATATTTTGTACTAAATAGCTTGAGATGAAAGGCGGATCCAAGATTTAAATTCTATGGGTTTCAATCTTTAAGATTTTAGCATTGAATCCATTCACTTGTTGATTACACTAGATTATTGTTGTTGTTTGTTTGTTTAATTGAACCTATTATGTTTTAAAAGTTACGGGTTCATATTACTATTTGTTACAATTTTAGTGGATTTTCACACATAAATTATGCTCAACGTCTTACGTGAATCCGATACCATAACCTTGGATCTGTCCCTTCTCGGGATACACGTGCAACGCACGTGTGAGAGAGAGAGAGATATTTTTGAAATGTTTGATTGACATTAAGCTGCAATGTAAACGTCTCTTCTGCTCCGAGACGAGACGTACTGTTCCAAATGTTCGATGAAATTATTGGAACCATTTGTATCTATGCATCAATTTGTATGATATCTCCCCACCCCATCCCACAATATAGCTATATTGTAGTTTTTTTGGTGATTGAGAATCCCTAGGGCCAGCTGGTGCTCTGTATTACTTAAATATCAGGCTGCTAAAGAATTTTGAACTTGTGACATGCACCTAAAGCATAGCATTGTTAAATAAAAATACTGATATACTGGAGGCAAGACACTAAATCGGTAAGGAAACTTCATCATCTTCTTCTTTTTATATTGATATCGGTAGTGTTCGAGACAACTCGTCTAAGAGTCTTTTAGTCATGTCAAATTTCATATGCATATAGCTTTTTATATTAATTTTATTTTGTATAATGTAGGACTGAGATAGCTCACTTAAACGAAACTATATGAACAATAAAGATTCATATATCCTACTTAACTTACTAAGAATTAATAGCCTGTTTAGCCAAAGGCCAAAAACACTTCTTTTTTTAAAAAAAAAAAAAATGCTTTTTTCAAATTCCATATTCTGTTCTTTGCTCCTCATTAAATTAGTTGGCTGACATTGACTTTATCAACATCTATTCAAATGATTCACAATAGTTAAATCTTTTTTATGTTGATAGTCAGTTTACTGCAACTCTTCTTCTTATTTCAAATTTGGCTCATCTTTATAGTGTTCACATACACAGAGTTATCCTCCCCCCTTACTAAAACAATAATTATGTTTAAATTTTAACTGAGTTGGGGTCGGCTATATGTATCCTTACTGCTTATATTGCTCCGTTTAAATTAACTCATATCACAAGTGTGCCTAGATGACTAGGTTCCAGCTATGAGTGTACAAACCGAACCGAAAAATCACACCAAATCGAAAAGTCAAACCAAACCGATTAAAAAACCCGACTTGGTTTGGTTTGGTATTGAGTAAAAAAATCCGAACCAATCCGACATATAAATATATAATTTTTATATATAATTTTAAGATTTTATATGGAATTTTCTTTAAAAAATATCTAGAAATATTTGAGATTCTTTTGCGGGATATAAATTTTAATAGAATATGAAGTGCTCCGTATTTATTGACCTTAAATAATGGGTTGTATGATCACTTTCTTATCAAGTGTTACTGAAATGCGTTTGTCTCTTTGTTCTTCCATATTCATATCATATGTTAAAATCTATTAAATTCTTATATCTTTTTCGAATGTGAAGTGATTATTAATATTTAGGTATCATATTAATTTTTATGTTTAATTACTAAATTCGGTTAACCTGAAAGTGTACATCAACGAAAAATTATTGTCAGATGACTAAAAAAATAACTATTACTCCCTCCGTTTCAATTTATGTGAACCTATTTCCTTTTTAGTCCGTGCCAAAAAGAATGACCTCTTTCCTTATTTGGAAACAATTTACCTTTATGAAATGATTTATAGCCACACAAAATATATGTGATTCATTTTACACCACAAGTTCAAAAGTCTTCTCTCTTTTCTTAAACCACGTGTCCAGTCAAATGAGTTCACATAAATTAAAACGGAGGGAGTATATGTTACTAATAGAATTCTCCCATAAGAATATTTTAATCGATAATATGTTTGTCAATTTTTTATATTATTACTAAATATATATTTACTTATCAAATATTTAACAAAGTAATATTGAAATAATATTTAAGTAACAAAAAATTCGACAAAATCGAACCAATCCAAACCGATATAGTTGGTTTGATTTGGTTTTGATAAAACCCGAACCAACCCGATTTATGTACACCCCTAGTTCCAGCGATATATTTTGTATTATAACAACCTTATTTGTACCGCATTTTCTTAGATGTTATAGCGAAGTCTGTTAAAAAGAACATATATTATAACATAGCATGAAAATTAGTTCATAAAATACTTGACGTTTATAGTGAGTGATTGTGTTATAGCGATACTATTACAAAGAAGTCTTACTTTTTTGCTTTAGATGACTTTTTAGAGGTGTAATTTCCACCATAGCATGGTATATTCAATAGTTGCTACTAATATTTTACAATTTGTAAATAAGAAAACCTAGCTAAAACGAGTAAATATTATCCTTGTTTTGTATCAATAGGAAAAAGTTCCTTTTATTACCTTAGGAAAGTATTCACAAATTATACACTGGCCAATTAATTTGAAATCCAGAGTACTATGTCTATTAGAGGAGGTAATCCAGAGTACTATGCTAAACATTTATTGTTTGTGCGATAAATGTTTTATTCATTTATAAGTACTCTTTTTGTCCCAATTTATGTAATATACTTTTTATTTTAATTTGTCATAAAAAGAATGATATTTTTCTATAGTTATAAATAATTAACTTTAAACTCTAATTTTATTCTTAATAAATACTTTATAGTCATACAAATATCTATACTATCACCGTAATAGTGTGTCCACGAGATATATCACCGTCAAGTAGAGTTGTCTAAAATAGCTGATTATAACTATTTATAGACTTATAACTTTTGACTTGCGAAGTCAGCTAACCGTACCATTCAGAGAAGTCTTTATATTAATCATCAACTTGAGAATTAATGAACACACCAGCAGGCTTATATTGCTGAAATATTTAAGAATAAATGACATTGTATAGTTACTCTTAAAATAATAATCAAAAAAATATATTTTTATATATATATACATTTCTGTATATTATATAAAAATAATATAAATTTTATACATTTTTGCAGCTGTCGAATATAAATAGTTTCGGTCGCGGGCTAAAAGTCTTTCCCTAATATTTAAGTACTCTTTGTTTCCCAAAATTTCTTCTTTGTTAAGCATTTGCCACACCTGCTTTGTTTCATCATAATTTATGTAATACTAGCTGATTATAACTATTTAGGAATCCAAATAACCTTTTTTTTTGTGGTAAACTACCCACAATGTGCCCTAACTTTTATGATTAAAAATGACAACGTTTGACTAATATCAATTGATTAAACTCGAGAAAAAGAAACATTTCGTGCATAATGATTTATATGCTGGCCGTTTGAATAGCAAGACTGTAGAAGCAGAGTCAGAATTTCAATTTTATGAGTTCTGAATTTTAGAAATACGACTTTAAATGTTAGTGACTAGGTTCTAAATTTAATATTTTTACATTTTCAATGAATTTTAAATACCGAATACACTGTTTGAGCAAAAACTATTGAATTCAGCCGAACCTGTAACTCGACTATTGTGCCTCCGGCCATGAGCAAGAGGACACAAGGTGAACATAAAGAAACATATCCTAGTAGCTGCTTGCCTCCTTGTTTGCTATATTTGAATATTCCTACCATTATTATCAATCCAATGTGCAATTCTATATTCAGTTCTTTGCTCCTCTTTAAATTAATTGAAGTAGTTGACATTGTCTTTATCAACATCTATTCAAATGATTTCACAATAGTTAAATTATTTTTGTGGTGATTGTCCATCTATTTAATTTTTCTTCTTAATTCAAATTAGTTTTTGTTTTTTCAACCTACACAAAGCTCTTTCAAAACTGTGCCTTGGATCTCAAAAAGTTGGAGGCTATACGAAGGTTCACTAATATATTGCTCTATTTAAACTCATCTTAAATGCGTATTCCAAGGTTAGTATGTCCCGGTAATGTATACGGTCGAAATAGATTTCGACCTTCGTACGATTGATCGATGTCAAAATATAATGGATCGGAGAAAGACTTCGTAATATCGAGATGGGTTCCGAAGATGGTACGAACGAGCTTCAGATTTCAGGTATAGGTTAAACACCGAGTTCGAAGTCATTATCGAGCTCGAGTCCAAATCGAATTATGATGAGATGATTTCGAGCTTAAGGGGCAGAGGCCAACCGATACCGAGCCCGAATCATCACCTGATCCCGAGTCCACATCAAGCTCTAGAAGCAATACCGACCAGCACCGAGGCCGATCGAGCTCAAACTCACAGACAAGAGCTGTTGCAAACACACTAAGGGAGAGAATTTTGGCGGAAATTAGGGAAAACTGATTTATCATGGGTTCTCCACTATGTATTTTTAATTATATCTAAAATGGGATCCTCCACTATAAAGAGGATGGCTACATTTCTGTAGAAGATAGTTTCTTGCTTACATTGTAATTCAAGCATCATATTCTCCTATATTTAAGGATTATTCTTTTAGGCTGCATTAATTGATTCATCTTGCTTAGTCCTAAAAATCATCTTCTTTCCAACCTTGTTTATTTTGTATTCTTTGCAATCCATATTTGATATTTCTATTTATCCATATGATTTGTATTAAGCGATACCACATATCCTTAGAACTATGTACAAATTCAACTCTATGCGTTTTTCGGGTAAACAGTTTGGCGCCCACCGTGGAGCTAAGGATAACAGTGGTTATTTGATACGAATCTAGAAAAATTCACCGTTTTGCGCTTGTTCTCGAAAGTATCTTGGATTTCGGATTAGCAACGATTAACTATCAATCAAATGGCCTTGCCTAGCGACAGCGAAGCTGGTCTTCAAGATGAGAACAACAACTTGACACCCAATACCGAAAGACTATTTGTCAACGCCGTTGGAGCTCGAATCGAAGTACCGATAGACATCAATTCACATGTGGCCATTGAGACAAACCTACATTCTGAACCTGAAAATAGCATTCATGGCAGCACTCGATCTGCACCTCGAGATATCCATAACATTGAGGAAAACAGAATCAGCTTGCGTATGATTTTTGAAATATTGTAAGCTCAATAGGTAGCGATAGCTCAGTTGCAAAGTCAAATACAGGTACCGAGCAGATCGGAGCCCACTTCACCCCGAGAGATCACCCGCAGAATAGAGCCAGCTGTAGCAAGGTCAAACGAGCAAGAATCGGGGACTAATCCTAAAGTGGTTAAGATGTTTGAAGAACTGACGAAACGGATCGAAGGAAACAATAAAAAGGTGGAAGCGTACAACTCCAGGGTTGATCAAATCCCGGGGGTACCCCCGATATTGAAAGGCTTAGATTCCAAAAAATTCGTACAGAAACCTTTCCCCCCGAGGGCGGCCCCTAAACAAATCCCAAAGAAGTTTCGCATGCCCGAAATTCCTAAGTATAATGGGACGACTGACCCCAACGAATATGTCACCTCTTACACATGTGCCATTAAAGTAAATGATCTAGAAGATTATGATATCAAATTTGTATTATTGAAAAAATTCGGTGAAACCCTGCCGAAGGGGGCAATGATATGGTATCATAATTTACCATCTAACTATATTGATTCTTTTGCTATGCTTGCAGATTTTTTCGTAAAAGCACATGCCGGGGCCATAAAAGTCGAGACACGGAAGTCAGACCTATTCAAGGTAAGACAAAAGGATAACGAGATGCTAAGAGAATTTGTATCTCGTTTCCAAATGAAACGAATAGATCTACCACCAGTCACAGACGATTGGGCCGTTCAAGCTTTCACTCAAGGTCTGAACGAACGGAGCTCGATGGCTTCACAGCAGCTGAAACATAATCTGATCGAATACCCAGCTATTACTTTGGCCAATGTGCACAATCAGTATCAATCTAAAATAAGGGTCGAAGATGACCAGTTGGGTTCCGGGTCCGATTTTAAAGGGGATGCCGATTGAGAATCAAGGTCAAGCAAGGATCGATACCAGCCATACAACGAAGATCGTCGGATAACAAACTTCCACGTAACCTCATACGGGGCGAAAAGAGAAATACTCGAAGCCAAGGATTTCGGGCACTGATGAACGAAAATGGGTTCGATAGGCATACCAGACCTAAGGAAGCACCACGGCTATCAGAGTATAACTTCAGCATCGATGCATCCGCCATCGTGTCGACTATCGGACGCATCAACGACACTAAATGGCCTCGACCCATGCAGACCGATCCTGCTCAGAGGAACCCCAATAAAATGTGTGAATATCATGGCACCCATGGGCACAGAACGGAAGATTGCAGGCAACTAAGAGAGGAGGTAGCCCGGTTATTCAATAAAGGACACTTTCGAGAATTTCTAAGCGACAAAGCCAAAAATCATTTCTAAACCAAGGATTTCGGTAAACAAAACGAACAGAAAGAACCACAGCACATCATCCATATGATCATCGGTGGCATCGATACTCCTTAGGGGCCGGTACTTAAACACACTAAGACATCGGTTATGAGAGAAAAGCGATCTCGAACTTGGGATTATGCACCCATAGGAACCTTGTCCTTAAATGATGAAGATGCAGAAGTGTTCATGCAACCTCACAACGATGCACTGGTAATATCCGTACTCATGAATAAAACTAAAGTTAAGCGTGTGTTAATTGATCCAAGTAGCTCGGCCAACATTATTAGATCGAAGGTTGTAGAACAACTCGTTCTACAGGACCAGATCATACTCGCAACCCTGGTTCTAAACAGATTCAATATGGCATGTGAAACTACCAAAGGCGAAATAATCCTGCCGATAAACATGACCGGGACTATCCAGGAAACGAAGTTCCATGTAATAGAAGGCGATATGAGATATAACGCCCTTTTTGGAAGGCCGTGGATCCACAAAATGAAAGCTGCACTTTCGACCTTCCACCAGGTTCTTAAATTCTCAACCTCGGAGGGAATCAAAACGGTACACGGGGAACAACCGGCCGTAAGGGAAATGTTTCCCGTCGAAGTAACAATTTTGATATCCTCGCCTTTATCGACAAAGGGTTCAGGCTCAAAGGAGGAACGAGATGGCAAATAGCAGTCACAGACATCTGCTTTAACCTACTAGAAAATCAAAAGATCGATGAAGATGATGATCAAAGGTTCCCTCGATCCTTCGTGGTTCCTGATGATTCCGACGCTACCCAATCAATGATTGAGGAATTGGAGCAAGTCATACTAATCGAGCACTGGCTCGAACGAAAGGTATACCTGGGAACGGGATTAACCCCTGAACTAAGGAAAAAGCTTATTCAATTTCTTATCGATAACATAGATTATTTTGCTTGGTCCCATTTAGATATAACAGGGATCCCACCAAATATAAGACCAATCAGCTAAGCTTGGACCCTAGGCTCAGACCGGTGAAGCAAAAGAGAAGATCCCAGTCCGAGGTAAAACACGCGTTCATAAAGGACGAGGTAACTAAACTTCTCAAAATAGGGTCCATTCGGGAGGTGAAATATCCTGAATGGTTAGCCAATGTAGTTGTAGTGCCTAAAAAAGGGAACAAACTTAGAATGTGTGTTGATTATAAGGATTTGAACAAAACATGCCCCAAAGATTCTTTTCTGCTGCCCAACATCGATCGCATGATCGATGCCAGGGCCTGCCATGAGATCCTTACTTTTCTCGATGCCTATTCCGGGTATAATCAAATCCAAATAAATCCGAAAGACCAGAAAGAGACTTCATTTGTCACCAAGTATGGAACGTATTGTTATAATGTGATGCCCTTCGGGCTAAAAATGCAGGAGCTACTTACCAACGCCTAGTAAACAAAATGTTCGAGGAACAAATAGGTAAATCAATGGAAGTTTATATTGATGACATGCTGGTTAAGTCCCTGTGCGCAGAGGACCATTTGGCTCATTTGCAGGAAACATTCGATATTTTAAGAAAATACAATATGAAGCTCAACCCCGAGAAGTGTGCTTTCAGGGTCAGTTCGGGCAAATTCCTCGGCTTCATGGTATCAAATCGGGGGATCGAGATCAACCCCGATAAAATCAAGGCCATCGAATACATCGCCATCGTGGACAATGTAAAAGTCATGCAGAGGCTAACGGGACGGATTGCAGCCCTAGGTCGATTCATTTCAAGGTCATCAGATCGAAGTCACAAATTTTTCTCTCTACTAAAAAAGAAGAACGATTTCGCTTGGACCTCGGAATGACAACATACATTAGAGGAATTAAAATGATATCTATCGAGCCCACCATTTCTTCATACTCCAAAAACAGACGAAAAACTTTTCTTGTACTTGGCAGTATCGAAAATCGCGATGAGCGGTGTCCTAGTTCGAGAAGAGCAAGGTACGCAGTTTCCCATCTATTATGTAAGTCGAACCTTAGGAGAAGCAGAAACTAGATATCCACACTTAGAAAAATTGGCACTTGCACTGATAAGCGCCTCTAAAAAGTTTAGACCGTACTTTCAAGGTCACTCCATATGCGTATTGACCACTTACCCACTCCGTAATATTTTGCACAAGCTTGAACAATTAGGCCGATTGGCCAAATGGGCCGTCGAACTCGGTGGGTACGATATCGAATATCAATCCCGTACAACCATCAAGTCTCAAATTTTAGCGGACTTCGTGGTCGATTTCACGCCGACCCTAGTACCCGAAGTCAAAAAAGAACTCTTATTGAAATCAGGTACGTCATCGAGGGTATGGACCCTTTTTACGGATGAGGCTTCGAACGTGAGGGGGTCTGGGCTAGGCATCATTTTAAAGCCACCCACGGGTAACACTATTAGGCAATCTATCAAAACTATTAGGTTGACTAACAACGAGGCCAAGTTTGAGGCCATGATTGTAGGTCTCGAGCTAGCTAAAAGCTTGGGAGTAGAAGTCATTGAAGCCAAGTGTGACTCTTTGTTGGTGGTAAATCAAGTAAACAAAACCTTCGAAGTTCGAGAAGATAGAATGCAAAGGTATTTGGACAAACTGCAGGTCACTTTGCACCATTTCAAAGAATTGACTTTACGGCACATTCCATGAGAGAAAAACAGTGAGGTCGATGCACTTGCAAATTTGGGATCATCAGTCGAGGAAGGCGAGATAAGCTCGGGGACTGTCGTTCAACTCTCGGGATTTGTGATTGAAGAAGGTCATGCCGAGATAAATTCTACAAGCTTAACCTGGGATTGGAGGAATAAGTATATTGAATACTTAAAGAATGAAAAGCTCCCATCGGACCCTAAAAATTCGAGGGCCCTACGAACCAAAGCTGCTTGATTCATATTAACTGTAGATGGAACGCTATACCGAAAGACATTCGATGGACCATTGGCAGTATGCTTAGGTCCAGGAGACGCCGACTACTTCCTACGTGAGGTGCACGAGGGAAATTGTGGAAATCACTCCGGTGCCGATTCATTAGTCCGAAAAATAATCAGAGCAAGGTATTATTGGATCGATATGGATAAAGATGCAAAAGAGTTAGTTCGAAAATGTGACAAATGTCAAAGGTTTGCACCAATGATCCATCAGCCTGGAGAGCAACTTCACTCAGTCCTATCCCCGTGACCATTCATGAAATGGGGAATGGATATCGTCGGCCCTCTGCCATCGGCCCCAGGTAAAACTAAGTTCATTTTATTTATGACTGACTATTTCTCTAAATGGGTTGAAGCACAGACATTCGTGAAAGTAAGAGAGAAATAGGTTATAGACTTTATCTGGGATCATATCATATGTCGATTCGGGATACCCACCGAAATAGTGTGTGACAATGGGAACACAGTTTGCCGGCAGCAAAGTGACGAAATTCTTCGAAGACCACAAAATAAAAAGGATATTATCAACACCGTATCACCCCAGTGGGAACGGACATGCCGAATCAACAAACAAAACTGTCATTCAAAACCTAAAGAAGAGGCTGAATGACGCTAAGGGAAAATGGAGAGAAATCCTACCCGAAGTTCTTTGGGCATATCGAGCAACATCAAAATCTAGTACGGGGGCAACCCCATTCTCCTTAGTATATAGCTCCGAAGTCTTTATTCCAGTCGAAGTCGGGAAAACCAATGCTAGGTTTCGATATACAACAGAAGAGTCAAATAACGAGGCTATGAATACTAGCCTCGAATTATCGGATGAAAAATGAGAAGCTGCTCTCGTCCAATTGGCCGCACAAAAGCAGTGAATCGAAAGATACTATAATCGAAGAACCAAGCTTCGCCATTTTAAACTCGGGGACTTAGTGCTAGGGAAAGTCACTGTCAGTACCCGAAATGAAAACGAAGGAAAACTAGGACCGAATTGGGAAGGACCATATCAGGTTCTCTAAAATGTTGGAAAAGGATCATACAAGCTCGGTATTATAAACGACAAACAACTATCAAGCAATTGGAATGTGTCGCACCTAAAACGATACTACTGCTAAGGAACGACCCTCCCATATTCGTTTACATTTCGAAACTAACTCCTGTAGGAATCCGATCAGGAGCTAGGATGGAACCTTCAATACGAAACCCTAGGTCTGAAAGCACGCGTTGCACTCTTTTTTCCTTAGACCGGTTTTATCCCAAAAGGGTTTTTCGGCAAGGTTTTTAATGAGGCAGCCATTGATCGTGCTAAACTTAGAAACAATTCGACAGTGTCCGAGGCCTCTTTACAATCGACCTCGAATACTGGGGGGGGGGGGGGGGCATTAGCCCTCAAATATATCAAGTTCCGATGCAAGAAAGTTACTTCGTAACAACAGGGTTCCAATAGGAAAAGTTGTAAGAGCCAAATGGTCAAAACAAACCATGCTCATGTAGTTGGCCCGAGCCCTGACGCAAAACATGAACACATGTATAATGTCTTGCAAATAAAGTTTTCTTCTTTACCGATATCTTATATCCAAGAAATATTCCTCTATTTCGAGATTTATTATGCAAACAGGATTGAGATAAATCTCCGAATTTGAGCAAGCACTCACTCGACTATTACGCCTACGGGCTACTCTTATTCCGAGTTCGAGCAAGTACTTACTCGACTATTATACCTACGGGCTACATTATTTCGAGTTCGAATCATTCACTTAACTACTAAGCCTACGGGCTACTTTTATTTCGAGTTCGAGCAAGCACTCACTCGACCCTTATGCCTACGGGCTATATTACTTCGAGTTCCAATCATTCACTCGACTACTAAGCCTATGTGCTACTTTTATTTCGAGTTCAAGAAAGCACTCACTCGACTACTAAACCTACGGGCTACATTACTTCGAGTTCGAAACATTCACTCAACTATTACGCCTACGGGCTATATTACTTCGAGTTCGAAACATTCACTCGACTAATAAAACTACGGGCTACTCTTATTCCGAGTTCGAGCAAGCACTCACTCGACCCTTACGCCTATGTCTATATTACTTCGAGTTTGAATCATTCGCTCGACTACTAAGCCTACGGGTTACTTTTATTTCGAGTTCGAGTAAGCACTCACTCGACCATTACACCTACGGGCTACATTACTTCGAGTTCGAATCATTCACTCGACTATTAAGCCTACGGGCTACTTTTATTTCGAGTTCGAGCAAGCACTCACTCGACCATTACGCCTATGGGCTACATTACTTTGAGTTCGAGTCATTCACTTGACTACTAAGCCAACGGGCTATTTTTATCTTTCGAGTTTGAGCAAGCACTCACTCGACTATTATGCCTACGAGCTACATTACTTCGAGTTTGAATAATTCACTCGACTACTAATCCTACGGGCTACTTTTATTTCGAGTTCGAGCAAGCACTTACTCGACCATTACGCGTATGGGCTACATTACTTTGAGTTCGAATCATTCACTCGACTACTAAGCCTACAAGCTACTTTTATTTCAAGTTTGAGCAAGCACTCACTCGACCATTACGCCTACGGGCTACATTATTTCGAGTTCGAATCATTCACTCGACTACTAAGCCTACGGACTATTTTTATTTTTCAAGTTTGAGCAAGCACTCACTCGACTATTATGCCTACGAGCTACATTACTCCGAGTTCGAATCATTCACTCGATTACTAAGCCTACATGCTACTTTTATTTCGAGTTCGAGCAAGCACTCACTCGACCATTAAGCCTGCGGGCTACATTACTTCGAGTTCGAATCATTCACTTGACTACTAAGCCTACATGCTATTTTTATTTTTCGAGTTCGAGAAAGCACTCACTCGACTATTATGCCTACGAGTTACATTGCTTTGAGTTCGAATCATTCACTCGACTACTAAGCCTATGGGCTACTTTTATTTCAAGTTCGAGCAAGCACTCACTCGACCATTACGCCTGCGGGCTACATTACTTCGAGTTCGAATCATTCACTCGACTACTAAGTCTACATGCTATTTTTATTTTTCGAGTTCGAGCAAACACTCACTCGACTATTATGCCTACGGGATATATTACTTCGAGTTCGAATCACTCACTCAACTAATAAGCCTAAGGGATACATCATCTCAAGTTTGAGCAAGCACTCACTCGACTAATAAGCCTACGGGCTATATTACTTCAAGTTCAAACAATCACTCAACTCGACTACTAAGCCTATGTGCTACCTTATCTCAAGTTTGAGTAAGCGCTCACTCGGTTATAAAGGCTACAAAGTCCAAATTCGATCAAATTGCCTAAATCCTTATGAAAAATCTTCATAAGGTAGGAAACAAAACAGAAGCAAATCGGTAAAAGAAAAAGATATATATATATATATATATATATATATATATATATATATATATATATATATATATATACAAGATTCTTTACATGATTGATTGCAACATAGAAACTAAGGGCTAAGTTTCTTGGTTATCTCCGGGAGCGGTCTCTTCTCCACCGGACTCCCCCTCGTTCTCGGACCCGCTCTTACTCTCATAATCATCATCATCAACATCATCTTCATCATCGGAAGCCAAGGCTTCAGCATCGGCTTCGAGCTCTATAGCCCTTTTTATCTCTTCAGCGAGATCGAAACCTTGAGCATGGATCTCCTCGAGGGTCTCCCTCCGATATCAGCACTTAACAAGCTCAGCGACCCAATGAGCTCGAGTATCGGCGGTCTCGGCTTCCTCTCTTTCTTGGACCTGGGCAGCTTCAGCATCGGCCCGATAGACGGCCACGAGTGCATCTGCATCGGCCTTTGCCTTTTCGGCGTCAGATTCGGCCTTGGCAAGTTCAGAGGCCAACCGAGCCTCGAGCTCCTCTATTCTTCTTGCTTGAACCGAGCCTTTCTCCTTCATACTTTGAAGTTGGTTTTCGGCCGATGATAATTATGCTCGAGCAGCTTCTTTCTCTGCAGTAAAGTGGTCCATACCTTCTTTCCACTTCAAAGACTCCCATAGGCATTTAAAAGTATCATTACCTGCTCGGACAAATCGGTTTGATCTTGGTGAGCCTTGGCCAACTCAGCTCGGAGGTCTTTTATTTTCTCTCCCCTTTGCCTTAAAAGGAGTTTAAGGGAGTTCCTCTCCTCCGTAACCCGTTGGAAGTCGGCCTCGTATCGACGCAACTCGGTTCAGGACCGAGAACATGCTTCTTGGTGAACTGTCACAGCCTGCAAAGAGAGGAGAAACAAAGTTAGAAAAGAAAATCAAACATAAAGGTAATGCCAACAAAATAATTTAAGGCTTACCTGATTCAAAGCCTGCCGCACTCCGTGAAAAAGATCCGATGCATCACTAGTACCGGCAACGTCCTCAACACTGGTAAACAGGTCATGAAAAGGATCCTCTCCATCATGAGGCCCGTCTAGTTCGAGGGCCCCCAAAGCTTGGACTTCCCGAATCGCCCCTGCGAAAAAAGCAAGGAAGGTGGGCGAGTCTTCGATTGCTACTGCCCCAAGTGAATCACTTGGAGCATTCTCTTCGGTTCGAAGAGATTCGGGGAGAGCCCCTTCAGACATATCCCCCATTTGTTGGCTTCGATGGGAAGCATCTTCGATCTCCAACAACTCGGGGACTCTGCCCGAATCTTTCTCCGATATATCCTTAGTTCGAGGCGGAGCCTTATAAACCACCATCGATCCAACTGCCTGTGGAACGTCGGTGGTCTTCTTCGTTCGGGACGCCAGCGTGGACCCATCATTTTCTTCTTCTTCTTCCTAGATGCAGAACTGATTTTACGGTCAAAGGAATGGTATCATTGTTCGGCTTACGAGCCGTCCTCTTCTTTGGTTTTGGATCTTCGGGAACGGAGGCCCTTTTCCTCTTATTGTCTTTCACCGGCTTTGGAACAGTGGCCGAAGCATCTTCCTCGACGGATGAGGGCCTCAAAACAGCATCTTTGCCCACACCTACATACGGAAAATTTTATTTAAGTATATGGAAAGCATCTTGTTCGAACTACCAAAAAATATAAGAAAGGGGCTTACCATGATTTTTGGCCTCCTATCGGCCCTTTGACAAGTCGTGTCATGAGCGCTCGACGTATGTGGAGGTCGAAACCAGATCCCGTACCCAGTTTTTGAGATCCGGAACTGCGTCGGGCATCCAGGGAACCACTGCATCACAAAAAGTGGATATCGGTGAGAAAAGAGATGAAAAGACAAAATAGTAGGAGATAACAGCAGAATTACACTTACGCTTCATGTTCCACTCCTCGGGAAAAGGCATCTTTTCAGTCGAAATCAGGTCCGAAGTCCTTACTCGAACGAACCTGCCCATCCAGCCTCGATCCCTGTCCTCGTCTATGCTCGAGAACAGAGCCTTGGTAGCTTGACGTTGAAGTTTTATTAACCCTCCTTGAAAAAGGCGAGGACGGTACAATCGGATGAGATGATCGAGGGTGAAAGACATCCCCTCGATTTTGTTCACAAAGTATTAGATCAAAATAACGATCCGTCAAAAAGAAGGATGGATCTGGCCTAGGGTTATTAGGTATTTACGACAAAAATCTATGATAACAGGGTCGAGGGGACCTAACGTGAAATGGTAAGTGTACACACTTAAAAATCCTTTCACGTGAGTAGTAATATCCTCTCCGGGAGACGGCACTACCACTTCTTTGTTTCCCCAGTTACAATCTTTTTTTATCTACTTGATATACCCCCCCGGTTATCGAACAAATATATCTCGATACGGGTTCACATCGGCCGAAAACCGGCAAACCTTTATCGAGTTTGAAATCGGAGGTAAGAACATACGCCACCAGAACGCACTCCTCAGGTCGTGGATCCATCGGTGTTTTGTCGGCGGCAGAGTGGGAAGAAGAAGCTTTTTCTTTTTGGGGGACGATTTTTGATGTCTTCACCATTTTTTGATTTAAAGAAGGTGACAAAGATTTGGTGGTTTAGAAGAAGAATTTTGCATAAAAGAGTCACAGATCAGCGAATGAACTCAGAAGAGACGAAAAGGAACTTAAAAGTTTTTGGAAGATTAAGGACGTAGAAGTGATAAATGGTGGAAGGAAGGGCTATTTATAGATTGAAGCAATGGCGGTTCAATATCAGTGGTGCCGACCACCGTCTGACATGCATTAAATGCCTTGGTAAGCTAAACCGACAGACAGTTATCACGGACGTCATGGTCGGGCTCGATGCAAACGTTAGCGCATATCCAATCGAGCCATTGAGAAATCACATTGTTTCTCACCACATCCTTCCCGAGAATCGAGGGGACTATCTGTATACGGTCGAAATAGATTTCAGCCTTCGTACGATTGATCGAGGTCGTAATATAATGGATCGGAGAAAGACTTCATAATATCGAGATGGGTTCCGAAGATGGTACGAACGAGCTTCAGATTTCAGGTATAAGTCAAACACCAAGTTCGAAGTCATTATCGAGCTCGTGTTCGAATCGAATTATGATGAGATGATTTCGAGCTTAAGGGGCAGAGGCTAACCGATACCGAGCCCGAATCATTCCCTGATCCCGAGTCCACATCGAACTCTAGAAGTAATACCGACCAGCACCGAGGCCGATCGAGCTCGAGCTCACAGACAAGAGCCGTTGCAAGCACACTAAGGGAGAGAATCTCGGCGAAAATTAGGGAAAAGCTGATTTATCATGGGTTCTCCACTATGTATTTTTAATTATATCTAAAGTGGGATCCTCCACTATAAAGAGGATGGCTACATTTCTATAGAAGTCAGTTTTTTGCTTACATTGTAATTCAATCACCATATTCTCCTATATTTAAGGATTATTCTTTTAGGCTTCATTAATTGATTCATCTTGCGTAGTCCTAAAAATCATCTTCTTTCCAACCTTGTTTATTTTGCATTCTTTCCAATCCATATTTGATATTTCTATTTATCCATACGATTTGTATTAAGTGATACCATATATACTTAGAACTACGTACAAATTCAACTAAAGTCCGTTTTTTGGGTAAACATGTAATATATTTTGTATTGTGAGAATTTATTATAAATTAGTAGATCGTATGCTGACAGCCAATAGCACAACCCTAATTCCCTTTTACCTGAGTTTGAAATGACAACGTGAACAAACTCAGACAGACAAGGTCAACTATATGGGAAAAAATAAAATAAAATAAAATACAGACTTGGGGATGAATAAAAGAGCTTGTTTGGCCAAGCTTCTTAGAGTTTAAAAGTACTTTTTTGCTCTGTATACGGGTAAAACCGGGCCCACTGAACACCTTGATTTTTCAGTAAGCCAAACAGAGCAGGAACGCTACCGTAATGAAACTGAGTCAGAGCGAGGAACCCTCGTATCGGGTCTCGAGCAAAACATCTGCCCTCGAGGGTATCGAGGCCATATCCTCCGGGTCCGGTTCGAGGATTAAGACTTCATAGGGCATTATCAAACAACTACACACGACTAATAGAGGGTTGTGATGTCCGTGCCCAACTGGATATCACGACGTGAATCTCGGCTCCTATCTGCAGGGGAAAGATTATTATTCAGGGGACACATTGTAACACGTATATCAATGCAATTTATTTTAATTCTCTTTGTTGTTCAAAGTTCTTATTCTTGTTCTTAAATTCTTCATAGGTATAAGCTTGGAATCGAGGACAGGTTCTTCATCGAGCCGTCAATCGAGCTCGGAATCACCCTTATCATTGGTTTGGTCATCTATTACGTTTTTTATTTGTTTAATTTAACGTCATTAATCACTCGTATTGAATTAATTCACATATCCTTAAAACCACATATAAATTCAATTGTTATCCGTTTTAAGGGTAAACATGCTCAAAAAGGTACTTCTTGAAAAAGTTGAGATGTTTGGCTAGGATAAAAAAGTATTTTTGAGCAGTAGGAGAAGCAGTTTTTCTGCTTTTGGGAAGCTACA
The DNA here is from genome assembly GCF_000390325.3 of Nicotiana tomentosiformis. Classification (NCBI taxonomy): domain Eukaryota; kingdom Viridiplantae; phylum Streptophyta; class Magnoliopsida; order Solanales; family Solanaceae; genus Nicotiana; species Nicotiana tomentosiformis. The sequence goes on along the minus strand of NC_090813.1, from coordinate 191,912,955 downwards.
AATTCTAGGTTCTTCCAAGAAGCGAAAGTAGAAATTAATTTATTTAAGACAAAAATATCCTTGCAATAAATTTATATTTTCAAATTATCCCTTAAATTAATTTTTCTACCATACCTTTCTTCTCTTTTTTATTCTCTTTCTCCTATTCCTACGTGGAATGTTCTCTCTATTATAAATATATCTCTTCTTTTATATAGTAATTATAAGAGTAGAATTTTTATTTATATTGAATGTGTATTTTGATATATTTAAATTATCATGTAAATGATAAGTAATATCAGGCACCCAATATTATTGATTGAAATAACTATATTTTATATTAATTTAAATCTTAAATTTATATTGTTACTTATGTTTATATTTAAGTTGAATTCCTTTATAATAAATATTTAAATGCATATCTCTTTTTAAATAATACAAACTGAATTTTTATTATCTTTTTTTTTTATAATTTGACACTCAAAAGTATTTTTTGAAAAGATTGGTTACAAAAAGCATTACTCATTTGAATCAGTGAAACACAAACGGCTAATTTGCACATACTTTTGAATAAAAATATTTATAAAATAAGTAATTTCTAAGTCGTCCAAAAGCCCGAGAGTCAACGGATGGAAGGAAAATCCTAGTTGTATGAGGTACACACAAGTTGCAAGTTGGCTTCCAGAATCTCGAAGTAAGGAAACGCCGTCGCCACAGTGTTTGACTGTTTTGTAACAATTTTTGACACGTAAGGAACCAATAGTTGTGTGAACGTAAATGTAATTTCACCCATCACGTGTGTACAGATGTTGATAGATAAAGAAAAGAAGCTAATCCACAAATAATTCCATGTTCATGCACTCAGAATTTAAAATTGATAGGTTTAAAATTTTAGTTCGTTTATGTTAGACTTCTAAATTAATAATAATTTATATATATATTTAATGAATTTTTAAAATTTAGTAAATGTAGATAGTCTACTTTAATACAAATATTAATAGTTGTTTTAAAGGCTCGAATTCGTTAACTGTAGGTGACAAGGTTAATCGACACTTATATAATTTAAATCCAAATAATAATATTATAACTTAAGACGACTCTTAGCTGCAACGACCGGGTGTTCATTAACAATAAGACCTTTTCACCTTCTTAGAAGCCCACATTTACGCGTCTCCATTTATAACTCAACTGGTAAGTGGTAATTTGACTCTTTCTTCCTTCTTTCTTCAATTCTTCCTCCAAATATTTTCTCTATATATACCTCTATTTCTCTCACAACTTCTCACAAATTCTCTCTAATCTTCTTCATATATATAGCTAAGAGTCGCTGCGAAAAAAAAAGAAACAGTTTCAATTTGCTGCTGCGGAATTTAATTATTTATCTGAAAATACATAATACATAGCTTCCGCTGCAGCTTTTAATTAATTTCCTTTTGATATTATAAAAATTTTCGCTTTGACTCTTAGCTCAATAACAATGGCTCGTTCTTTCTCCAACTCCAAGATTGTCTCTGCTTTTATTGTAGACTCTCTTTCTGCTGCTATTAATAGGTAAAATTTCCTATGCTTTTTTCCACTTTTTTTTTTTTCTTGAAAGAAAATAAAAGAAGGGATTTTTGGGTCATTATATTATGAGAAAATAGGGTCCAAATAATTCTCTGCTATATGAAATATCTTAATTTTACATGTTATTCGTATCCTTGTTGTTAGTCGTATTCCTAGTGAGGCTCAAACCTGAAGTATAATTAAAGGTAATTTTAAATTATAGCTAAAAGCAGATAGGTAAATTTAAATTTATTTTTTCCTTCATCTTGTTAAGAAAGAATACAAAATAATTTACCAACAGAAAGTGGATGAATGTCCCTAAACTATAATGAAGGATAAAATTAAGATATTTTATGCAAGGAAAAAGGTAAATTTGAATCTTTTATACTATTCTTTGATGTAGAGGTGGATATATAAGTAGGGGTGCACCAGCATCAACTGTTTTAGGCTCAACAATAAATATGTAATATATAAAATCTGAAGATTCATTTTTAGAATATGTATATATATAAATAGGTGCATTTACACCCGTGGCGGAGCCACCTTATGTTATGGGCGTCAACTAACACCCTTTTTGCTGAAAAATTACACTATTTAGCTAAGTAAAAAAAAATATTTTTATGCATATATACTATATATTAACTTCGCTTATTTTTATCATGTGTTTTATTTTTATATTTTTAGCATCCCTTAATAAAATTTCTGATTCCGTCATTACTTTACTATATTTAAATCCTGAATCCGTTTCTGATTGTGCAGGCGTGGGTATGCAGCTGCATCACAAGGTGCAGTAAGAGGAGGGGTTGTGAGAAGCAATGTGACGATGAAGAAAGGTGTAGAGGAATCAAACAAGACAATTTCATGGGTACCAGATCCTGTTACAGGTTATTACAGGCCAGAGTCTCATGCCAATAAGGAGATTGATGCTGCTGAGCTGAGAAAGATGCTCTTGAAACACAAACCTAGCCAACACTGAAAAAAAACATTGGATAAAAAATTGTGTCTTGGGCAGTGGCGGATTTAGAATTTAAATATTTATCTTTTATGTTTTTGTTATTGAACTCATTATACTTTTGGAATTATGAGTTCGGAATGCAATATTAGTGGATTAATAATTTTTCACATATATATAAAAAAATCTGGTTCAGTTGAATCTGTTGAACCTGTAATGCATGCCCCATTGTTGATTGGCTGAGGTGGATTTAAAATTTAAACGTACGTCCAACCTTTATATTCTCACCACAAACTCATTATACTTTTGTAATTATGTATTTAGAATGTAATTAAACCGTAGTATGATAAGTTCGAATATATACTATGACCGAAATTCTTCTATTCTCAAGTTATTAAAGTATAAAAAAAGTGATAAATCAGCCACAATGCCCAAACTATGTTTGAATTTGATTTTTTGGTTTTTCATCCGGTATTTGATATATACATTGAGATTCAATTAAATTCGAATTTGTGTCGAAAAATTTCATATTAAGAGATAAAACGCTCTCTGACAAAAGACTACATGTATATCCACAACTTGAAGAAAAAGGAGTAGTTATCACTTGTTTGTGAAATTGGACTTATTATGTACACAGCAGCCAAGAGTAACTAAGAAAATATGAAGGGGAAAAAACCTAAGAAAGTAGGTGAAGGGGTGCAAAGCATATGTACACGGCATTTCCCATCACTCACGATGTAACTTTAACACCTGATTTAGGTGAAAAACAGATGGGAACCAAAACTAAACAAGGAGACTTCACATCATTGAGTCATTCTTGGCTACTAAAATATTTGCCTAGTCATATTTTCTGATGCATAAATTAGTCGAAACAGTGCATATTCAATAGGAGTATATGATAAACCATTAACTAATCCCAGTGCCAGAATGAACGGCTAAAAATAGCATTGAGTCATTCTTGGCTATTATTCTTTGCCTAATCATTTTTTATGCATAAATTAGTCGAGACAGTGCATATTCAATTAATTACTTTCATATGGACGTAGGCATTCCTAATTTAACCACCTATCACTTTCTTGAATTTGGCCACACCTGTCAAAATTATCATAAGCCCCATAATTTTTACAGCAGGTTAAAATAACATGCAATAATGGATAACTATATATAATAAGTCTAATTTGCTAATTTAGAATTTAGGAAACGCTACGTATTGTATTCGATGGCTTTTTATTACACATATACTAGTGCGAATTATAAGTATTAAATGACAAGGGATCCTTGACATGTCGAAAGGCTAGCTACTCCAAGCTGAGGCAGATCTAGTCTTTTGACATCGAGTTCAACTAAACTCATAATTTCTGACGTAGAGCATAACTTTTTATAAAAAAAATTATTAAAGTTGCAACAAATAATAGATATGAGCAGGGGCGGAGGGAGAATAGGAGCTACGGGTTCGACCGAATCCAGTGGCCAGGGGTGAATTTAGGGGGGCGGAAGAGTGTTCACTCGAACCCCCTTCGCCAAAAAATTATACTGTATATGTAAGACAAAATCTGTTTTTTTACCTCTATATATTATGTTTTGAATCCCCTTAACACAACCCAAAAGCATAGCTTAGTGCCAGGGCCGGCTATAGGGTAAAGCTTCTAAAGCATTTGCTTGAGGCCCCCAAAATTGGGGCCCATTTTTTTAATACCAAAATAGGTTTATAGGCTGTTTTAGAAAAATAATGAGTAGTTTTTATCTTGAAAATTAGATATTTTTTTATAAAAGGAAAGAATAGATGCGTAACTAATTAAAGTGAGCGTAATACTTTTTATAAATGTGAATTTTTTTCAAACCTTTTTTTGTATGAACAAAAAATCTAATAAGTGAAATTATTATATTCCACTTTTTACCCATTTTTTCATCAGAATAAATGTACTACTAAATCATATTTTTACACTATTCATTTTCTTTCTTGGTTTGTCCAAGAGTTAATCGCTCGCATAACTTTATACTCTTATATATATTCTCTTTCTTACTTTTTTCGAGTTTAAGTCTGATAACTTAGTAGGAGTAGTATTATTCGAAAATTCACATAGCTTAAAAGTACTATTGATATCATATATCGTGCATTCTTTTTTGTTTTTTCCTGAAGTTTCAAGCATTTTGTGTTATTGAAGGAGCAAAAAAATATCTTGAAATTAAGTCATCATTTTTCTTGAATTAAATTCTATTATTATAACTTTCAAGTGTTATTATCATCTCATTTTATTCTTACTTCATAGTTATATATTGTCTTTTATGCATATATTAAAATTTAAATATGCCACGAAAAATATGAATCAAGTTGTTCAAAACTAAAATAAAAGAGTTAAAAACTATTTTAATATTGTCCAAAATATTTTTAGGAGAGATTGATTATAAAAAGTTATTAGTAATTTTGTATCTCGGAATATTAGAAAAATAGAATTCATATATATATATATATATATATATATATATATATATATATATATATATATATATATATATATATATATATATATATATATAACGTATGTGTGTGTGATTTTTTTTTTTATAAAAAATAAAGTTTAGGGCCTCTTATCAACATTGGCTTTAGGCCACAAATATTGTTAAGCCGCCCCTGCTTAATGCTCAAGAGAGTTCAAAACCTTTGTAAGGTCATTGGTTCTATTCCCACCAGTTACATTCTTTTTAACTTTTTCCTTTTTTTGAACTTCCTTGGCGGTAATCCTGCCTCCGCCACTGCCAGCGGCTTTGGTGCAAACCATGTATTTGTCTTAAGAAATTCATTGAATATATATTAATTATTAATTTAGAACCCAATAACTTAAAGAATTTAAAATCCCGAACCCATAAATTTCAGGTCCTAACTTCGCCTCTAAATATGAACCCATAACTTTAAAAGTATAATGAGTTCATCGTAGAAATCTCATTAAAAACTCTTTTTGCACTAAAGCGTGGCAAAGTGGAATGACAAAACCTGATTCAGTGAATACAAAGTATACAATGAACGTTAACACAGCGTGGAAAAACATTAACATACATCAAAGGTGGATTAGTGAACCTAACGCAACAACTTGTCCACAATATAAAGTTTAAATTATAATAGAGTTTAACGTATAAATCACATTCATTTAAGGATAATTACATGTAAATATTCATAATAATAAAAATTATTACCTGAGAATAAGGCAGGAAACCTATTACAACAAATTAAATTACACTGATAATTTACACTATCAGTACATATAAAATAAATGCATTATAATATCCGATATTATAAGTTAATCCAAACTGTGGTGAAGCGAAGCAAGAATTTTTCATTAAAGTAAGTCAAAATATAAATTAAGAAATAAACATACTAAAAGAATTTAACTTGTAGTATATATATATATTTTAAAAAATAACTTAACTACACAATATAATTTTCGATAAAGAAGATGTGGATGGGGCAAAGGTTTTCCGATGCTGAATCCAAGTGCCTATGTTAGGAAAAATGTGTATTCATTCAGAGGAAGTCATCTACGGAAGAAAAAACGGCTTTGTCAAGTTCCCGAAGTTAAAATAAATATTAAGTACCGTCAAATTACACATTGTACTTCAAAATTCAATTTAATATTATAGGCTATTAGCCTTGAAATTTTCTTTTCTAGTTCTTTAAGTTGTATGTGTTCCAATATTCGAATTTTAGTTATACAAATCGAAAAAAAAAAACAAAAAAACTCGAAAAGGCCGTTATCGGCCCCACCAGGACCGGTATGTGCATCGGTTCAGTCCCCCTAAAAAGCCCCAAGTACAGGCCCCCTAGCCATTGAACCCACGCCCACTAGGAAACCTAGACTAGGACCGGCCCAGAACCTATTCATAGGCCCACGATTGGTCCCTTAGACAGGCCTAGCCCACCCCTAATTTAATGAGCAATTTATGCAAAATACCCATTGAGCTTAAAATAATTACGTTTTTCTACCCATTTGAAAAATATTTACAATATATACCTACCCAATTAAAACTAATTACCCCTACCTACCCACACCCATCCCAACTTTTTTTTTTTTTTACCCATTTGGCATAGTTTAGCTTGATTTGGCTTGGCTTTGTTTGGCTTCGCTTGAATTGACTTGGCTTAGCTTGACTTGATTTAGTTTGGCTAGGCATGGTTTGGCTTGAATTGGCTTGGCTTGACGTGAATTGGCTTGGTTTATAGTAGCTTAGTTTGATTTTATTTGACTAGATATTAAAAAAATAATGGGTCGGGGGAAAAGGTATGGGTAGGGACGGATAAATAGTTTCCTGCGCATGGGTATTTGCTAAACTCCCCCAATTTAATCTACCAAGTATGAACTTTGACATCTGTAGGCATGTAAAATTTATTGAATTCAAATTCAATAAAAACTTTGGATTATATTTTAAATATACTAGTCCAAATAAATTATGGGCTAATATATATAATTGGATTAATTACTTAAGTCCAACAGATATTGTCTGGGCTAGCTCATTTAGTTGGGCTAAAGTGATGAGCCCACTTCATTAGGCCCAAGATGTCATCTTCCTAGAGGCCCAGTTTGGTGCCACGTGTCAAATGACGTGGCGCGCCAAGTCAAACGGAAGAGCCAATTGGATCGTGCCACGTGTCAAAATGACAAGGCATGTCAAGTCACATTAGAAGGCCAATGAAACCGCGCCACGTGTGCAAGTGACATGTTCTGGCCAATCAAATACGGCCATGTCACACTTCAATTTGATTGGTCGAAAAGAGTTTGTTCTTATCACAACTCCTCCTTTCTACAACTATAAATATGGGTCTTCATAACCCAGAAGTTATAACAAGAAGCAGGAAAGAGCTCGTGGATCAAACACTGTAAATTCCTTCACAAGTTTCAAGTTCAAGCAATCAAGCTCAAGCTCAAGCTCAAGAACAAGATCATCGTTCGTGGCAACAACTACATATTCAAGATCAAGCTCAAAGGCCCTTGAATTTATTTATTATTGGAAAGAAGAATTAGAGGATTCATAGAGATTATAACACTCAAATATTTGAAATAAAATACTACGATTGTTGTAATTATTTTCGGTCTTGATTTTATTTTCTCGACGTAATTTATTGTCTACAAATTCTGGCACACCCAATGGGACAATCTCTACCTCTCATCTCAACTTTTCAATCACCAAAGTTCAAGAACATTGAAATGGCTTCAAAGAAAATCAACTCCAGTTCAACTTCCACCAAGGTTGCTAATTTCAGGTTCTATGCTGATGTGAAAAGCATCCTCGATGTTACTTTTAGAAGCTTTGGACCAGTTACGAGGAGCAAAACAAGCTCGTTAGGATAACAAGCACCCCAAGTGCCATCCGCATCAACCCCTATTTTTGGATCTTCATCCTCAAAAGGAGCAAGATCTTTCACAAACGTACCCGAAGGAGGAAGCGATGTTGCTGAAAAGATCAAGAAAACTCTTGCCCTGCTTGACCTCTCCAGATCCAAGCACTCTGCTGTGAAGGAAGATGATGATGCTTCAAGTGATTGATCCTCCCCACTTATACCACATAGCGTGAGCCAATCAAGGATCAATCTATGTGAAAATCTATGCTACTCTCTATCGTCCACGACAATCATGCAAGCCATGGTGACAAACACTTCATTTGTGAAGGAGTAGTTGGCAAACTTGACAGAAGCAATCGCTGGCTTGACCAAGTGCATGCAAAATCAAGATGCTAGAATCGACAAGCTAACAGATAGGGTGGGAATCTTGATGGAAGAAGAATCCACCCATGCACATAGCAAACTCCCAGAAGTTAAAGAGATTGATCATCCCCCACGACAAGTTGCATCCAATAAGGAAATTTCAGTCTCTTCGGAAGGGATGATTCCAATCAATTAACTAAAGGAGTTCATTGAAGGGACTATAAAAAACAAATATGAAGTCGCTTCCAGGTCCTCCTTTACCTACGCAAAGCCGTACACTTCAAGGATCAATATGTTGAAGATGCGTGCTGGCTATCAACCTCCAAAATTTCAACAGTTTGATGGCAAAGGAAATCCAAAGCAACATGTGGCGCACTTAGTTGAGACATGCAACAATTCTAGGACTTATGGAGATTACCTCGTCAAGCAGTTTGTCCGCTCATTAAAAGGAAATGCCTTTGATTGGTATACGGACCTCAAGGCTGGATCTGTTGATAGCTGGGATCAACTAGAGCAAGAATTGATAGCTGGGATCGATTTTATAGCACAAGACGTACTGTGGGTATAATAGAACTTACAAATACTCGTCAACGAAAGGGTGAACCAATTATCGACTTTATCAATCATTAGAGGAATGCAAGCCTCAACTAGAAAGACAGTGTAATGACCCGACTGATCGTTTTGAACACGTGCACTTTGCTCAGTTGTTTGAGGGCATGAGTAGCTCCGTATTATGTACTTTGACTTGTGTGAATCATCGGTTTTGGGTTGCAGGTATTTCAGAATCGAATTGGAAGAAAGAATTTCATTGTTGAAGCTTTAAATTGGGAGAGTTGACCAAAATTTGACCTTTTATCATTTGACCTTGGATTGGAATTCTGATGCTTCCATTAGCTTCGTTAGGTGATTTTGGACTTAGGAGCGTGCCCGGAATATAATTTGGAGGTCCGTGGTAGAATTAGGCTTGAATTGACGAAATTGAAAATTTGGCGATTTCGGTCGGCAGTGGAAAATTTGATATCGTGATCGGAATGGAATTCCGAAAGTTGGAGTAGGTTCGTAGTGTTATTTTTGATGTGTGTGCAAAATTTGAGGTCATTCGGACGTGGTTTGGTTGGTTTCGGCATCGATTGCCGAATTTGGAAATTTAGAAGTTCTTAGGTTTGAATCCGAGGGTAATTTGGTGTTTGGATGTTGTTTTGAGTGATTCAAAGGTTCGACTAAATTTGTATGTTGTTATATGACTTGTTGGTATTTTTGGTTGAGGTCCCGAGGGCCTCGGGGTGATTTCGGGTGGTTAACAGATTGGTCAAAGTTGGACTTTGCAGCTGGAGTTGCTGCTTCTGCTATTTCCGCACCTGCGGAAGAAAGGGTCGCAGGTGCGAGGCCGCTGGTGCGCATGGGGAGTGCGCAGGTGCGGGCGATGCTGGGCCAAGGCTGGGAACGCAGGTGCGAAGAATTGGCCGCATTTGCGAGCCCGCAGGTGCGAGGCCTTGAGCGCAGATGCGGAGATGAGGAGTTTGGACTGGTTTCGCAGATGTGCACTTGAGACCGCAGATGCGAGTCCGCAGGTGCGAGGAAGGGGTCCGCAGGTGCGGAAGCTGGGTGATTAAGTGAGTTGCGCAGGTGTGGATCCTTGGACCGCATGTGCGGTCGCGCGGGTGCGAGAAAATGGCCGCAGGTGCTAAAAACCTAGGCAGAAACCATAAATAGAACCCTTCGCGAATTTTGGTCATTCTTCACAATTTCGACTCGGTTTTTGGAGCTTTTAGAGGGGTTTGAAGAGGGAATCAAGGGGGTTTTGTTGAGGTAGGTTACTTGAGCCCTAATACTTGTATATATGGTGATTTCCCGTTGTTTTAATCATGGAAATTAGTGAAAATGAGGGGTTAGGGCTTGGAATACTTGGAGAGTAATTTAAGGATTTGAAGGACCAAACAATATCGAATTTTGATGAATTTGGTATGGTTAGACTCGTGAGTGAATGAGCTTTCTAGTTTTGTGAATTTTGTTGGATTTTGGGACGTGGGCTCGGGGGGCGGGATTGAGCCAATTTCGGATTTTGGTCTAATTTTGAAGCTTTTCTTGTGGAATTCATTCCATTAGCGTATATTGATGGTATTGTACTGATTGTGAATAGATTTGGAGCATTTGGAGGCCAAGTCCAGAGGCAAGAGCATTGCGGGATAGAAATTTGACCGGTTTGAGGTAAGTAACGATTGTAAATCTGGTCCTGAGGGTATGAAACCCCGGATTTTTGTATCATTCTACTATTTTTAGTGACGCACATGCTAGGTGACGGGCGTGTGGGCGTGCACTGTTGGGGATTTGTGACTTGGTCCGTCCCGTAGCAACTGTAAAGTTGCATACCTTGTTGAAACCATATGATACTTATATGTTTTAGAAAGAATTTCTGTAAATTGAGCTGAATGCCATGTTTGGGCCTTGCACCAATGCTGTTTGGACCCTTAAGGGCTGTTTCTTACCATCCTCTCATTGTTTTCGATTGAAAATCTATACTCAGTCATGTTTATACTTGGTTACCGCATAACTCAGTTTTATGACTCTATTTTGATGCATATAAATAATTTGGGCCGAATGCCCTATTTTACTGAAATACCCGAGTGGCTTGAGAGGTTTATGACTGAGTGAGGCCGAGGGCCTGAATTGTGAGGATGAGTGTGGATCGGGGCTGCCCGCCTGCAGCATATTTATGACTGAGTGAGGTCGAGGGCCTGATTTGTGAGGATGAGTGTGGATCGGGGCTGCCCGCCTGCATCATACTTTATTATTATAGCACGTGAGTTGTCCGTGCAGATTATAGCGTTTGGGCTGAAGGAGCCCCTCCGGAGTCTGTACACATCCCCAGTGAGCGCAGGTACCTACTGAGTGTGAGTGCCGAGTGATTGGGAGGCATGAGTGATTGTGAGGTATGCCCGAGTGGCAAGAGTGATTGTGAGGTATGCCCGAGTGGCACGAGTGACTGTTAGGTTTGCCCGAGGGGCTGTTTTTGAGTGATGTTTTACCTGAGGGGCTGTTTATGATTTTATAATTTTTGCTCACCTTTGTATTGAGCCTTTGTTTGAAAAACGGTTGGAAAAATATCTTTAAATAATTTTTACTGGAACCGGGTTTAAACGGGATGATTTGATTCAAACACTGATTTTTAAAGCATATTGTACTTTACTGAGATTTTATGATATGAACGTTATATGTTTTATTGCTCGTCACTACTGCTCAGTCTTTATTTATTGTTGTTACTTACTGAGTTGGCGTACTCACGTTACTCCCTGCACCTTGTGTGCAGATTCAGGTGTAGCTGGACACGGTAGCGGTTATTGAGTGTTCTAGTTATAGATTTTCTTGGAGATAGCAAGGTATCTGTTTGGCGATCGCAGCCCCTGCTCTTTTCCCTCTTATCTTCCTCTAGTAGTATTTAGCTATTTTCCAGGCTGAGTTAGCCTTGATATTGTTAGACAGATTATAGTAGATGCTCATGACTAGTGACACCCCGATGTCGGGCTTTTCCTTCCGCACTTTTATTTTTGATTTGAACTCCTTTACGAAGGTTTTTATGTTAAATAACATTGAAATTATCTTTTAAATGAAAATATCGGTTTGTTTTGGAAATGAGTCAGCTTGCCTAGTTTCACGATAGGAGCCATCACGACAGGGGTTAGTTTGGGTCGTGACAGATTGGTATCAGAGCCTAAGTTACATAGGTCTCACGAGTCATGAGCGGGTTTAGTAGAGTCTTGCGGATCGGTACGGAGACGTCTGTACTTATCTTTGAGAGGCTGCAGAACTCTTAGGAAAATTTTACTTTCTTGTATTCTATCGTGCGAAATTGATTCAGCTTGAGACATAACTCTTTGAATTCCTTCCACGCATCTCGTATGCACACATGAGCGCTCAGTATTAGTTGTGCATCGCCGGCTTGTGATTCTATGAACAAGGTTGAGATGTGTATTTTGTGTTGTGGTGGTAGGCCAGTCTGGAAGACTTGAGGCCATGGTTACACCACAGCTTAGGCTCGGTAGCTTCAGTTGTAACCTATACATTTGGACTCATATGTACGATAATGTCCCTACGAGTGGAATTGTGGCTCGATGAGCAGTGGAATGGCTTGTGATGAGTATGACGTAACTGCGGGAAGTGTTAAGACTATGTGAATGTGACGAGAGGTATTTTCTTGAAATGTAATGGAAGGCCATTGGGTGCTTGATTTACGTTTTGATGCGACGTACCATCTCGAGTGTGAATGTTTTGAAGGATCTTTCACGTTGTTAAATTTTGGGGCAAATTAAATTTTCATGTCTGTCAATGAGTTTGAACTCAAGAAGAGTAAGTGGTTGTGTAGTAATGGTGGTTGCGAATGGGTATTTTGATGTTAATGGCTCGGGAAAGATAATCTTTGAAGAGACTTAGAGTCGGTAACATTTTATTGGTTCAGGTGCGACAGAAATACATTTCGATTTGATGCAGCAGTTGGGTAGCAAAGTATGAGGAAAGACATCGCGGGAAGTGTTTCGCGGTGGTTGAAGTACTAGCAGGTCAAGTAAGAGAAGCAGAGGTTGAGAAGTTTCTTAAAGGAGATGATTTAACCGAAGTAAGAGTGATAGATTAGCATATGAATCCACTAGTAGGGTAGTCGTGCACCTTGAGAAAGTGTAGAATGGTTTGGAATCGTGTTAATATGTGAATCGTCCTGCAGACTCTATTTGGAGTGATGATTAATGTACAAAGAAAAAATTGAATATGGCAGAAAGGAGTGTGTTTGAAATGAATAGAGGCGTGAAAATCTGATTATCGTGTCATGTGCAATATGACTTGAGTTCGAAAGGTATTGTTGATGTACAATTGATGTCAATAGGGAAAGTGCAGACTTATATAAATGGTGGGCGAGCATGAACTTAGGAGAATTTACGAATTTCGTGGTCGTTGCACTCAGTGCAGTGTCATTAGGAGATGTCGGTAAGGAATTTCACACGTGGGTTATCTCCTGTGTGCAGCTAGCAGTGGCGTGATATTGATGAAGCTTTTGCAAGGAATATTACTAGCTACCCGGTAGGAGATCGCGTTTGTAATTTTGGCTGGAGATTCAGAATGTTCATGAAAGGCTTAATAAAAGACTTCGAGAAGTCTGGCAGGTTAATGGTGCGAGACCTTGGTAATTGAGAAGGAGAAATCCTTACGAGTTCTAATTTTATATAATTGCAGCTTAAGGCTAAGTGAGGGAGTCTGCTATCGACGAGTTGATTGCATGGTTATGGGTAGTATTAGTTTCGGTTCGGGGTATACCGGTGAATCAGTTATAACTTGCAGAGGTCGAGATCGAGGATGACTCGGGTAAAGGAATTTCTAGACACAAGTTGTATTACACTCTATGGTTATAGGAGGACCATAAAAATAATTGAGTGGTTATTCACAGAGAATGTAGTGTACATGGAGTGGGAATTTGCTCGATTGCGTAGGAGTGATGGTTACTCTTTATTCCCTTGGGTGTTGGTGTGCTAATGGGGCACAGGTCATTTTGGTCCGTTTGGTCGGTTAATTCGAGAATGGTTACAATGGATTCAAGATTTATAAATATGGCTAGAAAACTGGGAGTTGCATTGAACAGTGTTGAGGCTCGTTGCATCTTGTATCATTGTGAATTATGCATTTTAGTATCAAGAGGGTGAAGGAAACAATTTTAGGTTCACATAAAGTCTCTTCGAAGTAAGCATTTTTGGTTGTGGAACCTTTGGAATACATAAAAAGGGAATTCGGCGTCTTATAAGCCTTAGGGCGGCGTGATTCTATGCTAGAGTTCGTGGGGTAAGTTTTAGTTAAGGATAGTAGTATTTTAACAAGGAAATAAAATAGCAATTTGAAGGCAATTTGGAAAGGACTTAGGGAAATAGGACAGTCTGGAAGTAGGTTGGGGTAGCACAGTAATGGGTATGATCGATTATTTGTGTATTTATGACGTGGCTAATATCTACAGGTGTTTCATGGTAATTCTCCCGGATTTGGCAACCTGTGTGGCTTGGTGAAGTTAGAGGAATTCGGTTCAGATAGCTTGGTATGTGCAAATGGATTTCAAAGTGTTCATGATGGGTTCTACCATGGTTTGAACTGGATAATTTCTTCTGATGTACGGAGCATGTTGTGTGTTATGATTTCCTCCTAGAAAGAAGCAAGGAATAGGTTTCTAACTAATAAGGTATGTAATTTGCTAGTGACTCAGAGTTGATAATGGAATTCTTATGCTTGTCACGTGATGGCATAATAGATGTGGTGTGTTGTGCGGGAATAGGATTTACATGTACCGGGTCACAACTCAGTTTTGAAGAGAAGGATATAAATTCTTAGGCAGCATGAACGATTTTCGATGACTGGGTAAATGATATTACTATCTGGTATAGCTTGATGAGAGTGTACATTTCAGAAGGGGCAGTGTGTTTTGATTTATGGGTACTTCGCTGGTATTGCGGCACTTTCCTCGTTGATTGACCGTTGATATTTAAATTTTTGCCAGGTGGCACGGAAGATGTTTTAAAGTATTTCTCATGGGAGGATTGTATATGAGAGAGGTGTTAGGCATTCGGGCGGTGGAGGTGGAACCAAATATGGCGATTCATGTGTTCTATGGAATTAGAGATTGGGAGTTCTCAGGAGCAGATTGTTTCATGGTTGTGGACTGTGAAGTTGTGGCCGGAGCTAGCCAGATGATAAAATGTGTTATGATTCAGTCATTATGGACTTTCGGAGGTTATTTATTGCGATTCGTTGGTTACATGCACATATGGTGCGGTTCTATTGTGGCCTTATAGCGGAATTTGAGCGAGAATAGTATTGGATATTGCTTGGTTGATGGCGTATTGGTCATGTTCTTTCGGATTTGTGTGTCATGGTGTCGTTTTCTTCTTCGTGGTTATGGTAATGCACTTTGGGTACTTGATGTCGAGTTGCGCATGGTTATTGATTTTAGCAGGGTGGCTTGAGGTGTTTCATATGGACCAGTATTTGGATAGGGTCGCGTATTGCAGCAGAGTTATGTGGAAATATGATCCCTTGTGTAAGATTCGTATGTTATGGTTCTGCGGTGTGTGATGGGTTCTTAGCATTGCGTCGGGGTGGTACTCGTCGAGCTTGCGAAATGGTTCTCCTGTTTGGGTCATTATTACGATTGGGTACATTTGGAATGTTGCTATCTGGTGCACGGATTGCACATGTTGTGACTTTAAATTGTATTGATGTGTCATGTCACTAGAGTAGTCGTGTTGGAGGAGACGGGGTCATTGGGCCTAGAATGGATGCTATCAGGTTTGATTGTGGTATAATTAGGAGGATAATATTGGAAGTCGGCTTTGAAATTGGCTATAGTTCTTATAGAAGGAACGAGAGCTCCATGACCTGATGGTCTAATGAATGTTTATGAATTCGGTATGTTTCTTTCATCATCGGCATTGTACGGAGGTTTTAGAAAGAGGGTTTGTTTGATATGAGGTTTATTACTGGCACTAGATTGATTTGAGTCGATACTGTGATTTGAAATAATTGCTTCGAGCATTCGAGCTATACGGTATTTGAATTTGAGTATTTGAGTTATGGTTACGGCTTTTGGTATAGATTGTTCAGACTTATACGGTATGTAGATGCAAACTTCTCATCTTATAGGAAATTTTCGATGTTGGAAATTTGATTCGAAGGCTTGTGGGCTAGGTTGAATTGAGAAATTTTAGTTATGCTGTGCTATCGGACCTATATGGGATAGGGTGACATGAGATCTCCCCCGGGTATGTGCATGGGAAAGTTACACAACGATTTGATGGCTTTTGGAACAACTCCGGGCACGTTCAAGGACGAACATATGTTTAAGTGGAGGAGGATGTAACGACCCGACCGGTCATTTTGAACATGTGCACTTTTCTAGGTTGTTTGAGGGCATAAGTAGCTCCGTATGATGTACTTTGACTTGTGTGAATCATCGGTTTTGGGTTGCAGGTATTTCGGAATCGAATTGGAAGAAAGAATTTCATTGTTGAAGCTTTAAATTGGGAGAGTTGACCAAAATTTGACTCTTTAGTATTTTACTTCGGATTGGAATTTTGATGGTTCCATTAGCTTCGTTAGGTGATTTTGGACTTAGGAGAGCGACCGGAATGTAATTTGGAGGTCCGTGGTAGAATTAGGCTTGAATAGGTGAAATTGAAAATTTGGCGATTTTGGTCGGCAGTGGAAAATTTGATATCGGGGTCGGAATGGAATTTCGGAAGTTGGAGTAGGTTCGTAGTGTCATTTGTGACGTGTGTGCAAAATTTAAGGTCATTCGGACGTGGTTTGGTTAGTTTCGGCATCGGTTGCCGAATTTGGAAATTTAGAAGTTCTTAGGCTTGAATCCGAGGGTAATTTGGTGTTTGGATGTTGTTTTGAGTGATTTGAAGGTTTGACTAAGTTTGTATATTGTTATATGACTTGTTGGTATTTTTGGTTGAGGTCCCGAGGGCCTCGGGGTGATTCCGGGTGGTTAACGGATTGGTCGAAGTTGGACTTTGCAGCTGGAGCTACTGCTTCTGCTATTTTCGCACCTGGGGAAGAAAGGGTCGCAGGTGCGAGGCCGCTGGTGTACGTGGGGAGTGCGCAGGTGCGGGCGACACTGGGCCAAGGCTGGGAACGCAGGTGCGAAGAATTGGCCGCATATGCGAGCCCGCAGGTGCGAGGACTTGAGTGCAGATGCGGAGATGAGGAGTTTGGACTGGTTTCGCAGATGTGAACCTGAGACCGCAGATGCGAGGAAGGGGTCCGCAGGTGCGGAAGCTGGGTATTAAGTGAGTTGCACAGGTGCGGCTCCTTGGACCGCAGGTGCGGTCGCGCGGGTGCGAGAAAATGGCCGCAGGTGCGAAAAAACCTGGGCAGAAACCATAAATAGAACCCTTCGCGAATTTTGATCATTCTTCACAATTTCAACTCGGTTTTGGGAGCTTTTGGAGAGGTTTGAAGAGGGAATCAAGGGGGTTTCGTTGAGGTAAGTTACTTGAGCCCTAATACTTGTATATATGGTGATTTTTCGTTGTTTTAATCATGGAAATTAGTGAAAATGAGGGGTTAGGGCTTGAAATATTTGGAGAGTAATTTAAGGATTTGAAGGACCAAACAATGTCGAATTTTGATGAATTTGGTATGGTTAGACTCGTGAGTGAATGAGCTTTCTAGTTTTGTGAATTTTGTCAGATTTTGGGACGTGGGTTCGAGGGCCGGGATTGAGCCAATTTTGGATTATGGTCTAATTTTGAAGCTTTTCTTGTGAAATTCATTCTATTAGCGTATATTGATGGTATTGTACTGATTGTGAATAGATTTGGAGCATTTGGAGGCCGAGTCCAGAGGCAAGAGCATTGCGGGGTAGAGATTTGACCGGTTTGAGGTAAGTAACGATTGTAAATCTGGTCCTGAGGGTATGAAACCCCGGATTTTTGTATCATTCTACTATTTTTAGTGATGCACATGCTAGGTAACGGGCGTGTGGGCGTGCACTGTTGGGGATTTGTGACTTGGTCCGTCCCGTAGCAACTGTAAAGTTGCATACTTTGTTGAAACCATATGATACTTATATGTTTTAGAAACAAATTCTGTAAATTGGGCTGAATGCCATGTTTGGGCCTTGCACCAATGCTGTTTGGACCCTTAGGGGCTGTTTCTTACCATCATCTCATTGTTTTCGATTGAAAATCTATACTCAGTCATGTTTATACTTGGTTACTGCATAACTCAGTTTTATGACTCTATTTTGATGCATATAAATGTTTTGGGCCGAATGCCCTGTTTTACTAAAATGCCCGAGTGACTTGAGAGGTTTATGACTGAGTGAGGCCGAGGGCCTGAATTGTGAGGATGAGTGTGGATCGGGGCTGCCCGCCTGCAGTATATTTATGACTGAGTGAGGTCGAGTGCCTGATTTGTGTGGATGAGTGTGGATCGGGGCTGCCCGCCTGCAACATACTTTATTATTATAGCACGTGAGTTGTCCATGCAGCACGTGAGTTGTCCGTGCAGATTATAGCGCTTGGGCTGAAGGAGCCCCTCTGGAGTCTGTACACACCCCCAGTGAGCGCAGGTACCTACTGAGTGCGAGTGCCGAGTGCTGAGTGACTGGGATGCATGAGTGATTGTGAGGTATGCCCGAGTGGCAAGAGTGATTGTGAGGTATGCCCGAGTGGCACGAGTGATTGTGAGGTTTGCCCGAGGGGCTGTTTATGAGTGATGTTTTGCCCGAGGGGCTGTTTATGTTTTTATCATTTTTGCTCACCTTTGCATTGAGCCTTTGTTTGAAAAAGTGTTGGAAAAATATCTTTAAATGATTTTTAATGGAACCGGGTTTAAACGAGATGATTTGATTCAAACACTGATTTTTAAAGCATGCTGTACTTTACTGAGATTTTATGATATGAATATTATATGTTTTATTGCTCGTCACTACTACTCAGTCTTTATTTATTGTTGTTACTTACTGAGTTGGCGTACTCACGTTACTCCCTGCACCTTGTGTGCAGATTCAGGTGTAGCTGGACATGGTAGCAGTTATTGAGTGTTCTAGTTGCAGATTTTCTTGGAGATAGCAAGGTAGATGTTTGGCGATCGCAGCCCCTGCTCTTCTCCCTCTTATCTTCCTCTAGTAGTATTTAGCGATTTTCCAGGCTGAGTTAGCCTTGATATTGTTAGATAGATTATAGTAAATGCTCATGACTAGTGACACCCCGATGTCGGGCTTTTCCTTCTGCACTTTTGTTTTGATTTGAACTCCTTTACGAAGGTTTTTATATTAAATAACATTGAAATTATCTTTGAAATGAAAATATCGATTTGTTTTGGAAATGAGTCGGCTTGCCTAGTTTCATGATAGACACCATCATGACAGGGGTTAGTTTGGGTCGTGACAGATAGGCTTAGTGAAGCTTCAGGCATAGAGATATGCATCCAAGGCATGAATTGGGGATTGCGCTACATCTTGCAAGGTATCAAGCCTAGCATATTTGAAGAACTTGCAACTCGTCCCCATGACATGGAATTGAGCATGGCCTCTGCTGGAAATGAAAGGCTGCCCATCTATGAACCTCGCAAGGGGAACAATAAGCAAGAAGTCAGGAAGTGGGGCAAGTTCGTACCCAAGCCTGAAAGCAAAGAAGCTATGAATGTCAACACATCACTTGTAAAGTTCACGACGAAGGTGAGCAAGAAGCAGAGTATGAAATCCACTTCTTTTCAAGATAAGCCAAGTGAAAAGTTGACTCTAAGAGAAATGCAAGAGAAAGAGTACCCATTTCTGGATTCTGATGTGCCAGCTAGTTTTGAAGAACTCCTCGAGTTAAATCTCATTGAGCTTCCGGAAATGAAGCGACCAAATGAAGCTGGGAAAACAAATGACCCAAATTACTGCAAATACCATCGACTTGTGATCCACCCTCTGGAGAAGTGCTTTTTCTTCAAGGACAAAGCTATGGACTTGGCTCACGAAAAGAAGATCGTGCTTGAAGATGAGAAAGAAAGTGCAAAATAAGTCTCTATCACCTTTGGCTCATTCAGTCCGGATGAATTATGTGGTTTTAAAGAAAGTAAAGATAAAGAATTACTGGAGAACGACAAAGCTGAAGTCAATCAACCTGATGATGATGAAGGTTGGACGTTGGTGACTCGTCGTAGGCACCACAGAAGGAGCCCACAAAAAGAATTAGTAGAACAACCAACAAGGAAAATGATGGTAAAAAGACCAAGGAGATGGAATCCGGTTAAGCACTTAAAGAAAGCAAAAGTGGAGGTGCATCACTCTCAAAAGCCACAAACTCCAGTGACCTTGGAGGAGTTTTTACCAAGTTGGTTCCACATGAAGATTTCCCATGGGGGTATCGATGCCTCTTGTTGCCATGCTGACGAAGGGGAAGAAAAGAGTGATGACCTACTGTTGGCACCATCTTCGAAAAAGCTCATCGAGTCCACTCCTCAAGAAGTTAGTGCTTGTAAGGAAAAAGTCACGTTCACAAATGATGATCTTCTGCTAGGTGACACTCATCATAACCGTCCATTGTACCTGGTTGGCTATATGCGTGATGAAAGGGTAAATCGAATTTTGGTTGATGGAGGATCCTCAGTGAACATTTTGCCAATTCGCACTATGAAAGAACTTGGTATTCCCATGAACGAACTCTCAGAAAGTCGTGTGATGATCCAAAGATTCAACCAAGGGAGGCAAAGAGCCATAGGCGCGATCAGGCTGAAAATCATTATTGAAGATTTGCAATCAAGTGCATGGCTGTATGTGATCGATGCAAAGACTTCATACAACGTCTTGCTTGGAAGGCCTTGGATACATGAGAATAAAGTGGTTCCATCTACCTACCATCACTGTTTGAAGTACTACGAGGGTGAAGTCGAGAAGAAGATAGTTGCTGATGATGAGCCATTCACCGAGGCTGAGTCACACTTCGCCGATGCAAAGTTTTACTTGAAGAACCGCATTGTGAAGGAGCTAAAAGCTGATGATGGCATGAAAAGCAAGAATGATGAGCCCACAACTAAAAGAGCTGAAGTGACTGCTGGTAGAGCCAAAGCTATTACTGAGGAGGTACAACCCAACCCGAATAAATCTCATAGAGGGGATATTGCATCTTATGGCAAGAAAGTAAGTCCTGCACTCCAATATGTCCCTAAAAGAAATAAAGATGAAGGTGGATCATCTAATCTCCAAACTAACATGCTAAAGGAGTTAACTCTTCCACTCTTCCGGTAAAACGAATTGAGACAGTAAAGTTGTCCTCAAAGCCACTTGTAGGGTTTGTAGCCCAAAATCGTTTGCAGAATGTGGCACTCCCTATAAAGTGAACAGATGAAGGTTTTGATTCTAATGCTTACAGGCTATTTGCAAAAGCTGGATACAATCCCAATGAGCCGTCAAAGTTAGGGAAGCTCCCATCAGAAGATGCGATGAGGCAACCACGTGAAGGTGGGATACAAGAAACCGTCACCAGTGCGTATCTCCATAAGAAGGGCGAGCAACAATGATATCACTGTAGAAGATGAATCTGCCGCTTCTAACAAACCTTTTGTCTTTGATCGACTTGGAAAATCAACTGTGAGGACTTCCGTGTTTGAGAGATTGGGTCCATTAAAGAAGGGGAATAAGTTCCAGAGAAATTATCGAAATACAAAAATAGACACTTTACCCAAAATTCAGAAGATTTCTACAGATTTCCAAAGTTTGGTTCCTTCTAGAATGAAGCGACAAACAAAAGTCATGGTTTCATGTGATGAGGTACTGAAGGTGAAGCCATACACTGTGGTCTACACTAAAGAACATGATGAAGACGAAGAAAATATGGGTTCTTCATATCATGTTTCTGCACAAGGCGAGCATGGTGTTTTATCTCTAATGGAGGATGACGAGAAATTGGACGACGTTTCACTGTGTTATCACATATCCTTCAATGATGGGGACCCTCAAGAAGATGAAGATACGAAAGATGCTCCCCCAGAACTTGAAGAAGGGGTGAAGGCAACGATTGATGCCTTAAAAGAAGTTAACCTTGGCACTGATGAAGAACCAAGACCCACCTACCTAAGTGCTTTACTAGAAGTTGATGAAGAAAGCACTTATATTGAGTTACTCAAGGAGTTTAGGGATTCTTTGCTTGGAGTTACAAAGAAATGCCTGGCTTGGACCCTAAAGTAGCAGTCCATCACCTTGCGGTCAAGAATGGTGCTCGTCCTGCTAAACAAGCCCAAAGGTGCTTTAGGCCAGACTTGGTTCCCTTGATTGAAACCGAAGTTAACAAACTCATCGAAGCTGGCTTTATTCGCGAAGTTAAATACCCAACATGGGTTTCAAGTATTGTCCCTGTAAGTAAGAAAAATGGCCAAATTCGAGTGTGCGTCGACTTCAGGGATCTCAACAATACGTGTCCCAAAGATGAATTCCCGCTTCCTATTCCAGAGCCGATGATCGATGCTACTACTGTATGAGGCAATGTCATTTATGGTCGGTTCATCGGGCTATAACCAAATTTGCATGGCGCCAAAAGATAAAGAGCTTACTGCATTCCGTACCCCCAAGGGAATTTATTGCTACAAGGTAATTCCTTTTGGCTTGAAGAACACTGGTGCTACTTACCAAAGGGCTATGCAGAATATTTTTGATGATTTTCTCCACAAGAATGTCGAATGCTATGTTGACGACTTGGCGGTAAAATCAAGAGAGAAGAGCGACCACTTGAAAGACTTGAGAATGGTGTTCGAGTTCCTCCGGAGGTACCAACTTAGGATGAATCCATTGAAATGTGCCTTTGGAGTTACTTCTGGAAAGTTCCTTGGTTCATTGTCCGACATAGAGGGATCGAAATTAATCATGCCAAAATGGATGTCATTTTGAAAATTCCTGAGCCTCGGGATATTCACGAATTGAAAAGTCTGCAAGGAAAGTTAGCGTACCTTAGAAGATTCATCTCAAACCTAGCTGGGAGGTGCCAACCATTCAGTCGCCTTATGAAGAAAGGTGTCCCTTTCAAATGGGATCAAGCGTGTAGTAATGCCTTTGAGTGCATTAAATCCTACTTGATGAAGCCTCCAGTTTTGGCAGTCCCTATACTTGGAAAGCCGCTGATACTATATATTTCAGCACAAGAAAGGTCTGTTGGAGTGCTGTTGGCCCAAGAAAATAGTGAAGGAAAAGAAAACTCCCTTTACTACTCGAGCAGGATGATGACACCAAATGATCTGAATTATTCGCCAATTGAAAAGTTATGTTTGGCGCTAGTCTTCTCAATCAAAAAGTTAAAGCACTACTTTCAAGCTCATGTCATTCGTTTGGTTTCTAGAGCAAATCCCATCAAGTTCGTGACGTCAAAACCTGTCCTTAATGATCGACTAGCAAGGTGGTACCTTCAGTTTCAACAATTTAAAATCGTGTACATCCCTCAAAAGTCTATAAAAGGACAAGCGTTAGCGGACTTCTTGGCAGATCACCTTATACCTGATGATTGGGAGCTAAGTGACGAACTACCTGATAAGGACGCAATGGTTATTGAAGTTCAGCCTCCATGGAAGCTGTACTTTGATGGTGCTGCACATCACGGAGGAGCTGGTGCTGGTGTTGGTGTAGTATTTTTCACTTCTCAAGGTGAAGTTCTGCCCAACTCTTTTACGTTGACGCAATTCTGCTCTCACATCGTTGCTGAGTATCAAGTACTAATACTTAGGCTTGAAATGGCTGTCAAAATGAAGCGGTTGCAATTGCAAGTCTTTGGTGACTCTCAGTTAGTGGTCAATCAACTTCTAGGTAGTTACGAGGTCAAGAAGCCTGAACTACACCCATATCATGATTACGCTAAAAACTTAATGGGGTGGCTCGGTGATGTGACTATTTAGTATGTGCCAAGGAAAGAAAATAAGAAGGCTGATGCTTTAGCTGCCCTAGCTTCGTCGTTAACCCTGCCTGATCAAGTGCAAGTTACTGTCTGCCAAAAATGGGTAGTACCGCCGCCAAATGAGGCTGAAGGTGAAGAAAATAAACTCAAGCATCTTGTCGCTGTTTCTAAAGTTGAGAAAGAAGAATGGCGACAACCCATTATCAACTACTTATGCTATGGGATACTTCTAGAAAATCCGAGGAGAAGGACTGAAATCCGTCGTCGTGCACCTCGCTTTCTTTACTACAAAGATACTCTATAGAGAAGGTGAGGGAGTACTCTTGTGATGCTTAGGGGAAGAAGAAGCACTCCAAGCTTTGCAAGAGGCACATTCTGGGGTATGTGGGTCACACCAGTCTGGACCAAAGCTTCACTTCCATATAAAAAGGATGGGATATTATTGGCCAACGATGGTAAAAGATTGCTTGGACTATGCTCGAAGATGCAAGGCTTCTCAATTCCATGCGAATTTTATTTATCAACCTCCTGAAGTGTTGCACCCGACTGTTGCATCCTGGCCGTTTAACGCTTGGGGATTGGATGTTGTTGGACCACTGCCAAAGTCCTCTGGTGGGCACCTATACATCTTGGCTGCAACTGACTACTTCTCAAAATGGGCTGAAGCTGTTGCTCTTAAGGAAGTAAAGAAGGAAAATATTGTAAGTTTCATCCGAGTAAACATTATCTATCGCTTTGGCATTCATCGTTACATAATAATGAATAATGGAAAGTCGTTCGACAATAGGTTGATGAACAAGATTTGTGAACTCTTTGGCATCAAGCATCGTAACTATTCTATGTACAATGCTGCCGCCAATGGTCTAGCTGAGGCATTCAACAAAACTCTATGCAACTTGTTAAAGAAGGTCGTCTCCAAATCCAAACGGGATTGGTATGACTGTATGGAGGAAGCTCTGTGGGCATATAGGACAACTCACCGCACGCCAACACAAGTGACCCCTTATGCACTCGTTTATGGAGTTGAAGTCGTCTAGCCACTCGAGCGTCAAATACCTTCATTACGATTAGCTATTCAAGAAGGCATCACTGATGAAGAAAATGCTCGACTTCGATTAGCAGAGTTGGATGCTCTTGATGAGAAAAGGTTGGAAGCTCAACAAAGTCTTGAATGTTATCAAGCTCGATTGTCTCGCGCCTTCAATAAAAGAGTTCGCCCAAGATCCTTTCAAGTAGGAGATCAAGTCCTTGCCATACGAAGACCCATAATTACTTCCCATAAACCTGTAGGGAAGTTCACTTCAAAATGGGATGGGCCATATGTCGTACAAGAAGCTTACTCACGCGGGGCTTACAAGCTAGTTAATGCAGGTGGCATGAGAATCGGCCCTATCAATGGCAAGGTTTTGAAGAAGTATTGTCCTTGAAGTTGCTACGCTCCTTGACGCATGAGCCTAAACTGCATGTTCCTACACTCCCGGCCCGCATGAGTCTAAATTGTGTACGGCCCACCATAAAAAAAAAGGGTCCGCTAGGTTGAAAACCTTGAAAGAGGCGGCCTAGGCAAAAGTTAGGACATAAAAAAAAAATTACCCATTCTGAACTACGGTATGACTTGATCCTCTTCACCGAGGTACGTAGGCAGCTTAGAGTTTCATTCTGAGTTCAGTCGCATAAGTTCAAAAGATACATAACCCCCCAATCGTTGTCCGAATGAAGTACGATGAGATGTAATTCACTCAATCAGCATTTGAAAATCGAGCTGATATACCATTCTTCTGTTAAACTTTGGATCCCATTTAATTTAAAGGGGCCAAGCCGCTATGGTAAATTGGTGTCTGCAATTAAATGATTAATATCTTCTAGGGGGCTGCCAAGCAGTTGCATTGAAGTCCGGGAATTCGTTATGCCTTCATGTTATCCAAACCTTCAAGTTTCTTTTTTGGCAAGCCTTCACGACGTTTCAAATTCAGTGAGACTTGAACCCAAGATATTTGGTGAGAATGAAGCTCTTGAATTTAAACTTCTGGCAATTAAAAAGGTCTTGCGATCTTGTGGCTTCCCACACCAAGATACAAAAAATTTGGTGAAGTCGCACTAATTTGGAACTGTCGGCATATCAGAAACCCAAGTCGGCTTCAAACTATCATCTGAAACTACCCTTAAGGTATTAAATTTTACATTTTGGATATGTTTTAGATTTTGAAGTTTAGTTTTCAAGAAATTAAACGGTTCATGATTTCGACGTCTCTACTTCAAGATATAAAACTTTTGGCGAAGTAGCGCAAATCTGAAATCGTCGGTGTGTCAAAATTTAGTAGTGACTTCGAAATATTATCTGAAACTATACTTAAGGCATTAAATTTTGTATTTTGGATATGTTATATATTTGGAAGTAAGTTTCTAATATATCAAACGGTTCTTAATTTCAACGTTCCTACATCAAGATACAAAAGTTTTGGTGAAGTCGTGCAAATTTGAAATCATCGCCGCGTCAGAATTTAATATTGATTTCGAACTATTATTTGATAATATCCTTAAGGCATTAAATCTTGCATTTTGGATATGTTATATATTTGCAAGTTAAGTTTTCAAAAAATCAAACGGTTCATGATTTTGACTTTTCTACACCAAGATATGATATTTTTGGTGAGACTGCACAAATCTAAAATTTTCAACGTGGTGGAATCTAAAGTTAGTTTCAAAAAAAATATTATCTAGGGGTGATTCTGAAGGTGTTTGATTCTAAGTTTTGGATATATTTTATATATTGAAGTCTAAGTTTTGAGAAATTAAACGGTTCATTATTTGGACTCTCTCACGACAAGATATGTATCTTTTGTTACAAGCGCGTAAAGCTGAAAATTATGCGACTAAGATAAAAATCGGACAATGTAAAGCAAAAGAGAAGCTGAAATATTTAAGCCCTCGAGGTCTCCAAGTAGAAGTCTTTAAGTCCGTCGGTCTTCAAGTTAAAGTCTCCACATTCTCCACTCTTCAAGTTGAAATATTTAAGCCCTCGAAGTCTCCAAGTTGAAGTCTTCAAGTCCGTCGGTCTTTAAGTTGAAGTCTCAAAGATGAAATCTTCAAGTCCGTCGGTCTTCAAGTTGAAGTCTCCACGTTCGCCACTCTTCAAGTTGAAATATTTAAGTCCTCCAAGTCTCCAAGTTGAAGTCTTCAAGCCCGTCGGTCTTCAAGTTTCAGTCTTCAAATTCGCCGGTCTTAAAGTTGAATTATTGAAGCCCTCCAAATCTTCAAGTTGAAGTCTTCAAGTCTGCTAATTTTTCAAGTTGAATTTTAAAAGTCAACCACTCTTTGAGTTGAAGTCTGTAAAGTCCGCCAAATCTTCAAAGTTTTCCAAGTATTCAAGTCAATGTCGTCTTTGAGTTGAAGCTTTATAACTTTCTAATCTTAAGGTGAACATATAAGTCCCTTTGTACCTTAAGTTGGCCTCTTCGTGGGTTTGTCCTTAAAAGGAACTATAATTTTTATTGAGAGTAATATCTCCAGTAGTCGGGTCACATTGAGAGTAATCTCTCTAGTAGTCGAGCCACATTGAGAGTAATCTCTCCGGTAGTCGGGCCACATTGTGAGTAATCTCTTCGGTAGTCAGGCCACATTGAGAGTAATCTCTCCGGTAGCCGGGTCATTTTGAGAGTAATCTCTCCGGTAGTCGGGCCACATTGAGAGTAATCTCTCCGATAGTCGGGTCATTTTGAGAGTAATCTCTCCGGTAGTCGGGTCACATTGAGAGTAATCTCTCTGGTAGTCGGACCACATTGAGAGTAATCTCTCTAATAGTCGGGTCATTTTGAGAGTAATCTCTCCGGTAATCGAGTCATATTTTGAGAGTAATCTCTCCGGTAGTCGGGCCACATTAAGAGTAATCTCTCCGGTAGTCGAGCCACATTGAGAGTAATCTCTCCGGTAGTCAGGCCAAATTGAGAGAAATCTCTACGGTAGTCGGACCACATTGAAGGTAATCTCTCCGGTAGTCTAGCCATATTAAGAGTAAGCTTTCCGATAATTGGACCATGAGAGTAATCTCTCCGATATTCGGGCAAGGATGAGTACTCATCCCCCTACACCCTATGATTGTCTTCATCATGCATGGATCATCTCGTTAAAAAAAAAAGGAAAAAGAAGGCAACCGAAAATTAGAGACAAAAAAAAAAAAAGAGTTTGTTACCTCTCCAGTCTTCGCAAATCGAACTTGAGAGTTGATGCAAAGAATGCATCTTGATGTTAACAATTGAAGACGATGGTGCAATATATAATAATCAAAGGATGGCTGTTTGGAGGAATTATCTCGATGTGGGATAGAAAGTATTTACGGTGAAGCGGTCAAAATTTTCCTATTCCAGATAGGATTTAAAGTGGATGACATAGAGTCATTGTGGGTAGGGGTGGGCATAATACCGGCCGAACCGAAAAAACCGACCGAACCATGAATTTTGATTTTTCGGTTTTGGTTTAATCAGTTTTTCGGTCGGTGCACGGTTATTAAATTATTAGTTTTTGGTTTTTCGGTGCGGTTTACGATTTTTGTGTTTCGATTTTTGGTTAAACCGAAAAACCAAAATTTTGGGTATTAGTTAAGAAAAATAGGTTTGAACATGTGGGTTCTTTTGAGAGTCCAAAACTTATTACCCATTTTAGGCTGAAGCCCAATAGTCCAATACCCATTTGAACTTTGAAGCCCAATTTACCCAAACTTACTGATAGTCTTATACGTTACACTTAGTCACTTACTTCCCAATTCCCATTTCCCAAACCTAAATCAAAAATTAGATTTAGGGTTCTTCCTCAGCTCTGTCTCTGTACGACTGCTGCCTTCTTCTTTAGCTCTGTGCGACTGCTGCCTTCTTCCTCAGCTCGACTGTGACGCCTTCTTCCTCAACTCGATTGTGACGCCTTCTTCCTCAGCTCGTCGCTCATCCTTCTTCCTCATATTAGTGCGACTTCTTCTGAGTTCTGAGTTGAGTTGGGTCTAGTGTCGTTTTGCAGTTTTGCTCACTGTTAATGCCGGTTTGGCCGAACTTTCTAATAGAGTTTTTGCTGGAAAAGGTGTTCAAGATTTCTTTGGTTGATTTTTTATTAAGATAAGGCTTCTTTTTTTTGTGTTTTAGTTCTTTTTTTCCTTGAAATAATTTTGAACAATTCTTTTCCCTTTTATTGTTGCAAAAAAAATGTGATTGAGAATACTCCAGTATATGAAAGCTCAAAGTCAAGTTTAAGTTTATGAAGAAAGAAAATGTCTTAGTCTATGGTGCCGTAGTAATTTTGTTAATCATATCACGTTAACTCCAATTTTCCGATTTAGATGAGAATGTTCCTGTTATATCTGGATTTGAGGTCTTTTCTTAGGGTGGTGTTTGTCTCCAAAGTTTGAAAGACTAATAAAAAATCAATCTTTTTTGAGATATGGCAACGAGCGGAAGAGAAACTTCCATTGTTGAAAGAGATACTAGTATTGTTGATGCATAGTTTGAACAAGTGGTAAGTTTAAAGATTTGCTTGTTTTATGATATTCTTTTGTTATTTATAATTAAAAATATTTTATTAACTTGTGATCTTTTTCTTTTTTTTGTAGGTTCAACTATGCCTCGTGATCCTAAAGCTAGATCGCCTATTTGAAAATACTTTGAGCTAGTTAAAATAAATGAAGAAGCTCGCAAAGCAAAGTGTCTTTATTGTGGTCGAATTTATAATTGTCATCCAAAGTATTATGGCACTTATGGCTTAGTGAATCATATTAAGAAGTGTCTCATGCCTCATCCAGTGATTCGTATTTAAGATTTTAAGTATCATTTTCTAGACTTACTTTGTGGCTTGTGGGTTGTGACTAGTTTGCCACTATTTTGTTATTTGGTGATGGTATTTCTAGACTTGTTTTGGACTTTGTTAGCTGCTAGATTTGTCACTGTGTTAAACTATTTTGGACTAGTTTGCCACTGCTGAACTGTGCGGTATTTTGCTACTTAGGTAGCTGCTGTGTTCTGTTTGCGCTGAAGGCCTCCCTATTCTCTGTGTGCCTGTTCTCTATTCTTCGTTTCATTTATAGTATAGTTTCAAATATCCTCCTCTTTAGTGATCACCAGAATCTTACACTAGTTTCTTTTGATGACCTTGCAGCATTTTCAGGTTTGTTTATTGCATGAGAACTGAGAATATATTCTCAAAATGACAATTAGAGTGATATTGTCATGAGAGTGATATTGTCAGCAAATAAACAATGGCATGAGAACTGACAATATCACTCTGCCGCTGTCTTTCTCTGTTGTCTCCTCTAAGAGAACTCTATCTCAAAATGATAATTTGCTGGGCTGGACGAACATCAAATAAATTCTAGCCTTGTTTATTGCATGAGAACTGAGAATATCGTCTCTGTTATGTGCAATGGCCGTTGGACCAATATCTTCTTTTCTATTCATTCATTATGACAATCTATTTCCTTTTGCCAGAGAAGCATAAAATTTTCTTGAACCGTTTAAAATCGAAAAAATAAACCGGAAATAACCGAACCGAACTTTGAAAAAACTGCACCGAACCGTAAATACTTTGGTTTGATTTGGTTATTAATATTACAAAACTGAAAATTGATAAACCGAACCGTACTTTCATAATAACCGCCGAACCGACCGACGCCCACCCCTAATTATAGGAATCGGATTTATTTATTTCTTTCCTATGCAATTTCTGCCTCCTTAGTTGATACCAAACTCACGTGGCACATGCCTAGTCTACTTTGGCCTTGGCAACAATTTTCATTACAATGGTGTTATAATTTTAATTTTTTCTTTCTTTCTTTTGTAATGTTAAGATTAATTAGTTGGATTTAGAATAATTAGATAAATACAAGAGAAGTTTAGCAACTGCAAAGAGGATTAACTCATGTACAAGCTTGGCTTAGTTCATCCAGAAGAAAAAACGCAAATAGCGGGACTGGAATGTTATAATATCTGCTACTCCTTGCTGGTGAAAAATGCTTTGATCTCTTATCTCCTAAGTTATTACAGAGGAGATTTACATGAACTAAGATAAGGCCTTAGTAGTATAATGATCCCTGCCACCAATTTCCAAAGTTCCTTGAAGCTTGACACTAGCAGCTCATCAACTTAGAGAGGCACGTAAATCTTTCAAATGACGTGGCGCGCCAAGTTAAAAGGAAGAGTCAATATGATCGTGTCACGTGTCAAAATGACAAGGCATGTCAAGTCACTTTAGAAGGCCAATGAAACCGCGCCACGTGTGCAAGTAACATGTTCTGGCCAATCAAATGCGGCCATGCCATACTTCAATTTGATTGGTCGAAAAGAATTTGTTCTTATCACAACTCTTCCCTTCCCCAACTGTAAATAAGGGTCTTCATAACCCAGAAAAAAAAGACCAGAAGTTATAACAAGAAGCAAAAAAGAGCTCGTGGATCAAACACTGCAAATTCCTCCACAAGTTTCAAGTTCAAGCAATCAAACTCAAGTTCGAGAACAAGATCATCGTTCGTGGCAACAACTACATATTCAAGATCAAGCTCAAAGACCCTTGAATTTATTTACTATTGGAAAGAAGAATCGGAGGATTCATAGAGATTGTAACACTCAAATATTTGAAATAAAATACTACGATTGTTGCAATTATTTTCGGTCTTGATTTTATTTTCTCGACGCAATTTATTTTCTACAACATCATGTACCAATAAGTTTTAATTGATATTTAAAAATTTTATTATTTTCGTGTATTCGTTATTTGACCTATCATTAATTTAAAAAAAAATGCTTTACTAAGACATTAAGAGTTCAATAGATCTCCTTTCTCGGGTTCCAATCTTTTTAAATTTCATTTTTTTGAGTTTTTAGAACTTTGCCAAATATTTTAGGTTTTTGAGTCAAAATACTCAAACAACAATAAGTTTTAATTGATATTTAAAAATTTCATTATTTTCGTGTATTCGTTATTTGACCTATCATTAATTAAAAAAAATGCTTTACTAAGACATTAAGAGTTCAATAGATCTCCTTTCTCGGGTTCCAATCTTTTTAAATTTCATTTTTTTGAGTTTTTAGAACTTTGCCAAATATTTTAGGTTTTTGAGTTAAAATACTCAAACAACAATAAGTTTTAATTGATATTTAAAAATTTCATTATTTTCGTGTATTCGTTATTTGACCTATCATTAATTAAAAAAAAATGCTTTACTAAGACATTAAGAGTTCAATAGATCTCCTTTCTCGGGTTCCAATCTTTTTAAATTTCAAATTTTTTGAGTTTTTAGAACTTTGCCAAATATTTTAGGTTTTTGAGTCAAAATACTCAAACATTCATATTAGTAAATAATTTTTACAATAAGATCCAAAGTAGTATATTGCAATCACATGGCTAAAATATCTCGTTAACTTGAAATATCCTGTATCATTATAAATAAATATTCCTAATAATATTTCTTGTAAAACTAGAGGCTTTATCTCTTGTAAGAATACTATAGCTTCAATTATGAAAGCAAGAAAGACAGACACTAACAATTTGCATTCTTAATTTCTATTTTATAACTCAACAAATAAAACATTCCTCATAAATTTCCAATTAGAGAGTTGACTATCTAAAGTTTGTTATTTACATACATGTTATTTATAATCCTCCTAAATTAGTTGCTTTTCTGTTTTAATTCCAATAATCTTTTTCTTCTTCTTGAAAGATGGATGATAGTCCATCTTTCAACAAGTTACTTGGCATTACGAGAAAAAACCAAAAGACTCTCATTGACATACATCAAGGATTCCTTAACATCATTGTCTCTTCCTCGGTAAAACACTTGTGCTTTTTTGGATCTCCGCAACAACCATACAAATATGACTTGGTCCAATAAGCTTGAGCATGAGAAAAATGCAAGAAAACAAATAATTCGGCAATGACCTCATCAATGCTTCACCAAATTAAAGGAGATAAAATTTTAACGAGAGATTGTAATAAGAGGATAGAAAAACCAATGGTTGCTAGAAGTTCTTGGGTAAAGTGAGGAAGCAATTAACTGTGAGATGCATAATGCTTAATGGAATTGCTATTCCATTTACTGTTTTTGTAAAAAAGAAAATTTTGGTAGATTAAGTAAAACAAGCAAAGGAGATGTGTAATGTAATCTCATGTTGGTTCTATGCAGCAGCTTCAAAATCAACAGTTGAACAATCAACGTCCAATTCAACCAAATGGGATGATAACAGGTAGAGCAATCAATAGTAGCCCCCGGCCACCATTCATGAAGATGCCCATATTAAATCTTTTGTTTTGCTCTATGGGTTCTGATGCGCTGCAGGGTCTAGACAAAGGAGAGAAACAATATTTTCTTGAAAGAATGTTAAGACGATCCCACGGACTAGAGCCAGTCAAGTCCGCTAAATTCGGTTCTTTTGGAGGGAATCACTGTCTTTCAAGTATGAACCGAAATAGAAGAGTTTTGCCTAGTGCTTATCCGAAGCGTGGTTTCTATGCTCTAAGTACAGAATCTCGCTTGGATTGTCTAGATTCACGAAGTTATTCTCCTGATATTGTTGATCTCAAATTTCATCGGAGATCACAATCTTAGAAGTATAATTTAATTGATGACATTGCTGGAAGAATATATCTCATGGCGAAGGATCAAAATGGATG
This sequence comes from Nicotiana tomentosiformis, assembly GCF_000390325.3. Taxonomy (NCBI): domain Eukaryota; kingdom Viridiplantae; phylum Streptophyta; class Magnoliopsida; order Solanales; family Solanaceae; genus Nicotiana; species Nicotiana tomentosiformis. The sequence continues at coordinate 191,879,744 of NC_090813.1, read as the reverse complement.
CCGCTTCTTGCAAAGGAAATTTGCAGAAGGAACTTCAGAAGATGTTGAAAAGATTTTTTCTGAGATTATTATTCACATCATGGAGCTCATGATTGACCCCTTTGGCAATAAAAATGGTTGAATTGCTATTCCATTAACTGTTTTTGTAAAAAATTTAAATTTGGTAGATTAAGTAAAACAAGCAAAGGAGATGTGTAATGTAATCTAATGTTGGTTCTATGAAAGAAATGCCTGAATATCTTTAGTTGTGTTGTTTGGAGTTGGGTTAAGTTGTTGAATAATGTTTAGGGGTGTGATTTTATTTTGTGTAGTTGCTTTATGCCCTACAAGGAGAAAGACAAATTAACCTTTTCTATATTTTCTTCTGGGAGCCCCTTCTTGAGTTTTGCATATTTCTTTCTTTTAGCTATTATTACATGTTTTTCTTTAGTTAGCTTTAAATAAGTAATAAAAAGACGCTTACAAGACCAAAGGATTGCTGGTTTTGGAATAAAAAAGCTCGTTTGTTGATTACCATTATGTTTGAAAAGACTGAGAGTGACTAAGATTCGTCTGAACTAGTAAAATTATACAAATGTGAAAGTTATATTTTGATTATTTCATGTGATGTTTTGTTTCTCTTATGAAAGCTTATGGATTCATTTTCACATGAAGAAGTTATCCTCAAGTGTCTGACCACATCCAAAGATACAAGGAGTTGCAGCGTATATTTGAGCATATAATTGATCTTGCTGGAAGTCTTAAATTTGGTAGTGCGTTAGGACAAACTAGGCCCTTTTTGTAGAAGTACAGCAGATTGTGTTATTGCTCTGTCTGCATGTCGTTCTTTTCTCTTGATTTTGCTTTGTTTATTGCTAATATAAAGGATTTGTTCGTTTTATTCATTTCAGGTCTTCTTAATCATAATTGGACGCACTACCAATTCATGCCAGGTCTTCTCTCAAGTTTGATTATGTAATTATACAGACTACAGTATATAGTATGTTCACCTAAGTTGTTTTGTTTGTGATATATGCCAATGAAATTCAATTCACATTTTACGTATTGTAAATCCAAATTAATTAATTATAAACATGTAGTTAAAATTCGAGTTTAGCATCTTTTTCAAGCCTCGATCTTTAGAAAAATGGTCACTCAATTGACATTTATTTTTTTAATGTACAAGTTTAGTTATATGTATTGAATGATGCTAACTTATCTGACAGTACTTCTTTCTGCGTATTTATTGTAAATGTTAGGCCCATAAACAACACACCCAAAATAAGAAGTTGCAGCATGTTAACCTAATGAAAGTTAGCACAAAGTGATAGTACTTTGAAAACCCACCAAAACCTAAAAGCATGGTCTTAAAGCCAATGTATAACCAATAGATCTATAAAGGCATGAGGTACTTTAATAATTGATGGCTTTGTGAAGTTCTAAGATAGACCCATCCTATGCTAAAATAGATGGACACTTGCATAGAAATTCCCTCTATATGTTTTGATAAACAATCTTGTTGGTTTGGAGCTTTCTTTCTAAAATCGAGAAAATAAGGTCAAATCAAGCTAATTTATTTCCTGTTTACTAAAGTATGGCATACTCCTTAAGGAGGACTGCAATTGTTTTGGAGGAGAGGGAAAGGTTAGAGTTTTAAAATTCTCTTTTGGTTTGTGTACATATGTCACGATCCAAAATCTAACCATAGTCGTGATGGCGCCTATAGGCAAGCCTATTGTCCAAAATTTTACTACTAAATTGATTATAAGAATTTAATAAAACATTTGAATTTTTTCATAAACTAAATCAACTCTAAATATAATTATAGAAAATACGAAAATGAGCCCCAAACATCGGGGTGTCACTAAGTCATGAGCGTCTAAAACTATAAACTAAGATATATAAACTGTCTAATTGTCCAAAAGAAGAAATGACAAAAGGAGTAACAAGGTCCTACGGACGCTAGCAGCTACCTTGCAATCTCCACAGATAGCCGACCTGAACTCAACGATCACCGCGCTCTAACTCACCTGGATCTGCACATAAAGTGCAGGGTGTAGTATGAGTACAACCACCTCAACAAGTAACAGAAATAACTAAGGAACTGAGCAGTAGCAACGAGCTAAGAAGAATAATCCAATTATTATTTTCACAATTAAGTACAAACAGGAGTAGACGCGTAATTTCATAAATCAGTAAGACTACAAGAAAAATTAACAGGTAAATGTAGCAACGACAAATGTAAATGCAACCTCACAACAATGTCACTCCATCACTCAGCACTCGCACTCAGCACTCAACGCTCAATACTCTGCGCTTACCGGGGGTGTGTACAGACTCCAGAGGGGCTCCCAAAGCCGAAGCGCTAAGCACGGACAACTCACGTGCCATCATATCAATACCTGGATTCGCACGATCAACTCACGTGCTATGCGGACAACTCACGCGCTATGGTATCAATAGCTGGACCCGCACGGTCAACACACGCGCTATGGTATTAATATCCTCACAACCAGGACCTCGGCCTCACTCAATCATGTACCTCACTAGCCTCACCACCATCAACAAATAAGGGAACACAACCCACATAAAGTATTACAGCATATTAGCAAATAATAGAGACTGAGGTAAACATGTACAATAATTTCTATGACTGAGTACAAATAATGTGAGCATGAATAAAGCCTAAGCATGATCTCTAACATGAAGGCAGGCAAGTTCAACAACAAGTAACTACGTAAACACAGATGATGGCCATGAGGCCTCACGGGACAAACCAAGTCTCAATCCCTCAAGGTATACACCCACACACCCGTCACCTAGTGTGGGTATCACCTCCAAACAGTCACACGATATCAAATTCTCTGGGTTTATACCCTCAAAGCCAGAGCTAAAACTGTTACTTACTTTAACAGCGTAAAATCCTACTCTGGGATGCCCTCGTCTCTGGACTCGGTCTCCAAAAGCTCCAAATCTAACCATAATCAAATTAATACCATCTACATAGGCTAACGAATCGAATTCCACAATAAAACTATAAAATATGCCAAAAATTCGAAACCGGCCAAAAACCCGGCCCCCGGGCCCAGGTCTCGAAATCAGTCAAAAATGGCAGAATAATAAACCTCATCCTCTCCCGAGTCTAACCATATAAAATTTATCAAAATCGGACTCCGTTTGGTCCCTCAAATCCTCACTTAAATTCTCCAAAACTCAAACCCTAACTCCCTCAATTTCACTTTGAAATCATCAATCAAATCCCAAAAACGAAGGTGGATTCATGAAATATAACCAAAACTAAGTAGATAATACTTACCCCAATCCATATGTTAAAAATCGCCCCCAAAATCGCCCAAATCCGAGCTCTCCAACTCAAAATATGACCGAATGAACAAACCCTCGTTTTATATATTTTTCTGCCAGCTATTCTGCTTCGTTTCTCGTGTCAAACGATCCCTAAACTCGTTTTTATGCCTCTAATGGATTCCTTGTGAAATTTTAGTCAAGTTAGGCTTTTGAATCATTCAATTTGACCTTATAATGAAAGAGATATGTTGGTTTCAATATTTGCAAATAGTGGAGTTTTTTAAATACGCCGTCAGTGGCAATTTCGTAATTAATCTGAAACAATCTCACAATCTAATTCTTAGTAAAATGACCATAAAATCCTCATACGATGTTCAAATTCAACAATTCTTTTTGCTACGGGTCCGTAATTATGATACGGATCTAATGCTTCAACCAAAAAAGAAATCAGAGCTCATTTGTTTAATATGATATCATTTATGCTTGAAGAAACGGCGTCGAAACATTAAAAAAACGAGCGCAACACAACCCAAACCTATCAGAAACTCACCCGAGGCCCTCGGGACCTCAACCAATAATTTCAACAAGTCATATATCACTACCCGAACTTAGTCGAACCTTCGGAACACCCAAAACAACACCAAAACACCAAATCAACCTCAGATTCAAGCCTAAGAACTTCTAAACTTCCAACTTTCGCCAATTCAAGCCTAATTCTACCACGGACCTCTAAATTATATTCTGGACACACTCCTAAGTCTAAAATCACCCAACGAAGCTGATCGAATCATAAAAATCCAAATCCAAATTCGTTTACTCATAAGTCAATTTCCGGTTGACTTTTCTAACTTAGCTTTCTAACTAAGAGACTAAGTGTTCATTTCACTCCAAAACTACTCCGAACCCAAACCTACCAACTCGATACAACTCAACACAGCTGAACAACATATAAATAAGCATAGATGAGGGAAATGGGTCTATAACTCTCAGAACGAATGATCGGGTCGTTACATCCTCCCCCTCTTAAACAAACGTTCGTCCTCGAATGAGCCAAGAGTTGTTCCCAAAATCATCAAACCACCACATAACCTTACCTTGCACATACTCGGGGGTGATTCCATGCCACCCCTATCCAATATAGGTCCGATAACACAACATAAGTGAAATTTCTCAATTCAACCAAACCCACCAGCCTTGGAATCAATTTTTTTTACTCATGTGAAATTTCTTATAAAAAAAAATTTGAATCCTACAACCTACACACTGTAGAACTCTTACCTCATTCACACCCAAAGAACTAATCATACCCATTACCATGCCGATCCAACCTACTACCAAGATGTCCTATCTCTCCGAGTCCCTTCTGAATTACCTTCAAATTGATACTTCGCCCCGCCATAACACCACAATCCTCAACCCGGACTCACCACATGAGACCCAAGCATAAAACCACACAGCCCTAAGGCTCATAAGCCGCTGAATACTCTCTTAAATATCCCCAAAAGTACCACAAGCACGCGCTCACACAATCAACACCTTAGTGCTCAAGTTATAGTCAAACCCCGGTCTCGAATCCTCCAAACTGGCCCAACATCAACACACAGAAATCATATCTCGCACCTCATCCAGGGAATCATAAGCCGTCGAGGTACAACTGATACCGAGCGCTCATGTGCGCATACGAATGCGTGGAAGGAATTCAAGGAGTTATGTTCCAAGCTGAATCAATTCTGCACGATAGAATACAAGAAAATGAAATTTTCCTAAAGGTTCTGTAGCCTCTCGAAGATAAGTACAGACGTCTCCGTACCGATCCGCAAGACTCTACTAAACCCGCTCATGACTCGTGAGACCTATGTAACCTAGAGCTCTGATACCAACTTATCACGACCCAAAATCTAACCATGGTCGTGATGGCGCCTATCGTGTTACAAGGCAAGCCTATTTCCCAAAATTTTACTACTAAATCGATTATAAGAATTTAATAAAACATTTGAATTTTTTCATAAACTAAATCAACTCTAAATATAATTATAGAAAATACGGAAACGAGCCCCAAACATCAGGGTGTCACTAAATCATGAGCATCTAAAACTATAAACTAAGATATATAAACTGTCTAACTGTCTAAAAGAAGAAATGACAAAAGGAGTAACAAGATCCTGCGGACGCTAGCAGCTACCTTGCAATCTCCACAGATAGTCGGCCTGAACTCAATGATCGCCGCACTCTAACTCACCTGGATCTGCACATAAAGTGCAGGGTGTAGTATGAGTACAACCACCTCAGCAAGTAATAGAAATAACTAAGGAACCGAGCAGTAGTGACGAGCTAAGCAGAATAATCCAATTATTATTTCCACAATTAAGTACAAATAGGAGTAGACAGATAATTTCATAAATCAGTAAGACTACAAGGAAAATTAACAGGTAAATGCAGCAACGACAAAAGTAAATGCAACCTCATAACAATGTCACTCCATCACTCAGCACTCGCACTCAGTACTCAACGCTCAACACTCTGCACTTACTGGGGGTGTGTACAGACTCCAGAGGGGCTCCCAAAGCTGAAGCGCTAAGCACGGATAACTCACGTGCCATCATATCAATACCTGGATCCGCACGGCCAACTCACGTGCTATGGTATCAATACCTGGACCCGCACGGTCAATACACGCGCTATGGTATTAATATCCTCACAACCAGGCCCTCGGCCTCACTCAATCATGTACCTTACTAGCCTCACCATCATCAACAAATAAGGGAACACAACCCACATCAAGTATTACAATATATTAGCAAATAATAGAGACTGAGATAAACATGTACAATAATTTCTATGACTGAGTACAAATAATGTGAGCATGAATAAAGCCTAAGCATGATCTCTAACATGAAGGCAGGCAAGTTCAACAACAAGTAACTACGTAAACATAGATGATGGCCATGAGGCCTCACGGGACGGACCAAGTCTCAATCCTTCGAGGTATACACCCACACGCCCGTCACTTAGTGTGGGTATCACCTCCAAACAGTCACACGATATCAAATTCTCCGGGTTTATACCCTCAAATTAAAATTGTTACTTACTTTAACAGCGTAAAATCCTACTCCGGAGTGCCCTCGTCTCTGGACTCGGTCTCCAAAAGCTCCAACTCTAACCATAATCAGATTAATACCATCAACATAGGCTAACGAATCAAATTTCACAATAAAACTATAAAATATGCCAAAAATCCGAAACCGGCCAAAAACTCGGCCCCCGGGCCCAGGTCTCGAAATCAGTCAAAAATGGTAGAATAATAAACCTCGTCCTCTCCCGAGTTTAACCATATAAAATTTATCAAAATCGAACTCCGTTTGGTCCCTCAAATCCTCACTTAAACTCTCCAAAACTCAAACCCTAACTCCCTCAATTTCACTTTGAAATCATCAATCAAATCGCCAAAACGAAGGTGGATTCATGAAATATAACCAAAACTGAGTAGAGAACACTTACCCCAATCCTTATGTTGAAAATCGCCCCCAAAATCGCTCAAATCCGAGCTCTCCAACTCAAAATATGACTGAATGAACAAACCCTCATTTTATATATTTTTCTGCTAGCTATTTTGCTTCGTTTCTCATGCCAAACGATCCCTAAACTCATTTTTATGCCTCCAATGGATTCTTGTGAAATCTTAGTCAAGTTAGGCTTTTGAATCACTCAATTTGACCTTATAATGAAGGAGATATGTTGGTTTCAATATTTGCAAATAGTGCAGATTTTTAAATACGCCGTCAGTGGCAATTTCGTGATTAATCTGAAAAAAATCTCACAACCTAATTCTTAGTAAACTGATCATAAAATCCTCAGACGATGTTCAAATTCAACAATTCTTTTTGCTACGGGTCCGTAATTACGATACGGATCTAATGCTTCAATCAAAAAAGAAATCGGAGATCATTTATTTAATATGATATCATTTATGCTTGAAGAAACGGCGTCGAAACATAAGAAAAACGAGCGCAACACAACCCAAACCTATCAGAAACTTACCCGAGGCCCTCGGGACCTCAACCAATAATTTCAACAAGTCATATATCACTATTTGAACTTAGTCGAACCTTCGGAACACCCAAAACAACACCAAAACACCAAATCAATCTCGGATTCAAGCCTAAAAACTTTTAAACTTCCAACTTTCGCCAATTCAAGCCTAATTCTATCACGGACCTTCAAATTACATTTCGGACACACTTCTAAGTCTAAAATCACCCAACGAAGCTGATCGAATCATAAAAATCCAAATCCGAATTCGTTTACTCATAAGTCAACTTCCGGTTGACTTTTCTAACTTAGCTTTCTAACTAAGAGACTAAGTGTTCATTTCACTCCAAAACTACTCCGAACTCAAACCTACCAACTCGATACAACTCAACACAGATGAACAATACATAAATAAGCATAGACTGGAGAAATAGGGCTATAACTCTCAGAACGAATGACCAGGTCGTTACAACATAAATTGTATTTTAGTGATCATGTAATATTTTATTTTTGACAATTCTAGTTGTATCAGTGATATCCTTGTGTGTTGTTAAGTCTTTTTGGCAGCTATATTAGCTGAATAGAAGTTTTTTCCATGTTAAATGTGTACAAGGGGTAAAGAAGGTCTTAAGTTAGCATCTATGATTATGTCTTAAAAGTAAAGGTGGACAAGAACAAGAAAGGTCTGTGCAGCCAGAGACTAGGATTCGGCAGCTCATGGATGACAGATCAAGAAGTCAGGTATTATGATGACGTGCATTTGAAATAAGTATATGAGTTTCACAGTTTAATGATTCATGCCACCATAATACTTAGCTTGAATATCTCGACTAGATCTTCAATTTATTTGCATTGTTCAAAATACGGTATAGAGTATAGAGGTAACTATAGTGAAGTTACTCATGTATTTTTGCTATAACTGAAAAAAAAAAAGATTTTCTTTATGATCATGTACTTGGTTATAAAAGCAACAAATAGGTGTTGGCACTCTCTTTTTATTGTTTTCCCTGTCTTCTATTCGCCCCTTGCCCAACTTTAGTCTTAGTACATTGTGTTAAGGTCAAGTTTTCTTGAATTTAACAGTGGTTGAGTTGAAGAGAATAAGGTGCAAGCTAGAGAGAGTTTGTCAGATATATTATTTTAGTCAGAATGTCAAATGCTTAATCGTGTGCATGACACGAAACAAAACTTTATACTAATTGGTGAGCGATTAAACTCTTCATAAAGTGACTTTTTTTTAACAGTTGAAGTAAAGCGAATTTTGTATTACTATTTTTTATTACTTATTTCAATATTAATCAAAATGGTCATTGAGTCGTGTACTAATTTTGTGAATATTAAATATAGATAAAAATATATCGATGTATTATCTTTAAATAAATAATTTCAGAGTATAATGGGATTTAACTTCCAGTTTCTCACTATCTGCTATGAAGTTGCTTGATGAGGATTTTCTTGTCTAGAGTCCTTCCCATCTTTCTGTCTTTTTTGGCCTGGAAGAAACTATACCGAACTGATATTGTTATTATTATTGGATCCTACACACTAATTCAGATCATTTGGGCATCCTATTTACCAGAGATCTCTGCTCCTGGCTTCTTTTAAGTATGCTCCAAAAGGACCAAAACATGCAACTTCTTAACTGATCAAAGAAAACATAGAGTAGTAACTTATTAAGATGTCGTATTCTAAGTTGTTGCTATCCAAACTAAGCCTGCAAGGTGAATACTTGAATCTGTTTTGTATAAATGTAACGTACAGTAGCTTGTTATCAATCTTTTATCTTCCACAATATTTTTTTAATCTTTATTTAAACGGCAAAAGACGCACGTCACTGGTAAGTTATTTGTCCAGCTTTTGACATGCTTTTAACTTGACATTTCATTTCCATTTCTTACCTTTTACAAATTCCGACTTACATGGCAATTTACTGCATAACACGTTATATTTTTCTTCTCTACTTTATCAAATTTTATATTGGTGGTTTGCTGCAAGCTCTCCACTCTGGCTACATTATGTGACAAGAATTGAGTTGGGCTAATGCGAAGAATTTTTTTTACAGGTGCAATATTATTGTCATAGCTTGCAAAAACGGAGACTAATTACAGCATTATAGTTGTATTACAATCTGTCAATACACAAATAGTACATACCTAGACAGGTTAGTGTGAGGGATGTAAAGAATGTGCCATTTTGCACGTTGTTTTGCAGTCATTGTAGTAGATGTTTTATTAACCTTTGTACAACAGAAACGTTGTCCCTAAACGCCTGTAAATAATATGAAATAGTTAATAGGCAATGTTATATATATCTGGTTTGGTACTACTTATTTACATGTTTCAATCTCTTTTTTCTACAATTGCATGTCAAAACAAAGATAGTAATATTAAATTACTGTTCAAGCTTTTATAACATTGGGCCCGTGTTAGCACGGGACAAAACTTATCTAGTATATATATATATATATATATATATAAATCTTATGTAGTTAGCCAAAATAAAAGATAATAGAAATTGCTTAGTTTTTTTTGTTATTAGACAATTGATGATGCACGTTAACTTTTGTCCTAGTTCAGCTAGCTTTTAGCTTCCGACATAGTAACTAACAATACTAGCTTCCTTCTTTATGAAATCTACTCTTAAAAGGTTTTTAGTTATTTTACAGGCTACGATAATAGTGTGACGGATTTTTACACCATCAATTCAATCTAGTGGGTAATAATAGGTTATTACTTTGTTTTTTAGGTTACAACATTAGGTTTGATTTGAAAAATGATTTGTTATTGTAGGATAATTTAATTTGATAATGCGAGAAAATCTATATGGTGCAAATAAGTTTTTAAAAAACCAAAACGCAAATATTTAATGTAGTGGCGAAAAAAATATGCACATTTATAATACGGTGGCGTCGCACAAAAGATAGTACAAAGTAAATATCAATTTTGGATAGAAAGTATAGTTCTAGAACCACATATCCCAGATTAATAGATCGTTTACAAGACAAGTTGTGACAATAAAATTGACATCGTTTGCAAAAACTTTCGCGTACGCCACAGGTAGACTCTACGAAGAAGACACATGGAGCTTTTGCCTAAACTTCCTCACATCTTCATGAATAAAATCCAATCCACATTCATAACTAGGGCATTCCACAAAGCTCCTAATAGGAAAATTTGCAGAAGTAATCCCAACTGAGGATTGTAGATTGTCACCTTTCCTTCTAACCTCCACGATGTTAACACCACTCAATTTCCTAAGCCTGCCTTTGGATATAACTCCTTTTATCACATGCTTGTAATTAAGCTCATATGAACTCAACATGAACCTACATGAGCCATTGAGGTATGCCGAGAATTCGCCCATTTTTTGGGTTCAATTCATAGCCTATCTCCCCTTTAGGAAGAATGCCAGTAGGGAAGTCATAGTTCTGCAACTACATCATCAATGCTTCACCAAAGGAGATAAAATTTTGACGAGACACTGTAACGAGAGGATAGCAAAACCAATGGTTACTAGAAGTTCTTGGGTAAAGTCAGGAAGCAATTAACTGTGAGATGCATAATGCTTAATGGAATGGTTATTCCATTTTACAGTTTTTGTAAAAAAATTTAAATTTGGTAGATTAAGTAAAACAAGCAAAAGAGATGTGTAATGTAGTCTCATTTTGGTTCTATGACAGACATGCCTGAATATGCTTAATTGTGACAAGAGTGAGTTGTTGTAGTGGCGAGCATCCTCCACTTCCAACTAAGAGATTGTGAGTTCGAGTCACCCCAAAAGCAAGGTGGGGAGTTCTTGGAGGGAGGGAGGCGAGGGTCTATCGGAAACAACCTCTCTACCCCAGGGTAGGGGTAAAGTCTGCGTACACACTACCCTCTTCAGACCCCACTAGTGGGATTATATCGAGTTTTTGTTGTTGTTGTTTGGAGTTTATTCATTTGTAATGTTTGAAATATTTCATTAAGGCTTAAGTTGTTGTATGATGTTTAGGAGTGTGATTTTATTTTGTGTAGTTGCTTTACGCCCTTTTGATATAACAAGGAGAAAGGCAAATTAACATGTTTTTCTTTAGTTAGCTTTAAATAGGTAAGAAAAAGACTCTTACAAGACCAAAGGATTTCGGGTTTTAGAATAAAAAAGCTCATTTGTTCCCATTATGTTTGAAAAGACTCAGAGTAACTAAGATTCGCCTGCACTAATAAAATTGTAAAGAAAGTGAGTTATATTTTGATTATTTCATAGGAAATTGTTTGTGATGTTTTGTTTCTCTTATGAAAGCTTATGGATTCATTTTCACAGGAAGTTATCCTCAGAAGTCTGACCAGATCCAAAGATACAACGAGTTGCGGTGTATATTTGAGTATATAATTGATCTTACCGGAAACAAGAGCCAAAAGTTGGATTATATAAAATTGAAGTTGATGGAATTGCATATGACTTGTTGAATTGGGACGGATTTTATACCATAAGTTCAATCTAATGGGTAATAGTAGATTATTACTTTATTTTTTAGGTTACCTTATTAGGTTTGATTTGAGAAATTATTTGTTATTGTAGGATAACTTAATTTGATAATGCGAGAAAATCTATATGGTGCAAATAGTTTTTTTAGAAAAGCAAAAGGCAAATATTTAGTATGATGGCAAAAACAATATATACACATTTATTTTATAATATGGTGGCATCGCCCAAAAGATAATACAAAGTAGATATCAATTTCGGATAGAAAGTATAATTCTAGAATCACATATCCCCAGAATTAAAGCTCGTTTACAAGACGAGTTGTGACAATAATTTGACACACACAGTAGTTTAGAGTAGAAGGAGTGAAAGCCACTTGACTGTAAGGAGAGGAGCAACACCGTTACATAAATTTTTGCATACGCTGCAAGTAGACTCTACGAAGAAGACACATGGAGCTTTTGCTTAAACTTCCTCTCATCTTCGATCATGAATAAAATCCAATCCACATTCACAACTTGGGCATTCCACAAAGCTCCTAATAGGAAAATTTGCAGAAGTAATCCCAACTGAGAATTGTAGATTGTCACCTTTCCTTCTAACCTCCACAATGTTAAACCATACCAATACAACCTTAACACTAACACCACTCAATTTCCTAAGCATGCCTTTTGATATCACTCCTTTTATCACAGGCTTGTAATTAAGCTCATATGAACTCAACATGAACCTACATGAGCCATTGAAATACGCCGAGAATTCGCCCGTTTTCGGGTTCAATTCATAGCCTGTCACCCCTTTAGGAAGAATCCCAATTGGGAAGTCATAGTTCTGCAACTCTTCATAGGCTGAGGGCTTCTCATTTGCTGAAATAGAAGCAGAAAACAAGAGGAGAAGAAAAGAAATGGTTGCTAAAGACATTGTATTTCTTGAATTTTGACAAGAAGTTATATGGTTTATAGATGCTTTGTTCATGAGTTGGCTACATGTGGATTGATGCTCTTGCCTAGTATAACAATTCTTTAAACAATTGTTGTACCAACTTCATGACTAAATGACAAGAGTATAAAGCATATAAAATACTTTACGGGCCTTTCCTCAATTATCTATATATATTTTGTAGCGATCGTGTCCTAGCTAGTTTGTTCGCACTTCATTTATTTCACCAGCTACTTGCTATTTATAGCCTCAATCATGGGACACATGAACCGATGGTCTCACCGTCAAACTAAGGTATTTTATACGGTATTTGTAGCCCAACTTCTCTCCTCCTCAATCATTCTTTTTGTTTTTCACTCAATTATTCTGCTTTAGGAAATTAACCCTTTTTTGTCTTATATCATTCTTTTTGAATTATACTGATTACTGTCTTATTCTAGTAATCATTTTCTTGAATTATGAATATTTAATGCAGCGATCAGCACCCTCTTCCTTTTCATCTACACATCCATTCGGTTCCAGCTCTATCCCAGATACTTTTGTACTAAACTATTAGCCAAAGGTCATGTGAAACTTATTCGAGAGAAATTTCCCTTTTTGTCTCGTACCTCCACTCCTAAACTAACTAACAGCGCTATCCGTCCCTATGTCCTCTACCGAACTTGAGGATGAAACTTGAGCTTCATTCTTCTCGAAACAAAAGGAGTATGGAAGATAGTAAGAAATCTGGACAAAACCTTCCTCTCAAATCTCGAACAATCAGTTATGCACAAAATATTTTCTAACTAATTTTCTAAAATATATATTCACAATCTTTTTTCTTAAAAAGCAAAAAGAAGAGGGAAAAAATACATATATACCATCTATAAGAGTAGTTGAGAGCAGCGTATTCAAGCTTAGGTTATTCTCTGATAAGTCTGATATGCCCTCAACTTGAAAGTTAATGACAAAAAGGTCGACACAGTAAATCGCATAAAAATATGAGACCTGCTTTAAGAATCATTTTCCCTCCAAAATATAAAAAAGAAAAAGAAAATATGGTATCAAGTTGGGTTTCTCAATGCAAAGGATAATGTTTTTTTTTTTTGGGATTATGTGCAACGTCTAATAAATAACTCCATCCTGTTGAAATTTGAAAAGCAAATGTTTTATGATGTAGTTTGACCATTTCTTAAACATGGAGAAACTTGCTAAGATCACAAATTCACAATTAATCATTTAAAATTATTTTTACATGTCGATTCTGTTATTAGTTGTCATATTTTTTCAAAATCAATGAAGATGTTCAAATAACTATTTTTTCGTTTTTCAAAATCAATGTAAATAGTTTTTTGCAGCTAAAAATGTTTTTCGTTTTCAAGATTAAGCACTATCTTTCACACTCCCTTTTTAACCCAAAAGATAGTATATATGTTAAACCCCGTGCGTCCTAAGTTGACATAATGAATATGAGACTTTTTAATCATGATTTAAATAATTTTAAAGTCATAATATGGCTATATATGATGTTTGGATAGAAAATATGAAGTTTGGGAAAAATCGGATTAAAGTTACGGAAATACCGACTAAGGATTTGCCCTGTAACAGTACTTTTTGAGAAATATATTTCGTGTGATATATGAGGTCTTTTTGGCACATATTATATACCAAATTAAAGGTCTTGGAATGTAGTTTCCAACGCACTTAACCGTTCTTTCATACGACACCCGGATAAAAAGGTATAAGCGTTGGAAGAAGGGCCAATCATAGGGTGCCAAGTAACATTTTTTTTACTTTTAAAAAAAGGGGATATTTATATCCCATCTCGTCTCTTTCTGCAATTTTCCAGAGAGCTCTCCCAAATAACACCCCTAACTTTACTCTTAAGCTCTCTATAAGAGCTTCAAACAATATGATCATCCCGGGCACGGAATCAAGAAGCGATAACATTAAAACGATTCCTATGACGTAAGTATCGCTATATCGCCTCTCTTTTTCTTTGTAGTTTGAGTTTTGAAAGGTACTTCATAGTTAAGAAAATATGTACTTTCTGTATTTAAGTGTTTAAATATTAATGAATGTTGATAAATTCATTTCCTAATAGTTAGAACTCACGGGACGGTGATCGGAAGCCGTGAGTTCGAGTTATTTGACTTATAGTAGACTGTTTTGTGAGATGTTTCGTGTTGCCTTTGGGCTGTATATTTTTCTACTGTTTAATAGAGTTTCGGAGGATAAATGGTGTGAAGAAACACCACATAATGATGGAATCGTGGGCTGGTCGTTCGTCGTTATATTTTTTTAAAGTTGTTTGACACTACTTTGGTTGTCGTTTTATGTATCAAGTGATTAGGGCATGTGGGCTATTTTGTGATATATTGTGATGGAGATAAGGTTGGAAAATGATTCTTACATGTTGTTATTGTTGTATTCTTGTTGTTGTTGGTATATGGTATTGGAGGAGGGCCTAGTTACAGGGGAGATGCTGCCCAAATTTACGTAAACGAGCTACTAGTTTAAGTTTCGGACTTAGCCTTTACTCATCACTGATTTTGAATCTCCTTATGATGTGGTAGATTGAATTGAGTTGTTTGAAAAATTTCTTGAAAGGTATTAAGGACTCAACGGAGTTAAGGTATGTTAAGGCTATCCCTTCTTTCCTTTTGGCATGATCCAAATGATACAAACGAAACAAACAAAATACGCAACTTTCATAAATGACTCTATTCATATATATACTAGGGGTGTCTGTATTCTTGATTCCCTATGTTAATTATAATTATATCCTCTATTCACGGGTCTCAAAAAAATACATATTTGATAAAGTTTGTCCGAAAGGCATATTGATTTTATGATATTAGAGAAATCTTATTAACGTATTTTTTATACATTTCATGCATTTATACATGTACATTGACCCATGACTAGAAGGCGTTATATACGCGTATATTATATGTATATGGAATATGGGAAAAGGTTATGGCGTTATATACGCACCACCACCTTATCAGCTGGTATACGTTGATGATTTGCCCACAGTGGCCGAGATGATATGATGAGATGCCCTCAGAGGCTTGATGATGTTATGAACGCATATACCTAAGCATGATATGATATTTATACGCATATACATGACATTGTAAATATTAATGATTCACAGAGTTGTTCAGACTTACATATTGAGTCTTTTACTCCATGTTTCTCTCATGTCTATTATTTACTAATTTTCATTCCTTACATACTCGGTACTTTATTTGTACTGATGTCCCTTTTGCCTGGGGACGCTGCGTTTCATGCCCGCAGGTCCCGATAGACAGGTTGAGAGTTCTCCTAGTAGGCTATCAGCTCAGTAGAAGGTGTTTGTGCACTCCACTTGCTCCGAAGTTGCCTATTTGGTCAGTATGATTTGAATATGCATTGTTTGGTATGGTGGGGCTCTGTCCCGACCTTTATGATATTTATGTACTCTTAGAGGCTTGTAGACAGATGTCATGTATACGAATACTGGTATGGCCTTATAGGCCAGTACGTCATATGTATAAGTCGGTATATCAAGTTGGGTCACCCTATATTGAGTATTTCCTCATGTATTATTCTACTTATCTCACGACAGCCTCTCTGACTCAATTACCTATGATAGCATGATACGAAAGATACGTTACGTTGGTACTCGGTTGAGTAAGGTATCGGGTGTCTGTCGCGGCCCATCGGTTTGGGTCATGACAAAAGTAATATCAGAGCAGTTCTGCCCTAGGGAGTCTACAAGTCGTGTCTAGTAGAGTCTTGTTTATGGGTGTGTTGTGCACCACACTTATAAGCAGGAGGCTACAGGGAATTTAGGACTGTCACTCTTTCTTCTTACTCTAGATCGTGTGGTAGAGTTCAGTTGTAAGAAATTCAAACTCCTAAATTCTATTTTATTCGTTATACAACGACATCTACATCGAGAAAGACAGTTGGTAAGAGATTGAACGTGGCTGTGGAAGAGTTGAGTCAGAGAAACTCGATTTTGCGTCATGCTTATGATGAGTAAATGTAAGGCCTTCAGTAGATATGTGTGTACTACGACATGTGTGCCTCTTGATAAGGAGCCCTAAGGCATGAATATCTATCTACCCCTATAGTAAAAAAGCAACGAGAGAATCAGAAGGTAGATACAAGTTTCAACAAGTAAAAGAAGCTAGGTGAAGAAGGATACGAGGTATCCAGTTAGTAAAGATTATCTGTATTTATAATTCAGGTAGAGAAATATAAGCCTTCTGAGTTACTTTCAACAATAACAAAGATATATTCACTTGACAACACCCATTTCAGTTATGCCATGTGGGAGTTAACATATATAATTTAAGAGAAGGATGGAATATCAACAACCAGCTGGGGTTAGAGTAACCCAAACTTATGGATGGATTGTTATCATTAGCTCACATTTTCGAGGGATATTGCAAACATAGTAATGGTTATCCTTGTGAGACACCCAGATGGTGCACTCTAGAATAGTACAATCAGATATGAATACTAGAATGTTCAGAAATTTCAGAAGATTGATATTGGAATCCTAGAAGGGATAAATATTTACCTTTGTATGGCTCTCGTCCCTAGTAAAGAGAGAGTGTTAGGCGACTCGAAGATCCAGTGAGTTGAATCAGGGGGGCTAAAAGTGAAAGAATGTTTTGAAGAAGTTTTCATAATAAGGTGATAGACAGAAATATTAGCAGGAGAATAAGAAGAGAGTAAATAAAGCATCATGAGTAAGATGTGATATATGGGTGATAACGGTAAATCAAAATATGACAAGACTAAAGATTCTATAGTCAAGTGAAGGAAAAGACAAGAAGTTACAAGTCTTGAGAAAATTAAAGAGTATAAGCCATAAAGTCATGGCCCCATTTTGAGAAATGAGTTGGTGACTCATACATGATTACCAGAAGGAAAAATTAGACCCCGGAGTAATATAAATTAGTATGGCAAGTGAATACAATAAACTGAACATGAATTCGGGACCGAAGGATTTGATAATAGCTGACATCGTGAGAATTTCAAAGGTCGCATTCCGACAATAATTGAATGGACAACAGAAGAATAACCTTTAAAGGTCATTCAGGAAGACGTTTCCCTAAAACAAGCATTATGAGCAGAGTTAAGCTTAAGGGACTAAGTGTGCCAGTTATATTAGGTATCACCTTTGTGTGTGAGAAATTAAATTATCCCTGGTATATAAGGGTTACCGCAAGGCAAGTAAGAGTCCGTGAAGATGTGAAAAGAAGCCAAATATGAAGAGGTGAAACAGTTATAGGTAAATCTTCATAGAAATAAATGTTAGTACTCCCCTAAAGGGGGAAAGATGGTGTGATATGGTATTAAGTCGGAGTTATGTGGTTAAAGTAACTATGGAATAGTAAAGAAAGAATGTATTAGAAAGGCGAAAGGAATGAGATTGCATTTATTCATGTCCTACGGATATGATACGACTCCAGAACATTATGTAAGCGTGATGACGGGGAGAGGCAGAAAGGGTTCCATTACTAGATGTTATTGATAAATAAGTGCAAATGAACACTGGATACATAAGAATCCAATGTGCGGGGTAAGTTAAGACAAATGATATAGCCCTCGAGAGATTACGCATAATATAGATATGATAATGGACTAACGTGTAGTTAGTAGTTAATTCAGGAAGTGCCTAGTCATGGCTAAATAAGAGGGTACCGACAAATCAGTAGGTTGTGCAAGATAAACATAGCGAAACCCAACATAGGGAATTTAGTCTCGCAAATATGATGACATCGTAATCCTTGAGAAATATTCATATAGGATTTGGGATTGTTAAAGGTAATGTATAAGTGTTACGGAAAAAAAAAATGGTGCACTGAGAAGATAGTCAAAAATTTCAGTTCAGAATCAACCTTACGAGCACAAGGGCATGGAGGTAAGTAATTAAGGATAATTATATGCGAGTAAGAAGGTCAAAAAAATTCTTTCGAGTATACGATATAATAAGCTTGCAGCTTTACAGAAGTCAAAGAGTCTCTCTTAAGTACTACAAAGAAAGACTAGCTGAGGAAATAAGGAAGAAGGCTTCAACTTAAGAATAGTGACATAAGGAAGAAATGGTCTTGTAACAATAGTCTCACAACAACATTGTATGCACTCCATAAGAAAGTGGCACCTATCGTGGCTAATGAACGGAAAAAAAATAAATCAAAAGATGATATTTGATATCATATGAGTTACAGGAAATTTTAGTAATTGTGGGTAATGAGATAAGCCATGTATTCATGCAACAAGTGGCAGAACGACCATGAAAAGTAATTGCTTATGTTTAAAGAGAACTAAGAAAGCACAAGAAGAATTATCCGACCCACGATTTAGAGTTAGCGGTGATTCATGCACTAAAGATGTGGACGCACTATTTGTATGGCATTCATGTTGATATCTATACGGATCATAAGAGCCTTCAGTATATCTTCAATCAAAAGGAATTGAATTTTTGCCAAAGGAGATGGTTGGAGTTACTGAAAGACTACGACGTTGATATTTTATACCATCTGGGGAAAGCGAATGTAGTAGCCGACGCCCTCAGTCATAGATCTGTGGGTAGCCTGTCATATTTACAGCCAGAGAAGTGTGGGATAGCCCATGAGATTCATCAGCTAGCTAGTCTTAGAGTTCGATTACTAGACTCAGGTGATACCAGAGTTACTATTCAGGACACGACAACATCCTCTTTAGTAACTGAAGTGAAGGAACGCCAATATGAGGATCATGTGCTAGCTCATTACAGAGATACATCCCCTCAAAAGGAGAATACACCATTTTAGATTACAGGAGACAAAGTCCTCAGATATCGAGGCTGATTATGTGTTCTAATGTAGCAGGGTTGCGCTAGCAGGTTATGGGAGAAGCTCACTATTCTCGTTATTCTATTCATCCAAGAGCGACGGAGATGTATCATGATATCAGGGGAATATACTGGTGGGACGGAATGAAGAAGGTTATAGCATAGTTTGTTGCTCAGTGCCCTAATTGTCAGCAGGTTAAGATTGAGCATCAGAAACCCGATGGATTATTGCAGCTATAGAGATTCCGACTTGGAAATGGGAAGTGATTAACATGGATTTCATCAATAGCTTACCTCGTACCCAACGTAAGCTCGATTCTATATGGGTTATTATTGATAGACTTACAAAATCATCCCATTTTCTGCATGTCAGGACTATGTATTCAGCAGAGGATTATGCAAGGATTTACATTAAGGAGATAGTACGACTTCATGGTGTCCCTATATCTATTATCTCAGATAGAGGTGCTCAGTTTACAACTAATTTCTGAAGGTCCTTCCAAAAAGGATTGGGGACTTAGGTGAGTCTTAGTACAATATTTCATCCCCAAACAGACGGTCAGGCTGAGCGTACTATTCAGACACTGGAAGATATGCTACGGGCTTGTGTGATGGACTTCAAGGGTAGCTGGGATGATCATCTTCCACTTATTGAGTTCGCATATAATAATAGTTATCATTCAATCATTCAGATGGCTCCATACGAAGCTCTTTACGGACAAAAGTGTAGGTATCCTATAGGATGGTTCAAGATTGGAGAAACTAAGTTAGTAGGACCAGAGTTGGTACAATAGGCAGTTGCGAAGATTAAGCTTATAAAGGAAAGGCTTTTAGCATCATAGAGTCGTCAGAAGTCTTATACAGATAATGGACGACGAGACTTGGAGTTTCAGGTAGATAACTGGGTATTCCTAAAGGTATCACCGATGAAAGGCATTATGAGATTCGGTAAGAAAGGAAAGCTTAGCCCTCGGTACATTGGACCTTATAAGATTATACGCAGAGTAGGCCAAGTAGCATATGAGTTAGACCTGCCTTCCAAATTGGAGTATGTACATCCAGTATTTCATGTGTCTATGCTCCATAGGTGTATTGGAGATCCCTCTAAAGTCATTCCAGTTAACGATGTTTAGGTTACAGAGCAGTTATCATATGAGGAAGCTCCCATTGTTAAACTAGATAGACAAGTTCGGAGATTAAGAACTAAGGATGTAGCTTCGATTAAACTACTTTGGATTAACAATAATGTGGAGGAGATGACTTGGGAAGCTGAAGAAGAAATGAAGACTAGGTATCCTCACTCTTTTCCACTTCCGAAGGAGGATCAGACTGAGACATCACAACCTTTAGGTACGTATATGGTACTTGATTCTTATGTTAGTTACTGTTATTGGTAGTGTGAGGCCATTAGTATTATTGATGATTGTGGCCCTGTGTGGATTTGTATTGTTGGGTTTTTTGTGTGGAAAGTTGGTAGTAGTACCATTACAGAGGAGACTCTGCCAAAATTTCTATAGATTTATGAGAGTTTAACATTCGAGGACGAATATTTCTAAGGGGGGAAGATTGTTACACCCCGTGCGTCCCAAGGTAACATAATGAATATAAGACTTTTTAATCGTAATTTAAATGATTTTAAAGTCATAATATGGCTATATATGATGTTTGGATAAAAAATATGAAGTTTAGGAAAAATCGGATTAAAGTTGCGGAAACACCGACTAAGGATTTGCCCTGTAATAGTGCTTTTTGAGAAATATATTTCGTGTGATATATGAGGTCTTTTTGGGACATATTATATACCAAATGTAAGGTATTTGAATGTAGTTTCCAATACACTTAACCATTAATTCATACGACACCCGGATAAAAAGTTATAAGAGTTGGAAGAAGGGCCAATCATAGGATGCCAAGTATCATTTTTTTTAGTTTTAAAAAAGGGGATATTTGCATCCCATCTCGTCTCTTTCTCCAAATTTCCAGAGAGATCTCCCAAATAACACCCCTAAATTTACTCTTAATCTCTCTACAAGAGCTTTAAACAATATGATCATCCCGGCCACGGAATCAAGAAGCGATAACATTAAAACGATCCCTACGACGTAAGTATCGCTATATCGCCTCTCTTTTTCTTTGTAGTTTGAGTTTTGGAAGGTACTTCATAGTTAAGAAAACGTGTACTTTCTGTATTTAAGTATTTAAATATCAAGGAATTTTGATAAATTCGTTTCCTAATAGTTAGAACTCACAGGACGGTGATCGGAAGCCGTGAGTGCGAGTTATTTGACTTATAGTAGACTGTTTTGTGGGAGGTTTTGTGTTTCCTTTGGGCTGTATATTTTTATACTGTTTAATGGAGTTTTGTAGTACAAATGGTGTGGAGAAACACCACATAATGACGGAATAGTAGGTTGGTCGTTCGTCGTTACATTGTTTTTAAGTTGTATGACACTACTTTGGTTGTCGTTTTATGTATCAAGTAATTAGGGTATGTGAGCAATTTTGTGGTATATTGTGATGGAGATAAGGTTGGAAAATAATTCTTACATGTTGTTATTGTTGTGTTCTTGTTGTTTTTGGTATATGGTATTGGTGGAGGGCCTAGTTACAGGGGAGATGCTGCCTAAATATACGTAAACGAGCTACTAGTTTAAGTTTCGGACTTAGCCTTTACTCATCACTGATTTTGAATCTCCTTATGATGTGGTAGATTGAATTGAGTTGTTTGAAGAATTTTTTGGAAGTTATTAAGGACTCAACGGAGTTAAGGTATGTTAAGGCTATCCCTTCTTTCTTTTTGGCATAATCCAAATGATACAAACGAAACAAACAAAATACGCAACTTTCATAAATGACTCTATTCATAGAAATACTAGGGGTGTCTATATTCTTGATTCCCTATGTGAATTATTATTATATCCTCTATTCATGGGTCTCAAAAAAAGACGTATTTGATAAAGTTTGTCCGAAAGGCATATTGATTTTATGATATTCGAGAAATCTTATTAACGTATTTTTTTTATGCATTTCATGCATTTATACATGTACATTGACCCATGACGAGAAGGCGTTATATACGCATATATTATATGTATATGGGATATGGGAAAAAGGTTATGGCGTTATATATGCACCACCACCTTATCAGCTGGTATACGTTGATGATTTGTCCACAGTGGCCGAGATGATACGATGGGATGCCCTCAGAGGCTTGATGATGTTATGAACGCATATACCTAAGCATGATATGATATTTATACGCATATGCATGACATTGTAAATATTAATGATTCACAGAGTTGTTCAGACTTACATGTTGAGTCTTTTACTCCATGTTTCTCTCATGTCTCTTATTTATTGATTTTCATTCCTTACATACTCGATACTTTATTTGTACTGACGTCCCTTTTGCTTGGGGACGACGCGTTTCATGCCCGCAGGTCCCGATAGACAGGTTGAGAGTTCTCCTAGTAGGTTATCAGCTCAGTAGAAGGTGTTTGTGCACTCCACTTGCTTCGGAGTTGCCTATTTGGTCAGTATGATTTGAATATGTATTGTTTGGTATGGCGGGGCTCTGTCCCGACCTTTATGATATTTATGTACTCTTAGAGGCTTGTAGACAGATGTCATGTATACGAATACTGGTATGGCCTTATAGGCCAGTATGTCATATGTATAAGTCGGTATATCAAGTTGGGTTACCCTATATTGAGTATTTCCTCATGTATTATTCTACTTATCTCACGACAGCCTCTCCGGATCAATTACCTATGATAGTATGATACGGAAGATACATTACGTTGGTACTCGATTGAGTAAGGTACCGGGTACCCGTCGCGGCCCATCGGTTTGGGTCGTGACAATATATTATGGATTGCCGTGGGTTAAAAGAGTTTTTTCTTTTGAAGTAACAAATTTAAGTAGAGATTATTTTATTTACAGAGTCGCCACTTGAAATTGATTTTTTGGTATTCCAAGTCACCTTTTATTTGAATCCCTAGTCAAATGAATGTTTGACTCTATTATTATTGGTCTGTAAAAATAAATTCCAGGTAAGGAATTTTGTTGACCAGGGAGAAGGTATAAGGCATTCTCCGAGTCTCGTGATTCTAGCATGGTCGCTTTATTGACTTAAACTTGGCTTGATTTAATTTTGGATAAACTGTAATTTATATGATTTTCATGTTTTTTCTATGTCCGCTTTTATTGCTTAATTATTAAAATTATTAAAGAATGACTTGGATAATATTACGTTGTCATAACCACGCTACGCAAGCGAATGCGTGATCGAAAATAAATTTAATTAAATTATCATAATTATGCCTCGCAAGCGAATCCAAAATGATGACAATCAATTATTTGTAGTACTTTTGAGAAACTACTACATTTATGCTTGAGAAAGTTAGTTTAGGAAATTTTTAAATGCCATTATCGCGCTACGCAAGCGAATCCGCGATTATAGCAAGAGATTAATTAAATTAAGAATTAATTAAGCTATTGAGATTAGTGAAATAATTTATTAAGTGCTAAACATCACGCTATGCAAGCGAGTTCGTGAATAAAAAAGGTTAAGTACGCCTACTAATTGCCTAGCATTTAAAATTAATTAAGTATGATTAAGTTATTTAAAAGAAAATCAGATTATTAAAATTTTATGACTAAAAAAAAAGGGGCTGGCCAACTCTTATTTAAATATGGGCCAGCTTAGTTTATTTGAGATATGTGCCAACTTTAGTTGTATGGCAATGGGGCCACTGGGCCATTTTTATTTAAGAAAAATGTAAGATGTGCCCAGTTATTTATGAAATGACCAGCTTTGCTTATGTTAAAGATGGGTCAGTTTTGTTATTTATGGAAGTGGGTTAGCAGAATTTATTTAAAGAACATGGATTAGCTGACTTATCTTGCTATGGGCTTGGCGAATTTGATCTCATTTGGCCCAAATAATTTGCATTTTTCAGTTTACTAATACAACCCAACAAGACTAGTTATGCACAAATCTATGTGGCCTACTTACTCAAATCCACGTTCTCTTTTGTTAATTTCAAAAATTCATCTCTATTAAATATTACTACATCACCTAATACTAATTTGGACAAGAATTAAAAAGGAATGATTAAACTTACACATCTTTTAGTACACCAATTTCAATAACTGAACTAACACATTCATCGTGCCAACTCTCCATTCCAATTCACTATCCACTATTTTTCTCCATTTAACTTCACAGATATTTAATAAAACCAAAGTAATAAAAACTCTAAACGTGTATATATAGCTATGCCAAACCCAACAACTAACTTCTTCTAGACATTAATAAATGCATGAATATAAACCCTACTTTTCAAACTTCAAGTTTTATTCCATCTAAACAAACTTCAAGTATCTGGGACTTCCTTTTTGAACATTGGACTCACCTAAGAATCTAATTTAGCTTAAGCATTTGTCATTCAAAAGTAACATCATGAGTGCTTAATTACAACAAGATAAATAGCAGGGAACTTCATGGCTAAACTTCAGTGTCTTATAAAGCAAAACAAGAAGCAAACTCAAAAGTACAAGAAAAGGAACTTGAAAAAAAATATGAAGTTACACATTTCAGATCTATACGCTATTAATAACTGATTAAACTTTAACACTTGAAGATCTTAAATAGATCCTTATCTTCAATCATTTACTATAAAATCTGCATTACAAAGTTTAAGGGTTACCTGAAGAGCTGAAAATCAAACTATAGCAAAGATGAAACTCCAGAAGTACAAACTAACGAACAACAGCAAACTAGCCAACATCAAGCAGTGAAAACAGCAACCAAACAACAATCTTTTGAACCTGAAATGACACAAAAACTCAAACTAGAAGTTCAGTGACTTAGAAAAAGGAAGAAAGAAAAAACTCACAAATTTTCAATTTTTTTTTTAGTTTACTTTGATGTTCAGCTGATGCCTTTTTACTCTCTTTATGTTGTGTCTTTCTTAGAGTGTCCAGATTATCCGTAAGTGTGTCAAGATGTGTCTTTTAAGTAGGAGAAATAAGTCCTTTTGGACAGATTTTGGTTCACCAAAAATCTGTCCAAAAGGACTAATTTTTGTGTGCCAAAACCGTCCTCTTTTCACCAAATTCTGACACAGCCTATTTTCCATCATGCTTAAAATAGTAAAAGCAAACTAACATGTACATATTTCATGATTAACATATCTAGCTTTCAGCTTTACACCAAATTAATACCACTCTATTTGATTCAAACCAAAACACATGCAACTATGTAACTAGACTCAAGTGATCAACTAAAACATGCA
This sequence comes from Nicotiana tomentosiformis, assembly GCF_000390325.3. Taxonomy (NCBI): domain Eukaryota; kingdom Viridiplantae; phylum Streptophyta; class Magnoliopsida; order Solanales; family Solanaceae; genus Nicotiana; species Nicotiana tomentosiformis. The sequence continues at coordinate 191,853,914 of NC_090813.1, read as the reverse complement.
AACATCATTTGCTAAGTAATAGTTAGATTAACAACACTTCAACATAATTCAAAAAGCAATTTGAAACCAAACGACCTATTTGAAAACATAAACTCATTACAACAATTGTAACAACCTAACGAGGAATTGGTTATGAACTGATCAGAACATCAAACTAACTAAACTCATAGTAACTAAACCAAACAGATAATCAAGAACAAACAAACAACAATTAACCGATATTAACCAAACTTTAAACAACAAGAATCGATACGAGTTAGTGTTTGTTGAAACTAAACTAGAACACTTATCCTAATTTAACAAAATTAAAAGTATAAATTACATAATTAGGAAGAAGCATAAGCATATAACACAAATTAAAACCTAATCCTAATTGTCAATCGAAACAAAGACTACATTAAGCGTTAAACTAAGACGACTACAAACCTAATTTAAACTAAAAAGAGAACTATAACCAAATAGCATTGAAACAGTAATTCAAAAGCACGGAGGAAAAGTTAAAGGTTTTACCTAAGTTCCCGAGCTTCGAACCAGTAGTACGACACAAATATACGATGAATCGACCTCCTCGCCTCTTTTTCTCGATGATAAATGCCGAAAAACACAAACTCTGGTGAACCAGAGTTGAGTCCAGCACTGTGTCAAAAAGAAAAGAGACTAAGGGGTCATGTTCATGCAATAACAGTGGCTCAACGATGGAGAGGTAACGACAATATGGTGGTCACGGCAGTGAGGGCCGGCAGTGGTGGTGCTTTTGGGGGTGAAATTGGTAGGAATGGATAGATTTCTTTGAGATATATCCATTTATGCAGGTGTTACGGTGCGGGGGCGGCTAAAACTCGAGAAATTTTAAGAACAAAGTAAGCTAGGGTTTCGGTCAAGGCTAAATTTAAGGAAATTGGTTTGGATTTCGGGGGTTTGGGGTTTGGATTGGTGTAGAGGATGAAGAGAGGAAGAGATGGTGAAAATTTGATGGTGTTTGGACATGCGCCGCCGCCGTGGGCAATGTTTGGGGGGCGCGGCCGCCGTGGGGGCGGCGAAGAAGTCTGAGGGACGAGAGAGAGTGAAGAGGGAAGGAGAGAAGAAGAATTATGGGGAAAATGGGGCAAAATTTCAGTCTCTTTAAGTCTTAACTACCTAGCTGGAGATTGATTGTGGACCATTGGATCAAGAGAGATCAAACGGCTAAGACTCAATCTCTGGGATACTAAATGAAACGACGTAGTTTCACTATGAAACGACGTAGTTTCACTATGAAACTATGTTTTTTAAAGACTCCAGTGGGCTAGCCTCATTTTGGACCGGGTCCAGGTGCTTTTAGGCTCCGATTTTGGGGTCAATTTTCGCGCAACTCAACTAATAACGCACCTTAGCCTACATTCTTATTCTCTTTTAATTAACTATAAACAACTAAAAAAATCCTACACATACACACATAATAAACATAAAAAGAAAGAAAAAGAAAGTGCAAAATTAGGCATTTACAGTTGCCCCTCTTTGCTCGAGAACATGAAGAGTTTTCATGCAAAGATAGTGAATGTCATGACTAATTTTGCTCACATATGACTCTAACGAAAGCATTTTCTTGAAAAAGATGACCGAACCTTGCTTCCGAGGTTGCCTACATATCCTTAGCTATAAAGGTATCATGTCAGTGTAGTTCTGGAAAAATTTAGTAGCTGGGACTACCGGACACTAGAGTCAGGGGCGGATCCAGTGCATAAGTTATGGGTTCCCATGAACCCAGTAACTTTTGTCTAGATCCGGTATTTGGTTGAAAAATTTGTTAAATGTATAAGAATATTTAGCTTGGAATCTTGTCCATTAATCCAGTTATTATTGTATATTAACTTAAGATTTCTGTAGGAACCCATAAACTTAAAATTTTGGATTCGCCTTTGACTAGAGTTAAGACTGTTGTTGTTGTTGTTGTTGTTGTTACTGTCACTTGCTGCTTATATCAAAAGAAAAAGAGAAGAGAACTACTTAGAGAACCACATATGCCTGGAAGCTAAAAGTTACAAAATTCCTATCTATGTATCTTCTGGAGTCAAATCTTGATTCTTGACCTGCTCGCTTGTGCTGACCTTAGATTGGATCTTGATGCTCTTTGAAGAAAAGATTATGGCTCATTCTCGATTGCTTGCTTTCCGGATCAGAATTTGAAAAAATGAAACTTGAGAAGTTGGGTTGCTGACACATTATCAAAGCTAACTCCAACTATCTTGTGATTGAAAGACTTCTTTTTTCTGATGAGAAACTGAAACTGCGAGCTTTAATCATCACTTGTGCTATACGACGGAGCCTGCAAAGCCATCAAAGACGAACAAAGCGAACAAAATTTTTCTGCCCCAGTCTGGAACTATACTGAAAAGGGAATGCAACTAAGGGTTGGCAACTTGTATTACTAAAAGCGAATGCAACCAAGGGTTGTAGCCCTGTATCACAGAAAGTAATGTAACCAGGGATTGGCGCTCTGTATAACTAAGGAGGATTGTAACCAGAGGTTGGTACCCTGTATCACTGAAAAGAATGTAACCAGGGGTTGGTACCCTATATTACTGAGGAGAAATATAACCAGGGGTTGGTACCCTGTATTACTGAAAAGAAATGTAACCGGGGGTTGGTACCCAGTACTACTGAAAGAAAATATAACCAGGGGTTGGCGTATTATGGATAAAGTGTTGAATCCCTTTAGGCAAAAATGTTCTACTTGAGTTAAATTACATAAAACAGCCTGAGCGAAGAGTACTTCTACCCAAAAATATTAGTTGGATCCCTCTAGGCGAAAAGGTTCTACCTGAGTTAAGCTACGTAAAACAACCTGAGCGAAGAGTACTTCTACCCGAAAATATGAGCTGGATCCCCCTAGGCAAAAATGTTTTACTTGAGTTAAGCTATGTAAAACAGCCTGAGCGAAAAGTACTTCTACTCAGAAATATGAGCTGAATCCCCCTAAGCGAAAAAGTTTTACCTGAGTTAAGCTACGTAAAACAGCCTGAGTGAAGAGTACTTCTACCGGAAAATATGAGTTGGATCTCCTAGGCAAAAAGGTTCTACCTGAGTTAAGCTATGTAAAACAACCTGAGCGAAAAGTACTTCTACTTAGAAATATGAGCTGGACCCCCCTAGGCGAAAAGGTTCTACCTGAGTTAAGCTACGTAAAACAGCCTGAGCGAGGAGTACTTATACCCAAAAATATGAGCTGGATCCCCCTAGGCGAAAATGTTCTACCTGAGTTAAGCTACGTAAAACAGCCCGAGCGAAGAGTACTTCTACCCGAAAATATGAGCTGGATCCCCCTAGCGAAAAGGTTTTACCTGGGTTAAGCTGCGTACAACATTCTGAGCGAAGAGTACTTCTACTCGAAAATATGAGCTGGAACCCCCTAGGAAAAAATGTTTTACCGAGATTAAGCTACGAAAATGGGAGGTATGAACATTAGTGATGCATGCTAAAAATAAAAGAAAGTGGAGATTTTGAAGAACTTAACTTTGGTGACATACGTCCTTTGAGAATCGTCGTTTTGTACTGCTTTGTTCCTGCTTCAAACAAAGAAAAATTTGCTAGTTTTCAAAGTGGTGGTCGGTTTCTGGCCTTGATGCCCTGAGTAGTTTGAATTCACGGTCACTGTTGTCGAAGAACCGATTCTGTCAATGTGGTACCCAGATGCTCGGATACTTTGTATCGCTTTCTGGAGATCTTGGCTTTCCGACGTTGCCCCAGACTATTTCATACCCAGATGTCCATGGTACCACTAACCTTTGTCCCTAAGGCAAGGCAATTTTTCCTTTAAAATCAAACTTAGTTGTCTTGCACCCAGTATCAGTTTGTGTCCATATTGCTTATCAACTTTTCCCATGAAGTGAGTCTTGCTGAGGCGACCTTTTCAGTTTCTTTGAGACAGTTTGTTCGGCTTATCAAAAGAGATCACAGATGGATTCGTGCTTCGTCAATGCCGTATATTCCCCAAATTGTGCTCGATATTACGGGGGAATTGTAGCCAGTTTTGCAGTCATTTCTTTGCTTCACTTTTGATGCAAGATTAGACCAAAATGGACTCAAACAAAAAGTTATGGAAAAACAGAAGAGTAATTAAAAGCAAAAAAAGGAATTGTGTCTAAACAAAAGGTGTCCCTTTTGAGGAGAGGAATGTGGAGATTTATCTGGAGGTATGTGCCAGCTTCAATGAATCATGACATATATTTTGGACTGGACGCCTGATCCGTCTGAGCTGTCTAATTCACAAAATCCGTTGCAAATGTTCATCTTGAAACTGTCTTGGTTGTGCTCATGTCGGAGTATCGAAGACCCTTATTCGGCTAGTAACGCCCTTTGCGAGTTTTCGCTAACTGACCTCTCTCATTTCTCTACTCACCGTCACCTTATAGTTCTCATATGAGTTTTCACCAATAAGACTCTCTCATTTCTCTGCTCACTATTGCCTTACGGTGCCCATACGGGTTTTCACCGATAAGACTCTCATTTTTTTTTCCTTTTTTTTTGTTCTTTTTTTTTCGCCGTCCTTGACTAAGATATTGCATGCGGCATGTTGTCCAATACCCTTGGCATGGTGACTTTAACATTCTCAAAGATCGATCAAAATGTCTTAACGGGAAAAGATGAAAAGAACCTTGAACTGAATTACGACTTTTGGAACCTTTTTATAGGAAGACCGTAAAAAATAAAACAAACTTCTGTCCCGGTTTTAGAGTATTGAGGATATGATTTTTTTGTTGTGATGGGACCGAACCCATGGTAAGGCTGCTTACGTATCCTTTTAGAATCAAGTCGAACGTAGTTCACTGACTTAGAAGATTTGTTGTTTGGATTTTTTTTTCTCTTTCCTTTTTTTTTTTCGTTTTTGTTTTTACAAGTACATAGGTTCCAAAAAGAGGGAAAACAAAGAAGACAAATGTGGATCAAAAGGGTTAACATAAGGGTGACACCTATTTGGGATAGTGAACAATGATAGCCTTCGTCATCTCGATCTGAGAAAATCATGCGTGAAAGTTCCGCAGTGGGTATATATATCAAACATAATATCTTTTGACTGTATCTGCGTTAATAGTCATGTCTGGTACCCGTCGTTCTTCATCTACCAAGTGCAAGGCCCCTCTTGGTAACACTTTATTGATGATGTAGGGTCCTTGCCAGTTCGGAGCGAACGTTCCTTTAGCTTCTAGTTGGTGTGGAAGAATGCATTTCAAAACGAGTTGTCCTACCTCAAAGTGCCTTGGACGCACTTTATTGTTATAAGCGCGTGCCATTCTTTGCTGATATAATTGGCCGAAACATACTGTTGCTAACTATTTTTCATCAATCAGCATTAGGTGTAACAAACGTGTCTTGACCCACTCTGTGTCTTCAATCTTCGATTCCATAATGATTCGAAGAGAGGGAATTTCAACTTCGGCCTGTATTATAGCTTTAGTTCCATATACCGGCAGATAAGGAGTTAACCAACAGATGTATAAGCAGTCATGCGATATCCCAAAAGAGCAAAAGGTAACTTTTTATGCCATTATCTGGACCCTTGGATCATCTTCCTAAGAATCTTCTTGATGTTCTTGTTTGCCGCTTAAACGACTCCATTGGCTTTTGGTCGGTAGGGGGTAGAGTGGCAATGCATAATTTTAAATTGCTCGCATAGCTCCTTCATCAGATGACTATCTAGATTGGCTGCAATGTCAGTGATAGTGGTATTTGGAATACCAAAGTGATAGATGATGTTGGAATGAATAAAGTCTACCACTGCTTTTTTGGTGACTGCTTTGAAGTGACGGCCTCTACCCACTTGGTGAAGTAATTAATTGCAACCAAAATGAATCTATGCCCATTTGAAGCCTTTGGCTCGATTGGCCCAATGACATTCATTCCCCAAGCAATGAAAGGCCAATGAGAGGACATGTGATTAAATTCTGACGAAGGCGAGTGAATCAGGTCACTATGAATCTGGAACTGGTGACACTTGCAAACAAAACTGAAACAATCTCGCTCCATAGTAAGCCAATAATACCCTACTCGTAGAATCTTATTCGCCAAAACATATCTATTCATGTGAGGCCCACATAGCCCTGAATGCACTTCACTCATAATTCGCTCAGCTTTTATGGAATCTAAGCATTTAAACAAGTTCAAATCTGGGTCCTTTTGTACAAAATTTCCCCATTCAGGAAGAAACCACCGACGAGCCATCTTAAAGTTCTTTTTTTTTATCTCCCTTGGCATGCTCTAGGTATTCCCTTGTTTTCAGGAATCGTTTTATGTCATGATACCATGGTTCACCATCTGGTTCTGCCTCAATTATATTATAGTAACCGTTTTGATTCCGAACTTGGATTTCTAATGGATCAATATGAGTGTTGCCTGGATAAGGGAGCATCGAGGCTACGGTAGCCAAGGCATCGGCTAGCTCGTTGTGAAACCTGGGAGTGTACCTGAACTCGAAGGACTTGAATCTTTTGCTTAGGTCTTGCACACATTGTCTGTATGGAATAAACTTGATGTCTCGAGTCTCCCATTCGCCTTGGGCTTGCCGGATAAGCAAGTCAGAATCTCCCATAACCAATAGTTCATGCACATCCAGATCGAGGGCCATTTTTAGACCCATGATACAAGCCTCGTATTCTGCCATATTATTGATACAGAAGAAACGAAGTCGGGCAGTTGTAGGGTAATGTTGTCCAATAGGTGAGATTAGGATTGCCCCGATCCCAACTCCTTTGATATTGACAGCCCCATCAAAATACATTTTCCATACATGGCTGTCGTTCGGAACTACTTCCTCTATTGAGTTGACCTCTTCATCTGGGAAGTATGTGCTCAGTGGCTTGTAATCATCGTCAATCGGATTCTTTGCCAAATGATCTGCCAAAGCCTGTGCTTTCATTGTAGTGCGAGTGACATAGATGATGTCGAACTCTGTGAGCAGAATTTGCCATTTTGCGAGCCTGCCAATGGGCATTGGCTTTTGGAAGATGTACTTCAAAGGATCCATTCTGGATATGAGGTAAGTAGTGTAGGCCAAAAGATAATGTCTCACTTTCTAAGAGACCTAAGTTAAGGCACAACATGTCCTTTCTAAAAGGGTATACTTAACCTCATAATTGGTGAACTTCTTGCTCAAATAATAGATTGCCTGTTACTTTTTGCCTGTCATATCATGTTGCCCCAGAACGTATCCAGAGGAATTATCCATCACCGATAGATATAAAAACAAAGGCCTACTAGGTTCAGGTGGGACCAGTACAAGGGGTTTTGATAGATAATCTTTGATCCTATCAAAAGCTTTTTGGCAATCGCCCGTCCACTTGATAGTAGCATCCTTTTTCATCAACTTAAAGATGGGCTCGCATGTGGTTGTATGCTGAGCAATGAACCAACTGATGTAGTTCAATCTCCCGAGCAAACTCATGACTTCAGTTTTGTTCTTCGGGGGCGAAAAATCTCGAATGGACTTTATCTTAGATGGATCCAATTCGATGCCTCTCCATCTGAATATAAAACCGAGGAGCTTCCCAGACAGAACCCCAAATGCACACTTGGCTGGATTGAGCTTAAGTCATACCTTTTTAGCCGTTCGAAAAACTTTTTCAAATCGCGCACATGATCAGTCTCTGTCTTTGACATTATGATTTTATCATCGACATATACTTCAATCTATTTGTGCATCATGTCGTGAAAAATGGTGGTCATGTCCCTCATGTAAGTTGCCCATGCATTCTTCAAACCGAATGGCATGACCCTGTAACAATAAGTATCCCATGGAGTGGTGAAAGTGGTCTTTTCTGCATCATCCTCATTCATTAGAATCTGGTGGTATCCGGCATAGCAATCCACTAAAGATTGTATCTCATGCTTAGTGCAATTATCTACAAGTATGTGGATGTTTTATAGAGGAAAATTATCCTTTGGACTTGCTTTGTTCAGATCTCTGTAGTCAACACAGACTGTGATTTTTCCGTCCTTCTTTGGCACATGCACAACATTTGCCACCCAAGTGGTGTATCGGATGGCTCTAATCACATTGCCGCTCAGTTGCTTCATTATTTCCTCTTTGGTTTTATCACTCATGTCCGTTTTAAATTTTCTTTGCTTTTTGTTGGACTGGTGGAAAATCGGGATACGTGGGAAGCTTATGAACCACTAGATCAGCACCTAAACCCGACATATCATCATAAGACCAGGCAAACACATCTCTATATTCAAATAAAAGTTGAATCAAGGCATCTCTGGTTTTTTGTTCAGTATGAATGCTTATCTTTGTTTCTCTAACTTCTTCATGATTTTTGATATTGATCGGCTCAGTTTCATTGAGGCTGGTCTTAGGCTTGTTTTCAAATTGTTTCAATTCTCTTTTTATTTCCTCAACAGCCTCATCTTCGTCCTAATCAACCTCTTGATGCATTATTTCGAAATTAGACAGCTTTTTAAGATCTGGACATGAATTCTGCATGCATGTCATGTTATTAAAGCCAGCATTAACATGAATGAAATGGAAACAAAATGTCAGGAATTAGAAAAAAGGAAAAGATATAGAACTTAATATGAAACTGAACTGCATTTCATTGAATTTGAAATGATAGAAGGGTTAACATCAAAACAAAACAATCATACTGAGATGTTTGGATTACAAATTTGAAAGTGACCCAAATACAAAAAAAGAAGCTGCAAAAAGCAAACTACCAAGACTCCTTCCTTGTGGAGAGAGGAGTTGCTTCCCAGTTGTTGAGCATGGCATCTGGGCCAATAAGTTGCATATCGGCACGACTAGTGCCTTCACCAGCCTAGATCATATTCACTTCAGAAAATGTCTTGTTGAGGCCATGGCAAATTTCATCAATGTTTTCCTGCGCCGAGGAATTTTGACCCTCTTGGAGTCGTGGCTTTATAAAAGTGTAGAAAATGTGAGGGATGGGTTGCTGCAAGACCCACCCATGCTTTTTGCGGTGCTTGGCTTTGTCTTCATATGCTTGTGTTGGCCTGAAGCCAAAGCCAAAAGTACCCTTGTTACTAAAGGGAGATATGAGTTTCGAAATTCCTTTCAATAATGCCCCCAGACCTTTTCTTGGCTCATAACCTTGTCTCAGCATAAGTGCAGCCACCATTACAGATCTGGCGGAAAGACGAGGATGTAGAATGGGCTTTCCTTCATCAACATGGTCCACAACAACCACTTCGAAAGCCTGATAGACAATGGACTCGCACCCTTCCTTGGCCTCAATACACGGGATTAACGGATCTTTATAAATGGATGACTCATCTTCTCCGTGAGCAATAATTTCTTACCTGTCATGTTCGAACTTTGAGCATTTGATGCAAGGTGGATGGCATAGCTCGAGCCATATGGATCCATAGCCTTCCAAGAAAAAAGTTATAAGAAGTTTCCATGTCCAATACTTGGAAGATAATTTTAAAATCAACCGGCCCAATTGTTATGGTGAGGTTGATCTCCCTAATGCTGTCTCTCGCCGATCTATCAAAAGCCCGGATGCGGACATGTTGGGTCATATTCTGTCTGTATTGATCTTCATGCTTTACAAGGTGGAGAGAGAGCATACAACTACGCTCGATCCTCTATCAACCATGAATTGCTTTACGTAGTGCCCCTCACATTTAACAGTCTGGTGTAAAGCCCTATTGTGCCTGGCTTCTTCTTCGGGGAGTTCATCATTAGTAAAGGTGATTCTATTTACCTCAAAAAATCTGTTGTCCATCTTCTCTAACTGATTCACTGTGGTCTTCTCTGAGACATATGTCTCGTTTAGGATTTTGATTAGTACACGGGCATGTTCTTTTGAATGTATGAGCAGAGATAGTAGAGAGATTTGGGCATGAGTCTTTCTCAGCTGGTCAATGATTGAGTAATCCTGAACTTTCATCTTTTTCAAAAACTCTTCCGCCTCTTTTTCAGTGACTGGTTTCTTTATTGGAATTTAACCTTCTTTGATTTGCTTGGCCTTTCTCAACTCTTCTAGAGTGTAACACCTCCCTGATCAAGTCAAACCTCCAGTTTCCCCCACTTCTTCTATGATTTCCTTAACTTTGTAGATCATCCCAGTTTTGTTGTAGTTCCAAGGAATGATTTTCGTGTTTGTCACACGGGGTTGCACGGTGGGTTTGATTATGATCGGCTCTATTATACCCTTCGTACCACCCTGATTCTGCCTTGTGATGGGGTGGCCTCCAAGTACATACAACCTTGGGCTTGGAGCATTGGAGCAAACTTCCAACCTCGAGACCTTGGGAACAAATAAAGTTACCTTTTCTAAGCTTGGGGTGCCTTTTACAATCAACGGCACATCTCGGCTTGGACTTACTTCCAATCCTGCTCCTTCTTGAATCGTTCCCACTGTCATTTTTGCCCGATCAACCGGCTTGTATTCTTGATCTCAGCCAATCATTCCCACAAAATAAACATCATTGTGTGCTGGTAACGGGTTGTTTGTAACATTAGGAGGGTTTTAGCCATTTGTTACCACAATTAAATTTTCAGCGACGATTCTTTCTATGGCTCTTTTCAGAGTCCAACAGTCTTCAGTGCTATGCCCCGGGGCACCTAAATGATATTCACATACATTTGCTTAAAATCCATGTGAGTCGAGATGCATATGGTGGGGAGTGATGGGTCCAATCCCGCCCATCTGCTTCATCTTTTGGAACAGACTAGAGTATGATTTAGCCAATAGAGTGAATTTTTCCACCGGCCTCTACTCTCGACCATAATCCTGCCTGAGACGAGTATTGTAAGGTACCCGAAAATTTTGCTGCTGAGGTTGGGGGATCCTTGGAGTTGGTGCCTGTACCTGTTGATTGGTAGGCCGAGCATAGGATTGAGCATTATACACTATATACTGTGGTGGGCCCATAAAGTATTGAGGAATTGGCGGGGGATAATAATATTGAGGGTAGCTGGATTGATCCTGCTGAACTTGCACATAAGGGTGCGATGCCCCTCTTTTAACTTCCTTGGATTCTGAAGTCATCATGGACCCTTTATCTCTATTCTTTCTATTTGCCAAACTTCCTGACCCATTTTGGATTGCTTGGGTGGTGGCTTTAAAAGCAGCTTGACTTACAATTCTGCCAGTATTGAGGCCATGTTCGACCATCTCTCTTATTTTGATCGCTTCTGCAAAAGGTCTACCCATCACAGATATCATGTTCTGAAAGTAATCAGGCTCTTGAGCCTCCAGAAAAATAGTGATCAACTCATGGTTATTCATGGGTGGCTTAAATCTAGCCGCTTGCTCCCTCCACTTGATGGCATACCCCCTAAAGCTTTTCGTTGGGTTTTTTTCATATTGGATAGGGAATTGTGATCCGGCACAATATCAATATTGTATTGAAATTGTTTGACGAAGGCCTGTGCCATGTCATCCCAAACATGCCAATGAGAGATATCATGGTCAATGAACCATTCAGAGGCTACTCCCACCAGACTCTCCCCAAAATACGCCATCAGCAATTCTTATTTTCCTCCTGCACCCCTCAGCTGGTTGCGGTACCTTTTCAAGTGGGCGATAGGGTTGCCGTATCCATCATATTTCTCAAATTTCGAGGTCTTAAACCCTAGTGGCAAATGGATGTGAGGGAACATGCATAAATCACTAAATGACATACTTTTGTGACCACCTAGTCCCTGTATGTTCTGCTCGAGACTTTTCATTTTTCTGGCTATCTTATCTGGCTCACCCGTCTTGGCAGCCTTTTCAGTTTCCACTGGTGACTCGTACTGAGAAGTCTGATTGTATGGAGTTAAGCCCCTGAAAGCCATATTTGGAGAGTAGTATTGACCATCATAAGCATGGGATAGTGGCTCATTGTTTGGCCTCGTCACAGGAGGTGGTGGTGGGATTGTATATACCGGCACTCCAGACACGACGAGAGGGGTGTTCCTGACCGGTGCGACTGGAGGTCGCAAATTAGAGGTACCAGGGCGGCATGGAAGCTGTAGTTTGGCACATACCCTGGTAGTAGAATGTGATTGCTCATTGTATGGAGCAATGGTTGAGTAGCCTGTGGTACGGTAGAAGTTCCTTTTGTGGGACCTTGAGGCGGAGGCTGACCGGAGACCCAAGCCTGATACACATCATAGAGTTGCTGTTTTAATCTTCTTACTTCCTCCGACTCTTGTTCAACTAGCTGACCCCGGGGGTCGTCACTGACTATCTTGATTTCATCGTTGTTAGCCATTGCTACCTTTCCCTTAGATCTGGCGAGGTAATGATGTGTTGCCAGTTTCACCACAAACTAACTACCTTAAGCTTACTATATAAGAGGCAACAAACATGTTAGGGTTAAGCATTTTACAGATACGAATTACACATAGATATGCTATGCTCCTAAATTTATCACCGTCTCTAACATGCTTTTGGAAGGCTTCATATTTTATTCCAGCTTATAAGGTTGCTGCTTATTGACGCTTTTATTTTTTCCTCCCCCTCTCTCTTTTTTTTCTTTTCACTTGCCTCATTTTGATCCCTCATTTTAGAGTCGTTGAAAAATATTTTGATCGAACCTTTTGGGGGTTGCCTACGTATCATGTCGCCGCATGAATCAGATCATTACATAGTTCAGGGACATGGCCAATTTTTTTTTTTTTTTTATTACTTATATTTACAAAAACAAAAATCTTTTTGGTTCATTTTCGAATTTTTCTAATACAAAGTCTTTTTCATTGATTTTCAACTTTTTTATACCAGACCCAAAAACAAAAATTACATAAAGACAAAAATCTAAACAAGACCAGACTCGACTAAAATAGACTTTTTAAGATAAAAAGCAAAACAACAAGACTCAACACACCAAAAGACTCTTACAGACTCAATGACAACAAATGAACAATCAAAATGGGCTGCCAAGTAAAAGAAGATTCTGATCTTTGCGGGAGAATCCACCGGCATCAATGTAGTCAAGGCACTTATTCCTGTGGCTGACCCCCAACATCGCGGTATATCCTCTCTAAATATGCAGATATGTGACGAGCGATGTTCAATGATACTTTTGCAAACTACTCAGGCGTCATTCCCTGGCAAATCCTGCAAGCTCGGGTGGTATATGTTACTACCTCGAGGATCTTTCCTTTAATGTGATCCTAAGCTAAATGAAACTCTTTATTTCTCTGACCAAGGGTCTCAGCTAGATCCAGCACATCATGCTCGCGCTCCAAGGCCATATCTCTCTGGCGCCAAACTTCTGGTGACTTACTCTCTAACCGATTGGTCATACTTTGGTAGTGATGTCTTTCTATTTCAAACTCTGCGATCTGACACTCCTTCCTTGACTAAAATCCCCATATCTAATCCCTTAGACCTTGGATTAATGGAGCAAAACCTCTGCGTTCATGATCACGGACCACCTTGAACTGGGATTCTTGTTGTTGAGCGGTAATGGTCACTTTTTTCTGTCTTATTTGAGCTTTGAGTGCTCGCCTCTCTTGTGCCCACTAAGCCTTTTCCCGCACGAAATAAGCCTGTTATATGTCCATTGCTGTCTCCAGAATGCCTTTATCTTCTTGTAAAATGTCAATACAGGATTGGTACTCTTGTGCCACTTCCCTTTCGGCTTCTCTAACTCTGGCCTCAATCTCCTCCTCCCAATCAAATGCATTCCATATGGATATTTCTGGCCTTTGCTCCGGGATAGACTGATTGTGAAACCACTCAAGGTATGTGAGGCTTACCTCCCCTCGTTCACGATCAGCTACCATCTCATCCAAGTCGGAAAATCAACTACCGAACCATACCTTTTGTGCATATGACTCCCTTGGAAGTTCCTCTCCCTTAAATTTCCACACAAACGGACGCATGTCTTCAATCTGGGGCCTCTTTTGCTCTCTCTCCCTAGCTAGCACATGACACGTAGGGATGTGTAGGGTTCGAAACCTCTGAAACCTATGAGTATAAAGAACGGGCGATACGTCGACATATGCATGACCCTAGCAGTAGGGAACCAATAATAGTTCCAAGTTATTCTATCAGTAGTTAATGAACCAAGTAACGTCCGCCAGACCCTTACCCCCTCTCGAAGATTATGACTCGCTACGTTGTTTGGGTGATATTCAATGTAAATCAGCCAATGATCACTGAAATTTACTACTATTGGATGATGATAAATGTGCTCTATGAACCACATCTGCAATAGAATGTTGCATCCCTCAAAGTAATTTTCACCCACTTGGCAGCGTGTCAAAGCTCGAAAAATATCTCCCAAAATCATGGGCAGAATGGTATAATCTTTGCTACTTTGCAAAAATGAGACTACCGCAGCCAATCGAATTTTGATGCGCCCACCATGCTCTGGAAAGACCATGATCCCCAGAAATGATATCATAAACGCGAAGATTCTCAACTCCCTTCAGGCGTCGTAATTCAATTGGTTGACGAATTCGGTGTCCGAGACGGTCTCAAAACCTTTCTCGTCTCCAAATATGTCATAGAAATATTCTAACGGAACCCAACCTTCGTTTAAGTAACCCATTGGAATTCGATGGAGGCATAACTTCTTCAAAAATTGTTCACACCAACTTTTCTCGGAGCCGCATGCTTTTTCCCACGAAGGTCTCTCCCTAATCCAGTTAACCTACCTAATTCTTCCAAATGTAGGCGCCATTTCACAATCTCTGAACCTGAAGAAACTATTTACGGGGTCCCAAAAACCCATTAGGGCCTCGATTAAATTTCTGTTGGGCTTAACTCCCATGATGTTTGTGAGGAACTTGAGGTGCTTAAGAACTTGATTCTGTTCCCATGTGGCAAAACTAGCCCACCAATTACTGTGATTACTCAGGGTATTTTCTCCGATCAAGAACATAGGAGATGTTTTGTCCCGTACTCTTTTCTGACTACTTCTTTGTGGAGAAATCATGGTAAACCTAGAATGTAAGGCCCCGTAAAACTTTTCCTAAAAACCTGAATTCCGTAATGCCAAAGTTGGCGTAGAGGTTAAGCTCGCCGCGATTCGGACTTTTTGGATTGAATAGTGCGGTGGGGAGTTGAAGGAAATGTTGGGCAGAAGTAGGCATTTCTGCGGCCCATTTTGCGGCCGCAAAACCACTCTGCGGACCGCAGACTGGTCGCAGAGTGGGGCAGTTTTCTGGGGCAGTTTTTATGTTAATTTCGCGGCCATTATGCGACCGCATAACCATTTCGCAGGCCACACTCTTGTCGCATATCCCGCTTTGGGATTTTTCGGATGGAGGTTTTGCGGTGCACTATGCGACCGCAGAACCGTTCTGCGGTGCATTATACGACCGCAGAACAGGTCTGCGGGCCGCATAGTGACCGTAAACCCGGTCAGTTTTTTCTAGTTTTGGCACCCCCAATTCCGCGGTCATTTCGCGGACCGCACAACCATTATGCGGTCTCATATGCGACCGCAGAACCTATTCCAGAGCTTCATATTTGGGGTTTTTAAACTCGACCCTATTCTATTAAAACACACCCCATAAACCATTTTGATCACATTTCTGATATTTTAGAGTGAGAGGGAGAGTTCTTAGAGTGGGGGAGCAACCTTTAACCATTATCCATCAATTCTTGCTCAATCATTAAGGATTAACATGTCCTAGCTCTCAATTTTGAAATGTTTCAAAAAAAATAAGGTAATTAGAAAGGAAATTATTGGGTATGGGGGTTGTTGTCTTGCATGCATGTATCCTTGAAGTATGTTGGAAGGTTGTGAGCTAAAAATGGTATATAGTGGGTTGGGAAATGATGGAATATTCCACAAAAGAACCTTAGAACGCTAATGCACACCTAGTGTTTGATAAAATGCTCAAATGAGTTAAAACCATGATCATCTTCCTAATTTTTGGTTCAACTTGTTATATTTCTAAAATAGATTAAAGTTTTTAAGAATCTCGGATCATTTTAGAGTTTGAGAAGCTCAATTGAGGTATGTTGGCTAAACCCCCTTGTTCTTAGAATCGAATCCCACAGTGTTCATATAATTGGAGCAAGTCCTTAATCATTATTGAATTGGCTATTCCTAATGTGGTTGTGTTGAAGGATGTTTGTTCAATGTTTATTCTAAATGCTTCATCATATCATTTTGCTATTTGAGAATATGTTCAAAATGTGGAATATGTGTTAGGAATGTTAAAACTTCATGTCAAGGCCGAAATAAAGGTTGTTATACCAAATTGCATGAAAGGCCTCTATGTTCCTAAGATTTCCCAAATTGCTCATATGTGAATTAATGTCTTGAATGGGAAGACCTATTGATGTTGATAATGATAATGACATCTGAATATGGAAAAGAGAACTGGAACTATGAAATACGGTCAAGTGCCAAGAATGACTTTGTAATTGTGATCACTAGTGCCAATGAATTGAAAGTATATGAAAGGAGTACGATGTGAGATGATTGACTGAAAAAGGTAATGTCTCAAATGAGATGGCCTAGCCGATCGGGCCGATATCGGACTCCGTATAAGAAGATGGTGGTATTGTGGATGAAATTGTGAAAATGGTTGATGTCTCAAATGAGATGGCCTAGCCGATCGGGCTGTGATTGGACGCCATGCCGCACACATGGTGGTACTGTGCTGGAAATTATAATGAAATTGTGGTAATGTCTCAAATGAGACGACCTAGCTGATCAGGTGGAGATCGGACTCCGTGTAAGAATGCGGAGGTATCGTGAATTATGGAATATCGGTACTAAAGATCACCCAACCCAATAATATTAAAATTGACTTAAAAACGTATATGATTCTTAACTTGTTGTTTTAATATTATTTGAAGCCCTTATTGAATTCTTGACTGTTCATCTTGTATTATTATTCATTCTATTGAGTTGGTGTTTAGCTTTACATACTAGCGTTATTCGACGGTACTAACGTCCCTTTTGCCGGGGGCGCTACATCTTTAAATGGATGCAAGTGGTTACATAGCAGACAATGTTGATCACAGATAGTGCTGCATCCTCTTCTCAGCGGACTTGGTGAGCCCCATTTCATTCCGAGGTCAAGTATTGTACCTTTTATTTATATTGTGGTCACCTTTTGAGGTATAACCGGGGACTTGTTGCCGGTACCATCTTTACTCTTTTTTGTATCTTTAGAGGCTCCGTACACACTATGTGGGTTGTATATGAGTGTTGGGAATGTTAAGTAAGTTATGTTGTGTTTGATCACTTGTTCCGTTCAGACTATGAGAATATGTGTATTTTGAGATTGAAAGGCGAAATAGCTAATGAAACGATTTAGGATTGCATGAATGAGCTTCCTACAGTTTAACTAATGAAATCACGTCTTTTCTTGATCATGGGTGAATTGGGTAGAAAGTATCTAACATGCTTGCTCGGCCGGGTTCACTCGGTTGAGCGCCGGTCGCGCTTCCCGAGGTTAGGGCGTGACATAGAATAAGACAAAAAAGGGTCAGAACTTACCAAAACTGTATGCAAATTCTGATTTTTTGTAAGTGTCAATTTAGGACTCAATCTATTTTTTATTATTTTTTTTGAAATTATGAGACACGAAAGGTGAAATGATAAAAGTAGGAAAAATGACTATTATTACGAAAACGACCCTTAGATACCTCCACAGAAGGCTTAAAGGATGTCTCGGCAAAAACGGCCAAACATAGGGACAAAATAATAAAAAGTAGACAAAATAAATAAAATGGCTATTTACATGAAAATAACCCTTCAGTACTCCCAAGAGAGGTTCAAAGGCTGTCTCGATAAATATGACCAGACAAAACTAGATAAAATGACCATTTTTATGAAAACAATCCTTCAGTACTTCTGTGGAAGGTTTAAGGCCGTCTCGGCAAAATAGCCGGGCAAAACTAGATAAAATGATATTTTTTGCAAAAATAACCTTTCGGTACTTCCGTAGAAGGTTTAAAGTTATCTTGGCAAAAATGACCGAATATAAGGGCAAAATGATAAAAGGTGAACAAAGATGGACAAAATAGCTATTTTACAAAAATGGCCCTTCAGCACTTCCGAGGAAGATTTTAAGGTTGTCTCGATAAAACGGCGGGACAAAACTAGATAAGATGGCTATTTTTTGTGACAATAGCCTTTCGGTACTTCCGTAGAAGGTTAAAAGTTGTTTGGGCAAAAATGACCGGACATAAGGGCAAAATGGTAAAAGGTAAAAAAAAAAGAGGGACAAAGTAGCTATTTTACAAAAATGGCCTTCCAACACTTTCGAGGAAGATTTTAAGGTTGTCTCGGTAAAACGGCCCGATATAAAGGCAACACAGTAAAAAGCAGACAAAAACAGACGAAATGGTCATTTTTACAAAAAAAAAAGCCTTTCGGCTCCTCCGTGGAAGGTTTTAGGTTGTCTCGGCAAAATGGTCGGACATAAGGATAAAATGGTAAAAAGGTGAAAAAGAATGGACAAAGTAGCTATTTTTACAAAAACGATCCTTTAGCACTTCCGAGGAAGATTGTAAGGTTGTGTTGGCAAAACGGTCGGATACGAGGGCAAAGCAGTAAAAGGTGACCAAAAATAGAATTTTTTATTTTTTTCAAAAATTTTATGCACATGCGTAATTTTTATGCTTCTTTTTTTTTTTTTGAAAAATATAGGCCGAACCCGATGGAGGTTGCCTACGTATCTCACGGGGTAGTGAGAATCAAACCCACAGAGTTCGATAAAACCGACTATGTTTTCTCTTTTTATTTTTTATGAAAATTAATTTTTAAAAACCATACGCACTAGACCACATCAATGTTTTAGAATGACGAACATTTGTACTGAAATTGGGAGAATGCTTCTTTCTTTTTCTCTCTCTAATCATTCAACTAATCTATCCTAAAGTTGGTCGACATGCAAGCCTCCCAAATAATGTAACAGGTAACACATAACATGAACATAATGGTCTCAACAAGGTGTCTGACCTAAAACAGAACCCGGCCCCTGTGCCGAACCCTGCTAAGTCAAATGCACATGATGCAAATAAAGCGAACCTACTATGGATATCCGGCATGAGGTTTGTTCTTCTAGGTTTAAATCCTGTTGGAGAAAGTATCTAGACTGGCTTACTCGAGCAGACAAATCGAGCCGAGTAGGGTCATCGTACCGGTAGCATTGCTTTTCGGCTTAGCTGGTGGTGCTCCCCACCTAAAACATGTGTGACTAAAATCCTTCACCGGGTGACAAGCACCTTGGCTATCTCAAAGAAAGCGGGCTATTCAAGCAAATGCCCAATTTAATTTCAAGAAAACTCAGAAGAGTATGTGAGAAGACAATTTATATGTACAACTCAACAATATCAAAGCGATAAAAAGCGGACAAGTAGCACATTAGGCCCAAATAAATCATAATATATACAAAATTAATAAAGCCAAATAAAAGTCAACATGTACAAGCTCAAATATTTGAATATTCCCCATTAGAGTCGCCAAAACTGTCACACCCCTTTTCAACCCCAAAAGATATATATATATATATATATATATATATATATATATATATATATATATATATATATATTATGGATTGTCGTGGGTTAAAAGATTTTTTTCATTTGAAATGACAATTTTGAGTAAGGATTATTTTATTTACAGAGTCACCATTTGGAATTAATTTTTTGGTGTTCCAAGTCATCTTTTATTTAAATCCCTAGTCAAAGGAAGGTTTGACTCTATTATTATTGGTCTGCAAAAACAAAGTCCAGGTAAGAAATTCTGTTGACCGGGGAGAAGGTGTAAGGCATTCTCCGAGTCCCGCGGTTCTAGCACGGTCGCTTTATTGACTTAAACTTGGCTTGAATTAATTTTGGATAAACTTTGATTTATATGATTTTCATGTTTTTCCTATGTCCGCTTTTATTGCTTGATTATTAAAATTATTAAAGAATGACTTGGATAATATTATGTTGTCATAACCATGCTACGCAAGCGAATGCGTGATCGAAAATAAAATTAATTAATTATCATAATTAAGCCTCGCAAGCGAATCCGAAATGGTGACAATTAATTATTTGTAGTATTTTTGAGAAATTACTACATTTATGCTTGAGGAAATTATTAAATGTCCCTATCGCGCTACGCAAGCGAATTCACGATTATAGCAAGAGATTAATTAAATTAGGAATTAATTAACCAATTGAGATTATTAAATTAATTTATTAATTATTAAACACCACGCTACGCAAGCGTGTTCGTGAATAAAAAAGGTTGAAGCACGCCTACTAGTAATCTAGCATTTAAAATTAATTAAGTATGATTAAGTTATTTAAAAGAAAATTAGATTATTAAAATTTTATGACTAAAAAGGGGGTTGGCCAACTCTTATTTAAATATGTGCCAGCTTAGTTTATTTGAGAAATGAGCCAACTTGAGTTTTATGGCAATGGAGCTACTAGGCCGTTTTTATTTAAGAAAAATGTAAGATGTGCCCAATTATTTACGAAATGGGCCAGCTTTGCTTATGTTAAAGATGGATCAGTTTTAATTGTTCAGTGTCAAGAATTGTGTATACAATGGGTTAGAGAAAAAGTCTCCTACTTCTCTCTAACAAATCCCCTTCCTCTCGAACAATATCAAACCTTTCCCTAAATCTATATCAACCATACCAAATCCTAAGCTCAGTTCTCATGAATCTTCATCAAGCCCCTCTACTATGGACCTAGAAATGACTCAGATAAGACCCAGCAATGTTGGAGAAGAACCTACTCCACCTTCCACCAATCCCAAACAACAATAACCTTATAAAAGCGAGGACAACAGTAAAGATTCATAAATAAATAAACTAATCTCTAACACCCTAAGTCAGTAAGACAAGAACCAAATAATAGTTTAAAAGAATGTGGGCTACTATGATTCATAGGATGAGGTTGAAAACCCTTTTGACTCTGACGTAATAGAAAATATTTTTGACTTGGACAATTTTATTCCTATTACCTCCTCTGATAAGGAGCGCATTTATAAAAACTGGTCGAATACCCTGATCATTAAAATTTTCGGAAGAAGGGTGGGATTCCTATTCCTACAACAAAAACTACACGCGATATGGAAACCTTCCGAACAAATCTCTCTTATTGATCTGGGTTATGACTTTTACCTGGTAAAATTCAATAAGAAAGAAAACTACAACAAGGCACTACACGAGGGTCCCTGGTTTATAGGCAATCAATACCTTACGGTTAGAAAATGGGAACCTAGATTTGTCGTCTCAGAAGCCTCCCTAACATACTCGGCAAATTGGGCAAAATTACCTGAACTCCCTACAGAGTTTTATGACTATGAAATCCTACATAAAATAGGAAACAAACTAGGTCAACTAATTCGTATTGATGCATGTACCTCCTCAACTATAAGAGGCAAATATGCAAGAGTCTGCATTTTAGTCCCCATCGAAAAATAATTAAAAACACATATCATTTTAGGAAAAAACTACTAAAAAGTTTCATATGAGGGATTCAATCTACTATGCACAAATTGTGGAAGGTTGGGGCATGTCCACCAAAGCTGTCCCAATACTGGCTAGGTGAATGACCAAAATAAACAAGGAACGAACACGAGTTCTCAAGATATCCTCTCCTTAACCAAGGAAATTGACCAATGGACTATTGTCTCGCATCAAAAGAGACCAAGGAAACGAGAAGGCAAAAGAGGAAGAAACAACAAGCAGCAACATAGGCAAACCACCTCCAATGACAAAATCCATGGTATTGAAAAACACACGGCGAACCTTTGGCCACAAACAAACCATGGAAACAAGGGGAACACAACAACAACATCATCACAATCAAACGGAGAAGAATAAGGACAAGCTAACCACAAAGACCGGACGGACAACAAGACCCACCTAGTAAAAATTAAACATTACCCAGTAGGTAAAGCTCACTACCAAGAAAGGCCTATCTCACAATCTGACCCTTCATTAATTAACAACAGGGCAAATATGGCCATCACCTCTAAAAACTTTGACTTAATGCATACTATTAACCAAGAGCAAGCCCTAGAGCCAATGGATATAAACGAAAAGGCAACCAAGTTAGACAACCTAGTTCAAACTCAACCAAACAAACAAAGTACCAGTTCACCAAGACACATAAATGGTATTAAAGAGCATAAAGCCTTGCACATTAATACCATTCAATGCCATAATAAATACGAAACCCTAATGTCCCAAACCAACGACAATGATTCCAACAATCTAAATACCTTACACGCCCAATCACAAAGAACACAAACAATCGAGAGCATGGACATAGAGCAAAACCTAAATAAAAAGGATGTCATAACATCATTTAATTCTGATGGGAATATTTACCCCCATCTAATACTACCTCCTTGGAAAACAAACCTAATACCTCCCAAACTATGCAAACCCACAGTGATATAACAACAAATCAAGCCCTAATTAATGAACAAGATAAAGATATGGAAGACCCCAAAAACCCCCATCAGACGCACTAAGATACAAGAACCCTATCAATATATTATATAACCATAACCCAAACGTAATACTTACTGCTCTGAAACAAGAGAACTTTAACAACCCAAAAAGCCAAAAAGCCAAAACTTCCCACAAGCAACTACCACATGAGGTATCACATGGTGAGGAGAAATGTCTGGATAAGAGATCAACAACAACTTCCCACCCCAATCGCAACCATACCTCCCATACATCTAAACTAAAGCCACATTGTATTTACCACACTACCTATCCCACCAAATCATGTCCCATAATCATGGTTGGAATATGGGTTCATGGGCCAGGCACTAAGCATGAGTCTACAACTTAATGGTCAGAACATAATAATTCAGATCAAAAATCCGAGCTATCTAGCCCAGATAGTCACGGAAGGACTCTGGATTGGGATGGACACCATAGCTGCAAACCCATGGTCGATCCCACCCACCCAACAAATACAACTTCACTTTTATTTTTAACCAGCATGCACACACCCGTCACCTTGGAAACACCAAAATATAAACCCATTCAACAACCTAAACCCAATGAACATGAACTTACCCTTGTTCCACAGCATGCAACAACCACCAACCCCAACACCAACCTACCACAATGGGAACCCCCAGCAACCTCAGCCACCACCTCCTAACATGCAGGAGAATTAAGCCACAATAATCTTTTCACAACATGCAGCAACAACATAAGCACGTATGCCAACAGTGACTCCTCAAATTAACTTATTCAACAATAACACTATTCAAACAAAACAAAAAAACCATGACAACCTTCCTCAACAACAGATGGAAGAGGAGGAAGAAGAGGAAGGAATATCAACAACAACAAGAGTAGAGTACAGAATTCTAAGAAACCCCAAAACGCTGGCATTCAAGGAAAGAAGAGAAAAAAGATTCATCTTACACTGCCCTTAGGATTTGAGGAAATTCTCCTTGAACATCAGAATGCTAACACCACCAGCTTTCTTTAAATACAGAGTGGTGATGATCCCAACAATGTATGCTCACCACTGGTCCAATGTTGCTCATCTGAACCAGGAGGGACCTCCGAACCAATAGGGCTTAATCCACACTCAGGGGGAGAGCTCTTAAATAAAAAATAACTCCATGAATATCATCATATAGAATACGGGGGGGGGGGGGAGGGGGCGGATAATGCTGACTTTCGAAGGGCCTTCAGGTCCATGCTGGATTATAATAGGCCAGTACTGGTAGCCTTATTGCAAACAAGAATGGAGGAACATCACACCATTAGGAATGACTTTGGCTTCGACAACCTTATACAGGTAGCTGCTCAAGGATACTTAGGAGGGATCGCTATTATGTGGAAGAATGGAGATATAATAGTGAATAAAATTGGCTCTACAGATCAAGAGGTGCAAGCCATGATAAAGGTACCAAATAACCCTAACTCTTGGCTTTTATCTACTATCTACGCTAGTAATCTATTAGAGGAAAGGCTAACCCTATGGGATAATCTTAAAATAGTAGCAGACAACTTTAAAGGGTCGTGGCTTGTCACAGGTGACTTCAATGAAGTCACTAAAGCGGCTGAGAAATTTGGAGGGCTCCCAGTAAGTAACAACCAAATAACGGAGTTCCTAAACTGCCTAGACCACTGCAGGTTGATGGACCTAGGTTTTAAGGGTTCTAAATTTACATGGAAAAATAAAAGAAAAAATAAAAATACTCTTATTAAGGAAAGGTTAGATAGGTGCGTAGCCAACCCGGAATGGATTAATATTTTTCAAGAGGCTCACGTTACTCACCTCACTAGAACACACTCAAATCATTACCCGCTAAAAATTGACCTCACAAAAATATTTGCTAGGAGTGGGAATATATTTAGAATCAAATCTATATGGACTGGGCTCGTCCAATTTCACACCTCAATTCAAGGTTATGAAATGGTCGAATGCAATGATAGTACCCAACAAGAGTCGGGGTCAATTTTCATAGGGAGTTATATATGGGAGTTAGAAGTATATATTATAGTATATGAATTTGATTATTTCAATTTACACTTCCACAAATTGGAGTTGTTTTTAAGTCTAATTTAAAACTAAGAGTTCAAGTTGAGAAATAAAACTAAGAAATTATTTTTGTTATTTTTCAATTTTTGTAAAAAGCCTAGGGCTATGACCATCACCTATGTGTTTGCCTTATGGAATATAAACCTTAATGCTTGTTTTGTTGATCGAGGTCTATTATAGCTATCAACACTCAATTACCACTTAATACCTCTCGGTCAAAGAGTGATTTTGTCCAATTTTATTTTCTCAAGTCCAAATGAGGATTGCACAAAACGGTTGATAAAAGCTCAAATCGGGTTATTATTATCTCTAGTTTGAACCCTTTAATTGGGATTATCAATCTCTCGATTGACCCAATTTATTGTTAGCCAAGTTTTTCTAGACTAAGTTTCTCTTTCTCAAGTAGAGACCAAGTCAAATAGGCATGAACCAATATTTGCAACCATTAATTCCACAAATTAAAACATGAACAAGGCTAAATAATAAACACTCAACCATAAACAAGCATTAAATTAACGGCAAAGGGCCAAATATACCCCTCTACTTTCGAAAATAGTCTAAAAATATCCCTCGTTATACTATTGGGTTATCTATACCCCTTCAGTCATACTTTGGATTCAAATATACCCCTAATTTAAACGAAGGGACACGTGTCATCGTCCTGTTGGTCACTTCTAAATATCTCCTAATTAATTAAAAAGATCCATTATCCATACCCTAAAAATAATTATTATTATTTTTTGTAAAAATTGGAGAAAACTAAAAACAAATATTTACTAAAAACTGAAAAAAACGAAAATATTTTTGTTTTCCGTTTTTACAAAAAAACTGCTTTAGAATAAACTGAAAAATATTTTCTAAAGTAATTTTTTTGTAAAAATTGAAAAAAACAAAATTCATTTTTACTAAAAACAGAAAAAAATGAAATTATTATTTTTCCACTTTTTTACAAAAAAATTGCTTTAAAAAAAGCTGAAAAATATTTTCTAAAATAATATTTTTGTAAAAACTAAAAAAAAAGAGCTGAAAATCAATTTTCTAAAGCAATTTTTTTTGTAAAAACTGAAAAAATAAATATTTTTTTTCCAGTTTTTAGTTAAAAATATTTCAGTTTTTTCAAGTTTTTAATTTATTTAGAAAATTGCTTTTCAGTTTTTTTTTCCAGTTTTTACAAAAATATTATTTTAGAAAATATTTTTCAGTTTTTTTAAAGCAGTGTTTTTGTAAAAACTGAAAAGATAAATTTTGTTTTTTTTCAGTTTTTAGTAAAATTATTTTTTAGTCTTTTCAAGTTTTTATAAAAAAAAATTATTTTTCGGGTATTGATAATGAGTCTTTTTAATTAATTTAGGAGATATTTAGAATTGAACAACAGGACGATGACACGTGTCCCTCCGTTTAAATGAGGGATATATTTGAACCCAAAGTATGACTGCAGAAGTATAGATAACCCAATAGTATAACGAGGGGTACTCTTAGACTATTTTCGAAAGTAGAGGGGTATATTTGGCCCTCTGCCGTTATATTAAATACCCATAAGGTTTACACACTTGGGTTGGGTCACAACTCTAGTTAAAAAATCTAGCTACTCATGCTTGAAATTGAAAAAAAAGAAGAAGAAATGATAATTAAACTCATATTGCAAGATTAAAATGATAAAATCTATGTTAAAATAGCTCAAAATATGAAAAACTACTAAAAGAAATAAAGAAAAACGGCTACTGTAGCTGCTGATGTCAAAAGTTGACCTAAAATTGTGAAACTCGACTATTTATACAGGGCTAGAAATTTCAAACAAAAATATCCTTCGGGGGTTCTACGGACCGCACAATTCCATGTGCGGTCCGCACTTTTTCTTCACTTTGTCAAGACTGGAAGTCTGCGGCCGCATGGCACTCTTTCTGTGGTCCGCACTTTTACATGTGCGACCGCACTTGATCTTCTGCGGTCCGCGATTTTAACATCTACGGCCGCATAACGCTTCTTCTGCAGCCACACAATTCTTGTGCGGTCCTCACTTTTGATGGACTTGGAATGCACATTCTCTGAACTTTGCTCTTGGCCCAGCTTTTGCAGTCGCACAATTCATGTGCAGATCGCACTTTGCACCTAACTCTGCTGACTTTTCTTTCATAATCTGCGGCCGTAGATTATATTCTGCGGTCCGTACTTTTGAGCTTTTGTGCCTTTTATGTCCTCATTTTTGAGTTGGATATCATCTCGGGAGTTCATCTTCCAATATTCCTGTAATTAAGCACATTTTATTAGCTTTCGGGAACACAATTAAGCGCTTTTGGACTAAAACGAAAGCTAAAAGGCACTAATAAGTAGTCAAAATCCTCACTTATCAACTCCACCAAACTTAAGTTTTTGCTTGTCCTCAAGCAAATAAATTAGATCCTACCTCCACAAGTTAAAAGCCATTCCAGCTAATCAAAAGTGAGCCATTCATACATCAATTGGGACCAATAATTACCCACACTACCTATGAATTATCAACAAGGCAACAAGTTAAACTTTTATGCACAAATAGTTCTAATGTGACACTTGGGTATCAAGAGTTGACTTTATTCAGCAAGGAAGCTCGCTCTTTCATGTAGGTCATTGTGGATCCCAAACTCCTCCTCATCTACTCTCTGTTTGCTTATATCACTTAAGAATTTTAGCACCCAATCCAAGATTTGCAAAAGGCTCTCATCTCTATCAAAAGAATGTCACAAGTACAGCTTTAAGTACCATAGGCTTGCCCCTCATGTAGATAACCACTAATGTAATCTCACTCGACTTGAAATCATATAGGTTTTTTTCGTAGTGCAATGAAGGCGTTTGGACTAAGGTTGAATATGCTATGATAGAACGGGTTCATCTTTCCTTAAGCACTCCATTTTCTGTTCTCGACTCATACTTTGCCAATTCTTTGAGGCATTTTCTTTTCCTTGGGGGAACTAGAGAGACTTAACATCACTCTTTCTTGATCATGACATTCATTTTCTCCCTCTTTGATTTCTCCATGCTTTGCATCATTATTTTTCTTTGAAACCCTTCAACTCTTCAACTTATTCATTTTTTTTTGCATTTTTCTTTTTGTTCTTTCCTTTTCTTGCCTTTCCTTTTCTTTATTTCTTTTCTCTTCTTGTGCCTTGATACCTTTTTCAAGTTCCTCGTCTCTTCCCCAAACTTACATTTTTAGCCAATTATTTCACAAGAGTGTTAAGGAAATTTCGGGTGCCAAGAGAGGGTCACGACAAAACGGGTAAAGGCTTGTAACATGGTTATCAAATGAGAAAGGTTCGAGACTCAAATGGGTTGACTAGGGATAACAACATTGGTGGGCAATGGAAAACTTCAAACGGGTCAAGGAGAGCCTACAATCACTTCTCAAGCCAAGCAAAACTTAAGATTTCGCCTTGAAACACATTCAGGGCAAGTTCTAGACCATTCGCACGGGTATTTGGACTTTCTACAAAAATATCTCACTTCTCACGCAGCTGGATTGTTAAAGAGGATATATCGAGGGCCCACAACGACCATATTCAAGATTGAAAATCACTATGGTTTGATTAAATCACTCGATGATTGCCTAAGTCAACACAAGAGTCATAAGGTCACTAACTAGAGCTACTTCTTTCCAAAAACCTTATTTTTAACCATAAGCGCGTAGTTAAGTGTTTTGGTACCAAGTGAAGCATGTTTGACTCTTCGAGCATGACTCAATTAGGTATTTTTATTAATTACTACTACTATTATTACCTAAACACCAAAAATTGACTCAATCCCTTAAGAAGATTGTCACGCCATCCATCGTTGGGAAGAGTCACCTGGTTCACACAAAAACTACATTTGGAAAGAACCGTAGCATTAAGAAAATCAAAGACTTATTATATACTAAAACATGAAAAGAAGTTATTAAATCAAAAAGAAACTACTTAGTTAAATACTAAATAATAAGAAAACAAACATAAAAGAAGCTATAAAACAAAAACTATCGAAAGCGTAACGAATATACATAATGAGAGAGTAGAGAGAATATATACATAATGAGAAAGAAGAAGACAATAGTATTAAACTAATTATACGCCAATTGTCTCAGAATCATCAAAATATATCAAATAAACTCCACCCCCCCCCCCCCATCCCCAAATAAAAATAAACATTGTCCCCAATGCTTAACAAAATAAGAATAAAGGAAGGGTGAGAGTGAAGAAAACTCCCTATGGCTCTGTGTCCCCAGCAGTGGCACCGACATCAGCCTCATCCAATTGGATCTCAGCATCCTCAAGTCCGGGAGTGGCTGGGTTGGTGAACATCTGATGTACTACCTTGGCAGAGTCAGCAGTAGTGTCTGGCTCCTCAGACTGGCCAACTGGTGTTGTAGGTGCTGTAGGATCTGGGCCTGGGTGGTGCGGGTCTATCAGCATATCAAATGGAATGTCTCCGGCTGCTGCAATCTTGGTAACCTATCGCTGGAGCTTGTCCACTGACTTCTTAGAGGCCTGGGACTTCCGAATCTTCTTCACTTCCTTTCCCAGTTCTTCTATCACTGACCCATGCTGCACTAGAGTGGCCATTATTGTGTTCTGATTTTCCAGAAGCTTCTTCAAGGTTTCATCAACTGTGGGGGGGAATCTTGGGTGCCAGAATGGATGACTGTGCTGCAACATGACTTGATATGTCAGAAAGATTTGCAGTAGCTATCTGCATCCAGTTGTTGAGGCTCGCCAGTGTCTGGGAGACTCGCAACGCAGTCAGTAGAGCAGTGGGCATCGGTACCGGCTTCAAAGTCGAGGTGGAAGGCACTGAGGCTGAAGGTGGGGACATGCCAGCTACACTGGCTGAAGGCTCTACTGAAGTGGATGGCATATCAACTGTCTCTGTAACTACCACCGATGGGTCATCAGACTGGCCTATGGTAGTAGTCGGCTGACCCTTTCTCTTAGGGTTGTGTGCATCCATCAGAGAATACCATGAGAAAGGCTTCTTAGCCCGAACCTTCATATCAAAATCTCTTGGCTTCACCCTGTATCCGTAAGGTACTCAGTGATGGTGTTGGGATACGGGTAGGAGGTATCAGCTTGCCTGGAAACCACAATTATGTTGGCGGACATCACAACACCCACATTGATCGGGTACCTGACCATGATGGAGGAGACTAGAACTGCCCGCAAAATAGGGAGGTTTGTTTCATTCTGGCATGGGCCTAGTTTGCTGCAGACAAAGGTCTACCATCCCTTCGCCTCAAAGTTTAGGGTGTTCTGCTGAATAGGAACCCCTGCTATGGTCCATGGTGGTGGTAGCCTTGGAGCTACAAGAATCTCAGCTAGCCATGGGCGAGCTGCATCTCCCATCGCCAACTTCTCCAAGTACTGTGCAGTCTCAACATCCTCAAACCCCAAGTAGGAGTTCAATGTGTGCTGGTCAAACTGCACCTTCAGATTCCTCACTTTGGTCACTTTGGTCCCTTTCTTTATGTGCGCCACATTGGCATAGAACTCCCGGACCAGATACTCCTTTGCGTCCACTACACTCTGGGTGAACCACATCCACCCCTTCTGCTCTCGGAACTGTCTAAAAACTGCTGGATTATACTTATCAAGGTCTTTCAATTGGAACTGTCGCTCAAGAGAGAGCAACCTCACCGGCCACCACCCACGAAAGCTAGTGAAAGCACCCAACTGATAAACCGGTCCTCCCAAATCTCTTTCTTCTTCGACCTCTCAAGGCCAACAACTGTCGTATCTTCCCTTCGGCTATTATCTGAAATATCATCAACTATAGTCGCTGGTACCTCAGGGACAGGTGTAGAGGAGGGCTCCGAAGCCTGACTGGCACTCTCCGAACCCTCGGAGGTGCTATGTGATGTGGAAGGCTCGTCCCGGAGTTGATACCTCTCCGGTGGCTTTGATTGGATAGTCGGCTGCTCTTGAACTGAGTTGCCCTCCGATGCTTTACTAGATGGGGCATATGAACTAGATTCGGAGGGCTCTGCATTTCTTCCTCGGCCGACTGTAGCCTTCTTTGTGATTATCTTTTGGAGGGCGAGGGATAAAGTACTTTTGCCTCGGCCTTTGGAAGGTTCACCCCTCCCCTTTGAAGTATCTCCTCGGCCTCGAGATCTAACCATTTTCGGTAACAAGCAATAGCAGGTGTCAGTTGTAATTCAAGTGTAACATACAAGAACACACCAGAGAGATAGTGAACACACAGTGTAAAACATGCTTGCAAGGTAGGGGAGTGCGGACCGCACAATTATAAGTGCGGCCGCAGGCAGGGCATTGCGGACCTCACAATTTCTTCTTGCGAATGCAGAACTGGATTTGCGGTCCGCACAATTATTAGTGTGACCGCAGATCTAGAGTGCGGTCCGCACATTTTCTATCGAGGCCGCACATCAGATTCACCAAAATTCCAACTCTCTGAAGACAGAGATTGGGCTGTTTTGCGGCCGCACTCACTTTTTTGCGGCTGCGATGGAATTTCTACAGTCCGCACAATGTTCGGTGTGGCGGCAGAATCATGCTTGATCAATGTGCCCTAATCTCAACTTCTGCGGACCACACAATTTCTTGTGCAGCCGCAGATTTCAAAACATTTACGAGCAGAATTTCTAGGGTTAACAATTATTTTACAAATTTGAAATGGTATTAACAATTAAGCATGAAAATCAAGTTACCCATTCCTCATAGAGCAATTATCAGTTGACCCAACATAGTTTAAACCCCACATGGTTGTAAAATTTAAATCTACTAACAAATGGGCTAAAACTACCCAACAAATTGTAAATTAAACTAAAAATTTAAAACAAATTCTACAAGAAACTGAAGCATACCAGATATGAAGTAGTGCAAATGAGTGATCATAGATGTTGATTGTATATGGCAGATGATTTAGCAGATGCTTGCAATGTTTTAGATCTTTGAGTGCTCAGAGAGGGAAAAAAATGTACAGTAGACCTAAGGTTACTATTTATATTGGACGGTCTGACTTGAGGGACAAAGGGATGAGTGCGGCCGTAGAATTCCTTTTGCGGTCCACACTCTAATACCTGGGGCTCAAAAGCCCTAGCTGATCTACGGTCTGCAGAATTTGTGGTGCCACTGTAAATTTTTGTTGCGGACCGCACATTTTGGTGTGCGGCCGCACTTTGGCCATTTCTTTGACAAACCAAACTTCAGAGAGTTTGCATTTTTCCTTTCCAATTTGTGTGGTCCGCACTGCAATTTTGCAACCACAGTTCCCTTTTGATGTAGCAATCACAATTGTGCGGTCCACACAATATACATGCAGTCCGCACTTCTTTCCACACTTAGCCAATTTTCTGAGCATAGTTCCTGTAAAGTACACTCATCCCTGCAATGCACTTCAAATCCAGTTAGTACAAAAATAACACCTATCTATAAAAAACGAAAAGAAAAGAAAAATAAACATGGGTTGCCTCCCAAGAAGCGCCTGATTTAACGTCGTGGCACGACGTAGATTGTCATCATTTCAAATGAATAACTGCCATCACGTGGGCATCATCAACTTTTCCCAAATAATGCTTCACCCGATGACCATTTACTTGGAATACCTCATCATTTATTTTCTTCAAGTCCAAAGCACCAAAAGGTGTCACACCCACAATTTCAAAGGGACCACTCCACTTAGATTTCAGCTTTCCGGGAAACATATTCAACCGTGAGTTAAACAACAAAACAAGATCGCCCACCTTGAACTCCTTGTTTCGAATGTATTTGTCATGAAGGTACTTCATCTTCTCTTTGTACAAGGACGAACTTGCATATGCATGGTACCAGAACTCATCCAATTCATTCAAATATGCAACCCGCAAGTTAGCGGTTGCATCCCAATCAAGATTCAACTTCTTTAAAGCCCACATGTCTTTGTGCTCAAGTTCTACCGTAAGATGACAAGCTTTGCCAAACACCAACCGGTATGGAGATATCCCGATAGGAGTTTTGAAAGCAGTCCGATAAGCCTATAGTGCATCATCAAGCTTCTTTGACCAATCCGTCCAGTTAGCATTCATTGTTTTGGACAAAATATCTCCCGGTTGAAGACTTTCACTTGACCACTATCTTGTGGATGATAGGGAGTCGTAACTTTATGAGTGACACCATACTTGCCAACCAAAGTGTCAAAAGCCTTGTTGCAAAAATGCGACCCCCCATCGCTTATAATAGCCCGCAGAGTACCAAATCTTGTGAAAATATTCTTCTTCAAGAACGTCACCACACTTTTCGCTTCATTGTTGGGTAGAGCAATGGCCTCAACCCACTTAGAGACATAATCAACTGCGACCAAGATGTAGGTGTTTCCACAAGAACTCACAAAAGGTCCCATGAAGTCAATACCCCACACATCAAAGATATCAATTTCCAAAATGGTAGTGAGAGGCATTTCATTCTTCTTTGAGATTCCACCGGCTCGTTGGCATTCATCACATCTTTTCACCATATTACTTGCATCTTTGTAGAGAGTGGGCCAATAGAAACCGCAACTTAGCTCTTTGGTCGTCGTTCTTGCTCCGCCATGGTGACCACCATAAGGCGAAGAATGGCAAGCCTCAAGAATAACATTTTGCTCTTCTTCCGATACACATCTTCTAATTACCCCATCCGTACAAATACGAAAAAAGTATGGCTCGTCCCAATAATAATCTTGACAATCACGTTTGATCTTCTTCCTTTGATTTGAAGAGAACTCATCCGGGGTGATTCCACACACAAGGAAGTTTGCTAGATCTGCGAACCATGGAACCTCCTTCATTGAAATAGCCAAGAGTTGCTCGTCGGGGAAGGAGTCATTGATTTCAAGGCCATCATGCGGCCTCCCCTCCTCCTCCAAACGAGACAAATGGTCCGCCACTTGATTTTTACTCCCTTTTCGATCTTGGATGTCAATATTAAACTCTTGCAACAATAGCACCCATCTCATCAACCGAGATTTTGAATCTTTATTGCTCATAAGATAGCAAAGTGCCGCATGATCTGTATGAATAATAACCTTTGACCCATCAAGTATGGGCGAAACTTCTCAATTGCAAACACAATGGCAAGGAGCTCTTTATCTGTAATGGTGTAATTGACTTGGGAATCATTCATGGTCTTACTAGCATAGTAGACCGGATGAAAAATCTTGTTGATATGTTGCCCCAAAACTGCCCCAACCGCTACTGTTGATACCCAATTTTGCCCTCATATTTTTCAAAATACATATACACTTTCAAAATAGCATATTTGCATCAATATTTAGTTTACAAACCTATACAAGCATTTTCTATAATTTTTCATAATTGTTTAGATCTTTAAATTAATTTTCTTGCATTTAAATAATACAAATATTTAGTAATTATCCCTTTAAATTATTTTGTGATGACTTAGTTACCTAAAATTATTTTTTTTGCACATATAATATATATTTTAAATATTTTATTTTATTTCATATAATTACATTAGCATTTTTAAACTATTTATCTAATTTTGCCATAATGGCCTATATTCATACATAAAGGCTCTTTATTCTATATTATTTATGTCAAAATAGAAAATTTATATTTTTATAATACAAAGTTATTATTTTAAGCATTTCAATGCATAAATAATATTTGCACTCATTTATTAAGCATTTTCCATAAATTATTTTGATAAATTTTGAGGTATTTAATTAATAGCCCAATTTCTTACCTATTTTTCGGACCCAATACTACCCAGACCTTAGCCCAATCTACCCAAACCTTAGCCCAATTACCCTAAGCCCAAAACCAAAATACCCCTTTTAAAATACCCAGCAACCCACTACCCATACCCGTTTAAACAACCCGCCCAACCCCATTCTCTCATCTTGGCCGTTGATCTCACATGATCAACGACCCCTAATAAACCAACCCCTTTTAATTAACCCCAACCCAGAAACCCTAACCCCATTTCCCCTGAGATGCCGCCCCTATTCTCTCTGCCTCTCTCATCTCTCTTCTTCTTTGATTAAATCCTAGCCGTCGTAACCCTTAATCCTCTCCGATTCCGACTCAAACATGGAATCAATCCATGATCTACTTACCTATTTTGTGATACTCTATCATTATACGCGTGTTTATGGTGTTAGTTAGTTCTTGCCTTATTTTTGGCAAGAACTACTTCTCAAGAACGGACCGATTTACTTTGATTCTGTGAAGATCTGGACGATTTTTCGTCTATATACATGTTATACTGAACGATTCTTGCATTATTGGTTCGATTCAAGTCGTCAGTCCCAACTAGGGTTTGAGACTTCTTTTTTTCCTTTACTGATTTTCGACTGATACTCTTTCCTTTATCGTGTTTGACCGATATTTTTCTTATTCTCTGTTCAATCTATTATATTCTCTTATTTTAAGTGTTATTTGCATGTTATTTTTCCTTATTCTCCGTTTAATTTACTGAACTTCCTATTCTATGTATTATTTGCCCTAAATTGACTTTAATTGATTCTGGCATACCATATTTTCCTTATTATGTGTTTAATTTACCGTGTTTTCCTATTTTATGTGTTAAATCTGCTACTATATAAACCCCTCCCCTAAAACCCCTTGGGGAGACCGGGGGAATCACCTAATCACTGCTATTATTCTCATTATTCTCCTTTTTCACTTACTCATTCACTCTGTTACACTCGAATATTTTGTGAAACTGTTGAATTCTGGGCCGGCTGAAAGCCAAGGCCATTAAACGACCTCCTCCGGTGCAAGCACTACTCAGAGCCCTTCTCGAGGCTCTTGTGAACTCTGAAGCATCGGAGATCTGGGGTTCTTGCTATTAAGCTCTTTACTATTCTTTTGCTCGTATAATTTTGCTACTGGTTAGTGCTTTTAACCCTTGCAATATTAATTTTCTTTCTTTCCTTCTGCGTGCCTATATGTGTTTGTACTATATGAGTATGATTTAGCTGTGAATCCCTGATATTGCACTGTTATGATAATGCTCAATACTCTTTTGTCATCCCATGATAGTTGAATGCATGAGATAGTTTACTGCTTTGTCCTTAGTTTGTGTTAGGTTGGTATGTGTTCTTCACTATGGTCTGCACTTCTATGTTATTTTTTTGTTTTCTTGTGGAATCAGTTCTGTACCTCTAGCATCTAAATATGTTTCAGTTTTGAGTTTCAATGCATGCCTATTTTGATATGAATCTGACTGTTGTGACTATATGTTGTTAGTTATAAAATTTCTTCATACCTTGCTTTGGATACTACTATAACTCTATGGAAACTTCCCTTTACTTTGAATGAATCATTTAGTGCTGAGTCTTGTGTCTGATTGACTGTTCTTTGTGTACTAGCCATAACTATATGGAACACTGCTTTGAGTTTTACTCTAAACATGTTTTCCTTGCTATCCTGATCCCTAGCATCACATAGGATTTTAAGATAAACATTCCATTTTGCCTCAACTATGATCTTGCTTCCATGCTAATATGTTTTCCAGTCTGTTTTTGTTCATTTGATATTTTGCCTCTTCCAGTATTTATCACAATGTCTAAATACTGATTAGTATGACCCTAAGATGCATGTTTAGCTTAATCCGAACCTCTTAGGTTTCAATTGGTTGAATGATAATCTTTGTATATCTTGCAAACTCGTTGCTTCCCCAATTTCTTTCAATATGAGACTATCTATGTGGTGCTTTGTTGTCTTGCTGAACCTACTGGTCTGCTTAGTTGCTCTATATGCTTAACTTGGTGTAGTACTTAATTTATGTCCCTCTATCACTATCCACTTTCCTTATTTGCTACTCATGCTATTCTGAATTCTCATTCTTAGCCGGCTGAAAGCCAAGGCTATCTAGGTTCAATTGTTGACCTCCCTAGTGTGAGCACTGCTCGGGGTCCAATTGAGGCCCTTGTGAACTCTGACACACTAGGGCTTGGACCTAGTCATTATCTCAACCTCCAAAACTATCCCTAATATTCTATTTCCCTGTCATGTATTGTATATCTATATTGGTTGTTCCAAGTGGTGCAACACTTGGTGCTATGGCTCATTGAAAGGGGTCTGAACTCCCTTATGGACCTGTGATTGTGTGGTTCTTTGTTGAAGGCCTAAGTCTGCTATGGCAGAAGTTTTGAAGGCCAAGTAAGGCTGGGCATTTAGTTATTCTATTTGGGCCTACTATAGGCATGTCTATTGCCATGCAATATTACTACTTTATTATTAATTTGGGTCTGTAATAATAATCTTTGTATAAATGATTGGGGTGTTAGTAAAAGGGAATGGGTCGATTCTAATACTAACATGCAAAATGGGTAGATAACATGCCTATAGGACTTGGTAATATGTTTTCTATATGCGTTGTTCGATTACATGAGCACTGTAGAGATCATGACATTAGGGGGAGCACACACACACATTACTTGTTTACTATTAAACATGAGTTCAAATGCTATATCTACTGCTACGTGTTTATAGATAGCATGCCTATAGGAAGTGAGCACCCTTTCAATTTGCATGACTACCTTCAACTGCATTAGAAACTTGCCTATAGGAACAAATGAATTTTCCTGCAATTCACTTCAGTTATTCACTAGAAATCATGCCTATAGGATTTTGACCACCTTATTTGCTATTGTACCATATTGATCATTAGAAATCTTGTTTATAGGACTAAGTATGAATAAAACAAGCTCTGAAGTACTATGTATTAGAGATCCTGCCTATAGAAAATAACTGCTCGTTATAATTGGTTAATGCTAGACCATTCAAAAACTGCTTCATGCACGTCGTACAAATAATTCTGCGACTCTTTCCCTAGCAGATTCTGTTGTACCCAATTGCGTAGATCACTTAGGCATCGCACATATAGGATTGGTAACTTAAAACTCTCAACAATAAACTTATGATACTCGCATGATTCTGTCTATAAGCTATATCCTGCATCCGAAATTACTTGCATATTTTGATCGCCTAGAAAGCATGTCTATAGGATTCTGCAAATTCCTGATTGGCATATGTGTTTGCGTGCATTTACTGCTTAAGTGCGGAGGCAAACTTAAGCCCTTTTTATTGCCATATTTGAATCCAATGTATTTTGTATGTCGCATAGTTTTATCATTTTGAGCAGCCTAAGTTTAAGTCTAGAACCACCCTAAATAGAGGTCCAATTCCCTCCTGGACCATAGGTATGGGACGGGTAGTGCACGCATAAGGTATGGCTTATAATTGAATTAGTGCACTTTAGGTAACAACTTTAACATAGTAATCGGGTAGCAGGAGATGATAGTTTGTGCCCGCTGAATAATATGAGTAACACCCCATCTTGAGGGAGTTACGAAGTATTATTTATGTTGCACACGGTGATTCTTTAGGCTAAAAAACTTAGTACCCCCTCCTCTTTATATGTTATTAGATCTAAATAGTTGTATCCCTATACTCGCACTAAGATCTGATGTTGTAATAAAGTTCTTTGACTTCTGAATTCCCTTTGTTTATTTGATCACCTAGCTTAATCGTAATCTACATAATCTTAAGTTCGATCGGGACCCACAGTTATGGACCTCGAGGAGTGCCTAATACCTTCTCTTTGAGGTAACTTGAGCCCTTATCCGATCTTTGGTGATGCGGACTAGTTAAAACAAAGTTATCTGCATAATGGGTGCCCTAACGCACCTTAAAAATTGTTAGGTGGCGACTCTCCTCTTTTAATTACCTTCCTTTAAAAGAGTTATCACACGTCGAGTCCCCTCTCTCGTGTGGTAAATGGGGCGCGACAGCTACATCACTAGCATCACATATGAGCTCAAAAGGAATACTCCAATTAGGAGCGGTGATAATGGGAGTGGTTATCAACTTGAACTTTAGCAATTCAAAGGCTCTCATGCAATCATCATTGAAGTAAAACTTAGCATCTTTCTCTAAGAGCTTGCACAATGGGTTCACTACTTTAGAAAATCCTTTATGAAGCGCCGGTAGAACCTCGCGTGACCTAAGAAACTTCACACGCATTTCACTGAAGTTGGAGGTGGAAGTTTAGAAATCACCTCTATCTTCGCCTTGTCGACTTCTATGCCATTCTTTGAAATCTTGTGGCCAAGGACAATGCCTTCCTCAACCATGAAATGGTATTTCTCCCAATTCAACACCGGGTTGGTTTCTTCACACCTTGCCAATACTCTATCCAAATTTGCCAAGCAATCATAAAGGAAACCCCGACTACCGAGAAGTCATCCATGAAGTCTTCAAGGTAGTCCTCTACCATATCCGTAAATATTACTATCATACACCTTTGAAAAGTCACCGGTGTATTGCATAAGCCAATTGGCATCCGCTTGAAAGCGAAAGTGCCATAGGGACAGGTGAAAGTTGTTTTCTCTTGATCTTCCGGGGCAATAAGGATTTGGTTGTAGCCCGAATATCCATCTAGAAAGCAATAGAAAGCACGTACGACCAACCTATCAAGCATTTGATCAAGGAAGGGAAGTGGAAATTGATCCTTAGTCGTGACTTTGTTAAGCTTGCGATAGTCCATACACACTCTCCACTCGGTCACCTTTCTTGTGGGAATCAAATCGTTCTTATCATTGGTGACCACTGTCATGCCCCCCTAGTTTGGGACACATTGCACTGGAGAAGTTCACGAACTATCAAAAATGGGGTAGACAACCCCGACATCTAACCATTTGATAATCTCCTTTTTACCACGTCTTGCATAGCTTCGTTGAGTCTCCTTTGATGTTCAATAGATGGTTTGGTATCTTCCTTCAAGTTAATCTTGTGCATGCAAAATGCGGTGCTTATTCCCCGAATAACTAATGTGGTGGTTATAGATGATGTTAAGGATGAGGAGAACAATAGAGATTTGGTCAGTGAGCTATCTCTGCCGGAAGGCGCGTGTGTGGATGGGTTGCAGGGCTTGGAGATTGGAGGCAAAGGCGGAAAGAAAAAGGAAGTGAAAGAGAAGGAGGAAAAAAGAATGAAGCGATAAGGCTACTATAGTTGAAGGTTATGTTGTATGACTGTATTAATGATTCAACGAGATAACTCTAATTTTGTATAAATTTCATGAATAATTTAGTACAAGTAGTATTAGATATGTAAAAGATTGTGTATTAGAAGCTTTAAATGATGGCTTTTAAATTAAAAAATTGGCCAACAAGACGATGACACGTGTTTCTCCGTTTAAATGAGGGATATATTTGAACCCAAAGAATAACGGAAGGGGTATATTTAGACTCATAGTATAATGAAAAGTATATTTAAACCTTTTTCGAAAGTACAAGGATATATTTGGCCTTTTTCCGCTCTAATTAAGGCTACCCTTGCAGCCATCAATAATCATGTGATGCAAATCGACGGGCTCCCTAAAAACACCACTAACAGGATCGATGCCATTTAGAGAAACTTTTTGCGGGGAAGCACTAATGAGAGGAAAAAATGTCACCTTATCAAATGGGACGTAGTAACCAAACCAAAGAGAGGGAGGGAGGGCTGGGTTATATAAATCCCATTGGAATTTTTTTTTCTTTTAAGGCTGCCTAGTACGGAGGTATTCAAGCGATAGGGGTTCACTCTGGGCCCAAATTCTCCATAATAAGTACGGAGTTAGGCACAACGTCGCTAACAGACCACACAATAAAGTTACAGGCTCGCATATTTGGAAAAACATAATCGAAGGAAAGAACATATGTGACAAAGGCCTCCATTGGTCAATAGGAGATGGTACTTCCATCAACGTTTGGGAAGATAAATGGATCAACCACTCTGAACCATTAAGAAGCCTTATCCAGGGGCCAGGGCCAGGGCCACTAAGAAGCCTTATCCAGGGGCAAGGGCCACTAATGCAGAATGAATCAAAACAAGCTCTCTCCACTATTTTACATAATCATGTTATTAACCTGAACACCTTGTCTTTCGACCTGCCAGATAGCATAAATCTTAAAATTCACAGCACTTACATTAAGCAAGGTTTACCCTCAAAAGACAAATCCAACTGGAATACCATCAACCATAACTCCTTCTCTACTAAAACGGCTTACGACCTTATCTCAAATCTCCACAAAGCCCCAGAAGAGACTAAAGATTATAGTTGGGTTTGGAAAGTTCCCACCCTCAATAAGATCAAAGCTTTTTTATGGTTGGTAGTTCATAATACATTACCTACAGCCCTCATGCTCTCAAGAAGAAACATTAGCGATACTGATATTTGTAGCATTTGTTACAAGGAAAGAAAGGATATAGAGCATATCTTCTTTAGATGCACCTACTCAAAATAAATCTGGGAGAGGGTTAACCTTAACACCAACCTGCAGCTGGGGCAAAATGATGCTAATGACACCATCGGATGGTTAAAAAATCAGCTTAACTCAAAATTCATGTTCAATGAACTCATCAGTTGGAAAGAAACCCTTCATTTTATTCTTTGGCACCTTTGGTTAGCCAGGAGTGATATCCTATTCAAAAACAATAGAACTCCTGTTCTCGCTAACCACATCATCAATAAAGCAATGGAGTTTAAGTCCTTGACCGAAACTCATCACCCAAAACTTGCCAAATCCATTATCCGTATTAAATGGGAACCCCCAGATCCTAACCACTTAAAACTCAACATTGATGGCTCCTGCATAGGAAACCCAGAAATGGGGCAGTATTGGAGGGGTCTTCAGAGATAACAACAGTAACTGGATATTAGGTTTCAACTTGACAATCCCACACGCTACCAACTTATACATGGAAGCTCTAGCCTTACTCCATGGTTTAAATCTCGCTAAGTCTAAGGGCTTATACCCTCTAGTCATTGAAACCGACTGCAAAGAGTTAATTAATATAATGACTAACAATGACTGCTATTTTCAAAATCTTGTCGATGAATGCAGAGGGCTATTACAGGAGGTGGGGGATCCACCAATGAAGCACATCTTTAGGGAGGAAAATGGAGTCGCAGATAAACTGGCAAAGCAAGGAAGTTGCTCGGACATTTTTGGAAGCTTTAAACTATTTTATGTTCCTCCTACTTTTGTTGTACCTGCTTTTGAAAAGGACAAAATGGTCTCTATGACGCCCAGATTAGTCCCCTTATGTCAACTCTTAATTTTATATATATATGTCTTCATTACCCAAAAAAGAAAGATGGATCAGTTTTGTTATTTATGGAGGTGGGCTTAGCAGATTTTATTTAAAGAAAATGGATCGGCTGAATTATCTTGTTTATGGGCCTGGCGAATTTGATCTCATTCGACCCAAATAATCTGAAATTTTCAGTTTACTAATACAACTCAACAAGACTAGTTATGCACAAATCTATGTGGCCTACTTACTCAAATCCAACTTCTCTTTTGTTAATTTCAAAAATTTATCTCTATTAAGTATTACTACATCACCTAATACTAATTTGGACAAGAATTAAAAAAGAATAATTAAACTTACACATCTCTAAATAGCCCAATTTCAATACCGAAACTAACACATTCATCGTGCCAACCTCCATTCCAATTCACTATCCACTATTATTCTCCATTTAACTTCACAAATATTTAATAAAACTAAAGTAATAAAAACTCTAAACGTGGCTATATAGCTATGCCAAACCCAACAACTAACTTCTTCTATACATTAATAAACGCATGAATAGAGACCCTACTTTTCAAACTTCAAGTTGTATTCCATCTAAACAAACTTCAAGTATTTGGGACTTCCCTTTTGAACATTAAACTCACCTAAGAATCTAATTTAGCTTTAGCATTTGTCATTCAAAAGAAACATCATGAGGGCTTAATTACAACAAGACAAATAGTGGGAAACTTCATGGCTAAACTTCAGTGTCTTATAAAGCAAAACAAGAAGCAAGCTCAAAAGTACAAGAAAAGAAACTAGAAAAAAATATATATGAAGTTACACATTTCAGATCTATACGCTATTAATAACTGATTAAACTTTAACACTTGAAGAGCTTAAATGGTCCTTATCTTTAATCATTTACTATAAAATCTGCATTACAAAGTTTAAGGGTTACTTGAAGAGCTGACAATCAAACGATAGCAAAGATGGAACTCCGAAGTATAAACTAACGAACAACATCAAACTAGCCAACTTCCAGCAGTGAAAACAACAACCAAACAACAATATTTTGAACCCGAAATGACCCATAAACTCAAACTTGAAGTTCAG
Organism: Nicotiana tomentosiformis; assembly: GCF_000390325.3. Classification (NCBI taxonomy): domain Eukaryota; kingdom Viridiplantae; phylum Streptophyta; class Magnoliopsida; order Solanales; family Solanaceae; genus Nicotiana; species Nicotiana tomentosiformis. Next base: position 191,811,347 of record NC_090813.1, on the reverse strand, counting down.
TGACTTAAAAAAAGGAAGGAAGAAAGAACTCACAAATTTTCAGTTTTTTTCAGCTTACTTTGATGTTCAGCTGATGCCTTTTTACTCTCTTTTTGTTGTGTCTTTCATAGAGTGTCCAGATTATCCGTAAGTGTGTCAAGATGTATCTTTTAAGTAGGAAAAATAAGTCCTTTTGGACAGATTTTGGTTCACCAAAAATCTGTCTAAAAGGACTAACTTTTGTGTGCCAAAATAGTCCTCTTTTCACCAAATTCTGACACAAAGTCTATTTTCCATCATGCTTAAAACAGTAAAAGCAAACTAACATGTAGCTATTTCATAATTAACATATCTAGCTTTCAGCTTTACACCAAATTAATACCACTCTATTTGATTCAAACTGAAACACAAGCAACCATGTAACTAGACTCAAGTGATCAACCAAAACATACAAACATCATTTGCTAAGTAACAGTTAGATTAACAACACTTCAACATAATTCAAAAAGCAATTTGAAACCAAACGACCTGTTTGAAAACATAAACTCATTACAACAATTGTAACAACCTAACGAGGAATTGGTTATGAACTGATCAGAACATCAAACTAACTAAACTCATAGTAACTAAACCAAACAGATAATCAAGAACAAATAAACAACAATTAACCGATATTAACTAAACTTTAAACAACAAGAATCGACACGAGTTAGTGTTTATTGAAACTAAACTAGAACAACTATCCTAATTTAACAAAATCAAAAGCACTAATTACATAATTAGAAAAAAACATAAGCATATAACACAAATTAAAACCTAATCTTAATTGCCAATTGAAAGAGAGACTACATTAAGTGTTAAACCAAGACGACTACTAACCTAATTTAAATTAAAAAGAGAACTATAATCAAATAGCATTGAAACAGTAAATAAAAAGCACGGAGAAAAAGGTAAAGGTTTTACCTAAGCGCTCGACCTTCGAACCAGTAGTACGACACAAATAGACGGTGAATCGACCTCCATGCCTCTTTTTCTCGACGACAAATGCCGAAAAACACAAACTCTGACGAACCAGAGTTGAATCCAGCACTGTGTCAAAGATAAAAAGAGACTACGTGATCGTGTTCATCCAAGACCAATGGCTCAGCGGTGGAGATGTAGCGACAATAGGGTGGTCACGGCAGTGAAGGTGGTTGGCCGGCAGTGGTGGTGCTTTCGGGGTTAAAATTGGTAGGAATGGATAGATTTCTTTCAGATTAGTAACGACTTGTCACGATCCATTGGTTCATATAGAATCCATGTCCTAGGTGTATCAAAAAACTCTATCCATTTATGTAGGTGTTACGGTGTGGGGGCGGCTAAAACTCGAGAAATTTCAAGAACAAAGTAAGCTAGGGTTTTGGTCAAGGCTAGATTTAAGGAGATTGGTTAGGATTTTGGGGGTTTGGGGGTTTGGATTGGTGTAGAGAATGAAGAGAGGAAGAGATGGTGAAATTTTGATGGTGTTTGGACGTGTGCCGCCGCCGTGGGGGGCGGCGGAGAAGTCTGAGGGACGAGAGAGAGTGAAGAGGAAAGGAGAGAAGAAGAATTATGGGGGAAATGTGGCAAAATTTCAGTCTGTATAAGTCTTAACTACCTAGTTGGAGATTGATCGTGGACCATTGGATCAAGAGAGATCAAACGAATGAGACTCAATCTTTGGGCTACTAAATGAAACGACTTAGTTTTACTATGTCGTTTAAAGACTCCAACGGGTTGGCCTCATTTTGGACCGGGTCCAGGTGCTTTTGGGCTCCGATTTTGGGGCCAATTTGGCCCAATTAGCTAATAACACAACTTATGCTACACTCTTATTCTCTTTTAATTAATTATAAACAACTAAAAAAATCCTAGACATACAAACATAATAAACATAAAAAGAAAGAAAAGAAAGTGCAAAATTAGGCATTTACACTATCGTTTAATTTATTTTTTTCCAAAGAAGTATTCGATGCAAATTATGATAAAAATTAAAAATATCATATATAGAAATCTAAATTACAAATTTATTTTATGACAACCCTTTGAAAAGTCAACTTTCTTTTTCAAACTTTGAACAATCAATTGGCTTACCAATCAAGGCAACGGTAAAAAGTTATTCGCATATAAGATGGCAAATAACTTATTATTATTGATTTAATTACATTAAAATTATAATTTTCTATAATAATTGAAAGATTTAAGTTTTAGATAGTGACAAGACAATATTTATTACTCTCATGGTCTCAAATTATGTGACACTCTTTTATTTAGTGAGCTAGTCAAACATCCCGACATAAATTAGTATAAAGGGAGCACTTTTGATTTTTTATTTTTTTTATTCGGTGTTTGATATTGGCTTTGGAACTTGAATAATCAAGATATGTGTGCGAAAATTGTTATGTATTAAATTATAAAAAATATTTGAAATAAAAAATAAATATTTATGAGCAATGTGGATGTCATTTAAAAATAAGTATCACTACAAGGGTAAAACACTCTCATAAACTTTAAAATAAATTGAAATGAAGGGAGTTTAGTCAAACACCCCGATAAAAAATGGAGCACATTCTTTTTTATTATTTAGTGTTTGATATCTACCTTGGGGCTTGAATAATTCAAATATGTGCTGGGAAGTGAGGTAAAATTTATATTTGGCAAGTACAGTGCACTAAGATACTATTATGCGCGGGGTTCGAGGAGGGTCGGACCACGAGACAATTTCATTTTTCAAGACGTTTGATTATAGATTAAGCTCTCCTTTGGATATAGATTTTGGCTACCTTTTTATAAAAAAAAAATTTAAAACATTATTTGTTCATGAAAGATGATTAGTTTTTGAATTTTTTTTTTTCAGATTTCAAAAATTCTTCCACTCATAAAACTTCAATATTTTTTCTAAGTAAAATAATCTCCAAATACAATTTTAAACTTTTAAAAATTATTTTTCACCACAAGCGTTGGAATTCTTTTTTTCCCTAATTTCAACCAAATCTATATACTCTATAAAGCTTCGAAGAATAACAAGGTTACCAATCATTGTAAAAAAATATTATCTTTTACACGGTACATTGAACTTAAACATACAGTACTCCATTTCTCATTTGCTGGGAGCTCAATAGTCAAAAGCCTTCTCTTTTGTTCTTCAAATTCTAGCAATAACCAAAAAAAAAAAGCAACACACACACCAAACATGGAGAAAATACAGCACAAGAATCTCACAGTAAACGGCATAAATATGCACATAGCTGAAATTGGTGAAGGCCAATCTGCAATTCTATTCCTCCATGGATTCCCTGAGCTCTGGTACACATGGCGCCATCAATTGCTTGCTCTTTCATCCAAAGGTTACCGTGCAATAGCTCCTGACCTACGTGGCTATGGCGACACGGATGCGCCTCCTTCTCCTTCTAGTTATACAGTATTTCATATCGTTGGTGACCTTATTGCCCTTCTTGATACTTTGCGTCTCGATCAGGTCAGAGCCGAATCTAGAATTTAAAGTATGGAGCCATTTAATATTGAATTCAACTTAAACTGTGCGCCTAATCAATTTGGGTCGAAGGAAGTGTATGTTATATTAAATGAGGATTATTATAGATAATTATATGAGTCGTCTTAACCTGATAGTGTAAAAAACTACTCATTGTCAGTGTACAAAAGTTGAACTCTTTATTATTACACATATAAAAATTGTTTGAATTCTTTATACATATATATAGTTCATATTAATTAGTGCCTCGATCCTATCAAGTCAGAGGCGCCTCTATAATTTAATGTATGCAACACTTAATATGTAGACAGTTATGCACTATTTAATACTCCATTGGATTTAACTTATATATGTATTGTCGGTATAAATAAATTTTTTACTATCAGTATTTAAATCGATATAACATTTGTTGCAGGTCGTCTTGTCAGCGTACAAAAGTTAAACTCTTTAATATTACACGTAAACAATTTGTTTAAATTTTCTGTATACATATAGATAGTTCAATTGGTGGCCAATCTAGGATCTGAAGATAGTGGTGCACAAGTACACAACTTATAATATATAGATAGGGGATGCATCAGTTAATAGTTCGAGTTTCAAGAAGTGAATGCAAGTGGATCTGCTACTTAAATGTTGAATTTGCCTGTATGAATTTGCCTTTCTTCATAATCGTTGCCCTTTTTGATACTTGAGTCTCGATCAGGCTAGAGACGAATCTAGAATTTAATATGGAGCACTTAATATCATACAAATAGAGAGCCTTCTTAGACTTTGTATGTACCTAATAGTAGTTCGAGTAATCAGACGCTAATCTAGGATCTAGAGATGATGGTGTCCCGCTAATATATAGACAGTGGATGCGCCACTTAATATATATACAGATTTACAAAGTTTTTTGTTTAGAATTTTGAATATACATATATATTTCGAGTTAAAATACTGGAAGCACATTATTACTTATATGCTGGATTTGCTTATGATTATTCAGGTGTTCCTTGTTGGACATGACTGGGGTGCTATTATAGCTTGGCACTTATGCCTTCTTCGACCTGATAGGATCAAGGCTCTGGTTAACATGAGCGTCGTCTTCCACCCTAGGCATCCGAAGAGAAAGCCTATTGAATCTATGCGTGCTGTTCTCGGGGATGATTACTATATTTGCAGATTTCAGGTTTTTTGCCGCACCTTCCTCTCCTATTTTGTTTTCTTTTAACTGTTATATGATCCTCCAATAGGTACAAATAATGTGGAAAGGGATTGAGGTTTAGTTATTGTTCGATGATATTTTTAACTCTGCCCATCCGATGCTTCACAAAGTATAGCTGGTTCCAAATTTGGATAGAAGAGGATGGTTGCCATAGATTGACAGCGAGCTTAAGAATATTCTAACTTTAACGAATTCTCTGTATAGAATACAGATGATCTATGTGGCTAACTCCAATTATTTTGGAATTTTGAGAAGTTGATTAATGTTGATTGTTGTATAATCTTCCTTGCTGCACTAGGGATAAAGTCAGGATTTTGGTGATACAATCACTTTCAATTTCTCTGTTTGAATGATTTTGCTGGACTTGGGTGTTCATATTGCATTGGTTGTGATCGAAATGAGTTTTGGGATTCAAATTTCTGTATCTGGCATTCGCTATCCGATATGGTGTATCATTTCTCTATTTAATCGACTTACATTCTTTGGATTTTGTGAATGCTATGCTATTGCTTGGTTATTAGTCCTTAAGAAGTGAACTTTTTGGTGAATAGATCATGAGTAAGAGGGAAGGGTTTTGTGCTGATACCAGTAATATGCAAGTTTCAAAAGCACCTTGCAAAAGATTAGTACTGTACTTGTCCCGGTTTAAGTGAGCTAGGGTACGGAAAAGCCATGCAAAATTGAGGTTACAAATGCTTCAATTGATACTGTTAGTTTGGTAGTTAAATAGTTACATGTAAATAACCCTAATCCTATATGTAGTAGGAGTAGAACATTATTATATATATATAGGACTCGTTGTATCATTGTCAATACATCAATAATATAAGTTTTCGGTGTATTATTTCTCACATGGTATCAGAGCGGCAGTGAGAAAACATTCGGAAAAAAAAACCCAGTCGAAACAGCCGTCGTGCTTCAATTCCGGCGACCTTTTAGGGCTATTTTTTTGTCAAAACCAATTTCCATCGCTGTTGTGCAAAAAACCAACACCACCACAAGGTCCTCCAACCCCCGACGACCAAACCCTAGCAAACACCTCCGGCAGCCGACGACTCAAGCGCCGACCGAAGGCAGTTTTTTCCGGCGAGATCTATTCCACGCGCCGGCGCGTGTAGCCCTTTCCGGCCATTTTTTCAAAACCCTTCTTTAGAACAGTTGGATCGCCCTATAATTCCGAGCCTACCCGTAATTTTCTTTTTTGATTCCGAGCACTTTGAAAATTTTCCGGCAATTACAGTATTTTTTTCCAGCAGTTTTCCGGCAACTACAATTGATTCTTTGTTTTATTTGGTGCTAATTTGCTAGATCTCTTTTCAATCCAACAATGTCTTTGGGAGTTTATGTATTTGGGTCTAAAAACACGGGTTCTGGAAGTTCTGGTATTATGATTACCTCAGAACCTTTAATGGGAAGTTCAAACTTAGCTTGGGCTTCGTCAGTCGAGTTGTGGTGTAAAGGTCAAGGTGTTCAAGATCATTTAACAAAAAGGGCTAGCGACGGTGATGAAAAGGCCAAAGCACTTTGGGAGAAGGTGATGCCAATTTCTGCTAGTATTGAAAAGCAACAAGAGCAACGACATAAGATGTTTCTAGTTCTTACACTCGCTGGACTCCCTAATGACCTTTGATTCAGTACGTGACCAGATGTTGGCTTGTCCGAATGTCCCCACAGTTGATGAATTATTCTCTCGATTACTTCGCCTTGTTGCAGCACTAAGTCACCCAATGATCTCATCACAGACACTTGACTCCTCTGTTTTTGCATCCCAGACAGTGAAAAATCGGGCATCTCAAACTATGGGGAATAGACGAGGAGGAGGTCGTTTTGGAAGATCTAGACCTAAGTGTTCTTATTGTCATAAACTTGGACACACTCGTGAAGTGTGCTATTCTTTACATAGTCAACCACCCAAAAATACTTATGTTGCTCAGACCTAGACTACATGTAACTAGGGATTTTCTTTATCTGAAGGGGAATATAATGAGTTCATTCAGTACCGAGCAAGTAAGCAGACATCTCCACAAGTAGCCTCTGTTGCTTAGACTGATACTTCTGTTGCTGGTAATTCTTTTGCTTGTGTTTCTCAGTCTAGTACTCTTGGACCATGGGTCGTGGACTCAGGCGCTTCTGATCATATCTCTAGTGACCTTTGATTCAGTACGTGACCAGATGTTGGCTAGTTCGAATGTCCCCACAGTTGATGATTTATTCTCTCGATTACTTCGCCTCGTTGCAACACTAAGTCACCCAATGATCTCATCACAGACACTTGACTCCTCAGTTTTTGCATCCCAGACAGTGAAAAATCGGGCATCTCAAACTATGGGGAATAGACGAGCAGGAGGTCGTTTTGGAAGATCTAGACCTAAGTGTTCTTATTGCCATAAACTTGGACACACTCGTGAAGTGTGCTATTCTTTACATAGTCAACCACCCAAAAATACTTATGTTGCTCAGACCGATACTACATGTAACCAGGGATTTTCTTTATCTGAAGGGGAATATAATGAGTTCCTTCAGTACCGAGCAAGTAAGCAGACATATCCACAAGTAGCCTCTATTGCTCAGACTGATACTTCTGTTGCTGGTAATTCTTTTGCTTGTGTTTCTCAGTCTAGTACTCTTGGACCATGGGTCGTGGACTCAGGCGCTTCTGATCATATCTCTAGTAATAAATCACTTTTGTCAAATATTGTGTATTTATAGTCTCTTCCTACTGTTACTTTAGCCAATGAGTTTCAAACTAAAGCAAAAGGAGTTGGACAAGCTAATCCCCTACCTTCTGTCACTCTAGATTCCGTTCTTTATGTCCTTGGCTATCCTTTTAGTCTTGCATCTGATAGTCGTTTGACTCGTGCCCTCCATTGTGATATATATTTTATTGATGATTCTTTTATTATGCAGGATCGCAGTACGTGACAGACGATTGACACAAGGCTTGAATCAGAAGGCCTTTACTACCTTAACTCACTCAATCCCTCCAAGGCATGTCTAGTTACAGATCCTCCAGACCTAATTCACAGACGTTTAGGACATCCGAGTTTATCCGAGCTTCAGATGATGGTTCCTAGTTTGTCTAGTTTATCTACATTAGATTGTGAGTCGTGTAAGCTCGGGAAACATACCCGAGCCTCCTTTCCTCGTAGTATTAAGAGTCATGCAGAGTCTGTTTTTTCTTTAGTTCATTCTGATGTATGGGGTCCTAGTAGAGTCAGTACAACCTTGGGATTTCGTTATTTTGTTAGTTTCATTGATGATTATTCAAGATGTACTTGGCTTTTCTTAATGAAAATTCATTCGGAGTTGTTTTCTATATTTCAGAATTTTTGTGTTGAAATCAAAAATCAATTTGATGTTTCTATTCGCACTTTTCGCAGTGATAATGCCTTAGAATATTTATCCTCTCAATTTCAGCAGTTTATGACTTCTCAAGGAATTATTCATCAGACCTCTTGTCCTTATACCCTTCAGCAAAATGGGGTTGCAGAGAGGAGAAAGAATAGGCACCTCATTGAGACTGCTCGCACACTTCTCATTGAATCTCATGTTCTGTTGCGTTTTTGGGGCGATGCAGTTCTCACAGCTTGTTATTTGATTAATCGGATGCCTTCATCTCCCATCCAGAATCAGATTTCGTATTCAGTATTGTTTCCCCAGTCACCCTTATACTCTCTTCCCCCTCGTGTGTTTGGGAGCACTTGTTTCGTTCATAACTTAGCCCATGAGAAAGATAAGTTAGCTCCTCGTGCTCTTAAGTGTGCCTTCCTTAGTTATTCTCGTGTTCAGAGGGGATATCGTTGTTACTCACCTGATCGTTGTAGGTACATTATGTCAGCTGACGTCATATTTTTTTGAGTCTAAACCTTTCTTTACCTCTTCTGACCACTTTGATATATTTGAGGTCTTACCTATACCGACCTTTGAGGAATTTACTATAGCTCCTGCTTCACCTTCTACCACAGAAGTCTTACCCATTCCAACCGTTGAGGAGTCTAGTGTGGCTCCTCCTAGATCCCCAACCACAGGAACACCACTCTTGACTTATCATCGTCGTCCGCGCTCAGCATCAGGCCTAACTGATTCACGTTCTGCAACTGACCCTGCTCCTACTGCGGACTTGTCTCTTCCTAGTACATCGATTGCACTTCGGAAAGGTATACGAATCACACTTATTCCTAATCCCCATTATGTCGGTTTAAGTTATCATCGGCTGTCATGACCTCATTATGCTTTTATATCTTCTTTGTCCTCTGTTTCCATCCCTAAGTCTACAGGTGAAGCATTGTCTTATCCAAGATGGCGACATGCTATGATTGACGAGATGTCTGCTTTATATACGAATGGTATTTGGGAGCTTGTTCCTCTTCCTTCAGGTAAATCTACCGTTGGTTGTCATTGGGTGTATGCAGTCAAGGTTGGTCTGGATGGCAAGGTTGATCGACTTAAGGCCTGTCTTGTTGCCAAGGGATATACTCAGATATTTGTGATCGATTACAGTGATTCCTTCTCTCATGTGGCTAAGATAGCATCAATCTGCCTTTTTCTATCCATGGCTGTCGTCGGCCATTGGCCTCTCTATCAGCTGAACATTAAGAATGCTTTTCTACACGGTGACCTTGAGGATGCGGTTTATATGGAGCAACCACCTGGGTTTGTTGCTCAGGGGAAAGTCTCGTGGCCTTGTATGTCTTGCGCCGGTCACTTTATGGTTTAAAACAGTCTCCTCGAGCATGGAATGGTAAGTTCAGCACAGTTATCCAGGAGTTTGGCATGACTCGTAGCAAAGCTGATCACTCTGTGTTTTATCAGCATTCTGCTTCAAGTCTCTGTATTTATCTGGTGGTCTATGTTGACGATATTGTTATTATCGGCAATGATCAGGATGGTATTACTAAATTGAAGCAACATCTCTTTCAACACTTTCAGACTAAGGATCTAGGCAGACTAAAGTATTTTTTGGGTATTGAGGTCGCTCGGTCTAGTTCAGGTATTGTGATATCACAACAAAAGTATGCCTTAGACATTCTTGAGGAGATAGGAATGACAGGTTGTAGACCGATTGACACTCCGACGGATCCGAATTCTAAACTTCTGCCAGGACCTAAGTTGCTTCAACATGGCAGTTTAGCTGCCGCACCCGTGTCGACACGACACTAGTATGAGTGTGGGTATAGGATCCGTACTGGATCTGGTCAAACAATTTTGGGTACTTTGACTACAACGGATGAAAAAATTCGAGACAAGATACAATTTGATTCCCGAAATCAGAACCAAAACTAGGATAAATTTGAAGAAAATAGCATGCCTTATCTAGGAAATCAATCCTTTACTTATCTACACAACTTGAGAATAAAAAAGAAATTTACATTTTATAGGTTGTACTTAAATATTCCACAAAATTTCTCATAATTCAGAGATATTTTTTTATTTTTATTTTTGTAAATTATTTAGCCGGATCCCCGCACCCGTATCCGTACTAGGATCCGTATCCTCGAATCTTAGAATTTATATCTCGAAGGATCTGACTTCTAGATCCGCACCCGTGTCGGACACCTGCACCCGTGTCCGAGCAACTTAGGCCAGGACAGGGGGAGCCGCTTAGCGATCCTGCAAGATATAGGAGGCTGATTAGTAAATTAAATTATCTCACAGTGACTAGATCTGACATTTCCTTTCCTGTGAGCGTTGTAAGTCAGTTTATGGATTCTCCATGTGATAGTCATTGGGATGCAGTTGTCCGCATTTTTCGGTATATAAAATCGGCTACAGGCAAAGGGTTCTTATTTGAGGATCGAGGCCATGAACAGATCGTTGGATACTCAGATGCTGATTGGGCAGGATCACCTTCTGATAGGCGTTCTACGTCTGGATATTATATTTTAGTAGGAGGCAGTTTGGTGTCTTGGAAGAGCAAGAAACATGATGTAATTGCTCGGTCTAGTGCAGAAGCAGAATATCGAGCAATGACTATGGCAACATGTGAGCTAATTTGGATCAAACAATTACTCAAGGAGTTGAAATTTGGTGAAATCAGTCAAATGGAACTTGTGTGCGATAATCAAGCTGCCCTTCATATTGCGTCAAATCCGGTGTTCCATGAGAGGACTAAACACATTGAGATTGATTGTCACGTCGTCAGAGAAAAGATACTCTCAGGAGATATTGCTACAAAATTTGTGAAGTCCAATGATCAGCTTGCTGATATTTTCATCAAGTCCCTCACTGGTCCTCGTATTAGTTATATATGTAACAAGCTCGGTACATATGATTTATATGCACCGGTTTGAGGAGGAGTGTTAGTTTGGTAGTTAAATAGTTACATGTAAATAACCCTAATCCCATATGTAGTAGGAGTAAAACATGTATTATATATATATATATATATATAGGACTCGTTGTATCATTGTCAATACATCAATAATATAACTTTTCGGTGTATTATTTCTCACAGATACCACTCCTAGTTTTGTATTTCTCATGTAGGATATTTTTAGACCATTTCTCTTGAATCTTGATTAATGTAGGAATCCGATCTATCTGGATCTTTTTGAGATGATTTAGCAAACATTTCTTTCTAAATTCCTTTTTGGTGGTGGTGTTTTCCCCATTTGAAAATATCATTTATGAGCTTATGTTTGAAAGCCTCTTTCATGATCAGCTAACTCTTTGACAGTCTTGTTCATTTTCTGTCAGAGTACCCAAGGGAATGAAGAGGGGTATGTGCTTTTTTTTTTTTTTTGAAATATCATTATTGTATTCTTTTCAAAGAAAATTTCGAAAATTTCTCTTGTATACTTGTTCTTAGTTGTGATGATATTCGGCTTCTGATTTTGCAAATACTGATGTTTGTTTAGGTTACTTATTTATGAGGGTCCGCTTCATTATCTTTTTCATGGTTGGTTAATATTTTGTTTTGTGATGCCCAACTTCAGTGAAATCTTGATGTTTCTCTTTTATTCTGTTTATTATTATATCTGACTTCTCTTATTGCACTTAAAGCCTTTCGGATAAAAAATGAGATTGCTTCCCCTAGGAAAGAAATGGTTTTAAAATTTCTTTAGGCTGTTTCAGAATATTACTTAGTTATCCTCATCCGATTGACATGACAATTCCAATTTTTCAACATTGTAGCTACAGAGCTCTAGTTGGCTTTTATTGTGAATAGGGTTGTTATGCTGGAGTTTAGTATTAGGCAAAAGATAGACAAATTTGATAAACTGCAGTTTTTATGAGGTGCTAATGTGAATCCTTTCTTCATTGCTGAAGATGTCATTTAATCATTATTGGCTTATCGAAAAAGAAAAATTACATCATTTTATCATCATTATAAACCACAATTTTGAATGTGTTGTATTTTTAGGAATACGGACAGGTGGAAGAGGAGTTTGCTCGTGTTGATACTGCAAGACTAATCGCAAAGTTTTTAATATCTCGTAATCCAGCTCCCCTTCGTGTATCTAAAGAGAAAGGATTTGGGGGTTCAAGTCATACTCCAATCAAATTGCCCTCTTGGTTGTCGGAAGAGGATATCAACTACTATGCAAACAAATTCAGCCAGAAAGGTTTTACTGGTGGATTAAACTATTATCGCGCAATGGACCTGTGAGTTTCCTTGTTACTTTCTTCGCTGGATGAGCTATTTTCTTAATAACTCTTAGGTTTATTTTATCTTCTTATAACCGAGAAATCCCCAAAGGCAATTGGCGCACAGTTCGGAACTCGGTGGATAATGGGCCAGCCTTCTACTCTTCTCCACTCAAGGACCAGTCTTTGTTTGCGACTGGTATTGAACCTGTGATGTGAGCCTAACCCACACATTATGTATTGCGCTCTTACCAGCGGACCAAGTTGACCAAAGCCCTGGGGACAAAATTCTTAGGTTTATTATGTGCTAACAGTTTGCGTGGCATTGTGCTTATATGAACTAAGAATTGTGCTGCATATGTGTTGATTCATAGACGATTTGCTAACGGGCAAGGGTATCAATACCCTCGATGTAAAACAGAGGGTAAAATTAAGATATTTCATGTAGTAGAGATGTATTTTTTATCTTTTCCCCGCAAAAAAAACTGACATACTTAGTTGATTTATTTATCTACTATTATGGATCAACTTAATAGTTGTGTTCGAGTGCCAGTCCAAATGCAAAGTCGGTTGAACTCAAACTTTTAAGAAGTCTATATGGTGTTAGTTGTTAGTAATAGCAGGTTAGTCACCATTTCTATAGATTACCTATTATTGTTTATCGTAGACTTACTTGTAGTAGTTACACCATCAGGTCATTTATTAGGTAATTACATGTATTATTCTGATAAAATAGTAAGTAACTTGCTATCACATAATTAATTTCTCTGATAGTGTAAAATAATCTTTACACTGTCAGTATATATAACTTAAATCTAATGTTATAATCTTATAAGTGAGCTATTGTGTAAAATTTTTTTTGCATTGTCAGTTCTATAACGTAAACTCTTATTTTTAATCATTGCAGAAACTGGGAGCTGACTGCACCATGGACAGGGCAGCAAATAAAGGTCCCGGTTAAGTTTATCGTGGGGGATCTTGATCTTACGTACAATACGCCCGGGGTGAAGGAATATATCCACAAAGGTGGATTCCAAAAAATGGTGCCATTTTTGCAGGAAGTAGTTATCATGGAAGGAGTTGGACACTTCATCAACGAAGAAAAACCAGAAGAAATTAACGGCCACATTTATGACTTTTTCCAGAAGTTCTGATTTGTCATTTTATGACGGGTACCCTCTCAATCTTGTTCCAAATGTTTTTTTATATTCGGAATAAAAGGCTATTCCTGGGGTTTGAGATCATTGACTTACTAGTAGCAAATATTATGTATCTTGAACTTCAAAGCTTATTCTAAAGAAATTCAGTTTTGTGGGCTACTGTTAATTGTTGGCTATGGACAAAATCAAACTGGTTGGACTGAAATGAAGCACTTCTATGAAATAAAAAGAAAGGGAAATCTGAATGGGATGATTATTCAATCAATCAATCAATCAATCAACTACGTTTCAATTAGATACTAGTTGGGTCTATTATATGAATCTTTTTTATCTATTTTGTTCTATTCAAGTGCGCGTGTTTAAGTGGTACCATGATAGAGTACCCTGTATAAATCTGTCTTTGCATACTGACTATTTTATTTCTTACAATCTCCAAGAAAGGCTCAATGGAGGATTCCTGAGTTCTTCCTTATTTTGTTTAACTTTTTTTCTTTCTTTTTTTATTTTATTTTAAGGTTCATTGGGTTTCATTAGTTTTGAGACACATCTCTGTCAACTAGCTGCCATAAGAAAGATAACTTCATAAGACAAACTCTAGTAGCCTCTTGATTACCAAGGCATGTTTTGAATAGATTAATAAAGAAAATGTTACACCTCACAAAGTTAAAGATTGATATGTGGGGCTTCTGACGCGGCCAATCGGTCGGTGACACGTACGGGGATAGAGGGGTCAAAAGGGGATTACACGTTTCATTAGGCTAACTCCAACTGTCTCGCCGGGTGCTGCAACCGAGGTGGGGCGACCCGTTTTGCATGTAGCAGCGGCGGAATTTCTAAACTTGGCATAATATAAAAGGTAGTGTAGCTCTTTCTCACTCATTCTAGAAGATATCACCAACATTAGTTCTCCCAAAATGCTCTCAACACCCCTTTAGAATTCCCAAACAGTCTAAGGCAAGGTCGAAAGTGAATCTAGTAGGATCTAGCGTGAAAGAGCTTGGAATCGTCATTATAATATATATTATCTTGTTGTATTGATTCTGGAGATTCGTTGGAAGCGGAGTTAACCATCATAAAAGTGTAGCTAATTTTTCAACAAGGTATGTAGGACAACTTTCTTTTTTGGCATGATTTGGTGTAAGCGTCTCCCTAAAAAATATTTTTGTGTTATAAGATTGGTTTGTTCTAAGTTCTTCCCAGAAACAGTGTTACTGTTCTCATGTATTCTTATCGGTAACATTTCTATCAAGTTTGAAGTGTTTCTAGAAATGTCATGAGATCGGAAAAATATGCTTCATCATGGGTTGGATCTTAGTATCTATGGAAATTGACTTTGCATTGCACTTTTATATATATATATATATATATATATATATATATATATATATATATATATATATATATATATATATATGAGTTCTCTATGAGGCCGGGTACGGAATGATGTGCTATGAAACACTACCGAAACCTTGTGTGGCCGGGTATGACCGAGATCTCTTGAGGCCGGGCACAACCGAGACCTCCTGAGGCCAAGTATGATGTGACGGTAGATATAAACTTTACCGAGTCCTCTATGAGGCGGGGTACGATATAAAATGATATGCCTCAAAGAGTAGCTGATTATATTATATTTAGTGCATGAGTCTCCATGGGTGGCTAACCTTTTATGAAGCTTGCATAGTTTTAAGTTTTATGGTTTATATAGTTTGCGCCCTTGGTGGCTTGTCTTTGGTATTCCGATTGAAATCATGTGTTCATATCTCTTATGTTATGTCTTTGATTTATATGCCTTCTTAGTCTTACATACTCAATACATTTTCTATACTGACGCCCCTTTCTTTTGGGCGCTGTGTTCATGCCCACAGGTGCAGATAGATCCGGTGACGTCCCTCCCTAGTAGGGTGTGTGTCCCAGTTGTCGGTTGTTGCACATCACTTCTTCGGAGTAGCTGTTCAGAAGTTAATAGGTACCGAAATGTATGTTATAGTTATTTTAGGTACAGTGGGGCCCTGTCCGACCAAGTAATGTACTATGTTTTAGCACTCTTTGAGGCTTGAAAACTAGAGTTTGGTTGTATGTAAAAGGATTGGTTATGACTTTGTTGGGTACAATTGTCAATATATATAAAAATGTCAATATTTCTTTTGCAAGTCAGTTGTACACATTTTAATTATGGTATTAGTACTTGGAGGACTCGTTGGCCCAAGTTTCATGATTAAAAAGATGTAAGCATGAACGTCGGTTCGCACCTCCCAAGGTTGGGGTGTGACAAACTTGGTATTAGAGCATGTAAGTCCTAGGAAATCTGCAAGCCGTATCTAGTAGAGTCTTGCTTATGGGTATGTCGTGCACCATACTTATAAACATGTGGCTACGAGATATCTAGGGCGAATACCTTTCTTTCTGATCTAGATCGTGCGATAGAGCTGAGTCATAAGTATTCGCTTCTAATTCCGATCTTGTTTGTGTTTATAGCGATGTCTACCACGAGATGCCAGACAATATTGAATGAAGAGGCAGGGAAGGGTACTAGTCAGGTGCCACCTGACAATGTTAGACTCATAATGAAGCTGATACTCAGGTTTCGGGGACGACACCACCACCCCCGGAACAACATTGAGAAACTAACGTACCTCCTATTCCTCCTCTGGTTTCTTCTTACCAAGATTTAGATATGAAAAGTACAGTACAGTTGTTGACCCGATTAGTGGCTTCTCAGGCCCAACGTCAGGCCCCGACCACCTCAGATAGAGCAGTCAGTACGAGAGTTCGGGATTTCATAAATTTGGACCCCCACGGTGCTCGTTTTTCTAATTATAAAGCGTGGCTAAGTGATCCAACTCACATTGGGCCTAGTGCCAGGTGGTTTGGCCAATAGTGGGCCAATAAATATTAAATGGCGACATAGATGGGGGTTTTCGAGGAATACAAATAACCTCTGGGTTTTTTCAGATTTGGCGAGCATCTAGAATAACTAGTGAGCTACAACTCTATTGTATAGCAATTGGGGCAGGAACAGATCCAAATGAGGATCCCCAGAATTTTCTAGATCAAATGCAGCGTACTTTATGAGTTATGCATGCCACTGATATTGAGTCCGTAGAGCTTGCCTCTTACAAATTGCGGGATATAGCTGTGACTTGGTATGAGACTTGAGAACAGTCTAGGGGATCTCTTGCCCCAGTAGCAAGATGGAGAGAATTTTCTGAGGCATTCTTGCAGCAATATTTGCCTGTTGAGCTCCGCCGAGCAAGACAAGAAAAGGACAAAAGAATTCACATTCTATGACTCCCAATATGTTCATTGAGAATTTTGTTTATACGCTGCTTAATAATTCAATCAATATCAATCAACTACACCTCAACACCAAATTAGATGGTATCGAGGTAATTCATACAAATATAAAGTAAAGAAAAAGACTATAGGGGTCGAGGGAGAAATTAATGGATGCTGATCATGTTTACATAACGATCCCAACTTTTTTGGGACTGAAGCATTGCTGATGATCATGTTTATAGTAAACTATTAAAGTATGGCACTCCAGTCCGTGGCAACCAATCCTCTCCAAGTAGAAATTCAGAAACTGTGAAATTAGCAGCATCAGCAGCATCAATAATATGAAAACCAGGCCAAGTGACTCTGTCACTAGCACTAGAACCTGGTCCTGTGTCATTAAACTCTGCATAATAACTTGTATTAAGTGCAAAATCCCCCGACCATTCTTTCCAACCTAATGGATTAATAAATCCATTGATAAAATTTTGCGCGTAAATAGTCCTCGAGTACTCCTTCCAAGGCCTACCAAGATATGTTTGTGTACTACTGTTGCGAAATCTCAAGTCATCTGCTGGATTTATAGTGCAATTTTGAATTGATATTCCTGTGTTTTGGTTTGGATATGTTCTGCCTTGTGCTGTTATTGCATTGAACTGATTTTCTAAAGGCAGTTTTGGATATAAGTTACAGTTTTGAAAAACAGCAGCAGCGTTACCGAAAATGAAATCTACTGTGCCATAAATGTCGCATTGTCTGTAAAATTGTCTAAGGGAGTGCACATATAGTGTGTCTTGGTACCCCTCGAAGCTGAAGCTGTAGAACGCGGATAAATCTGCACTATTTCGGACTGCAACTACTTGGTGGTTGATTGCTCCTGCTGTGTTTTGGAATGTGATGTTAACTGCTGCAAGATGTTATTACAAGATCATGCTACACTGTTGTTGTAACTTTAACATGATAATCAAAATAATTTATTCATTGTCAGTGCACATAACTTAAAACTCTAAAAAATAAATGAGTTTATGTTTTGTGCACTGACAATGTAAAAATACACTATAAGGTTAAGAGATTCATCTTATCAAGTCTGCTACGGTTAGCTGAAAAATAGAGTAATAATCTACTATAGCCAATAAAATTACACTAATAATTTAAAATTCTTTTACACTATCACACCAGCGTACTCCTCATACACACCAACACTGATATATATATATATATATATATATATAAGTAGTATGTAGTACCATCAGTTTTGTTTGGAGCAACAGCCACAGCTTCATTTATGGTACTAAAATTCCCACTTCCATCTTGATTTACAATCACAATGTCACTCACCAAAACCTGGTCATCATCGTCCTGCTCCAAGATTCAGAAATAGAGAATTAGCTTTTGTTGCTACAACCTTTTTATTCAAATAATTTCTTGTGGCTAAAAGATTGTTATTGCTATAGCAACTTCAAATTTGCAGCAAAAGCTTATGATTAACTACAGATTTTCTTGTTGCAATAAATTTGTGGCTATTTAGGTAACTATTTGTCATGCCGCTTAGCAACTATGGCAAGAATGAGGAATTAGTTTCACCAATTCAATTTTCCTGATTAAGAAATTTTACGAAATTGTAAACAGCCATAAAATTTGTAGCTACTGTAAGGGACTAGTTACGATCTTCATATCGGTAGTTGAAGAATTGTTGTTGTATATACATAATGTTGTTATGTAACACTCGTTATCAAGTCTAATATCGTAACCTGAAAAATAGAGAAATAATCGGCTACAACCAGTTAGATAGTGTAGAGTATATATGCCACTCACCGAAACCTGGTCATCATCTTCCTGCCCCATGTTTCAAATAGAGAATTAGCTTTTGTAGCTATAACATTTTGTGTCAAATAATTTATTGCGACTAAAAGGTTATTATTGTTACAGTAACTTCATACGTGTGGCAAGAACTACTGGAGGAAATTATTTGACATGATACTTAGCAACTATAGCTAAAAGGAGGAATTAACTTTACCAATTCAATTATGTGGCTAAAAGAAAATTCGAAAATGTAAGCAGTCATTGAATTTTAATTTTTGTGACGTTATTAGGTACTAGCCACAATTTTCATATCCGTAGATGAGGATTGGTAGCTGTATGTGCATAACGTTGCAGAGTAACTCTCCTTATCAAGTCTAATATGATAACCTGAATACTAAAACCGGTTATGTAAGTGAAAATTTCTTTATGCTGATAGTGTATATATGTCACTCACCAAATCTTGGTCATTATTTTGCTGCTGGAGCAGCTTTCTCCTGCTGATGCTCTCAAATATGGCCCTATTTGTTGCAGACATTTTCAAAGGCAAGTGGCCATTCCTGAAAGGTGACTGCTTTTGGGTAATTGGGTGAGATTTGGATCTATTTTTCTTGTTGGGAACCCACCCTTTTATGAACAAAGCTAAAGAAACACTATAAAGCTTTTTGTCATCAATGAGAGGGGTTAAAATGCCATTTTTCAAACTCCAAGGAAAAGAAGTTTCTTGGAGGCCATCTAAACAAGTTTGTGTATTTGTCAAAATGGCACTTAACAGAGTTTGCACATCCACTAGGCAGAATCTTGGAAGTTGAATTGACAGTCTTGAAAGTGGTTGATAAATAATCAATGTTTAGCTCAGCTAAAACTTGACAATCTTCTAAAGCACGAGTGACGGTAACTGTTAAAATTTTGGAATGTCTAAGGTATTTTTGAATAAGGGAAAGGAACTTATGAGCGAAGATAGAGATTTATGAACAGAAAATCGACCATAGTCATAGACATTACTATTGGACGTGTCATTTCCAGTTGTTGGGAGTATGGATTTACAGAAATTAGGAAAGGGAGTGAACTTGCAAATGGTGGAAGGAGAGACAGGGTTGATAATTGGAAGAATATTAGCAGCAGAAGATTGAGAAAATGAAAACAGAATAAATAGTATTAGAGTGCAAGAAAGGGTGTAATGAGCCAAGAAAAGCTTAGAAATATTGTTTTACATGACTTAGATCTCTAAGTTAAATGGTGAATGTGAAATGTACTACTTGATACTAGTACTATATATAGCAAAGAATTAGAGGAAGCTCAAGTAATAGAGAAGAATAGTACTTAGTAAAATAATTGTTAAGGTTAAATTGTTTATGGGACATTAATGGAGAGTCAACCAATTGATTTGCATAGTCATTTTCTGCAAAGCGCGTTGATCTTGATTAGGATTTAACATATATCGACTGACAATATAATTGATCATAATATTATCGGTTCATTTTAGCTGGTTATAGCATGTCGTTTACTTTTCTTCAGTCTTATTGTCGAGAGCTATATGTTGACGTAGGTCATCTTAACTTGATGATGTAAAAATGTTATATATTGTCAGTGCATAGAAGTTAAACTAAAATGACTATAGCACATGGATTATGAAGGCATTCATTAGTGTCACGATCCAAACTAACTCTGTCGTGATGGCGCCTATCGTGGAACTAGGCAAGCCGACTCATTTCCAAAACAAACTGATATTTTCATTTCAAAGATAATTTCAAGGCTATTTAACATAAAAACCTCCGTAAAAGAGTTTAAATCAAAACAAAAGTGCGAAAAAGAAAAGCCCGACATCGGGGTGTCACTAGTCATGAGCATCTACTATAATTTATCTGACAATATCGAGACTAACATAGTCTGAAAAATAGCTAAATACAACTAAGGAAAGATAAGAGGGAGAAAAGCAAGGCTGCGATCGCCAGGCAGACCTTGCTATCCCCGAGAAAATCTGCAACCGGAATAGTCAATAGCCGCTATCGTGTCCAGATACACCTGGATCTGCACACAAGGTGCAGGGAGTAACATGAGTATGCCAACTCAGTAAGTAACAACATTAAATAAAGATTGAGAAGTAGTGATGAGCAATAATGAAAGTAAAGTACATATCACAAAAATTCAGTAAAATACAACATGCTTTTAAAACCCGTATTTGAATCAAATCAGCTCTTTTAAATCCAGGTCCAGTAAAATCATTTAAAGACATCTTTCAACAGTTTTCAAACAAAGGCTCAATGCAAAGGTGAGCAAAAATAATGAAATCATAATCAGCCCCTTGGGCAACATCACTCATATACAGCCCTTCGGGCAAACCTCACAATCACTTGTATACAACCCCTCGGGCAGACCTCACCATCACTCATGCCTCCCAGTCACTCAGCACTCGGCACTCGCACTCAGTAGGTACCTGCGCTCACTAGGGGTGTGTACAGACTCCGGAGGGGCTCCTTCAGCCCAAGCGCTATATTAAGCCAATCATGGCATAAATCAATGAGGCCCTCGGCCTATATCAAACATGCTGCGGCGTGCAACCCGATCCTATAAATATCCTCACAAATCAGGCCATCGGCCTCACTCAGTCATAAACCTATCCAGCCTCTCGGGCTCTCAGAAAATAAAGTATTCAGCCCAAACAACATTTATATGATGCATCAAAATAGAGTAATAGAGACTGAGTTATGCTGTAAATATGTATAAGCATGACTGAGTATAGATTTTTTCAATCAAAAACAATGAGAGGATAGCAAGAAAAGACCTCGAAGGGTCCAAACAACACTGGCATAAAGCCTAAACATGGCATCCATCCTGATTTACAGAAATTCTTTCTAAAACACATAAGAATCATATAGTTTCAACAAAATATTCAACTTTATAGTTGATATGGGACGGACCAAGTCACAATCCCCAACGGTGCACGCCCACACGTCCGTCACCTAGCATGTGCGCCATCTCCAAATAGTAAAATGATATAAAATTCCGGGGTTTCATACCCTTAGGACCAGATTTACAATCGTTACTTACCTCAATCCGAGCAAATCACTACTCCGCAATGCCCTTGTCTCTCTAACCGGCCTCCGAGTATCCCGAATCTAGCCACAAGCAATACAATATCATTAATATGTGCTAAAGGAATCAATTCCACGAGAAAACTACTAAATTAGACTCAAAACCCGAAATCGACTCAAATCTGACCCCCGGGTCCACATCTCGAAATCTGACAAAAATCACAAAAAACGAAAGCCCATTCACTCACGAGTCTAACCATATGAAATTCATCAAAATCCGACATTATTTGGTCCCTCAAATCCTCAAATTACACTCTCCAAAATCCTAAGCCCTAACCCCTTATTTCACTTCAAAAATCCTACTAATTAGGTGAGAAATCAACGGAAAAATACCATAGCTAATGATAATAGAGCTCAAGTAACTTACCTCAGTGAATAACCTTGAATCCCCTTCAAAAATCCCCTCAAAAGCTCCCAAGTCCGAGTTAAAAATGGTGAAAATGAGCAAAAATCAGGAAATCCTTAATTTATACATTCTGCCCAGCGAAGCCGCACCTGTGGTCTCTTTTTCCGCTTCTGCGACATCGCACCTGCGGAATTTATATCGCAGGTGCGGAACTCACTTAAGATCCCAGGTTCCGCATCTGCGGCCAACCTTTCGCGCCTGCGCTTGCGCACCTGCACATAACTCTCCGCATCTGCGAAGCCAGTCATTTTCCTCCCTTCCGCATCTGCGCCCCAGGTCTCGCACCTGCGGGCTCGGAGATGTGACAGTCTTCTCGCCCCTGCGGTTCCAGTCCACCTTAGCCTTGCCCGCACCTGCGACTTCTCCAAGCGCTTCTGCGCCCTCGTACCTATAGCTCCCCCTCCGCAGGTGCAGAAATACCAGTAGCAGCATCTTCAGCTGCATTGTTCCAACTCCAAAAAATCCGTTAACCACTCAGAATCACTCCGAGCCCCTCGAGACCTCAACCAACCATACCAACAAGTTGTATATCAAAATACAAACTTAGTCGAGCCTTCAAATCACTCAAAACAACATCAAAACACCAAATTACCCCCGGATTCAAGCCTAAGAACTTCTAAACTTCCGAATTCCACAAACGATGCCGAATCCTACCAAACCATGTCCGAATGACCTCAAATTTTACACACACGTCACAAATGACACCACGAACCTACTCCAATTTTCGGAATTTCATTCCGACCCCGATATCAAATTTTCAACTGCCGACCGAAATCGCCAAATTTCTAACTTTCGCCAATTCAAGCCTAATTCCACTACGGACCTCCAAATCACATTTCGGACGCGCTCCTAAGTCCAAAATCACCTAACGGAGCTAACAGAACCATCAAAATTCAAATCTGAGATCGTTTACACATAAGTCAATGTCCGGTTGACTTTATCCAACTTAAGCTTCTACTTTAGAGACTAAGTGTCTTAATTCACTCCGAAATCACTCCGGACCCGAACCAACTAACCCGATATATCATAATATAGCTGAAAAGCACAAAAGGAAGCAGAAATAGGGAAAACGGGGCTATAACTCTCGAAACGACCGGTCGGGTCGTTACATCCTCCCCCTCTTAAACAACCGTTCGTCCTCGAACGGGTCTAGAAACATACCTGGAGTTTCAATTAGGTGTGGATATCTGCTTCGTATATCCCGCTCGGTCTCCCAAGTGGCCTCCTCTACAGGCTGACCTCTCCACTGCACCTTCACAGAAGCTATGTCCTTTGACCTCAACTTTCGAACCTACCGATCCAAAATGGCCACCGGCTCCACATCATAAGTCATATCGCCCTCCAACTGAACCGTGCTGAAGTCCAAAACATGGGACGGATCTCCAATATACTTCCGGAGCATGGAAACATGAAACATTGGATGCACACTCGACAAGCTGGGTGACAAGGCAAGCTTATAAGCCACCTCCCCTATCCTCTGAAGCACCTCAAAAGGTCCAATAAACCGGGGGCTCAACTTGACCCTCTTCCCAAACCTCATAACACCCTTCATGGGTGATACCTTCAGCAAAACTTTCTCCCCAATTATAAAAGACAGATCACAGACCTTCCTGTCCGCGTAGCTCTTCTGCCTAGACTGTGCCGTGCGAAGCCGCTCCTGAATCAATTTCACCTTATCTCATGCATCCTGGACCAAGTCTGTACCCAAGAGCCTAGACTCACCTGACTCAAACCATCCTACTGGAGATCTACACCTCCTCCCATATAAAGCCTAGTACGGAGCCATCTGGATGCTCGACTGATAACTGTTGTTATATGCAAACTCCGCGAGCGGCAGAAACTGATCCCATGAACCCCCCAAGTCAATGACACAAGCGCGCAACATGTCCTCCAATATCTGAATAGTGTGCTCGGTCTGAGGGTGAAAAGCTATGCTCAACTCAACCTGAGTACCCAACTCTCGCTGCACGGCCCTCCAAAACTGCGATGTAAACTGAGTGCCCCTATCTGAAATGATAGAAACTGGGACACCATGCAAGCGAACAATCTCTCGGATGTAAATCTCCGCACCAACTGGAATGAAGTGCACAGACTTAGTCAGCCGATCCACAATCACCCAAATAACATCGAACTTCCTCGAAGTCCATAGGAGCCTAACTACAAAATCCATGGTGATACGCTCCCACTTTCACTCTAGAATCTCTAACCTCTGAAGCGAGTCACCCGGTCTCTGATGTTCATACTTAACCTGCTGACAGTTGAGACACCGAGCCACAAACCCAACTATATCCTTCTTTATCTGCCTCCACCAATAGTGTTGTCCCAAATCCCGGTACATCTTTGCGGCACCCGTATGGATGGAATACCGCGAGCTGTGGGCCTCATCAAGAATCAACTCCCGGAGCCCATCTATATTGGGCACACATATCCGGCCCTGCATCCTCAACACGCCATCATCACCAATAGTCACATCTCTTGCATCACCTCGTTGAACCCTGTCCTAAAGAACGAGTAAGTGAGGGTCATCATACTGACGCTCCCTGACATGGTCATAAAGAGAAAACCTGGAGACCACACAAGCCAATACCCGAGCCTTCGAATCACTCAAAACAACATCAAAATATCAAATTACCCCCGGATTCAAGCTTAAGAACTCTACAAACGATACCGAATCCTACCAAACCACGTCTGAATGACCTCAAATTTTACACACACGTCACAAATGATACCACGAACTTACTCCAATTTTCGGGATTCCATTCCGACGCTGATATCAAATTTTTCACTGCCGACCAAAATTGCCAAATTTCCAACCTTCGTCAAATCGCTTAAACTGGCATGAATCCGGATTTTGTTGGGTTCCAACGCAAATACCAAACTCCATGTGAGAAATCACAAAAAAAAAAAAAAGAGGATGAGCTTAAAGCAGAAACCAAATGTATATCCTCGATGATGAATGGTCTGCATGAGAATTTAGATACTGTAAATTTTAAAACATATAATTAATTCTATCTATCCTTATTTCTCGCACCTATATATATATATATATATATGGTAATCGACCCTGAAGTACTTAGGTCTGTAGTTGAAGTTGAAGTTCCTTTCCTAGCGAGCTATAGTATTAATGCCAAACCTTTTTATCTACAAGTAAGTCTCCTGTCACTTTGTCTATCGATACTTCAAGGTAAATCTAGAGTTTGGTTGTATGTAAAAGGATTGGTTATGACTTTGTTGGGTACAATTGTCAATATATATAAAAATGTCAATATTTCTTTTGCAAGTCAGTTGTACACATTTTAATTATGGTATTAGTACTTGGAGGACTCGTTGGCCCAAGTTTCATGATTAAAAAGATGTAAGCATGAACGTCGGTTCGCACCTCCCAAGGTTGGGGTGTGACAAACTTGGTATTAGAGCATGTAAGTCCTAGAAAATCTGCAAGCCGTATCTAGTAGAGTCTTGCTTATGGGTATGTCGTGCACCATACTTATAAACATGTGGCTACGAGATATCTAGGGCGAATACCTTTCTTTCTGATCTAGATCGTGCGATAGAGCTGAGTCATAAGTATTCGCTTCTAATTCCGATCTTGTTTGTGTTTATAGCGATGTCTACCACGAGATGCCAGACAATATTGAATGAAGAGGCAGGGAAGGGTACTAGTCAGGTGCCACCTGACAATGTTAGACTCATAATGAAGCTGATACTCAGGTTTCGGGGACGACACCACCACCCCCGGAACAACATTGAGAAACTAACGTACCTCCTATTCCTCCTCTGGTTTCTTCTTACCAAGATTTAGATATGAAAAGTACAGTACAGTTGTTGACCCGATTAGTGGCTTCTCAGGCCCAACGTCAGGCCCCGACCACCTCAGATAGAGCAGTCAGTACGAGAGTTCGGGATTTCATAAATTTGGACCCCCACGGTGCTCGTTTTTCTAATTATAAAGCGTGGCTAAGTGATCCAACTCACATTGGGCCTAGTGCCAGGTGGTTTGGCCAATAGTGGGCCAATAAATATTAAATGGCGACATAGATGGGGGTTTTCGAGGAATACAAATAACCTCTGGGTTTTTTCAGATTTGGCGAGCATCTAGAATAACTAGTGAGCTACAACTCTATTGTATAGCAATTGGGGCAGGAACAGATCCAAATGAGGATCCCCAGAATTTTCTAGATCAAATGCAGCGTACTTTATGAGTTATGCATGCCACTGATATTGAGTCCGTAGAGCTTGCCTCTTACAAATTGCGGGATATAGCTGTGACTTGGTATGAGACTTGAGAACAGTCTAGGGGATCTCTTGCCCCAGTAGCAAGATGGAGAGAATTTTCTGAGGCATTCTTGCAGCAATATTTGCCTGTTGAGCTCCGCCGAGCAAGACAAGAAAAGGACAAAAGAATTCACATTCTATGACTCCCAATATGTTCATTGAGAATTTTGTTTATACGCTGCTTAATAATTCAATCAATATCAATCAACTACACCTCAACACCAAATTAGATGGTATCGAGGTAATTCATACAAATATAAAGTAAAGAAAAAGACTATAGGGGTCGAGGGAGAAATTAATGGATGCTGATCATGTTTACATAACGATCCCAACTTTTTTGGGACTGAAGCATTGCTGATGATCATGTTTATAGTAAACTATTAAAGTATGGCACTCCAGTCCGTGGCAACCAATCCTCTCCAAGTAGAAATTCAGAAACTGTGAAATTAGCAGCATCAGCAGCATCAATAATATGAAAACCAGGCCAAGTGACTCTGTCACTAGCACTAGAACCTGGTCCTGTGTCATTAAACTCTGCATAATAACTTGTATTAAGTGCAAAATCCCCCGACCATTCTTTCCAACCTAATGGATTAATAAATCCATTGATAAAATTTTGCGCGTAAATAGTCCTCGAGTACTCCTTCCAAGGCCTACCAAGATATGTTTGTGTACTACTGTTGCGAAATCTCAAGTCATCTGCTGGATTTATAGTGCAATTTTGAATTGATATTCCTGTGTTTTGGTTTGGATATGTTCTGCCTTGTGCTGTTATTGCATTGAACTGATTTTCTAAAGGCAGTTTTGGATATAAGTTACAGTTTTGAAAAACAGCAGCAGCGTTACCGAAAATGAAATCTACTGTGCCATAAATGTCGCATTGTCTGTAAAATTGTCTAAGGGAGTGCACATATAGTGTGTCTTGGTACCCCTCGAAGCTGAAGCTGTAGAACGCGGATAAATCTGCACTATTTCGGACTGCAACTACTTGGTGGTTGATTGCTCCTGCTGTGTTTTGGAATGTGATGTTAACTGCTGCAAGATGTTATTACAAGATCATGCTACACTGTTGTTGTAACTTTAACATGATAATCAAAATAATTTATTCATTGTCAGTGCACATAACTTAAAACTCTAAAAAATAAATGAGTTTATGTTTTGTGCACTGACAATGTAAAAATACACTATAAGGTTAAGAGATTCATCTTATCAAGTCTGCTACGGTTAGCTGAAAAATAGAGTAATAATCTACTATAGCCAATAAAATTACACTAATAATTTAAAATTCTTTTACACTATCACACCAGCGTACTCCTCATACACACCAACACTGATATATATATATATATATATATATATAAGTAGTATGTAGTACCATCAGTTTTGTTTGGAGCAACAGCCACAGCTTCATTTATGGTACTAAAATTCCCACTTCCATCTTGATTTACAATCACAATGTCACTCACCAAAACCTGGTCATCATCGTCCTGCTCCAAGATTCAGAAATAGAGAATTAGCTTTTGTTGCTACAACCTTTTTATTCAAATAATTTCTTGTGGCTAAAAGATTGTTATTGCTATAGCAACTTCAAATTTGCAGCAAAAGCTTATGATTAACTACAGATTTTCTTGTTGCAATAAATTTGTGGCTATTTAGGTAACTATTTGTCATGCCGCTTAGCAACTATGGCAAGAATGAGGAATTAGTTTCACCAATTCAATTTTCCTGATTAAGAAATTTTACGAAATTGTAAACAGCCATAAAATTTGTAGCTACTGTAAGGGACTAGTTACGATCTTCATATCGGTAGTTGAAGAATTGTTGTTGTATATACATAATGTTGTTATGTAACACTCGTTATCAAGTCTAATATCGTAACCTGAAAAATAGAGAAATAATCGGCTACAACCAGTTAGATAGTGTAGAGTATATATGCCACTCACCGAAACCTGGTCATCATCTTCCTGCCCCATGTTTCAAATAGAGAATTAGCTTTTGTAGCTATAACATTTTGTGTCAAATAATTTATTGCGACTAAAAGGTTATTATTGTTACAGTAACTTCATACGTGTGGCAAGAACTACTGGAGGAAATTATTTGACATGATACTTAGCAACTATAGCTAAAAGGAGGAATTAACTTTACCAATTCAATTATGTGGCTAAAAGAAAATTCGAAAATGTAAGCAGTCATTGAATTTTAATTTTTGTGACGTTATTAGGTACTAGCCACAATTTTCATATCCGTAGATGAGGATTGGTAGCTGTATGTGCATAACGTTGCAGAGTAACTCTCCTTATCAAGTCTAATATGATAACCTGAATACTAAAACCGGTTATGTAAGTGAAAATTTCTTTATGCTGATAGTGTATATATGTCACTCACCAAATCTTGGTCATTATTTTGCTGCTGGAGCAGCTTTCTCCTGCTGATGCTCTCAAATATGGCCCTATTTGTTGCAGACATTTTCAAAGGCAAGTGGCCATTCCTGAAAGGTGACTGCTTTTGGGTAATTGGGTGAGATTTGGATCTATTTTTCTTGTTGGGAACCCACCCTTTTATGAACAAAGCTAAAGAAACACTATAAAGCTTTTTGTCATCAATGAGAGGGGTTAAAATGCCATTTTTCAAACTCCAAGGAAAAGAAGTTTCTTGGAGGCCATCTAAACAAGTTTGTGTATTTGTCAAAATGGCACTTAACAGAGTTTGCACATCCACTAGGCAGAATCTTGGAAGTTGAATTGACAGTCTTGAAAGTGGTTGATAAATAATCAATGTTTAGCTCAGCTAAAACTTGACAATCTTCTAAAGCACGAGTGACGGTAACTGTTAAAATTTTGGAATGTCTAAGGTATTTTTGAATAAGGGAAAGGAACTTATGAGCGAAGATAGAGATTTATGAACAGAAAATCGACCATAGTCATAGACATTACTATTGGACGTGTCATTTCCAGTTGTTGGGAGTATGGATTTACAGAAATTAGGAAAGGGAGTGAACTTGCAAATGGTGGAAGGAGAGACAGGGTTGATAATTGGAAGAATATTAGCAGCAGAAGATTGAGAAAATGAAAACAGAATAAATAGTATTAGAGTGCAAGAAAGGGTGTAATGAGCCAAGAAAAGCTTAGAAATATTGTTTTACATGACTTAGATCTCTAAGTTAAATGGTGAATGTGAAATGTACTACTTGATACTAGTACTATATATAGCAAAGAATTAGAGGAAGCTCAAGTAATAGAGAAGAATAGTACTTAGTAAAATAATTGTTAAGGTTAAATTGTTTATGGGACATTAATGGAGAGTCAACCAATTGATTTGCATAGTCATTTTCTGCAAAGCGCGTTGATCTTGATTAGGATTTAACATATATCGACTGACAATATAATTGATCATAATATTATCGGTTCATTTTAGCTGGTTATAGCATGTCGTTTACTTTTCTTCAGTCTTATTGTCGAGAGCTATATGTTGACGTAGGTCATCTTAACTTGATGATGTAAAAATGTTATATATTGTCAGTGCATAGAAGTTAAACTAAAATGACTATAGCACATGGATTATGAAGGCATTCATTAGTGTCACGATCCAAACTAACTCTGTCGTGATGGCGCCTATCGTGGAACTAGGCAAGCCGACTCATTTCCAAAACAAACTGATATTTTCATTTCAAAGATAATTTCAAGGCTATTTAACATAAAAACCTCCGTAAAAGAGTTTAAATCAAAACAAAAGTGCGAAAAAGAAAAGCCCGACATCGGGGTGTCACTAGTCATGAGCATCTACTATAATTTATCTGACAATATCGAGACTAACATAGTCTGAAAAATAGCTAAATACAACTAAGGAAAGATAAGAGGGAGAAAAGCAAGGCTGCGATCGCCAGGCAGACCTTGCTATCCCCGAGAAAATCTGCAACCGGAATAGTCAATAGCCGCTATCGTGTCCAGATACACCTGGATCTGCACACAAGGTGCAGGGAGTAACATGAGTATGCCAACTCAGTAAGTAACAACATTAAATAAAGATTGAGAAGTAGTGATGAGCAATAATGAAAGTAAAGTACATATCACAAAAATTCAGTAAAATACAACATGCTTTTAAAACCCGTATTTGAATCAAATCAGCTCTTTTAAATCCAGGTCCAGTAAAATCATTTAAAGACATCTTTCAACAGTTTTCAAACAAAGGCTCAATGCAAAGGTGAGCAAAAATAATGAAATCATAATCAGCCCCTTGGGCAACATCACTCATATACAGCCCTTCGGGCAAACCTCACAATCACTTGTATACAACCCCTCGGGCAGACCTCACCATCACTCATGCCTCCCAGTCACTCAGCACTCGGCACTCGCACTCAGTAGGTACCTGCGCTCACTAGGGGTGTGTACAGACTCCGGAGGGGCTCCTTCAGCCCAAGCGCTATATTAAGCCAATCATGGCATAAATCAATGAGGCCCTCGGCCTATATCAAACATGCTGCGGCGTGCAACCCGATCCTATAAATATCCTCACAAATCAGGCCATCGGCCTCACTCAGTCATAAACCTATCCAGCCTCTCGGGCTCTCAGAAAATAAAGTATTCAGCCCAAACAACATTTATATGATGCATCAAAATAGAGTAATAGAGACTGAGTTATGCTGTAAATATGTATAAGCATGACTGAGTATAGATTTTTTCAATCAAAAACAATGAGAGGATAGCAAGAAAAGACCTCGAAGGGTCCAAACAACACTGGCATAAAGCCTAAACATGGCATCCATCCTGATTTACAGAAATTCTTTCTAAAACACATAAGAATCATATAGTTTCAACAAAATATTCAACTTTATAGTTGATATGGGACGGACCAAGTCACAATCCCCAACGGTGCACGCCCACACGTCCGTCACCTAGCATGTGCGCCATCTCCAAATAGTAAAATGATATAAAATTCCGGGGTTTCATACCCTTAGGACCAGATTTACAATCGTTACTTACCTCAATCCGAGCAAATCACTACTCCGCAATGCCCTTGTCTCTCTAACCGGCCTCCGAGTATCCCGAATCTAGCCACAAGCAATACAATATCATTAATATGTGCTAAAGGAATCAATTCCACGAGAAAACTACTAAATTAGACTCAAAACCCGAAATCGACTCAAATCTGACCCCCGGGTCCACATCTCGAAATCTGACAAAAATCACAAAAAACGAAAGCCCATTCACTCACGAGTCTAACCATATGAAATTCATCAAAATCCGACATTATTTGGTCCCTCAAATCCTCAAATTACACTCTCCAAAATCCTAAGCCCTAACCCCTTATTTCACTTCAAAAATCCTACTAATTAGGTGAGAAATCAACGGAAAAATACCATAGCTAATGATAATAGAGCTCAAGTAACTTACCTCAGTGAATAACCTTGAATCCCCTTCAAAAATCCCCTCAAAAGCTCCCAAGTCCGAGTTAAAAATGGTGAAAATGAGCAAAAATCAGGAAATCCTTAATTTATACATTCTGCCCAGCGAAGCCGCACCTGTGGTCTCTTTTTCCGCTTCTGCGACATCGCACCTGCGGAATTTATATCGCAGGTGCGGAACTCACTTAAGATCCCAGGTTCCGCATCTGCGGCCAACCTTTCGCGCCTGCGCTTGCGCACCTGCACATAACTCTCCGCATCTGCGAAGCCAGTCATTTTCCTCCCTTCCGCATCTGCGCCCCAGGTCTCGCACCTGCGGGCTCGGAGATGTGACAGTCTTCTCGCCCCTGCGGTTCCAGTCCACCTTAGCCTTGCCCGCACCTGCGACTTCTCCAAGCGCTTCTGCGCCCTCGTACCTATAGCTCCCCCTCCGCAGGTGCAGAAATACCAGTAGCAGCATCTTCAGCTGCATTGTTCCAACTCCAAAAAATCCGTTAACCACTCAGAATCACTCCGAGCCCCTCGAGACCTCAACCAACCATACCAACAAGTTGTATATCAAAATACAAACTTAGTCGAGCCTTCAAATCACTCAAAACAACATCAAAACACCAAATTACCCCCGGATTCAAGCCTAAGAACTTCTAAACTTCCGAATTCCACAAACGATGCCGAATCCTACCAAACCATGTCCGAATGACCTCAAATTTTACACACACGTCACAAATGACACCACGAACCTACTCCAATTTTCGGAATTTCATTCCGACCCCGATATCAAATTTTCAACTGCCGACCGAAATCGCCAAATTTCTAACTTTCGCCAATTCAAGCCTAATTCCACTACGGACCTCCAAATCACATTTCGGACGCGCTCCTAAGTCCAAAATCACCTAACGGAGCTAACAGAACCATCAAAATTCAAATCTGAGATCGTTTACACATAAGTCAATGTCCGGTTGACTTTATCCAACTTAAGCTTCTACTTTAGAGACTAAGTGTCTTAATTCACTCCGAAATCACTCCGGACCCGAACCAACTAACCCGATATATCATAATATAGCTGAAAAGCACAAAAGGAAGCAGAAATAGGGAAAACGGGGCTATAACTCTCGAAACGACCGGTCGGGTCGTTACATCCTCCCCCTCTTAAACAACCGTTCGTCCTCGAACGGGTCTAGAAACATACCTGGAGTTTCAATTAGGTGTGGATATCTGCTTCGTATATCCCGCTCGGTCTCCCAAGTGGCCTCCTCTACAGGCTGACCTCTCCACTGCACCTTCACAGAAGCTATGTCCTTTGACCTCAACTTTCGAACCTACCGATCCAAAATGGCCACCGGCTCCACATCATAAGTCATATCGCCCTCCAACTGAACCGTGCTGAAGTCCAAAACATGGGACGGATCTCCAATATACTTCCGGAGCATGGAAACATGAAACATTGGATGCACACTCGACAAGCTGGGTGACAAGGCAAGCTTATAAGCCACCTCCCCTATCCTCTGAAGCACCTCAAAAGGTCCAATAAACCGGGGGCTCAACTTGACCCTCTTCCCAAACCTCATAACACCCTTCATGGGTGATACCTTCAGCAAAACTTTCTCCCCAATTATAAAAGACAGATCACAGACCTTCCTGTCCGCGTAGCTCTTCTGCCTAGACTGTGCCGTGCGAAGCCGCTCCTGAATCAATTTCACCTTATCTCATGCATCCTGGACCAAGTCTGTACCCAAGAGCCTAGACTCACCTGACTCAAACCATCCTACTGGAGATCTACACCTCCTCCCATATAAAGCCTAGTACGGAGCCATCTGGATGCTCGACTGATAACTGTTGTTATATGCAAACTCCGCGAGCGGCAGAAACTGATCCCATGAACCCCCCAAGTCAATGACACAAGCGCGCAACATGTCCTCCAATATCTGAATAGTGTGCTCGGTCTGAGGGTGAAAAGCTATGCTCAACTCAACCTGAGTACCCAACTCTCGCTGCACGGCCCTCCAAAACTGCGATGTAAACTGAGTGCCCCTATCTGAAATGATAGAAACTGGGACACCATGCAAGCGAACAATCTCTCGGATGTAAATCTCCGCACCAACTGGAATGAAGTGCACAGACTTAGTCAGCCGATCCACAATCACCCAAATAACATCGAACTTCCTCGAAGTCCATAGGAGCCTAACTACAAAATCCATGGTGATACGCTCCCACTTTCACTCTAGAATCTCTAACCTCTGAAGCGAGTCACCCGGTCTCTGATGTTCATACTTAACCTGCTGACAGTTGAGACACCGAGCCACAAACCCAACTATATCCTTCTTTATCTGCCTCCACCAATAGTGTTGTCCCAAATCCCGGTACATCTTTGCGGCACCCGTATGGATGGAATACCGCGAGCTGTGGGCCTCATCAAGAATCAACTCCCGGAGCCCATCTATATTGGGCACACATATCCGGCCCTGCATCCTCAACACGCCATCATCACCAATAGTCACATCTCTTGCATCACCTCGTTGAACCCTGTCCTAAAGAACGAGTAAGTGAGGGTCATCATACTGACGCTCCCTGACATGGTCATAAAGAGAAAACCTGGAGACCACACAAGCCAATACCCGAGCCTTCGAATCACTCAAAACAACATCAAAATATCAAATTACCCCCGGATTCAAGCTTAAGAACTCTACAAACGATACCGAATCCTACCAAACCACGTCTGAATGACCTCAAATTTTACACACACGTCACAAATGATACCACGAACTTACTCCAATTTTCGGGATTCCATTCCGACGCTGATATCAAATTTTTCACTGCCGACCAAAATTGCCAAATTTCCAACCTTCGTCAAATCGCTTAAACTGGCATGAATCCGGATTTTGTTGGGTTCCAACGCAAATACCAAACTCCATGTGAGAAATCACAAAAAAAAAAAAAAGAGGATGAGCTTAAAGCAGAAACCAAATGTATATCCTCGATGATGAATGGTCTGCATGAGAATTTAGATACTGTAAATTTTAAAACATATAATTAATTCTATCTATCCTTATTTCTCGCACCTATATATATATATATATATATATGGTAATCGACCCTGAAGTACTTAGGTCTGTAGTTGAAGTTGAAGTTCCTTTCCTAGCGAGCTATAGTATTAATGCCAAACCTTTTTATCTACAAGTAAGTCTCCTGTCACTTTGTCTATCGATACTTCAAGGTAAATCTATGTACAGGGACTCATAAACGAGTTTGAAAGCTTGAAAATCATTGTTAGGATCTTTAACACCTTGAAACTCATAAATGGGTTTTGTGATTTGTTGAAATTTTTGACAAATTGATAATTGAGAATGTCATTTGAAAGTTGTGATTAATTATTGAAGCTATTCGGTGAAGGTTTGAGCTATCTAGTGATGTTTTTCTCATGAGTTGACATTGGTAGGAGAAAATCCAATTTTGTATCCAACATTATAATAAGGCGAAATGGCTTCCTGACCACTTAGACTTGTAGGGCATTTGAAAGCCGATACATGAACTTTAAACTTTTTCATTTGAATATTCGAACTCATGATTCCCTTAACTAATAAACACATTTGACCGTTGACCATGCCTATGTGCAGGAGATGTAGATGACATGGCAATAATGCGCGCACATCACTGCTATTAGGTGCGTAACTTGCAATTTTTTGACTAGTTTTTATAAAAGAACAAAAAGGACAATAAAGAAAAAAGGAAAAAAAGCAAAAGAACCCTTGTTTCTTCCGTCACCCCTCCCTTAGGTCCAGCTACACCTCTTTCACTCTCTTCTCTCTTTCATCCCATCCTCTGTCCAACTTCCGTTTCAGCATCAGGATAGCAATAATTCAATGGATACTCATCAAATCCAGATTCAAAGACACTTGTTTAGTGGAATTCTTGTTTTTGTCACTTTCTTCTCTTTTTTCCTCTTATTAATAAAGTTCTCAACTTTGTAATTCACAAAGTGATTTGGGTTCCTGAATTCAGTGAAATGGGTCTCTATTAAAAGGCTTGAAATCAAGAATTCGGAAAAAAAAAAATTCAAAACAATTTTGCCGTTTTGGTAATTTCTCTGTTTTGTAAATTGAGATTTGGATCTTTTTCGATAATACCATCGAAAAATACGATCGGCTAAAGCATTTCGTCTAGCATCTTTCTTTTTAGATCTAATCTTTGGATGGTTTCAAGAGTGAGAATTTCGAGAAGGAAAAAAGGAATAATGAGAGAGGATATGGACTCAATTTTTCTGGTGACTTCTTTTTTTCGGTGGTATGCCATTCATGTTCTCTGATCTAGTTTATTGCCGGTTTTAAAAAAGTGAAGCACTGGTATTTTTCTGTCAATCTTTGTATGGTGGTGTAAGTGAGGAGACGATTATGGGAGAGAAGTAATGACGAAGGATTTTCAAAGACGCATTTAAATGACAATTGCTTAAGAGATTTTGTCGGCAAAATTTGAAGATTTTCCGGTTGTATTCCCATAGTGATGAAATGATGCTTATGGGAGAAGAAGAGAAGGATAAAGAATTTTAAATTTTGATAAATTAATTCTTATAAAATGGAAAACACTCATTACACGTGTCAAACAATAAAAGGCTTAAAATGTGACGTATCATCTTTGTCAGTGCAATGGAGTATCACACGTTGGTGGAGGCGTTTATAATACCCAATTTATCAAGCAGGAGTGTTCAAATAGGAAAGTTGCAAGTTTGTCTATCGGCTTTACAAATGGATGCAAGTTTAAGTGGCCACGATGTCATTTCGCCTTATAATAAATAAGG
The DNA here is from genome assembly GCF_000390325.3 of Nicotiana tomentosiformis. Lineage (NCBI taxonomy): Eukaryota > Viridiplantae > Streptophyta > Magnoliopsida > Solanales > Solanaceae > Nicotiana > Nicotiana tomentosiformis. The sequence goes on along the minus strand of NC_090813.1, from coordinate 191,774,861 downwards.
GAAAATATTACTTTATACCCATTTAGCTCAAACTATCTACCCTTTAATACCCAAGCTTAAACTATTTATTTTTCCTACCTATGCGGCCCAGACTATTTACCCGGTCCACCCATTAGCTATTTGCATTCGTATTTGATGTACGGAATGTTAAAACATTCGGTTTTATTTTTGCAAGGTTACTTAGTCGTGGACTTGAATGGATCTATTTCTCTTCTGCCAGATCTTCATTAAGAGGGTCAACCCAAGCTATTGCTCTACCTCCTCTCCTTATAATTTTTGTGTGTGTATGAAGACCCACCATTGTTGAGCTTGAAGCTCCTGAATTTGAAATTTTATTTTAAAAATTTATTGTTTGATTCGATGTGGGTGTTATAAAATATTGCTTATAGTACCTTAGAGTAAGCTTTCCAGATCTTAATTTTTATGTGCATTTGAATATCCACCATCGTTAGGCTTAAAGCTCTTGATTTTAAAATTTTTATTTTGAAGATTTCTTGATTGATTCAAAGTGGGTGTTATTAGATATTGCTTATAGTATCTTCTCGAAGTTCATACTGAAATTTGATCGCATTTGGAGCTGATTTGGGGTGACTAAGATCGAATTTTTCAGCTGAAAATCAAAGAAGAATATAGTTACCCAACAGTATACCGCTACAGTATATAATATATTGTAGGAGTATATAGCTATACTACAACAATATACTATTATAGTATACAATATACTGTAATGGTATACTATTATGATCGAAGAAAAACATAGTTACCTAATAGTATATCGTTACAGTATACAGTATACTATAGGAGTATATAGCTATACTGCAACTAGATACTGTTATAGTATACAATATACTGTAACAGTATATTATAATAATATGCAATATACTGCAAGAATATATTGTAATAATATACAATATACCATAATAGTATACTATTTTAATGTAATAGTATAATGTTGAATGAAAAACATAAGATATCATTTTGATATATTGTATGCTATTTTGATATATAATATATAATTCAATAGTATATAGTTTACTGCAATAATATATTGTTATAGTATATAATATAATATAACAATATAATATTATAATTGGTTCATTTTTAATTTTTTAATAATTTTTAATTGGATCCTTTTTAAATATTTTAACAAAGTTCTCATGCTTTTTACAATTTTTTTTTTCTTAAAAGAGATGTTTGATGGAATTTCATGGAGATGTTATTTACTATATTAGAAGTAAATTTAGAAATAGACATAAGTAGTAATATGCCTATTTGATATATTTATATACTATTGTGCAACATATTTTACAATAATGTTAGACACTGATATGTGAACCAGTCATCTATAATACCTGTAAATATATGATATATACCACATTGGTATCATAGAGGATTGAGTATTTTTATGAAAGGAATGGACCAGACCTCTATGACACCCTAATAGTATATGATATTATACCATGTGAGTATCATAGAGGATTGAGTGTGTTTCTATAAGGAATGAACCACACCTCTATAATATCGTATTAGCATATGATATATACCATATGGGTATCATAGAGGACTGATGAGTTTATTTTGTTAAAAATTTGAACCAGTCCTCTATGTACCCTGTCAATATATAATATACACCATATGAATATCATAGTATAATACAACTATATATTTCAACTACTACTAATATTTTTCTTTTTGGTATACTATATGCTAGAATAAATTATTTTCTAAAAATAAATAAAAAGATATACTATATCAGTTATTTTTTAATATAATGAAAAAATAAAGAGCGGAAAATATAAAAAACAAAAATAAAGAAGCAAAAAAGGTGTGCAAAATTAGATTATGAAAAGAACAGGAAATAAAGAAAAAATAATTTGAAAATAATAATAATAAATAAAACTAGAAAATTAGAAAAAAATGAAAGAAAAAAAAAGAGAAGAGAAAACGGATATAATGTATAAGTTGTTCTAGTAACGAATTTAGAGGAGAAAAAAATGAGAAAAAAGATAAAATATATATGTTATATTAAAAATGGTGAACGGGTATTTACTATATCATATCTTTTATTATCGTATGAAAAATAAGAATAAAGAAAAGGAGCAAAAGAAAGTGAATAAACTTAGATTATGTAGAAAAAAAATAAAAGAAGAAAGAAGAAATGAAATTAGAAAAGGAATAAAAAAAATAAAGAAAGTGAACAAAAAGAAAGAAAACAGAAAAAAAAAGAAAACAAGAAAAGAGCCAAAATTGAGTATGAAATCAGATTATGGTAATAAAAATAAAAAATAATAGAAAAAATAAATAAAAAGAAATGGAGAAAAAAAAGTAAAACATAGAGAATAAACGAGAAAAAGAGGTAATTACACACAAAAGCTACAATGGGTAGGAATGAGTTACTACCCAAAATTCCAACTTGTCGTGATGGCGCCTATCTCGATACTAGGCAGGCCGATAATCTCAATAAAACCACAGTTTCTCTTAAATTTGAAAATATAATATTTAAATACAATACAAAATCCCACAAATACTGATACAAACACTCCCCAAAATTTGATGTCACTGAGTACATGAGCATCTAATATGGATACAAGTAAAAACAAAACGGTCTATAACAGTCTAAGACCAAATACAGTAAACAAGGAGATAGGGAAGGAGAGACAAGGTCTGCGAAACACGACAGCTACCTTTGAATCTCCGGAAGGTCAAATGTGAGAGAAAATCAACACCCGCTATGTCCGAGAGCACCTGAATCTGCACACGAAGTGCAGGGTATAGTATGAGTACAACCAACTCAGCAAGTAACAATAATAAATAGGGAATTGAAGATAGTGACGAGCTACAGAGTTATAGTTCATTTTCAGTAATTCCAACAGAGAATAGACATATTTTTAAATTCAGCAGTTTAAGTCAAATCAATTTATACAGTTCAAATTCATGTAAACCGGATATAAAATCTTTTAGACAATTTCACAATAATGACAAATAGCAACTAAGTGCAACAACAAATGAAAAGCAAGTACAGCCTCGAAGGGCAACAGTCACTCCACTCGTCACAACAACTCAACCACTCGGCTCTCGACCCTCAGCACTCACACTCAATGGGTACCCGCGCTCACTGGGGGTGTACAAACTCCGGAGGTTCTCCTACAACCCAAGCGCCATAATATGCATGTACAACTCACGTGCTGTACGGACAACTCACGTGCTATAATATCCTGCACGTACAACTCACGTGCCATAATATCCTTACCTCACCGATAGGCCCTCGGCCTTACTCAGTCCTCAACCTCTCTAGTCTCTCGGGCTCTCAGAAATCACAAGGATTAGCCCAAACAAAGATAACATAGCGGATCAACAAATATCCAGAAAGATTGAGGTATAATACGCAAGAAAAATCATGACTGAGTACAAGATAATAATTAGCAAATAATTCAACAAGTACGCGATCTCTGCGGGTCCCAACAATACTATAACATAACCTAAGCATGATTTACAGTCAAATTTCTTCAACACATAGAGAGCATATAGTTAACAATAAATTATTCAACTATATAGTTTTTACGGGACGGACCAAGTCACAATCTCCTCGGTGCACGCCCACACGCCCGTCACCTAACATGTGCGTCACCTCCAAAATAATCACATGATACAAAATTCCGGAGTTTCATACCCTTAGGACCAAATTTAAAACTGTTACTTATCTCAAACCGTGAAATTCTTATTCTGCAATGTCCTTTCCTCGTGAATTGGCCTCCAAACGCCTCGAATCTAGCCATAAATAATTTGTTTCAGTCAATAAAATTTATTAGAATTAATTCCATAAGAAAATGCTAGTTTTTCATAAAAATCCAAAATTTAGCTCCAAAAATCGCCCATGGGGCCCACGTCTCGGAACTCGACAAAAGTTATAAAATATGAACCCTCATTCCACCACGAGTCTAACCATACCAAAATTACTAAATTCCGATAACAATTCGGCCCTCAAATTTATCCAACTTAATTCACCAATTAAATGATAAAAACAGCTATGGATTCGGGTAATTTAACCAATATTGAGTTAAGAACACTTACCCCGTTGTTTCCTCTGAAAATCTTCCGAAAATCGCCTCTTCCCGAGCTCCAATCTGTCAAAACTAAAAATGGGACTAAGTCCCATTTTCAGAACTTAAACTCTCTGCCCAGACATTTGCTCTACGCGATCGCGAATATTCCCACGCGATCGCGAAGAATAATTTTCATTGCCCAGATTTAACTCTACGCGATCGCGGACTTTCCCACGCGATCGCGATGCACAACATCACAGACCTACACCATCATGGACCAAACCACGCGATCGCGAAGCACAAACGCATGATTTCCATTTATGCCCAAGTTTATCTACGCGAACGCGACCTTCTTCACGTGTTCGCGAATAACAAACTCACATAGTTACGCGATCGCGTCCCGCTTCACGCGATCACGAAACACAAAATGTCACTGCCTCAAATTAACCCTACGCGATCACAGATATACCCACGTGATCGCGTATAACAAAACTCCCACTGACCAACTAAGCCCACGCGATCGCAGATGCATTCACGCGATCGCATAGAAGGAAAACAACATCAGATATCAAAAAATTCAAGCAGCTGTTCAAGTCCAAATTTTTGATCCGTTAACCATCCAAAACTCACCCGAGCCCCTCGGGACCTCAACCAAATATACCAACAAGTCCTAAAGTATCATACGAACTTAGTCGAACCCTCAAATCACCTTAAACAACGCTAAAACCATGAATTACACCCCAATTCAAGCCTAATGAATTTTGAAATTTCTAATTTCTACAAATGACTCCGGAACCTATCAAATCACGTCCGATTGACCTCAAATTTTGCACACAAGTCATAAATGACATAACGAAGGTGTTCAAATTTTCAGAATCGAATTCCGACCCCGATATCAAAAAGTCAACCCCCGGTCAAACTTCCCAAAAATTAAACTTTCAGCATTTCAAGCCTAATTCCACAACGGACCTCCAAATAATTTTTCGGACATGCTCATAGGTCTAAAATAACCATACTGAGCTATTGAAATCATCAAAATTCAAATCCGAGGTCGTTTACACATAGGTCCATATCTGGTCAACTTTTCTAACTTAAAATTTTAATTATTAGACTAAGTGCCTCATTTCATTCCAAATTTCTTCCTGACACGAATCAACTAGCCCGGTAAGTCATAAAATAACTATAAAGCATAAATTGAGCAGTAAATGAGAGAATGTGGTTATAATACTCAAAACGACCGTCCGAGTCATTACATTCTCCCCCTCTTAAACAAACGTTCGTCCTCGAACGGGTTTAGAATAATACCTGGAGTCTCAAATAAGTGTGGATATTTGCTCCGCATCTCCTGCTCAATCTCCCAAGTAGCTTCTTCGACTGGCTGGCCTCTCCTCTGCACCTTCACTGATGCTATGCTCTTTGACCTCAGCTTTCGAACCTGCCGATCTAAAATAGCCACCGACTCCACATCATAAGTCAAATTACCATTCAGCTGTACTGTACTGAAATCCAGAATATGAGACAGATCCTCGACATACTTTCGGAGCATGGATACATAGAACACAAGATGAACACCTGATAGACTTGGTGGCAAAGCAAGTTCATAAGCCACCTCTCCAATTTTCTTAAATATCTCAAAAGGCCCAATATACCGAGGGCTCAACTTTCCCTTCTTCCCGAGCCTCAACACACCCTTCATTGGTGAAATCTTGAGCAGAACCTTCTCTCCAGCCATGTAAGTAACATCACGGACCTTCCTGTTGGCATAACTCTTCTGTCTAGACTGCGCCGTGTGAAGTCGCTCCTGAATCACTTCGACCTTCTCTAAAGCATCCTGAACCAAGTTAGTACCCAATATTCTAATCTCACCCGGTTCAAACCAACCCACCGGAGACCGACACCGTATCCCATATAAAGCTTCATACGGAGCCGTCTGAATGCTTGACTGGTAGCTATTATTATAAGCAAACTCCGCGAGTGGCAGAAATTGATCCCAAGAACTCCCATAATCAATGACACAAATGCGTAGCATATCCTCCAATATCTGAATAGTGCGCTCGGACTGTCCGTCCGTTTGAGGGTGAAATATTATACTCAACTGAACCTGTGTGCCCAATTCCCACTGCACTGCTCTCCAAAACTGTGATGTAAACTGTGTGCCCCGATCTGAAATGATGGACACTGGCACACCATGTAAGCGAACATTCTAGCGAATATAAATCCCAGCTAACCGCTCCAAAGAATAATTAGTACCAACTGGGATAAAATGTGCGGACTTGGTCAACCGATCTACAATCACCCAAACAGCATCAAACTTTCTCAAGGTCTGTGGGAGCCCAACTACGAAATCCATGGTAATACGCTCCCATTACCGCTCCGAAATTTCAAGTCTCTGAAGCAATCCTCCCGCCCTCTGATGTTCATACTTTACCTGTTGACAATTTAGACACCGAGCTACAAATCCAACTATATCTTTCTTCATCCACCTCCACCAATAGTGCTACCTAAAATCCTGATACATCTTCGCGAAACCTGGATGAATGAAGTACCGTGAACTGTGAGCTTCCTGGAGAATCAACTCACGCAAACCATCTACATTAGGCACATATAGCCTGCCCTGCATCCGTAATACACCGTCATCTCCAATAATGACTTCCTTGACATTACCGTGATGAACCGTGTCTTTAAGGACAAGCAGATGTGGATCATCATACTGGCGCTCTCTGATACAATCATATAAAGAAGGCCGAGAAACCACACAGGTCAAAACTCTTCGGCTCGGAAATATCCAATCTAAGAAACTGATTGGCCAAGGCTTGAACTGTAATGACTCGGCCGGTCGTTTTGAGTATTGCAGCCCCGTTCCCCCATTTACTGCTTATTTTGTGCTTTACAGTTATTATGTGACTTGCCAGAATAATTGATTTGGGTCCGGTGAGGTTTCAGAATAAATTGAGTCACTTAGTTTTGAAGATGAAAACTTAAATTGAAAACGTTAATACCAGAAATTGAAAAGGACCGGTCAAACCAAGAATTACCACAACATTCAAGTACTTTTATAAGACAAACAGTTGGCTATTTTATTAGGCCACGTCGTCTCAATTCAACGATTGCCGCTGGTTTACTGTAGTGTTGCACAAGTAATTTCTCACTCTCTAGATAAGAAATAACAAAGTTTGGGGGGGGGGGTTAAATGGCTATTTTATAAATAGCCAACGGCTATTTTGACAGCCCAACGGCTATTTTTAAAAAAAAAAAAAAAGCAGTTGGGACCGTTTGGCCTGCTAAGGGACCGGACCGGTCCCGGGCCCTGGCCCTGGCAGGCCAAACAGTCCCGGGCCTGACGGGCCCAAATCATAGGACCGGCCCACGAGACCGGACCAGGCCCGCTAAAACCGGACCAAACGGTCCTGGCCCGTTTAGCCGTTTGGCCCGCGGTCCCGGGCCTGGACCGGCCCACTTGCCAGCCTTACCTCTCCTTCCCTATCTCCGTGTTTATTGTATTTGGTCTTAAACTATTATAGACCGTATTTTCCAGACTTGTATTCATATTAGATGATCATGTACTCAGTGACACTGGATTTTGGGAGTATTTATATTTGTACTTGTGAGATTTTCTTCCGCTTAAATTAATCAATATATGTTTTCATATTTAAAAGATATGTGATTTATTGAGATTGTAGGCTTGCCTAGAATTGAGATAGGCGCCATCACAACGTGTTAGGTTTTGGGTCGTGACAAGTTGGTATCAGAGCTCTAGGTTACATAGGTCTCACGAGTCATGAACAGGTTTAGTAGAGTCTTGCGGAACGGTATGGAGATGTCTGTACTTATCTTCGAGAGGCTGCCGAAACCTTAGGAAAATTTCACTTTCTTGATTTCCTTATCGTGCGATTTGATTCTATTGAGGCTTGTGCCTTTATTTCCTTTCTACTCAATCTTATGCGACGCCTAGAGCTTGTTATCAATTGGGCGTCGAGGAGTTGTAGTGGTATTACAAACGTGGTGCATGATGTGTTTCCCTGCGTGTTCGGGCAGGCTATTATTGCCGCCTTGCAGAAGAATGTTCTTTTATTCTATCTCAGTATCTGTATTTTCTATGATTTTGAGACTGTGCACGGGTTGCTACGATGGCTATGCGTTGTTATCACACAATATTGGTGTAATGATAAGGTGCCCGTTATGTGTTGAGGCGGTGAATGACTCGAAGAGAGGATTTCTCAGTGCATGATTAAGGGGTTCAACAATTAATTCCAACGGAGGACAGGCAATCGGACTATAGATGTCCAAGTTTGGTTGTTAAAGTAACAAGACTTGGTATTTGCGAGCATGGTCGAATTTTCATTGTGATGCGGTGTCGCCGTCCTTGTTTGAACGTATTATGGTCCGCCGGTGTTACGGTCTTCTTGGATTTTGCCTTCGGGGCATGGTGTTATGAAATGGTGCATGAGGGGTGGTTGCCAGAGTTAGCTGTGTGCAGCGGCTCAGAATCGAATGGGTATTTCTAATGTTGATGGCTCGAGAAAGATGATCTTCGAAGAGGCTTAGAGTCGGTAATAATTTATTGGTTCAGGTGCTACAGAGATGCATTTTGATTTAATGCAACAGTTGGGCAGCAAAGTATAAGGGAAGACATGACAAGATGTGTTTCGCGGTGGTTGAAGTACTAGCAGGTCAAGAAGGAGAAGTAGAGGTTGAGAAGTTGCTTAAAGGAGATGGTTTAACCGAAGTAAAGAGTGGCAGATTAGCATATGGATTCTGTGGTAGGGTAGTCGCGTGCCTTGAGAAAGCGTAGAACGGTTTGGAATCGTAATAGAATGTGATTTGGCCTACAGACTTTATTTGGAGTGATGGTTACTGTACGGAGAAAGGTTGAATATGGCAGAAAGGAGTTTGTTTGAAATAAAGTGGGATATGAAGATCTGATTATTGTTTCAGGCGCAATATGACTTGAGTTCAGAAGGTATTGTTGAACTTTCAGTTGATGTGAATACGGAAAGTGCAGACTTATACAAATGGTGGGCGAGCATGAGCTCAGGAGAATTTACTGATTAAGTAGTCGTTGCACCCACTGCAGTGTTGTTGGAATATGTCGGTAAGGAATTCCACAGGTGGGTTATCTCCTGTGAGCAGTTAGCGGTGGCGTGATGTTGATGAAGCTTCTGTGAGGAATATTACTTGCTACCCGGTAAGAGGTCGAGTGTGTGACTGTGGCTGGTGATTCAAAATGTTCATGAAAAGCTTAACAAAAGACTTCGAGAAGTCTGGTGGGTTAACGGTGCGAGATCATGGTAATTGAGAAGGATAAATCCTTGTGGGTTCTGAGTTTATATAATTGCAGCTTAAAGCTAAGTGGGGAGGGGGGTGGGGGGGCTACTATTGACAATTTGATTTCATGGTTTTGTGTTAAATTTTAGTTTTGGTCGGAGACATACTTGTGGATCAGTTATGACTTGCAGAGATGGAGATCGAGGATGACTCGAGTAAGGAAATTCCTGAATACGGGTTATATGGCACTTTATAGAAATACGGAAATCATGGAATGATTAAATTATTATTTTGAAGAATGTAGTGCACACGAAGTATGAATTTGATTGGTGGTATTAAGGCATGGTTACTTCTTTGGGGGTTGTTGTGCTAATGAGGCTTGTGCCTTTCAGCCTGTTTGGGCGGTGCAATTTAGATTTGAGCAAAGTGGGTGACTCCCGAAAAAATTCTAATGGGTTTGAGAATTATATATAGCAATTGAGAATGTTTCCAGACTTGTAAATGGATAAAATCTGAGATTTGCATTTGAAGGTGTCGGGACTTGCGGTAATTTTGTATGACTATAGATTCTATATTTCAGTATAAGAAAGGAAAGAGGAATAATTTTAAATTCACATAAGGTATTTTCAGAGTGAGTGTTACGGTTGTGATATTTATGGGGTAATTATGATGTGAGACTTTACAGAAAATTTGGTGGCAATATTCTTAGGTTTGGTGACCTGCGTGGCTTGGTCGAGTTAGAAGGATTCAGTTCTGATAGCTTGGTTATGTTCAAATGGATTTCAAAGTGTTCTTAATGGTTTCTACCATGGGTTGAACCAGATATATTCTACCGGTGTAGGGAACGTATTGTGTATTTTGAATTCCTCTTGGAAGGAAGCAAGATGAAGGTTACTGAATGACCTGGTATGTAATTTGTTGGTTACCCAAAGTTGATAATGAGATTCTCGTACTTGTCACATGATGGCATGATAGATGTGGTGTGTGGTGCGAGAGTAAGATTTACAAGTACAAGGTGGCAGTTCACTCTCGAAAGGAAGATCACAAAATTTAGACAGAATAGTCAATTTCAGATAATTAGATGAATGTTATAACTGTTCGGTAACCCCTGAGAAGGGTGCGTATTTCAAAAGGTGCATTGTGTTTTGACTTACGGATGTTCATTGGTATTGCAGTACTCACCTGGTTGATAGACTGCTGATATTCAAATTATTGCTATGTGGCATGGAAGAATTATGAAAGTATTCCTCATGGGAAGATCGTGAATGGAAGACTTATTAGTCATTCTAGTGCTGGAGTTGGGATCAGTTACGATGATTCATGTGTTTGATGAATTTGGAGACTGGAAGTTCTCAGAAGTATATTATTTCGGGTTGCGGCCTGTTTGAGGTGAGTATTTTATTTTAACTCAGTGAAGGCACTAGTTGCGTTAATTATTTGTGATAGCTACGCGCTATAAGTGTGCATATATGTGAGGTTTGAGCCAATGTGCGGGCATCGGGGAAAGTATTCATACTCTAAAGAATTCTTAGGCTATGATATGCCTAGAGCTGACTGTTAAGCGTAAAGTTATAACGTTTCTCGTGTTCGTACCTTTGTTGAGAACTATCTGGGCTACATTTGAGGTTACTAAGAGGTTAATTCCCCTGAATAAACGGGGTAGTTACTATTTATGCGTTAACTTGCTAATATGAAGTATGATAGCAGACTTTGTACATGCTTACGCTATGGAGTGTTATTTATACCAGTCCAGGAGCATGAGAATCTTATTTCATTATCATATACATGTGTACTTGTTTAATTTCTCCTGTATGATATGCTGGGACTAGAGGCATGTGACCATGCCAGGCGATTTATATTATTGGCACGTTAGTTGTCCATGCCGTATGTGGAAATTTTATTTCTATGATAATTTATCTGATTCATTAATTTCCTTCCTCTACAATTGTGCACATGCGCATACGGTTATCCTCTTCATGAAATTTGAGGAGTTGGTTGTAACATTGTGGTTGTGGTGGTACTTGTTGAACTTGCAATACGATTCTCTTCCTTGAGACATCTCCCATATTTGGGGTACACGGATTGCACAGTTGTGGCTTGAGTTATATTGATGTGGCGTGTCTGTGGGATAGTTGTGTTTAATAAAATAAGGTTATTGGATCTAGAATGGGTAGTATCAGGCTTGATTATGGTATATACAGGAGGATAATATTGAAAGTCGGCTTAGGAGAGGATTGTGGTTTGGGTTGGGGCGAGAGAGCTCCATGGCTAGTTGATCTGATGAGTGGTTATGAGTTTTAAATTGTTTCTTTCATCTTTGGCAGTGTACAAGTTTTGGAATGAGGTTCTGTTGAATGCAGGGTTTTATACTAGTACTTGGTTGGTTTTGAATAGTTATTGTGATCAGAAATGGTACTACGAGTATGCGAGTTGTGTAGCATGTTATACGATTATATCTGAGATTATGGTTATGGCTGGATACGGCTTGTTCAGGCTAATACAGTGTGTAGATGTGAGATTCGGGTCTTGTAAGAAATTTCAGATATTGAAAATTAGGTTATAAGTTTTACGGACTAAGATTAAAGTAATGATCATCAATTGTATTGTATTGTCAGGCCTATATGGAATAGGGTGGCGTAAGATCACCCCGGGTATGTGCATGGTTTGATGGAATAGTGATGTGATGGCTTGGAAACAACTCTTGGCATGTTCGAGGACGAACGTATGTTTAAGTGGGAACGAATGTAATGACTCGGCCGATCGTTTTGAGTATTGCAGCCCCGTTCCCCCATTTACTGCTCAATTTGTACTTTACAGTTATGCGATTTGCCGGAGTAATTGGTTCGGGTCCGGTGAGATTTTAGAAAGAATTGAGACACTTAGTTTCGAAGATGAAAACTTAAAGTTGAAAAAGTTAATACCAGAAATTGAAAAGGACCAGTCAAACCAAGAATTACCACAACATTCAAGTACTTTTATAAGACAAACAGTTGGCTATTTTATTAGGCCACGTCGTCTCAATTCAACGATTGCCGCTGATTTACTGTAGTGTTGCACAAGTAATTTCTCACTCTCTAGATAAGAAATATATTCCCTTATCTTTACAGCACATATTTTCATATATTCCACTAGAATTTGTTCTCTACCTAGCTATAGGCACCTCCTAATTATAGACTAATAGTATAAGGAGAATTGAAGTCTCAAATTCTCTGTCCAGCATTATTAAAAAGAACACAAATTTCTTTTCATTTTCATCCTCGAAGTTCAATGACCAGTTTCAAACAGATTGAAGTTCAAATTGAAGAACCAAACCCACAAAAATGGTGTGTGTCACAAAAGAAGATGTTTTTGTAACTTTCATGAACAAGGCGAATTCGACAACTCACTGTGTGAAGCTCCAATCAGTGCACAGTTGACTGGTCTCAAACAGAGACAGATTATCTATTGAGAGCAGAAATACCAAATACGAGGCTTTCAGAGACCAATTCACGAGGCAAGGGCATTGCGGAGTACGAAATTATATGGATTGAGGTAAGTAACAATTATAAATCGGGTCCTGAGGGTATGGAACCCCGGATCTTTTTGTGTTATGTGATTATTTTGGAGGGGACGCATATGCTAGGTGACGGGCGTGTGTGCGTGCACCTAGGGGATTGTGACTTGGTCCGTCCCGTGAAACTGTAAAGTTAAATAACTTGTTGTTAACTATATGCTCTCTATGTGTTGTAGAAATTTGACTGTAAATCATATTAAAAATCATGTTTAGATTATGTGTTGGCACTGTAGGGACCCACAAAGATCGTGCACATGTTGAATTATCTGCTAAATTGTTGTTTTGTACTCAGTCACAGTTTACTTGTTATTTTATCTCAGTCTCTATTGTTCATTATTGATGCATCATATCATTGTTGTTTGGGCTGATTTCATGATTTTTGAGAGTCCGAGAGACTGGAGAGATTTATGACTGAGTGATGCCGATGGCTAATTGTGAGATATTATACTATAGCACGTGAGTTGTCCGTGCATCATGTGAGTTGTCCGTGCGGATCCAGATATTATACTATAGCACGTGAGTTGTCTGTGTAGATCCAGATATTGATACTATAGCATGTGAGTTGTCCGTACAACACGTGAGTTGTCCGTGCGGATTATAGCGCTTGGGCTGTAGGAGTCCCTCCGGAGTCTGTACACCCCCAGTGAGCGCGGATACCCATTGAGTGTGAGTGCTGAGGGCTGAGAGCCGAGTGGTTGAGCTGTTGTGACGAGTTGAGTGACTGTTGCTCTGAGAGGATGTACTTGCTTATCATTTGTTGATGCACTTAGTTGCTATCTGTCATTATTATGAAATTTCTGAAAGATTCTATATCCGAAATACCTGCACTTTAACTGTATAAAACTGATTTGACTTAAACTGCCGGAATTTAAAGTATGTCTATTCTTTGCTGGGATTATTGAAAATGAACTGCATTTGTATAGGTCGTCACTAGCTTCTCAGTTCCTTATTTATTATTATTACTTACTGAGTTGGTTGTACTCATACTATACCCTGCACTTCGTGTGCAGATCCAGGTGTTCCCGGACATAGCGGGTTTTAATTTTTTAGCACGGTTGATTTTTCAGAGATTCAGAGGTAGCTGTCGTATTTCGCAGACCTTGCCTCTCCTTCCCTATCTCCGTGTTTACTGTATTTGGTCTCAGATTTTTATAGACCATATTTTCTAGACTTGTATTCATATTAGATGCTCATGTACTCAGTGACACCGGGTTTTTGGAGTATTTATATTTGTACTTGTGAGATTTTATTCCGCTTAAATTAATCATTATGTTTTCGTATTTAAAAGATATGTGGTTTATTGAGATTGTCGGCTTGCCTAAAATTGAGATAAGCGCCATCACAACGTGTTAGATTTTGGGTCATGACATGAACATCCAAAGCTAAAGGCCTCTCTGCTAACGGTAAGTATGCTAAGCTACCCAAACTCTCCGCCTTACGACTCAAGGCATCAGCCAACGCATTGGCCTTTCCGGGATGATAGAGAATGGTAATGTCATAATCCTTAAGCAACTCTAACCACTTCCGCTGCCACAAATTAAGATCCTTCTGTTTAAACAAATATTGTAGACTCTGATGGTCGGTATATACCTCACATTGGACACCGTACAAGTAATACCGCCAAATTTTTAAGGCATGAATAATAACTGCTAACTCAAGATCGTGGACTAGATAATTCTTCTCATGTATCTTTAACTGTCTGGACGCATAGGCGATCACCCTACCGTCTTGCATCAACACTGCGCCGAGACCAATACGCGACGCGTCACAATACACAGTATAAGACTCTGAACCTGTAGACAACACCAATACTGGAGGAGTAGTCAAAGCTGTTTTGAGCTTCTGAAATCTCTCTTCACACTCATCCGACCACCTGAACGGAGCACCTTTCTGGGTCAATTTAGTCATAGGCGATGCAATAGACGAGAATCCCTCCATAAAACGATGATAATAACCGGCCAAGCCGAGAAAACTCCGAATCTCAGTAACTGAAGATGGTCTGGGCCAACTCTAAACTGCCTCTATTTTTTTCGGATCCACCTTAATTCCTTCACTGGACACTATATGTCCCAAGAATGCCACCGAACTAAGCCAGAACTCACACTTAGAGAATTTGGCATAAAGTCTCTCCTCTCTTAGACTCTGTAATACAATACCCAAGTATTGTGCATGCTCCTCCTGGCTACGTGAGTACACCAGAATATCATTAATAAATACTACTACAAATAAATCAAGATATGGCTGGAACACACTATTCATCAAATGCATAAATGCTGCTGGGGCATTGGTCAGCCCAAAAGACATCACAAGAAATTCGTAGTGGCCATAACGAGTTCTGAATGCCGTCTTTAGAATATCCGAATCCCGAATTTTTAACTGGTGATACCCAGATCTCAAATCAATTTTGAAGAACACCCTCGCTCCCTGAAGCTGGTCAAATAAGTCATCAATACGCGGCAAAGGATATTTATTCTTGATTGTCACTTTGTTCAACTGCCTATAATCAATGCACATCCGCATAGTACCATCTTTCTTTTTCACAAACAGAACCGGTGCACCCTAAGGTGACATACTAGGCCTAATAAACCCCTTTTCAAGGAGTTCCTGAAGTTGCTCTTTCAATTTTTTTAACTCAGCTGGTGCCATACGATACGGAGGAATAGAAATGGGCTGAGTGCCCTGCACCAAGTCAATACCGAAATTAATATCCCTGTCGGGTGGCATACCCGGCAGGTTTGCAGGAAATACATCCAGAAAGTCTCGCACGACCGGTACTGTATCAATAATAGGAGTATCGGCATCAACATCTCTCACAAAGGCCAAATATGACAAGCATCCCTTTCCAACTATACGTTGGGCCTTCAAATAAGAAATTACCCTGCTAGGAACAAGATCTAGAGAACCCCTCCATTCATCCTTTGGCAACCCCGGCATCGTCAACGTCACAATTTTTACGTGACAGTCCAAAATAACATGACATGGAGACAACCAATCCATACCCAGGATTATATTGAAATCAACCATACCGACTAATAAGAGATCAACTCTAGTCTCCAATTCTCCAATAGTTACCACACACGACCGATACACACGATCCACAATAATAATATCGCCCACCGGTATAGATACACAGACAGGTAAAACTAAGGACTCATAGGGCATATCCAGATAATGAGAAAAATACGATGATACATATGAATAAGTGAAACCAGGGTCAAATAATATAGAAGCCTCCATGTGGCACACTTAAACAATACCTGTGATCACTGAATCTGAGACAACAACATCTAGCCTGGCAGGAAAAGCATAGAATCGGGCCTGACCGCCACCTGACCGGCCTCCCCTTCTTGGGCGACCCCTAGCTGCATGACCCCCCACCCCGAGCTGGTTGGGCGGGTGGTGTAACTGCTGGTGCCGGTGCCGTTGGTCGAGAACTCTGCTGCAGAGCCCTACTCAACAGCCTAGGATAATCTCTCTTGAAATGACCCAATTCTCCGCACTCGAAACAACCCCTCCTCTGATGGAACTGTTGCTCTTGATAACCCAAAGAATTACCTGTAGAAGCTTGAGCAGATGAGGCATGATGAGAACTCTGCGCTGGTAGTGCACTGAATGAAGACTGGCCTGAGTGAGCACTGTAAGAACCATGGCTAGCTGATGCACCACGATGAGCTGGACGACCCGTCTGAGCGTGTCTGTAAGAACGACCCCTACCGCGGTAAAACTGACCCCCTGAAGGAACACCGCTGAAATCACCTGAACCACGAGGCCTCTTAGCCTCCCTCTCAGCCCGTTCCTGACTGCGAACCATCTCAATCTGACGAGCAATATCGACCACCTCGTTGAAAGTAGCACCAGACACTCTCTCTCTAGTCATAAGTAATTGCAGCTGAAAAGTGAGGCCATCTATGAACCTCCTGATCCTTTCCCTATCTGTGGGAATCAACCAGATAGCATAACGGGCCAATTCTGAAAATATTATCTCATACTGTGTCACAGACATATCACCCTGACGAAGCTGCTCAAACTGCCTGCGCATCTCCTCTCTGCGGGACTGAGGCACGAACTTCTCCAGGAATAGACCGGAGAACTGCTGCCAGATAAGGGGTGCTGCACCGACCGGCCTACACCTCTCGTAAGCCTCCCACCATCTGAAGGCAGCCCCAGAAAACTAAAAAGTAGTGAATGAGACCCCACTGGTCTCTAGAATACCCATTGTCCGAAGCATCTGTTGACACTTATCCAGAAAACCCTGAGCATCCTCTGACTCCGCACCGCTAAAAGATGGAGGTCGAAGCCTCTCAAATCTCTCAAGTCTCCTCTGCTCATCATCTGCCATAATAAGAACTACCGGGGCATGAGCAGCTACAGTCGGCTGCGCTAGTTGTGCCCCGGTATCTGAAGTCCCTGTACTACCTGGTCTGGAGTACGTGCAACAGGGGTATGAGTCCCTCCCCCGGCCGAGAAGTGGCAGGTGCGGCCTGAGCCAAAACCACCCGAGCAAGACCAGTGCAAGCTACCAATATCTGGGCCAATGTCTTCTGAAGGCCTGGAACCTCAATGGGCATAGCTGGTGCCTGAGCTGATCCTGTCAGCTCAACTATATCTGGAATCTGCTCCTGAGCTGGAGCAACTGGTGGTACTACAGGTGCTGGTCCAACTGTGGTACGAGCTACACCTCGACTTCTACCACGGCCCCGGCCTCTCGCGGTCCAAACTGGTGGCTGACCATCCGATCTGGTAGTACGTGTCCTCACCATCCGTGAGAGAATAGATTAACAGAAATTTAATTTTCCAGAATCAACAAATTCGCACGACAGAATACAAGAAAGTAAAATTTTTCTAAGGGTTCTGCAGCCTCTCGAAGATAAGTACAGACGTCTCCGTACCGATCCGTAAGACTTTACTCAACCTGCTCATGACTCGTGAGACCTATGTAACTTAGGCTCTGATACCAACTTGTCACGATCCAAAATCCCAACCTGTCGTGATGGCGCTTATCTCGATACTAGGCAAGCCGATAATCTCAATAAAACCACAATTTCTCTTAAGTTTAAAAATATAATATTTAAATACAATACAAAATCCCACAAATACTGATACAAACACTCCCCAAACCTGGTGTCACTGAGTACATGAGCATCTAATATGGATACAAGTCAAAAGAAAATGGTCTATAATAGTCTAAGACCAAATACAGTAAATAAGGAGATAGGGAAGGAGAGACAAGGTCTGCGAAACACCGCAACTACCTTTGAATCTCCGAAAAGTCAACTGTGCAAGAAAATCAACACCCGCTATGTCCGAAAGTACCTGAATCTGCACACGAAGTGCAGGGTATAATATGAGTACAACCAATTCAGCAAGTAATAATAATATATAAGGAATTGAAGATAGTGACGAGCTACACAGTTATAGTTCATTTCCAGTAATTCCAACAGAGAATAGACATGCTTTCAAATCCAGCAGTTTAAGTCAAATCAATTTATACAGTTCAAGTTTATATAATCTGGATATAAAATATTTTAGAGAATTTTACAACAATGACAAATAGCAACTAAGTGCAACAACAAATGAAAAGCAAGTACAGCCTCTCAGGGCAACAGTCACTCCACTCATCACAACAACTCAACCACTCGGCTCTCAACTTTCAGCACTCACACTCAATGGGTTCCCGCACTCACTGGGGGTGTACATACTCCAGAGGGGCTCCTACAGCCCAAATACCATAATCTGCACGGACAACTCACGTGCTATAATATCCTGCACGGACAACTCACGTGCCATAATATCCTTACCTCACTGACAGGCCCTCGGCCTTACTCAGTCCTTAACCTCTCTAGTCCCTCCGACTCTCAGGAATCACAAGGATCAACCCAAACAAAGATAACATAGCGAATTTAACAAATATCCAGAAAGACTGAGGTATAATACGCAAGAAAAATCATGACAGAGTACAAGACATCAATTAGCAAATAATTCAACAAGTACACGACCGTTGTGGGTCCCAACAGTACTATAACATAGCCTAAGCATGATTTACAGTCAAATTTCTTCAACACATAGAGAGCATATAGTTAATAATAAATTATTCAACTATACAGTTTCCACGGGACGGACCAACTTACAATCCCCTCGGTGCACGCCCACATGCCCGTTACCTAGCATGTGCATCACCTCTAAAATAATTACATGACACAAAATTCCAGGGTTTCATATCCTCAGGACCAGATTTAAAACTGTTACTTACCTCAAGCCGTAAAATTCTTATTCTGCAATGTCCTTTCCTCGTGAATTGGCCTCCAAACGCCTCGAATCCAGCCATAAATAATTCGTTTCAGTCAATAAAATTTATTGGAATTAATTCCATAAGAAAATGCTAGTTTTTCATAAAAATCCAAAATTTAGCTCCAAAAATCGCCCGTCGGGACCATGTCTCGGAACTCGATAAAAGTTACAAAATATGAACCTTCATTCCACCATGAGTCTAACCATACCAAAATTACTCAATTCCGATAACAATTCGGCCTCAAATCCTCAAATTTATCCAAGAGGGTTTTCAAACGTTTCCAACTTAATTCACCAATTAAATGATAAAAATAACCATGGATTCACGTAATTTAACCAATATTGAGTTAAGAACACTTACCCCATTGTTTTCTCTGAAAGTCTCCCGAAAATTGCCTCTTTTCGAGCTCCAATCCGTCAAAAATTGAAAATGGGACGAAGTCCCATTTTCAGAACTTAAACTCTCTGCCTAGACATTTGCTCTACGCGATCGCGAACATTCCCACGCGATCGCGAAGAACAATTTTTCATCGCCCAGATTTAACTCTACGCGATCGCGGACTTTCCCACGCGATCGTGATGCACAACATCACGGACCTATGCGATTGCGGACCAAACCACGCGATCGCGAAGCACAAATGCATGATTTCTGTTTCTGCCCAATTTCCTCTACGCGAACGCAACCTTCTTCACGCGTTCATGAATAGCAAACTCACATAGTTACACGATCGCGTCCCGCTTCACGCGATCGTGAAGCACAAAATGTTACTGCCTCAAATTAACCCTACACGATCGCAGATATCCCCACGCGATCGTGTAGAACAAAACCTCCACTGACCAACTAAGCCTACGCGATCGCAGACGGGTTCACGCGATCGCATAGAAGTAAAACAACATCAGATATCAGAAAATTCCAGCAGCTGTTCAAGTCCAATTTTTTGATCCGTTAATCATCCAAAACTCACTCGAGCCCCTCGGGACCTCAACCAAATATACCAACAAGTCCTAAAGTATCATACGAACTTAGTCAAACCCTCAAATCACCTCAAACAACGCTAAAACCATGAATTACACCCCAATTCAAGCCTAATGAACTTTGAAATTTCTAATTTCTACAAATGACTCCGGAACCTATCAAATCATGTCCGATTGACTTCAAATTTTGCACACAAGTAACAAATAATATAACGGAGGTGTTTAAATTTTCAGAATCGGATTCCGACCCCGATATCAAAAAGTCAACCCCCCGATCAAACTTCCCAAAAATTAAACTTTCGGCATTTCAAGCCTAATTCCACCACGGACCTTCAAATAATTTTTCGGACATGCTCCTAAGTCCAAAATTACCATACGGAGTTATTGGAATCATCAAAATTCAAATGCGAGGTCGTTTACCCATAGGTCCATATCTGGTCAACTTTTCTAACTTAAATTTTTAATTATGAGACTAAGTGTCTCATTTCATTCCGAATTCCTTCCTGACCCGAACCAACTAGCCCGGTAAGTCATAAAACAACTATAAAGCATAAATTGAGCAGTAAATGGGGGAACATGGTTATAATACTCAAAACGACCGTCCGGGTCATTACAGAATAGTAATTAATTTTATGGGTAGAAAAGTTAATAGGTCGGCAATGGTAATTAATTTGGTTTTTATGGATAAAACTATAAAACTCCCAATAATATTATATATCGGATGTATAAACACTATTGCGAAAAATAATAGACTATACGGCTGTAAGCTTAAAAACATGGCTATCAACGTTGGTGGAAGTCTTTAATTTGACTCATTCAACTCTTACTTCATTGATTACTCAATTAATTTCCTATGTTTATTAGTGTATCTTAGCGTAAGTTGTGCAACAAAAAAACGCTTTACATTCTTAAATCCATTTAGCATATGTATATTTACATTTAGGGTGAAAATATTTTTCCAAAATTTTCATGTTTGGTTGGCTTAAATATTTTGGAAAATATTTTCCTTTAATATCAAGAGAAGAGGAAATATTTTTCAAAACTCTTTTTCAACCTTCCCTATCATATTCCTCATCTCCACCAACCCACCCCAGCCCACCCCAACCCTCGCCCCACCCCCTCACCCCACCCTAAATAAAAATATTATTAATAGTATTTACTTCTCATGTTATAGATAGATTTTTGTTTTGTCATTTCAAAAAATGGGTATTTTCTTTTCATGATATAAAAAAATATTTTTTTTTTATTTTAACAAAAATAAAGTACTTTCTTTTCATGAGTTAGAAAAAGTATTTTCTTTCATTTTAACAAAATGAATATTTTTTTTTCATGATATAGAAAAAATATTTTATTTCATTTAAAAAAAAATGAGTATTTTCTTTTCATGATGTAGAAAAATTATTTTTTTTTATTCAATAAAATAAATACTTTATTTTTATGTTGTAGAAAGAGTACTTTTTCTTTTTCAACAAAAAAAAAGTATTTTCTTTTTAGTTATGGAACATAAATTTCAACGTTATTTTTGTATAAAAAGTAAAGCAACACATTAGTTCTTTTGGGTTTGTGTGAATTTTTAGAAGAATAAATAAATTTTTGAAGAAAATAGAGTCCTGAAAACGTTGTTTTGGAGGGGGGGAGGGGGGCGGGGGTGAGGAGAGTAGCATAAAAAAATATTTTCCTAAATTTTTTTTTCTACTCTATAACCAAACACTAGAAAATATTTTCCGAAAAAAGTTTTTCACTTACCAACCAAATAAGAAAAAATATCACTCATTTTTTATGAAAACATTTTTCATGAAAACATTTCCTCCGTACCAAACACACCCTTAATTGGGGAGAATAAATTCAGCTAGACTCGTAGAATCGCTCTAAATTTGCCTTTGTTGGCCTGCTCAGTTGAGGCTATTTAAGTTTTTACAGCAGAAACTTCAGCTAGCTTAAATATGCCTGCTTTACAAATTTTTTCTCGCATGTCATTCTAAGGCGATTTATTTTTTAGTCCCTTGGTCCTAATTTATGTGGTAAAATTTGAATTTCGAGAGTCAAACTTTTTAATTTTAATTGTGAAATTTATATATCTGAAAAATATATAAAAATACTGTAATAATTTAAAATATTTAAAAGGCATATAAAAATATTACGATAATTTTTTTTTATTCAACTCTCAAAATCGGAACTCTTTCGCATAAATTAGGACAGAGGGAGTGTCAGTTTAAAAGAGCGAATGTGTCTTGCTATTCGGTTTCAATTTAAGATTCGAAAGCAAAAAGAGCCTTAGCTAGAGAAAAGTAAGTGCTAAGCCAATGAGGTGTCTTTGGCGTGGAAGTTAATGCATGGCTTACAAGAGTTTAACTTATATTACAATAATAATATAAGAATTTTTATATTAGTATAAGAGGTATTTACTATCTTAAGAAATATAGTGGATTCTAAGAAAATAAGATGAGAAGCAAACAAATGACTCTTTGCCCGTATGGTTTCGTTCTTCTTGTAAGAAAATATGGACTTGCGCGGGAACGCGAGCGCGCGCGTATATATATATATATATATATCAACTGCACAATTAGCCAGCTTCAGCAGCAAACTAAATTTTATTCAGCATATGAATAAATATTTTTCAACAAATTAAGACACAAATTTCAAGTCAACAATGTCAAACATCTTCGTCTGAAAATCATCATTAGAAGAAGAAGACGACGATATGATTTTCTAAGAAAATAATCAGAGATTATATCAGCATGACAATATATTGACATCACCATGACATCACTCATGACATTAGCAAACACTTACTCCTAGTGACATTATCTATGACATTAGAAAATACTATCTTGTATTTTATTTTTGGCTATAAATAGCTCTCCCATCACTTGTAATGGACACACTACACTACCACTTCATAAGAAATTCTCTTCTTCTCTCTCAAGAATTGGTTAGAGCTTACTCCCTCTTGCTTACTATTATAAGTTTTTTTTACTTATAATATTAAATTTTCAGTTTGAATAACAATTTTTAATCATGTTTATATTTATATATTACACTTGCATTATGGTTGGCTAAGCCACCTAAGTTATTTTGTTGCATTTCATTTATATGGTCAGCTTTGCCGCCTAACTTAATTATTCTACTCTAGCCATATCTTTTGCAGGTTTAATTATATTATTGTCACTTGCTTCATGTCCTTATTTCTCCCTATTTTTGCCATAATTTTTCTACTGAGCAACAAATACCCATATTTCTCCCATTTTTTCATTAATTTTACATCCTGTAGATCTACTCACAGAAATTTTCCTTTCACAAACCAGAAGAACACAAAGAACTACCGTGGTTATCCCTCCAAGGCCATTGCAAGCAGTATAAAAATTGGGATTCGTCTGAAACCTATGTTCCAACAATAGAAAAGTAGTTTTTAGCCAATCCACAATATCTTGCTCTAACAGATGCTGCCCAAATTTTATTTTTACAGTAAAAATCTATTACAGCTGACATACCTAGCCAGCTCCAGTAGCAAGCTAGATTTTATCCGGCAAATGGAAAAAATTCTTCAACAAATTAAGACACAAATTTCATATCAACAATATCAAGCATCTTCGTCTGAAAAATCACCATCATCAGAAGAAAACCCCGATATGATTTTCTAGGAAAATAATCAAAGATTACATCAGCATGACAACATATTGACGTCACCACAGCTGACATCATCTATGACATTAGCAAGTATTTACTTCTAATGACATCATCCATGACATTAGGAAACACTACACTACCACTTCATAAGAAATTCTCTTCCCCTCTCTCAATAATTGATTAGAGCTTACTCCCTCTAACTTATTATTATAAGTTTTTACTTGTAATATCAAATTATTATTCCAACTGAAAATTTGATATTACAAATAAAAAACTAATAATAATAAGCTAGAGAGAGTAAACTCTAACCAATTCTTGAGAGAGGAAGAGAATTTCTTATGAAGTGCTAGTGTAGTGTGTCCATTACAAGTGATGGAGGGGGATATTTATAGCCAAATACTAAAAACAAGATAGTGTTTCCTAATATCATGCATGATGTCACTAGGTGTAAATGCTTGCTCATGTCATGTATGATGTCAGTCGTGGTGATGTCAATATGTTGTCATGCTGATATAATCTCTGATTATTTTCCTAGATAATCATATTAGGGTCATACAGAGCAGCGGGAATGTCGGAATCTTCTTCTTCTGTTGATGATTTTCAGACGAAGATGGTTGACATTTTTCGATATGATCATCATCGTCAGAAGAAGACCCCGATATGATTTTCTTGGAAAATAATCAGAGATTACATCAACATGACGACATATTAACATCACCATAGCTGACATCGTCCATGATATCCACAAACATTCACTCCTGGTGATATCATCCATGAAATAAGGAAACACATACTTGTTTTTAGTTTTTGGCTTAACTTACTATTATAAGTTTTTTTACTTGTAATATCAAATTTTCAGTTTGAATAATAATATTTAATCAAGTTTTTATTTATTTATTGCTATTGCATTATGGTTGGATAAACTACCTATATGGTAACCAATAATTAAGCTCGTCCTATCTAGATGAATCACGAGATGGCCATTCATTGTAAAAAAGAAATAAATGATCTTCTTGATAAATGCATCATTTCTCCAAGCAAATTCCCTTGGAGTTGTGCTACCTTTAATGTCAATAAAAACTCAAAGATTGAACGAGGTGT
Organism: Nicotiana tomentosiformis; assembly: GCF_000390325.3. Taxonomy (NCBI): domain Eukaryota; kingdom Viridiplantae; phylum Streptophyta; class Magnoliopsida; order Solanales; family Solanaceae; genus Nicotiana; species Nicotiana tomentosiformis. Next base: position 191,750,009 of record NC_090813.1, on the reverse strand, counting down.
CCCTCGATTGGTCATTAATTATAAACCTTTGAACAAAGCACTCCGCTGGATTAGGTATCCTATTCCAAAAAAAAAATTACTTTATCAACTTTATGCTGCAACTATCTTTTTAAAATTTGATTTAAAATTAAAATTTTGAAAAATTCAAATAGATCCCAAGGATTGGTATAAAACTGCTTTTACAGTATCATTTCAGCAATATGAATGAAATGTAATGACATTTAGTTTTAAAATGCTCCTTCTGAATTTCAAAGGATAATGAATGATATTTTTAATCATTTTTCAAAATTTATTTATTGTTTATATTGATGATGTTTTAGTATTTTGTAATAGCATAGATCAACACTTTAAACATCTAAGATTAGTTTTATCAAAAAATAAATACAATCTTTTTCAAATCAACATTCTATTTGGGCACAATATTCAGCAGGAAACCCTTGTCCCTATTCAAAGGTCCATATAATTCGCCGAAAAAGTTTCTGACCAAATCTTAGATAAAACCTAACTTCAAAGATTTTTAGGATATATTAATTACGTGTCAGATTTCATTGTCTTAGCACTTTGTTAAAACCTTTACATGATAGGTTAAATACCTACAACATCTCTGATGTTCTTTTTAGATTTCCTTCTCAAAAACCTATAAATATAATTGTCCAAGATCTTCAATCTGAGATAGCACTCCTCCAGGGAGAAGTTCGGAAAATTAAGGCTAGACAAGAGCTAGACCGTCTTGTTCTCCAACATCTCTCTACCAAATCTGAAGAACCCAAGCAAGCTGAAACCAAGCCAGTTGACCAAGAAGTTTTCATCAACCACCTCTCCGAATCTATATATATATATATATATATATATATATATATATATATATATATATATATATATATATATATATATATTGTCACAACTCCTTTTTTCCCGCGGGGGAGATGAAGGGATAGGGGAGTTTTTCCAATTAAAGTGACATTAATAGAAATGGGATTATTTATTTAAATTAAGAGTCGCCACTTGGAATAAGTTATGGTGTCCCAAGTCACCGGTTTATTTTAAATCCCAAATCGAAAAAATTTGACTCTATTTATGGTCTGCGAATACAGAAGATTGGGTAAGAAATTCTGTTAACCCGGGAGAAGGTGTGAGGCACTCCCGAATTCTGTGGTTTTAGCACGGTCGCTCAACTATTAATAATTGGCCTAATTATCTGATTTATTACATATTTAAAGCCTATTGCGCATTTTTACTTTTTAACCGCTTTTAATTATTTATGGAATTATTTTTGGAACAAGTCACGATGTCGTACACTTGTCATTTTGTCACACACCGCAAACCGCGCCACATGAAATGCACCCGCGATTTACGACATGCTTATTTTTATTATTGTTTGAAGTTGTGGTCGAGTCACGTGAAACACACACTCGAATTGGGGTTACGTATCATAACTATACCACGAGAACCGTACCCATAGTTACGATGATTTATTATTAATCGCGCCTAAAGAAAAACTACGCATATTCATGGTTTGATTATCCTAAAGTTCGAGATTGCATGTGAGGTACAAACGTTATGGAGATATGCTGTAGGAGCCAGATCATTCTTTCCTAGGGTTTTAGACTATTCAAGATGACATTTAATTTCCAGAAGCAAACATTATATGGAATTATAAACTAACATGTTATCAACTCAATTTAATTTATGAGATAATCGACAGCCAACCAAGAGAATGATCGAACTTGATTCAAATTTACAGCACAAGTACATTCTGAATTTGCAACACTAGTATAATAACACCCCGGCTATACCAGCTCTGAAGAAATACACGATCAGGCACTATTACTGGGCTCCATACCCCAGGCCCAACGGCCTAAGGTCCAAACTCGTTCAAAGGACTCCCAACTGGCCCAAGTTACAAGTCTGGCCCATTTATGAAGTCCCTGTTAAAACAAAATCTGGAGAAGAACATCATTCACCCAAACTTCGAAACCATGTGTAAAGCTAATTTAGAGGTTAAATTTACAAAGATAGCCTACTCCATAGCTACTGATTATGGTAGCTGAATTCATGAATTATTACAAACCTTTTCAAAACAAATCTTGTACAAATCATTCATCAACAGGCAATCCTCAAACTTAACGTTACAGAAAACTTAGCTATTGCTATCAAGGGCACTTTGCTTATGAAGCCCTTTATTACACAACATAATGCCTAACGTGACCCTGAGCTTCCTACTTGAGGATTTCTGCTTCCAATTACTCTCCCAAACTTACGAAGATATAGCCATTGGGCTATTCTTCATAAACTGTTTGGCGAATCAAACAACCCACATGTTCAGGTTTGACTAAGGTACTGCTGGCAGTCTCATCCAAACAAAGTCATTTTTTTTGAGAATGTATATTAACAACAATAGGAAGAAAAGAAAAAGCAATACAAATGGTCAATCCAAGCAAAACAACTTAAACAACATTTAGAACTAACAAGCCAGACATACAAGGCTGAAACACGTAACATGTCACTATGAACGAACTAAATCTGCCCTAAAAAAAATCAACAATAAGAAACTATTTAAATGCATTAGGATCTAAGTCAATACATCGAAAACATAGTGATAAGTCAACACAGAGAAAATTAGCAATTCCTTTTAAAGCATAACCAATGTATAGAATTATGATAAATACCTAACAACAGATAGACCAGCTGAAGAGCCAAATAAAGGCCAAGAGAGAAATAAACAACCAACAGAACTGAGTAGCAACCAAGAAAACCAAGCAACAATCCTAGCCTTAAAGCTGAGCCTCAAACACAGCTAGTCAACATCAACATCAAACTAGAGAAAAACAGCCTTAAATCTGGGAATTTCCAGTATTATCTAGAAGAAATCCATCTCAGAAAATGAGAAGAAGATTCAATTTCAAAGAATTCTCCCTCAAATCTGTCTATTCCCGATTGTATTTGAGAGGAATAAAACTCAGTCTCCAAAAAATCTCCCCTTCGTTTCTGTGTGAAGGGTGTATATATAGGCTATCTAAAATCAGAGAAGGTCTGTTGGGGGGAAGGAATATGTCAGCGTGAATTCAGGGAAAATAGACGAGGGGAGGGAATCTTTTTCCAACTGAAAAATGCCAGCTGTCTCTTCTAGAAACAGACTATCTGCTTAGGCTTGGGCCAAATGTTATGACCCAAAATGGCCCAAGACCAAGCCCATATCCGACATTAAAGAAAACAGCCCCAAAAAAAAACAACAAATGCCATTTTTTAAATAAAATCATAGATTGGACTAAGTACTTAACCTTTAATTAATCTAAATCAGTTTATTAGTTGAACAAATTGAACATGCAATTAACGACGAAGCTTAATCAATCAACTGGGAAAAAAAAAAGGAAGGAAAAATAACAAAACAAAAACAAACAAGAAAAACACAGAACCGGAATAAATAAGGAAAAAGAATACTAGTTTAACGCTAAAGAAATGAGTAAACAACCCGACGGGCAACGGGAACGATGAACTTTTGCCGCGAATCGATGAAAGGACCGGACTCCGGTAACTTCGAAACGGGTCGAGACTAGCCTAGAATAGATGCTCTCAACAAGATTACTCGATGCATGTGAGTCTTGAACTAAAATAAGCAGAAACACCAAAGTCATTTAAATAAACCAGACTAGGGTTTTTCTGGAATTTTAGACCTAAGATTCGCTAATTTTGATGGGGTTTTTGATGAATTTGGTGGGGGATTAGGGATTAGGAGTGTATGAGGGTTATAGGGTGCGTGTTTGAGAGGATTCGGAGTGGTGCCGTCGGCGTGGGGATTCTGGGCGGCTAGGGTTTGGAGTGAGTTTGAGAGAGAGAGACGAAGGGTTTGGGGGCGGCTAGGGTTTAGTGAGTGAAGGAGAGGGAGAGGAAAATGAGGGGGGTCTCTGGGGTTTGGGGGGTGGATCCGACAAATATAAGGGTTAGGGGGGGAGGGAGTTACGGGCCGTTAGATCAAGGAGATCAATGGCCGAGATCGCCTGTTAACAAAACGACGTCGTTTCAGTTAAGTGACGAGGCTGGGCCGGGTGAGGGGTTGGGCTTAGCGGACTTGGGGCGATCGTTTGGGCCAGACATTATTTTGGCCCAAATTCAGAACCAAACAGATTTTTTCTTTCTTTTCTTTTCTTTTTCTTGATTTTAAATCCTAATAAAAATTAATTAATTAAAACCCCTAATTAAGTGCTAAGTCAATCTAATTTGTAGAAATAAACCTAGTTATCTATTTTACCGTAATTAATGAATTTAGACTAATAAAAGAAGAATTACTAATTTGTAATTTAAAGCTAAAAATATAAAAACGACTCATATTTTTTTGTGATTTTCGTTTAATAATGCAATTAAATCATGCAATTAAATCCTAAATGCAGCTAGACCTAAAATGTTATGCACGAAATACTTTAGACATTTTGGTATTTTTCTTATGATTTTAGCTTGTTAAATATGCAACTAAATGCAAGAAACTTTTAACCAAAATTCCTACAAATTCTATAAAACTAAAAATAATTAAGAAAAATCTATTTGTGAATTTCTATAGGAATATTTTAGTCGGGCAAAAATCACATGCTCACAGCTGCCCCTCTTTGCTTGGAAACACGAAGAGTTTTCGGGCAAAGATACATTGAGCAAATACGAGCGATTTTTGACCGTTTGTATACTCCATGGAAGCATTTTGAAAACGTTTGACCGAACCTTGCTTCCGAGGTTGCCTACATATCCTCGGCTATGGAGGAATCAGGTCAGAGTAGTTCTGGAAGTTTTGGTAGCTGGAACTACCGAGAAGCTGTGATTTCACTGTTGCTGCTGCTGCTGCTCTTTCTTGCTGAGCTCCTTATTACACCAAAGTCAAAAATGAAAAAGAAACTAACTAAGCCTATCAGCTACGAGTTACAAGATTCCTATCTATGAGTCTTCTGAAACTCGATCTTGAGTCTTGAATGGTTTTTCATGCGGACTTTTGACTTGAATCTTGATGCTTGCTAACTGCAGGTGCTAGTTCTTTCTTCTTCAGCTTTTCGGATCAAGATGGGACATGCAAAGCTTGCGACTTCAATCATGTCTTGAGCAGCCCATATCTTTTCATCTACTTCTGCATTTTGGATTCACTTCTCTTTTTTTTTTTTTAATTCTGGATTGAGACTTCTTCCTTTGGTCATCTCGGACTGTTAACTCGCATTCTTGAGGCGAGCTTCTGCTACTTCTAACTTGAATTGAATCCTCAAATGGCTTCCCTCGTTCTCCAGGTGGGCGCCTGATGACTTAAAACTCGAAATAAATTCCCTCATTCTCCAGGTGGGCGCCTGCTGACTTAAAAACTTGAAATAAATTCCCTCATTCTCCAGGTGGGTGCCTGTGCTGACTTAAAATAGAAATGAATTCCCTCGTTTTCCAGGTGGGCGCCTGATGACTTAAAAACTTGAAATAAATTCCCTCGTTCTCCAGATGGGTGCCTGATAATGACTTGAAAATTAAAACAAATTCTCTCATTCTCCAGGTGGGTGCCTGATGACTGACTTGAACTTAAAATAAATTCCCTCATTCTCCAGGTGGGTGCCTGATTACTTAAAACTGAAAATAAATTCCCTCGTTCTCCAGGTGGGCGCCTGATGACTTAAAACAGAAATGAATTCCCTCGTTTTCCAGGTGGGTGCCTGATGACTTAGAACTTGAATAAATTCCCTCATTCTCCAGGTGGGCACCTGATTACTTAAAACTAAAAATAAATTCCCTCGTTCTCCAGGTGGGCGCCTGATGACTTAAAATAGAAATGAATTCCCTCGTTTTTCGGGTGGGCGCCTGATGACTTAAAAACTTGAAATAAATTCCCTCATTCTCCAGGTGGGTGCCTGATAATGACTTGAAAATTAAAACAAATTCCCTCATTCTCCAGGTGGGTGCCTGATGACTGACTTGAACTTAAAATAAATTCCCTCATTCTCCAGGTGGGTGCCTAATTACTTAAAACTGAAAATAAATTCCCTCGTTCTCCAGGTGGGCACCTGATGACTTAAAACAGAAATGAATTCCCTCGTTTTCCAGGTGGGTGCCTGATGACTTAGAACTTGAATAAATTCCCCCGTTCTCCAGGTGGGCGCCTGATTACTTAAAACTGAAAATAAATTCCCTCGTTCTCCAGGTGGGCGCCTGATGTTGACTTAAAACTTGAAATGAATTCCCTCGTTTTCCAGGTGGGAGCCTGCTGACTTAAAACTGAAATAAATTCCCTCATTTTCCAGGTGGGTGCCTGCTGACTTAAAACTGAAATGAATTTCCTCATTCTCCAGGTGGGTGCCTGATGACTCAAAACTTGAAATAAATTCCCTCATTTTCCAGGTGGGTGCCTGATGTTGACTTAACACTCGAAATAAATTCCCTCGTTCTCCAGGTGGGCACCTGCTGACTTACAACTGAAATAAATTCCCTCATTTTCCAGGCGGGTGCATGCTGACTTAAAACTGAAATGAATTCTCTCATTCTCCAGGTGGGTGCCTGCAATCATGATAACACAGACAAAACAGAGAAAATTTTCTGCCCCAGTTTGTACCAGGAACATTCATTGATTGTTAGTTGCATCCCATTATCCAGGAGGGTCCTGAAAACTTAAGACTGAACTTATCTGGAACATACTTTCCTCATGGGGGATTCCTAGCAAAGCAAACAAGATTTCTTTCCCCTGCTTAAAACAAAGAAAATTTTGTCAGTTTGAAACTGTGGCGGTTAGTTTGTGGCATCCTTGCTGAAGGTGTCTGCTTCTGCCACTATCCTGCTTCATTCTGATTAGCTTCTTCGGGCTATGACGAATTGTTTGACCTTTCAATCGGACCTCGAACACAAAACCTCTAAATGACTTGAATCCTTTACACTCAACTCGTCGTATAACACTTTCATTCTGACAACTGTGGAACCTTTGCATTTCCTACAAATTCACGAATCACTTGACCACCTGAACTTCAGTTACCATCGCATTGCTCATTCTAAACCATGTCACTTGGAATGTGCCTGGCCAAATTTCGCTTGGTGCAAATAAAAAGTTGGTAATGAGCTTTGAAGTCCTTTCTTGCTTGCTTAACAAAAAACTAATTTGACAGAGGCTTAGAAAAATAGACCCAAAAGAAATGAAGCGAAGTGACTTCGAGAATTAGGAATAAAAAAGAAAAACTGAGATGACTATTTGAAGAAAAATTGAAAAGAGACTTATCTGAATGAATCAGCTGGCTCTAAAGATCATGACATGCATTTCGGATTGATCAGCCTAATCCATCCAACTAATCACATTTCTGTTCATGTCATGTCTTCATATTTCAAAACCCGAGCTTTCAACGATCCAACTTTCCGTAAAGTTACCAACCTCTTTTGACTTGTAGTGCCCCGAAGGGTTTTTACCAACAAGCCTCTCTCATTTGTTCATCTCTCAACTCACCGCCGCCTTACGGTACCCGTGAGGGTTTTCACCAATAAGACTCTCTCATTTTAAATTTTTTCTCAGCTCATCATCGCCTTACGGTGCCCGTGAGGGTTTTCACCAATAAGACTCTCTCATTTTATTTATTTTCCTTGTACCCAATGAATAAAGTGTTACCCATGATGGAAATCATACCTCTATCTCACTTGACTTGGCATCCTCAAAGATTGATCGGAAGGTCTTTCTTTGGACCGTAGTATAGGCTTTTGGAAAGGGTTAGAAAAAAAAGGTGGTATAAGGCTCAACATGACTTAAGATGAAAGGGTTCAAAATTACAACTTTTGGAATTAAACCTATTGCAAAACTAAAACTTCTGCCCCAGCTTTTGAATCTGGGAAATTTTGAATTTTATTTGATGGGACTGAACCTCAGAGTAAGGCTGTCTACGTATCCTTAAAAGGAATCAAGTCTAACGTAGTTCCAACATCTGACCTAATATTATTATTTTTTCATCTTTCTTTCTTTTTCTTTTTCTTTCTTTTTTTTTTTTCATTTTTTCCTTCTTTCTTCTCTTTTTTTTTTTGTTTTCAAAATAAACTGCCCCAACTTCTATTTTCTAGGGGCATGGACCTTCGAATGTTTTTTTCTTATTCTTTTTTTTTCACTTGAACTTTCTAAGAGTCGCCCCAGTTTGTACTCTTGGGACATGGACTTTTCCTTTCATTTTTCTGTCATTTCATCATTTGTTTTTACTTTTGACTCTAAACTTGATTCCAAAAGAGGGTGGTCAAAGAAAATAACGCAGGCTCAAAAGGGGTAACAAAGGGTATAAAGTGTTTGGGTAGCAGAAAAATGGCCTCCTAGCCTTGAGAATGCCAAACATGGTTTCCTTTCGCGACACAACATTGATGAACATGTCTGTCTTCTTGGTGTGTCGTGGTCGGAAGATACTTTTTACCCATTAATGTCAAACATACCAATAAACTTCAATTGATTCTTCCTCAAACCCGACCTTCACAATGATTTGAAGGTAAAGATCATTAACCTCCATGGGTCATTTTATTTGAGCTTAATTCCAAAGTGTTTCAACTCTTTATTCATCCTCAAAAGTTCTTTTTCTTTTTTTTCGGTTATCCGATTCAAGATTAAATCAATTTTCTAAGATCTGGCCAAAAGTTCCGCATGCATGTCATGTCTTTAGAACTAGCGGCAAAAGAACTAAGCATAGAATGAAACAAGGACAAACAATATTTCATTGAATAACGGATTGGAGGATTTGACAATAAGACAAACAAACTGAAATCCGAGTTACGACCCTAAAATAACCCGGCTAATGAAAATAGCAACAAAACGGACAAACAAGACTCACACAAATAAAATAGAGGGATAGAAGGGTTTGACTCAATAAAACAAATAAAATCTGGATCACACCCTGGAATAACCCAGATAATAGAAAAAACATCAAAACAAGCTACCAAGATTCCTTCATAGTGAGGAGGGAATAACTTTTCAATTGCTAAGCTTGACATTTAGCCACAAATTTGCTCATCAGAATCACCATGGCCTTCTCTAATTTCAGTCGGCAAGTTCCCGAGAGGATTTTCATACTCCATGTCACCACACATCATCCCCACAAAGTGTGCATCATCATGTGCATGTAAAGGATTCTGCGTGATATTCTGGGTGTCATTATCTTGGATCACAATCAGTTTTTCCTGGATCATCCTTTCTATTTCTCTTTTCAAATCCCGACAACTTTCAACATTGTGCCCATGGGCATTGGAATGGTATTCACACCTTTTAGAAGGGTCAAAGCTTCTTGCATGTGGGTCCACATGATTTGGAGGAATAGGTGCAATCATGTCATAATGATTTAATTTCTCAAACACACTTGCATATGAATCTCCTATTGGTGTAAAATTATCTTTCAACCTTTGTTTCCCTCTATACCCCTGGCTTGGATATGGGTTATAGGGAACTTGAAAATTTTGTAAAGGCTGGCGGAGATTTTGTGGTGCTGGTGCTTGCCTTCTAGGGTGTCTTGGTGGCTGGACAACATATTGAAGTGGAGCAATAGAGTATTGTGGGTTCTGAGGTGGGTAGTAGTGCTCAGGGGAATCGTCGGAAACCTGATGAGGCTGCTCATACCTTCGAGATGTTCTCCTAGGACCTCTTCTCGACCTTATTGTCATCATGGTTTCTTCATCCTTCTCATTCGTGTCACTAAAATTATCAGATTCAATCTTTACAGCCTGAGTTGCAGCTTTGAGAACTGCTTGTCTTATAATTTTGCCTGTCTTAAGGCCATTCTCAACCATTTCCCCAATTTTGATTGCTTCCGAGAAGGATTTGCCCACTGCAGACATCATGTTTTGAAAATAAACTGGCTCTTGAGTCTGAAGGAAGACAGTGATTAGCTTGTGGTCATCCATGGGTGGCTTAACTCTAGCCGCTTGCTCTCTCCATTTAATGGCATATTCCCTGAAACTTTCAGTTGGTTTCTTCTTCAAGTTTGAAAGGGAATTGCGGTCTGGGGCGATATCGATGTTGTATTGGAACTGTTTGACAAAGGCCCGGGCCATGTCATCCCAGACATGCCAGTGAGAGGTTTCTTGATCCATAAACCATTCAGAGGCTACCCTTGTCAGGCTTTCCCCGAAATAAGCCATTACTAGTTCTTCTTTTTCCTCCACACCTCTTAGTTGATTGCAATACCTTTTCAAGTGAGCTATGGGGTCTCGGTGTCCATCATACTTTTCAAATTTGGGAATCTTGAAACCAAGTGGCAAACGAACACCAGAGAACATACATGGATCCTTGAAGGCAATACTCTTCTGACACGTCGACCCTTGCAGGTTTTTCAACTTTTGTTCTAAGCTTTTCACTCTTTGGGTCATTTCTTCTTATGCCATCTTTCGGGTAGGCTTCTCAATCTTTGAAGGAAGATCAAATAGATACGAGTGGTACTCAGGAGAATGGTATTGTTCTTGATGGGTAGCAAATTGTGACTCGTGACTTTTCTTTTGTACCACGGTTGGTTATGGGATAGTGAAAACGGGCATAACAGCAGTGATTGTCTGATTGGTGGTCAATGGCACACTTTGGGAGCGCGCAACAGAAGTTTCAGCTGTAGTCGTACAGTTGGGATAAAGACTGAACCCAAATGGATATGATCGATCAGACAATGAGACATGAGTGGTAGTAGTCAAGATGGGTGTGAATTTTGGGAAAACATAAGAAAGGGGTGGTCCTTGACCATTGGTCGATGCTTGACACATTTCAGTCATTTGCTGTTTCGGTATTCTATTTTTCTCAACCACAGTAGACTCTTGTTGAACCCTCTGACCCCGAGTCTCTTGACCACTCGTAATAGCTTCAATGTCAGTTGTCAATGACATTTTTCCTTTGGATTTTGTGTTGTCAGCTTGCCACAAACCGACCACCTCAAACTTTCTTCTATGATTCAAAATAAGAGACACGTTAGAATGGACTCAGTCGGTCCTTATTATCATCATCATTTTCTTTTTTATTTTTTCATCATTTTTTTTCCATTTTTTTTTTGGTCGATCGAACCTGATGTGGATTGCCTACGTATCATGTGGGAACATGAATCAGACCATGCGTAGTTCGAGAAGATTAAGAATAAAGGAAATAAACTAACTATTTTTTTTCTAATTTCCGAAAGAAAGACTTATAAAAAAGAAAGAAAATATTTTTGGATTTCGATTTGTTTTTGTTTTTTTTTTTAATTTTTGAAAAGAAAGACTTCTAAAGAAGAAAGAAAATATTTTTTTTGAATTTTGATTTTTGATTTTTTTTCCGGAATTTCGAAAGAAAAACTTCTAAAAACAAAGAAAAGAAATATTTTTGGATTTATGGACTTTTATTTTGAATTTATGAAAGAAATACTTCTAAAGAAAAAAAAAGAAAATATTTTTGAATCTTGAATTTTCTTTTCAATTTTCGAAAGAAGAATGAAAATATTTTTAGATTTTGAGAAGAAATTAAAAAGAAAATATTTTTGTGTTTTTTTTTAAAAAAAAATTGGGGTCTAAAAGAATGGCTTTCTAAAGAAGGAAGTAAAGGAAAATATTTTTCAATTTTTTTTTGAGAATTGTGGGCCGGAACCGATGAGGTTTGCCTACGTATCTCACATCCGGTGAGAATCAGACCCACGTAGTTCTGCCAATTTTGATGCGCAGAAAGATATGATTTGTTTTGAAAAGATTTTCTTTTTTTTCTTTGAAACTTTGGCAGAGTAACGAGACTATTTGAATATCAAGATTATCAAAATCGGGCATTTTTCTATCCTACCTCACTCTTGGTTTTTTTTTTCTTTTTCATTTTCTTTTTCCTCTCTTTTTTTATTTTCTTTCCATATTCTAGCAGCCAGTCAACATGCAAGCCGAAACAAATGAATAAACAAGTAGCACGTAAAATGCATCAGGATGGTCTTTTAATTTGGGTACACCTGTCCTGGACAGACCCAACCCCTGTGTTGAGTCCCAAAGTCAAATGCACGTGATGCAAACAAACATTCCTACTAGGGATCCGGTATGAGGCTATGTTATTCTAAGTTTAAATCCTGGGTGTATTATTCTAGACCTGACTTACCCGAGCGGACAACTCGAGCCGGGGAGAGGGGGGGGGAGGGGCAGCGTACCGGGAATACAGAAGCTTCACCGGCTTTGCAACTTGTCCGAACCTCGTTCTAAAATTAGGATATGACTCTAACAGAAAAGAAGCCACGCGAAGCGCACGCTTTCCAGAAGATTTAGAAGACTCAGAGAGAAGAAAGGTTTCGTAACAATTTATATACATTTCATACAATATCAAAGCGGTAAAAAAAAAAAAAAACGGCATTTAGCACATTAGGATCAAACACGTAAAAATCAGACAATCATGAAAGCCAATCATAACAGCTATTCTAAGCTCGAATTCTGAACCTTGAACCAGAGATTCTGGGTTCTTGTCCCCAGCAGTGTCGCCAAAGCTGTCACACCTCCTTTTTTCCCGCGGGGGAGATGAAGGGATAGGGGAGTTTTTCCAATTAAAGTGATATTAATAGAAATGAGATTATTTATTTAAATTCAGAGTCGCCACTTGGAATAAGTTATGGTGTCCCAAGTCACCGGTTTATTTTAAATCCCAAATCGAGGAAATTTGACTCTATTTATGGTCTGCGAACACAGAAGATCGGGTAAGGAATTCTGTTAACTCGGGAGAAGGTGTGAGGCACTCCCGAGTTCCGTGGTTTTAGCACGGTCGCTCAACTATTAATAATTGGCCTAATTATCTGATTTATTACATATTTAAAGCCTATTGCGTATTTTTACTTTTTAACCGCTTTTAATTATTTATGGAATTATTTTTGGAACAAGTCACGATGTCGTACACTTGTCATTTTGTCACACACCGCAAACCGCGCCACATGAAATGCACCCGCGATTTACGACATGCTTATTTTTATTATTGTTTGAAGTTGTGGTCGAGTCACGTGAAACACACACTCGAATTGGGGTTACGTATCATAACTATACCACGAGAACCGTACCCATAGTTACGATGATTTATTATTAATCGCGCCTAAAGCAAAACTACGCATATTCATGGTTTGATTATCCTAAAGTTCGAGATTGCATGTGAGGTACAAACGTTATGGAGATATGCTGTAGGAGCCAGATCATTCTTTCCTAGGGTTTTAGACTATTCAAGATGACATTTAATTTCCAGAAGCAAACATTATATGGAATTATAAACTAACATGTTATCAACTCAATTTAATTTATGAGATAATCGACAGCCAACCAAGAGAATGATCGAACTTGATTCAAATTTACAGCACAAGTACATTCTGAATTTGCAACACTAGTATAATAATACCTCGGCTACACCAGCTCTGAACAAATACACGATCAGGCACTATTACTGGGCTCCATACCCCAGGCCCAACGGCCTAAGGTCCAGACTCGTTCAAAGGACTCCCAACTGGCCCAAGTTACAAGTCTGGCCCATTTATGAAGTCCCTGTTAAAACAAAATCTGGAGAAGAACATCATTCACCCAAACTTCGAAACCATGTGTAAAGCTAATTTAGAGGTTAAATTTACAAAGATAGCCTACTCAATAGCTACTGATTACGGTAACTGAATTCATGAATTATTACAAACCTTTTCAAAACAAATCTTGTACAAATCATTCATCAGCAGGCAATCCTCAAACTTAACGGTACAGAAAACTTAGCTATTGCTATCAAGGGCACTTTGCTTATGAAGCCCTTTATTACACAACATAATGCCTAACGTGACCCTGAGCTTCCTACTTGAGGATTTCTGCTTCCAATTACTCTCCCAAACTTACGAAGATATAGCCATTGGGCTATTCTTCATAAACTGTTTGGCGAATCAAACAACCCACATGTTTAGGTTTGACTAAGGTACTGCTGGCAGTCTCATCCAAACAAAGTCATTTTTTCTTGAGAATGTATATTAACAACAATAGGAAGAAAAGAAAAAGCAATACAAATGGTCAATCCAAGCAAAACAACTTAAACAACATTTAGAACTAACAAGCCAGACATACAAGGCTGAAACACGCAACATGTCACTATGAACGAACTAAATCTGCCCTAAAAAATATCAACAATAAGAAACTATTTAAATGCATTAGGATCTAAGTCAATACATCGAAAACACAGTGATAAGTCAACACAGAGAAAATTAGCAATTCTTTTTAAAGCATAACCAATGTATAGAATTGTGATAAATACCTAACAACAGATAGACCAGCTGAAGAGCTAAATAAAGGCCAAGAGAGAAATAAACAACCAGCAGAACTGAGTAGCAACCAAGAAAACCAAGCAACAAACCTAGCCTTAAAGCTGAGCCTCAAACACAGCTAGTCAACAGCAGCATCAAACTAGAGAAAAACAGCCTTAAATCTGGGAATTTCCAGTATTCTCTAGAAGAAATCCATCTCAGAAAATGAGAAGAAGATTCAATTTCAAAGAATTCTCCCTCAAATCTGTCTATTCCCGATTGTATTTGAGAGGAATAAAACTCAGTCTCCAAAAAATTCCCCCTTCGTTTCTGTGTGAAGGGTGTATATATAGGCTATCTAAAATCAGAGAAGGTCTGTTGGGGGGAAGGAATATGTCAGCGTGAATTCAGGAAAAATAGACGAGGGGAGGGAATCTTTTTCCAACTGAAAAATGCCAGCTGTCCCTTCTAGAAACAGACTATCTGCTTAGGCTTGGGCCAAATGTTATGACCCAAAATGGCCCAAGACCAAGCCCAGATCCGACATTAAAGAAAATAGCCCCAAAAAAAAAAACAAATGCCATTTTTCAAATAAAATTAGAGATTTGACTAAGTACTTAACTTTTAATTAATCTAAATCAGTTTATTAGTTGAACAAATTGAATATGCAATTAACGTCGAAGCTTAATCAATCAACTGGGAAAAAAAAAGAAAGAAGAAAAAACAACAAAACAAAAACAAACAAGAAAAACACAGAACCGGAACAAATGAGGAAAAAGAATACTAGTTTAACGCTAAAGAAATGAGTAAATAACCTGACGGGCAACGGGAACGATGAACTCTGGCCGCAAATCGATGAAAGGACCAGACTCCGGTAACTTCAAAATGGGTCAAGACTAGCCTAGAATAGATGCTCTCAACAAGATTACTCGATGCATGTGAGTCTTGAACTAAAATAAGCAGAAACACTAAAGTTATTTAAATAAACCAGACTAGGGTTTTCTGGAATTTTAGACCTAAGATTCGCTAATTTTGGTGGGGTTTTTGATGAAATTGGTGGGGGATTAGGGATTAGGAGAGTATGAGGGTTATAGGGTGCGAGTTTGAGAGGATTCGGAGTGGTGCCGTCGGCGTGGGGATTCTGGGCGGCTAGGGTTTGGAGTGAGTTTGAGAGAGAGAGACGAAGGGTTTGGGGGCGGCTAGGGTTTGGTGAGTGAAGGAGAGGGAGAGGAAAATGAGGGGGTCTCTGGGGTTTGGGGGGTGGATCCGACAGATATAAGGGTTAGGGAGGGAGTTACGGGCCGTTAGATCAAAGGAGATCAACGGCCGAGATCGCCTGTTAACGAAACGACGTCGTTTCGGTTAAGTGACGAGGCTGGGCCGGGTGAGGGGTTGGGCTTAGCGGACTTGGGGCGATCGTTTGGGCCAGACATTGTTTTGGCCCAAATTCAGAACCAAACAGATTTTTTCTTTCTTTTCTTTTCTTTTTCTTGATTTTAAATCCTAATAAAAATTAATTAATTAAAAACCCTAATTAAGTGCTAAGTTAATCTAATTTATAGAAATAAACTTAGTTATCTATTTTACCGTAATTAATGAATTTAGACTAATAAAAGAAGAATTACTAATTTGCAATTTAAAGCTAAAAATGTAAAAACGACTCATATTTTTTGTGATTTTCGTTTAATAATGCAATTAAATTATGCAATTAAATCCTAAATGTAACTAGACCTAAAATGTTATGCACGAAATACTTTAGACATTTTGGTATTTTTTTTATGATTTTAGCGTGTTAAATATGCAACTAAATGCAAGCAACTTTTAACCAAAATTCCTACAAATTCTATAAAACTAAAAACAATTAAGAAAAATCTATTTGTGAATTTCTATAGGAATATTTTAGTCGGGCAAAAATCACATGCTCACATATATATATATATATATATATATATATATATATATATATATATATATATATATATATATAAAAGAGGGAATGGACAAGGTGATTTGGCACCTCTCTTTGGCCAAGGATCCTATTTATCTTTTTTCTTCTTTTTTTGCCTCTTCATTCATTTAATTTAATTTGTTTAATAATTAAAAATTGATTATTTTCTATTGTATTTATTACATCTCATTATATATATTTCAGTTACGGAAAGTCCCTTAACTATCTGGTGCCCCCATTTTCAGTTCCTAAAACCTTTCATTTCCAATACTTTTTCATTGGCTGGTAGTAAATGAAAGACATTAATAGTGATCTTGCAATCTATATTATGACCCGATGAACAAATTAAATTGGGTATGATGATCCGAAGATATGAGCTGCAGGAAGTCAAGAATAGCTATGAAGCAGCGGAGGAAAAGAAACCTGACATCTGTTATTACCTCTTCTGCCTTTTGATTTTTCACTTTAAACTTGTAGCTTTCAGAATTCTTTCTTACTAGAATATCTTGCATTCTCACTTTTTTTGTCTTTCAATCTCTATTATTGATTTCTTTTTTATTGTGGCTAACTTATTGTGGAAAATCAAAAGGCAGAAGAGGTAATAACAGATATCAGGTTTCTTTTCCTCCGCTGCTTCATAGCTATTGTTGACTTCCTGCAGCTCATATCTTCGGATCATCATACCCAATTTAATTTGTTCATCGTGTCATAATATAGATTGCAAGATCACCATTAATGTCTTTCATTTACTACCAGCTAATGAAAAGGTATTGGAAATGAAAGGTTTTAGGAACTGAAAATGGGGGCACCAGATAGTTAACGGACTTTCCGTAACTGAAATATATATAATGAGATGTAATAAATACAATAGAAAATGATCAATTTTTAATTATTAAACAAATTAAATTAAATGAATGAAGGGGGAAAAGGCTAAAAAAAGGAAAAAAAGATAAATAGGATCTTTGGCCAAAGAGAGGTGTCAAGTAACCATATATATATATATATATATATATATATATATATATATATATATATATAAATTATTGCTACCTAGATTCCTAATTTCAGATAATCATTCGCAAATGATAATCTTAGTTTTTACTTGTAGTTCTTTAGTAATTCAAAATCAAAGGTCTATTTTCCTGAATATTGTTATACGGAGAATCATTCGAACATTATTTAAACCAATCCCTATGGAGATGATTTAATAAATATACTATCGTTGACTAGCAAGTATCAGTTTATACACCAATTTTGCGCTCGTCAACTCCCTTTATCGAGGATCTTATATACCATAAAAAGTAAGGAAGCCCAAATCAACTTTCTTAAAGGAGTAGCATTCCAGAGATCATAGCAGTAACTTCAAGATATTTCTCTCTAATCCAAAATAAAAACTTTAGAAACCAAAATTCAGGAAGAACTTTGTGCTGATTTACCTACAACCTTCTGGAGTCGCAAGAAACACATTGTTAGGCTTCCTTACAAACTTGACATTGATGAAAAACCATCCCTATAAGCTCTTCCTATCTAGATGAATTACGAGCTGATCATTTATTGTCAAAAATAAATGGTAGAATAGCTTAATAGACACTTCTACTTGTTGGTTTTGATATACCGGTCCTCAAACTTAACGAAATTTTATCTAGACACCTCTACTCTTTCAAACGTAATATTTAAAGATCTTCTAACTATTGACCAAGCCTATATGGTATTTATTTTGCTGAGTTGGATAAAATGTGTGATTACACTTCTTAAGTGAGTAAAATTTGATGATTCTAATTAAAAATGCCAAAACATAAAAAAAGATTACAAAAATGATTCTCACACATAAAAATTCACCCCCATCGAGGTCCTTTATCTCATCCCAATTTTACTCTTTTTCATCTCCCCTCCCCCCCCCCCCCAAATCAATTTTCTTCCGTCTCTCCAATTATCTTTTCTTTTGACCCCTTTCTCCTATCATCTTTTCCTTTTTTTTTCTTGAAACCCTCGACACTCGCCGTGCTCAAAGGTCGTATGTTATTTACGATTGAATCGGGGATTATATCTTTTTTTTTTGCTTATTATTATGGCTTTGGTAATGACTTTGCTTCAGATTTTAGAAAAACGTAGTTTTGGAGAGGTATTGTTAGAGGTGGTGATGTTTGTGGGGCCCATATGGATTACCGTTCTCGTTGGGGTGTTGGTGGGATGGGCATGGAAGCCCAAGTGGGCTAATCTTGGCCTTGATTCCTTTGATTCAACATATGTTTCTATCTCTTCTTCTTCCGGTATGCTCCTCTAGAACTTGTCATCTGGGTTTGCTTCCCTCAATCCTCTCAAATTGCAACTTCCCACCTGTATTAATTAGATGAGGGAAATTCAGTCCCCGTTGATCACGTCTAATCCACACTCAATAATAAGTGAAAAACGGTCTTTGCAATTATAATACTCAACTTGAGTCGGGATCGAATTTCTCAGGGAGTTTATACTTGAAGAGAGAACATGAAATAGCTAAATTATACTTCCAAATAAGAGGGTGATTGTTATCTAATTTAATACTAAGAAATTATAACAAGAAAAGCAACTAGAGAATAAATTATTTTTGTTATTTTTATCAATTGAGGAAAAGCCTAGGAATATAACCTTCACCTAGGTATAAATCTAATGGGTGTATTAAGACTTTCAATTCTCAAGTACCCACTCAATACCTCTTGGTCATAGAGTAGTTATGCCTAAATTGGCTTTCTCAAGTCCAAATGGATAGCAATTTAAGCAATTGATATATCCAAGCCGGGTTTTCTCTATATCTAGTTCAAACCCTTTAATCAAACTAGTCAAAATCTTAACTAGCTCAATTTCTTGTTAGCCAAATTTTTCTAGACTAGGTACCTCTTTCTCAAGTAAGAACTAATTCAAATAGGCATGAATCAATATTTGCAACTATTAATTCTAGATATAACGCATAAAAAAAGCTAAATAACAAACACACAATCATAAAAAAATATTAGTATTAACAACCCATAAGATTCATACATTAAGGTTGGGTCACAGCCCTAGATAAAATCTAGCAACTCACGATAATTGATATAGAAAAAAAAGAGAAAAGTAATCGAAGACATAAAACTAGAATTAAAGAATAAAATTAATGGGTCTTCTCTAATTGTTGCTCCAAATATCCCAAAATATCTAAATATAACCGCTAGCTACTGCTACAGTACAAAAGTTGCCCTAACAAATATTTTTCTTCAATTTATAGTGTCCAGAATTCCGCTGACAAAAATGCCATTCGGAAGGTTCTACGGCCGCACAATTCCATGTGCAGACCGCATATTTCTTCTGCTCTTGCATTAGGAGGAAATCAGCGGCCGCACAATTATCTCTGCGGCTGTACTTCAGGTTCTGCGGCTGTACAATTATCTATGTGGCTGAACTTTCAAGAGGCTTCACACTTAGTTTTCTGCACCTTCTCTGAACTTATCAGGCTTTGTCAGTGCAACTATCTTATGTGGCCGCATAATTTGATGTGTGGACCGCGCTTATGTTAAACTCCTCTGAGGCTTCATGGGATCATCTGCAGTTGTGCTTCCATTTCTACGGACCTCAATCATCTGCGGCCGCAGAATTACTTTTGCGTACTGCACTTCTGCTTGCATTTTCTCCTTTTTGCCTTGTTGAGCTGAAATATTCCTTTTTGAGTTAAATTTTTTCATTAAGCTCCAATCCTCCAACATGCCTGCAATTCACATAATTTTATTAGATTTGGAAGCAAAAATCACTACTTTCGGACCAAAACTAAAGTAAGAAGGTACTAATAAGTGGTTAAATTTCACACTTATCAACTCCCCCAAACTTAAGTCTTTGCTTGTCCTCAAGTAAGTAGATTAGTTCCCACCCCCCTAAGTGAAAGGTAATTTCAAAGAGTCAATTTTAAGTCATTAATACTCAGTTAGGACCAACAATACTCATGCATTTTCATCAAGGTGACAAAACATATGTTACATGCATATAACTTTAGTGTGACATTTGAGATTCAAGAATTGACTTCACTCATCAAGGACTCTTGTTCTATCATGTAAATCATGGTGGACTCCAAACTCTTCCTTGTATACCTTCCATTTACTATGTTCACTTGAAGAATTAACACTCAATTTCTAGAGAAATAAAGGATTCACTCTTCTCTCAGAAAGGAATGTCACAAGTAAAGCTCCAAGTACCATAGGCTTGCCCCTTATGTGAATCTCCACTAATATAAGATCACTCGGTTCAAAATCAAGTACGACTTCTTTCGGGTTGTAATGAAGGCTTTTGGATTGAGGTAGGATACCATATGGGATAAGTGGTTACACCTTTCCTTAAGCACTCCACTTTTCATTTCTTGGTTCACATTTACCAAACCCGTAGAGACATTTCTTTTTTCTTGAGGACTAGAGAGACTTGCCATCACTTTTTATTGTTCATTTTATTCTTTCTCTCTCTAGATGCTCATACTAGAGACAATTGCCTCTTTTTAACTTCATCAATCTCCCTTTTTTTTTGCATTTTCTTTTTGTTCTTTCTTTTCTTGCTTCTCTTTTCATGAAGATTATTTCTTTTCTCTTTTTTTAGTGCCTTGATACCTCTTTTAGATTCCTTAACTCCCCCTCCCCCCTCCCCCCCCCCCCCAAAAAAAAACTTATGTTTTGAGCCACTTATTATATAAGAGTGTTAAGAAAGGTTTGGGTGCCAAGAGAGGATTATGATCAAAAGGGGGTAAATGTTAATAGCATGGTTACCAACAGAGAAAGGCTAAAGGCTAAGAGGGGTTGACTAGGGATAATGAATATAGGGTGGCAATAGAAAGCTCAAACGGACTAAGGAAAGCCACAGTCATCTTCCAAACCAAGCAAACCTAGAATTTTGCCTTGAAACACATTCATGGCAAGTTCTAGACTATCCACTCAAGTACTTGGACTAGCAATAAAAGGTCACCTCACCAATCATGCAAGTAGACCGTAAAAGAGGATATAGTCTAAAGCCTACAACTGTGGTCCATTCAATCACCTGATGGTTATTAAAGTCAACTCAAGAACCTTAAAGTCACTAACCTACAACTATTTTCTTCCAAAACCTTATTTCAAACAATAATCATGTAGTTAAGTGTGTTTGTGCCAAATGAAAATGAGTAACTCTTTTTAGAGAATGACATAGTTAGGGCTTTTATTCATTACTACTTACTATTATTATTACCTAAACATAAAACATACTCATTCCTTAAGAAAGTTGCTACGCTATCCATCCTCGAGAAAGAGTCACCCGGTTCACTCAAAAGACCACCTTTGGAAAGAACCATGGCATTAAGAAAACCAAAGGCTTATTATCAACACTAATAAGAAAAACATAAAAGCTATTAAAAAAAAACACAATTAAGAAAAACAACTAAAGAGGCTAATTAAAGTAACAACTACAAGGGTAAATAATAATAAAGTAGAACCATCCAATTATTACATTCTGAAGCAGCCAAATATATCAAATATACTCCACCCCCTGAATAAAAATAAGCATTATTCCCAATACTTAACAAAAATAGAGCAAAAAGTAGAGAGGGCGAAGAAACTCCCTAAGTGTCCTCAGTCATCACTGTGTCCCCAGCAACATCAGTCCCAGTTGGCTCAGCCAACTGAATATCATCATCAAGTTTGGGAGTGGACGGAGAAGTGAACATAACACGCACCGCCTCAGCAGTGTCGGCGGCAAGGCACGACTCCTGAGCCTGAGCTACAGGAGCATAATGAGAAGATGAAGTTGGATGAGGCTGGGATGTCACGACTCCAATTTCTCTCCGTAGGATGTCGTGATGGAACCTAGTCTTTAAGACTAGGTAAGCCTAATATACATGCAAAATATAACTGAGATAATGATAAAACTCTCAAATAATTCAACAACTATCATAGAAGAATTCCGCAACTCAATAGAAACAAACTCCCCAAAATCCAGTGATATCAAGTCACAAGCTCTACAGGAGTATACTGAACATCACTATACAACAATATCTATAAAAAGGGAAAATAAAATAGAACTAGATAGAGGGTGACTCTGAGGCCTACGGACGCCGGTAGGTATATCTTGAAGTCTCCAAATCTGCACTCGATTCACTGGTTCTTGGGCTGGTAAGAGGTACCTGGATCTGCACAAAAGATATGCAGAAGTATAGCATGAGTACACCACAACGGTACCTAGTAAGCGCCAAGCCGAACCTCGGTAGAGTACTGACGAGGTCAGGTCAAGGCCCTACTGGAGTAAATAAAAAAACTGAATAGGTATATAACAATGTGATAATGATAAACAATGGAAATGATACAATGAAGATATATACCAAGAATAGCTACACTAAACTAAGGCAAATAAGGCATCAAGGAAGAAAACAAGGAATAATATGCCAAGGAAACAAAGAACCAAAACACGAGTCATGTAATAGAAAAGTATCAACAAGAATCACTACCGAGGTACCACCTCATAGTCTCATATCACAAAACAATTCATAATCTTTCCTTATATCATCGCGGGAGCTTTGAATTTAGTTTTGAAAATTATTTTTCCCGAAATAGCTTCTAGCATTTTAGCCCACCTTATCACACCGCGTGGCTTCAAGTAGTTCCCCTACTAGCAACACGCGTATCAAGTCCACCTTATCTCACCGTATGCGTTTCAAACCCAATCCTTATACCACCACATGCGTATCAATATCACAACGTATCACAAATCGCACCTCAAGTGCCCAATATCACAACTTGCGAAAGTAGTCAACAATGATAGTATTTCCACAATAAATAGCCCAAGGCTCAACTATAATATGCACAAGAGTCTCAACAAAAGCAACCGAAATTGAATAACTCAACAAGAATGGTATTTTAAAAATTTACAACTTTGACTCAATGTGAATTACGGCCTTTATAACTCAATACCAAACCCCACAATAAGATATTCCGAGAAATAGCAACTTCAAGTAAGGGACTCAATGGTTAAATAATGAATAAGGAATATAACGAACAATAACTTCAACTAAACATGTAAAGACAATTAGCAAGTAAGCATTAAGGCAAGTATTAATGATGACAAGTAAAGCATGTGATGATAGACTAAGGATGATGAATATATCATATTATTGTAACTCAATTAAAGGCATGAAAGGAATCTACATAGCTAAAACCGGCCAATTACCATATTTAGCCCATGTACACACTCGTCACCTTACATACATGACTTCCACATATCACAATTAACACAAAACAACACCAATCCTAAGAGATAATTCTCCCACACAAAGTTAGGAAAGACACTTACCTCAAAACACGCTAACTCAATCCACCAGTAAGCCTTTCCTCCGAATGGCTCGAATCTAGCCAAAAAAATTTCATACCATAAATCTAAACTATAGGAAGATATTTCGAACAATAAAGTTGCAATCTTTGAAGAGAAACAAAATGTCAACCCCAGACTCGCATCTCGGAATCCGACCAAACTTACAAAATCCGAGCACTCATTCGATAACGATTCTAACCATACAAGAATTACTCAAATCTGACTTCAAATCTCTTTTCAAATCCCCACATATTAGTCTAAGAAGTTTCACAATTTTCCCCCAAATAATCCAACTCAAATCACTAATTAAATGACAAAAAAATAATGATGGATTCATGTAATATAGCCAAATCTGAGTTAGAATCACTTACCCCGATGATTTACTTGAAAATCCCTTGAAAAATTGCCACAAACCGAGCTCTCTAGGTCCAAAGATGGAAAATAAAATAAACCCTCGACCTAAGCCTTTTCTGCCCAGCGATTTTCACATCTGCGGGCATATAGTCGCACCTGCAAAAAATCCATCACAGCTGCGGTTCCCACTAAGGTCAGGGAATTCTACTTCCGCGGACAAAAATCGCGCACCTACGCTCACGCACCTGCGACCTCAAGCCTTCCTGTCCACATCCGCATCTGCAACTAATTTTCTCGCACTTGCGAGCTCGCAGATGCGGAAAGCACCTCGCATCTGCGATCACTGCCTGGCCCATAGCTCCTCGCTTCTGCGATCAACCTCACGCACCTGTGTGTCTACAACTACGGCCAGACCCTTCGCAGGTGCGATGACACCAGAGCAGCAACAGGTTCAGCAAATCAACCAAGGTCCAAAATGATCTGATTTCATCCCGATTCACACCCGGGGCCTCCAGGACCCCATCCAAATGTACCAACAAGTCCCAAAACACATAACAGACGTACTCGGGGCCAAAAATCACATCAAACAACATCGATTCTACTAATCGCAACCCAATTCAAGCCTATTGAAACTATGAACATCTAACTTTCAAAACTAACAATGATTCATACCAAAACAACTCCGATTGACCTCAAATTTTGCACACAATTCATAAATGATATGAAAGACCTATTCCAAATTCCGGAATTGAAATCTGACCCCGATATCAATAAAGTCAACTTTGGTTAAACTTCTCAACCTTCCAAACTTTCAACTTCTTAACTTTTGCCAATTCGAGCCAAAACGACCTATGAACCTCCAAATCAATATCCGGACACGCTCTTAAGTCCAAAATCACCATACGGAGAAGTGCTCTCCGACCTCAACTTTCGGACCTGCATGTCAAAGATGGCTACTAGTTCCTCAACATAAGACAAATCTTTGTCCAACTAGACTTGGCTGAAATCCAATACATGAGACAGATCACCGTGATACTTCCGGAGCATAGAAACATAGAATACTGGATGAACTGCAGTTAGACTAGGTGGAGATGAAAGCTTGTAGGCCATCTCACCAATGCTCTCAAGAATCGCAAAAGGTCCGATATACGTAGGGATCAACTTGCCCTTCTTCCCGAACCTCATGAGTCATGACACCCTTCATGGGAGAAACTTGGAGCAAGACCCGCTCTCCAACCATGAATACAACATCGTGAACCTTCCGATCCGCATAACTCTTCTGTGTAGATTGGGCTGTACAAAGTCGATCCTGAATCAACTTAACCTTTTCCAAAGCATCCTGAACCATGTCAGTACTCAATAGCCTCGACTCGTCTGGCTCAAACCAACCCACCGGAGACCGACACTGCCTCCCATTCAAGGCTTCATACTGAGCCATCTGAATGCTCGATTGGTGGCTGTTGTTGTAGGAAAACTCCACAAGCGGAAAGAACTGATCCCAAGAACCCCCAAACTCCATAACACAAGCACTAAGCATATCCTCCAATATTTGAATAGTGCGCTCGGATTGTCTGTCCGTCTGAGGGTGGAATGCTGTAATCAACTCAACCCGTGTACCTAACTCACATTGTACGGCCTTCCAGAATTATGATTTAAACTGTGTACCCCGGTCAGAGATGATGGATACCAACACGCTATGAAGTCAGAAAATCTTGCGAATATAAACCTGAGCCAGCTGCTGTGAAGAATAAGTAGTCACCACTGGAATGAAATGAGCTGACTTGGTCAACCTATCCACAATCACCCATACTGCGTCAAACTTCTTATTAGTCCATGGGATCCCAACAACGAAATCCATGGTAACTCGCTCCCATTTCCACTTGGGAATCCCAAGCCTTTAAAGCAACCCACCTGGTCTCTGGTGCTCGTACTTCACCTGCTGAAAATTTAGGCACCGAATTACATACTCCACTATGTCCTTCTTTATCCTCCTCCACCAATAGTTTTGTCTCAAGTCCCGATAAATCTTAGCGGCACCTAGATGAATAGAGTATCGTGAATTGTGGGCCTCCTGAAGAATCAACTCATGCAAATCATCCATATTAGGCACACATAGCCAGCCATGCATCCATAACACACCATCATCCCCAATCGTAACCTCCTTGGCATCGCCGTGCCGAACCGTGTCCTTGAAGACAAGCAAATTGGGGTCATCACACTGACGCTCAGTGATGCGATCATATAGAGAAGACCGAGAAACCACGCAAGCCAAAACTTGACTCGGCTCCGAAACATCCAATCTAACAAACTATTTAGCCAAGGCCTGAACATCTAATGCTAATAGCCTCTCCGCTGCTGGTAGATATGCTAAACTGCCCAAGCTATCCGCCTTTCGACTTAAGGCATTGGTCACCACATTGGCCTTCCCCGGATGATACAGAATGGTGACATTATAGTCCTTAATCAACTCTAACCATCTCATCTGTCGTAAGTCAAGATCCTTCTGTTTGAACAGATACTGTAGACTCCGGTGGTCGGTATAGACCTCACAAGGGACACCGTACAATTAGTGCCGCCAAATATTCATGGGATGAACAATAGATGCTAATTTCAGGTCATGGACAAGATAATTCTTCTCATGCACCTTCAGCTATCTAGACGCGTGATCTCGCCCAAGTCACACCTCAAATTGGGGTTGTGAAGCGGTCGATTGCAATAATAATATCCAACTAGGAGTCGGGATTGAATCCACATGGAGCGTAGATGTGATTAGTGGTATGTATTTGGTCTAAGCACGTGAATTGTCTACGTTGCACTTCCACAAACTTTGTTTTGATTTTACTTCTAAAATTATATTAAGGATTGCAATTGAAAAATATGAAACTAGAGAAGAATGTTTTTGTTGTTGTTTTTCAAATATGTTAAAGGTCTAGGGCTGTGACTTCCACCTAGGTGTTTGCCTAACGGGTTGTGGGCTTTAGGGCGAGTTTCGTTGGTCGGGGTATATTATAGCAATCAACACTCAAATACCCACTCAATACCTCTCGGTAAGAGAGTAGTTTTTCCCAATTTAGCTTTCTCAAGTCCAAATGGGTATTGAACTAAACAGTTGTCAAATTGCTCAAGTCGGGTTTTACTATCTCTAGGTTTAACCCTTTAATTGGGACTATCAATCTCTTGATTTCATCCCAAACTCTTGTTAGCCAAGTTTTCTTAGACTAAGTCTCTCTTTCTCAAGTATAGACCAAGTCAAATAGGCTTGAACCAATGTTTGCAATCATTAATTCTATAATTATACCAAGAACTAGGCTAAATAATATATATCCAACCATAAACAAGCCCTAAATCAAACACCATTAGGTTCCCACACTAGGGTTGGGTCACAACCCTATCTAAAAATTTAGCTACTCATAGTGGGTAATGAAGAAAATAAAGTAGAAAAGATGATAAAATCATATTGAATGATTAATAGATGAAAATCCAATGTAAAATCAACAATATAAACTAAATTTACCTAAAAGAGTAAAGAAAAACGACTACAGACTTTCTGGTATTCAAAACTTGAGCTAATTTCGTGAAAGTAGTCTATTTATACAAAGCTAGAATTTTCGGACAAAATTGCCCTTTCATAGGTTCTGTGGCCGCACAATTCTGTGTGCGATCCGCACTTTTCTTCAGCTCTTGACAGGAGTGGATTCTGCGGCCGCACAATTCTGGATTGCGGCCGCATCTCTTGAGTTCTGCGGTCCGTATAATTCTGCGTGCGGTCGCACATTTGATTTCTGCGGCCGCACAATTATAGTGCGGTCCGCAGTTCTTGTTAGGCCTGAATTTGAAACTCTATGAACTTTGACTTCTGCGGCCACACAATTATTGTGCGTTCCGCACTTTACACTGAAGCTCTGTTGATTCTTCTTCATATTCTGCGGCTGCAGATAGAATTCTGTGGTCCGCACTTGATCCTATGTGCTTGATTTTTGTCCTTGTTCACAAGCGCTCCTTCTTGAGTTGGATTTCATCGTAATGGCTCATTTTCCAATACTCTTTCAAGTAAGCATATTTTATCAGTTTTTGGGAATACCTTTAAACATTTTTGAACTGAAATGAAAGTCAAAAGACACAAATAAGTAGTTAAAATCCCCACTTATCAACTCCCCCAAACTTAAGCTTTTGCTTGTCCTCAAGAAAATAAAGTAATTCCCACCTCCACAAAATAAGAGCTATTCCAGCAAATCTACGGTGAATCAAACACACGTCAATTGGGACCAACAATTACCCACACACTCATGAATTATCAACAAGGCAAAATTTTGAAGTTTTAAGCACAAATAGTTCTAATGTGACACTTGAGCATCAAGAGTTGATTTTACTCATCAAGGAAGTTCGCTCTTTCATGTAGGTCACTATGGATCCCAAACTCCTTCTCATCTACTCTCCATTACCTTATCTCACTTAAGAATGTAGCACTCAATTCAACGATTTGTGAAAAGATCGCTCATCTCTCTCAAAAGAATGTCACAAGTACGGCTCTAAGTACCATATGCTTGCCCCTCATGTAAATCACCACTAATGTAAGTTCACTCGGCTTGAAATCACGTAGGGTTTTTTCGGGATGTAATGAAGTCTTTTGGACTAAGGTAGGAAATGTTGGAATAGAACAGGTTCATCTTTCCTTAAGCACTCCATTTTTTTCTTTTTGGCTCATGCTTTGCCGACTTTTTGTGGCATTTTCTTTTTCCTTAGGGGAACTAGAGAGACTTGACATCACTCTTTATTGGTCATGATATTCATTTTATCCTTATTTGTTTTCTCTATGCCTTGCATTTTTGCTTTTCTTTGAATCCCTTCAACTCCTCAATTTATTCACTTTCTTTTTGCATTTTTCTTTTGTTCTTTCTTTCTTTTTCTTTGCCTTTCCTTTTCTTCATTTCTTTTCTATTTTTATACCTTGATACCACTTTCAAACTCCTCGTATCTCCCCCAAACTTATGTTTTAGCCAATTGCTTCTCATGAGTGTTAAGGAAAGCTCGGGTGCCAAGAGAGGGTCACTACAAAACGGGTAAAGGCTTGTAACATGGTTATCAAATGAGAAAAGTTTTAGGCTCAAAATGGTTGACTAGGGATAACATCATTGGTGGGCCATGGAAAATTTCAAAATGGGTCAAGGAGAGGATAGAGTCTAGGGCCCACAACAACCATATTCGAGATTGAAAATCACTAATGGTTCAACTAAACCACTCAATGATTGCTTAAGTCAACACAAGAGTCAAAAGGTCACTAACTAGAGCTATATCTTTCCAAGAACTTGTTTTTCATCATAAGTATGTAGTTAAGTATGTTGGTACCAAGTGAAGCATGCTTCACTCTTCTAGTTCGACTCAATTAGGTCCTCTTATTCATTATTACTACTGTTCTTACCTAAACATCAAAAACGGACTCAATCCCTTAAGAAGGTTGTCACGCCATCCATAATTGGGAAGAGTCACTCGGTTCACACAGAAACTACCTTTGGAAAGAACCATGGCATTAATAAAACCAAAGGCTTATTGATCACTAAAACATAAAAAGAGGCTACTAAATCAAAAAGTTGCTATTAAAGTAAATAAGAAGCTAGACTACTAAGAAAACAGAATAAAGAAGCTATGAAAAAAACTACTGAAAGAAAAAATGAATATACAAACGAAGAAAGGGCAAGAGAATATATACATCAATAGAGATAGAAGAATAAATACATAATTCAAAATAAAAATAAAGAGAGAATGTTATCAGTTATTACAGGCCAATGTCAAATGTCAAATCAAAATAGACTCCACCCCCCTGAATAAAATAAGCATTGTCCTCAATGCTTAACAAAATAAAAACAAGGAAGGGAAAGAGTAGAGAGGACTCCCTATGTGGTCTCAGTGTCCACATCAGCATCACCTCCCTCAGGCTAATCCAACTGGATCTCATCATCCTCTGCTCGGGGAGTAGCTGGGTTGGTGGACATCTATAGCACCGCCTCAGTCGTGTGGACAACGAGGTATGGCTCCTCAGACTGGCCAACTGGTGCCACTGGTACTGATGGTGCTGCTGGGTCTGCTGGTACTGATGGATTTGTCTCCATCAGTAAGTCAAAGGGAAGATCACCAGCTGGTGCTATCTTGGTCACTTCACATCTCAACTTTTCCACTGATTTTCTCGAAGCCTGGAATTTTCTCATCTTCTTCACCTATTTACCTAGCTCCTCAATTGCTCCCCCATATGCCACCAAGGTATCCATAATGGTCTTCTGATTATCCAATATCTTCTTCAATGTTTCCTCCACTGACGGAGGAACCTGGGATACTGGGGCAGAAGACTGTGCTGCAACAACACTGGATAGGTCGGACAACTTTGCAGTAGCTATCTGCATCTAGTTGTTGAGACTCACCAATGTTTGGGAGATTCGCAGCGCAGTGAATGGATAAGTGGTAGAGGAAGACATTGATACCGATGCTGATGGCCCTGAAGATAGAGGTGGTGGCATGGCAGTTGTCTCGGTGGAAGGCTCGGCTGCTGTGGAAGGCATGGAAGCTATAGAAGGCATAGCAGCAGAATCTGCAACTACCACCGACGGCTCATCAGACTGGCCTATGGTAGTAGTCGACCTACCCTTGTTCTTCGGGTTCCTTGGGTCCTTCAGAGAGTACCAGGAGAAGGGATGCTTAGCCCTAACCTTCGTATCAAAGCTCTTGGGATCCACCCCCATATTCGTGAGATACTTCATGATAGTGTTGGGATACGGATAGGAGCTTTCACCCTGCCTGACAACCAGAGATATATTGGCCGACATGATGGCACCCACATTAATTGGGTACCCGATAGTGATAGATGTAACTAAGACTGCCCGGGGGATTAGAAGATTGTTTTCATTCCGGCTTGGGTCTATATGATTGCATACAAATGTTTGCCACCCTTTTGCTTCAAAGTTAAGGGTGTTCCACACAATAGGAACCCCTGCTGTGATCTATGGTGGTAGTGGTCCTGGAGATGCTAGTATCTCAGCTAGCCAAGGTCGAGCTGCGTCACCCAGTGCGAACTTCTCTAAATACTGCACTGGCTCCATATCCTCGAGCCCCAAATAAGTATTCAGGGTACTCTGATCAAATCGGAGCTTCAGGTTCCTCACCTTGGTCACCTTAGTCCCCTTCTTGATGTGCGCCACATTGGCGTAGAACTCCCGGACTAAGTGCTCCTTGTCATCCAATATGCTTTTCGTGAACCCCTTCCACCCTTTTCTTTCCCAAAATTGTTTTAACACATTGGGATTGTACCTATCCAAGTCTTTCAAAAGAAACTGATGCTCAAGTGTGAGCGATCTCTGAGGCCACCACTCTCGAAACCTTTTGAATGCAGTCAGGCTCACAAATATATCTTCCCAAACTTCCTTCTTCTTTGACCTCTTCAGGCCTGCAACTCTTGTATCACCCCCCGACCGTCATTCAGAATATCATCATCATCATCAACTGTGACTGGTGCGGTAGGGGCATGAGTAGATGAGGGCTCTGAAGCCTGGTTATTCCCTTCTAACCCCTCAGAAGTACTCTCAGAAGAGGTAGGCTCATCTCTCAGTCGGTATCTGTCCTGGGGTAGCTGTGGCTGTGATTGCACAGCAAACTGCCTTTGCACTGAGTCGCCCTCCGATGCTTCCCTAGACGGGGCATATGAACTTGATTCTGAGGGCTCCGATTGTCTACCTCGGCCTATTGTTGCCTTCTTACTAATCACTTTTTACACGGAGAGTGGTAGGGCACCCCTACGTTGGCCTCGGGAGGGTTCACCCCTCCCCTTGGATATATCACCTCGTCCCCATGATCTAACCATTGTCTGCAATACATAGCGACATGAGTCAGTTAAAGTTCAAACATAGACTATAAAATAGTTACAGACAAAACAGTGGGCAAGAGGGGGAAGTGCGGTCCGCACAATTCTGAGTGCAGCCGCAGAATAGCTTGTGCGAACCGCATAATTTTGAAAGTGCGGTCACATAATTGAAGTGCGGCCGCACAATTCAAGGCCCAGAAATACCAATTCTCTGAAGTTTTGATCTGCGGCCGCAGTTCAGTTTCTGCGGACAACACAATTTTGAGTGCGGTCCACACAATCAATGCACAAACTTTTCCCTCACCTAAGGATCTGCAGATCGCACAATTGTTTGTGCAGCTGCACAATTCAAAATTATACGACACTGAACTTAGGGCTTTTTCAATTTAGCACCATTTAGACATGGTTTGGCAAATTAAATATGATGCACAGTTTACCCATCCCCCAATTAACAAGTATGAAGTTACCCACACTATTTTAAGCACACATGATGATTCATTTTGACATTTAGGCCTAAAAATAACTAAACTAATAAGGAACAAAAATTAAGAAATTTGAAAGAATCTAAACACGAATTGAACATACCAGTAATGAATGATGAAGGGAAGAATCTAGGGTGATGAAGTGAATACGAGATGATTGAATCAATTTGAATGCACTATGCTTGCTTTGGTGTCAACTAGTCAGAGTGTGTAAAGTTTTGAACAGTGGTAGATGGTCACTATTTATAGTTGGCCGATTTTAGGGCAAGGATTAGCAGCTGAGTGCGGCAGTACAATTTTGTGTGTGGTTCGCACTCTTTACCTGTCAACTGCTTCCCTCTTTGTCAATCTGCGGTTCGCACAATTCTGAGTGCGGCCGCAGATTTTTGTGCGGACCGCACAATTCCTTGCACGGCCGCAGATCGGCCATTTCTCTGCAATTCAAACTTCAGAGAGTTTGCAATTTTATGATCTCCAGTTGTGCGGTCGCATAATGAATTGTGCAGCCGCAGACTCCTTTCTGCTGTGGCTATCAAGATTGTGCGATCCACACTTTTTTCAACACTTAACATTTTTCCTGAGCACAGTTCCTACAAAGCACACTCATTCCTGCAACATACTTCAAAACCAGTTAGCATAAAACAAGACCTATCTAAAAGAAAGAAGAAAAAGAAAAAGAAAAAAAAAGAAACATGGGTTGCCTCCCAAGAAGCGCCTGATTTAACGTCGCGACACGACGCAGATTACCATTAATCACTTGAAATGAATCAATGCTAGGACATGTCCATCATCAACGTTTTCCAAATAATTCTTCACCCGGTGACCATTGACTCTAAACACTTCATCATTTTTATTCTTCAAGTCTAATGCACCAAAGGGTGTCACACTCACAACCTCAAACGGGCAACTCCATTTAGACTTCAACTTTCCCGGAAACATTCGTAACCGAGAATTGAACAATAACACAAGATCACCTTCTTTGAACTCCTTGTTCCGAATGTACTTATCATGGAGGTGCTTCATCTTCTCCTTGTATAAGGAAGAACTTGTATATGCATGGTACTGGAATTCATCAAGCTCATTCAATTGTGCTACTCTTAAGTTGGCAGCGATATCCTACTCAAGATTTAGCTTCTTCAATGCCCACATAGCCTTGTGCTCATGTTCCATCAGAAGTGACAAGCTTTCCCGAACACCAACCGGTATGGAGACATCCCAATCGGTGTTTTGTAATTAGTCCTATAGGCCCATAGAGCATCATCAAGTTTCTTCGACCAATCTGTCTGATTGGCATTCACTGTCTTTGACAAAATACTCTTGATCTCCCAGTTGGAGACTTCCACTTGTCCGCTTGCTTGAGGGTGATAGGGGGTCGTGACTTTGTGAGTGACACCATACTTGCTAAGCAAGGTATCAAAAGCTTTGTTACAAAAATGCGACCCCCATCGCTTATAATAGCCCGTGAAGTACCAAACCTTGTGAAGATATTCTTTTTCAAAAATGCCACCACACTTCTAGCTTCGTTGTTGGGTAGAGCAACGACCTCAACCCATTTTGACACATAATCCAAAGCTACCAAAATATAGGTATTCCCACAAGAGCTTACAAACGGTCCCATAAAATAAATACCCCACACATCAAAAATATCAATTTCCAAGATGGTGCTGAGGGGCATCTCATTTTTTTTGAAATCCCACCGGCCCTTTGACATTCATCACAACGCTTGACTAAATCACTTGCGTCCTTGTAGAGAGTAGGCCAATAGAATCCACAACTCAACACTTTCGCCACCGTTCTCGCTCCACCATGGTGACCACCATATGGTGAAGATTGGCAAGCATCAAGAATTTCCACTTGTTCCTTCTCTGGCACACACCTTCGAATCACACCATCGGTACAAATATGGAAGAGGTACGGTTCATTCCAGTAGTAGTCAAGGCAATCCCGTTTGAGTTTCTTCCTTTGGTTTGAAGAGAACTCACTCGGTACAATACCACTCACAAGATAATTTACTAAATCAACGAACCATGGCATCTCAGTCATTGTAATGCCTAGAAGTTGCTCGTCGGGGAAGGATTCATTGATTTCAAGGCCGTCATGTGGTCTCCCCTCCTCCTCCAAGCGAGACAAGTGGTCCGCCACTTGGTTTTCACTGCCTTTGCGGTCTTGAATGTCTAGATCGAACTCTTGCAATAAAAACACCCATCTCATTAACCGAATCTTTGAATCTTTCTTGCTCATAAGGTACCGAAGTGCCACGTGATCCGTATGGACAATCACCTTTTTACCCATCAAGTACGGGTGGAACTTTTCCATAGCAAAAACAATAGCAAGGAGCTCTTTTTCGGTCACCGTGTAATTGATTTGGTCATCATTCATGATCTTACTAGCATAGTAGACTAGAAAAAAGATCTTATTGTAACGTTACCCCAAAACTGCTCCGACCGCCACATCACTAACATCACCCATAAGCTCAAAAGGCAAGCTCCAATTCGGGGCGGTGATGATAGGAGTAGTTGTCAATTTGAACTTGAGCAATTCAAATGCCTTCATGCAATCCTCATTGAAATGGAAATTGGCATCTTTATCCAAAAGGTTACACAAGGGGTTCACCACTTTGGAAAAATCCTTTATGAAACTCCGGTAGAACCCCGCATGACCCAAGAAATTCCTCACTCCCTTCACGGATTTTGGAGGTGAAAGTTTAGACATCACCTCTACTTTCGCCTTGTCGACCTCAATGCCATTCTTTGAAATTTTGTGGCCAAGGAAAATGCCTTCCTCAACTATGAAATGTCATTTCTCCCAATTCAACACCAAGTTCGTCTCTTCACATCTTGCCAAGACTTTATCCAATTTTTTCAAGCAATCATCAAAAGAATTCCCAACCACTGAAAAGTCATCCATGAAGACTTCAAGGAAATCCTCTACCATGTTCGTGAAGATAGCCATCATACACCTTTGAAAAGTCGCCGGTGCATAGCATAACCCAAATGGCATCCGCGAAAATACGAAAGTACCATAAGGACATGTGAAAGTAGTCTTCTCTTGATCCTCCGGAGCAATAAGAATTTGATTGTAGCCGGAATACCCATCAAGGAAACAATAGAAAGCACGGCCGACCAACCTATCAAGAATTTGATCAAGGAAGGGAAGTGGGAAATGATCCTTCCTTGTGACTTTGTTGAGCTTGCGATAGTCCATACACACTCTCCACCCGGTCATCGTTCTTGTAGGAATCAACTCGTTCTTGTCTTTGGTGACCACCGTCATGCCCCCTTTTTTTGGGACACACTGCACTGGAGAGGTCTACGAACTATCGGAAATGGGGTAAACAACCCCGGCATCCAACCACTTTATGATCTCCTTTTTTACCACCTCTTGCATTGCTTCATTTAGTCTTCTTTGATGTTAAACAGAAGGTTTGGCATCCTCCTCCAAAATAATCTTGTGCATGCAAAAAGCGGGACTTATACCCCAAATTTCTGCCAATGTCCATCCAATAGCTTTCTTCCTCTTTTGTGGTACCGCCAATGTGGAGTCTACCTGCACGTTAGTCAAACAAGAGGAAAGAATAATCAGTAAAGTAGAACAAGGGCCAAGGAATTCATACCTGAGATGTGGAGGCAATGGCTTTAACTCCAAAGTGGGAGGCTCCTTGATTGATGGCTTTGTTGGAGGAGTCTTTCGATTTTCAAGATCCAAGGACAATTTGCGGGGTCCATAAGTGTAAGATCCCTTCCTTGCAATGCATTCACACATTCCACATAGCCATCCTTCTCATCATCATCAAGGTTGAGCAAATCGGCATCCAAAGTATCATCCACATTCATCATGGCACTAGTGTCATCAATAATCACATCGGTCACCAAGTCCACAAACGAACAAACTTCATTGCTATTCGGTTGCCTCATAGATTTGCACACATGGAAAACCACCTTTTCATCACCCACCCGAAAAGTGAGCTCACCGACTTCCACATAAACAAGAGCCTTCCCCATAGTAAGTAAAGGTCTCCCTAGATTAATAGGCACCTCATAGTCTACTTCATAATCAAGAATCACAAAGTCCGCCGGGAGGATGAACTTATCAATACGAACCAAGACATCATCAATAATACCCAATGGTCTCTTCATAGTACCGCCATTTGTAACCTCATAGATGTGGGTCTTGGTTTCCCAATTCGCAAAGTCTTGAAAATCGAATAGGGCATCAAATTGATACTTGCCCCAAGATCACAAAGAGCTTTTGCAAAGTCGGCGCTTCCAATAGTACAAGGGATTGTGAAAGCATCGAGATCTTCCAATTTAGGATCCATTGAGTCCACAATTTCACTCACTTGATGTGTCATCTTTATAGTCTCACAATTTATCGACCTCTTCTTTGTCACCAAATCCTTCATGAACTTTGCATAACCGGGCATTTTCTCCAAAGCATCAACCAATGGCACATTAATAGATAGGCTTTTCATCATGTCAATGAACTTTTTGAATTGGTTCTCGCCATTTTGATTGGAAAGCCTTTGAGGGTATGGAGGAGGAGGCCTTGGCATTGGTGCCTTAGCCTTTGGTACTACCAGTTCCAGTATGTCTACAATGTGCTCCCTAGACGGGTTCACTTCCTCTTGAGTCTCCTCCACATTGTCATCAATATCAATTCTTACTTCATCATTGGCTTGCACCAAATTGTTTGGAATCTCATCTTCTTGAATCACTTGTTCATCATACACAATTTTTCTTTGACTTGAGGTGGTTGCATCCCCACCTTTTCCACTCCTTATAGTTACGGCCATGGCATGTCCCGTGTTGTTTTCACCCTTTGGGTTCATCACTATGTCACTTGGTAGTGCCCTTTTAGGACGAGTGTTCAAAGCTTGCGAGATTTGCCCCAATTGAACTTCCAAATTGCGAATTGAAATGTTGTGAGAGGCTAGTTGAGCGTCAGAGTCGGCATTCTTCTCCATCATTTGTTTAAACATGTTCTCAATTCGCGCCATCTCATTGTTGGAAGAGATAGGACCATGGAAAGAATAAGGAGGCGGGTTGCTTGGTTGTTGAAACATAGGGGGCCTTTGAAAGCCCGACCCCCGATTCCCTTGGTTATTGTTATATCCCCCTTGGTTGTTGCCTCCCCAATATTGCCACCCTAATTGCTTTGGTTGTTTTGACCATTCCAATTTCCTTGATTATTTTGATTGTTCTAATTACCTTGGTTATTTTGATTGTTCCAATTCCCTTGATTACCTTGAGATCGCCTTTGTTGTTGATTCGGGCCTTGAGAGTTATTTCTTTGCCCTTGGAAGTTGTTCACATATTGTACTTCCTCCTCTTGTTCATTGTAAGATTCATCTTGGTCAAACCCACTATCTTCTTGCACATATTGTTCCGCACGGTTTTTCACTTGTTGACCCTTTTGCCTTCTCTTGTTTACTATCATATTGACACACTTCATTGCATTTACTTGCTTAAGACCATGAACTTATTGAAGTTGAGATTTGGCTAATTGATTCATTGTAGTGGTCAACTCGGCAAATTGCTTTCCCATGATCATGCAATTCTTCATGTAGGTGAATCATATTTAGATCACCTTGAGGAACATTTGCTTTACTTTTCCATGCCGATGATGTATCCGCCATTTCATCTAAGATTTCACAAGCTTCGGCATATGGTGTTGTCATGAAATTTTCACCGGCAAGTGGTTGACCACGCATTGATTGGCAGTATTGATCCCCCTATAAAATGTTTGTTGAATCATAGCCTCCGTCATGTCATTGTTCGGGCACTCTTTCACCATAGTTCGGTACCTCTCCCATATCTCATTCAAAGGCTAATTAGGTTCTTGTTTGAATGTTAGAATCTCGTCTCTAAGAGTAGCCATATGCCCGAGAGAAAAGAACTTGGAAATAAATTTCTCCGCCAAATCATCCCATGTATGGATGGAATGGTTTGGCAACCATTCTAACCAATCCAAGGTTTTCCCAGTAGAGAGAAAGGAAATAGCCTCAACCTTAAAGCATCCTTGGATACGTTTGTCTGTTTACTCCCCCAGCAAGTGTCCATAAATCCTTTAAAGTGTTTGTACGCATTTTGATTAGGAGCCCCGGTGAAGAATCCCCATTGCTCTAGCAATGTGAACATAATATTTGTGATTTGAAAGTTGCCCGCCCTAATGCGGGGCAGGACTATGGCACTTGCATACTTTTCATTCGGCAACACCCGGTGTGGAGTCGCTCTTGGTAGAGGTGGGGGTGGAATGGGAACGTTGTCTTGAGGCAGTCGACCTCATCTATATTATTGAGGTTCAAGAGGAACCTCTTCAACTTGGTCTTCTTTTTCATCCACATCCCCTAAAGATATGTTTCTGAGAGGATCATTGTTGTTGAGAGCCATTGTTTCACCAAACAGATTAGTAACACGGAAGGAAAAGAAGACAATTCACACGCAAAACCAAATATATAGCTAAATCCGTTTTTATGCTCCCCGGCAACGACGCCAAAAATTGATCTCACCCAAGTCACACCTCAAGTTGGGGTTGTGAAGCGGTCGATTGCAATAATAATACCCAACTAGAAGTCAGGATCGAATCTACAGGGAGTGTAGATGGGATTAGTGGTATGTATTTGGTCTAAGCACGTGAATTGTCTAATTGCACTTCCACAAACTTTGTTTTGATTTTACTTCTAAAATTATACTAAGGATTGCAATTGAAAAATATGAAACTAGAGAAGAATGTTTTTGTTGTTGTTTTTCAAATATGTAAAAGGTCTAGGGATGTGACTTCCACCAAGGTGTTTGCCTAATGAGTTGTGGGCTATAGGGCGAGTTCCGTTGGTCGAGGGGTACTATGGCAATCAACACTCAAATACCCACTCAATACCTCTCGGTAAGAGAGTGGTTTTACCCAATTTAGCTTTCTTAAGTCCAAATGGGTATTGAACTAAACAATTGACAAATTGCTTATGTCGGATTTTACTATCTCTAGCTTCAACTCTTTAATTGGGACTATCAATCTCTTGATTTCATCCCAAACATTTGTTAGCCAAGTTTTCCTAGACTAAGTCTCTCTTTCTCAAGTATAGACCAAGTCAAATAGGCTTGAACCAATGTTTGCAACCATTAATTCTATAATTATAGCAAGAACTAGGCTAAATAATACATACCCAACCATAAATAAGCCCTAAATCAAACACCCATTAGGTTCCCACACGAGGGTTAGGTCACAACCCTAGCTAGAAATTTAGCTACTCATAGTGGGTAATGAAGAAAATAAAGAAGAAAAATGATAAAATTCATATTGAATGATTAATAGATAAAAATCCAATGTAAAATCAACAATATAAACTAAAGTTGCGTAAAAGAGTAAAGAAAAATGGCTACAGACTTTTTGGTACTCAAAACTTGACCTAATTTCGTGAAAGTAGTCTATTTATGCAAAGCTGGAATTTTCGGACAAAATTACCCTATCGGAGGTTCTGCGGCCGCACAATTCTGTGTACGGTCCGCACTTTTCTTTAGCTCTTGACAGGAGTGGATTCTGCGGCCGCACAATTCTAGATTGCGGCCGCATCTCTTGAGTTCTGTGGTCCGCATAATTCTGGGTTCGACCGCACATTTTATTTCTGCGGCCACACAATTACAATGTGGTCCGCAGTTCTTGTTGGGCTTGAATTTGAAACTCTCTGAACTTTGATTTCTGCGGCCGCACAATTATTGTGCCGTCCGCACTTTACACTGAAGCTCTGTTGATTCTTCTTCATATTCTGCGGCCACAGATAGAATTCTGTGGTCCGCACTTAAGCCCGTGTACTTGATTTTTGTCCTTATTGAAAAGCACTCCTTCTTGAGTTGGATTTCATCGTAATGACTCATTTTCCAATAATCCTGCAAGTAAGCATATTTCATCAGTTTTCGGGAATACCTTTAAATATTTTTGAACTAAAACGAAAGTTAAAAGGCGCAAATAAGTAGTTAAAATCTCCACTTATCAACGCGTAGGCAATCACCCTACCATCTTGCATCAACACTACGCCGAGGCCAACACGTGACACATCACAGTAAACCGTGTAAGACCCCGAACCCGTAGGCAACACCAACACTAGTGTTGTAGTCAAAGTAGTCTTGAGCTTTTGAAATCTCTCCTCACACTCCTTGTTCCATTTAAACGGAGCACCCTTCTGGGTCTATCTGGTCATAGGTGCAGCAATAGATGAGAAACCCTCTACGAAACGAGGGAAATACCCTACCAAACCAAGAAAACATCGGATCTCAGTGGCTGAAGATGGTTTGGGCCAACTCTGCACCGCTTCAATCTTCTTCAGATATACCTTGATCCCCTCACTCGACACCACATGACCCAAAAATGCCACCGAATCAAGCCAGAATTCACACTTCAAAAATTTTGCATACAACTTCTTTTCTCTCAAGGTCTGGAGCACAATCCTCAAATGCTGCTCATGATCCTCCCGGCTCCAGGAGTACACCAAGATGTCGTCAATAAATATAATGACGAATGAGTCAAGATAGGGCTGAAATACACTGTTCATCAGGTGCATGAATGTTGTTGGGGCATCAGTCAGCCCGAATGACATCACGAGGGACTCGTAGTGACAATACCGAGTCCTAAGGCAGTCTTCTAAATATCCTGATCCCGAATCTTTAGTTGGTGATAACCTTGCCGCAAATCAATCTTTGAGAGCACTCTAGCACCCTGTAGCTGATCAAATAGGTCATCAATGTGGCAATGGATACCTGTTCTTCACTGTAACTTTGTTCAACTGTCAATAATCTATACACATGCACATAGAACCATCCTTCTTCTTTACAAACAAGACCGGATCAACCCAAGGTGACACACTGGGCCGAATAAAACCCTTATCAAGCAACTCTTGCAATTGTTTCTTTAACTTTTTTAACTCCGCTAGGGCCATACGATATGGTGGAATAGAAATTAAATGAGTGCCCGACAATAAATCAATACCAAAATTGATATCCTTATCGGACGACATGCCCGGAAGATCAGCCGAATGTACATCTGGATAGTCCCTCACTATCGAAACTGACACAACGGTAGGAGTATCAATATTGACATATCTCACAAAGGCTAGATATGCCTGATACCCCTTCCCAATCATCCACTGTGCATTAAGGAAGGACACCACCCTACTAGCAACATAATCCAAAGTACCCCTCCAACCGTGGAAAACCTGGCATTGCCAATGTCACCGTCTTGGAGTGACAATCAAGAATAGCGTGGTAGGGTGACAATCGGTCTATCCCCAAAATAACATCAAAATCTACCATACTGAGCAACAATAAATCAACTCTGGTCTTAAAACCACCAAGAACAACTAAACACGACCAATACACACGGTCAACAATAATGAAATCTCCCACAAATGTGGACACATAGACAGGAGAACTCAAAGAATCAAGGGATATACCCAAATACGGAGCAAATAAAGATGATACATATGAATAAGTGGAGCCTAGATCAAATAAGACTGATTCATCTCTATGCCAAACTAGAACAATACATGTGATAACTGAGTCTGATGCAACCGCCTTCGTCACCCTTATCTGGCTGAGCAGATTGAGTGGCAACTGGTGCAGTAACCACGTCCTAAGACGTCTGGGACCCTTTGGAATACGTGGAGCCTGAGTAGTTTGTGGAGGTGCACCTCTCCTGAGTCTGGGGCAGGCTCTCACCATATGACGAGTATCACCACACTCAAAACAAGCTCTTGGAGGAAATGGCTACTGAAACTGGCTCGGGCGTAGTCGGCTGGACTGACCACTGAAAGCACCCCATGCAGGAGGTGCACTAGATAGTGGCAGTGCATAATGGGCAACCTGAGGCCTGGGAGTAGCCGGAATACCATTAGAAGCTAGAAGTGCTGAATGAACTGGATGGCTCACATTGCCTCTGCCATGACGGGATGCAACTGGAGCACATGCACCACTATATCCCCTAGAATCTCGAGGCCTTTTGGCCTCCCTGTCCTCTTTCTCCCGGCCTCGCATATCCTCCAACTCCGAGCGATCTCTACCACCTGCTGGTATGGGGTATCAATCTCCAACTCTCGAGCCATGTTGAATCTAATACCATAGTTAAGCCCATCTATAAACCGATGAACTCGCTCTCTGACTGTGGAAACTAAGGCAGGTGCATGTCAGGACAACTCGCTAAACCTGATAGCATACTCTGATACGGTCATAGCACCCTGGTGCAACTGCTCAAACTTCGCACTCCATGCATCCTGAAGGCTGTGGGGAACAAACTCTCTTAGGAACATCTCCTAAAATTGAGCCCATGTGAGTGAAGATGCCTCGGTGGGGCTACCCTCTTCATAAGCCCGCCACCACTGGTACGCTAGTCCCGATAGCTAGAAGGTAGTAAAAGCAGCCCCGCTCGTCTCCACTGTACCCATGGTACAGAGAATACGGTGGAACTTCACCAGAAAGCCCCGTGCATCCTTTGTAGGTAGGATGCTGAAAGTAGGGGGATGGTACTTCTTGTACCTCTCGAGCCTGAGTTGCTCCTCTTCAGATGTTGCTGCCCAAACCTCGGACTGAACTGGTACAATCAGCTGCACTGGTATGACCTCTGGGACCTGGTCAACATGGATCCGCTGCTCGGGGGTACGGTCTATGGGAGTCTGTGCTCCTCCCCAGCCTAAGATGTGGCCGATGCAAGTGGGATCAACCCTGCCTGAGCTAGAGTACCAAACAATCTCAAGAACTAGGCGAGAGTCTCCTAAAGTGCGGGGGTAGAAACAGGCGCATCAGGTGCTTGCCCCAACTGGAGCTACTGGAGGCTCCTCTGTCGCAGCTCAGACAGGTGCTCTGGCTACACCACGTGCTCCTCCTCGGCCTCTGCCCCGACCCCGGTCTCTTATGGCTCTAGCAGGGGCGTGGGTATTTGATCATCAGATCTAGCGGTGCGTGTCCTCACTATCTGTAAGATAATAGAAAGACAAGGATTTAGAATTTGAAGTCAACAATTTCACACGATAAGGAATCAAATAAGTGAAGTTTCCTAACAGTTCCATAGCCTCTCGAAGATAAGTACAGATATTTCCGTACTGATCCGCGTGACTCTACTAAACATGCTTATGACTCGTAACACCTATGAACCTAGAGCTCTGATACCAACTTGTCACGACCTCAATTTCTCTTCGGAGAATGTCGTGATGGCACGTATTCTCTAAGACTAGGTAAGCCTGACATACATGCAGAATATAACCGAGATAATGATAAAACTCTCAAATAACTCAACAACTTTCATAAAAGAGCTCCGCAACTCAACATAAACAAACTCCCCAAAATCCGGTACGGACCACACTTTTTCTTTGTGCGTCTGCAGAAAAAGAGTGCTACTGCAGAAGCCCTTCTGTGGCCGCAGATTTCAACGGGTATTAGGGTTTTAGTTCTTGTTAGAATATTGAGGGGTTGTCTCAACGGGCAGTCTTCCTCCCTCAGGTAAAAGCTATCCATGTTCTCACCTCTGCCATCTCTGATTTCACTCGAGTTTGCTCACATCATCCACTCTCCGTCATCTTCCACTATCTTAAGTTTGAATCTGTATCCTTAGGCATTGATGGCTACTATAAATAAAACTTTGAATGCTCTCACCTGACAGACCTAACAAGAACTAAAAACCCTAATACGAGTACCAAAACTATTTAGATTTCAAAAGCTTAAGCTCTCTCTCTCTCTCTCTCTCTCTCTCTCTCTCTCTCTCTTTGATTAGCCTCTGTTTCTTTTATTTTCGAGTTCTCACTACTCAAAGCTTGAAGTCTTAGTCCTTGCACGGCTAAGTTTAACCCTTGTTTGATCTGTTGCGCACAAGGAGGTCAGTATACCTTCACTCCTCTTTTTTTTCACTGTTTTAGTTAAAATCATGAACCTATTGTTGTCTTTTTATTAACTTGCTTCGTTTATGATATTTGTCATTAGCTCTTGATCATTTGTTCCTGCTCATAATGATTTACTACTAACTTATGGTTGATTATTCTACTTTTATGTGTTTCAAGTCAGTTTGATTAAGTCATTATGTGACCTTGAGTACTTCTACTCTAAATCAAACATCCTATATAATTAAGTCCTTTAATGTGTCTTAATAGCTTTCCATGCTTGTTCTAATTTTAGATTTT
Source organism: Nicotiana tomentosiformis (assembly GCF_000390325.3). NCBI lineage: Eukaryota > Viridiplantae > Streptophyta > Magnoliopsida > Solanales > Solanaceae > Nicotiana > Nicotiana tomentosiformis. The sequence continues at coordinate 191,705,731 of NC_090813.1, read as the reverse complement.
CTATAAATGTTCTGTTATGATCTTCATGCCTGTTTTACTAATCCTGTTTAATGTAGTCTGTTATTCTATACTTGAAGTTGTTATTTAACGATTTTAGCTAAGAGGGATATGAATGCTCAGGGTTTAAATCTTTACTATGAGTTGAAGTATGTTAAGATTAACTGTTTAAGGTGATTTCCTTCTACACATAAATGTTTGATAATTCGAGGCAGCATTTGAGTCATTACTGTGAAAGTCCTATGTTTATACTTGATTATTAATCACATTTGTAAGCCTTATCATATGAAACAGCCTCATTAAGGCAACCAGGCCAACTTCGATGAACCTCAGTGGCTATTTTTGTATGTGCTCTGTCATGATTAAGTTATCTTTTATGAATTAGGATACAAATCATATATGCTGTGGCTGAGTATCAATTATTGTGTCAGTAAGTTGAATAAATTCCATCATATTTAAACTACCACTCTTTAGTATGTACAATTAAGTTAAACATGCTTAGTATAAGGTCTCTCATGTTCTAAACTTCTCTAATGCTATTACTGACCTGACTTTATAATGAATGAAATTCAATCTTATTTTGTAAAAGCCTTGGCTGGAACATCCTATGTATAACTTGAATGAGAATTTTGTGCTCATCTTTGTTTGTCCTCTATATCCATGCTTGTGTATACAATATATTTAAAACCTGTTGAGTTTGTTTGGTCCACTGTAATCCACTACTAGAACTAATGAAAACTTTGAGACTATCTGTTTTGCCTGCATATTGCAATATGTTTTGACCTTCAAACAAGGATAGCATGAATGTGAAACCTAAGGCTCTCTTCAAAAGAATGCAATCATGTCCTATGCCTTAGGATAGTACTAGCCTGTTAGCCAACACAAGCAGTCCTATTAATGGTCTTACAGAGGTTCCTAAATGAAGCTAGTAATTCAGCATCTATTATAAGTCAAGACTTAGTCTATAATCTCCGCTAAGTGCTTTTGTGTATGTTCTTTCTTGTGATGTTGTACTCATTCTGGTTCCTCAATGTTGTTGTTATGTCTTTCATGATTTCATGTATGTCTGCACTCTTTTAAAACTATATCAAGTTCTATCTTTCCTTTAAACAAATTGAATCTAGTTTGAGAACTCTAAGTAACCTCCTATTGTTCCTGCTTGAATATAAAAGTTTGCTTATTCTTAGTGAGGATATAACATTCTTAGAAAAGAGTAGTCATGTTATTGATCATAAAGATAAGAAAGACCAGTGGCATGAGTTTCTGTTAAGAACTCTTGGGAGTTCTATCTAGGTTTATAAACCAGCAGTCTTGATTGAAACTTTGGGTGTATTTTTGTATCTCTAACAGTATCTGTAGAAGTTCTGACTATGACTATTTGTCTGAAACCTTGGTTGATGCTTTCAAAGCTTCCAGTAGTCTCATTAACTTGTATATGATAAAATCAGACTTGAGTTTAAACAATCAGTGCATTTGGTTTAATTGAGGGGTTGTAAAAGAAAATACACTTGCATTCATTAACTGTTGAAGGGATGAACTGTATGATTTTTCTACCTTCGAGATACCTGATTTCAGGTGCTTGGTCTTTGATAGTAACATGATAATGTCCATGCTTCTATGTGTGTCCGAAAATCATCCCTTTGACCTGTTAATGTGTTAGTTATCTACTTGGTTTGTAAATATGGTTATGATGGTGTAAATAAACTACCTTGTGTTCTCGTGGTATTTTATTTGGCTCTTTAAGAGGGGTATATACTTCTATGGTATGGTAATATTATGGTGATTGGTTTACATTAAAAGTGCCTCATTAATACTTAAACATGTGGGGAAGAATGAGTCATTAGTGGTTAGGCATATTTGGGAGTAAAGTTTAACACTTGGTTGGGCTACTCTCCCTGGCACAAGCATTGCCCTGGGCCTTGAGACTCTTGGGAACTTTGAAGTGTCAGGGGATTCAACGGGAGCTTTGACCTTGACTGGAACTATACCCTTAGCCTTTAATTCATTGATATTCATTACTCTCTTTGGGTTTAGTATTTAATGACAACGAAAGGTTTTCAATGTAAATCATTTTTCTATACATAACCACCACATTAGTATGATCCTTCATAATATTTAGGTACTGTTAAGTTGCTATATTTTATTTAAGTCATTTGCTCGCACATTTCATGTATGGACATATGTATAGAGTATTATTTTCTAATGACTTCCTTGCTTCCTTTTGAACATGTAAAACTGTTGGGCCTACTGAGTTCTCAAGGACTTAGGCCCAAGCCCCGCATCATTGCATTTTGGGTTGTTGTCCGTTTCTGCTATTTGTTGAGCCTGCCTTTTTTAGACCCACAACCAGAGTCCATCCTTTCTCTTTACTGCCTTACTGCTTTACTGCTCCATTGCTCTACTGCTTTACTGCCTTTGCTGTATTTTGTTGTCTTTATCTCTCACATGTATACTACAATTATCATATTGGATTGAATGCTTTACTTTACCTCTTTAAATCATGTAGACAATCTAGGCAAGCCCTAAAAGGTATAGGATTAAAAGAAATATTAGACTTAGTGATAGATAGCTTTAATTCGTTAATTATACATTGTTTATAATAATCTTTACTAATGATTTTATGAAGTATTTTGGGAACAAAATAGCTTTAGCAAAGGCGATAATTCTCTCTTTTCAAAACCAGAAGTAGAATCTAAAACTGTTCTTTTAAACTGTGCTTCTCCACAAAAATTAAACAAATGCCGTCGTCTAGTTTAAAGGGACTTATAGCGATTTTCTTGAAAGAAATGAATTTGAAAACCAAGGTATATCTTAACCTATTCCTTCACAATATTTTCACTATAGTTTCATAAATAGCCATAATTATTTAAAATATTTACAAGTTAATCCCACCTCATATTTTTACAAACACAAACATTATGTTTCAATTGTATGCATATATAACATTATCTTCAAAAACAATTCTAAACCTATGTCTTTTAAAACCACACACCCTCTTCTCAAGTACCAAGTCTTCTCAAATGGATACATAGTATGCCTCCTCTTCAATATTAGCTTAAGCATAATGCAAACAATTAACCCTTTAACCTAGTTTAAGTCCTATGGAGCTACCTCAGGTACATTTTAAGAGGTGCCTAATACCTTCACCTTAGAAGAACAAGAACCCTTACCCAAAATCTCACTAGTTAGCATACCAATAAAGAATATGGCTTTAGTAATTAAATAGGTACCCTAGTATACCTTTTAATATTAGGTGGCAACTCTCTTTCATCAACAACCGAGAAATCACAAGTCGAATCTTGTTTTGACTAGTGCAAAATAGGGTGAAACAGTCTGCATTTCCTGTTTTGATGACATAACCTTGTCTACTATTTCTCATCTAACACTCATCCCTGCAGTGTCTTACTATTTCCTGTTTTAATATCTAACTAAAAAGAGAAAAAGGAAAAGAACTTGGGTTGCCTTCCAAGAAGTGTCTTATTTAACGTTGTGGCACGACGTAATGTCATAGCATCCTCAAGTGAAGTAAATAACCGCCACCACGTGGCTCTCTCCAACTTTTCCCAAGTAGTGCTTCACCCGGTGACCATTGACTCGAAATATTTCATTGTTCGTGTTCTTAAAATCCAATGCACCGAAGGGTGTCACACCAACAATTTCAAACGGATCACTCCACTCTGACTTAAGCTTCCCAGAAAACATCCTCAACCTTGAGTTAAACGACAACACTAGATCACCGGCCTTGAATTCCTTGTTCTAAATATGCTTGTCATGAAGGTATTTCATCTTTTTTTTATACAAGGACGAACTCTATAAGCATGGTACCGGAACTCATCCAATTCATTCAAGTTTGTAACCCGCAAGTTAGCGGCTACATCCCAATCAATATTTAATTTCTTCAAGGGCCACATTGCCTAGTGCTCTAGTTCCACCGTAAGATGACAAGCTTTCTTGAACACTAACCGGTATGGGGACATTCTAATAGGTGTTTTGTAAGCTGTTCGATATACCCAAAGTGAATCATCAAGCTTCTTGGATCAATCAGTCCGATTTGCATTCACCATTTTAGACAAGATACTCTTTATATCCCGGTTGGAGACTTCAACTAGACCACTAGCTTGTGGGTGATAGGGAGTCGTGACTTTGTGAGTAACACCATACTTGCTAAGTAAAGTGTCGAAAGATTTGTTGCAAAAATGTGACCCCCCATCACTTATGATGGTATGTGGAGTACCAAATCTTGTAAAAATATTCTTCTTCAAGAAAGCCACTACACTTCTAGCCTCATTGTTGGATAAGACAATGGCCTCAACCCATTTGGACACGTAATCCATCGCGACCAAAATGTAAATATTTCCACAAAAACTCACAAAAAGGCCCATAAAGTCAATCCCCCAAACATCAAAAATATCAATCTTCAAGATGGTCATAAGAGGCATCTCATTTTTTTTTGAAATTCCACCGGCCCATTGACATTCATCACATCTTTTCACTAAGTCATTTGCATCTTTGTAGAGAGTAGGCTAATAGAAACCACCCCTTAGAACTTTAGTTGTTGTTCTTGCTCCACCATGATGACCACCATATGGCAAAGAATGATAAGCACCAAGAATATCACCTTGCACTTCTTTCGGCACACACCACTCAATCACCCCTTCCGTACAAATCCGGAAAAGGTATGGCTCACCCTAATAGTAGTCTTAACAATCTCTTTTATGCTTCTTTCTTGGGTTTGAAGAAAACTCATCCAGAATGATACCACTCACAAGAAAATTTGCCAAGTCAGCAAACCACAATACCTCTTTTATTAATAGTGCTAAAAGTTGCTCATCGGAGAAAAAGTCATTGATTTCAAGGTCGACATATGGCCTCCCCTCCTCCTCCAAACGAGACAAGTGGTCCGCCACTTGGTTTTCACTACCCTTATGGTCTTGAATGTCAATATCAAATTCTTGCAACAAAAGCACCCATCTCATCAACCGAGCTTTAGATTCCTTTTTCTCATAAGATAGAGAAGTTTCGCATGATCCATGTGAAAAATAACTTTGGCACCCATTAGGTTCGGGCGAAACTTCTCAATTACAAATACAATAGCAAGGAGATCTTTCTTCATAATGGTATAATTGACTTAGGCACTATTCATGGTCTTACTAGCATAGTAAACCAGATGAAAAACTTTGTTGACATGTTACCCCTTAACAATCTCGACCCCCACATCACTTGCATCACACATGAGCTCAAACGAAAAACTCCAATTTGGAGAGGTAATGATAGGATTAGTTATGAACTTGAGCTTTAATTGTTCAAAATCTCTCAGACAATCATCATTAAAATGAAACTTACCATACTTCTCAAGGATCTTACACAATGGATTCATAACTTTATAGAAATCCTTAATGAAGCACCGGTAGAAACCCGCATGCCCTAAGAAACTCTGCACACCCTTCATCTAGGTGGAGGTGGAAGCTTAGAAATAACCTGAATCTTTGCCTTGTCAACTTCAATATCATTCTTTAAAATCTTATGGCCAAGGACAATGCCTTCCTCAACCATGAAATGACATTTCTCCCATTTGAGTACCAATTTTGTTTCCTCTTATCTAGCCAGCACTTTGCCCAAATTTGCAAGACAATCATCAAAAGAATTTCCAACTACCGAGAAGTCATCCATGAAGACCTCAAGGTAATCTTCCGCCATATCCCTGAAAATAGCCATCATACACCATTGAAAAGTCATCGGTGCATTGCACAAACCAAAAGGCATCTGTTTGAAAGCGAAAGTACCATAAGGACATGTAAAGGTTGTTTTCTCTTAATCTTCTCGTGCAATAAGAAATTGGTTATAGCCCAAGTACCCATCAAGAAAATAATAGAAAGCATGTCCGGCCAATCTATTGAGCATTTGATCCATAAAAGGAAGGGGAAAGTGATTCTTCCTTGTGACTTTGTTGATCTTACGATAATCTATACAAACTCTCCAACTAGTAACCGTTTTTGTGGGAATCAACTCATTCTTTTCATTGGTAACAACCGTCATGCCCCACTTCTTTGGGACACATTGAACCAGAGAGGTCCATGAACTATCGTAAATGGGGTAGACAACCCCGGCATCCAACCACTTGATAATCTGCTTTTTGACCACTTCTTGCATATCTTCAATGAGTCTTCTTTGATGTTCAATGGACGGTTTAGTGCCATCCTCCAACTTGATCTTATGCATGTAAAATGCGGGGCTTATACCCCAAATATTCGCCAAAGTCCACCCAATGGCTTTTTTCCTCTTTTTCAATACTGCCAATGAGGAATCAACCTGCATGTTAGTCAAACAAGAGGAAAAATAACCAGTAAAGTAGAACAAGGGCCAAGAAATTCATACCGAAGGTGTGATGGCAGTGGTTTCAACTCCAAAGTAGGTGGCTCTTCAATAGAAGGCTTTCTAGGAGGAGTCTTCCTATTCTCAAGATCCAAATATAATTTTCGGGGTGCATAGTTATACGACCTCATTCCGTGCAAAGAGTTCATACATTCCATGAAACCATATATCTCATCATCATCAAAGTTGAGCAAAATAGCTTCCAACATATCTCCAATATTGATTGTAGCACTTGTGTCATCAATAATAACATCGGTCACCAAGTCCACAAAATAACACAGTTCATTGCTATTTAGTTGTCGCATAGACTTGCACATATGAAATACCACTTTTCATCACCAACCCTGAAAGTGAGTTCTCCGACTTTCATATCATAAAGAGCCTTACCCATAAAGATTAAAGCCCTCCCAAGAATAATAGACACTTCATAATCAACCTCATAATCTAGAATAACAAAGTCCGCTGGAAGAATAAACTTATCAACTCGGACCAAAACATCCTCAATCACTCCCAACAGCCTCTTCATGATATGATCGGCCATTTTCAACCTCATAGAAGTAGGTCTTGGTTTCCCAATTCCCAAAGTCTTAAATACTGAGTAGGGCATCAAATTGATACTTTCCCTAAGATCACAAAGAGCTTTAGCAAAATTGACATCCCCATAGTACAAGGAATCATGAAAGCACCGAGATCCTCCAACTTAGGATCCATGGAATAAACCTCACTTGATGATGAATTTGATAGTTTCAAAATTCATCGACCTCGTCTTGTCACAAGATCTTTCATAAACTTGGCCAAACCGGGCATTTGTTCCAAAGTTTCGACCAATGGCATATTAATAGAGAGACCTTTCATTATTTGAATAAACTTCTTGAATTAATTCTCACCATTTTTGTTGGCAAGCCTTTGAGGATAAGGAAGGAGAGGCTTAGGCAAGGGTTCCTTATCCCTTTGCACTACTGGTTCTGATATGTCAATAATGTGCTCCCTAGACGGGTTCACCTTTTCATTGGTCTCCTCTACACGATCATCAATGTCTATCCGAACCTCATCACTTGCTTGAACATCATTTCTTGGGATTTCTTCCTCTTGGATAACTTGGTCATCATCCTCAAGTCGCCTTTCATTTGAGGTGGGTGCTTTCCCACCTTTTTCACTTCTTGTGATAACCGCCATAGCATATTCCGTGTTGTTACCACCCTTTGGGTTTACTACCGCGTCACTTGGTAGTGCACCCTTAGGATGAGTATTAAGAGATTGAGAGATTCACCCCATTTGAACTTCAAGATTACGGATTGATGTGGTATGTGAGGCAAATTGGGCATCTGAATCCACATTCTTCTCCATCATTTGCTTAAACATGTTCTCAATATGGCCCATTTTATTTTTTGAAGAACTTGAACCACAGGAAAGATAAAGAGGTGGGTTTCTCGATTATTGGTACATTGGGGGCCTTTGATCCTCGATTGTTATTGTTTCCCCAACTCCCTTGATTATTGCCTCCCCAATTTCCGTGGTTATTGTTGTTATTGTGCCAATTCCCTTGATTGTTAGAACCCCAATTGCCTTGGTTATTTTGAGAATGCCATTGTTGTTGATTGGAGCCTTGGAAATTTCTCCGTTTCCCTTGGTAATTGTTCACAAATTGGACCTCTTCTTCTTGCTCATGATAGGAATCATCTAGATAAAAACTACCATCATCTTGTGCATAATTTTAGCCTCGAGATCTAAATTGTGGATCCTTGTCCTCTTCTTGTTGACCAACACATTTACCCTTTCCATAGCATGAACTTGCTTAGGAGCTTGTACTTGATTAAGTTGGGCCTTAGCGAGTTGGGTCATAGTTGTTGTCAATTCGGCAATGGCTTGCCCATGGTCTTGTAACTCTTTATGGAGATGAATCATGTTGGAATCACCTTAGGGAACATTAGCTCGGGATTGCCAAGCCGAAGAAGTTTTCCACCATTCCATCAAGAATCTCACATGCTTCCGCATAAGGTGTTGTCATAAAGTTTTCTCCAGCTAATTGATTGACCACACATTGATTCGTAGTATTAATACTACGGTAGAAGGTTTGTTGGATCATATTGTCGATCATATCATTATTTTGGCACTCCTTCACCATTGTCTAATACCGCTCCCAAATTTCATGCATCGGTTCATTGGGCTCTTGCTTGAAAGCTAATATTTCATCCCTAAGAGTAGCCATATGCCTGGGAGAGAAAAGCTTTGTAATAAACTTTGCCGCCAATTCATCCCATGTATGGATAGAATGATTAGGCAAGCATTCCAACCAACCCAAAGCTTTAACCCTTAAAGAGAAGGGAAAAAGCATTAGCCTCAAAACATTTTCCTAAACATTTGTTTATTTTCTCTCCAACGCATATCCACAAAACCCTTTAAATGCTTGTAAGCATTTTGATTCGGTGCCCCAGTGAAATAACCTCGCTGCTCAAGAAAAGTAAGCATCACATTGGTAATTTGAAAGTTTTCCGCCCTAATGCAAGGGGGGACTATGGCACTTGCATAACCTTCATTGGGCAAAATCCGATGTTGTGCCGCTTGTGATTGTAGTGGTGGAGGTGGGGGAGTGGAGGCACATTGTCTTGTTGACCACGGCCTCGGCGATTTTGTTGTGGATCTTGAGGCATATAATCAAGTTGCTCGTCTTCGCCGTCTACCTCTCCCAATGGCAAATTTCCAAAGTTTTGTTGTTCGCCATTTGGTACCCACGATCACTTGAACAAATTAGAATCACAAAAGTAAAAGATGATATTTCAACAAACAAACTCAAGTATATAGCTAACACTGTAAAAACTCCCCGGCAACGATGCCAAAAATTTATCACGTCCAAATCACACTAAATAATAAGTGGGAAACAGTCATTGCAATTATAATACACAACTTGAGTTGGATCTGAATTCTTCATAGAATTTACAATTGGTATTAGGGTGACCACTTGAAGAGAGAACATGAAATGGCTAAATTTTACTTCCAAACAAGAGGGTGATTGTTATTCAATTTAACACTAAGAAATTATACTAAGTAAAAGCAACTAGAGAATAAATTATTGTTGTTGTTTTTATCAATTGAGGAAAAGCCTGAGGAAAAGCCTAAGGATGTAACCTTCCCATAGGTGTAAACCTAATGTGTATACTAAGTTAATACTTGTTTGGTAGATCGGGGTTTATTATGACTCTTAATTCTGAAGTACCCACTCAATACCTCTGGGCCATACGGTGCTTATGCCCAAATTGGCTTTCTCAAGTCCAAATGGGTAGCAATCTAAGCAATTGATATGAGTCCAAGTTGGGTTTTCCCTATATCTAGTTCCAATCCTTTAATCAAATTAGTCAAAACCTTAACTAGCCCAATTGCTTGTTAGCCAAGTTTTCTTCGACTAGGTTCCTCTTTCTCAAGTAAGAACTAAGTCAAATAGGCATGAATCAATGTTTCCAACAACTAATTCTAGATATAATGCATAAAAATATAAATAACAAATACACAATCATAAATAAGTATTAGTATTAACAACCCATAAGATTCACACATTAGGGTTGGGTCACAACCTAGATAAAATCTAGCTACTCATGATAATTGACGTAGAAAAATAAAGAGAAGAAGTAATTGAAGACATAAAACTAGAATTAAAGTGTAAAATTAATGGGTCTTCTCTATATGTTGCTCCAAATATCTCAAAATAGCTAAATATAACCGCTAGTTGCTGCTACAGTACAAAGTTGCCCTAAACAATATTTTCCATATATTTATAGTTTCCAGAATTTTGGTGATAAAAATTCCTTTCGGGAGGTTTTGCGGCAATACAATTTCATGTGCGGCCCGCACTTTTCATCTGCTCTTGCATTAAAAGGAAATCTGCAGCTGCACTTCAGCTTCTGCGACTGCACAATTATCTATGCTGTTGCATTTACAAGAGTCTTCACACTTGGACTTCTGCACCTTCTTTGAACTTATCAGACTTTGTCAGTGCGACCTGCTTATGCGGTCGCACAATTTGGTGTGTGACCGCACTTCCTCTAAACTCCTCTGAGGCTTCAAGGAATCATCTGCAGCTGCGCTTCCATTTCTACGGACATCATAATCATATGCAGCTGAAGAATTACTTCTGCAGACCATACTTCTGCTTGCATTTTCCCCTTTTTGGCTTATTGATCTGGAATACTCCTTTTCAAGTTTGATTTCTTCATTAAGCTCCTTCTCCAATATGCCTTCAATTAACATAATTTCATTAGATTTTGAAGCAAAAATCACTACTTTCGGACTAAAACTAAAATAAGAAGATACTAACAAGTGGTTAAATTCCACATTTATCACCCGCTAATAGTTGCTTTTAAAACACAGAAATGCATGAAGGTGCTTGTGAGAGAACTATAGGATTCAACTTTTTCTCTTTCCAAAAAGAGGTTTTGTGAATAAAAATAATGACATGGAATATTTTTATCTGACGTGGATAATACAGTGAGGCGATTAAGGAATACACATGGTTAGAAGGCTTTAAAATATTACGTTTGAACGAGTAGAGGTGTCTAGATAAAACTTCCTTAAGTATGGGGACCGAAATATCAAAACTGAACAAGTTGCAGTGTCTATTAGGCTATTATGCCAAAAGCAATCAATGTTCAACTTGATAAACGCATTATCTCTCCAAGCAAATCCCCTTGGAGTTGTGTTGCCTTTTACGTCAATAAAAACTCAGAGATTGAACGAGGTGTACCTCGATTAGTCATCAATTTTAAACTTTTGATAAAAGCACTCTATTGGATTAGGTACCCTATATATATATATATATTACGTCAATAAAAACTCAAAGATTGAACGAGGTGTACCTCGATTAGTCATCAATACAAAGCACTCTATTGGATTAGGTACCCAATATATATATATATATATATATATATATATATATATATATATATATATATATATATATATATATATATATATATAAAACTAATAATTGTACGCCAGTTGTTATCGATCATTAAAAGGTTGACCCAAATTAAAAGTGATATACTAAGGTTTAAAATTAAATGGGCATATGACACTTTAATGTATGACATATTATGTATAAATACTCTAATGTAATTTCTAATTAATGACAGACTAGATAGATATAAAAAACTATGTGTAATCAAAAATAAGGATGCGGTCCCAAATCGAACGTCGGGATATCCTATCGTTACAAAAGATCGCAAGATTGAAGAATCTCTCTTGTGCTCATGAACTCATGTAAGTTTTCACATCTAGTTACTTTGTTTATAATTTGATATTTACCCGTAAAACAGTACAATTAAATTTATAACGTGATTTATAGACACGTAAATTAGTTTGATCCAAAATATAAAATAAATAAGAACTGAAATGAGATTATAGATGTTTAGCTGTTCCAATAGCAATAGCAAGAGCAATGCTTAAAAATAAAGTAAAGAAAGTTATTTCTAGAATGAGAACATACTATAGCTTTTTAGTACAGAATGTTTCGTCCCTTATAATGAATGTTAATTCTCTTACTTATAGCTCTATTTAGGGAGACAAAATCCCCAAATCAAGCTCTTCTTGAATGAAAATGAAATTTTTATTGATGGTTGCATAATGGTAGGTCATAAATATAGAGATTCCTTGTAATGACTGCTCATTGAATGTTGTCTTTTCCAACTGATGTCTTACTTTTAAATCTTGGTCCTCGGATTCGACGTCTTCGAGATTCGCTCAGCACCGATCACATACTTGTATCTGGTGCCAGCTATTTGCTGACTCACATCTTACATGTCTTCAATTCCATGTGTCACCCATCATTCGTCCAACTGTCACTAACCAATTTTACCCCATACAGATAGTCCCCCTACTTTTCGGTGACGCAACTTACTATTACCGGGAAGTAGCGGGAAAGTTCCTGAAAGGTTTCTAATACTTGAAAGGATGTACGTCTCCTCACATTTAATGACCCAAACATGTGCTATTCCGTGATTCGGCAATATTTTTACCATTTTTCGAGGTAATAATGATCACGATTTTTGCCGTCTATAAACTTCTTCACTACTCATCACTTTTCCCCTTCCCTTTTACAAATCATTCTTCTTCTTTGAATTCCCTTAGAACCCTACTGCAAAATTCATCTTTTTCAGTAAAATCTCCTTACTCAAATATTTCACCAATATGTCCTTTAACATTGCTGTCCTCGGAAACTCTGGCCTTCTCTTCGGTGGAAGCCCTAAGAAGAACAAAACAAAAGAAGTTGATGTTGAATCTGAACCTCCTACCGTGAACACCCGTATTCCTCTCCAACTCGATTCTCAGTTATATCTTCAAGTCCAAAAAGAACCTATTAACCCAAAAAGTAACAGACACTGGCATGTTAACAGGTACCCTTGTTCTATACGTCTTGCTAGCATACCTGTCATGAAGAAAGATTACGATTGGCAAAACATCAAAATCTTCGCCCCCAATGAGGTGGAAAAGGTCACCTTCTCCTAACCAGGGTTCATGTATGTTTACACATACACCTTCACCTTGGGAACGAGTAAAGAAATTGACCCCATAATTTTAGAATTCTGCCATCGGTACCAAATTTGCTTAGCCTAAGTAGGTCCTTCAATATGGCGTACAGTGGTCTACCTCCAAAAATTGTGCTTTGAGACCAGGGAAACCCTAACTTTTGCACATATGATCAACCTCTACCCTCCAAAGATCTTTCGTGGAGGAATACTAAAGCTCAGCAAACGCGGCCAGCACACATTACTTACTAGTGTTGATGATGATAATGACCGTGACTGGATGGAACAGTTCGTTGTTGTCACGACCCAAAAATCAACATGCCGTGATGGCGCCTACCACAGAATTAGGTAAGCCGACAATCACAATAAAACCATGCATTTTTTTATATTGAAGATAAGATGAAGCAAGCTTAATAGTAATAACTCTCATAAAGAGCGGATATGAACAACTCCGACTTGAATACAAACTTTCCCAAAATCCGGGTGTCACTGAGTACATGAGCATCTATACAATAACATAGTCTGAAACACCATCTAGAAAGGTAGAATAGTATAAGTAAAACTAAGATATAGAGGATGAGAGTCAAGGTCTGCGGATGCCAAAGAAGCTACCTCGATAATCTTCGAACTGGTAAAAAAAAAACTCCAAAATAAGCAACCACCGTGCCCAAAAATACCTGGATCTACACACGAAGTGCAGAGTGTAGTATGAGTACAACCAACTCAATAAGTATCGTAAATAAACAAGGCAAGGTAAAAGAATCTTAAATAATTGATGATTCTAGCTATTCCGGTGTAGTTCTGTCTTTTAAACCGGCACATAACAATATTTAAAGCTAACTCATCAAGTTTCGTGAGAAGAATATTCGTATATGCATGTGTATAATTTCTCAAATACCCTGCTTAGACAATATCATGGCATGTAGAGGAGGAGAACAGTTAAATCAGATAAATGATCAAGGAAATACAAATTCCACGCAACACTGATCGGATTCTCTCAACCTTCCATATCGATTCCAAAGAAGTGATCAGTATTCTTAATAACCGCGCGTACACCATCAAGAGAGAAACATGAGAGGGTGACCTTAGGGGGGTGGATTTGTATCCATATGCTGCACGGACAACTCACGTGCTGCACAGACAACTCACGTGATAATAATAGAACATGCACAGACAACTGACGTGCGACATGAGCATCTCACGTGCCAATAATATCAATATATGGATCCGCACTGACAACTCATTTGCTAATAATATAATCTGTCTGACATAGTCATAGGCCTCCAGTCCAAACATATTATACAAGAGAAGTTAAACAAGTATACATGTATATAGTGAATGAAATAAGATTTGCATGCTCCTTGACTGGTATAAATGACATGCTAAAGTGTAGGCATGTGCAAAGTGTACTATCATAGCTAAAAAAGGCAATTCCATCACTGAAAAGCATTTATCAAGTTCGTACAAGGATTAAACCTCTATGTATCCTCAGCATGGCTCATATAGATCACACAAACTGTTACAACATGAGAGATACCATAGCTTAAAGGTAACAGTCAATTCTAGGCTTATAAGAGCCCGTGCACAACCCGAACATAAATATATGACCCTGGTGCCCGCACATGAGTTCATCCCCATGCATGTGCACACCCAATAACACGTAGCTATCATAACAATTCAGACAACTAGTGCCTCAAATAAGTTTAAATAAGATACTTGCCTCAAGCAAATCGAACCACTCCACTAGCAAGCCTTGCCTCGCGAATCGGCCTCTGAACTCCTCGAATCTAGCCACAAACAACTCGATACAATCAACACAAACTATAGGAATTAATTTCATATTAAAATGCTAAGTTCTTAATCAAAAGTCAAAAATTCAACCCCGACCTCATGTCTCGGAACCCAACAAAAGATACAAAATCCAAACACCCATTCAACCATAAGTCCAAGAATACCAAATTTACCAAATTCCAACACCAAATCGTCACTCAAATCACCAAATTTTACTCTCCAATCCCGAGCCCAAAACATCCAAAATTTCACCTTAAAAACACATAAACTAGGTGGGAAATTCAATGGGTAATCAATATTATTGAATAAAAATGATCAAAAGTGGCTTATCTCAAGAAATCACTTGAAATCCCTCTAAAAAATCGCTTCAATCCGAGCTTGCAAAGTCCAAAAATGATTAAAATCTCGGAACCCTTGAATTTAAACACTGCCTAGGTCATTTCGCTTCTGCGGCCCCAAACTCTGCACCTGCAGAATCACTTTTGTGATAAAACTCCGCTTCTGCGGAATTCACTTAAGTCCACAAGGTTCGCACCTACGCTCCAAGATCCGCATTTGGGGAAGCACTTCTGCGCCCAGACGTCCACTTCTGCGAAGCCAGCTTCTCTTACCCATTCTCCGCATATGTGGGCTCGCAGATGCGGCAGATCCCTCGCACATGAGACACACCCCAGGTCAGCCCTAACTCCGCTTATGTGCCACTTCAGCCACACTTGTTGTGTCGCACCTGCGGCTAATTCCCTCGCAGGTGCATTCACACCAGAAGGTAAAAATCTCAGCAATGCTTCAAGTCCAACTTTTGATCCGTTAACAATCTGAAATCCACCTGAGACCCCCCGGGACCTCAAACAAACATAACCACAAGTCCTAAAACACGATACGAACTTAGTCGAGGCCTCAAATAATATCAAACAACATCAAAAACATGAATCGCACCTCGATTTAAGCCTAATGAAAACTAAGGAATTCTAACTTCTACAATCGATACCGAAATCTATCAAATCAATTCCGATTGACCTCAAATTTTGCACACAAATCATAATTGACACAAAAGACCTATTCCAACTTTCAGAACCAAAATCTGAGTCCGTTAACCACAAAGTCAACTCTCGGTCAAACTTCTCAACTCTCCAAACTTCTAATTTTTCAATTTTTGCCAATCCAAGCCAAAATCAAATACGGACCTCCCAATCACTATCCGTACACACTCCTAATTCTAAAATTACCATACGGAGCTATCAGAACCATCAAAACTCCATTCCGGAGCCATTTATATATAAGACAATATCCAGTCAACTCTTTTAACTTAAGCATCTAACCCTGGGACTAAGTGTTCCGATTCATTCCGAAACATCTCCGGATCCAAACCAACTAACCCGGCAAGTCATATAACAATAATTGAGAATAGTATAAGCAGTAAATGGGGGAACGGGGTTACAACACTCAAAATAATCAATTGGGTCGTTATAATTATCATCACCGCCAAATATATTCTCCCGATAACTGCACCTATTATTTCTGAATCATGGATTGTTCTTCGTAAATCTTCAGATATCTTTCCCTTTCGATATTTAAAAAGACTTTCCTTCTTAGTTAACATTGTATTTTCCTTATTCCATCTACTTGTTAGGAACCACCACAAGTTTAGAATTTTGCCCAATGGGTACAGAAATATTTTGATATTTCTACACCGGAATATCGAAGGTGGAAAGAAATGGCCCGAAATATGGGTGGAAACCTTAAAACCACGGTAAGTAAAGGTTTTTTCTCTTTTTTTATCTTTTATCATGACTCAAAATCAATTTATAAATTCTCTTTTTGCAATACACACGACTCCCGAGGTTCTCGATAACCTATAGGAAGCTCAACGGGCATTGCGAGATGTCCTTAACCGGAGGAGAGCTCATGAATATACTCTTTCTTTCGGTGAAGGTGCTTCCTCCCGGATTCCCCAACCTAAAGATAAGAAACCAAATAGAAAACATACCTCTTCGGCTGGGACTCAAGAGAAAAAATTGAAGGAAACACTAACCAGACCAGCCACAATGGTCCTTGTTGATGAAGGAACTGATGATGAACCAGTTCCTTTTCAAAGAAGAAAAGACCTTCATCAACTCAACTGGATGCTCAGTCGGGTGAGCTTCAAACTCCACAACATGAAGAAGTTCAAGGACTCTTCGGAGAAATAGGATTGGCCGAAAATGCTTCATCTCATTTTTGAATCCCTATTATTGCTTCTGATCAAAGGAGTTCAACCCCTAACCTTGCTCCACCATCAGCTGTTGAGCTTATTGCACCCGCATCTCCTTCTGAACCCGCTACTACCTCTCCACAAACTCCACAAACTCCATCAGTTCCTTGTTGATGAAGGAACTGATGCTGAACCAGTTCCTCTTCAAAGAAGAAAAAGACCTTCATCAACTCAACTGGATGCTCAGTCGGGTGAGCTTCAAACTCCACAACATGAAGAAGTTCAAGGACTCTTCGGAGAAATAGGATTGGCCGAAAATGCTTCATCTCATTTTTGAATCCCTATTATTGCTTCTGATCAAAGGAGTTCAACCCCTAACCTTGCTCCACCATCAGCTGTTGAGCTTATTGCACCCGCATCTCCTTCCGAACCCGCTACTACCTCTCCACAAACTCCATTCGAGCAGATAGAAGATGTTCCTTCTCCAGGGTCACCCGACCATGGAAATTTGGGGAACACATACCTGGTACCCACTCAAAACCCTAATAGAAAATGGAGATCCTCACAGTTTCGAATGAGCCTTTCCAAGACGGTGGAGCTTGCCAACTATCTGAAGCCACTAGCTACGAAAAAAAGATTGGAGAAAAATGGACTCTCTTTCTGTTGAATGTCTGTTAAATAACAACATGCATTGTTCGGCGAATGTATCAATTTAACCTTCTTCTATACCCTTTTAATTTATCATACTTTGAATAAATAACCTTGGCATTAACCTTTTCAGGCCAACCTTCTTGCTTCTGAGGGCCTGCAAAGATTGATTTTGAATAAACAGGAACTTACATTGGTACGAGATCAACTTTTGATCAAATGGAACTAGTTGGCTGAATGCCTTTCAGTATTGGAAACAAAAAACACTCAAATGGGTGAGCTCGAAGCTCGACTAGAGATATCTGAGCAAGACATAATAGCTCACAGCCAAGAAGCCTCTCAATTACATGAAGACCTTAAGGAGGCGAAGGCTAAATGGGTTGAACTGCATAATACCATGACTGCTACTACCGAGCACGAGTCTGCTTTTATAGAGCAATTCAATAACTTGGAGGCTAGATTACGCTCCAAAACTGAGGAGGCCAGTGTTGGTTAGGAGAATAGAGAAAAATGGAAGAAAGGATAAAAAGGGTCATCGAGCAGAATCAACTTCATGCAACAAAAATGTTGAACTTGATTCCAGGATCAACATTGTTAAAGATGAAAATGACAAGCTTTAATGAAAATTGGGAAACTTCGAGCTAAACTCCAAGATCAAGAAGATTCTATCCTCTTAGAGAAAACCTACGCCATATATCACACGAAGAGGAAGACTTTGGAGGAGGCCAAAGAAGACATTGCAAACATCGATGACTGCATTGACAACACTCGTGAGTTAGAGACAACTGCTCTTAAGAACCTCCCTGCTCGACTGCTACTTCTGACTCTTCGAATACTAACTCTGAGTATTCGGGAACCGAAGAGAAAGCTGAAAAGGATGAAGGCCTCAAACTGGAGGCAGAGCAGGCTTCTCCTAAAAAGGAAAACGTAGACTCTTCACTTTCTTTGGGCTCTAGCAGCAAAAATAATTGGTGTATATATACATTTTTTAATTTAACTGACAAAGATTCTGGAATTCTTTTCACATCCGATAACTATTAATCCCGGACATTCACACTTTCGGAATCTACCCTTTGACTATAAGGGTTTCATAAGAAGGGGCCCTTATGTTTACAGTGCCCTTGAAGAGGATGTTTCATGTTCATTCTGGCATAAGCATTTGAAGTTTTAACAAACTTTCAAACAAAAAATAATTTAACATATCATTTGGATAAGAAATAAGATAAAAACTACAAGACTTTGATTTATTCCTTCCATCTTTAAAAGTACATTTACTTAAGCATTCATTTGCTTAAGTAAATAAAGTTTCCAATACACGTGGATAACTTATACAACTTATTTCTACAGGGCTGATCATGTAATCTCCGGTCCTGATAAGGTATAAACCTCCGTTCTAACAGTCTTCAATCTTCGTAACACTTTTAGTGACTTAGTATACAGTAGCCTCCCCCTCCCAGCCCCGGTGTTCAGATGCTAAGTATGAAAATTCGAATACTAGAGATCTTGCTATCGCCAATGACCCTTTATTCGTAATATGTTTTTCATTGCTGCCTCATTAAAAGCCTTTACAGAAAAACCCAATTGGGACAAAAACTGGACGAATGAAAAAAAAAGTGCAACACATACTTTCAAATCTAGCAAGGATATTCAACGATAATACCTTTTGAGGTGAGTCACATTTTAATTACTTGGCAACTTAACTCTATCTTGATTTTCCAGCTGATATGAACCTTTACCGGTTATGGTTGAAATCCGGTAAGGTCCTTCCCACGTTGGTCCTAACTTTTTGGCATTAACTTCCCGATTACTTTGAATTACCTTCCTCAAAACCAAATCTCTGACTTTAAAATATCGAAGATTTGCTCTGTGGTTGTAATACCTTTCCATTTTTTGCTTTTGTGCAACCATCCTCACATATGCGAGATTCTGATGTTCTTCAAGAAAATCCAGTTTAACCAGCAATACTTCATTATTACCTCCTCGTTTGCTCGGGAAGGCCTTAGGGTCGGTTCCCCAACCTCCACCGGAATCAAAGATTCCGCATCGTATGTAAGTAAAATGTGTGTTTCACTCGTGCTTGATTTCATCGTGGTTCGATATGCCCACAACATATCTGGTAGCTCATCTGGCCATTTTTCTTTAGCATCTTCTAACATCTTTTTAAGGTTTTGAATTATTTTCTTGTTTGTTGACTCTGCTTGTCCGTTAGCAAGTGGGTGGTATGGTGAAGATGTGATCCATTTGATCTTCAATCCTTCCAAAAACCTTGTAACTTTGGAACCTATAAATTATGGCCCATTGTCACAAGTGATTTTTTTGGTATTCCAAACCGAAAAACAATGTGATCCCATATAAAATCAATCACTTCTTGTTCTCCTATCATTTGGTAGGCACCTGCTTCAACCCATTTAGTAAGTAGTTAGTTAAAACCAAAAGAAATTTTACCTTACCGGGTCCTTGCAGTAAGGGACCAACTATGTATATCCTTCATTTCATGAATGGTCATGGTGACACCACCGAATGTAAAGGTTCTGTCGGTTGATGCACTACTTGTGCATAACGCTGACACTAATCTCATTTGTTTTACAAATGTCTTCGCGTCTTCTCCATCCGGGGCCAGTAGTAGCCAGCCCTTATAAATTTGTGAACCAACGAGCTTGCACCGGAATGGTTCCCACATACTCCTTCATAGACTTCCCACATCACATAGTCAGCCTATGATGTCCCTAAACACCGAGCCAATGGTCCTTGGAATGAGCTCCTATACAACTGACCGTCAACAAGTTAGTAACGATTTGCCCTAGTCCATAGTTCCTGGGATGCTTTTGAATCTTCAGGCAATTTTCCATGCCTCAAATACTCTATAAACTCATTTCGCCAATCCCAAATTAGGTTGGTTGAGTTAACTTCACAATATCCATCCACATCCAAAACTGAATGTAGAAATTGAACGACCGTACCGAAATCAGCTCCTTTCATTTTCGTGGATGATCCCAAATTGGCCAATGCATCAGCCTCCATGTTCTCTTCCCTTGGAATGTGTATAATCGACTATTTCTTGAACCCGTAAAGCAATACTTGAACTTATTCAAGTATTTTTGCATACGTTCCTCCATGGTGTCAAAAATTCAATACATCGGGTTCACTACCAGCTGGGACTCGCACATTATCTCGATCTCCTTGGAGTCTATTCCTCGAGCTAATTCAAGTCATGCAAACAAAGCCTCGTACTCGGCTTCATTTTTAGTTAAGGACATGGTTTTATTGGCCAGTCTCAGGGTTTCACCTAAAGGCGTTATTTAAACAATCCCGAGACTTGACCCTTTTACGTTAGATGATCCATCCGTAAACAAGGTTCAAACACCCGATACCGTTCCCGATACTAACACTGGTTCTTTAGAAGCTAAAGACATTAATCCCAGACTAAAGTCAGCCACACAGTCAACCAAAACTTGTGACTTGATTGCAGTACTAGGCTTGTATTCAATGTCAAATTCACTAACTTTGACTGCCTATTTAGCCAAAGGACCTAATAATTCAGGCTTATGAAGGACATTCCTCAAGGGAAAGGTAGTCACAACGGCTATAGGATGACATTAAAAATAAGGCCTAAGCTTCCGAGAGGCGACTACAAGAGCTAGGGTCAATTTTCAAGGTGTGGATAACGTGTCTCCGCCCTCGATAAAATTTTATTAACATAATACATCGGAAATTACGTACCTTCATCTTCTCGAACCATAACATCACTTACCGCTACTTTCGAAACTGCCAGATAGATCAATAGTTTCTCACCTTCCTCATGTTTTGACAAAAAATGAGGGCTAGAAAGGTACCTCTTTAGGTCTTTTAATGCTTGTTGGAATTCTGGAGTCCACGCTAAATCATTTTTATTTTTCAAAAGCCAAAAGAAATGATGGAATTTCTTTGAAGACCTCGAGATAAACCTGCTTATAGCCGCTAGCCTGCCAGTCAACCTCTGCACCTCCTTTATATTTTTCAAGTGGTCAGGGATTTCCTCGTTGGCTTTGATCTTATCAAGGTTTACTTTGATTCCTCTTTGAGAGACCAAAAACCCTAGGAACTTACAGGAACCAACTCTGAAAGCGCACTTCTCCGGGGTGAGATTCATGTTGTATTTTTCTCAGAATGTCAAATGTTTCTTGGAGATGTTTCAAATGATCACCTATATTAAGAGACTTAACTAACATGTCATCAATCTGTTGTTCAAATATCTTAGCGCTTGGATGATAAGGCATCACATTATAACAGTATGTCCCAAAATTTGTGATAAATGAAGTTTTCTCTTGATTTTCCAAGTGCATCCTAATTTGATTATAGCCGGAATAAGCGTAAAAAAACTCATTAACTCATGTCCGTCGTAGCATCAATCATTTGATCAATGTTTGGACACGGGAAAGAGTTGTTAGGGCATGCCTTATTTAAATCTTTATAATCTACACACATTCTAAATTTATTATTCTTTTTAGTAACTACCACTACGTTAGTTAGCCAATCGGGGTAATTCACCTCCCCGAATTGAACCTATATTTAATAACCGGGTTACCTCTTCCTTGACAAACCTATTTTTGAGCTTTGCTATCGGTCGTTTGTTCTGCTTACCGGAGGAAAGCTAGAATACAAACTCAACTTATGGACAGACACCTCCAATAGAATACCTGTCATATCGGAATGCGACCATGTAAAGAAATTAACGTTAGATTATAGAAAATTCATAATTTTTAAGTTGAGTCCGGGACTTAACCACGTTCATAAGTGAAATTTTCTTTCTAAGAACTCTTCGAACAAGGCCACTTGTTCGAGTTCTCCTGCGGTTGATTTGGTCGCATCCGTTACCTCTGGTACCTGAAAAGACCTCGGTACTTGATAAAATTTTGATGACTCCTCTTCTTTATTATCTTCAATCGAGGTGGAAGAAGGCACCAGTTCCTGTAGTTGCTATTTGCTCGTTTCTTTGCCCTTGATACTGGATATGGTTATTGTGTTCATCTCCCTTGCAGCTAGTTGATCTCTTCTAATTTGCTTGATCTCTTCTTGTGTGGGAAATTTCAACAGCTGATGATATGTTGAAGGTACAACCTTCATTTCATGTATCCATGGCCTTCCAAGGATCACATTATATCCCATGTCGCCATCTACCACTTCAAATAGGGTGGTCTTTGTTACGCCTTCGGCATATGTTCACTGTAAGATTCTCCCCAGATCATTACACTCATTAAGTTGAAACCGGCCAGAAGCTTTGTTGCCGGAACTATATTTTCGGTTAACTTTGCTTGTTCCAAAACTCTCTATTGTATGATGTTGGCTGAACTTCCTAGATCAACCAACACACGTTTAATTTTGAAATCTAAAACATTAAGAGAAATTACTAGAGCATCGTTGTGCGGTAGAAGAAGTCCATCAACATCCTCTTCTGTAAATGTGATGTCATCTTTCGAAACTTCTCGGATCCTTTTGCCATGAGTTACAGGTATCTTCGTCTTCTTTGCTGCCGAAAATGTCACCCCATTTACTTCGTCTCCACCAAAGATTATGTTTATCGTCATACGAGGTGCCCCTATAGCCAATTCTGATGGTTCTGTAACATCCCGATTTTTCCCATAGTTGTTCTTGGCTCGCTTACTTAAAAACTCTCTGAGATGACCATTCTTCAACAATGTTGCTACCTCTTCTCGAAGGTACCGGCAGTCCCCAGTCATGTGGCTGTGAGTTCCATGGAACTCACACCATAGATTAGGATCCCTCTGGCTAGGATCCGGTCAGATTGGTTTTGGTAACCTAGCTTCTTTAACATTCCTCATCACCGACACCAATTCTACTGAGCTGATGTTAAAATTTTAGTCGAATAACCTGGGATATATTGAATCTAGGGACCCCGATACCTCTTTCTCCTACAAAGCTCTGCTACTTCGACCACAATCCGCCCTTCTATCAGAAGTGAACCTATCCGTTGACTGAAAACCTTTATTTCCTCTCCCATCGGCCCTTTCGTAAAGTTGAAAATGACACATAGAGCACCTCTGATCCGTATGAAAATCACTTCTAAATTTATTTTGATTTTGATCATGATTACATCCTTTGGAAGACACCAAAGAACCCAGTTGATCATCTTCTATTCTGATCTTTGATTCGTAACGATTGTGAACATCCGCCCATGTGGTTGCTTGAAATTCTAGGAATCTTTCCTTCAGTTTCTTGGAGGCATCGAAACCCAATGGGTTAAGACCCTTTGTAAATGCCTCTGCTGCCTACTCATCCAGTACTGCCGATAACAACATCCTTTCCTTTTGAAATCAGATCATAAACTCTAGCAATAGTTCGGATTCTACTTGGGATATTCTGAATAAATCTGCCTTCCTTGCTTGGACCTTTCTTGCTCTAGCATGAGCTTTAATAAATGAATCTGCAAGTATTTCAAAAGAATCAATGGAATGATCAGACAAACAAAAATACCAAGTTAAAGCACCCTTCGTCAAGGCTTCACCAAATTTCTTCAACAAGACATATTCTGTCTCATACTAGGCCATGTCACTTCCCTTTAAAGCCATAGTGTAGGTCGTGATATGTTCCTGTGGATCCGAAGTCCCATCATACTTCGTAATATCTGACATCTTGAATCTTTTCGGGATCAACTCTGGGGCCGCACTTAGTTTGAATGGTAACTACGTATATTTTCTGGAATTCTGTCCCTTTAATATCGGCGGCACTTCCGGGATATGATCCATCCGAGCATGAAATTCTTTAGCGTTTTGGTCCATTCGTTCATTCATTTCCCTCATGAATATCATAAGTTCAGTTTTGAAAGAGTTGTTTGCATTGTTGTCGTTCCCAGATCCACTATTGGTACCTCCTGCCTCATTAAAACTGAACTCCTCCCTTGGAGCATCATCACAGGTTCTCTGAACTGTTTGATTTGCAGGAAAGCTGGGAGGAATCTGAGCTCTTCCATTAGAATTATTGGAAGCACCCGATAACCTCTGTTTCAACTATGTTATCACCTGATCTTGTCTTGAGAGGTGATTCATAATTGCCCTTTATTTCTCTCTCAATATTTTGACCGTTTCAACAACGTGTTCATCATATGCATCATCAGAAGTTGGACTCCTCACATGTCGAGGATTTTGACCTTCGCAATCTTGAGTTGTTTCATCTCCTTCATTGCGGGTTTCGCCGGTTGAATCATCATATTGGAACACATCCTCACGTTCATTGTGTGCTCCAATATTATAGGAATTGTTGACATCGTTAGCTGCCATATCTGATTTTTTTTTATTAAGAAAAGGATCAAAATTTGTTAATAACAGATGAATGGATAAAAGCAATTATAAAATTGTCTATGCCCCACGGTGGGCGCCAAACTGTCTAGTCGTAAAACGGTACAGTTGAATTTATAACTTGGTTTATAGACATGTGAATTCGTTTGATCCAAAATATGAAATAAATAAGAATTGAAATGAGATTATAGAATAACTTTGAAACAAATACAAGCCTAGCTAAGTGTTTAGCTTTTCCGATAGCAATAGCAAGAGCAATGTATAAGAATAAATTAAAGAAAGCAATTTTCTATAATGAGAGCAGATTATAGCTTTTTAGTACAGAATGTTTCGTCCCTTACAATGAATGCTAATTCTTCTATTTATAGCTCTATTTAGGAAGACAAGATCCCCAAATTAAGCTCTTCTTGAATGAGAATGAAACCACCATTGATGGTTGCATAACGGTTGGTCATAAATACGAAGATTCCTTATAGCGGTTGTTCATTGAATATTGTCTTTTCCAACCGATGTCTTACTTTCAAGTCTTTGTCCACGGATTCTATGTCTTCGGAATTCGTTCAATACCGGTCACATGTTTGCATCCAGTGCCAGCTATTTACTGACTCACATCTTACCTGTCTTCAATTCCAAGTGTCACCCCATCCTTCGCCCAACTATCGCTAACTAGTTTTACCCCATATATTTGATGTGATAGATTTTGAAAAAGTGAAGGTTTTCATCTTAAGGTTTTGTCCTAACATTTCTCCTTTGCGTTTCTAATGGGTTTTTAACTTTTTATCACTTTTCCAAAGGCCATCTCATGAGTCAATTCCTGCTGTCAATTTATATAGAGGCTTTAATTTGTTTTCTTAGATTTTGCATTTCCCTCTCATTTACATAATTACATTGCTCAGTCAACTTAGTTAATGGAAAATTGTTTATGTCATATACATGCAGCATCCAAGCGCTATTACACCTCATCAGTGGCACAAGCAAAATTTTACGCAACAATATCGGCATATTATAAAAACTCGACGTTTATGTAAATCTGAATTTGGAGCTTTAGAGGCTCTAAGACTTAAGTTTTTGTCCCAAATTGACAACTTATTTTGCTTTATCTTTAAACAGTATGAGTCTATCAGATATATAAATAATTTTAAAAATTATATCTTATTTATATATATTTTGTGAATATTATCATCGAAGTGATGTATAAAAGTTACAGTCTGGTTAAGTCAAGATTGAGTCTTAAAGTAAGAACAGTCAGACTTCTCTATAACAATATCCTTATATAACAGTCATTCACTATAAAAGTCGAATTTTTCTCGAACCGAATTTTTACGTTATGTTATAATATATGTCTTCTATAAAAGCAATTCACTATAACATCCAAAAAATATCGGAGCAAACGCGGTTGTTATATAGAGGTTTGACTGTAGTTACCTGAGTTGGCTTGAGTTAGGCTCGGAAGAATTTAAGCTGATTGTACAACAATAATAATATACCCAGTAAAATTTCACAAGTGGGGTCTGGAGGAGAATAGTATGCATACACTCTTACCCATACATGAAGATAGATAGACCCTCGGTTCAAAAATTTAAGTTGAGTACTATGAGTCAAGAATTAATGATTAAACCGTGCAGTTAATCATTTTACTAAGAATTCGTAATAGAAAAGATGGTGCATCTGAATTTACAAAGAATTCTTCATAATAGAAAGAGTGATTGTAGCTGAAATAAATATCCTAACAACTAAATCATACTAATAAATGTTTTAGAAGATAATAAAAGTACGTACTTTAATTAGTTGATCTATAAAGACTATTCATCATTGACCTGAGAAGGGTGATAATAACCCCATGTGACCATTACCTGAACATGGATGGAGTTTAACTTTAGTACACGAAAAATTTACGCGATTTTGTTCATAATAATAGACTAGTTAATTATCATAAAATAAGACACATAACATATATATTAAGTAAACTTATTTTGATAATATAAAATTTTTTATAGTATAAGCATATAACTTTCTTCACATGTAATTGTCTGCCCATGAGACAAGCGAGGGATAACATTAATTAAATTTGAAGTTCTGTCTATAGCTAAACGGGGCTAAAAAATCAATAATTTTGTCATTCACCCTCTATTCGATAGTCGAAAGTCGAAAGTCGAAACAAATATGCCTGTTATCTAGATCTTCAACCAGACGTTCTACTTATACCAAATTGGAACCAACACCACTATATTGAGCTTGAAAAAGTTGAATGACAGTCGACTAGCGAATTCCGTGCATGCATAGATATATTATATATATAAGCTCACAGCAGCTTTCTCCAAGTCTCAACAAATTTAAGCAGCTTTTCTCCTCTTCAAAAGTAATTTAGAAAGGGGGTCAGTCCACAATGTGCAATTAGAAGCTTAAGCCTAATATATGCTGGTTCCTCTTTTAATGTTTGGCCACGGAAAAATTACGCGATACAACAAATATTGATATTTTATTTACCATTCGTAGCTATATATTTAGAAAATTACCATTTGTAGTTATATTTTAATTTTATAACAAATTCACACATAGTACTGAAACAAGAGATCAATTGTTTTGAACTGAAATGAGAGAGCAACAAGTTCTCCTTACTCAGTTGGTTAGAGCATCCATTTAGTAAGCAGAGGTCTTGAGTTCAACTGGCAACGAGAGTATTCTATATTTCAGTATTTTGCCTTGGCTGTATTTGTTGAGTGAACGAATACTGTCACGTCCCAAACCTGAAGAGGCGTGGCCGACACCCTGTGCCATACTCGGCCCGAGCGTACCACTCTGTAACTGTAAACTCTGGAGGGGTAACCCTCAACTTAGGTCGATGAGGCCATATTCTGAATCATCTGAAAATAACGTCTACAACTAGCAATACCAAACTAAACATCCATATAGGGCTGGTAAAGCCACAATACAGATATAAAAAATGTACATGACTCGTCTACAAGCCTCTAGGGATAACTGAGTTGTATCATGGTCGGGACAGAGCCTCAACCTACCCATCAAACCTGTATATATAAAATGGACTCCAGCTGTCTATCAGGACCTGCAGGTATAAAATGCAGCATCCCCAGCAAAAGGGACGTCAGTATGAAATAATGTACCGAGTATGTAAGGCAACAGAATAACTGAAAGTTAAAACTGAACTGATAATATAATAACTGAAAGTACCTGGGAGTCAAATATAATTTGAAAATATGTTTACCTGCTAATACTGACTCATCTCTCTCAATATAGTAAGTAAAATAGATATCCGGCCCTATAAGGCTCGGTATGTGTAACTGCTCTGCCGTAGTAGGCTCTCTCATAGGCGCTCGGCCATACTAGGCTCTGTATCTCGGCCATTCTGGGCTCGCTCATAGGAGCTCGGTCACAGTGGGCTCGGTATATAACTTACCATTAGAGATTGCCCAATAGGGGCCTGCCCATCGATTATAGCTCGATGGTGGTGAAAATACTGTAATATATATATATATATATATATATATATATATATATATATAGACTCTCTGCTCTCTTGGTTGAAAGAAGATAAAACTAAACTGAATATGAAGTCCTGATAAGGGAGAATACTGTAGCTTATGAGACTAGGATAATTTACATAAATTCAGGAATAAGAACTTCTCTTTATGCATCATTATCAAACGCATGTAGTTATGGGATCATGCCAAAATGAAGGAAAGGTTTAGCCTTAACATACCTTAAATCCGTTGAGTCCTTAATAACTTCCAAGCAATTCGTCAAACAACTCAACCCAATCTACCACAGCATAAGGAGATTCAAATCAGTGCTGAGTAAAGGCTAAGTCCGCAACTTAAACTAGTAGCTCGTTTACGTAAATTTGGGCAGCATCTCTCCTGTAACAAGGCCCTCATCCAATACCATATACCAACAACAACAAGAACACAACAATAAAAATATGTATACATCATTTTCCAACCTTATCTCTATCACCATATACTACAAAATAGCCCACACACCCTAACCACTTCATATATAAAACAACAATCAAAGTAGTGCCAGACATCCTAAAAATATAACGACGAACGACCAGCCCACCATTCCGTCATTATGTGGTATTTTTTTACACCTTTTATCCTCCAAAACTCCATAAAACATCAGCACAAGAGGCCAACACGAGTGGACTACAAAACAATCCACTAAAAGTGAAATAAATCGAATGCACGGCTTCCGATCACCATCCTGTGAGTTCTGACTATTAGAAAATAAATTTATCAACCTTCCTTAATATTTAAAAGCTTAAATACGGAAATTAGGAATTTTATTAACTATTAAGTACCATCCAAAACTCAAACTATAAAGAAAAAGAGAGGTGATACAATAATACTTACGTCATAGGGATCGTTCTAATGTTATCGCTTCTTGATTTCGCACCCGGGATGTTAATCTTCTTTGGAACCCTTGTAGAAAGCTTAAGGGTAAGTTTTTGGGGGTTCTCTGGTCTTTTTCTATGAAAAATGAATAGAAAGACGATTTAACACCCTATATATATATCAACTTTTGAAAAGTCAAAGAAGTGCTAGCTTGGCACCCTAGCATTGGCCCTTCTTCCGATGCTTATATCTTTTTATCCGTATGTCGTATGAATGAACGGTTAAGAGAGTTAGAAACTATATTCCAAGAGCTTCAATTTGGTATATAATATGTCCCAAAAAGACCTCATATAACACATGAAATATATTGCTCAAAAAGCTTTAGTGACACACCTACTTGTCACATATGCAGTCTGCGCCGTCTCGCAAAACTGCAAATATCTCTCTACTCCTATGTCGTATCGATAAACGGTTTAATGCGTTAGAAATTAGATTAATAGATCTTCAATTTTGTAGGTATATCATCCCCTAATTCCAAGTATACTGGGAGAAAATCTCAGCTACATTTGACCTAAGTTTCAACACATTTATGAATGTAACTTGTGATGACCTTTTCCAACTTTTGTTCCACAACTCACTTGAATTCAAAACATAACACACGTCTATTATACGACTAAAATAACTCATAACATAATCTCTTTATAATTTTAAGTGCCCTATTCTCACTCCAAGAGTACATGTTATAACATTCCTAACTTGTCGACTTTCGACGAAACTCTTTTTCTTCAATTCGTTTAGGTTCTAAGACTTCCAACCCTCTTGGTACTTGGTATTCATGATCTTAAATATTTGTAACCTCCATGGTAACATGATTAACTTACTTTATGTACTTTCAAAGATGATCTCATTTCTGAGCTTACATCAATTGACTTAAGACATACTCTTACGTACGAAAACATGGGGCATAACAAATACGATCGATACAGGTTATTCTCTTTGTATACACCATTGTATTTCGTTTTAGTTGTCGCGAGCGAATATAGTTGACACTGTCACACCACTTTTTTCACCTCACTAATCCCTCTTTAAAAGAGATAAAAGATTTTGTAAAACTCAAATGAGTTTTCAATCATGAAAGTGACAAAATTGGTGTTTTAAAGGATTTTCATAGTCGCCACCTGACATTTGATTTCGGTGTGCCAGGCCACCATTTTTTAATAACAATTTCCTTTCAAAACACATGACTCTTAAACCAGTTTGCACCAGAGATTCAGGTAAGGAAGTTCATTTGACTCGGGGAGAAGGTGTTAGGCATTCCCCGAGTCCCGTAACTAGTACGGTTGCATACTTGATCAAATTGGCTTTTAAAAATATTCCAATTGAGGCATAACATGCAAAGAAAACAAACACAAATAGGTTCGAAGTTGTCCCCTACCTAAAAAGGAAAAGAAATGAATTAAAAGTCCTAAGCTAGCCTATACGAATACTTCCTCGAAGGACGTCCGCCTTTAGTCTTCGATTACACGTGCTTCGGGGAATTCCCCTAATAAAATTATAATAACTAAGGGGATGACCCCTAGCCTCGAAAAATAAAAACAAATAAACAACTTAATATTTGCCTACCCAAGTGTGGTCGGCCTAAACATGTCACTAACGGATAATAGAAAGAAATAAAAGAAAGCTAAATAACATGAGAATTCAATTCATGCTCATTTTTCTTAACAATTAAATTCATTTGTTAGACCGAGCCCAATCCTAAAGCATGTAGACAGTTTAATCATTAATGGCCTCTAATGGGCTTGTCCTTCCCCATTCCCCTACAAACATTCAAAATTAACTCATTCAAATTATCTACTCACAAAGATAGCAGTCAACACATAAAAGAAAAAAGAGAAAATAGTAACTCGACAGAACAAACACGACAATAAAATCAGGACAAAAAGTGGTGGATCAAAGTGTGATAAGAGCTTAAAACCCATCGAGACCCCTTCTTTTCCTTGGGTTATCATGCTATCTAACCTCTCCTTTACCTTTATTCCCTTTTATCTTCATAACTGTTAATTTCTCAAGTTCACTTGCAAACTCCAATTAGTATCATGCAGCCTCTCATTAGTCTTACAGAAATATACAAACAATTGAATTCAAATCAAACACGTCAGAACGGACCATTCACAACACCAATATTACTTTCGACTTCCATTATTTGAACTAACCAAATTTCTCATACACAAATAGCATCAAGGTTATAGCCAAACTGTTATCAGAAATATGTCAGATACATCAACTCGAGAAGAAAATTCATTAGCAGTTCATGAGAACATAATCTGTGCAATTAACAATTTAACAGTGGCCCTTATAAAGAATTTGAAGCAAGATACTACAATTCCAACTCAATTAAACACGAAACTAGCCAAATTTGAAACAGAAAATGATGAGCTAATTGAATAAATCGAGTTGAACGCAACAGAACATCAACCATATGATTTCAATGAATTCCCGGGGAACTAGATATTTGACTCGCACCTGAACTCTTAAGTGTTTTCAACTGATATCAATTACTTGCACGTAATCTCAATAAGAGCAAACAGATGACACCAAGCATCCTTATGATGAGAGCAGATTCAATCGAAAATCGACAAAAAACTCAAATTCAGTCTTCATGCTCGAAACTGTTAAGTTCAACACTAGATAACCAAGGTAGACTTATGAACATCACAGGAATCGAATTCTAACATTTTGATAAAAAAACATGGACTATCGGACACTCAGCAAGAGAGTTAGAAAATCTTTTTAAATAAGAAACTCCACGATAGAAAGACTTGGATTTTTCTGAGCTTTAACCAGTAATCACGAAATCTGACCAACTTGTTACAGAACAAAATAGGATGGAATAAGAATGACACTCATAATATATGGAAATCTAAATTCGACCTCAAACATTCAAATCAAATCAGTTCCATCTAAAGAGCTCTTAAACATATTCTGAACTAATCACACCCCGACTCTTATCACACTTTGATCAACACCAAAACAAGAGCACGGGAAAGAGAATGAACCTTAAAAAGGATTTCAATTAAAGCTTCTGTCCGGATGAGATACAAGTAGGAAAATTGAGCAATGAACTCGACCAGCAGTGAATGAAACCGTGACAAGCAAATCAGAAACCACGAGCCAACCTCAAACGACAGTTTTGACTCAACGACAAACCTCAATCAAACTCCATCTGAATTAAACTCTTGATTAACCTTGTTCAGAAGCTATTACGAGCAAATCCGACACTGAAATCCGTGCGTCCAGTAGCAAACAAGCAAAACAGCGATAAAAATGGATTTGGGACCATGATTAAGAACCTCACGAGCAGTCGACGGACCTCAGCTAAACTCTATTTTTTGATAAACAAATCAGAAGCTAATATATATATATATATATATATATATATATATATATATATATATATATATATATATATATATATATTTGTGTTTTCTGTTTCAAAAATAAAAAAAAGACTAAAAGAGAACACTAAAATTTTTATATGTGAACCAACTAAATATTAAAAGGAAGAACCTTCAAAAATCCGAAAACCCTAGCCCTCTTCTCCCTCTTTTTCTATCCGAAAACTTGGATTATATACCCCCTCTAGAAGTTTCTCCTTGCCCTCCAAGTCACGCCCAAAATCCCTCTCCCTTTCCAAAAATCCAGGAAAATGTTTCACATAGAACAAAAATCGGACAAATGGAAGGCATGGATGTGATTTCACTCACATCCAACCACTCCCATTTATTCGAGATTCGTCCAAAGAAATCAAAGCGCGTGATGGAGGTGAAGATGAGAATATTCTGTCAGAAGTCATTATGCCACGTGGAGAAAGAGATGATGAGGAGGGGATTATGGGCACATGATTCCGGTGAGGTTGGGTGGTGTTGCGACGACAGTGGGGGTGAGAGTGTGCGGGTGGTTTAGTGGCTTTTAGGTTTAGGGTTTGAGGTAGGTTAAGATTTTATGTGGTTAGGAGAATTGATGTGGGGCATTGGATGAGAAATAATGGGTGGCTGAGATTTAAAAATAGAAAATGGGCGGGTTAAGTGTTAAAACGGGTTTGGGCTGGTTTAAGTGAGGGAGCCGATTTGGACTTCTTCTTGCCCGAAACTGGACCTCTAAGTTGGGCTAATTGCTGAAAATTGGGACAAATTTATCTTATTATAAAGATGAAACTATTTTTGATATTTCCAAATATTGTAATTGAAGTAAAATAAATTAAGACTCAAAGAACCATTAAACAAATATCTAAAATATGCAAGAAAATTAATATAGCTTAAAGACGTGACGGGTCAAAAATTACGTGCTTATAGCTGCCCCTCTTTGCTTGGAAACTCGAAGAGTTTTTGAGAAAAGAATCAAGTAAGCAACATAATTGACCGCTGACCCGATACTTATTCAAAAGCAAGTAAAGATGGATAAAAGATCGTGACCGAGCCCTGGTATCTGAGGCTCCTACATATCCTTGGCTATAAAGGAATCAAGCCACGTGTAGTTCAGAAGTAAGAAAGATAAAGAAGGATACCGAGGTGGAGAGTCGAGTGAAGTGTCGTCGAGGTTCCGGTCCGCGGTTCCTGTCATTACATCAAAAAATAAAAAATCAAATAAAAATTACAAGAAACACTACAAAATCCTATCTATTGTTCTATCTTGAATCTTCTACAGGCTTGTGGTACATCTCGAACTGTTGACTCGCATTCTTAAGGCGAGCTTCTACTACTTCTAACTTGAATTGAAAGCTGAAGGCTGGCCCTCTTCTTCAGGCGGGCTCCTGATGCCTCTCTGACTTGAACTTGTAAATTGAAAGTTGACCCTGTTCTCTAGGCGGGTTCCTGATGCCTCTCTGATTTGAACTTGTAAACTGAAAGTTGACCCTGTTCTTCAGGCAGGCTCCTGATGCCTCTTGAACTTGAAAATTGAAAGTTGACCCTGTTCTCCAGGCGGGCACCTGATGCCTCTCTGACTTGAACTTGAAAACTGAAATCTGAAATGACTTCCCTCGTTCTCCAGGTGGGCGCCTGCTGCTGACTTTAAATTTGAAATGATTCTGAAAAGAATTCCCTCGTTCTCCAGGTGGGCACATGCTGCTGACTTTAAATTTGAAATGACTCTGAAAAGAATTCCCTCGTTCTCCAGGTAGGCGCCTGCTACTGACTTGAGCTTGAAATAACTTTGAAACAAATTCTCTCGTTCTCTAGGCGGGTGCCTGCAATCATAACAAAATAGACAAAATAAAGAAAATTTTCTGCCCCAGTTTGTACCGGGAACATTTGTGAGTGTTAGTTGAATCCCATTTTCTAGGAGGGTCCTGAAAACTTAAAATCAAATCTCATTATCCAGGAGGGTCCGGAGAACTTGAAAGCTAATCCCATTATCCAGGAGGGTCCTGAGAACTCAAAATCTATTCCCATTATTCAGGAGGGTCCTGAAAACTTGAAAACTAATCCCATTATTCAGGAGGGTCCTGAAAACTTAAAACTTATTCCCATTATCTATGAGGGTCCTGAGAACTTGAAAACTAATCTCATTATCCAGGAGGGTCCTGAGAACTTGAAAACTAATCCCATTATCCAGGAGGGTCCTGAGAACATAAAACCTAAATCCTATTATCCAGGAGGGTCCTGAGAACTTGAAAACTAATCCCACTATCCAGGAGGGTGTTGCGACCAAACACACTCACGCAAGTATACGCGGTCGTCAAGTAATAAAGTGACTCAAAGTCGGATGTCGAACCCACGAGGACTTATGATTAGCTATTAACTAAATTAGACTATCCTTATTATCTAAACAAGAATTAAATCTAAAAATATTTTATTCCAACTAATTAAATAAGAAAAATATAAATAATAAACTTTGAACAGAGAAAGAGCAGATTTTAATGATATCAATGTAATTAAAACGATCTAGGGTTATGGGCTATCTAACAATCCTATTGTATTCTTCAATTGAATTGACCGACTAATTTATCTAGCTTATTGGTTGACAGGGTTAATATTGCTCATAAGAATCTGTCGAGTTCTTACTTGCCTATTCAAGCTAACCTAACGCCTATATGTCTATGGAGTTAGAATCAACAAGAACGCATTTATAATTCCTGTAAATTAACCAAGCAAGGCAATTAGGTATATGTCTATCCTAACTACGAATCCGTTCCCCGATGCCCGAGTTCAAGAACTTGCCCTACTCAATCCTATATGCAATATAGAATTCCCACTTTCGAGTTCAATTCTAGATTCGTAGATAGTATTCAATTGGTGATCAAGCAATTAAATAATTAAGCGCAAGATTGAATAAATAAACTAATATGATAAATCAAGAAGTCAAAATCAATATCCGAATAACAATAGTCATGAAAGAACCACAACCCTAGAACGTGAAGTTTAGCTCCACATAGACATGGTAGCCAAACAACAAATCATATAAAGAAACATAAAAATTACTAAGTTTGGTGGGAGAAAGATGAAACTTGATGAATTCCGGCCTCCACAGCTTTTTCCTGGCTTTTTCCCTCTTCCCAATATGTTAGATAACCTAAAAGAGGCGTTTTTAGCTTATATATTGCGTACAAAAGTCGTGGGCCAAAGCTCTCCCATTCCTAGTCCAATTCGGCTTCAGGGATTGATGCTAAGGTGGATGCGACGCATCCACCTTGTCCTCCATTTCAATTTTTGCCTGCGAAGGTGGATGCGACGCATCCACCTTGTCCTCTATTTCTCAGCTTCGCATGCGATGGTGGACGCGATGCATCCACTTCTACTTCCCAGTTTCGCACGCGATGGCGGACGCGATGGCACAACTTCACTGCTAAGGTTGCATGCAGGATGATGTTTTCCTAGGTTGGATGCGACGCATCCAACCCTTCTTCCTCTAGCTAAACCACCTTTTCTTCATATTTTGCACTCCGAACACCTTAAATCGTCACACATAACTTAATTAGTCATCAAACCAATAATTACACCATGTTGGGTGTTTTAAAGATTAAATAACATCAAAAAGTGGTTAAAGCATGGGCAAAGTAACATCAACACACATCGAAATATGCCAAACATCACTACCCCACACTTAAACCTTTGTTCGTCCTCGAACAAACCATCCTATAGTAGACAAAATAAAATTAAGCTCTTATCATTCAAAGCACACTACATCTATGACCATGGTTATTTGCAACAATTAGGCTCTAGACTATGCATCAACACACTTCCCTTTTCTTAGGCCCTTCTTTAAACATATTCGAACAAAGACAACATGCTCATAACAATCCTAACCTCAAAAACCGACTCAATGTCACAATGCACTCATGGCTTGAACACCCAACATCATAGAGAAGTCTAATAACGTTACCTATCCCTCGTGAAACCATGTGCCCTCACAACAAGAACAAGAGAGCGAGTTCAATCCACACATTCGAATCTCATGATCACAAAGAAAATCGCTCACTCTCACAAAAGAAGTCGCATGCATGCAGTTGGTACCATAGGCTTGCCCTTAATGTAAATCTCTACTAATGTAAGCTCGCTCGATCTAAAATCAATTAGGACTTTTTCATGGTTGTAATGTGGGCTAAGGGACGGGTAGGATATATTTAAGGAATAGTGATTCACCCTCCTAAGCACTTTAACACATCATCAAATAACTTAAGCGCAAATTCTTCAACACCACTTCAATTTCACAAATAATATCACCCCAACAATATTTCCTCTTTCTTTAAGCACTACTTTAATTCATACCCACTAGCAAGAACAAGACAACAATTTATTCATTTATATTTTTCTTTCTTTCAATTTCCGCTAGTGGTGTATTATTTTACAAAATAAGTGCACCCTTCTTTCTTTCATTGGTTCCACTCAAAAGTCACCCCACACTTAGTCCCTTCTTACTTCTTTTAGCGCTCATCTAACAATTAAAGTGCTTTAAGAGGTAAAAGGATCAAAACAATGTCAATTAAGAATAAAAAGGGTATAGGCTTGTAATGTGGGTACCAAATAAAAGGTCTACAGGCTCAAAAGGTTTAACTAGGGATAGATTTTATTTGTGATAAGCAATAAGCTCAAAAAGATCAAAGAAAGCCTAAAATCATTTTTCAAACCGAGCATCACCTAAAATTTCGCTTCAACTCACATACCGGGCAAGTTCTAGACACAAGTACACTACATGGACTACACAAAAACCTCACCACACATGGCACATGACTCATTAAGGACGATCACATTCCGACTCTCAAACAATGCAAGTATTCACGGAGCAACGAGATATTAAGCATTAAGCGCAAAGTGAACATAAGTCATGTAAACGAGACATAGGCGCCACAAAACATGCTATCCATTTTAACAAGGCATCATCATTCTTCCTCCTTTTATTCCCTACATTCCTACTCTACTCTAAAAGAAAAAAACTACCCGGTTCAAACTACATCCCATGGAAAAGAACCGAGGCACAAAGAAAAACCACAGGGGATTATTACTACCTAAAGAAAGCTAAAAGACATATTTTGAATTTTTGTTTAGACTTTAATCCCTCAAGAAAACTGTCTAGGAGATCAATCGTCGGGAAAAGTCTAATTTTTCTACTTTTTCATTTTTTTTTTTCACAAAAGCTACTACACTTAAGAATGAGTACTACAACTAAGCTAAAATAGCACAGAAACTTATCCAAACGATCTCCTCACCCCACACTTAAAATTTTGCAATGTCCTCAATGCACATTATAAATAATAAGAGGGTAAACGAGACTCCCTGGTAGGCCAAAGGCCGAAGCAATAGCGGCTCACGAGGTACTCAGACTTCCCCCAGGCATCGTCCTTTGTGTGGGCACCCCACACTTAGTCCTCACCATCTAGCTCGCTTTTGCACTCTTCTAATGGCTTTGCTTCCTATGCTCATAATCCTACAAAACAAAAATAAATACTATAAAATAATAAAAATAAAATAAAATAAAATAGAAAGTAAACAAAAATAAAAGAAAGCAGTAACGCTGGGTTGCCTCCCAACAAGCGCCTGATTTAACGTAGCGGCACGACGTGAATCACTTTTTGCCTCCACCTCGAACTTATGAATTGAGCCCCTAACATGGCATCCAGTTTGCGGCTATGCTCCAGTGGTGGGGCTACAAAGATAACCAGGCCAAGTAATAAATTTTTCACTCTACACTTCTCGGCCTTTAGATGAGGAATGTATTTTTTGCTTTTTGGCATGACAAATTCAAAAATATAGGCATCATGTTCCTCTTCCATTGACTCCTCCAAAGGCTTAGATGACTCGATTTCCATGTCATCATCCAAATACAATGTCGAAAAATGTTTAGAATGAGGACCAACACGCCCCAACTTTAGAATTGTATTACTATTTATATCCTCATATGTGCACACATTAGAGTCTTCAAATATAACATTATCTGCTACCTCGCATGGCTCTAGTGTACTTTTCTCAACATGGGCATTATCAACAGAAATATGCTCGAATGATTGGCTCTCCACTTTTAGCTCCTCAATTTGGCGTATAAGCTCCTTTTCAGCTTCTGACAACTCATTACTATTTTGTTGGGCGATAGACGCAACAACCTTTGCATTCAATTGAGCCTCTAAGTCGTGAATAGTAGTACCAAATTTATCGATCTCTTGTCCCAATTTGGCTCTTCCTTCTATAAAGTATCTCATCTCATTTGTAATTTCCTCACATTGAGCCTCATATATTTCTAATCTTTCGGATTGTTCCACCAGCGACATATGGCTCAAAATCTCCACTTTTTCAAAATTATCTGTTTGCTGGTACTCGCTCTCTTCATTCAATTCTTCCATATTGGCCTTCATTCTTATGATTGCTGCCCTCATTCTTTTCATATCTTTTTTGAGTTCATCCTGTTGCTCTGCTACTTGCCTCAAAATATCCCTAATATATGCATCAGGCTCCATATCCTGCACTTCATTGCCCCTATCAAACTCAGAAATATCATTAGAAAGATCATAATAAGGGCTCAGAGAAGGATGAACAAAATTAGGACAACCATCCCAATGGCCATCTTGACCACCACACATATTACAAATATTCCACTCAAAGGATTGAGATTGTGCGCACAACTCGCTCCTGGGAACATTCTGATAATTTTTCCACCAGTGGGGTCCTCCACAATATGGACAAGGATCATCAAAATAAGAATAACCATCATTCGAACAATTTTTATTCCAAGATGCCATGCTAAAATAAATAAAAAATACTAACTAAAATAAAATAATAAAAAAAAAAATGAATAGATAAAAAAATGTCTAATCTAGAAAAATAGCAAATTTCTAAGTCCCCGGCAACGGCGCCAAAAACTTGTTGCGACCAAACACACTCACGCAAGTATACGCGGTCGTCAAGTAATAAAGTGACTCAAAGTCGGATGTCGAACCCACGAGGACTTATGATTAGCTATTAACTAAATTAGACTATCCTTATTATCTAAACAAGAATTAAATCTAAAAATATTTTATTCCAACTAATTAAATAAGAAAAATATAAATAATAAACTTTGAACAGAGAAAGAGCAGATTTTAATGATATCAATGTAATTAAAACGATCTAGGGTTATGGGCTATCTAACAATCCTATTGTATTCTTCAATTGAATTGACCGACTAATTTATCTAGCTTATTGGTTGACAGGGTTAATATTGCTCATAAGAATCTGTCGAGTTCTTACTTGCCTATTCAAGCTAACCTAACGCCTATATGTCTATGGAGTTAGAATCAACAAGAACGCATTTATAATTCCTGTAAATTAACCAAGCAAGGCAATTAGGTATATGTCTATCCTAACTACGAATCCGTTCCCCGATGCCCGAGTTCAAGAACTTGCCCTACTCAATCCTATATGCAATATAGAATTCCCACTTTCGAGTTCAATTCTAGATTCGTAGATAGTATTCAATTGGTGATCAAGCAATTAAATAATTAAGCGCAAGATTGAATAAATAAACTAATATGATAAATCAAGAAGTCAAAATCAATATCCGAATAACAATAGTCATGAAAGAACCACAACCCTAGAACGTGAAGTTTAGCTCCACATAGACATGGTAGCCAAACAACAAATCATATAAAGAAACATAAAAATTACTAAGTTTGGTGGGAGAAAGATGAAACTTGATGAATTCCGGCCTCCACAGCTTTTTCCTGGCTTTTTCCCTCTTCCCAATATGTTAGATAACCTAAAAGAGGCGTTTTTAGCTTATATATTGCGTACAAAAGTCGTGGGCCAAAGCTCTCCCATTCCTAGTCCAATTCGGCTTCAGGGATTGATGCTAAGGTGGATGCGACGCATCCACCTTGTCCTCCATTTCAATTTTTGCCTGCGAAGGTGGATGCGACGCATCCACCTTGTCCTCTATTTCTCAGCTTCGCATGCGATGGTGGACGCGATGCATCCACTTCTACTTCCCAGTTTCGCACGCGATGGCGGACGCGATGGCACAACTTCACTGCTAAGGTTGCATGCAGGATGATGTTTTCCTAGGTTGGATGCGACGCATCCAACCCTTCTTCCTCTAGCTAAACCACCTTTTCTTCATATTTTGCACTCCGAACACCTTAAATCGTCACACATAACTTAATTAGTCATCAAACCAATAATTACACCATGTTAGGTGTTTTAAAGATTAAATAACATCAAAAAGTGGTTAAAGCATGGGCAAAGTAACATCAACACACATCGAAATATGCCAAACATCAGAGGGTCCTGAGAACTCAAAACTTATTCCCATTATCCAGGAGGGTCTTGAAAACTGAAAATGAACTTACCTGAGCCACGCTCT
Organism: Nicotiana tomentosiformis; assembly: GCF_000390325.3. Classification (NCBI taxonomy): domain Eukaryota; kingdom Viridiplantae; phylum Streptophyta; class Magnoliopsida; order Solanales; family Solanaceae; genus Nicotiana; species Nicotiana tomentosiformis. The sequence goes on along the minus strand of NC_090813.1, from coordinate 191,664,747 downwards.
CTTCCTAGAGGATCCCTGCAGATAGAACAAAATTCCTTGCCCCTGAACCATACTTTTCTCATGGAGGATCCACGCGAATGACCAAATTTCCTGCCCCTATTTTAATCAAAGGAAATTTTGTACATTTGAAAATGTGGTGGTTAGTTTGTGGCATCGTTGCTGAAGGTGTCCGCTTCTGCCACTGCCATATTTCATTCTGATTAGCTGCTTCAGGCTAATAATGAATAATTTGACCTTCTGATCGAACCTTGACCACAAAAACCCCTGAATGACCTGAATCCCTTACACTCACTTGTTGTATTGTATTTTCATTCTAACAATTGTTGAACCTTTGCATTTTCTCAAAATTCAAGATTCATTTGATCACCTGAACTTCAGTCGCCACCATATTTCTCCTTCCAAATCATGTCACTTGCGATGTGCTTTTGGCCTAACTTTGCCTTGTGCAATCAAGAAGCCGATAGTAGGCTTTGAAGTCCTTTCTGGCTTTTTTAACAAAGACTAACTTGAAAGAGATTCAGAAAATCAGACCCAAAAGAAAACAAAGCGAGGTGACTTTGAGAATTAGGAATAAAAAGAAAAATCTTGAACAAAGATGACTATTTGAAGAAGAATGGAAAAGAGACTTATCTGAGTAAAGCAGCTGGCTCCAATGATCATGATATGCATTTCAGATTGATCAACCTAACCCATCCAACCAATCACATTTTCAGTTCATGTCATATCTTCATACTTCAAAAATCGGGCTTTCAATGATCCAACTTTTCTGTAAAGTCACCAACCTCTTTCGACTTGTAGTGTCCCGAAGGGTTTTCACCAACAAGTCTCTCTCATTTGTTCATCTCTCAACTCACCGCCGCCTTACGGTGCCCGTGAGGGTTTTTACCAATAAGACTCTCTTATTTTAAATTTTTCCTCAGCTCACCATCGCCTTACGGTGCCCGTGAGGGTTTTCATCAATGAGACTCTCTCATTTTATTTATTTTCCTTGTGCCCAATGATTAAAGTGTTACCCATGATAGAAATCATACCTCTATCTCACTTGACTTGGCATCCTCAAAGATTGATCGAAAGGTCTTTCTTTGGACCGTAGTGTAGGCTTTTGGAAAGGGTTAGAAAGAAAAGGTGGTATAAGGCTCAACATGACTTAAGATGAAAGGGTTCAAAATTACAACTTTTGGAATCAGACCTTTTGCAAAACTAAAATTTCTGCCCCAGTTTGTTTTGAGTCTGGGAAATTTTGAATTTTTATTTGATGGGACCGAACCTCAGAGTAAGGCTGCCTACGTATCCTTAAAAGGAATCAGGTCTAACGTAGTTCCAAAAAAAAGTTTTTTTGTTTTTGTTGCTTTTTTTTTCTCTCTTTTTTTTCTTTTTTTTCCTCCTTTTTTTTCTTTTCTTTCCTTTTTCTTCTTTTTTTTTCTTTTTCCTTTTCTTTTCTATTTCTAACTCTACTTTTGATTCCAAAAGAGGGGTATGAAAGAAAATAAATAAGGCTCAAAAGGGGTAACAAAGGATAAAAGTTCTTGGGTAGCAGAATAAAATGCCTTCGTCATTCCAACTTTGAACATGCCAAGTACAAAATGTGATTGAAGGTAAGCAAAGAAATCATAGATAGTACCTCTTGACTGCATCAGAATTGATAGTCATATCTACATATTTGCCTTCTATGTCCGTTAAATACAAGGCACCATTGGGCAACACCTTTGTCACAATGAACGGCCCCTGCCAGTTTGGGGCAAACTTGCCTTTAGCTTTAGCCTGATGTGGAAGGATGTGTTTCAATACCATCTGGCCCACTTCAAATTTCCGGGGATGCACCTTCTTGTTATATGCTCTTGCCATTCTTTTCGATACAATTGACCATGACATACTGCTGCCAATCTTTTTTCATCAATCAAACTCAATTGCTCTAGCCGGGTTTTGACCCACTCATCATCATCAATTTCAGTTTCTACAACGATCCGAAGGGATGAAATCTCAACTTCCGCAGGTATGACTGCCTCAGTTCCATACACTAGCAAATAAGGAGTTGCCCCTACTGAAGTGAGAACAGTAGTGCGATAACCCAGTAAAGCAAAAGGTAACTTTTCATGCCATTTCCTAGAACCTTGCACAATCTTGCGAAGTATCTTCTTTATGTTCTTGTTAGCAGCCTCAACAGCTCCGTTTGCCTTAGGACGATACGGAGTGGAGTTTCGATGCATAATCTTGAACTGTTGGCATACCTCTTTCATCAAATGACTGTTGAGGTTAGCCGCATTGCCTGTGACGATTACCTTGGGAATTCCAAACCGACAAATGATATTTGGATGAACAAAATCTACCACTTCCTTCTTGGTCACAGACTTGAAAGTTACAGCTTCGACCCACTTGGTAAAGTAAATGGCCACCAGAATAAACCTATGCCCATTTGATGCTGCAGGCTCAATTGGTCTAATGACATCCATGCCCCAAGCAACAAAGGGCCAAGGTGCAGACATTGTGTGTAACTCAGATGGCGGGGAATGAATCAAATCACCGTGCACCTGGCATTGATGACACTTATGAACAAAGTTGATGCAATCTCGTTCCATGGTGAGCCAATAATAACCTGCTCGAAGTATCTTCTTTGCCAAGACATACCCGTTCATATGTGGCCCGCAAACTCCAGAATGCACTTCGGTAATGAGAGTTGAAGCTTCTTTAGCATCTATGCACCTCAGCAGTCCTAAGTCTGGAGTCCTCTTGTACAAGATTCCCCCGCTTAAGAAAAATTCACTAGCCAGACGTCGAATGGTTCTCTTTTGATCACTTGTGGCATGTACCGAATATACCTTCGACTTGATGTATTCCTTAATATCATGAAACCAAGGTTCACCATCAGGTTCCTCTTCAACCACATTACAATATGCATGCTGATCACGAACTTGGATATGCAGAGGGCAAACACTATCGATACGGTATGAGCTTTAAGTCCCGAGTTTCCCATTCTCCCTGAATCTTGTGAACCAACAAATCTGAATCTCCCAAAACCAGTACTTCCTGGACTCCCATGTCTACATCTAACCTCAAACCCAGAATGCATGCTTTATACTCAGCCATGTTGTTAGTGCAATAAAATCGAAGCTGGGTTGTTATAGGGTAGTGTTGTCCTGTTTCAGAAATGAGTACAACCCCTATTCCGACACCTTTCATGTTAGCAGCTCCATCAAAGAAGCGTTTCCAACCTAGCTTCTCATCAAGATCAACCTCATCAACATACATCATTTCTTCATCAGGAAAATAAGTCTTCAATGGCTCATATTCTTCATCCACTAGGTTCTCGGCCAAGTGGTCGGCCAAAGCTTGGGCTTTCATCGCGGTCCCGGTCACATAGATAATATCAAACTCCGTGAGCAAAATCTGCCACTTTGCAAGTCTTCCTGTGGGCATAGGTTTCTGAAAGATATACTTTAGAGGATCCATGCAAGAAATGAGGTAAGTAGTGTAGGACGAAAGGTAATGCTTCAACTTTTGTGCCACCCAAGTCAGGGCACAACATGTCCTCTCAAGAAGAGTATACTTAACCTTATAAGGAGTGAACTTCTTACTGAGATAATAAATGGCTTGCTCTTTCTTGCCCGTGATGTCGTGTTGACCCAGTACACAGCCAAAAGAACTATCCAGGACCGTCAAATAGAGAATTAATGGTCTCCCAGGCTCCGACGGGACCAACACAGATGGGTTTGACAGGTATCTCTTAATCTTATCGAATGTTTCCTGACACTCGTCTGTCCACTTGACCGCAACATTCTTCTTCAGCAACTTAAAGATGGGCTCACAGGTCATTGTGAGTTGAGCAATAAACCTGCTGATGTAATTTAACCTTCCGAGCAAGCTCATCACCTCAGTTTTATTCTTGGGCGGTGGTAACTCTTGGATGGCTTTGATCTTCGATGGATCTAGATCTATACCGCGTAGACTAACCACGAATCCCAACAGTTTCCCGGACGGTACACCAAATGCACATTTTGTTGGATTGAGCTTGAGGTTATACCTGCGGAGCCTTTGGAAAAACTTTCTCAAATCCCTAACATGGTCGGACTGCTTCTTTAAATTTATGATCACATCATCTACATAAACCTCAATCTCCCTATGTATCATGTCATGAAATATGGTAGTCATCTCCCTCATATAAGTTGCCCCAGCATTCTTCAAACCAAATAGCATTACCCGGTAGCAATATGTTCCCCATGGTGTGATGAACGCTATTTTTTCTGCATCTTCCTCAGCCATCAGGATCTGGTGATATCCCGCGTAGCAATCCACAAAAGACCCAATCTCATGCTTGGCACAATTATCAATTAGAATGTGGATGTTCGGCAATGGAAAATAATCCTTTGGGCTAGCTTTGTTAAGATCACGATAATCAACACATACCCTGGTCTTACCATCCTTCTTTGGTACTGACACAACATTAGCTAACCAAGTAGGATATCGAGTGACCCGAATGACCTTTGCATCAAGCTGCTTTGTGATTTTTTCTTTGATCTTCACACTCATGTCAGTCTTAAACTTTCTTAACTTTTGCTTGACAGGAGAGAATGCAGGATCAGTTGGCAATTTATGAACTACTAAATTAGTGCTCAAGCCCGGCATATCGTCATACGACCATGCAAAGACATCTTTGTACTCAAACAGTGCTTTGATTATTTCTTCCCTGACTTGCAGTTCCAGATGCACACTTATCTTGGTTTCCCTGACATTATCCTGATCTCCTAAATTGATTGCTTCAGTTGCATTCAAATTGGGCTTTGGTTTTTCTTCAAAGTGCTTTAGTTCTTTACTTATTTCCTCAAATGCTGCTTCTTCATCATATTCTACTTCTTGGATCATTATTTCAGGATTAGACTGGCTTTTAAGTTTTGGCTGAAAATTCCTCATGCACGTCATATCATTAGAACCAGCATAAAAAGAACTGTACAAAAGAAAAACAAAATGAAACACTATTAGGAATAATAGAAAACGGCAAAATGCATTTCATTAAAAATAAAAGGATAGAAGGGTTTGAACATCAAAACAAGCGAAAATAAAAATCTGGATTACAACCCTGGAATAACCCAGATAACAGAAAGGAAAACAAAACAAACTATCAAAACTCATTCCTGGTGGGGAGAGGAGTAGCTTCCCAATTGCTAAGCTTCACATTTGGCCCAATGAGCTGCACATCTGCATTACTAGAACCTTCTCCAACTTCCACCATGTTAACCTCATCAAATAGACTCTGGAACCTCTTGATTAGCTCTTCATCAACATCGACCACATGTTTCGGGACTGATGATATTGGCCGTTTTGCTGCCCCTGGCTTGACAAAAGACTTGGAAATGTGTGGAATAGGCTTAGGGAGTGACCATATCTTCTGTCTTAAATTTTTAGCCCTTTTCACATCCTTCTCTGTGGGCGTGAATCCCAAACCAAATGTACCAAGATTTTCACGTGGGCACAGAGGATGCACAATACCCTGTAGAGATGAACCCAGACCTTTACCCGGCACAAAACTATTCTTCAAAATTTCATTTGCTACCATGACGGACGCGGAGGATAGCTTCGGTCCTAGAATGCATTCTCCCTCGGGAATCTTCTCTACAGACACTGTTTCGAAAGTTTGGTAAACCCAAGGCCCTTTATCATCTTCAGCTTAAATAAATGGAACAGACGGGTCATTATAAGCATATATGTCCCCATCACCGTGCACAACTATTTCCTTCCTGTCCCATTCGAATTTTACCATTTGATGCAAAGAAGACAGGACTGCCTTATCTGTATGTATCCAAGGCCTGCCCAGCAACAGATTGTAGGAGACAGGCACATCTAACACTTGAAAACCCATAGTGAACTCAATTGGCCCTATCGACAATTCGAGCATTATATCACCAACAGAATCTTTACCTCCTCCGTCAAAACCTCGAACACACACACTATTCATGTGGATTCTTTCAGTGCCGATCTTCAACTTTTGCATAGTGGACATGGGGCAAATATTTGCTCGAGAGCCGTTATCAACCAACACCCTTGAAATAACAGAATCCTCACACTTCACCGTGAGATAAAGAGCTCGGTTATGTTCTGTACCCTCCATAGAAAGTTCATCATCTGAGAAAGTGATCATGTTTGCTTCGAAGATCTTGTTAGCAATCATTTCCAAGTGGTTCACCGTGATTTTATCAGGAACATGGGCCTCATTCAAAATCTTCATCAGGGCTCTGCGGTGTTCATCTGAATGTATCAACAAAGATAAAAGAGAGATCTGAGCTGGTGTTTTCCTTAACTGCTCCACGATGGAATAGTCTTGCACTTTCATCTTTTTCAGGAATTCCTCAGCCTCTTCATCGGTGACCGGCTTCTTTACTGGGATTTGGCTATATTTTAATGGCTTGGCTTTCCTCAACTCCTATGGGGTAAAACATCTCCCAGAATGAGTCAGTCCTCGGGTTTCATTGACTTCTTCCTCTACTTCTTTCCCTTTATATGTCACTATTACCTTCTTGTAGTTCCACGGGACAGCCTTAGTATCAACCATTGGCAACTGGGTTACTGCTTAATAATAATAGGGGTAATACGGATCCCTTCCACGACTATGACAGGCTTGCTCGGGATCCCGAGTACGACCACTTTTGGCTTTTCCTGACTTGCCCCAATATCCTTCGAAGGCCCTTTCACAACCAACACCGGTTGCTTCAAATTAAGCGAGCTCAGTTTCTCTGTCACCCCTTCAACTGTCAAGGGCGTTGCTTTGGTAGAGTCTGGGGCCTTAACCAAATAACTTTCACTAGCACGAATCATCATGACAAACTTGGAAAGATTCCTGAGCTCCTTATCCTTATGAGCTATTTCAATCATGTGCGTTTCTGCATGGGCTGGCAAAGGATTTTGATTGATGTTTGGCGCATCCGGGCTCTGGACTACAATATGATTTGTATCAATAAGCTCTTGGATTGCCCTCTTCAAATGCCAACACTTCTTTGTGTCGTGCCCTGGGGCATCAGAACAATAAGTGCACCTCAGAGAATAATCAAGGTTCTTTGGGGGTGGATTTGGTATTTTCGCCTCAATCGGCCTCAACACGTCCAATTTCCTCAACCTTTAAAACAAACTGGCATAGGACTCTCCAAGAGGGGTAAAGGTTTCTTTCCACTATTGCCTTTCTCTCCTATACTCCGGCCTTGGTCGAATGTTTGGACTTGTAGGGTTTTGGTAGGGTTGTGGGGGTGGATAAGTATTTTGTGGAGCTAGAACATGCCATATTGGGTAAGGAGGGGGTTGAGCATATGACTGTGCATGGTAAACATGGTATTGGGGTGGTCTAACTGAGTATTGAGGGTCTTGTGGTGGGAAATAATGTTGGGGTGGATTATATGGAGCTTGGGTGTAGGCTTGGGGTTGGGGTCGAGGCTGAGTGTACTGGTGAGGTGAACCCCTTGGGCCACGCCATGATCCAGAGATAACCATAGCGACATCATCCTTCTTCTTTTTGCCTAACAAGCTTCATGTGCCACTTTGAATTGCCTGTGTGGTTGCTTTTATGGCGGAGTAGCTCATGATCTTGCTTGACTTGAGTCCCTCTTCCACCATTTCTCCCATATTTACCACATCGTTAAAGGGTTTACCTATGGCTGAGATCAAATGGCCAAAGTAGGTAGGCTCTAGGGCTTGAGGAAAGTACTCAACCATCTCGTCTTCTTCCATTGGAGGATTGACCCGTGCAGCTTGCTCTCTCCATCTGAACCCGTATTCCCTAAAGCTTTCACTGGGCTTATTTTCTATCTTCGTTAGGGATAGGCGATCCGGGACAATATCTATATTGTACTGAAAGTGCCGGGCAAAGGCCTGAGCCATATCGTCCTATGTGTACCACCTGCTAGCATCTTGGCGGGTGTACCATTCTAGAGCTGCCCCAATCAGACTCTGACTGAAAGAGGCCATCAATAATTCATCATTCCCACCGGCGCCTCTCATCTTACTGCAATAACCTCTCAAGTGGGCTATGGGATCCCCATGTCCGTCGTATAGATCAAACTTTGGCATCTTAAACCCGGTGGGCAATTGGACGTCAGGAAATAAGCATAAGTCCTTATAAGCCACACTTACTTGGCTTCCTATCCCTTGCATGTTCCTCAAAGATTGCTCCAAACTCTTCACTTTCCTAAATATCTCATCTTGCTCCATATTCTTAGATGGTTTCTCGGTTTCAATATGAGGCTCAAAGTGAGGGGTGTAAGAGTAAGGATCCGGGACTTTGAAGGTTGGTTCTAGAGCGTAGTATTAGGTATCTGGAGCTTGGAATGCGGGTTCACTAGAAGATCGGTTAAGGGTAGCTTGTGGAGGGGGTATAAAAATAGGAGCAGATGTTGGAGCAGGGTATAAGGTTGTTTTGGCTGGTGGAGCATGGAAAATTTGGGAAGAAGTGCCGGGGTAGGAGTGGTAAGGGGTGAAACCTGTGCATGTTGAGGAGAAAGATCAACGGTACTGGTCATCTAGGCTTGGGATAATGGTAGAATAGAGGCAGGGTTTTCTGTATAGTTAGTGGGGAGTGAGGGAGGAGGATGCCCCCTGATCCAGGCCTGATACATTTCTGCCATCTATTGTTTCAACCTTTGGACCTCCTCTTTCAATTCATATTCCGACTCCGCAATCTCCCTCGATGGGTCAACAACTCATGTGTCCCATTCTTTGCTAGCCATGACTGCCTTACGCTTTGATCTGGTGTTGTATGGATGACTCGCCAGAATGCCAACAAACTAACCACCTTCCTGATATTATAATAAAGATAACAAGGAAGAACAAAACAAAGCCAACATGTTAGCGTTAGGGCATTTATCAGATAGTAATATCACATTACGTGCAATGCACCTAGCAACAATCAACGGTTCTAAATGACTTTGAGGGTCGCATGGTGATATGGCATCATCCCAATTTGCTCATTTCAATCTTCTCTTTTCTTTCTTTTTTATCACTTCTTGGCTTACATCATTTTCTTTCCACTCTTTTTCTTTTTGCTTATCACTCTTTTCTTTTTTCTCATTTCTCACATCACATAACTTCATTTTTTTTTAAATGATTCGATCGAACCCGATATAGGTTGCCTACGTATCATGTTCCACATGAATCAGACCAAGTGTAATTCTGAAAAAATGGTGGAAAATAAACTAAAAATAAAAGTCTTTTGGATTTTTCATTTATAATTTTTTTTGGTTTTTTCAAACACAACGGGGAAGTACAATGACAAAAAACTCGACAGACTCAACTAGACTACGGCAGACTCTGACACCTCCTAACGGATTCAATACTACTAGACAAAACTAGAAAGTAAAATTCAAAATAAAATAGACTCAAAACATATAAATAAAAAGCCTCCTTAAGCTGCTTCTGAATGCGGTGCCCCCAGCTGGGATGGTCCTGGGGCGTCTGTCATGCTCAAGCTCTGTAACATGCCTCGTAGAGATGCACTGATGCTGGGAACAAAGATCCTGGTGTGTGCCCCCGCCTCCTGAATTCCGACCCTAAACAAGTACTGACCATGTTGCTCCACATTTGCTACCAATCCTACCAACTGAGACCTTATCAACTCGAGCTTACCCCAAGGATCTGGATCCAAAGCCTCCTCAAAATCATATGTCTGAACTGCCCGACCCCTAAGTTGTGCTGGCAATGGGGTGCTGACCCCTGGTGGAATAGACTGCAACCAAATCAAGTACTCCTGAGTACACTCGGGCCTGCCAATGTCCTCTACTAATGTATTCTTCTTCATCCTCTTTGCATTATTCCAGTATTGCACGTACTTAATCTCATCAGCCGCCTTTTTGCTAAAATTCATGATGTGCCTCCGAAGATTCAAAGTTAGCGGCTCTTCCTGCCTCCTGCCCAACTATCGCATCACCCTAATGGGAGTGTACGACCTGACACACTTAAGTCCTATCAGTATCAAGAAAGGTTGCATGCGACATCCTACCAAGATTTCATCTAAAGGTAGCCAAAGGTAGGCCCACAAAACATTCCCATTTGTCCTCAAACCTAGGAACTCAATCCAAGCCATGACGTTACTGGGTATGTAAACTTATGAGACTTCATCCTACGCTCAATGCATACCACTCGATCCCGCAAGGCACGGTCGATAGGGCAAAGTAAGGAAGCGGTGTGTAAGTGATCCATCATCCACAATTGTAGCAAAAGGTTGCTCCCTTCAAAAAACCTAACACCTCCCCTAACCTCACTTAGGGCTCGATACAACTCTATCAAGATCATCGGTACAATGGTAACGGCTTTGCGTTGCTTTTCATGAAATAGCGCCATTACCACTGATTGCAGACGGGTGCAAATATGCCTCTCATCTAAATGAAATACCAATATTCCCAGCAAAGCAAGGCTGAAGACTTCAAGGCGGCGTCTTTGCCATTTTACCTTGGTTGTGCAAAACTCATCCCAAAAGACATCAAAACTATCATGGGGTCCAAATCTAGCAAACAAATAATCCAAAGATATCCAGGACTGCTTGAGGCATCCTAAATGCTTATTGTCTTTCAGACCCAGGTCGTTAAGGAATCTCGTCCTAGAGTAATCTCGGGGAAGTATCATGTCTTTGCCTATGTAACTTAGACGAGTGAGACCGGACATTTCTGACAAGGTAGGAATCATTTCACACTCTCCAAATCTGAAAATCATATTTTGTGGGTCCTAGTAGGTCAACATTACCTCCACTAAGTCTGGGCGGGGTGTGATATCAAGAAGCGAAGTGAGGGTGCCCAATTTCTCCATTAACTCATGCTGCTCTAACAGTGAAAACATTTTCCACCACTTGACCAACTTCCTAGGGATCTTTACTACCATCAACACTTTGGATCGAATTAGCGGGTCCATACCTTAGTGAAGAGAACACGGTTAGCGACTTAAGACACTATGTGACACCACAACACTTCTTATTAGACACATGTAAGACATGATTGGGCTATTTCTGCAAAATGGCCTACGTGGCAAAGGGTGGCTATTAGTGCAAACTCTAACAAAGGTGACCTCTAAGACATGGAAATAACCCACTAAGACTTATACGACTTCAAAACTCCCAATAATCATGGTCCAAAATTACTTTGTAGAAATGACCCACTTTGCGAAAACGACCGATATGGCCAAAAGTGGCTAAATATGCAAACTCAAAAAGGACGGACCCTAAGGTAGTGGGACACTTGTTTGTGTACTCAAGATTTTAAGACATGGGTTACTAAATCACTTTTGTGAAAATGACCCCCATTTTGCAAAAATGGCCGATATGGCCAAAAGTGGCTAGACATGCAAGATTTGGCTACGACCCCCAAAGCCAAGAACCTAGGACTCTCTAGGAAGACCGGACCCTATGTGGGCTGCCTACGTATCCCGCCCCGAAAGATGAGAATCAGATATGCCTAGTTCGGGAGGATTGGACACGGGAGAGAATTTAAACAAAAACACTGATTTGGATAAACCATATTTTTTGTCTTCTTCTTCTTTTTTTTTTTGAAAAATGATGAAACATGTAAAATCTTTTGGATTTTCTTTATCTCTTTTTTTTTATATTTTTTGTTTGGAAAAAGATGGGAAAGTGCAAAATCTTTTTTAATTTTTCATTTTCATTTTTTTTTGGGTCTTTTCTTGAAAAATTTGTGAAAGAAAAATATAACTGGGCCCTACTTGCTTTATTTTCACCCTTCTTTCCCACACATCAGTCCGCCAAATGACCTTTCTACCCTCAAAGATGCAGCATGTATCACATAGGGATGATTGAATATTCTTTTGGGCAATGGGCCCACTTGACACAATTTGGACAGGCTTCCGACGAAGGAATACGGTACCTAGGACCGAGCCCTACTAAGTCACAATGATATGATGCAAATAAGCATGACCTAAAGGCTGACCTAAGTTTGGGGTTCACAAGACATGGCAGTTTGGGGAAGCGTATGGTCGATGGTGGTTGCTCAAGCTTTCCACCCACTACATACATCCGACGCCCCCTCCCCCTAAAATAAGGGTGACTCAACGAATGGTTCGTGTACGCGATGCGTACTACAAGACTTATTGCAGAAAGAATTGACTCAAGGTTATGCAAATGATGACAGTTATAAAGCGGTAACACATAAAGGAAAACTGTAAACATATAAACAACTAGCAAATAATAAAAACGACATAAAAAAAATCAAATAAAAACCTCACCAAATATTCTAAAAAGCCAAAAAGATCAAGTACCAGCTCGAACCTGCAATTCCCCAGCAGAGTTGCCAAAGCTTTCACACCCCTTTTTTCACCTCACTAATCCATCTTTAAAAGAGATAAAAGATTTTGTAAAGCTCAAATGGGTTTTCAATCATGAAAGTGACAAAATTGGTGTTTTAAAGGATTTTAAGAGTCGCCACCTGACATTTGGTTTCGGTGTGCCAGGCCATCATTTTTCAATAACAATTTTCTTTCAAAACACATTTGACTCTTAAACTAGTTTGCACCAGAGATTCAGATAAGGGGGTTCATTTGACTCGGGGAGAAGGTGTTAGGCATTCCTCGAGTCCCGTAACTAGTACGGTTGCATACTTGATCAAATTGGCTTTTAAAAATATTCCAATTGAGGCATAACACGTAAAGAAAACAAACACAAGTAGGTTCGAGGTTATCCCCTACCTAAAAAGGAAAAGAAATGAATTAAAAGTCCTAAGCTAGCCTATACGAATACTTCCTCGAAGGACGTCCGCCTTTAGTCTTCGATTACATGTAATTCGGGGCATTCCCCTGATAAAATTATAATAACTAAGGGGACTACCTCTAGCCTCGAAAAATAAAAATTAATAAACAACTTAATATTTGCCTACTCAAGTGTGGTCGGCCTAAACATGACACTAACGGATAATGGAAAGAAATAAAAGAAAGCTAAATAACATGAGAATTCAATTCATGCTCATTTTTCTTAACAATTAAATTCATTTGTTAGACCGAGCCCAATCCTAAAACATGTAGACAGTTTAATCATTAATGGGCTCTAATGGGCATGTCCTTTCCCTATTCCCCGACAAACATTCAAAATTAACTCATTCAAATTATCTACTCACAAAGATAGCAGTCAACACATAAAAGAAAAGAGAGAAAATAGTAAGTCGACAGAACAAACACGACAATAAAATCAGGATAAAAAGTGGTGGATCAAAGTGTGATAAGAGCTTAAAACCCATCCAAACCCCTTCTTTTCCTTGGGTTATCATGCTATCTAACCTCTTATTTACCTTGATTCCCTTTTATCTTCATAACTGTTAATTTCTCAAGTTCACTTGCAAACTCTAATTAGTATCATGCAGCCTCTCATTAGTCTTACAGAAATACACAAACAATTGAATTCAAATCAAACACATCAGAACGGACCATTCACAACACCAATACTGCTTTCGACTTCCATTATTTGAACTAACCAAATTTCTCAAACACAAATAGCATCAAGGTTATAGCCAAACTGTTATCAGAAACATGTCAGATACATCAACTCGAGAAGAAAATTCATTAGCAGTTCATGAGAACGTAATCTGTGCAATTAACCATTTAACAGTGGCCCTTATAAGGAATTTGAAGCAAGATACCACAATTCCAACTCAATTAAACACGAAACTAACCAAATTTGCAACAGAAAATGATGAGCTAATTGAAAAAATCGAGTTGAACGCAACAGAAGATCAACCATATTATTTCAATGAATTCCCGGGGAACTAGATATTCAACTCGCACCTGAACTCTTAAGTGTTTTCAACTGATATCAATTACTTGCACATAATCTCAATAAGAGCAAACAGATGGCACCAAGCATCCTTATGATGAGAGCAGATTCAATCAAAAATCGACAACAAACTCAAATTCAGTCTTCATGCTTGAAATTGTTAAGTTCAACACTAGATAACCAAGGTAGACTTATGAACATCACATGAATCGAATTCTAACATTTTGATAAAAAAAAACATGGACTATCGGACACTCAGCAAGAGAGTTAGAAAATCTTTTTAAATAATAAACTCCACGATTGAAAGCATTGGATTTTTCTGAGCTTTAACCAGTAATCATGAAATCTGACCAACTCGTTACAGAACAAAACAGGATGGAATAAGAATGACACTCATAATATATGAAAATCTAAATTTGACCTCAAACATTCAAATCAAATCAGTTCCATCTAAAGAGCTCTTAAACATATTCTGAACTAATCACACCCGGACTCTTATCACACTTTGATCAATACCAAAACAAGAGCACGGGAAAGAGAATGAACCTTAAAGAGGATTTTAATTAAAGCTTCTGTACGGATGAGATACAAGTAGGGAAATTGAGCAATGAACTCGACCAGCAGTGAATAAAACCGTGACAAGTAAATCAGGAACCACGAGCAAACCTCAAATGACAGTTTCGACTCAACGACAAACCTCATTCAAACTCCATCTGAATTAAACTCTTGATTAACCTTGTTCAGAAGCTATTACGAGCAAATCCGGCGCCGAAATCCGTGCGTCCAGTAGCAAACAAGCAAAACAACGATAAAAATGGATTTTGGACCACGAACAAGAACCTTACGAGCAGTCGACGGACCTCAGCTAAACTCTATTTTTTGATATATATATATATATATATATATATATATATATATTTTTGTGTTTTCTGTTTCAAAAATAAATAAATAAAAGACTAAAAGAGAACCCTAAAATTTTTATATGCGAACCAACTAAATATTAGAAGGAAGAACCTTCAAAAATTCGAAAACCCTAGCCCTCTTCTCCCTCTTTTTCTATCCGAAAACTTGGATTATATACCCCCTCTAGAAGCTTCTCCTTGCCCTCCAAGTCACGCCCAAAATCCCTCTCCCCTTCCGAAAATCCAGGAAAAGTTTTCACATAGAACAAAAACCGGACAAATGGAAGGCGTGGATGTGATTTCACTCGCATCCAACCGCTCCCATTTATCCGAGATTCGTCCAAAGAAATCAAAGCGCGTGAGGGAGGTGAAGATGAGAATATTCTGTCAGAAGTCGTTATGCCACGTGGAGAAAGAGACGATGAGGAGGGGATCATAGGCACGTGATTTCGGTGAGGTTGGGTGGTGATGCGGCGGCAGTGGGGGTGAGAGTGTGCGGGTGGTTTAGTGGCTTTTAGGTTTAGGGTTTCAGGTGGGTTAAGATTTTATGTGGTTAGGAGAATTGATGTGGGGCATTGGATGAGAAATAATGGGTGGCTGAGATTTAAAAATAGAAAATAGGCGGGTCAAGAGTTAAAACGGGTTTGGGCTGGTTTAAGTGAGGGAGCCGATTTGGGCTTCTTCTTGCCCGAAACTGGACCTCTAAGTTGGGCTTATTGCTGAAAATTGGGACAAACTTATCTTATTATAAAGATGAAACTATTTTTGGTATTTTCAAATATTGTAATTGAAGTAAAATAAATTAAGACTCAAAGAACCATTAAACAAATATCTAAAATATGCAAAAAAAATTAATATAGCTTAAAGACGTGACGGGTCAAAAATTACGTGCTTACAGACACAGGTTGAATTCCTTGCGTGTTTGAATATAAGTGATAGAAGCTGATAACAAATGAACGGTAATTATAAATGATGATTAGGTAAATTATAGTTGGGTATGCTATTTAGGCTCTGAAATGTAGAACTTTATGAGAACTCCTTTTTAATGTTTGGCCATGATAGTCTTGAAAGTCCACTAAAAGCTGGACAAATAAATGACACATGCTTTTGTCAAAAAGGTTCCCGCATGAGCCTGTGCCGGGGCTCACTTTAAATCTTTATCCTAAAGCTTATGGGCCACCTTCCTTGACTAGTCTTGCGAGTTCAAGTACTTAGGAATTTTTAGAGAAATAGCAGCCGGATCCACTACTTATTTTGTAGTCAGTATATATAATTATACACTTATTATATATATATTATATATTTATTGGCTATTTTTAATTTAAGCGGTTGGAAGAGTGGCTATTTAAATTAATTCTTCAAGTATGTATTTTTTATAGATAAGAGAAAAAGATAGCCAGTCGGGCTTCTAGTTTATAATAATAATGTTTGGCCCAACTCCTTTGTTCTTATCAGTTTTAGCTTTTAGCCTAATTTTTGTGCATATATATATATATATATATATATATATATATATACACACACACAAAAATGTGTGTGTACCCACTCTATTCTTCTCTCTTGGCTTCGCCTCTCTTTAGCGCTTATATATATATATACACACAAAAATGTGTGTGTACCCAATCTATTCTTCTCTCTTGGCTTCGCCTCTCTTGCGCTGTCTCTCTTGGATGTGGTAAGGTTCTGATTAAAAAAGTGAAACTAAGTAGCTTTTAGCATAAATTCACACATAAAATAATCAATTTCTTTGAAATAAAATTTATTTATGTCGAAATTAAGTAGTAAAAGTTATAATAAGTCGCCATTGCTAATAATTTCAAATATTTTAAAAAGTCCTGCTCGCAAAAAAAATTCTTAATTCTCTTGATAGTAATAGTTCAACAAAATGAAACAAAGGAAGTAGTATAGAGAAAAACATATTTATTTCATGTTTTACTTGTTCTAAGTGAAAAATGGACTTTGAAAAATCAATATACCAAAAAAATAAATAAATATAGGCCTAGTGGAATTATTTATATTGGAACTATTTTGGAATAGATCAGATCTACTATGGTACATTAGTACTGAACAGAGTGGTACATTAGTACTGAACAGAACGCCCATGTGTGTGTACTGAAAAGGAAATGTTACAATGCAGACAAATATATCCTTCGTTAAGGTTGCAGTGTCGGCAGTAGCAGACACGTGATTTCAATTAGATTCCTGCACAGGATTGTGCTATCTACTGAGTTAAACGCTAACTCTTAACATATTCAAGTAGCTTTTTAATAAAGGTTACTTTTTCTTAATATATTTTTTAAACTCATAAACTTAAAATCATAACTCCACCTATATAATTTACCCAAAAACTTTCATTTTGGTCATGAATAGTGCCGATCCATAAGGCATAGACCTTAAACATTACTCCTATAAATTTAGGCAGCATAACACTTACTTCTCTCACAAATTTTGAACTTCCTCTTCTCCTCAAGTTCCTAGTGTTTCCACAAATATGTATAACCAAAGAAGAAAACCTTCACTTCTACTTACTCTCTCAGCCATTATCTTGCTCATATTCTTCTCTCTCCCAATATCACTACAAACTCAAAATATTCAATTGGAAATAGCCCATTCTCATTGCCAAGACACACTTTACCCACAACTTTGCATTTCCACTCTCTCATTAATCCCAAATCTTCACCAAAAAACCATTCCAGAAATCATTTCTTCTACTGTCAATACCACTGTAGATGAAGTCAAAGCCTCTACTGAAAATTGCACTAACATACTTCACAAGATGTCCAAATTGGACCCTATTGAGAAAAGAGCTTTAGATGATTGTATTGAACTTTTGGGTGATAGTACTATTTCTGAGCTTAATACTACTCTTTATGATCTTTCTACCAAAAATCATAATTCCCCTTATAAACATTACAATGATTTACAAACACTACTTAGTGCTGCAATGACAAATCAAGATACTTGTCTTGGTGGATTTGATGATAGTAAACACAATTTGAGACATTATATTGAGCATAATTTGCATACCATAGAACAACATGTGAGTAACTCCCTTGCCATGCTCAAGAAGTTGAAGACAGGGACAGCTCCGGGGTAAAGCCATTAAAGCTATTTTTTCACGCCCCAAATTAAACGTCCTAAAAATACTAGTATTCTTTATGTTTCATTTTAAATGGTACTCTTTCTATTTTAGGTAACTCTTTAACTTTAAATATGTCTGTTTGCTTTTTTTATAACCATAGAAATGTCGTTTAAGGCCACAAGAGAGTATTATTATATAAAATATTGGCATATAAAATTAAACAGAGAGAATATTGTTATATAAATTACTCCATAGTCAAAATTATAATTTTGCAAATTAAGTAAGTAGTTTTTTGTTTTTAGGAGTTGGTTGAAGTTATTCGGATCAGTGAGTAAATTACCTCTCTTTTAATAAATTTAAATCTCTGCCATTAATTAGCACATTTATCTCCCTTTTCAATAATAATAACAATAAATTCAGTGAAATACTACAAGTGGAGTTTGGAGAGGGTAATGTACCCTATCTTATAAAGATAGAGAAACTGTTTAGGATAGACCCTCGGCTCAAGAACAATAAAAAGGATTTATCTCCCTTTTCAATTATGATTTTTCCTCTTCATGCATATAATTTTTTAATTTCAATTTTCAATCTCAACTCAATTTTCTTGAACTTGTTATATTTCTCTGTCGTCTTTTGATCCATAGATCAGAAAGCAAGTCCTTTAATTTTGTCTTATTAGAATTTTACGAAATAATTTTAAATCCTCTTATTATAATTTGGTTTTAGGTCATCAATTCCATCATCATCAAACTCGAACGAAGTGTTTCCCGAATACGGAGCTATGAAAAATGGATACCCAAAATGGTTGAAAAAAAAGGATAGGGCACTTTTACAAGCTCCAATAAACCAAATTAAATTCGATTTGGTGGTGGCTAAAGATGGAAGTGGAAATTTTAGAACAATTAACGAAGCGTTAAGTGCAGCTCCCAGTTCAAGTAGTACAAGATTTGTGATATACATTAAGGCTGGAACTTATTTTGAGTACATTGATGTTGAAAGAAAGAAAAGTATGATAATGTTCGTCGGAGATGGGATCGGAAAAACGCAGATAAAGGGTAATCGGAACGTCGTCGACGGGTGGACTACTTTCCGATCAGCCACCGTTGGTAAGTACAAATTTTTCCTTTTCCATGTCTATGTATTATACTTCTTTCTACTACTAAACGTCGTAATATATTAACTTTTATACACTAATAGTGTAAATATTTTTTAACGTTGGCGATTTGAAAGATATATAACTATAGATAGTAACTCATAATAAGTGAGATAGTGTTAGGATCGAAAATAATCAGGTGTCATGCGCAAGCTAGTAAACAAACTTTGAACGACGATAAATTAGATAACAAAATAGAAATCTACCAAAAGAGACATAAATATTTAACGTGATTCGGTTAATTTGACTTACATCTACGGGCGGAGATGAGCAATCCACTATATAAAAGAGAGTACAAAATATCGAGAGAACAATCTCACGAATAGACAAACACAAGTGACATACTAACACTTGTCCCGTAAAGTTCTCCCCCTAAACAAGACTCTCAAACCCCGTATGACTACATTACAGATGTTAACGAAGGAGAAGGAAGGATATCATATTAAATGGGGTTAATGAAATAATATAATATGTTAAATTATGCTGATAATTTAATATATTTTTATATGATGTACATAAGGCTATTCATGGTGCAAAGAGAGTGGGTAATAATTCTTTGGACCAGGCACGTTCTATTTAGTGCCATGTGTATTTGAAATTTAATTCAATGATTCAGACCTTCATTTATCTCACATTAATTCGTGAATAATTATCTAATAATTTGAATAATTCAGCAGACTGGAGTCTAAATTTATGCTGTCGGTGGGAAAAGACGAATTGCTAGAAACTGTAGATTGATTGATAAAGTTTAATGTATTTTTAAAATAAATATATTAGAAAGATCTTGATGACTTGTGAGCAAAAACTTAAAAGCTGAGTATTGTCAAGCAATTAAGAAATATATTGTCGTTGGTATGTGGACCATTCATTGGTTCCCATCAAACCATAATGTAGTTGGGGGTTTGACATATCTATAAAACTCCGGGGCTTAGATTGTGTAATAAAACGAGTAAGGATACTTGCGGATTTTCGGATCGCCTGTAGCAACCATGACTCGAATTATTACTTGTCGTCAGAAATTTTCCCGTGGTGGATGAAAAATCTATTTTCACAGCCTAAAACTCTCTTGTTTGATGCAAAGAACTACTAACTCTAGCCACCTCATTTTTGATTATTCGTCAGTCTCCAAACACCCATAATGGTGTTTAGATAGAATGCACTTAGGATTGAGATGACTACAGTATAAGGTATAAAAAGACCATCAAGGTTGGTTGGGATGGATAGTATACCTTACTTTTAGAAGAATTAACCCAAATAGTCGTTCATCTAATCGCTTAAATTAAAAATAGTAGATGGATATATAATATGTGTATAATTCATGTGTCATACGTATATAACTATATATAATTCATATATATAACTATGTATGCTTAACGTATAATTTATGTATAGCAACTTAGGTAAACAATAGAACTAATATATAATGTTGGATATGAAATGACGCATTAGTCAATTATTTAATTTTCATTGTCCCTTGCCCCAACTATATCCAGAAAAAGGCCCCAGAACAACCACCTCGACATTAATTTGGTTCTATCTTATACAGGTAAGATCACTAATTAAGAGGCCTTTTATATGGCCATCACTTTTCCATGCAAGTCAATTTCAATTAGATCAATTTAATTTACAAAAGTATATGTTATGGCCCATGACTGATGTCTGGTGAGGTTGATTCCTCCATTATTGCTAAAGGAAAAACCCGAATTTATTCCTAGAAAATTCTACAGAATTTTAAACCTGTCTCTACGAATCCAAAGGAAAACTACACAACAGTAGTAATTAAGGTTGTTAAGATCTAGATACCAACTAATGAGAAGTAAGTATGATCTTTCAAATGTGCACCAAAAAAACACATTATCTATTTTATTTTATATGATGACACTATTGTTATTTTGGGAGTCATGAGTTTTTTTTTTTGTTTTTTTTTTTTACCATGACCTTAAGAGGTCGTTTGATTTGAGGACAAGTTATGCTGCGATTAATATTATGTTAGGATTAGTTGTACTGGAATTAGTTATACTGAGTTTAATTCTCCTGGTATTATTTCTTATTGACTGATTGTTATGTTGCATTAATCTGAAATTGTCAATTTTACTTCTTTATCCTGAGATTACTATTCCACTATCTAGCAAGTATAAGTTATCTCAGTACTATTTTTAATCTTGGGATAACTTATCCTATAATTAATAACCAAACGAGGGATAAGACAATATTAAAATTTTTATCTCAAAATTATTTTTACTTATCCATCGTACCAAACGACCCTTTACATTATTAAATATTTTGAATAGTCAATATCGCCGTATCAAATAAAAGAAGTATATGTTGTACAAGTCAAAACTCAAAAAGTAATAGGTACTGAAGATCATATTCCAATTTCCATCGATCTATGCAACAATTATATCTTTGATTTTCTCGTTTATAAATGATTACCTGTAATTATTTTTTAAATGATTTAATATTATAAAAAATATTACACTATCTATGTTAAAAAAATTTAATGGTATCTCAAAAAGAAATGTTCATCATTGGTTTGAGAAGTGAAATATTATTTTTTACAACTACATATTATTTAATTTTATATTTAATAGAGCCACACTAACGATTAGCTAGTCGTGGAAGCATGTAACTATGTATAGAGTATTTTGGTAAACTCAAAATTATATAGATCTTAAACTCCCTTTCTATTTTCTCCTCTTCCTAAGCTAAGTTTTCTCTTGAAATCCGTTGTTTCTATTCCTTGTTTATCCGATAAGAACTTGTTGAATCCTGCATTTCACTTTTACTTATGAAATATCATTAATATAGTGTTTTTGAGACACCTCAAACTACGAACATTTTCAAGAATTATCAATGTTGTTTTAATCTGTTATAGAAGACAAATTATCTTATTCTCTATAGGTTATTGATCTCGGTTTCTTATGAACAATTACATGTAGTTATCATTCATTTTACCTTACAATTTTTACTCTATTCTAAAATCTAACTCTCTTTATTTATTTTTTTACTGCAGCGGTGGTGGGAAATGGATTCATAGCAAGGGGCATAACATTTGAAAACTTTGCCGGACCAAGCAAGCACCAAGCAGTGGCACTAAGGAGTGGCTCTGATCTTTCGGCATTTTACCAATGCAGCTTTGTTGCATATCAAGACACTCTCTACGTCCATTCCCTTCGACAATTCTATCGTGAATGCGACGTCTACGGGACAGTCGACTTCATTTTTGGTAATGTTCAATTATCTGACTATCTCGTCAAAAATGTTTTAAATACTATCTATGGAATAGTAGACTTTTTTTTGATAATATTGAATTATTTAACCATCTCAACTAAAAGTTTAGATAGTTAAAGAGATAACGAATTGTTAAATGGGTGTATTTAGATAAGCGTTTAAGTTGGTCAAACTTGCTTATAATTATTTTTTTGTTTATTTGCTTATAAGTCAAAATCAGTTAAAAATCATAAGTTGATAGTTATGCTTTTTCAGCTAATAAGTACTTTTGGTTTGTCCAACTTTTTGTCCAACTCAAAGGGACTCTTGTTGCTTAATTATATCTCTTCAACAGGTAATGCAGCTGTTGTTTTCCAGAACTGCAACTTATATGCTCGTAAACCAAACCCCAACCAGAAGAACATTTTCACAGCACAAGGAAGAGAGGATCCAAATCAAAACACTGGAATTTCAATCTTGAATTGCAAAGTGGCTGCTGCTTCAGACTTAGTTCCTGTACTATCATCCTTCAAAAATTATCTCGGACGTCCCTGGAAACAATATTCAAGAACTGTTTTTCTCCGATCAAATATTGGCAGTTTAATTGATCCTGCTGGTTGGTTAGAATGGGATGGTAATTTTGCATTGAATACACTTTATTATGGAGAGTACTTGAACAACGGACCAGGTTCAATTACTAGTGCTAGAGTAAAATGGCCTGGTTATAGAGTTATTAATAGCTCAGCTGAAGCAAGTCAATTCACTGTTGGGAATTTCATACAGGGAAGTCAATGGTTACCGGCTACCGGTTTCCCATTTTTCCTCAGTTTAACTTCCTCGTCTGATACATAGGCGGATCTAGGACGAGTTTTAAAGTCATATTGGCAAATAAAATTTAAGATTTGTAATTTTTATATATACATATCCGAAAATCCAAGATTAGAACGAAGGTGTGGACCACTGCCGTCAACCAGTGGATGTCACATATCCTGTAGACAACAATCGCGCAGTAGTCACCAGCTTGGTCCATTGCTTGTATCTCTTCATGTCTGATTTTTCTAAGCATCTTAAGGATGCTATTAGCTTGTTTTACTAATGAAAATATTAAGTTTCCTATGTAAGAAATTTGATGTCTGGTCTTCATTTCTTGAGGAATTAAGTTAATATTACTTGTATTATTATTATTATTATTATTATTATTATTATTATTATTATTATTATTATTATTCACGAGAATAAGGGTTCAAATACATTGCAATATAACAGAGGTTATTAATTAATTGATGCTAATCTGTGGTGTGTTATTTACTTGTAAATGTTGAAGATTCGGCGTTTGTTTAAATGACTTCAATATCTTTAAATTAAATATTTTGAATTGTTTTCATCTTTTTTTTACCTTGAATATATGATAATTATTCACCGAATTTATTTTGTCTTCTCAAGTTCTCATGAAGATTAAGGAGATCGTTTAATATTTCCTTATTTGCTTAATGTAACCTACTAATAAATTGTTTTTGCCACTAAATAAAAGATATATGTAACCGTGAGAAGACCAAAGCCATTTCAATTTTATAACTATCTGCGTGATGAATCTGACTTTCAAAGAGTGATAATGCCCAACTCTAGTACTAAAAATGATAAGCGGTTGTAGCACCACGGAAAATTTCTAAATACTTTAGCGTTATTAAGAAAGTTGATGTGCGCTAATTATACTATTTTGTGTGCAGACGAGGCTATTAATATGATGGCTATCAATTGGATATGATAATAAGTGTACGAGGTATATTATAAGTGATATGGGGTCTAAGGAGAGCCCTAAGTCTAAGTCAAGTTGGAAATTACATGATGGAATAAAGTTCCAAATGAGTACACACGAGATCAAACTTTGGACGAGTATATCTACATATATATATATATAAGAATTTATATGATGTAAAATCTATCAAATGAAAGATCATCGAGTCTAGTTTCTAACGCTTCAAACCGTTTGTCATTTGAACATTCCTACAAGAAGTTATGACCAAATTACTAAAGGCTAGCGGAGGAGCTTGCGGATGCGAAGCATCCGAGGCTGCGTCCGAAAGAGAGGCTGGCAGTGAAGTGCTGCCATAGCGTCCAGGTCCGCATCCGAGCTTCAAAGAGGAGTGAAGTGGGGATGCGAAGTATCCAGGGCCGCATCCGAAACCCAGAAATTTGGGCCTATAAATACAAGGTCGGGGGAGGGGAGTATTTTGTGTATTTGGGCTAGTTCTTGAAATGAAGGAGTGATTTTGAGCTCAAATTAAGTTCAATCAACCAAGGTAAGTTGTTAATGATATTTTGGGTTGATTATTACTCAATATAAATGAGTTCTAACATCATTCTTACATCCAAATACTAGATTTCTTCATCAAATCCTCAAGAACACAAAAATCACCAAAGTTGTGATTTTTCAAGATTGATCTACTAGAGGTCATTCCAATGCTTCAAACTCGTTTATTATGAGTAGTTAGAAGTATTTGAAGCATTTGTTATAAGTTTTAATGGTTGAAAGATTGGATTATAAAACTCTAGTTTATGGCATGAATAGTACTTTTGAGAAAATAAGAGAGAAGATGAATGGTAATCTTGACGATGAAATTTATGAATACAATGAACCTATGGAATTATTTATTAGCAAAAGATGGAAGTGATCAACTAAGTAATCACCCGAATTGTATATTTTGCAAGTGTTGACTATGGAAGATGATGAATAGTAACTTGGTGGCAATGGACAATTGATGTAGTATCATTAATGACTCCGAATGGGTATTAAAACATAAGAATGAAGTTGAATGGTCTAGCATGTAAAACTATTTGTCAATTTGAGTTGTTGGAGGCTTGTAGCCAACTTGTGAGCCATATATGGATGTTGATCAATATCTTATGTTATATTTTGATGTAATTAGGATATCTAATTGTAGAAATCGACTTGTTGGTGATGTTGAGCATTTTAATCAACATTGGAATGATGGAGGAGGATTGAAAGCTTGTGAATGTTAATAAAGCGAAAGCGAGGTAAGTTGATTAAAACTTACTCTTCTTGAGGGACTTTCTCTAAAAGCATGTTTCGAGTTAACACTTAAGTTGTTTGCAAATGTGCTTTCGTGCTTGTGGGGACAAACAAGTACGGATGTCTCCATGTACTAGAATATTATGTTGCATATGTTGTGTCATACCGTTTTATAAAATTTTATTCTCGTGCTTGTGGGGACAAACAAGTACGGATGTCTCCATGTACTAGAATATTATATTGCATATATAGTGTCATGCTATTTTATAAAATTTTATTTTAAATTTTGTTGGCAAAGTGACACTCAAGGTCAATATTATAAGTTTTTATCAAAACTTACGTATTGACAAGAGTATACATATTTGAGTGTTAAAGATAAGTTTTCATGAAAAATATTTCTTTTGGAAATTGACGAACAGAATAGCACTTGTGGTATCTTTTAAAGATTGATGTTAAATTGCTAAAGACTTTAGCATGTAAAAGGTTATTTATTTAAATTTTATTCAAATGATTTGGATTTACTATAAATGCTTTGATTTGATAAAAATAGATCATTCGAGACTAATATGCTATGAATCTATTTTTGAAGTATCAAATATTTTGGGAGTTACTTGTGTTCACCGCGATTAACTTCGAATATATCGTGTTCATTGTCATGAAACTACACGTGCCGGTGTGGGCGTAGATAACCACTTTGTGGTACAGACTACGGCAGAGTGCTCTCCCTCGAGAGAGTACTATTTTGTGCTATTATTAGCATGGCTGAGTTGATTCATAAGGCACTATGATGAGACGCCCTGAGCAAGTAGGGTATATGATACTTGCCGCTAGGTACATAACCTAGTTGACCTTCTTGTGTCGGTGATGGTATAGTACTCCCAGTGAAAGATAAGGATGATTTCCTTATGTTTAGGCCTAAGGAGCCGAAAGTGATTTCGATGATTTAAAGTAAATGGAATAATTTTGTACGATTTTATCCAAAATCTTGGATTGATGTAAATATTTTAAAAGTTTATATTGTGGGTTATATCTCACTTGGTTGTTATTTAAAATAACAAGGGTCGTGAATTGATAAAATTTCTCATCGCTTTATATCAAATATTGGTGCATTGTTTTTATAAAGTTTGTCCTAAGAACTTAAGTTAGAGAGAGTCTATGACACTTATTGAGTACCGCCGTGGTGTACTCAGCCCTGCTTACTTTACATGTTTTAGGATGATATATGATACGTGGCATGTGGTCAGGCCAGGATGACTCTCTTTTCGAGGTATTATGAAGCACCACTTTTATTTCGTGGTAGCTATCATGTTCTCCCTTATTTTATTTTGTTAGAACTACTCCAATCGTTGGTTCTATTCTTTGGTATATAGGCTCCATAGATAGTTGTGAAAGGTTGTAGTAACGGGGTTGCAAACGACATATATGAAAGTATATTTATTTTACTTAGTCTCATTATTATTTTCATGAAAGACATCATGTGTGATTTTGAATTGGAAAATATGTTATCATTTAACTTGAAAATGTATATTATTTTCAAGGAGTTTCCGCAGTTAAATTAATTTTCATGCATATGATTTGGGTGCATCACATGATTTGGTTCACTCGAGTCGGGTAGTGTGCCGGGTACTGGTCACGTGAATTTTGGGTCGTGACAAACTTGATATCAGAGCACTAGGTTCTAAGTCGAGTTCTAGGAAGTCTATAGAGCCGTGTCAAGTAGAGTCCCTCTTATCGGTGTGTTTCCGGCCACCCTTATATCGGGGAGGCTACAATGACATCTAGGGAGTTTCATTTTTTTCATACTTTATATCGTGCGTTTGTTCCTGAAGTGAGAGTACGGATTCTCGATCGTATTGATTTCCTGTTGAGGAAGATATTGAAGTGACAAGAATGAAGCTCAATGTTCAAGTTATAATACGAGATGTTTGAGCTAATGGCGAGAAAGTGTCAGATTTGTTCAAAATAGAAGGATAAGTTGAGAATAGATTGGGACTGATATAGTCAACACGTATGACTTTGGTGAATAAGAATTATCAGTCGAATACTGAGAAATCATGGAGGAAAATAAGGTGAGGATGTAAGCTAGTATTGTCAGGATGGTGTCCTGACTTATAAAGAATTTTACTAAAGGATGTGAATAAGGGCACCTATATTAGACCCTTGATTTCAATTCAAGATTGTTGGTCAAGTTGTTGGAGCGACTGTTTACTATGGTAATCACCATTAACCAGTTTAGCAAAGGTACCAAAAAAAAAAAAGAATATTGTAAATGAAGATATTGCACCTTAAATTATCATGACAAGATATAAAGAGGTGATATGGATCTAATTGATAAGTGAATGTGAATCAGTCAAGTTTTTGGTAAACATAGTATGACTCATAAGAAGTTTGGCATAGTTAAGACAATATCAATAATGACCAAAGACACATTCCCAAAAGAAAAAGGGAAATAATAAGACTTTCTTGATCATTCGAAAAGAGAATGTTACACGATAAGGGACATAAACCTTAATTATACTAGACATCGGGTTTCCTCTGAGCATGATGGGTTATCGTCATGATTGTGTCATACATAATATAAGTGACACATAAGAAATAAAGTGCCACGTGTAAGTACGAGTTGAGGATAGACGAAGCATGCCATATGTAAAAGATGGGCATGACAACCTTGAGTTCCTCCAGATGATGAATGTGATACAAATAAAAGTCAATCTCTAATTATGCATACCAAGATATGCGAGGATAAAGTATGTGAACTTAAATAGGTAAGCGTGAAAATATTAAGGCATGAGATGCGCAAAAGGCATAATCTTGGAGGTTATAAGAAACAATATAGGTTGTTAGAGAAGAAAAAGAAAATGACGTGGAATGATAATCTTGAGTTTTTCTAGTTGAGATATGTCTTATTTTATTCTGTTGAAATGATGATTTTTTTTTTGTTGAGAATTTCCAAGAATGATCTCAAAGCAACTCTATATGTGCCCGATATTGAAAGAGCAGTTAACTTGTGAGTGAACGGATCCTTATGATTCAAGAAGAATAAATATAGAAATGGCTCATGGGCTAAGTTAAAGTTGTTGGAAAGTTACACATATAAGGTGTACGACGTAAGGCTCAAAACTATGATTGAAAACGGTTATGGTACGGATTTGGAGATTGAAAAGTTACAAGAATTCTAAGACAACATGATAATGTGTCATAAATCCCGACATGAATGTGTATGGACGAGGTCAACAATTGTCACGACCCAAACTAACCTCTGTCGTGATGGCGCCTATTGTGGAGCTAGGCAAGCCGGCTCATTTCCAAAACAAACCGATATTTTTATTTCAAATATAATTTCAAGGTTATTTAACATAAAACCTCCATTTAAAGAGTTCAAATTAAAGAGAAACAGAAGTGCGGAAAAGAAAAGCCCGACATCGGGGTGTCACTAGTCATGAGCATCTTCTACAATCTGTCTAACAATATCAAGGCTAACTCAGCCTGAAAAATAGCTAAATACAACTAGAGGAAGATAAGAGGGAGAAGAGCAGGGGCTGCGATCGCCAAACAGCTACCTTGCCATCTCCAAAAAAATCTGCAACCAGAACACTCAATAACCACTACCGTGTCCAACTACACCTGAATCTGCACACAAGGTGCAGGGAGTAACATGAGTACGCCAACTCAGTAAGTAACAACAATAAATAAAGACTGAGCAGTAGTGAGGAGCAATAAAGCATATAACGTTCATATCAGAAAATCTCAGTAAAATACCACATGCTCTTAAAAATCAGGATTTGATTCAAACATCTCGTTTAAACCCAGTTCCAGTAAAAAAATCATTTAAAGACATTTTTTCCAACAGTTTTTCAAACAAAGGCTCAATGCAAAGGTGAGAAAAAATGATGAAATCATAAACAACCTCTCGGGGAAAACATCACTCATATACAGCCCCTCGGGCAAACCTCACAGTCACTCGTGCCACTCGGGCATACCTCACAATCACTCTTGCCACTCGGGCATACCTCACAATCGCTCATGCCTCCCAGTCACTCGGCACTCGGCACTCGCACTCAGTAGGTACCTGCGCTCACTGGGGATATGTACAGACTCCGGAGGGGCTCCTTCAGCCCAAGCGCTATAATCTGCACGGACAACTCACGTGCTATAATAATAAAGTATGCTGCAGGCGGGCAGCCCCGATCCACACTCATCCTCACAAATCAGGACCTCGGCCTCACTCAGTCACAAATATGCTGCATGGGGGCAGCCCCGATCCACATTCATCCTCACAAATCAGGCCCTCGGCCTCACTCAGTCATAAACCTCTCAAGCCACTCGGGCATTTCAGTAAAACAAGGCATTCGACCCAAAATATTTATATGCATCAAAATAGAGTCATACAACTGAGTTATGCGGTAAACAAGTATAAACATGACTGAGTATAGATTTTCAATCAAAAACAGTGAGAGGATGGTAAGAAACAGCCCCTAAGGGTCCAATCAGCTTTGGCGCAAGGCCCAAACATGGCATTCAGCCCAATTTACAGAAATTCTTTCTAAAACATATA
Organism: Nicotiana tomentosiformis; assembly: GCF_000390325.3. NCBI lineage: Eukaryota > Viridiplantae > Streptophyta > Magnoliopsida > Solanales > Solanaceae > Nicotiana > Nicotiana tomentosiformis. The sequence goes on along the minus strand of NC_090813.1, from coordinate 191,635,079 downwards.
AGTATCATATGGTTTCAATAAAGTATGCAAATTTATAGTTTCTACGGGAAGGACCAAGTCACAAAACCCCAACAATGCACGCCCACACGCCCGTCACCTAGCATGTGCGTCACTTCAAAATAGTAGAATGATACAAAATCCGGGGTTTCATACCCTCAGTACTAGAATTACAATCGTTACTTACCTCAAACCGGTCAAATCTCTATCCCGCAATGATCTTGCTTCTGGACTCGGCCTCCAAATGCTCCTAATCTATTCACAATCAGTACAATACCATCAATACGCGCTAATGGAATGAATTCCACAAGAAAAACTATAAAATTAGACCAAAACCCGAAATTGGTTCAAATATCGCCTGTGGGGCCCACATCTCGGAACCCGACAAAAGTTACAAAATCTGAAAGCCCATTCAAACACGAGTCTACCCATACCAATTTTACCAAAATCCGACCTCAACTCGACCCTCAAATCTACAAATCTTATTTCCAAATTTCTAAGTTCCAATCACCGATTTACACCTCAAAATCGTGTAATCTAGTCGGATTATTCGATGATAATTCAATATTATGGAGTAGAAATGATTACAAGAGACTTACCTTAAGTTTTCCTTAAAAATATATCAAAAATCGCCTCTCCTCAAGCTCTAATTTGTCAAAAATGGCAAATGGACGAAGTCCCCGTTTTTATAATTCTGCCCAGACAACCTCGGTTCTGCCTCGATCTTGGCCTTCGATCGAGGTCCTCAATCCTGGTCCTCGATCCTGGTTCTCAATCCTAGGCCTTCAATCATGCCTTCGACCGTGACCCTCGACCCTGGGCTCGATCATGGCTTCGATCGTGGCCCTCGACTCTGGGCTCAATCATGACTTCGATCTTGGCCCTCGACTCTGGGCTCGATCATGGCTTCGATCGTGGCCCTCGACCCTGGGCTCGATATAGGCTCGATTCTGAGAGATTTTTGGGCTCGAATCTGGCAGAAGAAATTTCTAACAGAAGGAAATTACAACAGCTGTTCTAGTTTAATTTTTGATCCGTTAAACCATCCGAAACTCACCCGAGGACCTCAGGACCTCAACCAAATATACCAACAAGTCCTAAAACATCATACGAACTTAGTCGAATCCTAAAATCACCTCAAACAACGCTAAAACCATGAATTACACCCCAATTCAAGCCTAATGTACTTTGAAATTTCTAATTTCTACAAACGACTCTGGAACCTATCAAATCACGTCCGATTGACCTCATAATTTGCACACAAGTCATAAATGACACAACAGAGGTATTTCAATTTTCAGAATCGGATTCCGACCCCGATATCAAAAAGTCAACCCCAGGTCAAACTTCTCAAAAATTAAACTTTCGGCATTTCAAGCCTAATTCCCCTACGGACCTCCAAATAATATTCCGGACGCACTCCTAAGTCCAAAATCACCTAACGGAGCTAACAGAACCATCAAAAATCCAATCCGAGGTCAAATGCTATAGAGTCAAATTTTGGTCAACTCTCCCAATTTAAAGCTTCAACAATGAAATTCCTTCTTCCAATTCGATTCCGAAATACCTGCGACCTGAAACCAACGATTCACACAAGTAAAAGTACGTCATACGGAGCTACTCATGCCTTTAAACAACCGAGCGAAGTGCAAATATTCAAAACGATCGGTCGGATCGTTACAACAATACTATGAAGAATGGAAAAATATGCAAGTATATAATTATCATATGAAATGTGTTGATATAAATGCGTGGTATTAGCTACGATCAAAAGAGTTCACATTGTGATGAATACATAAGGTAATAAGACCCTACATGCATGCCATCTTTATCATAAGTGTTAGCCTACTCAGTGGTATACCATCAAAATAAAGTTTCATGAAAGGACTTAAGAGCAAGAAATATAATTTCAGAGATATATACTACGGAATCTCATATATATATATATATATATATATATATATATATATATATATATATATATATATATATATATATATATATATGCGGTTTGAGAACATGATGGTGGCATAAAGATAGGATGTGAAATTCTAACATGTAGCATTGTGAAGATGGTATATGTTGTGAACAGTTATATGATGATATATGGATTTAGCCTAAGGGAGTCACATTTGTTCAACATATTTAAGCATGAGATGAGAGGCGTAAGGTAGCAGTACATGTTAGAATTGTATTAGAGCATGGACTGAAGGGTGAAATATTAGAAGAAATTTCAACGGTAGAGTGAAGATGAAAGAGTGAAGTGCTAACTATAAAGATGTCGTAAGGGCAAAAAATAATGGCCCTTAGCAATATATATTGCAACTAGTAGCGACGTGATACTTGGATACGAAAATGAACAAAGAATGTTCCTACGAGTATAACCAATATATCATATTGTCAGAATAATGAGCATATCGGTATAATGATGAATCAAAAGACAATGTACGATGAAAGATTGAAGCGGTAAAATAGCGATTTCTAATTGGGGGAGCCCGCTAGAAAGCTTTTGACAAAATAAAGGATGTAAAAGCAGGTGAGCATGTAAATGGTCCGAGAAAGTTTATCTGAATTTTCAGTTAACTCTTTGAGTGGTAGGTAAGAGTTTCAAATTTCATTTGCTCCTAAGTAGGGGAGCGTCTGAGTAAGCAGATGTCACCTTTAAATTGATGGTTAAAAAGAAGAAGAAGAAGAAGAAGAAGAAGAAGAAGAAGAAGAAGAAGAAGAAGAAGAAGAAGAAGAAAGGTTATAGTTACTAAAAATGAGATGAATGAGGTATTATCAGTAACCTTTATGATCCGAAGGGTACAATTTTTATGAAGTGCTTGTACGACAATTACAAACTCATTACGAGCAATAGTTATGATGTTCTGCATCAGGGATGTTGACAATTATGTCTGATAGTCAAGGATTTAATAGGCAGCTTGAATGTATTCCTATAACTTGGGGACATGTGCGATTTAAATTAAATTCAAGTATTGTGGAGAACGAGGGAGTACTTTGAATTATACGTGGAATTGTATGGAATAAGAGAGTCCTTTTAATATGTGCACACCTTGCATGTAATAAAATAGAAAGGGGTAATGCAATGCTTATTCTTAAATGAGAAGAGTCTTCTATACAAAAATAAAGCATGTCAGTAAAAACGAACGAGTTCAAAGAAGAGCACTAATATTAAAAGGGTGCAAGTACCATCGTGGTAACGATGACTCTTGACTGTTGAAAGTTTATGGGCTACGGTAGCATGTCTATGGTACGTATGAAAATAAATGCAATCCCAAATTTCTGGTAGAAAAATATCACAAGATACTCAATGGTGTCAAGGAATTGGTAAAAGTTAAGAAATAAAACTAGAACACAGATGTCCGCAAGTAGGTGGCAAACTAGTGTCATGAACTCAAATGAAGTGAGTTGAATTATTTTTAGAGAAAACTTGTTGGTAACAATAGTTATCAAGTTATGGATCTAACATGAGCTCTAAAGGTATGAGCGAAAGTGGGGGTATGAAATTATCATATGATGGATAAATATGAGACAAATATCTTATTAATCTTTGGAAGGAATAAAAGAATATTCCAAAATAGTTTTAATGATTAGTGAATATTAAAAGTCTTAAGTGAGAAAACTTTTCCTAGAAACAAGACTCAAAAAGTGCAACATACTAATTTGAAAGTATTAGTTATAAGAAAATTTCGAGACTATGAGTCAGAATGGATAAGTTTACAGGTACCAAATGGGCAATAAAATTTTACTCTCACCAAGCATGAGTCATAGCTTCGAGGAAGCTAAGAATTTAGGCAGCATGGAAATGTGCCATTCTACATTATGAAATTTTTAAAAGTTCCAATCATAAAGAGATTTTAGTTTACTTGAAGATACTTTTCAGGTACAAGTTGACGTCTTCAAGATGAAGGACTACAAATATGTTCAGTAATGATATGGGTACTATGTCGAGTGAATATTATTAATATTCAGCAGTATGCATATATGTAAATACTCAAAGTGCAAAAGTATATATTTGATGCACTTATAGTATATGTAAGGTCGTGTGGGGCCTAAAGAGTTCATCATGTTCTATAATTCTAGTTGTTGAGCGATATTATTATTGGTGCCCTTGTGGGGGCTTGTTCTGGATAGGTTAAAGTTTTTGGATAGTCCTAGTTATAGGGGAAGCTCTACTAAAATTATTAAAAATTTGTAAAGATAGTCAAATTTTGAGGGCCATAAGTAAGTTGAGATTTTGGAAAGGAAGTATAAGACCCATGTAGTCATAAGTGCATATGCATGACGGTTAAAGGTAAACGGATAGTAACTCTATTCTTAGAAGTGACTTGTAAAATATTCGAGGACGAATGTCCTTAAGTGGGATAGAATGTAGAACCCCGAAAAATTTTGAAATACTTAAGCGCTATTAAGAAAGTTGATGTGCGCTAATTATACTATTTTGTGTGCAGACGAGGCTATTAATATGATGGATATCAATTAAATATGATAATAAGCGTACGAGGTATATTATAAGTGATATGGGGTCTAATGAGAGCCCTAAGTCTAAGTCAAGTTGGAAATTACATGATGGACTAAAGTTCCAATTGAGTACACACAAGACCAAACTTTGAAAGAGTATATCTACATACATATATATATATATATATATATATATATATATATATACACACACACACACACACACATATATATATATATATATATATATATATATATATAAGGAGTTATGTGATGTAAAACCTATAAAATGAAAGATCATCGAGTCTAGTTTCTAACACTTCAAACCGTTTGTCATTTGGACATTCATACAAGAGTTATGACCAAATTACCAAAGGCTGGCAAAGGAGCTTGCAGATGCGAAGCATCCAAGGCCGCGTCCGAAAGAGAGGCTGGCAGTGAAGTTGTCATGTCCCAAAACCGAGGAGCGCGACCGGCGCTCAACCGAGTAAACCTGACCGAGCAAGCCTGTTAGATTTTATTCTACCCAAACTCATCCATGAATAGAGATAATACATATTATCATTAATTAGACGAAAATGTGTTCATGTCTACAGTACCAATTCATTTCCAATTGTTTCATCATTTTTAAAGTCTCAAATGGACAAGTAATACATCCACAACATAACATAGTTTGTCTTTCCCCAGCACCAATACAGAACCCACACTATGTCTACGGAGCCTCTATAGATAAGGAAGAGTACAATGATAATGCCGGCAACAAGGCCCCGACTATACCTCAAATAGAATACACAAAGTACAAAAGATTTATGACCCCGGAATGAAGTAGGGCTCACCAAGTCAGCTAGGAAGAAGGTGCAATGCTATCACTGATCAATATCTCCTGCTGTGGAACCACCTGCATCCATTTAAAGATGCAGCGCCCCCTGCAAAAGGGACGTTAGTACCGTCGAATAGCACTAGTATGTATAATTAAATACCCTCTCAATAGAATGACAAATAATACAAATAAGATTATTATAATATCAATTAAAGACTTAATCAACATCAAACCTCAATTTAGGATCAAAATAATGTTCAAATTAATTTCCATATCTCACATTGGGAGATTTTTAGTATCGATATACCATTCTCCACAATACTATTATTCACAATACCATTATTCACAAAACCAGTACCACCGTACTCTCAGCACGGAGTCCGATCACGACCCGATCAGCTAGGCCATCTTATTAGAGGCATCAACCATAATTTCTCTCAATATCAATACCACCGTCTTTAACACGGTGTCCGATCACGACCCGATCGGCTAGGCTATCCATTAGGGACATCAACCACAATTACCATTTCAATTATAATTTCCAGCACAATCACCACCATGTGTGCGGCATGGTGTCCGATCACGACCCGATCGGCTAGGCCGTCTTATTTGAGACATCAAATTTTTTATATCAATCATCGCATTTCATAATACTTTCACATCTTTTCATTTCATTGGCACTAGTGGCCATAATTATAAGATCATTCTTGGCACGTTCGCCATATTAAGTATTTCATGCTCACATTATCAATTTCAAATATCATCCTCATCATCAACAACAAACACAATTCAAATCAAAGTGTGTAGTACACATGTGAGCAATTTAGAGTCTAATGCACATAGAGATATTTCACAAAATTTGGCATAATAGCCTTCATTTGAACTTGACTTAAAGTCGAAACATTATTAATGCACAGCCCATATTTTAACACATCCTCAATTGGTAACATAACATGAATAGGGAATTTGTGATGCTTTTTGAACATATATCGTTCAACCCAATCTTACTCGGAATAGCCAATTTCATAATGAATCACTCGGGACTTACATAATTTACATAAATATCGTGAGATTCAATTCTAAGAGAAGAGTTTAGCCAACATACCTCACTTGAGCTTCCTTACACTCTAAAACGTTCCGAAATTCTTAGCAACTTTAATCTATTTTTGAAATATAACAAATTGAATCAAAATTAGGAAGATGATCATGGTTCTAGCTCACTTGAGCATTTTATCAAACACTAGGTGTGCATAAGGTTTCAATGTCCTTTTTATGAAGGACTTCATCATCCCACAACCCAATCTTTACCATTTTTATCTCAACAATCTTCCTACACCCTTTGATAACACATGCATGTAAGATAAACAACTCTCATGCCCAGAAATTTATCTTGCTAGTTACCCATTTTCAGAAAATTTTAAAATTAGTGTTTAGGGTGTAGAATCTTACCTCTAGGATGAAGACCTAGTAAGCTTCCCTTCTTAATATTCCAAAACTTGAGCAAGAATTGAAGAAAAATTATGGAAGAACACCTTCTCACTCTAGGGCACTCTCTCTCACTCTAAAATACCAGATTATGTCTCAAAAATGGCCCAAAGAGTGTATTTAACGAAATAGGGTCGGGTTTTAAAAACCCAAAAATGGAGCTTCGGAACAAGGTATGTGATCGCATATGCGATCGCATAACCGATATGTGGACCGCATATCGGTCGCATATTTGATTACAAAATAGCCAAAAGAACGGCCTGTGTATGCGGTCACTATGCAATCCGCATAACTGTTATGCGGTCGCATAATGCACCGCATAATAGTTATGCGGTCGCATAGTCGACCGCATAGTTTCTTCCAACTGACCCAATCAACTGCCTCACTCTGCGGCCATTATGCGGTCCGCAGAGTGGTTCTGCGGTCGCATAATGGACCGCAGAAATGCCCTTTTTCCGCCGAAAATTTTCCTTTACTTTTCGGTGCATTGTTCAACCCAAAAAGTCCGAGCAATTTCTACAATCCTCAAACACGTAAGCCTAGTCCGGCACCATGAAATATTATTTTCTTTGCAAACTTTATCGAGCTTTACACTTAAGTACTTCAAAAAATTTAGGGGTGTTACATTCTCCCCCGCTTAGGATCATTCATCCTCGAATGTGTCACGACCCAAAACTAACCCCCTGTCGTGATGGCGCCTATCGTGGAACTAGACAAGCCGACTCATTTCCAAAACAAACCGATATTTCAATTTAAAGATAATTTCAAGGTTATTTGACATAAAACCTCCATTTAAAAGAGTTCGAATCAAAGAAAAATAGAAGTGCGGAAAAGAAAAGCCCGTCATTGGGGTGTCACTAGTCATGAGCATATACTACAATCTATCTAACAATATCAAGGCTAACTCAGCCCGAAAAATAGCTAAATACAACTAGAGGAAGATAAGAGGGAGAAGAACAGGGGCTGCGATCGCCAAACAGCTACCTTGCTATCTCCAAAAAAATTTACAACCAGAACACTCAGTAACCGCTACCGTGTCCAGCTATACCTGAATCTGCACACAAGGTGCAGGGAGTAACGTGAGTATGCCAACTCAGTAAGTAACAACAAAAAATAAAGACTGAGCAGTAGTGACGAGCAATAAAGCATATAACGTTCATATCAGGAAATCTCAGTAAAATACCACATGCTTTTAAAATCAGAATTTGAATCAAACATCTCGTTTAAACCCAGTTCCAATAAAAATCATTTAAAGATATTTTTCCAACAGTTTTTCAAACGAAGGCTCAATGCAAAGGTGAGCAAAAATAATAAAATCATAAACAGCCCCTCGGGCAAAACATCACTCATATACAGCCCCTCGGGCAAACCTCACAGTCACTCGTGCCACTCGGGCATACCTAACAATCACTCTTGCCACTAGGGCATACCTCACAATCACTCTTGCCACTCGGGCATACCTCACAATCCCTCTTGCCTCCCAGTCACTCAGCACTAGGCACTCGGCACTCGCACTCAGTAGGTATCTGCGCTCACTGGGGGTGTGTACAGACTCCGGAGGGGCTCCTTCAGCCCAAGTGCTATAATCTTCACGGACAACTCACGTGCGATAATAATAAAGTATGCTGCAGGCGGGCAACCCCGATCCACACTCATCCTCACCAATCAGGCCCTCGACCTCACTCAGTCATAAGTATGTTGCAGGCGGGCAGCCCCGATCCACACTCATCCTCACCAATCAGGCCCTTGGCCTCACTCAGTCATAAATATCTCAAGCCACTCGGGCATTTCAGAAAAACAGGGCATTCGGCCTAAAACATTTATATGCATCAAAATAGAGTCATAAAAACTGAGTTATGCGGTAAACAAGTATAAACATGACTGAGTATAGATTTTCAATTGAAAACAATGAGAGGATGGTAAGAAACAGCCCCTAAGGGTCCAAACAGCATTGGCGCAAGGCCCAAACATGGCATTCAACCCAATTTACAGAAATTCTTTCTAAAATATATATGTATCAAAATGGTTTCAACAAAGTATGATACTTTACAGTTGCTATGGGACGGACCAAGTCGCAAATACCCAACAGTGCACGCTCACACGCCCGTCACCTAGCATGTGCATCACTTCAAAATAGTAGAATGATACGAAATCTGGGGTTTCATACCCTCAGGACTAGATTTACAATCGTTACTTACCTCAAACCGGTCAAATCTCTACCCCGCAATGCTCTTGCCTCTAGACTCTGCCTCCAAATGCTCCAAATCTATTCACAATCAGTATAATACCATCAATATACGCTAATGGAATGAATTCCACTAGAAAAGCTTCAAAATTAGACCAAAACCCGAAATTGGCTCAAATATTGCATGTTGGGCCCACATCTCGGAACCCGACAAAAGTTACAAAATTCGAAAGCCCATTCAACCACGAGTCTACCCATACCAATTTTACCAAAATCCGACCTCAACTCGACCCTCAAATCTACAAATCTTATTTCCAAATTTCTAAGTTCCAATCTCCGATTTACACCTCAAAATCATGTAATCTAGTCGGATTATTCGATGATAATTCAATATTATGGAGTAGAAATGATCACAAGGGACTTACCTCAAGTTTTCCTTGAAAATATATCAAAAATCGCCTCTCTTCAAGCTCCAATTTGTCAAAAATGGTAAATGGGACGAAGTCCCTATTTTTATAATTCTGCCCAGACATCCTCGGTTTTGCCTCGATCTTGGCCCTGGATTATGTCTTTGACCCGGCCTACGACCGTGACCCTCGACCATGGGCTCGATCATGCGTTCGATCGTGGCCCTCGACTCCGGGCTCGATCATGGCTTCGATCATGGCCCTCGACCCTGAGCTCGATCTGGGCTTCGATCGTGGCCCTCGACCCTGAGCTCGATCTGGGCTCACATCTGGGCTCAATTTCTGGGCAGAAGTAATTTCTAACAGAAGTAATTTCCAGCAGCTGTTCTAGTTTAATTTTTGATCTGTTAACCATCCGAAACTCACCCGAGGCCCTCGGAACCTTAACCAAATATACCAACAAGTCCTAAAACATCATACGAACTTAGTCGAATCCTCAAATCACCTCAAACAACGCTAAAACCATGGATTACACCCCAATTCAAGCCTAATGAACTTTGAAATTTTTAATTTCTACAAACAACTCTGGAACCGATCAAATCTCGTCCGATTGACCTCAAATTTTGCACACAAGTCCTAAATGACATAACAGAGGTATTTCAAATTATCAGAATTAGATTCCGACCCCGATATCAAAAAGTCAACCCCTCGGTCTAACTTCTCAAAAATAAAACTTTCGGCATTTCAAGCCTAATTCCTCTACGGACTTCCAAATAATATTCCGGACATGATCCCAAGCCCAAAATCACCATACAGAGCTACTGGAATCATCAAAATTCAAATCCGAGGTCGTTTACACATAGGTCCATATCCGGTCCACTTTTATAACTTAAAATTTTCAATTATGAGACTAAGTATCTCATTTCACTCCGAGTTTCTTCCGGACTCGAACAAACTAACCCGATATAATATAATATAGCTGAATAACACAAAAATAAGTAGGAATGGGGGAAAACAGGGTTATAACTCTCGAAACGACCGGCCGGGTCGTTGCATCCTCCCCCTCTTAACATCCGTTCGTGCTCGAACGGGTCTAGAAACATACCTGGAGTCTCGAATAGGCATGGATATCTGCTCCGCATCTCCCGCTCGATCTCCCAAGTGGCCTCTTTCACAGGCTGACCTCTCCATTGCACCTTCACTGAAGCTATATCCTTTGACCTTAACCTTCGAACCTGCCGATCTATAATAGCCACCGGCTCCACATCATAAGTCATATCACCCTCCAACTAAACCGTGCTGAAATCCAAAACATAGGACGGATCTCCAATATACTTCCGGAGCATGAAAACATGAAACACTGGATGCACACTTGACAAGCTGGGTGGCAAGGCAAGCTTATAAGCCACCTCCCCTATTCTCTGAAGCACCTCAAAAGACCCAATGAACCGGGGGCTCAACTTGCCCCTCTTACCAAACCTCATAACACCCTTCATGGGTGATACCTTCAGCAAAACCTTCTCCCCAACCATAAAAGATACATCACGGACCTTCCTATCCACGTAGCTCTTCTGCCTAGACTGCGCCGTGCGAAGCCGCTCCTGAATCAATTTCACCTTATCTAATGCGTCCTGAACCAAGTCTGCACCTAAGAGCCTAGACTCACCCGGCTCAAACCATCCAACCGGAGATCTACATCTCCTCCCATACAAAGCCTCTTATGGAACCATCTGAATGCTCGACTGATAACTGTTGTTATATGCAAACTCCGCGAGTGGCAGAAACTGGTCCCATAAACCCCCAAAGTCAATGACACAAGCATGCAACATGTCCTCCAATATCTGAATAGTGTGCTCGGACTGCCCATCCGTCTGAGGGTGAAAAGTTGTGCTTAACTCAACCTGAGTACATGTAAATTTCAGCCAACCGCTCTGAAGAGCAAGTAGTACCAAATGGAATGAAGTGCGCAGACTTGGTCAGTCGATCCACAATAACCCAAATAGCGTCGAACTTCCTCGAAGTCCGTGGGAGCCCAACTACAAAGTCCATAGTGATCCGCTCCTACTTCCACTCTGGGATCTCTAACCTCTGAAGCAAGCCACCCGGTCTCTGATGCTCATACTTAACCTCCTGACAGTTTAGACACCGAGCCACAAACCCAACGATATCCTTCTTCATCCGCCTCCACCAATAGTGCTGCCTCAAATCCTGGTACATCTTCGCGGCACCCGGATGGATGGAATACCGCGAGCTATGGGCCTCTTCAAGAATCAACTCTCGAAGCCCATCTACATTAGGCACACATATCCAGCCCTGCATTCTCAGCACGTCGTCATCACCAATAGTCACATCCCTAGCATCACCTCTCCGAACCGTGTCCTAAAGAACGAGCAAGTGAGGGTCATCATACTGACGCTCCCTGATACGGTCATAAAGAAAAGACCTGGAGACCACAAAAGCCAATACCCGACTAGGCTCCGAAATATCCAATCTGACAAGCTCGCCTGCCAAGGTCTGAACATATAATGCCAAAGGTCTCTCTGCTGCTGGAAGATATGCTAAACTCCCCAAACTCTCTGCCCGGCGACTCAAAGCATCGGCCACCACATTGGCCTTCCCCGGATGGTACAAGATAGTGATATCATAGTCCTTAAGAAGCTCCAACCATCTCCGCTGACGCAAATTAAGATCCTTCTGCTTTAACACATACTGCAGACTCCGGTGATCAGTATAGATCTCACAATGAACCCCATACAAATAATGATGCCAAATCTTCAAGGCGTGAACAATTGCTGCTAACTCAAGATCATGGATAGGATAGTTCTTCTCATGGGTCTTCAACTGGCGCGAGGCATAGGCAATCACCCTACCCTCCTGCATCAAAACACAACCAATGCCTATCTTCGAGGCATCACAATACACGGTGTAAGAACCTGAAGCTGATGGCAAAACTAACACTGGAGCTGTGGTCAAAGCAGTTTTGAGCTTCCGAAAGCTCCCCCCACATTCATCCAACCACCTGAATGGAGCACCCTTTTGGGTCAATTTGGTCAAGGGAGATACAATAGATGAAAATCCCTCCACAAAGCGACGGTAGTAGCCCGCCAAACCAAGAAAGCTCCTAATCTCCGTGGCTGAGGACGGTCTGGGCCAACTCTGCACCGGCTCTATCTTCTTCGGATCCACCTGAATACCCTCACTGGACACCACATATCCCAAGAATGCTACTGAACTAAGCCAAAACTCACACTTGGAGAACTTTGCATAAAGCTTCTCATCCCTCAATCGCTATAATAAAATCCTCAAATGCTGAGCGTGCTCCTCCTGGCTACAAGAGTACACTAGGATGTCATCAATGAATACAACAACGAATGAGTTCAAATAGGGCTGGAATACACTGTTCATCAAATGCATGAACGCTGCTGGGGCATTGGTCAGCCCAAAAGACATCACCAAGAACTCATAATGGCCATATCGGGTCCTGAAAGCTGTCTTGAAAATGTTTGAATCCCGAATCTTTAGCTGGTGATAACCGGACCTCAAATCAATCTTGGAGAACACCCTCTCTTCCTGAAGCTGGTCGAATAAATCATCAATGCGAGGCAAAGGATACTTGTTCTTGACTGTGACCTTATTTAACTGCCTGTAATCAATACACATTCTCATGGAACCATCCTTCTTTTTCACAAATAGAACCGGTGCACCCCAAGGTGACACACTAGGCTGAATAAACCCCTTATCGAGGAGTTCCTGAACCTGTTCTTTCAATTCCTTCAACTCCGCTGGTGCCATACGATACGGTGGAATAGAAATGGGCTGAGTGCCCGGCACCAAATCAATACCAAAGTCAATATCCCTGTCAGGCGGCATGCCCAGTAGGTCTACAGGAAACACATCCAGAAAATCACGTACCACCAGAACAGAATAAATGATAGGAGTCTCTGCACTAACATCCCTCACAAAAGCCAAATAAGATAGGCAAACCTTCTCAACCCTGCGATGAGCCTTCAAATATGAAATCACCCTACTTGGTACATAATCTACAGAACCGCTCCACTCAACCCTCGGAATTCCTGGCATAGCCAACGTCACTGTCTTAGCGTGACAATCTAGAACAGCATGACATGGAGATAACCAATCCATACCCAATATCACATCAAAGTCAACCATACTGAGAAATAATAGATCTACTCAGGTCTCCAGACCCCCAATAGTCACCACACATGACCGATATATGCGGTCCACAATAATAGTATCACCCACAGGAGTAGATATATATACAGATGAAACTAAGGACTCACGGGGCATATCCAGAAAATGGGCGAAATACGAGGAAACATATGAATATGTGGAACCAGGGTCAAATAATACTGAGGCATCTATGTGGAAAACTAAGACAATACTTAAAATCACAGTATCTGAAGCAATAGCATCTGGTCTGGCAGGGAGAGCATAGAAACGGGCCTGACCACCCCCTGATCTGCCTCCCTCTCTAGGGTGACCCCTAGCTGACTAACCTCCACCCCGAGCTGACTAGGCGGATGGTGAGGTAGTTGGTGCTGTAGTCGGAGGCTGACTCCTCTGGTGAGATAGACCTCCATGACGACAAGGGCACTACCTCCACATATGCCCAAGCTCCCCACACTCAAAATAACTCCCTAGTGCTGGCGGCGGAAACTGAAGGGAACCCCTAGTACCGGGATGACTGGTAGAAGAACCTAGAATGGAAGAGCCCTGAACAGGTGGAGCACAGGACAAACTCTGAACTGGAAGGGCACAAAGTGATGAGTGGCTCTGATGAGAACTGTGAGAACCATGGCCAGATGATGTACCCCAATGAAATGGCCGAGCTGACTGAGCCTATCTGAAATGACGACCTCTACCGTGCTAGAACTGACCCCCAAAAGGAGCACTGCTGAATCCACCCTGACCACGAGGCCTCTTGGCCTCCCGCTCAACCTCTCCTGACCGCGAACCATCTCAATCTGCTGAGCAATGTCGACAACCTCATCAAAGGTGGCACCCAAAACCCGCTCCCTGGTCATGAGCAACTGTAGCTGATAAGTGAGGCTATCAATAAACCTCATGATCCTCTCTCTGTCTGTGGGAACCAACCAGATAGCATGACGGGCCAACTCGTAGAATCGCATCTCATACTGTGTCATAGACATATCACCCTGGCGAAGCCGCTCAAACTGTCTACGCAACTCCTCTCTACGGGATCGAGGCACGAACTTCTCCAAAAAGACCACGGAGAACTGCTGCCAAGTAAGGGGTGTTGCGCCAATAGGCCTATGCCTCTCGTAAGTCTCCCACCATCTGAGTGTAGCCCCAGAAAACTAAAAGGTAGTGAATGAGACGCCACAAGTCTCCAAAATACCAGCAGTACAGAGTATCCTCTAACACATGTCCAAAAAGTCTTGAGCATCCTCTCTCTCTGTGCCACTGAAAGGTGGTGGCTGAAGTCTCCCAAACCTCTCCAACCTATGTTGATCATCCTCAGGCATAGAAAAAACCACATAATCCTGAGCAACAGCAACCGGCTGGGCTGGTGGTGCCTCTAGTGTCTGAAGTCCCCGAATAACCTACTCGGGTGTGCAAGCGACGGGAGTCTGAGTGCCTCCCCTGGCCTGAGAAGTGGTTGCGGCCGTCGAAATAGAGACCACCTGAGCAAGGCCAGTACACGTTGTCAGAATCTGAGTTAGGGCCTCCTGAAGGCCTGGAATCACAATAGGCACAGGTGGTGCCTGAGCTGGTGCATGAACAAATGGAATTTGGTCATGATCTGGGACAACCGGTGGATCTGTAGGTACAGCCCCAACTGTTGTATGGGCTGCACCTCTGCCCCTACCACGGCCTCTACCGCGTCATTGGCCACTCGTGGCCCTGGCTGGTGGTACTGGTAGCTGGCCCTCCTGACCGGTAGCACGAGTCCTCACCATCTCTGAGAGAATGAAACAACAGATGTTTAGTTACTAAAATCAACAGATTCGCACGACAAGAATTTAAGAATGTGGAGTTTCCTAAAGGTTCTGCAGCCTCCTGAAGATAAGTACAGATGTCTCCGTACCGATCCGCAAGACTCTACTAAACCTGCTCATGACTCGTGAGACCTATGTAACCTAGGCTCTGATACTAATCTGTCACGACCCAAAACTAACCCCCTGTCGTGATGGCGCCTATCGTGGAACTAGACAAGCCGACTCATTTCCAAAACAAACCGATATTTCAATTTAAAGATAATTTCAAGGTTATTTGACATAAAACCTCCATTTAAAAGAGTTCGAATCAAAGAAAAATAGAAGTGCGGAAAAGAAAAGCCCGTCATTGGGGTGTCACTAGTCATGAGCATATACTACAATCTATCTAACAATATCAAGGCTAACTCAGCCCGAAAAATAGCTAAATACAACTAGAGGAAGATAAGAGGGAGAAGAACAGGGGCTGCGATCGCCAAACAGCTACCTTGCTATCTCCAAGAAAATTTACAACCAGAACACTCAGTAACCGCTACCGTGTCCAGCTATACCTGAATCTGCACACAAGGTGCAGGGAGTAACGTGAGTATGCCAACTCAGTAAGTAACAACAAAAAATAAAGACTGAGCAGTAGTGACGAGCAATAAAGCATATAACGTTCATATCAGGAAATCTCAGTAAAATACCACATGCTTTTAAAATCAGAATTTGAATCAAACATCTCGTTTAAACCCAGTTCCAATAAAAATCATTTAAAGATATTTTTCCAACAGTTTTTCAAACGAAGGCTCAATGCAAAGGTGAGCAAAAATAATGAAATCATAAACAGCCCCTCGGGCAAAACATCACTCATATACAGCCCCTCGGGCAAACCTCACAGTCACTCGTGCCACTCGGGCATACCTAACAATCACTCTTGCCACTAGGGCATACCTCACAATCACTCTTGCCACTCGGGCATACCTCACAATCCCTCTTGCCTCCCAGTCACTCAGCACTAGGCACTCGACACTCGCACTCAGTAGGTATCTGCGCTCACTGGGGGTGTGTACAGACTCCGGAGGGGCTCCTTCAGCCCAAGTGCTATAATCTTCACGGACAACTCACGTGTGATAATAATAAAGTATGCTGCAGGCGGGCAACCCCGATCCACACTCATCCTCACCAATCAGGCCCTCGACCTCACTCAGTCATAAGTATGCTGCAGGCGGGCAGCCCCGATCCACACTCATCCTCACCAATCAGGCCCTTGGCCTCACTCAGTCATAAATATCTCAAGCCACTCGGGCATTTCAGAAAAACAGGGCATTCGGCCTAAAACATTTATATGCATCAAAATAGAGTCATAAAAACTGAGTTATGCGGTAAACAAGTATAAACATGACTGAGTATAGATTTTCAATTGAAAACAATGAGAGGATGGTAAGAAACAGCCCCTAAGGGTCCAAACAGCATTGGCGCAAGGCCCAAACATGGCATTCAACCCAATTTACAGAAATTCTTTCTAAAATATATATGTATCAAAATGGTTTCAACAAAGTATGATACTTTACAGTTGCTATGGGACGGACCAAGTCGCAAATACCCAACAGTGCACGCTCACACGCCCGTCACCTAACATGTGCATCACTTCAAAATAGTAGAATGATACGAAATCTGGGGTTTCATACCCTCAGGACTAGATTTACAATCGTTACTTACCTCAAACTGGTCAAATCTCTACCCCGCAATGCTCTTGCCTCTAGACTCTGCCTCCAAATGCTCCAAATCTATTCACAATCAGTATAATACCATCAATATACGCTAATGGAATGAATTCCACTAGAAAAGCTTCAAAATTAGACCAAAACCCAAAATTGGCTCAAATATTGCCTGTTGGGCCCACATCTCGGAACCCGACAAAAGTTACAAAATTCGAAAGCCCATTCAACCACGAGTCTACCCATACCAATTTTACCAAAATCCGACCTCAACTCGACCCTCAAATCTACAAATCTTATTTCCAAATTTCTAAGTTCCAATCTCCGATTTACACCTCAAAATCATGTAATCTAGTCGGATTATTCGATGATAATTCAATATTATGGAGTAGAAATGATCACAAGGGACTTACCTCAAGTTTTCCTTGAAAATATATCAAAAATCGCCTCTCTTCAAGCTCCAATTTGTCAAAAATGGCAAATGGGACGAAGTCCCTATTTTTATAATTCTGCCCAGACATCCTCGGTTTTGCCTCGATCTTGGCCCTGGATTATGTCTTTGACCCGGCCTACGACCGTGACCCTCGACCATGGGCTCGATCATGCGTTCGATCGTGGCCCTCGACTCCGGGCTCGATCATGGCTTCGATCATGGCCCTCGACCCTGAGCTCGATCTGGGCTTCGATCGTGGCCCTCGACCCTGAGCTCGATCTGGGCTCACATCTGGGCTCGATTTCTGGGCAGAAGTAATTTCTAACAAAAGTAATTTCCAGCAGCTGTTCTAGTTTAATTTTTGATCTGTTAACCATCCGAAACTCACCCGAGGCCCTCGGAACCTTAACCAAATATACCAACAAGTCCTAAAACATCATACGAACTTAGTCGAATCCTCAAATCACCTCAAACAACGCTAAAACCATGGATTACACCTCAATTCAAGCCTAATGAACTTTGAAATTTTTAATTTCTACAAACAACTCTGGAACCGATCAAATCTCGTCCGATTGACCTCAAATTTTGCACACAAGTCCTAAATGACATAACAGAGGTATTTCAAATTATCAGAATCAGATTCTGACCCCGATATAAAAAAGTCAACCCCCCGGTCTAACTTCTCAAAAATAAAACTTTCGGCATTTCAAGCCTAATTCCTCTACGGACTTCCAAATAATATTCCGGACATGATCCCAAGCCCAAAATCACCATACAGAGCTATTGGAATCATCAAAATTCAAATCCGAGGTCGTTTACACATAGGTCCATATCCGGTCCACTTTTATAACTTAAAATTTTCAATTATGAGACTAAGTATCTCATTTCACTCCGAGTTTCTTACGGACTCGAACAAACTAACCCGATATAATATAATATAGCTGAATAACACAAAAATAAGTAGGAATGGGGAAAACAGGGTTATAACTCTCGAAACGACCGGCCGGGTCGTTGCATCCTCCCCCTCTTAACATCCGTTCGTGCTCGAACGGGTCTAGAAACATACCTGGAGTCTCGAATAGGCATGGATATCTGCTCCGCATCTCCTGCTCGATCTCCCAAGTGGCCTCTTTCACAGGCTGACCTCTCCATTGCACCTTCACTGAAGCTATATCCTTTGACCTTAACCTTCGAACCTGCCGATCTATAATAGCCACCGGCTCCACATCATAAGTCATATCACCCTCCAACTAAACCGTGCTGAAATCCAAAACATAGGACGGATCTCCAATATACTTCCGGAGCATGAAAACATGAAACACTGGATGCACACTTGACAAGCTGGGTGGCAAGGCAAGCTTATAAGCCACCTCCCCTATTCTCTGAAGCACCTCAAAAGACCCAATGAACCGGGGGCTCAACTTGCCCCTCTTACCAAACCTCATAGCACCCTTCATGGGTGATACCTTTAGCAAAACCTTCTCCCCAACCATAAAAGATACATCACGGACCTTCCTATCCACGTAGCTCTTCTGCCTAGACTGCGCCGTGCGAAGCCGCTCCTGAATCAATTTCACCTTATCTAATGCGTCCTGAACCAAGTCTGCACCTAAGAGCCTAGACTCACCCGGCTCAAACCATCCAACCGGAGATCTACATCTCCTCCCATACAAAGCCTCTTATGGAACCATCTGAATGCTCGACTGATAACTGTTGTTATATGCAAACTCCGCGAGTGGCAGAAACTGGTCCCATAAACCCCCAAAGTCAATGACACAAGCATGCAACATGTCCTCCAATATCTGAATAGTGCGCTCGGACTGCCCATCCGTCTGAGGGTGAAAAGTTGTGCTTAACTCAACCTGAGTACATGTAAATTTCAGCCAACCGCTCTAAAGAGCAAGTAGTACCAAATGGAATGAAGTGCGCGGACTTGGTCAGTCGATCCACAATAACCCAAATAGCGTCGAACTTCCTCGAAGTCCGTGGGAGCCCAACTACAAAGTCCATAGTGATCCGCTCCCACTTCCACTCTGGGATCTCTAACCTCTGAAGCAAGCCACCCGGTCTCTGATGCTCATACTTAACCTCCTGACAGTTTAGACACCGAGCCACAAACCCAACGATATCCTTCTTCATCCGCCTCCACCAATAGTGCTGCCTCAAATCCTGGTACATCTTCGCGGCACCCGGATGGATGGAATACCGCGAGCTATGGGCCTCTTCAAGAATCAACTCTCGAAGCCCATCTACATTAGGCACACATATCCAGCCCTGCATTCTCAGCACGTCGTCATCACCAATAGTCACATCCCTAGCATCACCTCTCCGAACCGTGTCCTAAAGAACGAGCAAGTGAGGGTCATCATACTGACGCTCCCTGATACGGTCATAAAGAAAAGACCTGGAGACCACAAAAGCCAATACCCGACTAGGCTCCGAAATATCCAATCTGACAAGCTCGCCTGCCAAGGTCTGAACATATAATGCCAAAGGTCTCTCTGCTGCTGGAAGATATGCTAAACTCCCCAAACTCTCTGCCCGGCGACTCAAAGCATCGGCCACCACATTGGCCTTCCCCGGATGGTACAAGATAGTGATATCATAGTCCTTAAGAAGCTCCAACCATCTCCGCTGACGCAAATTAAGATCCTTCTGCTTTAACACATACTGCAGACTCCGGTGATCAGTATAGATCTCACAATGAACCCCATACAAATAATGATGCCAAATCTTCAAGGCGTGAACAATTGCTGCTAACTCAAGATCATGGATAGGATAGTTCTTCTCATGGGTCTTCAACTGGCGCGAGGCATAGGCAATCACCCTACCCTCCTGCATCAAAACACAACCAATGCCTATCTTCGAGGCATCACAATACACGGTGTAAGAACCTGAAGCTGATGGCAAAACTAACACTGGAGCTGTGGTCAAAGCAGTTTTGAGCTTCTGAAAGCTCCCCCCACATTCATCCAACCACCTGAATGGAGCACCCTTTTGGGTCAATTTGGTCAAGGGAGATACAATAGATGAAAATCCCTCCACAAAGCGACGGTAGTAACCCGCCAAACCAAGAAAGCTCCTAATCTCCGTGGCTGAGGACGGTCTGGGCCAACTCTGCACCGGCTCTATCTTCTTCGGATCCACCTGAATACCCTCACTGGACACCACATATCCCAAGAATGCTACTGAACTAAGCCAAAACTCACACTTGGAGAACTTTGCATAAAGCTTCTCATCCCTCAATCGCTATAATAAAATCCTCAAATGCTGAGCGTGCTCCTCCTGGCTACAAGAGTACACTAGGATGTCATCAATGAATACAACAACGAATGAGTTCAAATAGGGCTGGAATACACTGTTCATCAAATGCATGAACGCTGCTGGGGCATTGGTCAGCCCAAAAGACATCACCAAGAACTCATAATGGCCATATCGGGTCCTGAAAGCTATCTTGAAAATGTTTGAATCCCGAATCTTTAGCTGGTGATAACCGGACCTCAAATCAATCTTGGAGAACACCCTCTCTTCCTGAAGCTGGTCGAATAAATCATCAATGCGAGGCAAAGGATACTTGTTCTTGACTGTGACCTTATTTAACTGCCTGTAATCAATACACATTCTCATGGAACCATCCTTCTTTTTCACAAATAGAACCGGTGCACCCCAAGGTGACACACTAGGCTGAATAAACCCCTTATCGAGGAGTTCCTGAACCTGTTCTTTCAATTCCTTCAACTCCGCCGGTGCCATACGATACGGTGGAATAGAAATGGGCTGAGTGCCCGGCACCAAATCAATACCAAAGTCAATATCCCTGTCAGGCGGCATGCCCAGTAGGTCTACAGGAAACACATCCAGAAAATCACGTACCACCAGAACAGAATAAATGATAGGAGTCTCTGCACTAACATCCCTCACAAAAGCCAAATAAGATAGGCAAACCTTCTCAACCCTGCGATGAACCTTCAAATATGAAATCACCCTACTTGGTACATAATCTACAGAACCGCTCCACTCAACCCTCGAAATTCCTGGCATAGCCAACATCACTGTCTTAGCGTGACAATCTAGAACAGCATGACATGGAGATAACCAATCCATACCCAATATCACATCAAAGTCAACCATACTGAGAAATAATAGATCTACTCAGGTCTCCAGACCCCCAATAGTCACCACACATGACCGATATATGCGGTCCACAATAATAGTATCACCCACAGGAGTAGATATATATACAGATGAAACTAAGGACACACGGGGCATATCCAGAAAATGGGGGAAATACGAGGAAACATATGAATATGTGGAACCAGGGTCAAATAATACTGAGGCATCTATGTGGAAAACTAAGACAATACTTAAAATCACAGTATCTGAAGCAATAGCATCTGGTCTGGCAGGGAGAGCATAGAAACGGGCCTGACCACCCCCTGATCTGCCTCCCCCTCTAGGGTGACCCCTAGCTGACTAACCTCCACCCCGAGCTGACTAGGCGGATGGTGAGGTAGTTGGTGCTGTAGTCGGAGGCTGACTCCTCTGGTGAGATAGACCTCCATGACGACAAGGGCACTACCTCCACATATGCCCAAGCTCCCCACACTCAAAATAACTCCCTAGTGCTGGCGGCAGAAACTGAAGGGAACCCCTAGCACCGGGATGACTGGTAGAAGAACCTAGAATGGAAGAGCCCTGAACAGGTGGAGCACAGGACAAACTCTGAACTGGAAGGGCACAAAGTGATGAGTGGCTCTGATGAGAACTGTGAGAACCATGGCCAGATGATGTACCCCAATGAAATGGCCGAGCTGACTGAGCCTATCTGAAATGACGACCTCTACCGTGCTAGAACTGACCCCCAAAAGGAGCACTGCTGAATCCACCCTGACCACGAGGCCTCTTGGCCTCCCGCTCAACCTCTCCTGACCGCGAACCATCTCAATCTGCTGAGCAATGTCGACAACCTCATCAAAGGTGGCACCCAAAACCCGCTCCCTGGTCATGAGCAACTGTAGCTGATAAGTGAGGCTATCAATAAACCTCATGATCCTCTCTCTGTCTGTGGGAACCAACCAGATAGCATGACGGGCCAACTCGTAGAATCGCATCTCATACTGTGTCATAGACATATCACCCTGGCGAAGCCGCTCAAACTGTCTACGTAACTCCTCTCTACGGGATCGAGGCACGAACTTCTCCAAAAAGACCACGGAGAACTGCTGCCAAGTAAGGGGTGTTGCGCCAATAGGCCTATGCCTCTCGTAAGTCTCCCACCATCTGAGTGTAGCCCCAGAAAACTAAAAGGTAGTGAATGAGACGCCACAAGTCTCCAAAATACCAGCAGTACAGAGTATCCTCTGACACATGTCCAAAAAGTCTTGAGCATCCTCTCTCTCTGTGCCACTGAAAGGTGGTGGCTGAAGTCTCCCAAACCTCTCCAACCTATGTTGATCATCCTCAGGCATAGAAAAAACCACATAATCCTGAGCAACAGCAACCGGCTGGGCTGGTGGTGCCTCTAGTGTCTGAAGTCCCCGAATAACCTACTCGGGTGTGCAAGCGACGGGAGTCTGAGTGCCTCCCCTGGCCTGAGAAGTGGTTGCGGCCGTCGAAATAGAGACCACCTGAGCAAGGCCAGTACACGTTGTCAGAATCTGAGTTAGGGCCTCCTGAAGGCCTGGAATCACAATAGGCACAGGTGGTGCCTGAGCTGGTGCATCAACAAATGGAATTTGGTCCTGATCTGGGACAACCGGTGGATCTGTAGGTACAGCCCCAACTGTTGTACGGGCTGCACCTCTGCCCCTACCACGGCCTCTACCGCGTCATTGGCCACTCGTGGCCCTGGCTGGTGGTACTGGTAGCTGGCCCTCCTGACCGGTAGCACGAGTCCTCACCATCTCTGAGAGAATGAAACAACAGATGTTTAGTTACTAAAATCAACAGATTCGCACGACAAGAATTTAAGAATGTGGAGTTTCCTAAAGGTTCTGCAGCCTCCTGAAGATAAGTACAGATGTCTCCGTACCGATCCGCAAGACTCTACTAAACCCGCTCATGACTCGTGAGACCTATGTAACCTAGGCTCTGATACCAATCTGTCACGACTCAATACTAACCCCTGTCGTGATGGCGCCTATCGTGGAACTAGGCAAGCCGACTCATTTCCAAAACAAACCAATATTTTCATTTTAAAGATAATTTCAAGGTTATTTGACATAAAACTTCCATTTAAAAGAGTTTAAATCAAAGAAAAATAGAAGTGCGGAAAAGAAAAGCCCGACATGGGGGTGTCACTAGTCATGAGCATATACTATAATCTGTCTAACAATATCAAGACTAACTCAGCGTGAAAAATAGCTAAATACAACTAGAGGAAGATAATAGGGAGAAGAGCAGGGGCTACGATCGCCAAACAGCTACCTTGCTATCTCCAAGAAAATCTGCAACCTGAACACTCAGTAACCGCTACCGTGTCCAGCTATACCTGAATCTGCACACAAGGTCCAGGGAGTAACGTGAGTACGCCAACTCAGTAAGTAACAACAATAAATAAAGACTGAGCAGTAGTGACGAGCAAAAAAGCATATAACGTCCATATCAGGAAATCTCAGTAAAATACCACATGCTTTTAAAATCAGGATTTGAATCAAACATCTCGTTTAAACCCAGTTCCAGTAAAAATCATTTAAAGATATTTTTCCATCAGTTTTTCAAACGAAGGCTCAATGCAAAGGTGAGCAAAAATGATGAAATCATAAACAGCCCCTCGGGCAAAACATCACTCATATACAGCCACTCGGGCATACCTCACAATCACTCTTGCCACTCGGTCATACCTCACAATCCCTCTTGCCTCCCAGTCACTCAGCACTAGGCACTCGGCACTCGCACTCAGTAGGTATCTGCGCTTACTGGGGGGTGTGTACAGACTCCGGAGGGGCTCCTTCAGCCCAAGCACTATAATCAACACGGATAACTCATGTGCAATAATAATAAAGAATGTTGCAGGCGGGCAACCCCGATCCACACTCATCCTCACCAATCAGGCCCTCGGCCTCACTCAGTCATAAGTATGTTGCAGGCGGGTAGACCCGATCCACACTCATCCTCACCAATCAGGCCTTTGGCCTCACTCAGTCATAAATATCTCAAGCCACTCGGGCATTTTAGTAAAACAGGGCATTCGGCCCAAAACATTTATATGCATCAAAATAGAGTCATAAAAACTGAGTTATGCGGTAGACAAGTATAAACATGACTGAGTATAGATTTTCAATCGAAAACAATGAGAGGATGGTAAGAAACAGCCCCTAAGGGTCCAAACAGCATTGGCGCAAGGCCCAAACATGGCATTCAACAAATTCTTTCTAAAACACATAAGTATCAAATGGTTTCAACAAAGTATGAAACTTTACAGTTGCTACGTGACGGACCAATTGGCAAATCCCCAACAGTGCACGCTCACACGCCCGTCACCTAGCATGTGCATCACTTCAAAATAGTAGAATGATACGAAATCCGGGGTTTCATACCCTTAGGACTAGATTTACAATCGTTACTTACCTCAAACCGGTCAAATCTCTACCCCGCAATGCTCTTGCCTCTGGACTCTACCTACAAATGCTCCAAATCTATTCACAATCAGTATAATACCATTAATATACGTTAATGGAATGAATTCCACAAGAAAAGCTTCAAAATTAGACCAAAACCCGAAATTGGCTCAAAAATCGCCTGTTGGGCCCACGTCTCGGAATCCGACAAAAGTTATAAAATTCGAAAGCCCATTCAAGCACGATTCTACCCATACCAATTTTACCAAAATCCGACCTCAACTCCACCCTCAAATCTACAAATCTTATTTCCAAATTTCTAAGTTCCAATCTCCGATTTACACCTCAAAATCATGTAATCTAGTCGGATTATTCGATGATAATTCAATATTATGGAGTAGAAATGAACACAAGGGACTTACCTCAAGTTTTCCTTGAAAATATATCAAAAATCGCCTCTCTTCAAGCTCCAATTTGTCAAAAATGGCAAATGGGACGAAGTCCCTATTTTTATAATTCTGCCCAGACATCCTCGGTTCTGCCTCGATCTTGGCCCTCGATTATGTCTTCGACCCGGCCTACGACCCTGACCCTCGACCGTGGGCTCGATCATGCCTTCGATCGTGGCCCTCGACTCCGAGCTCGATCATGGCTTCGTTCGTGGCCCTCGAACCTGAGCTCGATCTGGGCTTCGATCGTGGCCCTCGACCCTGAGCTCGATCTGGGCTCACATTTGGGCTCGATTTCTGGGCAGAAGCAATTTCCAATATAAGGAAATTGCAGCAGCTGTTCTAGTTTAATTTTTGATCCGTTAACCATTCGAAACTCACCCGAGGCCCTCGGGACCTCAACCAAATATACCAACAAGTCCTAATATATCATACGAACTTAGTCGAATCCTCAAATCACCTCAAACAACGCTAAAACCATGGATTACACCCCAATTCAAGCCTAATGAACTTTAAAATTTTTAATTTCTACAAACAACTCCGGAACCGATCAAATCACGTCCGATTGACCTCAAATTTTGCACACAAGTCCTAAATGACATAACAGAGGTATTGCAAATTATCAAAATCAGATTCCGACCCCGATATCAAAAAGTCAACCCCCCCGGTCAAACTTCTCAAAAATAAAACTTTCGGCATTTCAAGCCTAATTCCTCTACGGACTTCCAAATATTATTCCGGACACGCTCCTTAGTCCCAAATCACCATACGGATCTATTGGAATCATCAAAATTCAAATCCGAGATCGTTTACACATAGGTACATATCCGGTCCACTTTTCTAACTTAAAATTTTTAATTATGAGACTAAGTGTCTCATTTCACTCTGAGTTCCTTCTGGACTTGAACCAACTAACCCGATATAACATAATATAGCTGAATAACACAAAAAGAAGTAGGAATGGGGAAAACGGGGTTATAACTCTCGAAACGACCGGCCGGGTCGTTACAGAATGAGGGTAAAAATCCGTCATTAGCATCTTATGCAACTCAGTTTGTTTCATACCACATTCGAGCAGCCCCAAATTTGACTAACTCCCAAAATCTCCAAAACACTTCGCTAGAGTTTTCCTTGTAACTAGGCCTATCCACCTGTCAGAGAGCCCCACAAACACATCCTAACAACATATACGTATTCCAGCGACATAACATAATACAAAACAACACCAAATGTGGTCTCATAAGCAATATATATCCAGAAAGGAATACCCTTAATGCCAATTGTTCACATGATATAAAATTCATAAAAAGTAAGTCTTATAATTTTTTTCCTATATCACAATTTTAAATACATGATCATTCAAACAAATAAGGATACTTTTTCATCATTTCTTCCTCGGCCTGCCAAGTAGCCTCTTCAACCTATTAGTTTTGCCACAACACTTTCACGGAGGTAATTTCTTTATTTCTCAATTTTCGGACTTGCCGATCAATAATAGAAACTGAAATCTCTTCGTAAGTCAATTTCTCATTTACCTCAATGGTCTCAACCGGAACAATGAGTGTCGGATCTCCAACTACTTTCTTCAACATAGACACATGAAACACCGGGTGTACTAATGACATCTCAAGTGGTAGATCAACCTTGTACGCCACCTCACCGAACCTCTGAATGATTTTGTACGGCCTGACATACCTCAGACTCAATTTCCCTTTCTTTCCAAATCGCATTAACCCTTTCGTGGGGGAAACTTTCAAGAATACCCAATCATCTTCTTTGAACTCCAAATCCCTATGACGAACGTCCGAATAGGATTTCTGACGACTTTGAGCAGTCTTCAACCGCTCCTTAATAATTTTAAATTTTTCCATGGCCTGATGCACGAGGTCTGGCCCTATCAACTCTGCTTCCCCAATTTCGAACCACCAAATGAGAGATCTACATCTCCTACCATATAAAGCCTCGAACGGTGCTATTTGAATGCTAGCGTGATAGCTATTGTTGTAAGAAATTTCTATGAGTGGTAAATGATCATCCTAACTACCTTTGAAGTCTAGAACACAAGCACGCAACATGTCCTCAAGCGTCTGAATAGTCCGCTCTGCCTGCCCGTCAGTCTGCGGGTGAAAGGCTATACTAAGATTCACCTGAGTATCCAAACCTTGCTGAAATTTCTTCCAAAAACTAGCAGTGAATTGTGCCCCCCGATCCGAAATGATGGAAACTGGGGTGCCATGCAACCTGACTATTTCTTTGATATGCAACTGAGCATACTGCTCCGCTGTGTCGGTAGACTTAACCGGCAAAAAGTGTGATGATTTCATGAGCCGATCCACAATTACCCAAATTGAGACAAACTTGCGCGAAGTGTGCAGTAATCCTACCACAAAGTCCATATTAATCATTTCCCACTTCCACATTGGAATTTCTATGTTTTGTGCCAACCCACCAGGCCTTTGGTGTTCGGCCTTCACTTGCTGACAATTCGAACATCTTGCCACAAAGTCCGCCACATTCCTCTTCATATCATTCCACCAATAGACTTCCTTAAGATCATGATACATTTTTGTA
Source organism: Nicotiana tomentosiformis (assembly GCF_000390325.3). NCBI lineage: Eukaryota > Viridiplantae > Streptophyta > Magnoliopsida > Solanales > Solanaceae > Nicotiana > Nicotiana tomentosiformis. Next base: position 191,607,031 of record NC_090813.1, on the reverse strand, counting down.
GAACCTGGATGCACGGAATACCTAGAAGTGTGGGCTTCAGTCATAATTCTTTCCCGGTGATCATCCACATTTGGAACACAGAGTCGCCCTTGGTACCTTAGTGTACCATCATTCATGCTAAGAGAAAAGGCCATGGTCTTATGTTTATGAATCCTCTCTTTTAATTTCACCAACAATGGATCGTTATATTACTTCTCTTTGACTTCCACAACAAGCGATGATTCAGCCCTATTTTGCACAATTACCCCTCCTTTACTAGAGTCCGCAAGACGAACTCCCAAACTAGCCAATCGGTGAACTTCTTTGGCCAATGGCCTTTGATATGCCTCCAAGTATGCTAAGCTACCCATAGATTTTTGGCTAAGAGCATCTTCCACAACATTAGCTTTCCCCGGATGGTATAAAATATCAATGTCATAATTCTTGAGTAATTCAAGCCATCTTCTCTGCCTCAGATTCAATTCCTTCTGTTTGAAAATATATTGAAGGCTCTTATGGTCTGTGAATATATCCACATGGACCCCATATAAATAATGATGCCAAATTTTTAATACAAATACCACTGTTGCAAGTTCTAAATCATGTGTTGGATAGTTCTTTTCATGATTCTTGAGTTGCCTAGAAGCGTACGCTATCAACTTCCCATGTTGCATTAATACACACCCAAGCCCGATTCTTAAAGCATCACAATATACCACAAATCCATCTATACCCTCTGGTAGGGTCAACACCGGTGCCATAGTCAATCTTGCTTTCAATTCCTAAAAACTCTTTTCACAAGCATCCGACCATTGGAACTTAATTGCCTTCTGCGTCAATTTAGCCAATGGAGAGGCAAAAGTAGAAAACCCCTCCACAAACTTTCTGTAATATCCAGCTAAGCCTAAGAAACTGTGAATCTCTATTGGAGTTGTAGGCCTCGGCCAATTCTTTACAGCTAAAATTTTCTGAGGATCAACCTTAATTCCCTCACTTGAAACTACATGACCCAAGAATATGACTGATTCAAGCCAAAATTCACACTTTAAAAACTTTGCATATAACTGGTACTGATGTAGGGTTTGCAGAACCACCCTGAGATGGTCAGCATGGTCCTCCTGACTTCGTGAATATACAAGAATATCGTCAATGAACACTATCACAAAGGAGTCAAGGAATGGCTTAAAAATGCGATTCATAAGATCCATGAAGGCTGCTGGAGCATTTGTTAGCCCAAAAGACATTACTAGAAATTCAAAATGCCCATACCGGGTTCTAAAAGTTATTTTCGGAATATCCCGCTCCCTAATCTTCAATTGGTGATACCCGAATCATAAATCGATTTTGGAGAAGTACCTGGCACCTTGCAATTGATCAAACAAGTCATTTATCCTTGGCAGTGGGTACTTATTTTTGACTGTTACCTTATTAAGCTGCCGATAGTCAATACACATTCTTAGTGACCCATCTTTCTTTCTTACAAAAAGGACCGGTGCGCCCCAAGGCGACACGCTTGGGCGGATAAAACCCTTTTCTAACAAATCTCTTAATTGTTCCTTTAGCTCCTTCAGTTCTGCCGGTGCTATTCTGTAGGGTGGAATAGATATAGGATGCGTGTCTGGCATCACATCAATCCCAAAATCAATCTCCCTGTCTGGTGGGATCCCAGGGAGTTCATCCGGAAAGACTCCCGGAAATTCATTCACAATAGGCACAGACTCAAGTGTAGGTGCCTCAGCATCGGTGTCCGTAACCGGACCAAATGGTAAATACATCCCTTGTTGATCATTTTCGTGGCCTTTAGGTAAGAAATAAACCTACTCTTCGGCACTACATCATCACCCTTCCACTCAATTACTAGATCATTTGGAAATTCGAACCTAATAATTCTAGTTCGGCAATCAAGCTTGGCAAAACAAGAATAAAGCCAATCCATCCCCCTTATCACATCAAAATTGACCATTCTCAATTCAATAAGATCGGCCACAGTGTCCCGACCACGCAACGTAACAACACAATCCCTATAAACCCGCGTGGCTAAAATAGACTCACCAACCGGAGTAGATACAGAGAACGGCTCATAAAGTTGTTCTGGTTCTATCCCAAATTCTATAGCAACATAAGGTGTGACATATGACAAAGTGGAACCGGGATCAATAAGAGCATTTACATCATGAAATTGGACGATTAATATACTTGTGACAACATCTGGAGAAGCCTCTGAATTCTGGCGACCCCTCATAGCATAGAAACTGTCGGATCCTCCCGAACTCTGTGCTCTACCCCTAGCTGCACCACGCCCTGCAGGTGTTGGAGTGCCTCGAGCTGGAGGAGGTGCTGCGGATGTAGTAGCTGCAGAACTGGCTGGCTGTGCCATGCCCGAACCCTGGCGGGACGAACGACAATCCCTCTAAATGTGACCCTTCAATCCGTATCCGTAGCATATGGGTAAGTCCATGTAGCATATTCCTAGGTGCATCTTTCCACACCTAGGGCATGGGGGCTTCCTCTGCTGCTGGAATCTACCATCATGACGACCCTACTAATTGGATCTCTTGTTGCCCTGACCGGGCCTAAAACGGATCTACTGCTGCTGGTGACTAGGCCCTGATGGCGGTGCACTAGCCGAAGACTGAGCAAAGGACTGTGATGGCCCTAACGACCCTCCTCTGAATGTTGACTTGCCACCACCAGAAGAACCACCAAAGTTGCCTATAGACCGGGCCTTATTACTACCCTCTCGCTCCATTCTGTTCCTTAATTTGCGGGTCTTTGTGGCTTGAGCGAATGCCACCATCTTTCCATAGTTCATATCAGAATTCAAGGTTGTTGTAGCGGCCTCATTAATTACCAAGGGACTAAGGCCCTGTACCAATTGGTGAACTATAGCCTCCATAGTGGGCAGCATGTAAATAGCATATTTAGACAGGTACGCAAATCTCAAATGGTAATCCCACACACTCAGTCTACCTTGCCTCAAGTTCTCAAACTCAGCAGCACGGGCTGCCTTAGTCTCGGCAGGCAAGAAATGATCAATGAGGACATCGGCAAACTCACTCTACCTCGCCGGAGGGCTCCCTTCTTCACGGGACTCCTCCCATAGTTCAAACCAAGAATATGCCACCTCTTTCAGGCGGTAGGAGGCCAATTCCACTGCCTCTGTTTCAGTAGCATGCATAACTCTGAGAGTCTTGTGCATCTCATCAATGAAATCCTGGGGATCTTCCTCTAGGTTAGTACCCGTGAACACTGGAGGATCCAACTGGAAAAACCTGTTCACCCTGGAACCAGTAGAATCCCCTAGCTGACTGGAAGAAGTGGGTGCAACATTTGACCTCTAGGTCTGGGAAACCACTATTTGAGCCAACATCTGTATGGCTCCCCTAAGATCAACATCAGAAACACCAGAATCGGAAGCTGGAACTAGAGATGGAACTGGTATATCAGTTGGAGGAACTGTTGCACCTTCAATAGGTGTAGGGACAGGTGCGGTCTGATCAATTGTAGTAGAGTCAGGCAGTGTAGTAACTGTGGGACTATTCTCACTCCTCGGGTGCTCATCCGCATCATCAATTATACGATCAACTATCACTCCTAGGGTGACATTGACTCTTTGGCCAGTTCTTGCCTTCTTCTTAGGTGCCATGTACTGAAAATTAGAGCAACTCAGGAGTTAAAGGAGGAACAATCTTACAACATGCTTTATCGCACGATCAAGAACATGAAAGAAGGGTATTATTCCTAAATGCCCATGTAGCATCCTGATTATAGATGTGGTCAACAACACACCGATAATAAGGACTCTACTAGACACAGCTCCGAGACATCCTAGGACACTTTAAAACCTTAGGCTTTGATACCAAGTTTGTCACACCCCAAAACCGAGGAGCATGACCGGCGCTCAACTGAATGAACCTGACCGAGCAAGCCTGTTAGATTTTATTCTACCCAAACTCATCCATGAATAGAGATAATACATATTATCAATAATTAGACAAAAATGTGCTCATTTCTATAATACCAATTCATTTCCAATTGTTTTATCATTTTTAAAGTCTCAAATGGACAAGTAATACATCCACAACATAACATAGTTTGTCTTTCCCCAGCACCAATACACAACCCACATTATGTCTACGGAGCCTCTATAGATAAGGAAGAGTACAATGATAATGTCGGCAACAAGGCCCCGGCTATACTTCAAACAGAATACACAAATTACAAAAGATTTATGACCCTGGAATGAAGTGGGGCTCACCAAGTCAGCTAGGAAGAAGGTGCACTGCTATCACTGATCAATATCTCCTGATGTGGAACCACCTGCATCCATTTAAAGATGCAGCGCCCCCGGCAAAAGGAACGTTAGTACCGTCGAATAGCACTAGTATGTATAATTAAACATAAACACCCTCTCAAAAGAATGACAAATAATACAAATAAGATTATCATAATATCAATGAAAGACTTAATCAACATCAAAACTCAATTTAGGATCGAAACAATGTTCAAATTAATTTCCATATCTCACATTGGGAGATTTTTAGTATCGATATACCATTGTCCACAATACTATTATTCACAATACCATTATTCACAAAACCAGTACCATCGTACTCTCAGTACGGAGTCCGATCACGACCTGATCGGCTAGGCCATCTCATTGGAGGCATCAACCATAATTTTTCTCAATATCAATACCACCGTCTTTAACACGGAGTCCGATCACGACCCGATCGGCTAGGCTATACATTAGGGACATCAACCACAATTACCATTTCAATTACAATTTCCAGCACAATCACCACTATGTGTGCGGCATGGTGTCCGATCACGACCCGATCGGCTAGGCCGTCTTATTTGAGACATCAACCTTTTTATATCAATCATCGCATTTCATAATATTTTCACATCTTTTCATTTCATTGACACTAGTGGCCATAATTATAAGATGATTCTTGGCACGTTGGTCATATTCAGTATTTCATGCTCACATTATCAATTTCAAATATCATCCTCATCATCAACAACAAACACAATTCAAATCAAAGTGTGTAGTACACATGTGAGCAATTTAGAGTCTAATGCACATAGAGATATTTCACAAAATTTGGCATAATAGCCTTCATTTGAACTTGACTTAAAGTCGAAACATTATTAATGCACAGCCCATATTTTAACACATCCTCAATTGGTAACATAACATGAATAGAGAAATTGTGATGCTTGTTGAACATATATCATTCAACCCAATCTTACTCGGAATAGCCAATTTCATAATGAATCACTCGAGGCTTACATAATTTATATGAATATCGTGAGATTCAATTCTAAGAGAAGAGTTTAGCCAACATACCTCACTTGAGCTTCCTTACACTCTAAAACGTTCCAAAATTCTTAGCAACTTCAATCTATTTTAGAAATATAACAAATTGAATCAAAATTAGGAAGATGATCATGGTTCTAGCTCACTTGAGCATTTTATCAAACACTAGGTGTGCATAAGGTTTCAATGTCCTTCTTATGAAGGACTTCATCATCCCACAACCCAATCTTTACCATTTTTAGCTCAACAATCTTCTTACACCCTTTGATAACACATGCATGTAAAATAAACAACTCTCATGCCCAGAAATTTATCTTTCTAGTTACCCATTTTCGGAAAATTTCAAAATTAGGGTTTAGGGTGTACAATCTTACCTCTAGGATGAAGACCTAGTAAGCTTCCCTTCTTAATCTTCCAAAACTTGAGCAAGAATTGAAGAAAAATTATGGAATAACACCTTCTCACTCTAGGGCACTCTCTCTCACTCTAAAATATCAGATTATGTCTCAAAAATGGCCCAAAGAGTGTATTTAACGAAATAGGGTCGGGTTTTAAAAACCCAAAAATGGAGCTTCGGAACAAGGTATGTGATCGCATATGCGATCGCATAACCGTTATGCGGACCGCATATCGGTCGCATATTTGGTTACAAAATAGCCAAAAGAACTGTCTGTGTATGCGGTCACTATGTGATCCGCATAACTGTTATGCGGTCGCATAATGCACTGCATAATAGTTATGCGGTCGCATAGTCGACCGCATAGTTTCTTCCAACTGACCCAATCAACTGCCTCACTCTGCGGCCATTATGCGATCCGCAGAGTGGTTCTGCGGTCGCATAATGGACCGCAGAAATGCCCTTTTCCGGCGAAACTTTTCCTTTACTTTCCGGTGCATTGTTCAACCTAAAACGTTCGAGCAATTTCTACAATCCTCAAACACGTAAGCCTAGTCCGGCACCATAAAACATTATTTACTTTGCAAACTTTACCGGGCTTTACACTTAAGTACTTCAAAAAATTTCTAGGTGTTACAGAAGTGATGCCAGAGCGTCCACGTCCGCATTCGAGCTTCAAAGAGGAGTGAAGTGGGGATGCGAAGCATCCAGGGCCGCATCTGAAACCCAGAAATCTGGGCCTATAAATACATGGTCGGGGGAGGGGAGTATTTTGTGTATTTGGGGGTTAGGGTTCTTGAAGTGAAGGGGTGAATTTGAGCTCAAATCAAGTCCAATCAACCAAGGTAAGTTATTAATGATGTTTTGGGTTGATTATTACTCAATATACATGAGTTCTATCATCATTATTACATCCAAATACTATATTTATTCATCAAATCCTCAAGAACACAAAAATCACCAAAGTTGTGATTTTTCAAGATTGATCTACTAAAGGTAATTCCAATGCTTCAAACTCGTTTATTATGAGTAGTTAGAAGTATTTGAAGCATTTTTTACAAGTTTAATGGTTGAAAGATTGGATTATAAAACTCTAGTTTATGGCATGAATAGTACTTTTGAGAAAATAAGAGAGAAGATGAATAATAATCTTGACGATGAAATTTATGAATACAATGAACCTATGGAATAATTTGTTAGCAAAATATGGAAGTGATCAACTAAGTAATCACCTGAATTATATATTTTGCAAGTGTTGATTATGAAAGACGATAAATAGTAACTTGGTGGCAATGGACAATTAATGCAGTATCATTAATGACTCCGAATGGGTATTAAAACATAAGAATGAAGTTGAATGGACTAGCATGTAAAACTATTTGGCGATTTGAGTTGTTGGAAGCTTGTAGCCAACTTGTGAGCCATATATGGATGTTGATCAATATCTTAGGTTATATTTTGATGTAATTAGGATATCTAATTATAGATATCGACTTGTTGGTGATGTTGAGCATTTTAATCAACATTCGAATGATGGAGTAGGATTGAAAGCTTGTGAATGTTAATAAAGTGAAAGTGAGGTAAGTTGATTAAAACTTACTCTTCTTGAGGGACTTTCTCTAAAAGCATGTTTCAAGTTAATACTTAAGTTATTTGCAAATGTGCTTTTGTGTTTGTGGGGACAAACAAGTACAGATGTCTCCATGTACTAGAATATTATGTTGCATATGTAGTGTCATGCTGTTTTATAAAATTTTATTTTAAATTTTGTTGGCAAAGTGACACTCAAGGTAAATGTTATAAGTTTTTATCAAAACTTACGTATTGACAAGTATATACATATTTGAGTGCTAAAGATAAGTTTTCATGGAAAGTATTTCTTTTGAAAATTGACGAATAGAATAGCACTTGTGGTATCTTTTAAAGATTGATGTTAAATTGCTAAAGGCTTTAGCATGTAAAAGGTTATTTATTTAAATTTTGTTCAAATGATTTGGATTTACTATAAATACTTTGATTTGATAAAAATAGATCATTTGAGGCTACTATGCTATGAATCTATTTTTGAAGTATCAAATGTTTTGGGAGTTACTTGTGTTCACCGAGATTGACTTCGCATATATCGTGTTTGTTGTCATGAAACTACACGTGCCAGTGTACGCGTAGATGACCACTTTGTGGTATAGACTATGCCAGAGTGCTCTCCCTCGAGAGAATACTATTTTGTGCTATTATTAGCATGGATGAGTCGATTCATACGGCACTACGATGAGACGACCTGAGTAAGTAGGGTATATGATACTTGCCGCTAGGTACATAACCTAGTTGACCTTCTTGTATCGGTGATGGTATAGTACTCCCAGTGAAAGGTAAGGATGATTTTCTTATATTTAGGCCTAAGGAGCCGAAAGTGATTTCGATGACTTGAAGCAAATGGAATGATTTTGTACGATTTTATCCAAAATCTTGGATTGATGTAAATATTTTAAAAGTTTATATTGTGGGTTATATCTCACTTGGTTGTTATTTAAAATAACAAGGGTCGTGAATTGATAAAATTTCTTATCGCTTTATAGCAAATATTGGTGCATTATTTTTATAAAGTTTGTCCTAAGAACATAAGTTAGAGAGAGTCTATGACACTTATTAAGTACCGTTGTGGTGTACTCAGCCCTTAGGGTCCCCCCCTCTAGAGCCCTGCTTACTTTACATGTTTCAGGATGATGTATGATACGCGGCATGTGGTCAGGCCAGGATGACTCTCTTTCCGAGGTATTATGAAGCACCACTTTTATTTCGTGGTGGCTATCATGTTCTTCCTTATTTTATTTTGTTGGAACTACTCCAACCGTTGGTTCTATTCTTTGGTATATAGGCTTCTTAGATAGTTGTGAAAGGTTGTAGTAACGGGGTTATAAACGAGATACATAAAAGTATATTTATTTTACTTAGTCTCATTGTTATTGTCATGAAAGACATCATGTGTGATTTTGAATTGGAAAATATTTTATCATTTAACTTAAAAATGTATATGATTTTCAAGGAGTTTCCGCAGTTAAATTAGTTTTCATGCATATGATTTGGGTGCATCACATGATTTGGTTCTCTCGGGTCGGGTAGTGTGCCGGGTGCCGGTCACGTAGATTTTGGGTCGTGACAGCGGTCTCTTCAAATATCTTCCGGTCTAAGGTTTAGCTAGAACTGTTCACTTTCACTAAAAAGACAAGTTCGAACAATTCCTAAGTTATAAATATTAAGATTCTTATGTCGAACTAATTAACTTACAAATTAAAATAGTAAATTAACAACTAAAGATACTAAGGGTTAGAGACAAGATTGGAAAAGCCTAGAGTTATGATTTTCTCAATTGTCATAATCCTTCCCGCTACGTCTCCTATAATTTCGCCTAAGTATTCTCTACTGATCATGAGCACTCGACTTATCGTAATTCTCTCTCGAGCAACTACAATAATGTACTAGTCATATTCTCTCGAATTACGCTAGCTCGCACTTTTTACCTCTCATTATTATCACGTCAAAGCTTCGTTATCTCTAATCCCCATTTAAACCTGTTGTATTGATCTCTCGTATACCTTGGGAGTGACATTGTTCGATAACAACCTAAATATCTACTCTTTTTCAAGCAATACATAATAAATAAGCACAATCAATTGCGAGCTCTTCAATTAACTAAAATAAGCACGTAGTTGAACAAGTAGGGATATTCAAAGACAAAATTATATTGAAATATAACGGGAGTTCATCCTCCAAAAAGTTCCATCAAAACTATAGATAATAAATTAGCTACTCATAATAGTATGTAAAATTAAAATACTAAAAATCATAACCAACAATGAAAAATAGGAAGAAGAAAGAAAAAACTTGTGGTTGAATCTTCCTCCTTGTTCCTAGCGTGTTCTTGCCTCCTTAGGTGTTATCTAACCCAAAAAGTAGTGTCTCCCCCCTCTCAAAAGAACGTTGTATGACGTATTTATATCAATTAGGTTTTGTATGGGGAGGTCTTGGCCTCTCCTAATTCGAAAAGGAAAAGTTGAGTCGCGTGCTGAGGGTTGGTACAACGCGCGACCCCTAGGTACACTCCCAGTTTTTTTACTTCTTTGTTTCTTTCGCATGTTGGGAGTTGGTTCCAAAGTGCCATATTTCACTTGTTTTGATTCACTTCCTAGGCCATTTTGCGCCTACCTTTCATGCAATGCACCAATTGTGGCACGCTCCCACTTTTGCCTCTCAACTTTGTTTTGCATCAAATCATCTGATTTTCGCTAACTTCTATCCAAACTCATTCCTACACACAATAAACATGTAATTAGCATATTTTGTATTTATAAATATGTGATCTCCCACAACTCATATAAGAAATAATATAAAAACATACTCAAAAATATGTATTTTTCATCATTTATCAAAGCGTATTGGAAAATTGTTGCACACTTCAGTAAACTGTGAAGGCAAGAAAAAGTTGTGGTCAAATTTACATATGGTAAAGCAATATTTGAAGCAAATCAGTAACACTACCTACAGGGGGATGACAGCAAAACTTAAATATATTAGAGAACAACTGAATAAAACACAAACATATATGAGAACTATTGGACATGATCCTGATCTGTTTGACAAAGAAAAGGATCTAAGGGATCAGTTAGAAAAATAGGGGAACCTTGAAGAAAGTATCTACAAATAGCAAACCAGGAACTAAGGGTTGAAGCTAGGTGAATCAAATACAGCTTTCTTCCATGCAAGCCTAAAGAATAGATGTGCACAAAACAAGATCACTAGATTGGTAAACCAATTCGGGGAAATGCTACATACATAAGAACAAATAGAAGCTGAAATCACAGGATTTTACAAAAGTCTACTGGGCTCAACAACTTCCTCCTTACCTTCCATTAACCCAATTGTGATGAAAGAAGAAGCTATTTTGCTAAGAGATCAGTAGATGATGCTGATAAGACCAATTACTATAGAAGAATTCTTTAAAGCCTTGTGTGGCATAGATGACTTAAAAGCACCAGGATGTGATGGGTTTAACTCTTATTTTTTCAAAAAGTTTTGGCATGTGGTTGGAGAAGAGATCATTGATACAATAATGCAATTTTTTGAGATGTACCTGCCTATCAACAATACCTCTATTACATTTATACCTAAAGTTAAATATCCTACATCCGTTAGAGAGTATAGGCCAATATCTTGTTGTACTATCATGTACAAGATTATCTCAAAACTCCTCACTAACAAACTGTAGGGGGAATGGATTATTTAGTGGATGGAAGCCATTCAACCTTTATACCCGGTAGATTGATTGTGGATAACATCATAATCAGTCATGAACTGATAAAAGGATATGGGAGAAAAGGAATATCACCTAGATGTATGATTAAGTTGGATATGCAGAAATCTTATGACTCATTAGAATAGAGTTTCCTTGGACAAGTGATGATCAGTATGAAATTCCCTATCAAATTCGTTAAATGGACTATGGCTTGTATAAGCACTGTGTCCTACTCCATACTAATAATAAATGGTAGTCCTACTGTTATGCCCTGCAATATTACGTCGATGTTACGTCCCGCAGTATTATATTACGATAATGTTACACCCTTTAGTATTGTACGTGAAATTGTCGTAAGATAATTGACCTCAGTTCAAGGACAAGATTATTTGGAGATTATAAGTATTATGATATTTCAAACAAGTGATAAGTAAATTCGTAAAGGTGAGAGGGTAAGCGTATCGAAGAAAATGAGTTTCGTCGAAGTTCGATAATTTGGGATAAAATATGGTCCGAACTATAATACCCGATATTAATGGACTAGTACCATACAAGGTACCACATGACCATGATAGTAAGGTGTACAAAGTGTGTTAAAAGTGAGTAGTATTTTAAGTAATTTGAGATAATTCCTAATTAAGTGAATAACTATTGGGTGGAAAATTTTCCCAATGTGGCAGCCACATACATAAGCCATTAAGTGACTCTTGAATAACTTTGCAAGGTGGAAATCTTTAAAGAAGTGATTGAAGAATAACTTCTCAAATTCAAGCTTTGGATTATTCACAAAGATATGGAATTCACAAAAAACCATAAAGACTGTCAACGTGATTGCTTCAGTAAGTATCTTACAAAGTGGTGATCAAATTCACAAAGTGATCATACGGAATTGCTACAAAAATTCATACTAGATTTCATAAGGTGATAGCAGCGGGATTTTGCGATTCTAAGGGAATACGGTATAATATTTCTCAAGAATATCATACGGATATTTCCCTAATTCGATCCGCCGTTACGTGTTCTTCGCAAAAGACGTGGGTTAGAGGGATTGTCAAGATAATCGGTTCAGGTAAGTTAAGTCTATCCCTTATTTCTTTTTGGCATGATTAATACGATACAAACGAAACGAGCAAAATACGCAACTTCCATAAATGACTCTATTCATAGAAATGCTAGAGATGTTTATATTCTTGATTCCCCATGTGTCATATTATTTTATCATATGTTCATGGGTCTCAGAAAATACGTAAGTTGATAAAATTTATCTCATGACATTAATCAAAGGCATAATGGTCTTATGACGTTCCGAGATATTTTATTAACGAAATTCTTATGCATTTCATGCATTTATACATGTACATTGACCCATGACCAGATGGAATTATATACGTGTATATTATATGTATATAGGATATGTGAAGAGATTACAGCGTTATATACGTACCACCACCTGATCAGCTGGTATACGTTGATGATTTGCCCATAGTGGCTGAGATGATATGATGGGATGCCTTCAGAGTCTTGATGATGTTATGAATGCGTATACCTATGCATGGTATGACATTTATACGTATATGCATGGTATTGTAAATATTATTGATTCACAGAGTTATTCAGATTTACATGTTGAGTCTTTTACTCCATGTTTCTCATGTCTATTATTTATTAATTTTCCTGGGGACGCTGTGTTTCATGCCCGCAGGTCCCATTAGACAGGTTGAGAGTCCTCCAAGTAGGCTATCAGCTCCGCGGAAGGTGTTGGTGTGCTCCATTTACTCCGGAGTTCCTATTTGGTCAGTATGATTAGGACATGTGTTGATTGGTATGGCAGGGCTCTGCCCCGACTTTTATGACAATTATGTATTTTTAGAGGCTTGTAGACAGATGTCATATGTACGGATACTTGTATGGCCTTGTCGGCCTATGTTTTGAGTTTACAAATGATCATGTTGGCTTTATAGGCCCGTATGTCACGTGTATAAGTTTTTATATCAGGACGGGTCGTCCTACATTGAGTATTCCCTTATGTTTATTCTGGTTAGCCCATGACGGCCCATTTTCCAATGATAATATGATAAGAAAGATATGTTACATTGTTACTCGGTTGAGTAAGACACTGGGTGCCCGTCGTGACCCTTGGGTTTGGGTCGTGACAAAAGTGGTATCAGAGCAGTTCTGTCCTAGGGAGTCTACAAGCCGTGTCTAGTAGAGTCTTGTTTATGGATGTGTTGTGCACTACACTTATAAGCAGGAGGTTATAGGGCATTTAGGACTGTCGCTCTTTCTTCTTACTCTAGATTGTGTGGTAGAGCTCAGTTGTAAGAACTCAATTTCCTAAACTCTATCTTATTCATAATACGACGATGCCTACATCCAGAAAGATGGTAAGAGATATAGCTGTGGAAGAGTTGAGTCAGAGGAACTCGATTTTTCATGATGCTTATGATGAGTAAATGTGAGGTCTTCAGCAGATCATGTGTGTACTAATACACGTAAGCCTCTTGATACGGAGCCTTAAGGCAGAGAAATATAAACTTTTTGAGTTACCTTCAACAATAACAGAGGTATGTACAATTGGCCACACCCATCTCATTTATGCCCTATGGGGATTAACAGAAGTAGTATAAGAGAAGGCAGGATATCAGGATCTAACTAGGGTTAGGGTAACCCAAAATAGTGAATGGATTGTTAGCGATAGCTGACATTTCTGAAGGATATTACAAATGTGCTAATAGATCTCCTTGTAAAACACCCAGAGGGTGCACTCTAAAATAGTACAGCTAGATATGAGTACTATAAAGATAGGCGCTGGAAGCCTTGAAGGGATAAATATCACCTTAGTGTGGATCCCGTCCCTAGTAGAGAAAGAATGTTAGGCAACCCGAAGAGCCAGTAGATGGATCAAGGGGAACTAAAAAGCAAAAGAATGTTTTGTTCGAGTTTTCAAAATAAAGTGATAGACAGAGATGTTGGCAGGGAAATAAGAAGAGAGTTAATAAAGCATTATGAGTAAGATGTGATACATGGATGACAACGGTAGATCAAAAAGATGACAGTATTACAGAGTCTATAGTCAAGTGAAGGAAAAGACGAGAGGTGACAGGCCTTGAGACAACAAAAGATTATAGGCCATAAAGTCATATCCTCATTTTGAGAAATAAGTTTGTGACTCTAACGTGATTACCAGAAGGAAAGGTTAGACACATGAATAATAGAAATCAGTATGGGCTGGTGAACAAGATAAACTAAACATGAACTAGGGACTGAGTAATAATCGGCATCATGAGAATTTTAGAGATTGCATCCCGGCGATAATAGAATGGAGGACAGAAGAATACCCTTTAAAGGTCATTCAGGAAGACGCTTCCCTAAAACAAGCAAGGTGAGAAAAGTTAAGGTTAAGGGACTGTATGTTCCAGTTACACTAAGTGTCACCCTCGCAAGTGAGGAATTTCGTTATCCTTGGTACAGAAGTATTACCGCGAGGAGAGTAAGGATCATCGATAATGTTAAAATATGCCAAAGATGAAAAGGCAAAACATTTATACGTAGATTGTCGTAGATCCAATTCTTAGTACTCCCCTAAAGGGGGGAATATGGAATGATGTGGCATGAAGTTAGAATTAAATGGTTCTAGTAACTATGGAATGGTAAATGATGAATGCGATAAAAATGAGAAAAGGGATGAGATTGCACTAATTCAAATCCTACAGATATGCTATGATTCCAGAATATTATGCAAACACGATGTCAAGGAAAGGAAGTAAGGGTTCCTACCCGAGATGTTATTGATAAATAAGGAGCCAGTGTAAGACGTAAGTTAAGACAAAGGGAATAACCCAAGAGGGATTACGCAGAATACAGATATGAAAATGGTCCAATGAGCAGTTAGTAGTTGATTCAGGAAGAGTCTAGTTATGGCTAGACAAAAGGTTACAGACAAATCAACATATCGTGCAAGATAAACATAGTGAACCCCAACATGGGAATTCAGTCTCGCAGATACGACATCGTGACCCTTGAGAAATATTCAGTTAAGAGTTGGGGTTGTTAAAGGTACCGTATGAATGTTATGGAAATAAAAGATAGTCTCACTAGGAAGACAGTCAAAACTTCAGCTCAGGAGCAACCCTACAAGCACAAGGGCGTGGAAATAAGTAATTGCGGATAATTATAGGCAAGGAAGAACATCAAAAATTCTGTCAAGTATACGATGTAATAAGCTCGCAGCTTTACAAGAGTCAGAAGGTCTTCCCTAAGTACTACAACTAAAGACTAGCTGAGGAAATAAGGAAGAAGGCTTCAACCTAAGCACAATGATCTAAAGAGGAAATGGTCATGTAAAAACAGTCTCACTACAACATTATATGCACTCCATGAGAAAGTGGCACCTATCGTGGCTAAGGAACGGGAAAAAAAATCAAAAGTAATATTCGAGATCATATGAGTTGCACAAAAATTTTGGCATGCGTGGGAACTAAGATAAGCTAAGTATGCATGCAACAAGTGGCAAAACGACCAGGAAAAGTAATTGCTTGCATTTAAAGAA
This sequence comes from Nicotiana tomentosiformis, assembly GCF_000390325.3. Taxonomy (NCBI): domain Eukaryota; kingdom Viridiplantae; phylum Streptophyta; class Magnoliopsida; order Solanales; family Solanaceae; genus Nicotiana; species Nicotiana tomentosiformis. The sequence goes on along the minus strand of NC_090813.1, from coordinate 191,591,493 downwards.
AGTGGAGAAGGAACGAAAGGAATTATTCGATCAGTGATCCAAAGTGAGTTACGTTATGAATGCACTTAAGATTTTGGAGTATTACCCATGCAGCATATATGTTGACAATTATACAAATCGTAGAAGACTCTAGTATAAGTTAAAAGAAAGAATTGAGCTCAGGTCATAGATAAAGGATTAAATTGTTAGAAGATTGTATGGACATTCCATAGCGTCTATGAAGGGATAAATTAATAACTAATATCGTGAGCCGCAGATTGGAAGAAAGCTTAAGCCTACATAAAGGTTGATCAGAGGAAAGAGGAAACTAAAGAGTTACATCAACTAAGTAAATTAGGAGTCTGACTATTGGACCTAGAAAGTTATAGACACGTCATGATTGAGAACATTGCAGAATCACTCTTAATATCAGAGGTACAAGAGAGATAGTACAATAGCCATATTCTATAACGGCTCTACAATAAAGCCAGTTAGAAGGGTACCAGTCTTAAAAGAAGTCAGTATGAAGCTCCTACCAGATTGTGTATGCACCAAAAATACAAGTATTATAATAGAGCTTCAAGTTGTGGATGTGAATTATACCTATGTGAAAGGGAGGTCATGAAAGAAATAGAAGATATGATGCGAGATTTTAAGGTAAAGGTGAACAATGTACGAGATACTCAAATGTAGAAAGTTGTGAATAGTCCATACTTCGGATAGAAGGCTAGAACGCTCGGATTTAGTATCCAGGAATGATAGAGACGTCATTGGTGGCATATCTTCCAGCCTATGGTTTATAGGTATCGAGAGGCCTAGTCAAGAGAGTAAAGAAGAGTTAGAAATGATGTGATGTCTCGCTTGATGTTCCAGAATAACACAAGGAAATCTATGGTGAAAGCAAGTTGAAAGAAGGTTACGAGTAATATAAATAGATATGTGTAGGTCGCAAGCTAAAGTATGGTAAAGCGACAAGGTTTTAGGAAGACACGAGTAAGGATAAGAAAAGGCAAGTGAGAAGGTGACAAAAATGGATAAGTTCTCAGGATTAAGCCCATGAAAACAAGAAGAGTTGATGGTTTCTCTAAGTTATACAAAGCTCGGTATAGCCTGAATGAACTCAAATGAGTCTAAGACTAATAGCATTTAGAAGAGATGGAATTTTGCCCCGGTAGTAGAATGAGGGTGTAATTATGATAGATAAAGGATGACGTTTGGGCCTTCGATTGAGTAATAATTTGAAGGAAAAAAAAGAGAAGAAGAAAATATTTCACGGACGACACGAGATTAGAATACCCCCCATAAGATGAATCACGTTGGGATGCTATGAAATACGATCATGGAAGTATAGTATCATACCGCCCCAGATAGATCAGGATAATCACTTCAACTGTTCCACGATGCAAAGTGAGCCCTAGTGATTACGTAAGAGGCTTCAAGTTATTAGTAAGTAGATTGTATATCAATATTGAGGTGAATAAATAATAGATGGATAAAGTTCCAACGTATGAGAGGAAATAAGGATTCCATCCTTTAGATGAACAGTAATAAGGAAGCATTGAAGGACTTGGACTTATACATCTATGATAAGAAGCAACGAGAGTAACCTGGAGTTTGGTAGCAAACCTCAGTACGATAAATCGAAGTAAGAATTATGGCAGTAAAGTCATGAGGATAGATAACCGGGTCTATGAAATAAGATATAACAAAATTCATAAGTTCGACAAAGTACTGAGCGAAGAACTTTAGTATAGATGCTCAGGGGGACATCTTATTAAGCTCTGTATATGTTTACCAAGTGAGGCCTAGAGGTTGGCTAAAAGCTAGAGGAAAAAGGAGAGAAGAGTCGCGTAGGCGTACTTACAAAGTCAAAGTCGGACAGGCTGCATGATAAAAGGTAGCAACAGTTACAAGATTGAAAGGATTCCGACCACGAGTCGTGGTGTGAGAAAGAGGCCTAAAGGGGAGAATGCCCTGGCCTTTGGATTTATTCAAAGAAAAGTTGCCTAAACGGAAAGGAAAATATTAAAGTATTCACAAGAGCTATAGGTTATGAGAATGATAAGTACATCAGTCAACATTCGAGGACGAACATTCCAAAGGGGGAATAATGTTACGCCTCGCAGTATTACGTCAATGTTACGTTCTACAGTATTATATTATGATGATGTTACACCCTGTAGTATTGTACGTGAAATTGTCGTAAGATAATTGACCTCAGTTCAAGGACAAGATTATTTGGGGATTATAAGTATTATGTTATTTCAAACAAGTGATAAGTAAATTCGTGAAGGTGAGAGGGTAAGCGAATCGAAGAAAATGAGTTTCATCGAAGTTTGACAATTTGGGATAAAATACGGTCCGAACTATAATACCCGGTATTTATGGACTAGTACCATAAAAGGTTCCACATGACCATGATAGTAAGGTGTACAAAGTATGTTAAAAGTGAGTAGTATTTTAAGTAATTTGAGATAATTCTTAATTAAGTGGATAACTATTGGGTGGGAAATTTCCCCAATGTGGCTGCCACATACATAAGCCATTAACTGACTCTTGAATAACTTTGCAAGGTGGCAATCTTTAAAGAAGTGATTGAAGAATAACTTCTCAAATTCAAGATTTGGATTATTCACAAAGATATGGAATTCACAAAAAGCCATAAAGACTCTCAACGTGGTTGCTTCAGTAAGTATCTTACAAGGTGGGTGATAAAATTCACAAAGTGATCATACGGAATTGCTACAAAAATTCATACGAGATTTCATAAGGTAATAGCAGGCGGGATTTTGCGATTCTAAGGGAATACGGTACAATCTTTCTGAAGAATATCATATGGATATTTTCATAATTCGATCCGCCATTACGTGTTCTTCGCAAAAGAAGACGTGGGTTAGAGGGATTGTCAAGAGAATCGGTTTAGGTATGTTAAAGATATCCCTTCTTTCTTTTTGGCATGATCAATATGATACAAACGAAACGAGCAAAATACGCAACTTCCATAAATGACTTTATTCATAGAAATGCTAGAGATGCTTATATTCTTGATTCCCCATGGGTCCTATTATTCTATCATCTCTTCATGGATCTCAGAAAATACATAAGTTGATAAAGTTTATCTCATGACATTAATCAAAGGCATAATGGTCTTATGACGTTCCGAGAGATTTTATTAACGAAATTCTTATGCATTTCATGCATTTATACATGTATATTGACCCATGACCAGATGGCGTTATATACACGTATATTATATGTATATAGGATATGGAAAGAGGTTACAACGTTATATATGCACCACCACCTGATCAGCTGGTATACGTTGATGATTTGCCCACAATGGTCGAGATGATATGATGGGATGCCCTCATAGGCTTGATGATGTTATGAACGCACATACCTATGCATGATATGACATTTATACGCATATGCATGGCATTGTAAATATTGTTGATTCATAGAGTTATTCAGATTTACATGTTGAGTCTTTTACTCCATGTTTCTCATGTCTATTATTTATTGATTTTCCTGGGGACGCTGTGTTTCATGCCCACAGATCCCATTAGACAGGTTGAGAGTCCTCCAAGTAGGCTATCAGCTCCGCGGAAGGTGTTGGTGTGCTCCATTTACTCCGGAGTTCCTATTTGGTCAGTATGATTAGGACATGTGTTGATTGGTATGGCGGGGCTCTGCCCCGACCTTTATGACAATTATGTATTCTTAGAGGCTTGTAGACAGATGTCATGTGTACGGATACTTGTATGGCCTTGTCGGCATATGTTTTGAGTTTATAAATGATCATTGGCCTTATAGGCCCGTATGTCACGTGTATAAGTTTTTATATCAGGATGGGTCGTCCTACATTGAGTACTCCCTTATGTTTATTCTAGTTAGCCCATGACGACCCGTTTGGCCCATTTTCCGATGATAATACGATAAGAAAGATATGTTACATTGGTACTCGGTTGAGTAAGACACCGGGTGCCCATCGTGACCATTCGGTTTGGGTCGTGACACCTACCAAGCCTTTCCCTGCTAAGAAAGGACTAAGATAAGGTGATTCTCTGTCTGTTGGCCCAAGTGAAGGTTAGTTTTGAAGATTGACAAAGAAATCTCATGCATGAACCAGGTCCATCCCTTGTGTGCATAGACACGGGCAGATTCGAGCATGTGGGAGGCACGTGAAGGAGATAAGCTTAACTTGGTAAAATTGATATCTCCTGATAGAAAAGGTTGCATAATTGATAAGGAGAAGGACTCCTTAATCAAAGAGAACACTATCCAAGATAAGGGAGGAGTTAGAAGTTAAGATCAACTATAATTCTTCTACCAAGGAAGAGTAGCAATAGAACTCTAGTTATTTTCTACTCTACTAACTTTATAAATCGCAGGATGATCTCATTAAACAGGGATGCACAAAAGTAGAAGTTAAACGTGAATGAGAGTAAAATAGCAAGGCATTTTTCAAGCAATTCGTGTGTGATTCAAGTGTGCAAACCTGAAGCTACATGAACCAGATAGAAGAACTAGCTCCAAGTGTCTGTCTTTTATTCTAGTTCAATTGTAGTAAGTATTTTCATATTGTACCTTTTAGCTTTATCTAGAGGCAATTGTAATAGGTACACAGAGTATTCAAGTTAGAGTTAACTTGAAGTTGTCGCAGGAGTTAGAGGCTGGTTGCCACAACGGGATTAGAGTTAATCCTAGGTTTACAAAAGTGTTTTATAAATGCAGTTTTTGGCTTAGTGATTTAGTGGAGAGTTTGGGAAAATCCTACTGAGAAGTAGGTCATGGTTTTTTCACCTTTTGAGTCGGGTATTTTCCACTTAAAATACTTGTGTTCTTTACTTTCCGCATTTACTATATCAGCAATAGTAGGTTAAGGAACACATAGAAGAACATTGCCCTTCTATAATCAGTTTAGGCGAAACATTGGGTACCACACAAACCACCCCCCTCTTGTGTGGTATTGAAGTTAAAAACATTAATTGGTATTAGAGCATGTTATCCTTGAAGAGGCTAACACCTTAGGAGAAGATTAAGATGAGTACACCACCTGGAAACTGGGCAATCCACTGATAGGCCAGCACTTTTCAACGGCCAGTATTACTCTTGGTGGAAAAACAGGATGAGAGATCACATCATAGGAGAAGACTATGAGCTATTGGACATTGTTACAGATGGCCCACTGGCTACCATGAAGATAAATGCCAAAGGAGAAGAGGTGGAAAAGACAAGAATTGACTGCACTGCTGACGACTGGAGGAAAAGGGAGAAGAATGCTAAAGCCAAGAAATGGCTTGTTTGTGGACTCGGTCCAGATGAGTACAGTAGAATCCAAAGTTGTACCACTACTAAGGAAATTTGGCACACTTTGCAAGTGGCCCATGAAGGAACACCTCAAGTGAAGAGGTCCAGAGGAACACTACTATATTCTCAATATAAGAATTTCACCATGAAGGAAAGTGAAACCATCCAAGAGATGTATACAAGGTTCACCACACTCATAAATGAACTTTAGTCTCTTGGAAGGATTATTTCCGAAGAAGACAGAGTTGAGAAGATTTTGACAAGGGTTCTGCCAGTTACTTGGGAAAGCAAAATCACTGCCATTCAGGAATCAAAGAACATTGCCACTCTTAAGTTGGATGAGCTAATTGGAAATCTCACTGCTCATAAACTTAGAAGGCAAACCATGAAGATGGATGTACCCAAGAAGGAAAGAAGCTTGGCACTCAGAATCACTGAAGGTTCTGATCTAGAAGATGATGAAATGTCTATGATCACAAAGGACTTCAAGAAGTACCTAAAGAGAGGAAAGGGTCCTTCAAGAAGTGGAAGCTACAGCAAACCAAAGGCTCCTGAAAGGCAAACCAATGAAGGATGCTACAAGTGTGGTAAGACTGATCACCACATCAAGAACTACCCTCAATGGGAAATTGAATGGAAGAAGGAAAGAGCTGAACAAAGAAACAGGAAGAAGGAACAGGTTCAACCCAAGAAGAACAAAGGATCAACAAAGGCTATGGATCCTGCTTGGGGAGAAAGCTCAGATGAAAGCTCAGATGATGAAGATGGAGATGAACAAGCATTTATGGCCATTGGAGAATCTGATGAGGAATCTGAGGTAAGTATAATTCATCTCAAAGACAGGATTAAATTCTTGTCTAAAGAAAGGCTATCTGAATTACTTCTAGATTTCATTGATGAATCTGAGGATGTAAACAATAAAAACGAACAGATGTCTAAGGAATGTGTGATTTTGAAAGCAAAGTGTAAGAACCTGGATCTTAGGGTTAGTGAGGCTATAAGTCAAAATACTGCATTAAAGAACCAGGTTCATGCATTTGAATCAAATGTCCTAGAAATTAGATCTAAAAATCTAAAACTGAAATTAGGAACAAGTAAGAAGACAGTTGATTGCACACAACTCACTCTAAAAGAAAATGTAGGTAAACTAAAAGATGAGTTGTATAAGAAGGATGAGCAGGTTAGAATTTTGAGAGAGGATCTAGGCAAAGTCAAGCATGAACTAGACAGAACTTGTAAATGGAACAGGTTCTCCGATGCACTTTCATGGCTACAGGAACATCATAGTAGAAATAGAAGAGGACTTGGCTTTGGGAATATGCCACCTAAATGGGATCCCAAAAGCAAGTAACTTACACTTCCTGAGAACAAGATTTGTACTCACTGTGGTAAAACAGGTCACTATAAAAGTGAATGCAATGCAAAAGAAAAGGCAAGCCAAAAGAACAAAGAATTTGTTCAAGGGAAGAATAGGCTACCAAGTTGGGCTAAAAATAATTTGATTCATCATTTTGCTTATAGAAAGGGACCCAAACTAGTTTGGGTTCCTAAGACTAATCCATGATTTCCTTTTGCAGGTCCAAGTGAAGGGGAGCAGCCAAATATGGTACATGGATAGTGGCTGCTCAAAGCACATGACAGGAAGCAAGAACTAGTTCCTTTCACTTGAGGACCTCAAAGGAGGTAATGTCTCCTTTGGAAATGGGAAGAAAGGTGAGATCATTGAGGTTGGAAAGGTAGGTAAGACTGATTCTCACTCTATTGAGAATGTCTACTTGATAGATGGCTTAAAATATAGTCTAATCAGTGTATCACAACTGTGTGATAGAGGTAACTTGGTAGCATTCACCTCTACTAAATGTTTTGTGATTAATCTTACCACTAACAAGATTGTTTTGCAGGGAAAAAGAATAAACAATATATATATTGTAGATCTGTCCACACTTTCAGAAAATGAACTCACTTGCTTAAGTGTGTTGGACAATTATCCCTTCCTTTGGCACAAGAGACTTGGACATGCAAGTCTGAGTCAACTCAACAAATTAGTTTCCAAGGACCTGGTGATAGGTTGCCTAACATCAAGTTCAAGGAAGACAAAGTTTGTGAGGCTTTTGCAAGGGGGAAGCAGGTAAGATCTTCTTTTAAATGCAAGAAAGTGGTAAGCATAACAAGGACGATGGAACTGGTCCATATGGATCTATGTGGTCTAATGAAAACATTAAGCAGAGGTGGTAAAAGATATGTTATGGTGCTTGTTGGTGATTACTCTAGGTTTACTTGGATATTGTTTTTAACATCTAAAGATGAAGCATTTGACATGTTCACTTCTTTTGTTAGAAAAATTCAGAAACAACTAGGTAATCAACTTGATCAATTAGGTCCGATCATGGCACTGAATTTGAAAATGCTAAATTTGCTGAATTTTGTGATGAGCATGGCATATATCATAATTTTTCTGCTCATAGGACTCCACAACAAAATGGAGTAGTTGAAAGAAAGAATAGGACACTTGAAGATACGGCTAGGACTATGCTTCTTTCTAGTAAACTGCCCCATAGCTTCTGGGCAGAAGCGGTAAATACTTCATGCTATATCATAAATAGGTGCATGACTAGACCTCTTGTAGAGAAGACTCCCTATGAGTTACTTAAAGGGAGAAAACCAAGCATATCCCATCTTAGGACATTTGGATGCAAGTGCTTTGTGCACAATAATGGTAAAGACTCCCTAGGTAAGTTTGATCCCAGAAGTGATGAGGGAGTATTCTTGGGATATTCTTCACATAGCAAAGCTTATAAGGTCTATAACAAAATAAATATGTGTGTAGAAGAAAGTGTTCATGTGGGTTTTGATGAAACTAACATTCTTTCTGAGAGGCAGGAACATGATGATAAAGCAAATGGGCTGGTAAGAAACTCAAATGAAATGACAACCTAGACTGAAGCTGCACTAAAAGAAGGAACAGGTTCTTCCACCCAGGGCAACATGACAGGGGGAATAGAACAAAGAGGAAATGATTCTCAAACCTCAAGGGAACCTGTCCATGAACCTGTTCACAGCAACAAAACACAGAAGGAACATCAAAGGGAAACCAGTTGGTTGTGAAATCCTACAAGATGAAGACTGGGTAAATGCAATGCAGGATGAACTCAACCAATTTGAAAGGAGTCAAGTTTGGTATTTTGTACCAAGATCCTTGGACATATCAGTAATTGGCACAAAATGGGTCTTCAGAAACAAACTTGATGAAGATGGAACTGTTATAAGGAACCAGGCAAGATTGATGGTTCGAGGATATAGCCAAGAGGAGGGCATAGACTATGATGAAATCTTTGCTCCAGTTGCAAGGTTGGAAGCAATAAGACTCCTTATAGCCTTTGTTGCTTACATGGAATTCACCCTACACCAGATGGATGTCAAGAGTTCCTTCCTCAATGGCTATCTAAAGGAAGAAGTGTTTGTAAAGCAACCTCCGGGGTTTGAAAGCAAGGAGAGTCATGATCATATGTACAAACTTGACAAAGCACTTTATGGGCTCAAACAGGCTCCAAGAGCATGGTATGAAAGATTATCAAAGTTTTTGCTTGAGCATGACTACAAGAGAGGTAAAATTGACAATACTTTATTCTTGAAAAAAAAGGTAAAGTTCTCTTGGTAGTTCAGATATATGTTGATGATATAATCTTTGGAGCAACTATTGATAAGTTAAGTAAAGAATTTGCTAAACTAATGGGGAGTGAATTTGAAATGAGCATGATGGGTGAGCTTAATTTCTTTTTAGGCTTACAAATTAAACAAAATTCAAATGGAACTATGATCCATCAGCAGAAGCATGTAAAAGAGTTGCTTAAAAGGTTTAAAATGGAAGATTCAAAAGAAATTGACATTCATATTGCAACAGCTACAAAGTTGGACATAGATGAACCTGGTTCATCTATTGATCAGAAGTTTTATAGGGGAATGATTGGCTCATTGTTGTATCTCATTGTCAGTAGACCTGACATTGTTTTTGGTGTAGGCCGCCTTTGTATAAGATTTCAGGCAAATCCAAAGGAGTCTCACTTGACTGTTGTCAAGAGAATTTTGAGATATCTAAAAGGCACCACTGATCTCTGTTTATGGTATCCAAAAGGTAGTAATTTCAATCGAGTGGGATATGTTGATGCTGATTATGCAGGTTTTCTAGTGGATAGAAAGAGCACCTGAGGTATGGCACACTTTCTTGGCTCATGTCTTGTGTCTTGGGCTACCAAAAAGCAAAATTCAGTGGCCTTATCTACTACTGAAGCTGAGTATGTTGTTGCTGCTTCATGTTGTGCTCAACTGTTGTGGATCAAACAGCAATTAATGGACTTTGGAATTGATGTTGGTTGTATCCCCATTTTTTGTGATAACACTAGTGCTATTAGTATGACCAAGAACCCGGTTCATCACAAGAGAACTAAGCACATAGATGTTAGGCATCACTTTTTGAGGGATAACTATGAAAAAAGGTTGATCACTGTGGAATTTTGTGCTACTAACAAGCAAATAGCTGACATTTTCACAAAAGCCCTAAGTAGAGATCACTTTGAAAGGAACATGTTAGAATTAGGGATGATTAAGATCACCTTAAAGGACCAGTTCAGAATTCACAACGGAAAAAAAAAATTTAAAAAAATTGATTTTTGTTTTTTGGTTAGAAAATCTGAAAATGTGTATATAATTAGATTAATTTTTGCTCAGACTCATACTTTCAATAGTATACTCTTGTGCCATGTGTTAAAATGACTCATTAATCTCTAATGATATTTTCTCTATTTTGGCAAATTTAGACTTATACAAGAGAATTATCAGTGAAGAACCTGGTTCATCAAGATAACACGGTATGTTTTCTACACTCTGCATAATTTAAAATAATAATATTTGGATCATGAGCAGAGTCCTACTTAATTCCAAACTCCTTTTGGACTTATCCGTTACAAGTGAACCAGTTTCATTCAAAAGAGTTCCAACCGAATTGAAGTACCTAGATTCTAGGGATACACTCCAAAGTCTTTTCAAAACTGAAATTTAGTTTGATTAGACTTCCACACCCACTATCATCCCTTCCACTACCCCAACCTCTAAGAAAAGAGTAAAGATGCTTGCTCGCAAGGTTGTTGCGGGGAGAGAAAAAATCAAGAAAATAAATGAAAAATTGAAAGCGGGTAAGGAAGAAGAACCCTAAAAATCTAATGAATCATTCAAATCTGCTACTGAGGGGGAAGAAACTGTTTCTTCTGAAATTGAACAGGTACAAATTTGGAGAATAAGTTTGTACTAGTAGGGTCTATGGAAGGTGTTGAAAGTACTGAATCTGGAAAAGTTGGTGGTAAAAATGAAAAAGGAAAAGAAAAAGAGAGCAAGGGAGTTAGGAGTGCTGTAAGGGAAAAAGGTAAAAGAGTGGTTGATTCTTCACCCACTCCTGTTAGTTTAACCAAAGACACAGGTACAATGGTTGTTTGGGGAGAAAAATCTGCTGAAGTAGAGGAGAGTGTAAAGAAAACAGGGGGAAGTGGGTCTGGCGAAGCTGCTGAACGGCTGGTTTAACTTGGGTAAAATAGAGATGAACATGTTTCATCTGAACAGGAATCCCTCGCAGACCTCAGGAATCCTTCCTTTCTTCCAAGAAGGTACCGGCGAATAGCAAGGTGCGAGACTTGGTACAAGAAAGTGGGGCTAAGGATGCTGAGATTGAGAGGCTGAAGAAGAGGTTGGCAGAGGTGGAGACTGAGAGAGATGCTCTCAGAACTGAGCTGGCAAGAGAAAAGGAGAAGAATGATGGCATTCTTCAGAATATGCTGAAACTCCTCCAAGCAAAAAACCAAGCACCCAGTCCTTCCTAGCCATAAGCCTCCTAGCCTAGTGTAGATCAACCAGTGACCCAGGTGATGTTTATAACCTAATGAACCTGGTCCTTGATGATAAGTGATAAAAAGAAAAAATATTCTAACATTGTGTTGATGTTGGGCTAAGTTGAAACAGAGCCTAAGCTTATAAAGAGCACAAAGTTTGTCATCATCAAAAAGGGGGAATTCGTTGGCCCAAGTAAAGGTTTGTTTTGAAGATTGACAAAGAAAACTCAGGCATGAACCAGGTCCATCACTTGTGTGCATAGACACGGGCAGATTCGAGCATGTGGGAGGCACGTGAAGGAAATAAGCTTAACTTGGTAAAATTGATATCTCCTGATAGAAAAGGTTGCATAATTGATAAGGAGAAGGACTCCTTAATCAAAGAGAACACTATCCAAGATAAGGGAGGAGTTAGAAGTTGAGATCAACTACAACTCTTCTACCAAGGAAGAGTAGCAATAGAACTCTAGTTATTTTCTACTCTACTAACTTTATAAATCGCAGGATGATCTCATTAAACAGGGATGCACAAAAGCAGAAGTTAAACGTGAATTGAAAGCAAAATAGCAAGGTATTTTGCAAGCAATTCGTGTGTGATTCAAGTGTGCAAACCTGAAGCTACATGAACCAGATAGAAGAACTAGCTCCAAGTGTCTGTCTTTTATTCTAGTTCAATTGTAGTAAGTATTTTCATATTGTACCTTTTAGCTTTATCTAGAGGCAATTGTAATAGGTACACAGAGTATTCAAGTTAGAGTTAACTTGAAGTTGTCGCAAGAGTTAGAGGTTGGTTGCCACAACGGGATTAAAGTTAATCCTAAGTTTACAAAAATATTTTATAAATGCAGTTTTTGGCTTAGTGATTTAGTGGAGAGTTTGGGAAAATCCTACTAAGAAGTAGGTCGTGGTTTTTTCACCTTTTGAGCCAGGTATTTTCCACTTAAAATACTTGTGTTCTTTACTTTCCACATTTACTATTTCAGCAATAGTAGGTTAAGGAACACATATAAGAACCTGGTCTTTCTATAATCAGTTTAGGCGAAAAATTGAGTACCACACAAATCACCCTCCTCTTGTGTGGTATTGAAGTTAAAAACATCACTGTCCCCTTTCCTCTTTGTCGTAGCTATGGATTACCTGAGTAGGCTGATGAAGACCCTCCAATACAATCCTAATTTCTACTATCATCCAAAATGTGAGAGGTTGAGGTGGTGCAGCTAGGGTATATTGATGATCTACTCATTTTCTGTAGAGGAGATGTCACTTCAATACAGTTGCTCTACGACTATTCTAACAGCTTCTCCAAGGCATCAGGTCTCAAGGCAAACAGAGATAAAAGCTCCATTTATTTTGGAGGGATGACCCAAACTCTGCAATTGAAGTCATGGCATGTCTTGGTTTCACTAAAGGGGAACTCCTAATCAGATACGTGGGAGTACCATTGAGTACAAAAAAGATGTTCATAACTCAGTTTCAATCCCTACTAGACAAGATGTTAGGTAGAATCACATCCTAGACTTCAAAGTTTCTCTCATATGCTGGTAGACTCCAATTCATCAAAAGTGTCTTGTTTTCCATACAGGTCTACTGGTTACAGATTTTTATATTGCCAAAGAAAGTGATTAGAATGATAGAAGCCACATGTAGAAGTTTCTTATGGAGTGGATGGGCAGAGATATAAAAAAAGCACTGCTAGCTTGGGAAAGACTATGCTATCCAAAGGTTGCAGGAGGATGGAACAATATGGACATTGCTATATGGAATTCAGCAGCTATATGCAAACTGCTATGGTTATTATGCCTAATAAAATATACTCTGGGTAAAATGAGTTCATACATAATATATATAAAGGGGAGACAAGTATGGGATGCAGAACCAAAACAAATCTCCTGGATCATAAGGAAGGTATGGAAGACAAAGAAGATTTTGGAGGATGCAGGACTAACCCAAAATGATCTGAAAACTTTTTCCATCCACAAAATTTATATCAGGCTTAGGGGAGATTTTCAGAAAGTGCCTTGGAGGAAGATAATGACATGGGAGCTCCAAGATGAATTTTTATCTTGTTTTTGGCATTGCATGGAAAATTAACCACAAGGACAAGCTACATAAGTGGGGTGTTACTAATGAGCTGATATGTCCTCTGTGTAACGAGGAAGAAGAATGTATTGAGCACATGTTCTTTGGATACAAATATTCTATTCAGGTATGGGGCAAAATGCTTAAATGGTAGGGTATCCAAAGACAACAAATGACATGGACCAATGAACAAGCCTGGACAGTCGCACATGCAAAGGGAAGAAATGCTAATGTAGCAATATATAGGATGGCTGTTGCAGGTTGTGTGTACTTCATCTGGTAAGATAGGAACATGCGCATCTGATCAACTTGCTCGATTGCTGATAATAAGGGCATTTAAGGCCAATCAAGTATGCATACATTGCTTTTATATATATATATATATATATATATATATATATATATATATATATATATATATATATATATATATATATATATTAAAATGAGGGATGGGTGGCGGGGGAATGAAGTTTGACAGAAATCAAAAGCTTTATTTAAGGGATAATTCCCTTTACTTTCAGTTAGAGTTTCAAAATTGGGGGGGGGGGGGGGGGGGGGATTGAGCTGGAAAAACCTAATTTAAGGGATAGTATCCCTTTAATCTCGGTGAGTTTAAAATGGAAGTAGTGAATTTTGATATAATTAATATACAGTGTAATTTACTTTGTGGAACCATATGTAATATCACGAGTTGAGATATATCATGCAAAGAACTCTTTTACTCCTAACTTCTAAAAGCCATACGAATTATACTATTTTTTATTTAGTATTCTCTGTAAAATTCCATTAAAATGAAACATGAAAAAATCCATTGACTAGATAGTATACGGATGGGAACACATAACGATCTCTCAGTTTGAAGTTTCCTACAATTGAGGAAAAAACAATAAATAGAATAAACAAACGAATACGAGCCAATAATTTTTGAATGGTAAAAGGGAATTGGTATAAATGGCATATAGGGATGGTCATTACCATTCACAGGGCATTTTTTTCCTTATTTAATTTGCCCACTTTTCTAAAATACTTTTTCATTTTCTTTAGGCCACCATAATGGCTATTCCAAAAGAATTATTGGTTTTACTTTTGGGTATAGCCATTTTGTCAAAAGTTGCTGAATGTGCAGCTTTTGGTTCACGTCGTGGCCTTGTCGAGACAGTTTTTGATGTTACCAGGTTTGGAGCTAGACCAAATACCCCTGCAGATAGCACTAGGGTAAGTTTGGAATCAAATAACAATAATAAGTACATATGGTTTAAAATTTCTCAAATTATCCTCAATGATCCCTAATCACAATGAGAATGTCTATAACTTTATTTTCACCCGGTCCTATATGAAATGAACTTGGTAATGAATATATGAACTGGTTGTTTGTTATTCAAAAATTCGTGTTTAGGCCGTTCATACTATTCAAACATAATATTTCAATATAAGATTTCAGTTTTTCCGTGTTTCATTAGTTATATATTCTTCCATGGAGTTTTAATACATATTTAGGTATATAAAATTCTGAAGGAGAGCAATCTACATCCCAACCGGTTATGCGAAAGTGGGGTCCTGGTAGCGAAATTAGGATTTTGAATGAGGGAATTCAAAAAATACTCAAGAATGCTATACCGAAATTTGAACCTGCAAAGTAGAATAACTTTTGAGTCACCTTTGTCATTACATTAGAAGCTTTTCTTATGTCAATAATATCTGACAATTTAACTATACTCAAAAAAATTATTTTTACCCTATTTGTACATCATATTTTTCTGAAGAATTAGATGATTAAGTTAAACCCCCATAGAGCCATATAACTCCGCTCCTGAATCCCCCTGTAATTAACTCTGATGATCAAATTCCATTTTTATAAATCCCTAGGACTTATATGCTAAGCTGAAACTTTTTATTATATAACTGCTTATTTGGTTTGATGATTTTAGAGAAAAATAGATGATAAATAAGGCTAGAACTATTGCATCTTGAGGCAGTATCGGAGCCACCTTAGTAAACGGGTTGTTAATTGATACATTTTCGTCGAAAAATTACCTTGTGTAGCTATATCGATCAAAAGTATTTCTATGCAGGAATATACGCTACGAGTTCGGCAGAACCCAATAGTTGTATTAAGAAATTCACTAAATATATATGTATAGTTACCTGCGAATCCAGTAGTATAAATGAATTGTGGGTTCGATGGAAATGTTAAAACTCATAAACTTCAAAACCTAGATCGCCTCTGTTTCTATAAATATTATACATTCAATTTTCTTAATTTATTTGTGTGTTTATTTTTTTATATTTTGACATCAGTTAATGAAATTTCTGGCTCCGCCACTGCATGCAGGGACTTATGATGGCATGGAGATCAGCTTGCCAATCACCAGGACCAGCCAAAGTTGTTATTCCTCCAGGAACATACACTACAGGAGAAACTATATTTCAAGGGCCATGCACAAGTCCTAGGCCAATTACTATTGAAATTCAAGGAACTTTGTTGTCAAATACTGACATGAGTTTGTACACAAGAGCAGCTTGGATTTCTATCGAACATGTAGATGGCATCGTTATTACGGGTGGAGGAACTCTAAATGGACAAGGAAAATCGAGTTGGCAATTTGCTGATAAATCTGGAAGTACCCCTCCTCTCCCCTCTGTAAGTGGAAATGTTTAACCCGGGGTGTAATTTTACGGATGATCATTCAAAATATCAATTTATTATAATAAAGTTATATTTAAAATCAATTAGACCTTATGCAGCACAAATTCGAATTCGAATTTGTTGAACCAATAAGCTTTTGGTTGGATGACAGATAATTAATGTCAGCAACTCACCTGACGTAATATTCACGTAACATCACTTAAAAATCAAAAAATCAAAAACTTATTTTCTGACCCAACCTAATATTTGATTTCTTTCACACTGTGACACTTGGAGTTTTTTCTTCAATAGGTCAGATAAAATGAGTTCTTTATTTTCTTAAGTGATGCCACGTGGTTATTATGTAACATGAGTTGCATGTGTTTTCAGGACTGTATTTAGCTTTTCCAGTGTTTTTTTAATCTTTTATGATATATAGGAGAAGTTGAATTATATTTCTATTAAAAATCTAATTTTTATACTTTTGTTCAATAAACTGATAACTAGATGATCATATGTGAAATAAACCCTGATTTAGATTGTTACCTTTTGACCATTAGGTTGATTAGACCAAGTTAATTTGTGGTTTGTTGTGTTTTTGTTAGTCTCTTGTATTTCAGACAGTGCGAAGTTCTTCGATCAAGAACCTCAATTTTGTGGATGCCAAAGGTGTCCACTTGAAAATCACCGATAGCAGTGACATCTCAGTTTCAAATATCAAAATTACAGCTCCAGGAGATAGTCCAAACACTGATGGTCTTCATATTAGTGATACAATTAATGTCAATGTCACTGATAGCACCATTGGAACAGGTCAGTGATCGTAGCCACATACAGTCCCAATTCTTCGCAAAATTATATAGAAACATTACTTTTTATACATATAAAATAAAAATCTTGAGTACCCTCATCAAAATTGAAACAGGTGACGATTGCATCAGTATTGGAGATGGCAATTCTAATGTTTATATCTCTAACATAAATTGTGGCCCGGGACATGGAATAAGGTTAGTTTCAGTTTTAAGATTATTCACTTCTTTTTTTCAAAGGCTCGAACTTGTGATATTACAATCCAAGTTGTGATCTTTTACTCCCAAATATTGTGGTAGAGTAGTAAGTACTTCCATTTTAAAAAAATGATAAATACGCATCTATTTAACTAAAGATTTCGGGCTCGAGCCCTTGGTTGAGCCGCCTCCTTTGGTATGAAGGGATTTACCCCTCAATGTGGGACTTTTCTCGCGAATCCATATTAGTCGGGCTTATCTTTGGTAGGTAGAATTTACCCTCTTCCCCCTTCCAATTTAGAATTTTTCAGTGTAAATCTGGATTAGTCGGGTCCCAGTAAAGATACGGGACACCAAATGGGAAAACCAAAAAAAGCAAATTGTGCATTTCTTTCACTATAGTCTTAATATCATGAATTTAGACGTTTAAAATACTTATGAAGTTTTTGTTTTAATATTTTTTTGTGCAGCATCGGCAGCCTTGGGAAAAGGTTAGATGAAACGGACGTTAAAGGAGTTACAGTAAGAAACTGTACATTCCGTGGTACAACAAATGGTGCAAGAATCAAAACTTATATGGGCTCACCTTCACTACAAGTTTCTGGTGTTGTTTATGAAGATATAATCCTGGATAATGTTAAAAATCCCATAGTTATTGATCAACACTATCATTCCAAGAACAGGAATGAGGTAATTACTATATCATTAGTACTTTTTCTCTTGTTTGGAACAACAGTAACGAGGAGGTCACCAGCATCTAAACATTACTCCATCCGCCTCATTTTAAATGTCGTTTTAGCTCTTTTTACGTTCATTAAGAAAAATAAATATAATGCATAGTTTACTAAATTACCTCTACTTTAAATGTTTTTGAGAATTGAGCAATATTAAAAAGAATTGCTACTTCTTTAATATTACGGGGATAGTTGGAAACAATTGACAAATATAGTCTTAAAATCCTAAAATGATAAATTATTTTGGGATAAATTTTTTGAGCTAAAGTGACTGTTAATTTGGGATGATGGGAAGTAATAAGCTCGAGTTGTGACCTCTTAGTTATTGGACCGTCTATTGAAAGTATATTATTGTATAATACTGTTGTACAATAAGTACTTGCCATGTGAGGAGCTAGAGTATAGCTTTACCGGTTCAGACAAGTCTAATAGTTTTAATCCAAACCTTATATTTATTTTAAGAAATTAATTACTTACTTGGACGGGATCAATGAGCGATCAAAAAGGTCCCATAGACTAGGTGGGGGACCTCCATTGCTCTTTGGAATGGTTGCCCGCCTAAGGTCGGCCCAAGTGGCCGAGCCTACCTCATAATTTGTGACAGTGGGGGCTTGCATTCGCGCAGCCCCGTTATTAAGAAAAAAGAAAATTCCTTAATATGTGCAATCCTGGCTTCGCCTCTAGAACTTGGTATTAAGATGGATTTGAGTATATATATTTATTTATTTTTTAAAATCAATGTCACTAACACAATTTTATTATTTGGTATAGCCATCTAGAGTGAAACTGGTGGATATTCACTTCAGGAACATAAGGGGAACAACAACTTCAAAAATTCCAGTGTTACTCAATTGCAGTGAAGCACTTCCCTGTGAAGGAGTTGAATTGGTTGACATTGATCTAGCTCCAGTTGGTTCAATTGGACCTCTTTTGCCTGCAACTTGTCAAAATGCCAAAACAATATTGAATGGGAAAAATAACCCGCCAGCATGCTGATTAATTATTAGTACATCTTTTCTACCTCAAATTATGTCTATGAAAAATGTATATATATATCCTGATTTAATCACATAATTTGCTTAAAGTGTATAACAATATTTTTCTTTTTCTGGAGTGTATTAGCTAGCTTGGGAACTTGGAAGTTGCCGGTTAATTTCTTAGCTACAACGAAATTAGATAGGGATTATGTTTCTCTTTCTACCAGCGAAACTATTTGATAATCTATCTATTTATATTAATCTATCTATATTATATTAAAAGTACGAAAGCTTTTAACGAAATGTCGTTCGTCCTTTTACCTTTTTAAAATAGAGTTCACACTAGACGAAAGAGCCATTTATTTATTTCCCTAATATTTAAGATTTCAAACTTAACTATAATTTTAATCATTAAATCTTTTCTTATTTAAACTATATACGAATTAAATGCTACTACTTAGGACTTTAAAATCATTAAAGTTTTATAGTTCCAAACAAGATATGTTCTAATCAAATTTGAGACAAAAACAACATGCAACAATTTCAAACTATATATTATTGATACGTTTGTTTACCTGTAAAACGATACAATTGAATTTATACATGGTTTATAGATAAGTGATCGATTTGATCCCAAAATAATAAATAAATTAAACAAGAATATAAGACTTAGCGTTGAAATTGAGATAAGACATCAGAAATTATGATTCCAGGAGCAGAGCTTCCGAGGCAGTAGTAACGATTTTAATAAGCAAGAAGATAAAATATTATTGAGCCTTGAACAGTATATAGCATAAGCTTGTCAGAAATTCCTCCCTTACAATGGCTATTGAGCTCACTATTTATAGTTGCACCTAGGGAACAAGGTCCTAGGACCAAGCCCCTCTTAAATGGCAATTATGAGGGCCATTGAAGAATGTGTAACGGCAGGCCATGAATGTCATATTCTCTGTAACGGGCTATGTACTTAATGCTATAGAATATTCTCTATTAAATATTATCGGGTGGCAGACATTTATTTTGTCTTTATGAGCAACACTCCCTTCAGGAACAAACGAGATTGTTGTCCTCGGACTCGACTACCATTTGCTTTGTTTTCCATCTGCCTTCGGCTCCACATGTCGCTTTATTATGCGAGCATTTAATATGAACATATTTCACCCTATACAGACAGTCCCTCTGCTTTCCGGTGACACATCTTTGTGTTACCGAAAAGTTGGTGAAGATACTGATACCTGTCTTGGCGGGGAATTCTCTGACCCTCTCTGAAAAGTTTCTGACGGTTGATTAGACGCACGTCTCTCCGCATTTAATGCCCCGAACACGCGTCATCCCATGATTGAGCAACACTTTTGCCTATTCTCAAGGTAATTATTAGGGGTGTCAGTGGTTCGGTTTGGTCGGTTATTTTATAAAATTTATACCATACCAGTTTTTCGGTTATTCTAGATGTATAACCAAAATTATACATTTAAAACACGTACCAATCATGTCGGTTTCTCTTCGGTATCGGTACGGCTCGGTTAATTTTTGGTATTTTTTTAATTATCATTTAAAAGTTACTAGTAGAAGCATAATGCAATAACATACCTACTTTTATAGGACTTATCAAAACTCTCTAGATAATTTTACTATTTAAAAGGTGATTAGCTAAGAAAACATGAAAGATGGTCAGAGTATAGATCCATCAACTATTCTATAGCAGCATAGTACAATAATCGCTAGATTACTTTGTGTCTTGCTAGTGAATATGTTGGAAATAATTTAGTTTCAATAGGCGTAGTACAATAGGTTTGGGAATTAGGATTTTGGTTTTAATTAATTGTTGGCTTGTAACCGTTTTTATAATTTCAAGGCCCAAGGAAAAGTTTAATACTTTATTATTTTTAATATTAATATATACATATATTTTTCCCATGTAAATTTATTCGGTATGGTTCAGTATTTTTTTAATTTATTTTCGTAAAATAAAAAATCTACCCTAATTATCGGTATGATTATAGATTTATATAAAAAACAAAATTACGGTTTTATTAAAAGAAACCTAAAAATCAGTTCGGTTCGGTCGGTTTAGTCAGTTTTTAAATATCCATTGACACCCTTGGTAATTATGACCACGATTTTAGTCGCCTATTCCTTTACTTATACGCATCAATCTTCTTCCATTACACTTCATAATTTTTCAAACTCTTTCAAACTCTCTTTACTTAACTCACTCTTGCTTTCAGCCTTCTTCTTTAGAGAGAACCTTATTTCCCTTTGTTAATAATGGCTTATTCTTCCAAAAACTTTAGTTCTTCAAAGAACCAAGATAATACTGATGATGATGCTTCTCCTACAGTGAACACCATTATCCCCATGAGGCGTACTACAATTAAGGACTTCGAAGAGAAGTACCCTTCTGCTAACCCCCACACATGGGTTGTTGGTGTATATACTTCTTCTATCCGTCCTTCTAGCATCCCTGCTGTGAAGGAAGACTGTGGTTGTCAAGATTTGAACATCATCACTCCTGACCTAGCGGAGTGGGTAACCTTCTCCAAGAAGGATTTTACGTACGTTTACACGTAGCCATTCGCTTTGGGCCCGTTCTCATTGAGCGGGGGTCTAGACTCCGTTATCTTGGAGTTTTTCTTCCGTTACCAAGTTTGCTTGGCACAGGTGAGCCCTTTTGTGTGGCGGACGTTGCTTGTCTTCGGCGTCTATGCCAGGAGACGGGAGAAGAACTATCCTTGGCTCGACTGATGAACCTTTATTCCCCCAAGATTTTCCGTGGGGTAATGATAAATTTTAGCACGTGGTCACCATGCTTTGCTAACCAGCATGGAGGATGGCAACGATCGTTGAAGGATGGAGTGGTTCGTTGCAATTGCCACCAGGGACATTGTCACGGCCTAAAATCTCACATATCGTGATGGCACCTATCTCGATACTAGGCAAGCCAACAATCTCAATAAACCACCATATCTTTTAAGTTTGAGAAAATAATAATTAAATTGAGCGGAAGAAATCTCACAAATACATATATATACACTCCCAAAATCCAGTGTCACTTAGTGCATGAGCATCTAATATGAATACAAAGTCTGACTGACAAAATACTGTCTGAAAGTATAGAACAGTACGATAACCGAAAGAAAGAGAGTCAAGGTCAACAGACTCCAGACAACTACCTTGATAGTCTCCAACTGATAGCACTCTGAGATCTAACAGTCGCCGTGTCCGAAAGCACCTGGATCTGCACACGAGGTGCAGAGTGTAGTATGACTACAACCAACTCAATAAGTAACAAGACTAACCTTTGGGCTGAAAGAAGTGAAGAGCTCCGCAGGTACAGTCCAGTATAAATAATAACAATACAAAAATAAAGGCATGCTTTCAAGTTCAATGGTTGCTTTCAGTACAAATAAAACAGATCAATTCTGAACAATACGAGGAATATGACATCTATATATCTACATGCCAATATACATACTGTATGTGATGCACCTTAGTGAAAACTCTATGTACTCACAATCTAAAATACTCAATCACTCAGTATTGTCTATGGACAATCCAGCCCAGGGAAGATCCATCCCAAATATATATGTATATCCATCAACTGACAGTCAGTCACTCAGTACTGTATAAGGCCAATCCAGCCCAGAGGAAGATCCATCCCCGAATGTCAATGATTCGGACAAGATCCATGTCCAGAGAAAATTCATCCCTTTATATAAATACTTCGGGCAAGATCCATGCCCAGGGAAGATCCATCTCTCAATATATATCTATGGCAAGATCCATGCCTAGGGAAGATCCATCCCAGATATATATATATATATATATATATATATATACCAACTACGCTCACTGTAGGGGTGCAGACTCCGGAGGAGATCCTTCAGCCCTAGCGCTATAATAGCCAGATCCAAGCATAAATAAATAAACATAACTATCACTCAGAATCTCCAGTCTCTCGGGCTCTCAATAACATGAAGAATCAACCTGACATGATGATATGAAGTATCAATGAATGACAACAGAGACTGAGATATGATATGCAAGTGATAGATGTGACTTAGTACAAAAATTATAATTTAAACAATAATTCAACAACAATACGACCCATGTGGGTCCCAAAATATATCGGTGTGTAACCTAAACATGATCTTTAATATGAGTCTCAGCTCAATTTATCTAACACGTGGAGGATATGAGGATAATGTCAGTTATTTAATATGCAACTCCACAGAAATCAATTTAAGTCACAATTTCCATGATGCACGCTCACACGCCCGTCACCTAGCATGTGTGTCATCTCCAAACAATTCATTTAACACGAGATTCAGGGATTTATACCCTCAGAACCAAGTTTAGAAGTGTTACTTACCTCAAAACCGCGTAATTTCTTACTCTACTATGCCCTTGCCTCATGAATTGGTCCCTAAACATTCCGAATCTAGCCACAAGCAGTACAGTACAATCAATATAGGCTAAAGGAATCAATTCCGCAAGAAAATACTAAATTATAGCCAAAAATTCGAAATCGCCTCTAACTCGGCCCCCGGACCTACGTCTCGAAATCCGACATAAGTCACAAAACCCCAAAGCCCATTCACTCACGAGTATAACCATACTAATTTTACTCAAATCCGATAACAAAATCTCATTCAAAACTTCAAAATTCTAGTCCAAGAACTCTTCCTCATTTTTCCCAAATTTCCATCTCAAGACACTAATTAAATGATGAAAACAATGATATATTCGTGTATATTGACCAAATCCGAGTTAGAATCACTTACCCCGATGTTTTTCCTTGAAAATCTCTCAAACATCGCCTTTCCCCAAGATCCAATTTGTCAAAAATAGAAAATGAGATGAAGCCCCCATTTTATAACTTAAAGTTTCTGTCCAGGCGCTGCTCTCGATTTCCTGACCTCGATTTCCAGCCTTCGATTTCCAGCCTCAATTTTTCTGGCCTCGATTTTGTTTTCCAGACTCGATTTTTTTCCAGCCTCGATTTTCCAGGAGAAATTTCCAGCAGAAAAATTCCAACAGCTGTTTAAGTCCAAATTTTGATCCGCTAACCATCCGAAACTCACTTGAGGCCCTCAGGACCTCAACCAAATACACCAACAAGTATTAAAACATCATACGAACTTAGTTTAAACCTCAAATCCCATAAAACAATGCTAAAATCACGAATCATACCCCAATTCAAGCTTAAGAAACTTAAGAATTTCCAACTTCTACATTCGATGCCGAAACCTATCAAATCAATTCCGATTGACCTCAAATTTTGCAAACAAGTCATAAATGACATAACAGATCTATGAAAATTTTCAAAACTGGATTCTGACTCCGATATCAAAAAGTCAACTCCCCGGTCAAACTTCCCAAAAATTCAACTTTCGACATTTCAAGCCAAATTTCACTATGGACTTCCAAAAACATTTCCGGACACTCTCCTAAATCCAAAATCATCATACGGAGCTATTGGAATTATCAAAACTCTATTATGGGGTCATTTACACATAAGTCGACATCCGGTCACTATTTCAACTTAAACTTTAAGCTTTGAAACTAAGTGTTCCAATTCATTCCTAAAATCTCACCGAACCCAAACTAATCACCCCGGCAAGTCACATAACAAATGTGAAGCATAAATTGAGCAGTAAATAGGGGAATAAGGCTACAACTCTCAAAACGACTGGTCGAGTCATTACATCCTCCCCATCTTAAACAAACGTTCGTCCTTGAACGGGTTTAGAATTATACCTGGAGTTTTGAAAAGATGAGGATAACAGCTACGCATATCATGCTCGATCTCCCAAGTCGCCTCCTCAACCGGATGTCCTCTCCACTGTACTTTTACCGAAGCAATGCTCTTTGATCTTAGCTTTCTAACATGTCTGTCCAAAATGGCCACTGGCTCCTCAACATAAGATAGATCCGTATCCAACTGGACTGAGATGAAGTCTAACACATGAGACGGATCGCCGTGATACTTTCGGAGCATGGAAACATAGAACACTGGATGAACTGCAGAGAGATTAGGTGGTAGTGCAAGTCTATAAGTCACCTCTCCAATTATTTCAAGAATCTCAAAAGGCCCAATATACCTAGGGCTCAACTTTCCCTTCTTCCCAAATCTCATAAAACTCTTCATGGGCGAATCCAGGAGCAAGACCCGCTCACCAACCATGAATGCAACATCACGAACCTTCCAATCAGCATAACGTTTCTGTCTAGATTGGGCTGTACGAAGTCGATCCTGAATCGATTTAACCTTTTCCAAAGCATTTTGAACCAGGTCTGATCCCAATAGTCTAGCCTCGCCCGATTCGAACCAACCTACTGAAGACCGGCACCGCCTCCCATATAAGGCCTCATACGGAGCCATCTGAATGCTCGACTGGTATCTGTTATTGTAAGCAAACTCCGCAAGTGGAAAGAACTGATCCCAAGCACCCTCAAAATCCATCACACACGCACGAAGCATATCCTCCAATATCTAGATAGTGCGCTCGGACTGTCCGTTCGTTTGAGGGTGAAATGTTATACTCAACTCCACACGAGTACCTAACTCTCATTGTACGGCTCTCCAGAACTATGATGTAAACTGTGTACCCCGTTCAGAGATTATAGATACTGGTACGCCATGAAGCCTGACAATTTCGCGAATGTAAACCTGAGCCAGCTGCTCCGAAGAGTAAGTAGTAACCATAGGAATGTAATGGGCTGACTTGGTCAACCAATCTACAATCACCCAAACGGCATCAAACTTTCTCAAAGTCCGTGGGAGCCCAACTACGAAGTCCATGTTAATACGCTCCTACTTCCACTCCGGAATTTCAAGTCTCTGAAGCAATTTGCCTGGTCTCTGATGCTCGTACTTCACTTGTTGACAATTTAAACACCCAACTATATATTTCTTCATTCGCCTCCACCAATAGTGCTGCCTCAAATCCTGATACATCTTCGCGGTACCTGGATGAATGGAGTACCGCGAACTGTGAGCCTCCTGGAGAATCAACTCACGCAAACCATCTACATTAGGCACACATAGCCTACCCTGCATCCGTAATACATCGCCATCACCAATAAGGACTTCCTTGGCATCACCATGCTGAACTGTATCCTTAAGGACAAGCAGATGAGGGTCATCATACTGTCATTTTCGGATGCAATCATAAAGAGAAGACTGATAAACCATACAAGATAAAACTCGGCTCGGCTCAGAAATATCCAATCTGACAAACTAGTTGGCCAAGGCCTGAACATCCAAGGCTAAAGGCCTCTCTGCTACCAATAAGTATGCTAAGCTGCCCAAACTCTCCGCCTTACGACTCATGGCATCGGCCACCACATTGGCCTTTCCGGGATGATAGAGAATGGTAATATCATAATACTTAAGCAACTCCAACCACTTTCATTGTCGCAAATTATGATCCTTTTGTTTAAACAAATGTTGTAGACTCCGGTGATCGGTATAAACCTCACAATGGACACCGTACAAATAATGTCGCCAAATCTTCAAGTCATGAACAATAGCTGCTAACTCAAGGTCGTGGACCAGATAATTTTTCTCATGTACCTTTAATTGTCTGGACACATAGGCAATCACCCTACCATCTTGCATCAACACTGCGTGGAGACCAATACGCGATGCATCACAATACACAGTATAAGACCTTGAACATGTAGGCAACACTAATATTGGGGTTGTAGTCAAAGTTGTCTTGAGCTTCTGAAAGCTCTCTTCACACTCATCCGACCACTTGAATGGAGAACCTTTCTGGGTCAATTTCGTCATAGGCGCCGTAATAGACAAGAAACCCTCTACAAAGCGACGATAATAACCGACCAAGCTGAGAAAACTCCGAATCTCAGTAGTTGAAGATGGCCTGGGCCAACTCTGAACTGTCTCTATCTTCTTCGGATCCACCTTAATTCCTTCACTGGACACTATGTGTCCCAAGAATGCCACTAAACTAAGCCAGAACTCACACTTAGAGAATTTGGCATAAAATCTCTCCTCTCTCAGCCTTCGTAATACAATACCCAAGTGTTGTACATGCTCCTTCTGGCTACATGAGTACACCAAGATATCATCTATAAATACTACGACAAATGAATCAAGATATGGATGGAATACACTATTCATCAAGTGCATAAATGTTGTTAGGGTGTTGGTCAACCTAAAAGACATCACGAGAAATTCATAGTGGACATAACGAGTCCTGAATGTCATCTTTAGAATATCTGAATCCCGAATTTTTAACTGGTGATACCCAGATCTCAAATCAATTTTGGAGAATACCCTCGCTCCCTAGAACTGGTCAAATAAGTCATCAATACGCGGCAAAGGATATTTATTCTTGATTGTAACCTTGCTCAGTTGCCTGTAATCAATGCACATCCGCATAGTACCATCTTTCATTTTCACAAACAAAATAAGTGCACCCTAAGGTGACACACTAGGCCTAATAAACCCATTATCAAGGAGTTCCTGAAGTTTCTCTTTCAACTCTTTCAACTCAGCTGGTGCCATACGATACAGAGGAATTAAAATGGGCTGAGTGCCTGGCACCAAGTCAATACCGAAATCAATATCCCTGTCGGGTAGCATACGCGGCAGGTCTGCCGAAAATACATCCGGAAAGTCTCTAATGTCACGGTATCGCCAACGTCACAGTTTTTGCGTGACAGTCCAGAATAGCATGACATGGAGACAACCAATCCATACCTAGGATTACATCAAAATCAATCATAATGAGCAATAATAGATCAACTCTAGTTTATAGTACCCCCAATAGTTACCATGCACGACTGATATACACGGTCCATAATAATAGTATCGCGCACCGGCGTAGATACACAAACAGGTAAAACTAAGGACTCACGGGGCATATCCAGGTAATGAGTAAAATATGATGATACATACGAATAAGTGGAACCAGGGTCAAATAATATAGAAGCATCCATGTGGCACACTGAGACAATACCTGTGATCACTGCATCCGAAGCAACAGCATCTGGTCTGGCAGGAAAAGCACAGAATCGGGCCTGACCGCCACCTGATCGACTTCCCCCTCTTGAGTGACCTCTAGCTGACTGAGCCTCACCCCGAGCTAACTGGACAAGTGGTGGAGCTACTGGTGTAGAAGTCGTAACATGACTCCTCTGCTGAACTGGACCTCGCATAAGGCGGGGACAATATCTCTTTATGTGGCCCAAGTCTTCATACTCAAAGCAACCCCTCTCTGTAAAGGCTGGTAAGTTCTGAGGCGGACCTCGAGAACCAGAAGAACCTGGTACAGATGATCCCTGAATTGAAGGAGCACGGGGCATACTCTGGGCTGGAAGTGCACTGAGAGATGACTGACCATGATGAGAACTGTATGAACCCTGGCTGGATGATGCACCACGGTGAACTGGATGACTCGTCTGAGCGTGTCTGTAAGGATGACCCCTGTTGTGGTAGGACTTCCCTCCAGAAGGTACCCTACCATAACCGCCTGAACCTCGAAGCCTCCTGGCCTCCTCTCACCACGCTCCTGGCTACGGACCACCTCTATCTGCCGAGCAATGTCAAGCACCTCATCAAAAGTGGCACCAGATACCCTCTCCCTAGTCATAAGTAACCGCAGCTGATATGTGAGGCCATCAATGAACCTCATAATCCTCTCCCTATCAGTGGGAACCAACCAAACTGCGTGGCGAGCCAACTCCGAAAATCTCATCTCGTACTGCATCACAGACATGCCATCCTGACGTAACTGCTCAAACCGTATGCGCAGCTCTTCTCTGCGAGACTGCGGCATAAACTTCTCCAAAAAGAGAACGGAGAACTCATGCTATGAAAGTGGTACTGCACCGACCGGCCTGCGCCTCTTATATGCCTCTCACCATCTGAAAGTAGCCCCAGAAAATTGAAAAGTAATGAACGAGACCCCACTGGTCTCCAAAATACTCGATGTTCGAAGCATCCGCTGGCACTTATCTAGAAAACCCTGAGCATCCTCTGACTCAGCACCGCTAAATGATGGAGTTCGAAGCCTCCCAAATCTCTCAAGTCTCCTCTGCTTATCATCTGCCATAACAGGGACTATCGGGGCCTGAGTAGCTATAACTGGCTAGACTGGTAGTGCCCCTAGTATCTGAAATCCCTGCACTACCTGATCTGGAGTACGGGCAACAGGGGTATGAGTACCTCACCAGGCCTGATAAGTGGCAGGTGCGGCCTGAGCCGAAACCACCTAAGCAAGGCCAGTGCAAACTGTCAATATCTGGGCCAGAGCCTCCTGAAGGCCTGGAATCACAATGGGCACAACTGGTGCCTGAGCTGGTCCTGTCGGCTCAGCTATATCTGGAATCTACTCCTGCGATGGAGCAACTGGTGGTGCTACATGTGCTGCTCCAACTATTGTACGAGCTACACCTTGACCACTACCTTAGCTGCGGCCTCTACCACGGCCGCGGCCTCTTGCGGCCCTAACTGGTGGAACTGGTGGTTGACCATCTGATCCGGTAGTACGTGCTCTCACCATCTGTGAGAGAATAGAATAACAGAAATTTAGTTTGCGGAATCAACAAATTTGCACGACAAAATTGTAAGAGGAGAAATTTTCCTAAGGGTTCATCAGCCTCTCGAAGATAAGTACAGACGTCTCCGTACCGATTTGCAAGACTCTACTAAACCTGCTCATGACTTATGATACCTACGTAACCTAGGCTCTGATACCAACTTGTCACGATCCAAAATCCCATATGTCGTGATGGCACCTATCTCGATACTAGGCAAGCCGACAATCTCAATAAACCACCATATCTTTTAAGTTTGAAAACATAATAATTAAATTGAGCAGTAGAAATCTCACAAATACATATATATATATATATATATATATATATATATATATATATATATATATATACACACTCCCAAAATCCAGTGTCACTTAGTGCATGAGCATCTAATATGAATACAAAGTCTGACTGATAAAATACTGTCTGAAAGTATAGAACAGTACGATAACCGAAAGAAAGAGAGTCAAGGTCAACGGACTCCATACAACTACCTTGATAGTCTCCAACTGATAGCACTCTGAGATCTAACAGTCGCTGTGTCCGAAAGCACCTGGATCTGCACACGAGGTGCAGAGTGTAGTATGACTACAACCAACTCAATAAGTAACAAGACTAACCTTTGGGCTGAAAGAAATGAAGAGCTCCGCAGGTACAGTCCAGTATAAATAATAACAATACAAAAATGAAGGCATGCTTTCAAGTTCAACGGTTGCTTTCAGTACAAATAAAACAGATCAATTCTGAACAATACGAGGAATATGACATCTATATATCTACATGCCAATGTACATACATCTACATGCTAATGTACATACTGTATGTGATGCACCTTAGTGAAAACTCTATGTACTCACAATCTAAAATACTCAATCACTCAGTACTGTCTATGGCCAATCCATCCCAGGGAAGATCCATCCCAAATATATATGTATATCCATCAACTGACAGTCAGTCACTCAGTACTGTATAAGGCCAATCCAGTCCAGGGGAAGATCCATCCCCGAATGTCAATGATTCGGACAAGATCCATGTCCAGAGAAAATCCATCCCTCAATATAAATGCTTCGGGCAAGATCCATGCCCAGGGAAGATCCATCCCTCAATATATATCTATGGCAAGATCCATGCCCAGGGAAGATCCATCCCAGATATATATATACCAACTACGCTCATTGTGGGGGTGCAGACTCCGGAGGGGCTCCTTCAGCCCAAGCGCTATAATAGCCAGATCCAGGCATAAATAAATAAACATAACTATCACTCGGAATCTCCAGTCTCTCGGGATCTCAATAACATGAGGAATCAACCTGACGTGATGATATAAAGTATCAATGAATGACAACAGATACTGAGATATGATATGCAAGTGATAGATGTGACTCAGTACAAAAATCATAATTTAAATAATAATTCAACAATAATACGACTCATGTGGGTCCCAAAATATATCGATGTGTAGCCTAAACATGATCTTTAATATGAGTCTTAGCTCAATTTATCTAACACATGGAGGATATGCGGGTAATGTCATTTATTTAATTACGCAACTCAACAAAAATCAATTTAAGTCACAATTTCCATGATGCACGCCTGTCACCTAGCATGTGCGTCATCTCCAAACAATTCATACAAAATGAGATTCAGGGATATATACCCTCAGAACCAAGTTTAGAAGTGTTACTTACCTCAAAACCGCGTAATTTCTTACTTTGCTATGCCTTTGCTTTGTGAATTGGTCCCCAAATGTCCCGAATCTAGCCACAAGCAGTACAATACAATCAATATAGGCTAAAGGAATCAATTCCGTAAGAAAATACGAAATTATAGCCATAAATCCGAAATCGGCTCAAACCCGGCCCCCAGGCCCATGTCTCGAAATTTGACAAAATTCACAAAACCCTAAAGCACATTCACTCACGAGTATAACCATACTAATTTTACTCAAATCCGATAACAAAATCCCATTCAAAACCTCAAAATTCTAGTCCAAGAACTCTTCCTCATTTTCCCCAAATTTCCATCTCAAGACACTAATTAAATGATGAAAACAATGATATATTCGTGTATATTGACCAAATCCGAGTTAGAATCACTTACCCCGATGTTTTTCCTTGAAAATCTCTCAAACATCACCTCTCCCCAAGATCCAATTTGTCAAAAATAGAAAATGAGATGAAGCCCCCATTTTATAACTTAAAGTTTCTATCCAGGCGCTGCCCTCGATTTCTACCCTTCGATTTCCTGCCTCGATTTCCAACCTCCAATTTTTTTCCAGCCTCGATTTTCTAGCAGAAAAATTCCAATAGTTGTTTAAGTCCAAATTTTGATCCGTTAACCATCCGAAACTCACCCGAGCCCCTCGGGACCTCAACCAAATACACCAACAAGTACTAAAACATCATATGAATTTAGTTGAAACCTCAAATCCCATAAAACAACGTTAAAACCATGAATTATACCCCAATTCAAGCTTAAGGAACTTAAGAATTTCCAACTTTTACATTCGATGCCGAAACCTACCATATCAATTCCGATTGACCTCAAATTTTGCACACAAGACATAAATGACATAACGGCTCTATGAAAATTTTCAGAACTGGATTCCGATCCCGATATCAAAAAGTCAACTCCCCGGTCAAACTTCGCAAAAATTCAACGTTTGCCATTTCAAGCCAAATTCCACTACGGACTTCCAAAATAATTTCGGACACGCTCCTAAGTCCAAAATTACCATACGGAGTTATTGGAATCATCAAAACTCTATTCTGGGGTCGTTTACACATAAGTCGACATCGAGTCACTATTTCAACTTAAATTTTAAACCTTGGAACTAAGTGTTTCAATTCATTCCTAAAAACTCATCGGACCCAAACTAATCACCCCGGCAAGTCACATAACAACTGTGAAGCATAAAGTGAGCAGTAAATGGGGGAATGGGGATACAACTCTCAAAATGACTGGCCGGGTTGTTACAGATATTATCCTGGCCACGACTCCATCCTTTGCTGAATCATGGAACCGTACTTGTAAGTTCATCGTCTGTCTTTCCTTCTAGTGAAAGATTGTCCCCTGCTATTACTGATCTTTCTTCTTTCACTATTTCAGCAACTCGATGGACACCACCAAGGGTTGAAGGCTTAGACCAGTGGGTCTAGAAGATTTTGGATATCACTACTCCTGAGACTACCAAGTGGAAAGAACTGGCCCTTAAATACGGGTGGAAGGTCAAAAATCACGGTAGGTTGAACTTATCTTGTTTTTACTTTTCGTATAGTAAAATTGGTTAACTTTCTTTCCTGTTGAATTCAAGTCTTCCGCAAGGTTCTGTTACCATCACCGAGGAGGACATTTTGGCTAATCTTGCTGATGCACCGAGGTTTCTGCATGAGGCTTTCACCCGAATGGGTGTCACTGGGCCTGCTTCCAGTTCAAGTGCTTCTTCTCGGAGTTCCCGGTCGGAGAACAAGCAACAAAAAAGGCTACGTTCCTCCACAGTTGAGGGTAAGGGAAAAAACAAAAAGGCGAAGAGCACCGCACCCGAGCTAGCCGCAGACATTGTGGTGACCGATGATGATGGAGGAGCCAGTGATGAGGGGACTTCTCTACATAGAAGACGACGACCTTCATCAGCTCAACAGAATGCTCAATCTGTTGAACTAGTTACGCCAACTAAGGACGATATCCAAACGCTCTTTGGGGAATGTGATATAGTGTAAGATACTAACTCTCGCTTCCGAGTCCCAGTCATTATTCCTGGTACCGTGAGGCTGGGTACCGGGTCTCTTTCGTCTTTGGATGATCAGCAACCAACAACTAGCACTGCTTTTTCCACAGTTGCTTCTCATCCTACAACGCCTTCAACTTCATCTCCTTCTTCGCCAACTTTTCCATTGCCACCAGCAACCGCTACATCATCTCCATCGATCGCAGTCGTCTTACCTGATCCCCAATCCATGGTAATTTGGGACATAACAATTCGGCCCTCTCCGAAGATCCTCATAGGAGGAGGAGTGTTTCTCTCTTGGTTTCTACCGGATGCCATCTGTTGTGCCAGCCGGTGAAACTTGCTAATTATCTGAAGCCTCTGGCTTTTGAAAAGGATAGGAATAATATATAATCTCTCTTGGGAGAGTGTATGGTAAATAATACTATGCACAAAGCAGCGGTGATACGATCTTTGTTCCTTCTGTTGTTTCTTTTATCTTTGTTAAGGCAAGATTTTTAATTCGTACTTCTGTTTTGTAGGCTAACTTCCTTGATTCCGAGGGCATTCAGAGGTTGGTCCTTGACAAGGAGAAACTCACCTCCGAGGGGGATCAATTGTTGGCCGAGCGAGATAAAATTGATGCCCGCCTCCCGAAACAAGAAGCACAAGTTGCTGAGGCCGTTGAGTTGGAGGCTCGGTTGTAGCACAACGAGCAAGTGGTAGTGACCCTTAGCTAAGAGGCTGCCCTATTAAGGGTACAATTTGAAGAAGCTAAGGAAAAGTGGGCTGAGATCCAAAATGTCGTTCTTGCTATTGCCGATCGTGAGGCTGCCTCTGCTGAAAGACTGAGTAATTTGGAGGCAGCCTTGAACTCCAAAACTGAAGAAGTTGTTGTTGTTGAGGAGAAGTATGCTCGGATGGAGTAGAGGCATAAGAGGATCATATAGCATAATAAATTTTTTAACTCCACTATCCGTGACCTCGATGTCAGCGTTCAAGCCATTAAGTTTGAGAGGAATAACATTTTGATCAAGGTTGACCAGTTTAAGGAAGAGCTTCAGCGCCTCGGCTTACCTCATTGTTGAAAAAACATACTCTATGTATAGCATAAGGAGAAAAACCTTGGAGGAGGCCAAAGCGGGTGTCATTGATTTTGATGCCGAAATCGCCAAGGCCCATGAGCTGGAGTCAATTGCCTGAAGGGGTATCCCGGTCCAACCTGATGCGATTGACTCTTCTGGTTCCGGTTCCGAGTTTTTGGGAACTGAATAAGATCCTGAAGGGGATGATGGTGAAGGCCAAGATCTTGAGCCGACGGCAAATATGCCTACTTCTCCTGGGGGTGCAGATGCTCTTCTTCACCCGAATTCCGAGGATGCGGTGGCTTAACCTTTTGCTTTCTTTCCATATTTTTGTACTTGTGTTGCTTGGCACTTTTGTTGTATATAGAAGTGTTTTTTTGTTTAAGTATTGCGCAAATTTTTCTCTTTGCGTACTTTTCGTTTAAGTATTGCGCAAATTTTTCTCTTTTGTGTCGAATTATGCAAGGATTCGGGTGCATTCTTCCCCGATAGATTTTGGATTATGGGCATAAGTTCTTCCGGAATCAACTCTTTACTGTGAAGGATTCATAAGAGATGGCTCTCTTATGTTTACGGTGCTCTTGAAGAAGACGCATTCTGCTCATTACGGCAGTAGCATTTGAAGTACTTATTTAACTTTCAAATGATAAAATTAATTTATCGTTCGGACAAGAAACAAGATAAAAATAAAAGGACTTCACTTTATTCCTTCCATTTTCAAAAGTACATAAGCGTTCTATGTGCTAAAAAGAAATTGCAATTACTTGTGGCTAACTTGTAAAACTTATTTCTACGGGACTGGCCGTGCAGTTCTCGATCCCCATGATAAAAATTTGTTTCTGGACTTCGTAGTCTCGGTCGATGTGGCATTCATTGTTGTCGTATTCTCATATCATCCCCCCTCCCTCGTGTTCGAACAAAGAATGCGAATTTGAACACCGAAAGTCTTGCTCCTTTGAAGATTCCACTAGTGAATAGTTGGATAATGTTTAGTTCGATAGCAAGCTTCACTTCCCCTTAGGAACTTTGCTATATAGACAAAGATTATATATAAATCCCAGTGGCTCGCACTCGTGGACGGTCGGGTAATCTTTTGGCCCGATAGCTAACTTTTACTTCCTGGTAGGATTGCTACCGAGCAAAAGATTATCTAACTGTCTCGTAGTAGCTCTCCGTTTCCATTCCTTGTTGTTTAAAGGTCTTACTTTTGCTGATGATGTTTCTTTTCGTAGTATGCTTTTCGTTGTAGCCTCATTAAAAACCTTGTTGGGAAAACCTAATTGGGACAAAATCTGGATGAAGGGAAAAAGAGTGTAGCACATACGTTTAGTATAGGCGATGCCCATCAAAAATAGTATCTTTTGAGGTGTGCCACATTCCAGTTGCTCGGTAACTTTACTCCATCTTGATTTTCCAATTCGTATGACCCTTTCCCAGTGACAGTTGAAACCCGGTAGGGGCCTTCCCATGTCGGACCTAGCTTTCCTGCGTTGAGCTCCTGGGTGTTCTGAGTTACTTTCCTTAAAACCAAGTCTCCTACTATGAAATAGCGGAGGTTGGCTCTTCGATTGTAATATCTCTTCATTCTCTACTCTTGGACTGTCATCCTCATATGCTCCAAGTCGTTGCGTTTGTCGAGCAGTTCCAATTTGACCA
The DNA here is from genome assembly GCF_000390325.3 of Nicotiana tomentosiformis. NCBI lineage: Eukaryota > Viridiplantae > Streptophyta > Magnoliopsida > Solanales > Solanaceae > Nicotiana > Nicotiana tomentosiformis. Next base: position 191,555,883 of record NC_090813.1, on the reverse strand, counting down.
ATAATGCTTCGTTGTTTGTTTCTTCGTCTGCCCGGAAGTATCTTTCAAGGTAGGTTCTCATACTTCCACCGGGATCAAGGCTTCTGCACCATATACAAGAGATAAAGGAATCTCCCTCGTGCTTGATTTGGTCGTTGTTCGATACGCCCATAGTACTCCTAGTAGCTCTTCGGACCATTTGCATTTGGCTGCTTCCAATATCTTTTTGAGATTTTGGATAATCACCTCATTTGTTTAATCCGCTTGGCCGTTTGCACTCGGGTGATAAGATGATAATGTGAATCTTTTGATTTTTAGGTCTTCAAAGAATTTTGTGACCTTTTCGCCTATAAATTGCGGCCCGTTATTGCAGGCTATCTCCTTTGGTACCCCGAATCTGTAAATTACATTCTCCCACAAGAAATCTACCACTTCGCCCTTGCCGATTTTCTGGTAAGGACCTGTTTCAACCCACTTAGAAAAATAGTCAGTTAAAATCAAAAAAAATCTTACTTTATCGGGAGCCGGCGACAGCGGACCGACTATATCCATTCCTCACTTCATGAATGGCTAGGGCAACAAAATCGAGTGCAGTAGCTCTGCCGGTTGATGTACCAACAGTATGTGGCGTTGACATTTATCACATTTCTAAGCATATGCCTTGGCATCTTATTCCATCCGGGGTCAATAATATCCTGCCCTAATAAGCTTTAACACTAAGGAATTTGTGCCTAAGTGATTTCCGCAAATCCTTTCGTAGACTTCTCTCATGACATAGATAGCTTTGGAAGCTCCCAAACATCGGGCCAACAGGCCTTGGAAAGGTCTTTTGTACAATTGACTTCCCTTGAAGTTGTATCGAGCTGCTTTGGTGCGCAGCACCCAAGATACCTTGGGATCTTCAGGCAATTTTTCGTGCTCGAGATAGTCAATGATCTCATTTCTCCAATCCCAAACCAAATTGGTCTCATTTACTTTGTAATAGCCATCTGCGTTCAATAGCAAATGCATAAGCTGTACGACTGTACCGGAGTCCGATCCCTTCATTTTCGTGGACGATCCCAGATTGGCTAGTGCATCTGCCTCTGCGTTTTCTTCTCTCGGAATATGGGTAATTGACCATTCCCTAAACCGTGCTAGCAGATCCTGGACTTTGACCACGTATTGTTGCATGCGTTACTTTTTGGCTTTAAACATCCCGTAGACTTGATTTACTACTAATTGGTAATCGTATTTGATTTATATGACCTCAAAGTCCAGTCCCCGGGCCAGCTCGAGTCCTGCAATCAAGGCTTCATACTCTGCTTCATTGTTAGTTAGAGGAACAGTTCTTATAGCCTGCCTCAGGGTTTTCCCCGAAGGCGTGATTAGTACCACGCCGAGCTCGAACCCTTTCACGTTGGAAGCTCCATTCGTAAACAAGGTCCAAACTCCTGATGTCGATTCTGACACCATCACTACTTCTTTAATAGACAAAGGTAACAGTCCCGGACTGAAATCGGCCACAAAGTCGGCAAAAACTTGTGACTTAGTTGTAGTCCTAGGTTTATACTCTATGTCAAATTAATTCATTTCGACTGCCCATTTGGCCAGCCAACCTGAAAGTTTAGGTTTATGAAGGGTATTTCACAGGGGAAAGTTTGTTACCATGGCTATTGGATGATATTGGAAATAAGGCCTAAGCTTTCGAGCGGCGACTACGAGAGCTAATGCCAATTTTTCCAGATGCGGGTAGCGAGTTTCTGCTCCCGTTAAAATTTTACTAACATAATAGATAGGATATTACATACCTTCGTCTTCAAGGACTAAAATGACACAAACCACTACCTCCGAGACCGCTAAGTAAATCAGCAGTTGTTTACCTTCTTCCGATTTTGATAGTAATGGAGGGCTCGATAAATATCTTTTCAATTCCTTCAGAGCCTGTCGGCATTCCGGAGTCCATACAAAGTTGTTCTTCATTTTGAGGAGTGAAAAGAAGTGATGACATTTTTCTGAAGATCGGGAAATGAACCTGCTTAAACTGGCCAGTCTTTCTGTCAACTTTTGAACCTCTTTTACGCTTGATAGCTGGTCAGGGATGTCTTCGATTGCTTTAATTTTATCGGGATTGACTTTGTTCCCCCTTTGCGACAGAACGAATCCCAAGAACTTACCAGAGCTTACTCCGAATGCACATTTCTCAGGGTTAAGCTTCATGTTGTGCTTCCTTAGGATGTCAAAGGTTTCTTGCAGGTGTTTAAGATGATCACCTGCGTTCAAAGACTTAACCATCATATTATCTATGTAAACTTCCGTGGTTTTCCCTATTTGTTTCTCAAACATTTTGTTTACGAGCCGCCGTTGAGTGGCTCCGGCGTTTTTAGCCCGAAAGGCATCACATTATAACAATATGTGCCGAAGTTTGTTATGAAAGAAATTTTTCCCTGATCCTCCGGGTTCATCTTGATTTGGTTGTACCCAGAGTAAGCATCAAGGAAACTCATTAACTCGTTCCCGCTCATCTCATCGATCATTTGATCACTGTTTGGCAATAAGAATGAGTCATTAGGGCATGCCATATTCAGATCCTTATAGTCTAAGCACATGCAAAATTTATTATTCTTTTTTGGAACTACTACTACGTTAGCTAGCCAGTCAGGATACTTTACCTCTCGGATTGAACCGATAATAGTCAAACGAGTTACCTCTTCTTTGACGAATTTATTTTTGACCTCGGCAATAGGGCATTTTTTCTGCCTCGTCTGATGCATGCTAAGATCTAGGCTTAGTTTGTGCACGGCCACTTCTAGTAGGATACCTGTCACATCTGCATGCGACCACGCAAAATAGTCAACGATAAATTTAAGAAATTCTATAAATCCTGACCAGAGCTCGGGGTTTAGTCCTGTCCCCCAGTGGAACTTCCTTTCCAAGAACTTTTCGAACAATGCGACTTGCTCAAGTTCTTCCATTGTGGAATTTGTTGCATCTGTTTCTTCTGGTACTTGGAAATATCTTGGTACCTGATAGGATTCCGACGACTCCTCCCCCTGGTTGACTTCGCTCGGCTCGAGAGCAGGCGTCGATTCTTGTAATTGCTATGCTGCATGCTTCTTCCCTTTGCTACTGGTAACTGAGATTGCGTTCATCTCCCTTGCCGTCGGTTGGTTTCCTCTTATTTGTTTAATTCCATCGGGATTTGGGGATCCTTCATCTCGTACAACCATGGTCTCCCCGGGATAATATCGTAGCCCATATCGCTATCTACTACCTCAAAAAGGATCATCTTCATTACCCCATTTGGCATTCGTGGGCAGCAGTGTCTCTCCTCGGGTTGTCACGCTTGCCAAATTGAACCTGGCTAGGAGTTTTGTGGCCATAATGATACTTCCGGTCAGCTTGGCTTGCTCCAGCACTCTCCACTGGATAATGTTGACCGAACTTCCTATATCCACCAAAACACACTTAATTTTAAAATCAAACACATTAAGAGAGATTACCAAGGCATCGTTATGCAACAGCAGTAGTTGATAAGTGGATATTTTGACTGCTTATTAGCACTTTTTAGCTTTTGTTTTAGTCCAAAAGTATTGAATTGTGTTCCCGAAACTAATGAAATTGTGCAAATTGCAGGAATGCTGGAATTTTGGTCTCCCATGATAAAATCCGACTTAAAAAGGAGTGTTCCGAAGCACAAGGCAATAAAGGGTGCAGAAGCAAAGATGTGCGGTCCGCAGATGGAATTCTGCGGCCGCAGAAGAAATTGCGGACCGTAGAATTCCATCTGCGGCCGCAAACCAAGCAGCAGAACCCAACAGGATTTTTAGCAATGTGCGACCGCAGAACTGGGCTTTCACTGACAAAGATTCAAAGTTAAGAGAATATGCAAAAAAAAGACTAAGTCCTGACGCCTTTGTGAAGTGAGGACCGCACAAGAATTGTGCAGCCGCAAAAGTTTCTTCGCAGCCGCAATCCAAAAATGTGCGGCTGCAAAACTCACCTTCCTGCCAGCTAAAGAAATCTGCGGACCGCACATGGAATTGTGCGGCCGCAGAACCTCCCGAGGGGAATTTTTGTCTGTGATTTTTGACCTAGTATAAATAGACGAGTTTCACAAATTTAGGTCAAGTTTGAACATTAAAAGTTTTTGTAGCCATTTCTTTTTACTACTTTAGGAAATTTGACATTATTTTAGTGTTTAAACATTAGATTTTATTATTTTAATCTTTCATTATGAGTTTAATTAGCTTTTCTTCTTTATTATCTTCAATTTCCATTATGAGTAGCTAGATTTTTACTAGGGTTATGACCTAACCCTGATGTATAAACCTTATGGGTATTTAATTTAATATTTGTTTATGATTGGGTGTTGATTATTTAGCTTAGTTCATGCTTCAATTTTAGAATTAATGGTTGCAAATATTGATTCATGCTTATTTGACTTAGTCTCTACTTGAGAAAGAGGGACCTAGTCTAGGATAACTTGGATAACAAGGAATTGGATTAATTGAGAGAATGATTAGCCTAATTAAAGGGTTCAAACTAGAGATAGTAAGAACCGTACTTGAGCTCTTATCAACTATTTTGCTTGATACCCATTTGGACTTGAGAAAGCCAAATTGGGCAAAATCACTCTTTGACCGAGATGTATTGAGTGGGTAACGTAGAGTTGAGAGCTATAATACACCCCAATCGGCAAAACAAGTGTTAACATCTTTATCCCATTAGGCAAAAATCTAGGTTATGGTCACATTCCTAGGCCTTTAAACTATTTGGTAAAATATCAAAAATATTCATCTCTAGTTTATTTAGCTTAGCTTGTTGTCATTAGAGTAAAAGTAGAAGTAGAAATCAAAACTGTGTTGTGGAAGTGCAATTTTAGGTAGTCCATTTTCTTGCTTCAAATATATACTCCTGACACCCCTTATAACTATCAGAGGATTCGACCTCGACTCAAAGTTGGGTAATTATTATTGCATATAGCCGTATCATATCTCTTATGCGATGTGTTGTGGACGTCGCCAATTTTTGGTACCATTGTCGGGGAGTTAAAATGGCGTTAGCTATATATTTGTGTTTGTTTTTGGAATATCTTCTTTTCCTTTTGTGTTACTAACTTGTGTGAGAAATCGTAGGTACAACCATGGCGAACAATGAGCTCAGAAATTTGCCTTTGGGGGATGTGGATGTCGAGGATGAGCAAGTTGAGGAGGTTCCTCTGAACCTCAAGCCAATATAAGAGGCAGAGTGCCTCATGACAATGTCCCCGCTCTACCCCCACATTCACCATGAGCGGCTCCATACCGCATATTACCCAATGAAGGATATGCAAGTGCAATAGTCCCTCCCCGTATTTGAGTGGGCAACTTCCAAATCACCAACGTGATGCTCACTTTACTTGAGCAATGAGGTTTATTCACCGGTTCTCCAACTCAAAATGCATACAAACATTTGAAGGGGTTTGTGGACACTTGTTGGGGGATAAAACAAACAAATGTCTCTGAGGATGCATTGAGGCTAAGGCTTTTTCCCTTCTCTCTATGGGGTAAAGCTTTAGATTGGTTGGAATAATTGTTGAACCATTCCATTCACACTTGGGATGAGTTGGCGGAAAAGTTTATTTCTAAGTTCTTCTCTCCCGGGCACATGGCTACACTTCGAGATGAGATTTTAGCATTCAAGCAAGATCCGAATGAACCACTACACGAGATATGGGAACGCGATAGAACAATGGTTAAGGAATGTCACAATAACGATATGACGGAGAACATGATTCAACAAACTTTCTATCGTGAGATTAACATAACCAACCAATGTGTAGTGAATCAACTTGCCAGTGGAAACTTCATGACTACGCCTTATACGGAGGCATGTGAGATTTTGGATGAGATGGCGGAAACGTCATCGGCTTGGCAATCCCAGTCCAATGCTCCACAAGGTGATCCAAACATGATCCACCTTCACAAAGAATTGCATGACCATGGGAAAGTCATTGCCGAATTGACAACCACCATGACGCAACTAGAAAAAGCCCAACTGAATCAAGTGCAAAATCCCAAGCAAGTAAATGCCATGGAGAGAGTGAATATGATGGTGAACAAGAGGAGGACCAAAGGTCTACAAATGCAAAATCGAGTGGAGAATTGTGTGGAAGAAGATAGTGATTTTGAGCAAGATGATTCCTATAATTAACAAGAAGAGGAGGTGCAATATGTGAACAATTTTCAAGGGCAAAGAAACAATCTCCAAGGCCCAAACCAACAACAATGGCGACCTCAAAACAATCAAGGCAATTGGAATTCTAATAATCAAGGTAATTGGCGTAATAACAATAATCAAGGGAATTGGCATAACAACAACAATCAAGGAAATTGGAATGGAAATAATCAAGGAAATTGGAGGGGTAACAATCAAGGCGGATGGAACAACAATCAAGGAAATCGGGGGTCGGGTTTTCAAAGGCCCCTGATGTATCAACAACCGAGCAACCCGCCTCTTTATCCTCCCCATGGTTCAAGTTCTTCAAACAACGAGATGGGGCGTATTGAAAATATGTTCAAGAAAATGATGGAAAAGAATCTCGATTCGGATGCCCAACTTGCCTCACACAACAGATCAATCCGCAACTTAGAAGTTCAAATGGGTCAAATAAGTTCTCATCCTAACGGGGCACTACCAAGTGACACGACAGTAAACCCAAAGGGTGAAAACAACACGGGGCATGCCATGGCCGTTACTACAAGAAGTGGAAGAGGTGGTAATGCACCCACCTCAAGTCAAAGGCAACTTGTGGATGATGAGCAAGTGGTGCAAGAAAAAGAGATCCATAACAATGTGGTGCAGCCTAATGATGAAGTTCGGATTGATATTGATGATAGTGTGAAAGAGACTCAAAAGGAGGTGAACCCGTCTAGGGATCACATTATTGACATACCGGAGCCGGTAGTGCAAAAGGCTAAGGCACCATTGCCTAAGCCTCCGCCTTCATACTCTCAAAGACTTGCCAAGCAAAATGATGAGAATCAATTCAGGAAGTTCATTCAAATGATGAAGAGTCTCTCAATCAATGTGCCATTAATTGAAGCTTTGGAACAAATGCCCGGTTATGCTAAGTTTATGAAGGATCTCGTGACAAAGAAGCGGTCAATGAATTTTGAAACTATCAAAGTCACTCATCAAGTGAGTGCAATTGTGCATTCAATGGCTCCTAAGTTGGAAGATCCCGGTGCTTTCACGATTCCTTGTACAATTGGAAGTGCCGAGTTTACTAAAGCTCATTGTGATCTTGGGGCGAATATCAATTTGATGCCCTATACGGTTTTCAATACTTTGGGGATTGGGCAACCAAGACCCACCTCTATAAGATTGCAAATGGTTGATCGTACTATGAAGAGGCCTTTGGGAGTGATTGAAGATGTCTTGGTTTATGTTGATAAATTCATTCTTCTGGCGGATTTTGTCATTCTAGATTGTGAGGTTAATTATGAAGTGCCGATTATTCTTGGGAGACCTTTCCTTGCTATAGGGAAGGCTCTTTGTGATGTTGAAGCTAGGGAACTTACATTCTGGGTTGGTGATAAAAAAGTGGCATTCCATGTGTGCAAGCCCATGTGACAACCAAATAGCAATGTGGTGTGCTCTTTTGTGGACTTGGTGACCGATGTTATTGTTGATGATACAAGTGCTACAATCAATGTTGGTGATATGTTGGAGGCCGTCTTGCTCAACCTTGATGATGACAAAATGGATGGCTTTGTGGAATGTGTGAACTCTTTGCAAGGAATGGGGTCGTCAACTATGCACCCCGAAAATTATCTTTGGATCTTGAAAATAGGACAACTCCTCCTACAAAGCCTTCTATTGAAGAGCCTCCTACCTTGGAGTTGAAGCCATTGCCTCCACATCTTCGGTATGAATTTCCTGGCCCTTATTCTACTTTACCGGTTATTCTTTCCTCTTGTTTGACTAACATGCATGTAGATTCCACTTTGGCGGTGCTACAAAAGAGGAAGAAGGCTATTGGATGGACTTTGGCAGATATTCGGGGGATAAGCCCCGCTTTTTGCATGCATAAGATAAAATTGGAGGATGGTGCCAAACCATCTATTGAACATCAAAGTAGACTCAATGAGGTTATGCAAAAAGTTTTTAAGAAGGAGATTATCAAGTGGTTGGATGCCGGGGTTGTCTACCCCATCTCCGATACTTCGTGAACTTCTCCGGTTCAATGTGTCCCACAGAAGGGGGCATGAAGGTGGTCACCAATGAAAAGAATGAGTTGATTCCTACAAGAACAGTGACCGTATGGAGGGTGTGTATGGACTATCATAAGCTCAACAAAGTCACAAAGAAGGATCACTTTCCGCTTCCTTTCTTAGATCAAATGCTCGATAGATTGGCCGGCCGTGCTTTCTATTGCTTTCTTGATGGTTGTCACAGAGCTGTCACACCCCTTTTTACCCCCCAAAGATAATGTGTGTTGGATTGTGGGTTAAAGAGTTTTTTTCAATTAAAGTGACAATTTGAAATAGGGATTATTTTATTGTTCAGAGTCGCCACTTGGAATTGATTTTTGGGTGTTCCAAGTCACCTTTTATTTGAATCCCTAATCAAAGGAAGATTTGACTCTTTTATTATTGGTCTGCGAAAACAAAGTCCGGGTAAGGAATTCTGTTGACCGGGGAGAAGGTGTAAGGCATTCCCCGAGTCCCGTGGTTCTAGCACGGTCGCTTTATTGACTACAACTTGGCTTGAATTAATTTTGGATAAACTCTGATTTATTGGTTTCCATGTTTTATATATGTACGCTTTTATTGCTTGATTAGATTAATGAAAATTATCTTGAAACGAACCATGTGTGTGTGAATCCGTTTTATTTAGTGTGTTAAATTCATGTCACGCGTACTTGTACGATTAATAACACATTATTTATTAAGATTGTTTCGCTCAAAGTTGCGCGAATGCATACTTTGGTTTTAGTTTGGGAATCATGGTCATGTCACGCGAACGTATACATAATCACGATAATAGATTAGAACACGCCTAAAGAATTTTACGAATATTTATAAACTATAGGCTAACTTTGAGATTATTTGTGAAAGCAAAATTATGTGGAAAGCATGGTAAACTTGAGGGTGTGTATTTATTATTTTAACTAATTTGCTAGTGAAGGAAAGTATTCCAGCTATTCTGTATCTTACCAAATTGAGGATAACTACATCTTCTTGGCTTAAGTTACGTGAAAAAGGAGTGTTGAAGTTCTAAGAGTTAAGATGAGTATTCATGGAGTATAGATGTACCCACTTGAATATTTGATTACACGTGATTACGTTTCCAAATGAATGAATATAACACTTCACTGAATTTGAGTTACAAAGTACATATATCACTAATTAAATAAATGCATCCGAACATTACTTCTAGAAATATGCTGTTACTTTAGCTAATCCTGTCCCGTTTTTGCAAAGTGCGTTCTAGCAATGTGCCTTCTTTTATTGTTGTCTACCAATGACCAAAAACGTGTTTTGAATTTGTGAGACTGCAAATCAACCCAACTGGTATACCTAGCAACCTAGCACTATAGGATTCATCATTAATTAAAAGCCTTTAAAGTAACTATAATCTTATACTCTACTGATATCACCAAGTGTATTAAACTAAGAAAAGAAATTCAAACATATTCATCACATTAAGCACCCAAAAACATGACAACAATCAGATACCAACAGATGGTGTTATCAAACTAAAACAAAGGAGATGAAAGAATGGACCTCAAGAGCAACAACTTTTTGAATCTGAAAATGTTTAGGACCGGAAACCTTGGATGCGTCAACCTCGACGAACGACTGAACAGAGACCTCGGACAACGTCCTTCGGCGACCTCGAAGCTCGTCGAAAAAACTCTGACTCTGACCTCGAACAATTTTTTTTTCGGGTTTTTGTTTCCTGCTGGGTCTTGTGGTGACGAGATGATGGAAACTCAGTTGCGTTAATGGAAGAAAGGAAAGGGATGGTGTCTTTCGGAGAGCAAATTTGCAGTTCGGTTTTCTATTTCTAGTGATGCAAATGGCTTTAATAATGAAGGGAAGATGAATTGATGCTCAACCCCGGGAAGATGATGTTGCTGTGGTCAGTTTACATAGCTATGGAAAAATGAAAATTAAAGGAGAAGATAGTTATTTCACAGTATGTTTTTTTTTTGTGTTGGATCTTGGTCAGGAGGATGATAGGTGGCGCTAGGTTTTTTTTTTATATCCGTTCCTCTCTGCCTTTTTTTGTATCCCTTTGTGTGTTTTTAATACCTGAAAATGGGTATGGAGTTTGTGATAGGGGACAAGCATGGGGGACAAGGAGTGGGGAACAATGGAGAGTGGAGTGGGGAGCAAAGTGTGGGGGGACAAGCATGGGGGTCAAGGAGTGGGGAACAAATGAAAGTGGAGTGGGGACACGCCTGGGAAGATGGGAGCGGGAAATATTCAAGCACGGTAAAACATTAGGTGCTCACAGCATGCCCTTCTTTGCTTGGAAACATTAAAAATTTTCAGGCAAAGATAAAGTGAGCTGTATGACTAAATTTTACCATATCGTTACTCAAAAGAGGAAGAAAAATAAAAGAAAAAGGTTCAACCGAGTCCTGATTTTGGACTGCCTACATATCCCGGGTTATAAGGGAATCAGGTCGCGTGTAGTTCAAGAAAAGTGATGGAATGATGAGTTGGAGAGTCGAGTGAGGTTCCGTCGAGGCTCCAGTCTGTGGTCTTGCTATTACATCAAAATTGAAAGAAACTAAACAAGCCTATCAACTATGAGTTACAAGATTCCTATCTATAAGTCTTTTGAAGCTTGATCTTGAATCTTGACTGGTTGTTCATGCAAACTCTGATCTGAACCTTGATGCTTGCTAGTTGTAAATGCTAGTTCATTCTTCTACGACTTCTTCTGAGCAAAACGGGAAATGTGAAGCTCGTAACTTCAGTCATGTCTTGAATAGTCCGTATCCTTTCCATCTGCTTCTGCATTTGGATTCACTTTCTTTTCCTTTTCTTTTCTTTATTTTGGATTGAGACTTTTCTTTTGTTCATCTCGAACACTGTGCCTCGAGGTAAAACCTGCTCAAGCATCACAACAAACAAACGAACGAAATTTTTCTGCCCCAGTTTTCACTAGAAAAATTTCGTGAATTATTGTAACAAAATTCTAAACTACTTGTTTATTGAAAGCAAATAAAAGGGAATGGTGTATCCTGAAAAGGTCATGATCCCAAAAGAATGTCTCAACTAAGTATTGGTGTACCTTATGTTGGGAAAATGTGGCAAGGTAATGGGATACCCTATATTGGCAATGATATCATGGAGTGGTGTACTATGCATTTAAGCTCAAATCAACTAGGGAATGAAGTATCCTATGTTGGATAACACAGCTAGGGATTGGTGTAGCCTATACTGGTAAGGAGATCGAGGATTGGTGTACCCTATACTGAAAAGGAAATGTAATCAGGGGTTGGTGCCCTATATTACTGAAAAGGAAATATAACCAGGGGTTGGTGCCCTATAGTACTGAGAAGGAAATGTAGCCAGGGGTTGGCGCCTTGTATTACTGAAAAGCAAATGTAACCAGGGGTTGGCACCCTGTATTACTAAAAAGAAAATGTAACCAGGGGTTGGCACCCTGTATTACTGAAAAGAAAATGTAACCAGGGGTTGGCGCCCTGTATTACTAGGAAGGAAATGTAACCAGGGGTTGGCGCCCTGTATTACTGAAAAGCAAATGTAACCAGGGGTTGGCGCCCTGTATTACTAAAAAGAAAATGTAACCAGGGGTTGGTGCCCTGTATTACTAAAAAGAAAATATAACCAGGGGTTGGCGCCCTGTATTACTGAAAAGCAAATGTAACCAGGGGTTGGTGCCCTGTATTACTGGGAAAAGAATGTTGAATCCCCTTGGCGAAAAAGTTCTACCTAGGTTAAACTATGAAAAACAAGACTGGACAAAGAGTACTTCTACCCGAATTAAATTAAATTATGCAAACATGGGCGAAGAGTACTTCTACCCGGAACTATGAACTGGATCCCCCTAGGCGAAAAGGTTCTACCCGGGTTAAGCTACGAAAAACAACCTGGGCGAAGAGTACTTCTACCCGGAACTATGAACTGGATCCCCCTAGGCGAAAAGGTTCTACCTGGGTTAAACTACGAAAAGCAGCCTGAGCGAAGAGTACTTCTACCCGGAACTATGAACTGGATCCCCCTAGGCGAAAAAGGTTCTACCTGGGTTAAACTACATAAAACATCCTGAGCGAAGAGTACTTCTACCCGAAACTATGAACTGGATCCCCCTAGGCGAAAAGGTTCTACCTGGGTTAAGCCACGAAAATAACCTGAGCGAAGAGTACTTCTACCCGGAACTATAAGCTGGATCCCTCTAGGCGAAATGATTCTACCTGCGTTAAGCTGCGTAAAACATCCTGAGCGAAGAGTACTTCTACCCGGAACTATGAACTGGATCCCCCTAGGCGAAATGGTTCTACCCGAGTTAAGCTACGTAAAACATCCTGAGCGAAGAGTACTTCTACCCGGAACTATGAATTGGATCCCCCTAGGCGAAATGGTTCTACCCGAGTTAAGCTACATAAAACATCCTGAGCGAAGAGTACTTCTACCCGGAACTATAAGCTGGATCCCCCTAGGCGAAAAAGGTTCTACCTGGGTTAAACTACGTAAAACATCCTGAGCGAAGAGTACTTCTACCCGGAACTATGAGCTGGATCCCCTTAGGCAAAAAAGGTTCTACCTGGGTTAAACTACGTAAAACATCCTGAGCGAAGAGTACTTCTACCCAAAACTATGAACTGGATCACCCTAAGTGAAAAGGTTCTACCTGGGTTAAGCTACGAAAAGTAACCTGAGCGAAGAGTACTTCTACCCGGAACTATGAACTGGATCCCCCTAGGCGAAAAGGTTCTACCTGGGTTAAGCTACGAAAAGCAACCTGAGCAAAAAGTACTTCTACCCTGAACTATGAGCTGGATCCCCCTAGGCGAAATGGTTCTACCTGGGTTAAGCTACAAAAATGGGAGGTATGAACAGTAGTGACTCATGCTGCAAATAAAGGAAAGTGGAGATTTTGACGAAACCTACCTTTGGTGACATTCGTCCTTTAAGAATCGCCATTCTGCACTGCTTTGATTTTGCTTCAAAGAAAGAAAGATTCGTGAGTTTTTAAAGTGGTGGTCGGTTTGTGGCCTTGATGCCCTTAGTAGTTTGAATTCACCCCTCCGCTGTCGAAGAACTGATTTTGTCAGTGTGATACTGAGGTTCCCGAATACTCTGTATCACTTTCTAGAGACATTGTCTTTCTGACGTTTCCCCTGGCTGTTTCATACCCGGATGTCCATGGTACTGCTAATCCTTGTCCCTAAGGCAAGGCAATTTTCCTTTAAAATCAAACTTAGTTGTCTTTCACCTAGAACCAATTTTTGTCTGTAGTGCTTATCAACTTTTCCCATGAAGCGAGTCTTGCTTAGGCGGCCTTTTCAGTTTCTTTGAGACACTTTGTCCGCCTTATCTAAAGAGATCACATACGGATTCCTGCCTTCGTCAATGTCGTATATGCTCCAAATTATGCTCGGTATTACGGGGAATCTGCAGCCAGTTTTGCTTTGCTTTTGATGCAAGATTAGACCAGAAGGGAATCTAGGAAAAATTATGAAAAAGAATAGAAGAGCAATTGGAAATGAAAAAGGAATAGTGTCTAAATAAAAGGTGTCCCTTTCGGGGAGAGAAATAAGGAGACTTATCTGGAGATATGTGCCGACTTCAATGAATCATGACATGCATTTCTGACTGGACGCCTGATCTGTCTGCGCTGTCTAATTCTCAAAATACGTCGCAAATGTTCATCTTGAAACTGTCTTAGTTATGCTCATGTCGGATCATGGAAGACCCTCATTCGGCTAGTAGCGCCCTTTGCGGGTTTTCACTAACTGACCTCCCTCATTTCTCTAATCACTGGCGCCTTACAGTGCCCATATGGGTTTTCACCGATAAGACTCTCTCATTTCTTCTTCTTCTTCTTCTTTTCTTTTTTTTTTTTTTTACTAAGATACGACACGCGGGAAGGTTGGTTGATGCCCCTGGCATGGGGACTTCAAGTATTTTCAAAGATCGATCAGAAATTCTTAACAGGAAAAGGTGAAAGGAACCTTGAACTGAATTACAACCTTTGGAACTGTTTCTACAGGAAAAAACTGTAAGATAAAAACAAACTTCTGCCCCAGTTTTGGAATATTGGGAATATGGATTTTTGTTACAATGGGACCGAACCCAGGGTAAGGCTGCCTACGTATCCTTTCGGAATCAGCTCAGACGTAGTTCAATGACTTAGAAAATTTGTTGTTTGACTTTGTAAGTACACATATTCCAAAAAGTGGAAAACAAGGAAGAAGAAAAATATAGCTTGGGGTAACAAAAGGGTGACACTTGCTTGGAATAGCGAGAAATGGTAGCCTTTGTCATCTCGATCTAAGAAAATCATGCGTGAAAGTTCCACAGTGGGTATATATCAGACATAATATCTTTTGACTGCATCTGCATTAATAGTCATGTCTGGTACCCGTCCTTCTTCATCTACCAAGTGCAAGGCCCCTTTTGGTAACACTTTCTTGATGATGTAGGGTCCTTTCCAGTTTGGGGCAAACTTTCCTTTAGCTTCTACTTGGTGTGGAAGAACGCATTTCAGAACGAGTTGGCCTACCTCGAAGTACCTTGGACGCACTTTCTTGTTGTAAGCACGTGCCATTCTTTGCTGGTATAACTGGCCAAAGCACACTACTGCTAGCCGTTTCTCATCAATCAACATTAGTTGTTCTAATCGGGTCTTTACCCATTCTGCATCTTCAATCTCCGACTCCACAATGATCCGAAGAGAGGGAATTTCGACTTCAGTCAGTATTACAGCTTCTGTCCCATATACCAACAGATAAGGAGTTGCACCAACAGATGTGCGAGCAGTCGTGCGGTATCCCAGAAAAGCAAAGGGCAACTTTTCATGCCATTGTCTCGAGCCTTGGATCATTTTCCTAAGAATCTTCTTGATGTTCTTGTTCGCCGCTTCAACGGCTCCATTGGCTTTTGGCCGGTAAGGGATAGAATGGCGATGCATAATTTTAAATTGCTCGCATACCTCCTTCATCAAATGACTATTGAGATTGGCTGCATTGTTAGTGATAATGGTATTTGGGATACCAAAGCGGCAGATAATGTTGGAATGAACAAAGTCTACCACTGCTTTCTTGGTGACTGCTTTGAAAGTGATGGCTTCCACCCACTTGGTGAAGTAATCAATTGCAACCAAAATAAATCTATGCCCATTTGAAGCCTTTGGCTCAATTGGCCCAATAACATCCATTCCCCAAGCAACGAAAGGCTAAGGAGAGGACATGGGATGCAACTCCGAAGGTGGCGAGTGAATCAGGTCACCATGAATCTGGCATTGGTGACACTTGCGAACAAAACTGAAGCAATCTCGCTCCATTGTAAGCCAATAATACCCTGCCTGCAGAATCTTCTTCGCCAAAACATATCCATTCATGTGAGGTCCGCATACCCCCAAATGCACTTCACTCATGATCCGCTCAGTTTCTGTTGCATCTACGCATCTCAACAAGTTCAAATCTGGGGTCCTTTTGTACAAAATTTCCACATTCAGGAAGAAACCACTAGCGAGCCTCCTTATAGTTCTTTTTTGATCTCCCTTGGCGTGCTCTGGGTATTCTCTCATTTTTAGGAATCATTTAATGTCATGATACCATGGTTCACCATATGGTTCTGTCTCAATTGTATTGTAGTAACCGTGTTGATTCCGAACTTGGATTTCTAGTGGATCGATATGGGTGTTTCCCGGATAAGGGAGCATCGAGGCTAAAGTAGCCAAAGCATCGGCTAGCTCGTTGTGAAACCTGGGAATGTACCTGAACTCGATGGATTTGAATCTTTTGCTCAAATCTTGTACACATTGTCTGTATAGAATAAGCTTGATGTCTCGAGTCTCCCATTCACCTTGGGCTTGCCGGATAAGCAAGTTAGAATCTCCCATAACCAATAGTTCATGCACATCCAGATCGAGGGCCATTTTCAAACCCATGATACAGGCTTCGTATTCTGCCGTATTATTGGTACAGAAGAACTGAAGCCAGGCTGTTGCAGGGTAATACTGTCCAATAGGTGAGATAAGGATTGCCCCGATCCCGACTCCTTTTATATTGACAGCTCCATCAAAATATATTTTCCATAAAGGGTTGTCCTCTGGAACTACTTCCTCTATTGAGTTGACCTCTTCGTCTGGGAAGTATGTGGTAAGTGGATTGTACTCATCATCAACTGGATTCTCTGCCAAATGACCGGCCAAAGCCTGTGCTTTCATCACGGTGCAAGTGACATAGACGATGTCGAACTCTGTGAGCAGGATTTGCCATTTTGCGAGCCTGCCGGTGGGCATTGGCTTTTGGAAAATATACTTCAGAGGATCCATTCTGGATATGAGGTAAGTAGTATAGGCCAAAAGATAATGTCTCAACTTCTGAGCGACCCAAGTCAAAGCACAATATGTCCTTTCTAAAAGGGTGTACTTAACCTCATAATTGGTGAACTTCTTGCTCAAATAATATATTGCTTGTTCCTTTTTGCCTGCGCATCATGTTGCCCTAGAACGCATCCAAAGGAATTATCTATCACAGATAGATATAAAAATAAAGGCCTACCAGATTCAGGTGGGACCAGTACAAGGGGTTTTGATAGATAATCTTTGATCCTGTCAAAAGCATTTTGGCAATCGTCTGTCCACTTGATTGCAGCATCCTTTTTCAGCAACTTAAAGATGGGCTCGCACGTGGTTGTGAGCTGAGCAATGAACCAACTGATGTAGTTCAACCTTCCGAGCAAACTCATGACCTCCTTTTTGTTCTTCGGGGGTGGCAGATCTCGAATGGATTTTTATCTTAGATGGATCCAATTCGATGCCTCTCCGACTGACTATAAAACCGAAGAGCTTCCCAGATGGAACCCCAAATGCACATTTGGCTGGATTGAGCTTAAGGTCATACCTTCGAAGCCGTTCGAAGAACTTTTTAAAATCATTCACGCGATCAGCCTGTGTCTTTGATTTTATGATGACATCATCGACATATACTTCAATCTCTTTGTGCATCATGTCGTGAAAAATGGTGGTCATGGCCCTCGTGTAAGTTGCCCATGCATTCTTTAAACCGAATGGCATGACCCTGTAACAATAGGTACCCCACGGAGTGGTGAAAGCGGTCTTTTCTGCATCACCCTCATCCATTAGAATCTGGTGGTACCCAGCATAGCAATCCACGAACGACTGTATCTCATGCTTTGCGCAATTATCTACAAGAATATGGATGTTCGGCAAAGGAAAATTATCCTTCGGACTTGCTTTGTTCAGGTCTCTGTAGTCAACACAGACTCTAGTTTTTCCATCTTTCTTTGGCACGGGCACAACATTTGCCACCCAGGTGGTGTATCGTACGGCTCTGACAACATTGGCGCTCAATTGCTTCATTATTTTCTCTTTGATTTTATCACTCATGTCCGTTTTAAATTTTAGCTGCTTTTGTTGGACTGGTGGAAAATCAGGATACGTGGGAAGCTTATGAACCACTAAATCGACGCTTAAACCAGGCATATCATCATAAGACCAGGCAAACACATCTCTATACTCAAATAAAAGTTGAATCAAGGCATCTCTGGTTTTTTGTTCAGTGTGAATGCTTATCTTTGTTTCTCTGACTTCTTCATGACCTTCGATATTAATTGGCTCAGTTTCATTGAGGTTGGGCCTAGACTTGTTTTCAAATTGTTCCAACTCTCTTTTTATTTCATCAAAAACCTTATCTTCATCATATTCGACCTCTTGATGCATTATTTTGAAATTAGACAGCTTTTTGAGATCTGGGCGTGAATTCCGCATGCATGTCATGTTATTAAAGCCGGCATTAACAAAACTGAAATGTGGATTACAACCCTGAAAGTAACAAAAGGAAAAGATACAAAATTTAATACGAAACTGAACTGCATTTCATTGAATTTGAAAGGATAGAAGGGTTAACATCAAAATAAAATAATCATACTAAGATATTTGGATTACAACCCCGAAAGTAACCCAAAGTACAAAACAAAGAAGCTACAAAAGTCAACTACCAAGACTCCTTCCTTGTGGGGAGAGGAGTTGCTTCCCAGTTATTGAGCATGGTTTTTGGGCCAATTAGTTGCATATCGGCACGACTAGTGCCTTCACCAGCCTGGATCATATTCACTTCAGAAAATATCTGGCTGAGGCCATGGAAAATTTCATCAATGTTTGCATGCGCCGAGGAATTTTGACCATGTTTGAATCGTGGCTTGACAAAAGTGCAGAAAATGTAAGGGATAGGTTACTGCAAGACCCACCTGTACTTTTTGCGGTGCTTGGCTTTGTCTTCGTCTACTTGTGTTGGCCTGAAGCCTAAACCAAAAGTACCTCTGTTACTGAACGGAGAAATGGGTTCTGAAATTCCTTACAATGATGCCCCCAAAACTTTTCCTGGCTCATAACCTTGTCTCATCATAAGTGCAGCCACCATTACAGATGTGGCGGAGAGACGCGGATGCAGAATGGGATTTCCTTCCTCAACATGGTCCACAGTAACCACTTCGAAAGCCTGATAGACAATAGACTCACATCCTTCCTTGGCCTCAATACATGGGATTAACGGGTCTTTATAAATGGATGACTCGTCTTCTCCGTGAACAATAATTTCTTGTATGTCGCGCTCGAATTTGAGCATCTGATGCAAGGTGGATGGCACAGCTCAGGTCGTATGGATCCATGGCCTTCCAAGAAGAAAGTTATAAGAAGTTTCCATGTCCACTACTTGGAAGACAATTTCAAAATCAATAGGCCCAATCGTCATGGTGAGGTTGATCTCCCCAATGGTATCTCTCGCTGAGCCATCAAAAGCCCGGATGCGAACATTGCTGGGTCGGATCCTGTCTGTATTGATCTTCATACTTTGCAAGGTAGAGAGGGGGCATACATCTACACTCGAGCCTCCATCAACCATGACTCGCTTCACATAATGCCCCTCACATTTGACAATCAAGTGCAAAGCCCTATTGTGACCGGATCCCTCCTCAGGAAGTTCATCATCAGTAAAGGAAATTTTGTTCACCTCAAAAAATCTATTGGCCATCTTCTCTAACTGATTCACGGTGGTATTCTCTGAGACATGTGCCTCGTTCAGGATTTTGATTAGTACACGGGCATGCTCTCCTGAGTGTATGAGCAGAGATAACAGAGAGATTTGGGCAGGAGTCTTTCTCAGCTGGTCAATGATTGAGTAATCCTGAACTTTCATCTTTTTCAAAAACTCCTCCGCCTCTTCTTCAGTGACCGGTTTCTTTATTGGCATTTGACCTTCTCTGATTTGCTTAGCCTTCCTCAAATTTGCTTAGCCTTCCTCAACTCTTCTAGAGAGTAATACCTCCCTGATCGAGTCAAACCTCCAGTTTCCCCTACTTCTTCTATGATTTCCTTGCCTTTGTAGGTTACTACAGTTTTGTTGTAGTTCCAAGGGATGGTTTTCATATTTGTTACACGGGGTTGTGTGGCAGGCTTGATTATGATCGGTTCTATTATACCCGTCGTATCGCCCTGATTCTGCTTTGTGATGGGGTGACCTCCAAGGACGTATAACTTTGGGTTTGGAACATTGGAGCGAACTTCCAATCTCGAGATTTTTGGAACAAATAAAGTTGCCCTCTCTGAGCTCTGGGCGCCTTTCACAATCAACGGTGCATCTAGGCTTAGACTTACTTCCAGTTTGGTTCCCTCTTGAATCGTTACCACTGTCATTTCTGCTCGACCAACCGGCTTGTATTCATGATCTCGACCAATCATTCCCACAAAATAAACATCATTGTGTACTGGCAGCGGGTTATTGGTCACATTAGGAGGGTCCTCGCCATTCGTGACTATTATCAATTTTTCAACAATGAGTCTTTCTATGGCTCTTTTCAGGGTCCAACAGTCATCAGTGCTATGCCCCGGAGCACCTGAATGGTATTCACATCTAGCATTTGCTTGAAATCCGTGTGAATCAGGATGCATATGGTGGGGAGCGATGGGTCCAATCACGCCCATCTGCTTCAACTTCTGGAACAGACTAGAGTATGATTCAGCCAATGGAGTAAATTTTTCCACCGGCCTCTGCTCTCGACCATAATCCTGCCTAGGACGAGCATTGTAGGGTGCCCGAAAATTTTGCTGCTGAGGTCGGAGGAATCTTGGAGCCGGTACCCGTACCTGTTGATTGGGAGGACGAGCATATGATTGAGCATTAAACACTGTATATTGTGGCGGTCCCACGGAGTACTGAGGAATTGGCAGGGGATAGTAATGTTGAGGGTAGCTGGATTGCCCCTGCTGAACTTGCACATAAGGGTGCGATGCCCCTCTTTGAACTTCCCTGGATCCCGAAGTCATCATGGACCCTTCATCTCTCTTCTTTCTATTTGCCAAACTTCCCGACCCATTTTGGATAGCTTGGGTGGTGGCTTTGAGAGCAGCTTGACTTACAATTCTGCCAGTCTTGAGGCCATTTTCGACCATTTCTCCTATTTTGATCGCTTCCGCAAAAGGTCTACCCATTGCAGACATCATGTTCTGAAAGTAATCAGGCTCTTGGGCCTCCAGAAAAACAGTGATCAACTCGTGGTTATCCATGGGTGGCTTAACTCTAGCTGCTTGCTCCCTCCACTTGATTGCATACTCCCTAAAGCTTTCAGTCGGCTTTTTCTTCATATTGGACAGGGAATTGCGATCCGGCGCAATATCTATGTTGTATTGAAATTGTTTGACGAAGGCTTGGGCCATGTCATCCCAGACATGCCAGTGAGAGATATCTTGGTCAATGAACCATTCGGAGGCTACCCCCACAAGACTTTCCCCAAAATAAGCCATCAGTAATTCTTCTTTTCCACCTGCACCCCTCAGCTGGTTGCAGTACCTTTTCAAATGGGCGATAGGGTCGCCGTGTCCATCATACTTCTCGAATTTTGGGGTCTTGAACCCTGGTGGCAAATGGATGTGAGGGAACATGCATAGATCACTGAACGAAACACTTTTGTGACCCCCTAGTCCCTGTATGTTCTTTATGTTCTGTTCAAGACTTTTCATTTTCCTGGCCATCTCATCCGGCTCAACCGTCTTGGCAAGCTTTTCATTTTCCACTGGTGACTCGTACTGAGGAGTCTGATTATATGGAGCCGAGACCCCGAAAGCCATATTTGGAGAGTAGTATTGGCCATCATAAGCATGAGATGGTGGCTCATTGATTGGCCTCGTCACAGGAGGTAGAGGCGGGATTGTGTATGCCGGTGCGCCAGACACGACTAGAGGAGTGTTCCTGACCGGTGCGACTGGAGGTCGCACATTAGAGGTACCAGGAGCAACGTGGAGGCTGTAGTTTGGCACATACCCTGGTGGTAGGATGTGGTCGCTCGTTGTATGGAGCGGTGGTTGAGCAGCCAGAGGTACGGTGGAAGTTCCCTCTGAGGGACCACGGGGTGGAGGCTGACCAGACATCCAAGCTTGATATACATCAGACAATTGCTGTCTCAATTTTCTTATTTCCTCCGACTCTTGTTCAACTGATTGACCCTGGGGGTCGTCATTGATTAGCTCGATCTCATCATCGTTGGCCATTACTACTGCTCCCTTAGATCTAGTGAAGTAATGGTGTGTTGCCAGTTTCACCACAAGCCAACCACCTTAAGCTTACTACGTAAGAGACAGCAAACGTGTTAGGGTTAAGCATTTTATAGATATGAATCACACATAATGTGCCATGCTCCTATCATTGTCACTATTTCTAGCATGCTTTTGGAGGCTTCATGTTTCATTCCGGCTTATGAGGTTGCTTCTTATTGACGTTCTTATTTTCTTCATTTTGATCCCTCATCTTAGAATCATTGAAAAATATTTATTTATTTATTTATATTTTTTTTTACTCACGCCTCATTTTGATCCCTCATTTTAGAATCATTTAAAAATATTTTGATCGAACCTTTTGTGGGTTGCCTACGTATCATGTCGCCGCATGAATCAGATCATTACGTAGTTCAGAGGAAGATCATGAATAAAGTAAATAAACTAACTCTTTTTTCCTTTTATTTTATTTTTCTTTTTCATATACAAAACAGACCACAAAAGCTCCTAACAAGAAAAATATTTTTGAATTTTGATTTTTTATATATTATTTTATGTTTGGTTTTGGAATTTTTGAAAGAAAGACTTCTAAGAAAGAAAATATTTTTGATTTAATTTTTTTTTTTTGGATGAAAGACTTCGGAAAAGAAGAAATTTTTTTTTTGCATTTGACTTTTTTTTTGAATTTTCTAAGGAAAGAATTCTAAGAAGGAATTAAGGAAAGGGAAAATATTTTTGGATTTTTATTTTTGAAAATTGGGGGCCGGAACCGATGAGATTTGCCTACGTATCTCACATCCGGTGAGAATCAGACCCGCATAGTTCAGTTAAAACCGACTAAGTTCTTCTTCTTTTTTGATTTTTTGAAAAATTAATCTTTAAAAACCGTATGCACTAGACCATATTATTTTTTCTATATTTGTTCAACTGATTTATGCTAAAGTTGGTCGACATGCTAGCCTCCCAAATAATGCAACAAGTAGCACATAACATGACATAATGGTCTCAACAAGGTACCTGTCCTAAAACAGAACTCAACCCTTGTGTCGAACGCTGCTAAGTCAAATGCACATGATGCAAATAAAGCGTAGCCTACTAGGGATATTCATTGCTTGTGGCTTGTTCTTCTAAGTTTCTAAATCCTAAAGGAGATAGTATCTAGACCTGGCTTACCCGGGGCAGACAACCCGAGCCGAGGAGCGTCAAGCGTCACCAGTAGTAGAACAACACTGGCTAGCTAACGGCTCTCCCGCCTAAGCATGTGTGACTAAATCCTTCACCAGAAACTGGTAGGCTAACTGGCTTTATCTCAAGACAGAAATTTTGTGATGCTGGTAGGCAAACACAACATAACTAACTATAAGAAGACTCAGAGGAGTGCGAGAGGATACAATTTATATGTACAGTTCAACAATATCAAAACGGAAAAAGTGGACAAGTAACACATTAGGCCCAAATAAATCACAATATATACAAAAATTAATAAAGCTAAACAAAGTCAATATACAAGCTCGAATTCTTGAGATTCCCCAGCAGAGTCGCCAGAGCTGTCACACCCCTTTTATGCCCCCCCAAAATGATAATGTGTTTGGATTGTGGGTTAAAGAGTTTTTCCAATTAAAGTGACAAACTTGAATAAGGATTATTTTATTTACAGAGTCGCCACTTGGAATTGATTTTTTGGGTGTTCCAAGTCACCTTTTATTTGAATCAAAGGAAAGGAAGGTTTGACTCTTTTATTATTGGTCTGCGAAAACAAAGTCCGGGTAAGGAATTCTGTTGACCGGGGAGAAGGTGTAAGGCATTTCCCGAGTCCCGTGGTTCTAGCACGGTCGCTTTATTGACTACAACTTGGCTTGAATTAATTTTGGATAAACTCTGATTTATTGGTTTCCATGTTTTATATATGTACGCTTTTATTGCTTGATTAGATTAATGAAAATTATCTTGAAACGAACCATGTGTGTGTGAATCCGTTTTATTTAGTGTGTTAAATTCATGTCACGCGTACTTGTACGATTAATAACACATTATTTATTAAGATTGTTTCGCTCAAAGTTGCGCGAACGCATACTTCGGTTTTAGTTTGGGAATCATGGTCATGTCACGCGAACGTATACATAATCACGATAATAGATTAGAACACGCCTAAAGAATTTTACGAATATTTATAAATTATAGGCTAACTTTGAGATTATTTGTGAAAGCAAAATTATGTGGAAAGCATGGTAAACTTGAGGGTGTGTATTTATTATTTTAACTAATTTGCTAGTGAAGGAAAGTATTCCAGCTATTCTGTATCTTACCAAATTGAGGATAACTACATCTTCTTGGCTTAAGTTACGTGAAAAAGGAGTGTTGAAGTTCTAAGAGTTAAGATGAGTATTCATGGAGTATAGATGTACCCACTTGAATATTTGATTACACGTGATTACGTTTCCAAATGAATGAATATAACACTTCACTGAATTTGAGTTACAAAGTACATATATCACTAATTAAATAAATGCATCCGAACATTACTTCTAGAAATATGCTGTTACTTTAGCTAATCCTGTCCAGCTTTTGCAAAGTGCGTTCTAGCAATGTGCCTTCTTTTATTGTTGTCTACCAATGACAAAAAACGTGTTTTGAATTTGTGAGACTGCAAATCAACCCAACTGGTATACCTAGCAACCTAGCACTATAGGATTCATCATTAATTAAAAGCCTTTAAAGTAACTATAATCTTATACTCTACTGATATCACCAAGTGTATTAAACTAAGAAAAGAAATTCAAACATATTCATCACATTAAGCACCCAAAAACATGACAACAATCAGATACCAACAGATGGTGTTATCAAACTAAAACAAAGGAGATGAAAGAATGGACCTCAAGAGCAACAACTTTTTGAATCTGAAAATGTTTAGGACTGGAAACCTTGGATGCGTCAACCTCGACGAACGACTGAACAGAGACCTCGGACAACGTCCTTCGGCAACCTCGAAGCTCGTCGAAAAAACTCTGACTCTGACCTCGAACAATTTTTTTTCCGGGTTTTTGTTTCCTGTTGGGTCTTGTGGTGACGAGATGATGGAAACTTAGTTGCGTTAATGGAAGAAAGGAAATGGATGGTGTCTTTCGGAGAGCAAATTTGCAGTTCGGTTTTCTATTTCTAGTGATGCAAATGGCTTTAATAATGAAGGGAAGATGAATTGATGCTCAACCCCGGGAAGATGATGTTGCTGTGGTCAGTTTACATAGCTATGGAAAAATGAAAATTAAAGGAGAAGATAGTTATTTCACAGTATGTTTTTTTTGTGTTGGATCTTGGTCAGGAGGATGATAGGTGGCGCTAGGTTTTTTTTTCTATCCGTTCCTCTCTGCCTTTTTTTTGTATCCCTTTGTGTGTTTTTAATAGCTGAAAATGGGTATGGAGTTTGTGATAGGGGACAAGCATGGGGGACAAGGAGTGGGGAACAATGGAGAGTGGAGTGGGGATCAAAGTGTGGGGGGACAAGCATGGGGGACAAGGAGTGGGGAACAAATGAAAGTGGAGTGGGGACACGCCTGGGAAGATGAGAGCGGGAAATATTCAAGCACGGTAAAAAATTAGGTGCTCACAATGGTTATTCGGGCTGCAACCAAATTCTTATTGCTCCAGAAGACCAAGAGAAAACAACTTTTACATGTCCCTATGGTACTTTCGCCTTCAAGCGGATGCCTTTTGGTTTGTGCAATGCACCAGTGACTTTTTAAAGGTGTATGATGGGTATCTTCACGGACATGGTGGAGGACTACCTTGAAGTTTTCATGGATGAATTCTCGGTGGTTGGAGATTCTTTTGATGATTGTCTTGCAAATTTGGATAAAGTATTGGTTAGATGTGAAGAAACAAATTTGGTGCTTAATTGGGAGAAATGCCATTTCATGGTCGAGGAAGGCATTGTCCTTGGCCACAAAATCTCAAAGAATGGAATTGAAGTTGACAAGCCAAAGATTGAGGTGATTTCCAGACTTCCACCTCCAACTTCAGTGAAGGGTGTACGGAGTTTCTTAGGCCATGCGGGTTCTTACCGGTGCTTCATCAAAGATTTCTTTAAGGTGGTGAATTTGTTGTGAAAGCTTCTTGAGAAGGATGCTAAGTTCAACTTCAATGATGATTGCATGAGAGCTTTTGAATTGTTGAAGTTCAAGTTGACAACTACCCCCATCATCACCGCTTCAAATTGGAGTGTCCCTTTTAAACTCATGTTTGATGCAAGTGACGTAGCGGTTGGGGTTGTTTTGGGGCAATGCATCAATAAAAAATTTCATCCGGTCTACTATGCTAGTAAGACCATGAATAGTGCCCCAGTAAACTATACCGTTATGGAGAAAGATCTCTTTGACATTATGTTTGCAATTGAAAAGTTTAGCTCGTACTTTATGGGTGCAAAAGTCAGTGTCCACACGGATCATGCGGTGCTTCGATATCTTATGAGCAAGAAGGACTCCAAAGTTCAGTTGATGAGATGGGTGCTTTTGTTGCAAGATATTGATGTTGACATTCAAGATAGAAAAGGGAATGAAAACCAAGTGGCTGACCACTTGTCTCGTTTGGAGAAGGAGGGGAGGCCTCATGATGGCCTTGAAATCAATGAATCCTTCCCTGATGAGCAACTCTTGGCTATTTCAATGAAAAAGGTGTCATGGTTCGCGGGTCTAGAAAATTTTCTTGTGAGTGAAATCATTCCGGATGAGTTCTCTTCAAACCAAAGGAAGAAGCTCAAATGGGATTGTCAAGATTATTATTGGGATGAACCATACCTTTTTCGGATTTGTACGGATGTGGTGATTAGAAGATGTGTACTGAAAGAAGATCAAGGTGAAATTCTTGGGGCTTGTCATTATTAGCCATATGGTGGTATTCATGGTGGAGCAAGAACGGCGTCCAAAGTGCTTAGTTGCGTCTTCTATTGGCCCACTCTTTACAAGGATACTAGTGAGCTAGTGAAAAGATGTGATGAATGTCAACGGGATAGTGGAATCTCAAATAAGAATAAAATGCCTCTCACAACCATTTTGGAGATTGATATTTTCGATGTGTGGAGTATTGACTACATGGGCCATTTTGTGAGTTCTTATGGAAACACCTACATCTTGGTCGCGGTTGAATATGTGTCCAAATGGGTTGAGGCCATTGCTTTACCCAATAATGAGGCGAGAAGTGTGGTGGCTTTCTTGAAAAAGAATATCTTCACAAAGTTTGGTACTCCACGTGCTATTATAAGCGATGTGGGGTCCTATTCTTGCAACAAGGCTTTCGACACTTCGCTTAGAAAGTATGGTGTTACTCATAGAGTCATGACTCCTTATCACCCACAAGCTAGTGGGCAAGTGGAAGTCTCCAATCGGGAGATAAAGAGTATCTTGTCCAAAACGGTGAATGCTAATTGGACGGATTGGTCCAAGAAACTTTATGATGCATTATGGGCTTATCGGACGACTTACAATACACATATCGAAATGTCTCCATACCAGTTGGTGTTCGGAAAAGCTTGTCATTTTTCGGTGGAAATAGAGCACAAGGCCATGTGGGCTCTAAAGAAGTTGAATCTTGATTGGCATGTAGCCTCTAACTTGAAGGTTGCGCATTTGAATGAATTGGATGAGTTCTGGTACCATGCTTATAAAAGTTCGTCCTTGTATAAAGAAAAGATAAAATATCTTCATGACAAATATATTTGGAACAAAGAGTTCAAGGTGGGCGATCTTATATTGTTGTTTTAACTCAAGGTTAAGGATGTTTCCCGGGAAGCTAAAGTATAAATGGAGTGGTCCTTTTGAAATTGTGGGTGTAACACCTTTTGGTGCATTAGACTTGAAGAACAAAAACAATGAAGTATTCCTAGTCAATAGTCACCGGGTGAAGCACTATTTGGCAAAGGTTGGAGATAGCCACGTCGTGGCAGTCATTCATTACAATTAAAGGTATTCTACGTCATGTTGCGACGTTAAATCAGACGCTTCTTGGGAGGCAACCCATGTTTCTTTTCCTTTTTTTCTTTCTTTTGTAGTTATGTGTTATTTTTGTTCTAACTTGATTTGAAGTGTGGTACAGGGCTGAGTGTGACTTACAGGAATAGTGGACCAAAAATTTGGCTAAGTGCTCTAAGAATTGCGGACCGCAATTGATTTGTGCGGACTGCACAATTATGGTTGTTGTAGCAAAAGAACAATGCGGCCGCATAATTAGCTTGCGGACCGCACAAACGAGAGGTTGAAAATACCCACTCTCTGAAGTTTTAGCCTATCAGAGAAATGGTTGATATGCGGCCGCACATGAAATCTGCGGCCGCACACAAAATTGTGTGGACCGCAGATGGAAAGCTGAGATGTGGCCCAGGTAACAGAGTGCGGACCACACATGAAAATGTGCGGCCACATTCGACCTTCTTCCCCTTAGCGAACGACTGGTATAAATAGAGGAACGGGGCCATTTTTGCATTTTTCAATCTCTAAACAAAAAAAATAGTGCTCTCTTGAAATTTCTTCGTGATTATATCTGTCCACACACATAGCCAACATGATCATTCACTCATTACACTCATTCATCTGGTATGCTTTAATTTCATGTTAATATTTTTATTTTAGTTTAATTTGTATATTTTTAGTTCTTTTTAGGCCATTTATTATTAGAATTCAATTGTGTATCCATGTGAGGTAAAATCTGAACTAGGTTAACTAATACATGCTCTATGGGGACTGGGTTAGCATATTTTCATGTTTCTATGATTTTGCCATGTCAAATTGTGCACGAAATTGAAAAATATATATAGAAATAATTGATATGTACGTAACTTTTGAAGTCTGCGGCCGCACTTGAATTCGTGCGGTCCGCAAAAATTGATTTTAGGGCAGCATTAGTGAAGAAAGGATTTGCGACCACAAGATAAAATATGCAAACCGCAGAATTCCCATCGCGGCTGCAGAATAGCACTTTTACTCTCATCAGAGAGTCCCTACATTGAGACCCCAATGTGCGACCGCAAGTCTAATTGTGCAGACCGCAGAAATCATGTTGCGGCCGCACATTAGCCAATTCTCCGTCATCAGAGAGTTGACATTTTTTGGGTTTCAGAGGTGCGGTCGCAAGTGAAATTGTGCAGACCGCACTTCACTTTTGTGACCGCACAACAAAATTGTGCCATCTACGATTCCCTATATGCGGCTGCAAATGAAATTGTGCGGACCGCATATCACTTTCTTGCAAGCATGATCTAACTATGTACCCTCACTGTGTCCTCTTGTTTATATTTTACTTGTCTATCTCCTATGGGTGTTTGAACATTGAATTGCAACTAACAATCGTCTTTGCTTGATATAGACAATGGTTCGATCTAGAGGACGCGGCGACACTTCAAAAGGGAGAGGTGAACCTTCTCGGGGTTCGAGGAAAGTGTTCCTTACCCCTTGGCTAACAAAAGACAATTAGAAAGAAAGATACAGCCGGCAGAGGGAGAGGTGCAGATCTCTCTGAGACGAGCTCATATGTCCCGTCTACGGAAGCATCAAAGGGCAACTCAGCCTCTGTTTAGGAGCAGTCGGCGATACAGTCAAGGCCGCAAGAAAGATACCAACTCAAGGACGAGTTATCCTCATCTCATAGCACTTTCGAGGGATCGAAGAGTACTAGTCCGACTTCTGATCCATCGGCTACACCAGTCCCTGAGGCACAGGATGCACCAGTTCATGATATCCCTGATAATGGCAGAGGGGGAGACGCTACAACTGTCGGTCTTGAAAGATCAAAGAAGAAAGAGGTTTGGTAAGACCGCTTTGTCAGCCTTGGAACCTTCACTAGCTTCCGTGTGTGGTGGCCAGTACGGTCGCTAACCCTTGAGCAACAATTTCTGATTACGGATTTGGAGAGGTACAACCCAGCCATGTTGAGTCAGTTTAGGGAACTCAAGGGGTGGATGTGGTTCACCCAGAGTGTAGTGGATGCCAAAAAGTACTTTGTCCGTGAATTCTATGCCAATGTAGCTCATATCAAAAAGTGGACGAAGGTGACCAAAGTACGTAATTTCAAAGTGAGGTTTGATCAGCATACACTCAATGCGTACTTGGGCTTCGAAGATGTTGAGCCGATGAAGTATTTGGAGAAATGCACACTAAAGGATCCATCCTTGGCTAGTTGAGATTCTAGCACCACCAGGACCACCACCACCATGGATTAATGCTGGGGTTCCTATCCACTGGAACACCTTGAGCTTTGAGGTAAAGGGGTGGCAGACATTTATGTGCATCAGACTAGACCCGAGCCAGAATGTGACTCACCTTCCAATCCCCAGGGCAGTTCTAGTGGCTTCTATTATGGCCGAGTACCCAATCAATGTGAGTGTCGTGATGTCGGCCAACATCTCAGTGATCGCTCAGCAAGATGACTCGTCCTACCCTTATCCCAATACTATTACAATATATCTCACCGATGCAAATGTAGAGCCGAGGGATTATGACACAAAGGTGAAACTGAAGAAGCCTTTTACTTGGTACTCATTGATGGATGCGAGCAACCCGAAGAAGAAAGTTCAGCCTCCTACCACCACAGGCCAGTCTGATGAGCCAGCAGTAGTATCTCCTGAGACAGTTGATGTTCCATCCACTTCGGCTGAGCCTTCCTCCAATGCCGCAACTATGCCTCCACCATCATCTACAACCCCTAGTACAGCTCCTACTACAGCTCCCACCTCGGCTTTAAAGCCAGTGCTCGTGCCTACTCACCCACTATCTACACTGCGAGTCTCCCAAATATTGGAGAGTCTCAACAACTGGATGCAGACAGCCACTGTAAAGTTGTCTGACTTGTCTAGTACTGTTGCAGCACAGTCCACCTCACATGCATCACAGGTTCCTTCTGACATTAAGGAGACACTAAAGAAAATTCTAGAGAATCAGAAGACTATCATGGACACCTTGGTACAATATGGGTCGGTGATTGAAGAGCTAGGAAAGGAAGTAAAGAAGATGAGGAAGTCCTAGGCCAGCAAGAATTCAGTGGACAAGCTCCGGAGAGTGATGACCAAGATTGCTACAACTGGAGATCTCCCCTTTGATATGTTGTTTGACCCACACCATTCTGCCCCATATCCTTCAGCACCATCTGTACCGGTGGCACCAGTTGTTCAGTCTAAAGAGCCAGGCCTTGTTGCTGACACTGCTGAGGTAGTGCGTCAGATGTCGCCAACCCAGCCATATCTAGAGTTGAGGATGATAAGATTCAGTTGGCTGATCCTGAGGGCGATGACATTGTTGGGGATGCAGAGATGTCCAAGGAGCCATAGGGAGTTTTCTTCACTCTTCCCTCTTTTACTCTTATTTTGCTAAGCATTGGGGGTGGAGTTTATTTGACACATTTGGTACTTTGGTACATCTGTCCTATAATAATTTGATGATATTCTCTCTTTTCTTATTTTTATGTATATATCTTCTCTCTCTCTCTTACTATGTATATTCATTCTATCTTTAGTAGTTTTGTTCATTATCTTCTTTATCTTTGTTTTTGCTTATTAGTTTCTTTTTATGTTTTAGTAGCGTATTAGCTCTTAATTTGTTTAG
The DNA here is from genome assembly GCF_000390325.3 of Nicotiana tomentosiformis. Taxonomy (NCBI): domain Eukaryota; kingdom Viridiplantae; phylum Streptophyta; class Magnoliopsida; order Solanales; family Solanaceae; genus Nicotiana; species Nicotiana tomentosiformis. Next base: position 191,524,576 of record NC_090813.1, on the reverse strand, counting down.
TAACTTCTTTTTCTGTTTTAGTAGATAATAAGCCTTTGGTTTTCTTAATGTCACTGTTCTTTCCAAAGGTAGTTTTTGTGTGAACCGGGTGACTCATCCCAATGATGGATGACATGCCAACCTTCTTAAGGGAATGAGTTTGCTTTTGTGTTTAGGTAATAATAGTAGTAGTAATGAATAAAAAGATCTAATTAAGTCATGCTCGAAGATTTAACCATGCTTCAATTGACACCAACACACTTAACTATGTGCTTATGGTTAGAGACAAAATTTATGAAAGAAATAGCTCTAGTAGTGACTTTGTGACTCTTGTGTTGACTTTGACAATCATCGAGTGGTTTAGTTGGACCATAGTGATCTTTAAACTTGAATGTGGTCGTTGTGGGCCCTCGACTCTGTCCTCTTTTACAATCTGATTGCATGAGGGGTGAGATAAATTGTTGCTAGTCTAAGTATCTGTGTGAAGGGTCTAAAACTTTCCTCTAATGTGTTTCAAGGCGAAATCCTAAGTTTTGCTTGGTTTGAGAAGTGATTGTAGGCTCTCCTTGGACTGTTTGAGTTTTTCATTTCCAACCAATGTCATTATCCCTAGTCAACCCCTTTGAGCCTCTAGCCTTTCTCATTTGATAACCATGTTACAAGCCTTTACCCATCTTATCGTGACCCTCTCTTGGCACCCGAGCTTTCCTTAACACTCTTGTGAAACAAATGGCTTAAAACGTAAGTTTTGGGGGGGGGGGAGATGAGAAACTTGAGAAAGGTATCAAGGCACAAAAAGAGAAAAGAAGGCAAGAAAAGAAAAGAACAAAAAGAAAAATGCAAAAAGTGAAAAAGTGGAAGGGTTGAATGGATTCAAAAAGAGGTAATGATCTCAAACATGGAGAAATCAAAAAGGGAGAAAACGAATGAAATGATCAAGAAAGAGTGATGCTAAGTCTCTCTAGTCCCCAATGAAAAGAAAGTGCCTCTAAGAATTGGCAAAGTGCGAGCCGAAAAATGAAAGATGGAGTAAGGAAAGGTGTAACCACTTACCCATACGGTATCCTACCCTAACCCAAAAGCCTTCATTACATCCCGAAAAAAGTCCTACTTGATTTCAAACCGAGTGAGCTTACATTAGTGGCGATCTACATTAGGGGCAAGCTTATGGTACTTGAAGCCGTACTTGTGACATTCTCTTGAGAGAGAGGAGTGAACCCTTCATAAATCTTTGGATTGAGTGCTAAATTTCTTAAGTGATCTTGGCAAATGGAAAGTAGAGGAGGAAGAGTTTGGAGTCCACCATGGCCTACATGATAGAGCAAGAGTCCTTGATGAGTAAAGTCAATTCTTGAAGCTCAAATGTGACAGTAGAACTATATGTGCATGAATGCTTAACTTATCGCCTTGTTGATAATGCATGAGTAGTATGGGTAATTGTTGGTCCCAACTGATGTGTGAATAGCTCACCTTTGACTCGCTGAAATGACCCTTAACTTTTGGAGGTGGGAACTAATTTATTTGCTTGAGGACAAGCAAAGACTTAAGTTTGGGGGAGTTGATAAGTGGAGATTTTGACTGCTTATTAGCACTTTTTAGCTTTTGTTTTAGTCCGAAAGTATTGAATTTTGTTCCCGAAACTAATGAAATTGTGCAAATTGTAGGAATGCTGGAAGTTTGGTCTCCCATGATGAAATCCGACTCAAAAAGGAGTGTTCCGAAGCACAAGGCAATAAAGGGCGCAGAAGCAAAGATGTGCGGTCCGCATAAGGAATTCTGCGACTGCAAAAGAAATTACGGACCGCAGAATTCCATCTGCGACCGAAAACCAAGCAGCATAACCCAACAGGATTTTCAGCAATGTGCGGCCGCAAAACTAGGCTTTCACTGACAAAGATTCAAAGTTCAG